>NC_060145.1:396803678-398053678 GCF_021461385.2 Schistocerca piceifrons
CCTCTCTTCATCACGCACACTGCCAGCAGTCATGTGCAGTGATTACATTCACATGAAGTATTTCTGCAATATCGCATCCAGCTTCTCGTGGCTCTCGTGGCTCTATTATACAACCTCACAATGGTGAAAGGGAGTAGTAATTTGTAGTCTTATTCTCCTCAAAGACGAGACTCTTAACTCCGTTACTATGGAGAAGTCACAGATACCTTGCGGTGAGTAAAGAACTCAGACGTCAAAGAAACGCAACCAACATTTGTATCAAGGTAACGCACCAACTAACAATGAAGCGACCACAGTCGAGTTTTTACAAACTGGTGAGATTTCTAAGTCACAGTGACTTAATTGCGATAAAAGGCGACACCGGCTGTATATAATTTACTTAAGATCTTATTTTTGCCAAGATTTTAGTTATAATGACCGAAACCAGTAGCCACCAATAGAAAGAAAAGGAACTATGTTTAAGAGTGTTGCTGATCGTTCTTAACACTCGGCAGTCACACGAATGTAAACAGAGTAAATTGCGCTAAACAAATGTTATGAGCAGAAAGTTTACATCAAAAATTGAAAAGAATGAGAGTAAGTTATTACCCGAGAGGAATATTTTGAAAACTGGGTGTTTCGTAATTTCATTATAGCTCTTGATGTTTGTAACGTGCGATTTTTACATACTTATTGTTTATACCGAAATGTTACAAGGAAACTGGCGAAAACTAATCAACCTTTACAGCCCCCACTCTATGCTCAGAGGTGTGCCCCCGCCACAGTAACTTTAAAGACACACTCCATTTTATTTGGACCGATTGTAGATTGAAGTTTTTACTCTCATAGCGAAACAAAGATTTTTTGGCAGACTGTATTTCAGGTATTGTCTTACACACAAAAGGCCCCGTACATGAAGAGTTAACTCGTCTTCACAAAGCCATGCTATTCAGTTAGTCCTGCTTTTTATGATGTAGAAGACAATGGTGCAATGCAATATTGTGTCACAGTTTGACAACGGTATCAATAAACTCACTCTCCCCCCTCGGCGTACGCCAGATATTGTACCGTTTGATTCACAGTTACAGAGACTCTGACGTCGCAGGCGAATACTTAATTGAAGATTTTCGGTCCAATCATTTATGCAGACCCCATGCAGGGCTTTAAATTCTGTACTACGTAAAAATGATTATCATCAACTGCCGATGTTTAGCAGGAGAGCAGCTTAGCCTGATTTGTTTGTAGATCAACATCTTGACTAACAGATTTTTCTCGTGGTTAGTTACAAATCTTGCTCAAATCGATAACTTTAATTTACCAAAGGAGTTACTAAAACTGTGGAGATCACGGATCGAATTACATCGGCATTGCTTCGTTATGAATCTTCCAGTCAGTCTAATAGTCAAACTTATGACGCTCGTATCTTATAAAGTTACAAACGGGAGCTATATAAAGGGGTGGACAGAAATGTGGGAACATCAGAATCACGACAAATTACCATGTCTAATACGGTGTTCGAGAACCATTGGCTTTAAAAAAACAACTTCCAGTACTATCGGAATTCATAAATACAGGTCCTGAAAAATAGAGACTAGTTCGGGTAATGATGATGGAGGTGGATAGCGATAGCGCATCCTTCTATCCAAAGTAGACGACAAAGGCTCAATAGTATTGAGGTCTGGTGACCGAGGTGGCCGAGATAGATGGGACAGTTCCTCCTCAAGCTCACAAAACCAGGTATGGACGATGTGAGTTTTGTGAACAGGGGCGTTATCGTCTTAAAACACAGAGTCACCATTGGGGAACAATACAGCACCAGTCATCTTCTTCGTCAGATAACCTCTCCCATCCCAAATTTTTCTTGTGCTTTGTTGTATTCGTGCGCTTTTTCTCCCCTGCAGTGAAAGACATAACTGTCTCTTCACTGTAGCATCATGAAATTTATTCCACATTTACTAGCGGTCTTCATCAGCGAAGAACCAGCCATTACTTCTTTTGTCATTTCACTATTTATTTTGACTTTGTGTCTCTGTCTTCTTTTTGTAATTTCTCAGGTTGCCTTCACAAGGGAAACACATAATAAAAAAACTGCACGTGACGGGGGGCAGGTTGTTACTGTGGTGTCACCGCCAGACACCACACTTGCTAGGTGGTAGCCTTTAAATCGGCCGCGGTCCGTTAGTATACGTCGGACCCGCGTGTCGCCACTGTCAGTGATTGCAGACCGAGCGCCACCACACGGCAGGTCTAGAGAGACTTACTAGCACTCGCCCCAGTTGTACAGCCGACGTTAATAGCAATGGTTCACTGACAAATACGCTCTCATTTGCCGAGACGATAGTTAGCATAGCCTTCAGCTACGTCATTTGCTACGACCTAGCAAGGCGCCATTACCAGTTTATATTCAGTGTAATAATGTCTAAACAAGGGCGATGTTCTCCAATTGTGGATTAAAGTTAAGTATTCCAAGAACTACGTTCTTTTCTTTATAGGATAATTACTTTACCTTGTTCCAGACCTCACGCCAATCTGCGTGAGCTTAACGCTTGCGTTTCGGCTACCTCCGAGTGGCTTGGCTGTCTTGCCACGCCACTACAGTTACCCCCTGTCGTCTTCAGTCCAGGGACTGGTTTGACGAAGCTCTCCATGCTACACTATCCTGTGCAAGCTTCTTCATCTCAAAGCACCTACTGCAACCTAGATCTTTCTAAATCTGCTTAGTGTATTCATCTCTTGGTCTCCCTCTACGATTTTTACCCTCCACGCTGCCCTCCAATACTAAATTGGTGATCCCTTTATGCCTCAGAACATGTCCTACCAACTGATCCCTTCTTCTAGTCAAGTTGTGCCACAAACTCCTCTTCTCCCCAATTCTATTCAATACCTCCTCATTAATTATGTGGTCTACCCATCTAATCTTCAGCATTCTTCTGTAGCACCACATCTCGAAAGCCTCTGTTCTTTTCTTGTCTAAACTATTTATCGTCCATGTTTCACTTCCATACATGGTTACACTCTATACAAATACTTTCAGAAAAGGCTTCCTGACACTTAAATCTATACTCGATGTTAATAAATTCTCTCCTTCAGAAACGCTTTCCATGCCATTGCCAGTCTACATTTATACCTACGTCTACATCTACATGGATACTCTGCAAATCACATTTAAGTGCCTGGCAGAGGGTTCATCCAACCACTTTCACAATTCTCTCTTATTCCTATCTCGTATTGCGCGCGGGAAAATTGAACACCAATATCTTTCCGTACGAGCTCTGATTTCCCTTATTTTATCTTTGTGATCGTTCCTCCCTATGTAAGTCGGTGACAACAAAGTATTTTCGCATTCGGAGGAGAAAGTTGGTGATTGGAATTTCGTGAGAAGATTCCGTCGCAACGAAAAACGCCTTTCTTTTAAGATGTCCATCCTAAATCCTGTATCATTTCTGTGATACTCTCTCCCACATGTCGCGATAATACAAAACAATATCCTCTCTACTTCGACCATCACCAGTTATTTGGCTCCCCAAATAGCATAACTCATCTACAAGTGTCTCATTTCCTAACCTAATTCCCTCAGCATCACCTCATTTAATTCGACTAACAACTAGCCCCAATGAAACTGTGACGAACTACCCCGTGCGCCGCCATTTGGTATTCAGTTACAGATCAGTATCAGTTTTAAGTTGTAGAGAAATTTTAAACATTAAACATTTTATTATTCACCTGAAGTTAAAACTTTCACATGATACAGCACTTGCACTGACGTACAGGAAGTCTCTGTTGCTAACTAAAAAAAAAAAAAAAAAAAGAAACCGTTTGTAACGTTATAAATGACTTTTTTAAAAATGAGCGTCTCGGCGTTATTATGACGTACACTGACTCGAGTACTTGGTGGGCGAGTCAAATCTCGTAAATAGTGAGAGAGAAGGGAAGCCGACACTGGCGGGACGCTTCAGCGGCGCTGTCGGCAGTGAGCAGCCGCGCCAGGCGCACACTCGGGTTTTCCAATCACGTCCACCGGAATTGGAGCGACTTTCGCAGCAAGGGCGTCGGCACTGCGACGAGACACCTGGCCGCCTCGCCCCTCCTAGCGACGCGACGCACCGCGCTACGTGCCTTGTCTCTGCCCAGACTGCCGCCTGTTCAGGTATGCGCGATTGCTCCCCAGATAAACGTCCGACCGTTCTTCCCGACTCACTGGCGGTCCCAAGACGCGGGCTGGGAGTCGTGACTTCTCCCAGTGTGTGTTCGATAATTGGCAACTCTTGCACGTTTCATTTCGAGTCCCCTCCCTCCACCTCCCCCCACCCGATTCCTTAGGGAATACAACTTCCATGCAAAGGAGCTCTGGTTCGATTCCCGGCCGGGCCGCTCGGTAACTGGGTGTTGTGTTGTCCTTACGCTCATCGCGTCATAAATGACATTCAACTGTCGAGATGGTTGTATGGGCTGGTCCCAAAGTGATACAATTTTATAAAAATCTTCCATGTATGAAATAGCACAATACATCTGATTACAAATTACACTACTGGCCATTAAAATTGCTACACCACTAAGATGACGCGCTACAGACACGAAATTTAACCGACAGGAAGATGATGCTGTGATATGTAAATGATTAGCTTTTAAGAGCATTTACACAAGGTTGGCGCCGGTGGCGACACCTACAACGTGCTGACACGAGGAAAGTTTCCAACCCACTTCTCATACACAAACAACACTTGACCGGCCTTGCTTGGTGAAACGTTCTTGTGATGCCTCGTGTAAAGAGGGGAAATGCGTAAAATCACGTTTCCGATTTTGATAAAGGTCGGATTATAGCCTATCGCGATTGCGGTTTATCGTATCGCTACATTGCTGCTCGCGTTGGTAAAAATCCAATGGACGTTACATTTCAGATGTGTTGCGGCCCTCGGCTCTACCCTTCATTCGATCCCTGCGAAACCTTACATTTCAGCAGGATAATGCATGACCGCATGTTGCAGGTCCTGTACGGGCCTTTCTGGATAGCGAAAATGTTCGACTGCTGCCCTGGCCAGCACATTCTCCAGATCTCTCACCAATTGAAAACGTCTGGTCAGTGGTGGACGAGCAACTGGCTCGTCAAAATACGCCAGTCACTACTCTTGATGACATGTGGTATCGTGTTGAAGCTGCATGGGCAGCTGTACCTGTACACGCCATCCAAGCTCTGTTTGACTCAATGCCCAAACGTATCAAGGCGGTTATTACGGCCAGAGGTGGTTGTTCTGGGTACTGATGTCTCAGGATCTGTGCACCCAAATTGCGTGAAAATGTAATCACATGTCAGTTCTAGTATAATATAATCGTCCAATGAATACCCGTTTATCATCTCCATTTCTTCTTGGTGTAGCAATTTTAATGGCCGGTTGTGTAGTTGATACACGTTAGGTACTTGACCGTAAGCATATAAAATATTTGTTAGAAGACGCTGCCTCAATACCTAATTTCTATACCGCTGAACTTATTGTGCTATGCCTCTGATGTAAGGTTATACTTATTAATGAGTAGCTTACGATAGCATGAGTAGATTATGATAGCATTTAAGCTACTAGATAGACGATCTGCAACAGGGAACGTGTGAATCTTGTAGCCTTTTAGTAATATACAAGGTGACTTTGCTAAATTCAAAAAAAAACTACAGAAAAAATTCCTGAAAGGATAAGGAGCAAAGAAATGCCATATGGCAACCAGGAGAAAAGTGCTTCTGTCGGAGCACAAAAACGACGAATATGTTCCTCCTTAATAGACTCTGACAAAATTGGGGAAACAGGCGTGAAAATCCTGATTCTGCCCTCACCAAAAATTCTTGCATCCGAACGTACTCGCACGCTTTTTACTCTGAACATTTTAAATTCTTTTATCCAGTCTCTCTTTCGTAATCAACATCTACTTCTAACTGCCCCTATCTATACATGTCCCTCTCCCACCATATCTATTTCCTCCACCGTCTCCTCTCCTACCTACAGAGGCTCGTTTTGTTCTTTCTTTCCCACCGCCACTGTCGCCACAATACCTTGTCAGCCAGGGTCTAACTTACTTTTTTCCCTATTTCCCCTAACATGTTTAAAATTTCGCTCCAAAACGCGCCCTCCCCTATATCTAATTGTTAAAGTTTACTGGTCCGAGAGGGTGAAGGCTTCCCGAACCTGTGTAAGGTCGGTCTCTCTCTCTCTCTCTCTCTCTCTCTCTCTCTTTTCGCTGTCTCCTCTATCTTTGTCTTCCACTGCTATTGTCTTCATCAATTTCTCTTTCACTACCACTTTCTCTCTCTCACCATCACTGTCTCCTTTCTCTTTCTTCCCGAAAAGCACTTTCATCTCGCTTTTCCACCGTCATTGGGTCTCTGCTACTTTCATTCAGCACAAAAGGCGTGAATATGATCCCATATCAAAATTTTTCGTAAATTTGGCGGAAGGAGGATTGAGTCACGTGGTTCCCCACTTTTCCATCAGAGTCCATTAAAGAGGAATGTATTCGTGTCCGTCCCTGGTAGCTGAGCGGTCAGCGCGACGGATTGTCATACCTAACGGCCCGGGTTCGATTCCCGGCTGGGTCGGAGTTTTCTCTGCTCAGGGACTGGGTGTTGTGTTGTCCTTATCATCATCATTTGATCCCCATCGACACGCAAGACGCCGAAATGGCGTCCACTCTAAAGACTTGCACCAGGCGAACGGTCTACCCGTCGGATGGCCCCAGCCATACAACATTTCCATTTTTACCTGTTTCGTGCTCCGACGGAAGCATTTTTTCTGCTGGTTCCTTTCTTTTCCCTGTTACAGCAAGGCGTGGTGCTTGTACAAAGCGTAATATTTTCACGGTTTGTTTATATACCTACGCACTTTTATTTACTTTGAAACATACGTACAAAAAATAAGTACGCATGATATAAGGTTAATGCAAAATCGTTTGCTTTACATTTTTCTGTATACTTTCCCCATCTACTGAAATTCATCAGCTTGTGATTTGTGTCTTAAAAGGGTAAAAATGTTAATAGAAATATTTTACTGAACTTTCAGTCTTTATAGTTCTACATAATTTTTGGAAGTCATTTTAAGTCATTCTTTGGAATGTTAAGATCTTTTTTCACTGCAGTACCACTTTGGGCATATTTGTACAGGCGTGAAGTGCTCATCATACCGAGACAGTGCGTCATAAAGTTTTTGGTAAAAAAAAAATTCTGACTAAAACGGAGTTTGATGTCAGAATCCTTTCGATGACCCTAGAACCCTTGACATTTGTTCACGACGTCAGTTAAAACTACATGTATGTCTCACAATGGGTATTACGCGGACATTTTACGTGCCTAAGTATGGTAAATTTGAACCTCTGAATCTCGTCAACGGGTAGAGTAATAGAAAAATGTTTTGAAGTTCCTCGAGAACATAAGCCTACGAACATACGGCAAAAATTTAGGCGATCTGCCATGAACAGATACTACGCAAAAAACATGGTTTTTTCGGGTTTTCTCAATATCGCTCATGAATGACTGGTGCTTTTATAAGCCGCCTGAGGTCCACAATAAACCACATCTAACGCAAAAGGACCAACCGATTTTCTCAGTTTGCTTGTGCTGGAGGAAGTGTGTAACGCGCGAATTTCGACCCTGTAGTGTTGGATAGCTGCAGCATGACCATTCTTCCGACAAGGATACAAATGGTCGTCAGATCAAGGGCAATCTAAAACACCTGACCCGTTATCTCTGAACAGTAGAACCCGAGGTGTAGCGCCCTGAAAAATCACATTTTTGCGTTCTGCTTTTTCGAACAAATTGGTACCGTGCGCTTTTGTGCACGGCCCGATATGGCCAGAAATGCGTTCTAAGTGAGTTACATTCACTTGAGGTGAAGATAAAAGATCTTTGACAGTGTACGTTTCAGTGACTGGGAGTACATATGGGAACATATCAGGAAAGGTGGAACGTTCAATCTGTATCAATTTTTAGGTCAACACACGCGAAGACACTGAACTGTAGCTCCATGATGTAGTAGACACAATGCCCTTTATACCTTCAGCACGTGAAGCAGGGTCATTCACAAGAAGTGCAGATACGCCTCGCCTGTTAGGCGTTGTTTAAGGATGATTGGTCCCACGAGACGGTCGCTAATAATTCCCACCCACCCGATGGGAATGAACCAATGCTGATGGTTCGCTGCTACCATACGATGGAGATTCTCCGTAGCCAAATAGCTGTTGTGAAAATTATCGCTATCTCACCCTCCCCCTTGCCCCCCCCCCCCCCCCCCCATCCGTAAGGGTGACCACAGCCGTGAATGGGATGGATGACTTACTCTCCATTCTGGCAGGCAACCTGCCTTGTGCTGATACCGATATCACTGTCAGAGATCCTTTATCTCCACCTTCCCTGTAACGCATTTCATGCCAGATTTCCATATTACAGTTTCCGCTACTTATCATCTCAGGGATCATTTGCTGCAGTTTTTCCTTATTCAGCAAAATCACCTTGTAGATACGTTTCCATTCTTAGTAGGCTGTGTGGCGTAAACGGTAATCCACTCTCTCTGTGGGAAGTTGCATGAGTGGAAACCAGACTGACTCCCGACGTTGTTTTCATTGATGGGAAAGAAGGGAAACTGCAAAAAAGGAGAAAAAGTTACCTAAAACGAACATGGAATTGAAAGCAAGGTCGTATTTACATACAGGTTTTGTAGAGGCCGTACGAGAAAGTGCCTCGCTACACAAAAGTTTAAAGTAGCACTCTTGACTGTATTGGACTGGTGGGACCGCAGCTCTTGATTATAATAAGAGTAAACACCCTCAGGCTGCAAGGATGAAATAAAAAAGTTAAAAAACCATTTTTTCAGCCTGAGGCTATTTTATGCAGTGTAATTAAACTAACATTTTTTTCCTTTTCAGTACTGCACTGCAAGTCATAATCTGTAAGGACGTAGACGTAATAATAGTATACGGTCCCTTCATCCCTTATTGTTTCGATGGACGGAAACGTGTCAACTTTCACGTCTCGAAACCTGCGCTGTATCGCGTCAAATTCCCGCTTAAGCGCACGGCACTTCACCTGACAAAATCACGACAACTTTTGCAAAAGAATAATATACGAAATTGTAGTAGTTGATGTGAATTTGATATCCAGGAAATCTGATCTCTTGTACACTCATTTCATCGAAGTAAGGTCGGGCCAGATGGATGAATGATTAAGCACGTATCTGAAAAATCGAAATTTCGCGCGATCGAATCTCGGTAGGAACCCGGAATTTCCAGTCTTCCTTTAATCCAGCCTTCACCTCTCCACTGCTCGAAGATTCGCCAAGAATGACGCGTGGTAAATATTCCACGTTAAACTGTAGGTACCATCCCCTGGTAGATTTGTAGGATAAACTAAGGACACGTCACTCGCTGTCCAATTGGGCCAAATGAAATAATAATAATAACAATACTATCGTAATTAGGACCCATAAACAAATTTTACTTCCTGTCCCAAAATGTAGATTTTTCTGCTCTTGAAACGGCTGAAAACCGTTATCTGTTAACTTCATTCGTTAACGAATGTCGCATGTAACTTACTGGATATCTGTGGATTATGTATATCCATAGTGTCTGACAGACAATGTATTGATTCGCGTATCCTAGTAAGTCCATGGGTACGACAGAGTCAAGTGTCAAATACTAATATGCAGACGTCGAATAGTGATATGCGTTTATTTTTTAAAAAATCTAATGTAATGATTGTATTACTACCAAATGAAAATAACTCCAGTGATTACTCAGCATTTCCAATACAGTAAGATTACAGCTGTTCCCGTCATTATAGCGCAGTACACAGAATTGTAATGAATAGTGTAGGCGGAAACAGCAATGTAACAGCAAAGTGAAGCTATCACTTTAATTATCCTTTTTTTTATTTTTTATTTTTCGTGTAAACTGTTGTCTGAGAACGCCGTAAAATACAAACCAGTCGGCATCTGTTCAAATTTCAAAATTTCTTAAATTATTAGCTGTATTTTTAAATTTTATACAATTAAATAATAAACTTTAAGTGCTACGTTGTAGGCTTTTAATTCGAAAATTGGTCTGAAATACTATTTTCGCGATTTAGTTATTTTCTCTGCTATCATCAACGCCACACAATCAGCGAAGTCTATATAGCTCCTTATTACGGCTTTGTTTGAAAGAGTACACGATATTTAATACAAAGAAGAATGCAGTTGTGGTATGCAGTCGCCAACATATCACTGTAGATACAAGAGTTAATTGTATGCCACTCTCACAAGTAAATACATTTGACTACTTAGCAAATAAAATGACTTCAGATCGCGAAAGTTCAGTCGACAAAAAGACAAGAATTGCTCTGGTAAAGGTAGCCCGTTACAAGAAAAAGGTACTGCTTGCATAAAGCAGCCAAAATGTAGAGACCAAAAATATACTTCAAAAATATACTTCTTAAGAGCTTTGTGCGGTGCATTGTCTCAAAAGGCTCAAAAATTTGGACTGTGTCCCCACCAAAGCTCTGCACAGCGACTGGCTGAGTATTTATGAAGATATATAGGGTCCGGAGAAACAATTTTACCAAAAACGTCGTGCAGAAAGATAGCATCAAATGAAGGAATTTGAGTATAGGGACTAGGAATCGCATTGAATATTTACGGCGCTATGCCAGCCTGAGAACGGTGGTCAGTTTGAACATTTGCTACGACTTTTGTTGATTACGTCGTGGCAAGTATGTGTTCAAGAGCGTACTCGTTCTTCATTTACTTTTCAATTTACTTTCCTACAGAAACATCAAACATGGACGTGTGATTATTTTCATTTCGAAGGAAGTGCTGTATGGTACGTCAAGTAAGTATGACACACGTGGAAGTGATGCTTTAAGGTTTTCTTCATCGCATCATGTCGATTCATTAGTCCATACGTTTTGTTTACGTATATATTTTCCGTGAATTACATTTCATTTTGATTAAAGATATCCATATGTCATATTTCAATGAAGTTCCAGTAGCGCCGAAAATGTGCAATTGCGGCCCCTAATTTCTATACTCAAAACCCTTTGTTTGTTGCTGTCTTTCTACCATACATTTTACGTCACATTGTTTTTCCTCAACCAGTAGACGAAGATATATCAACCATGTCTTATCTAAATAAATTATCCAACTATATGTTAACCAAATGAGAGATACTTATGAATTCTTCGTCACTTCGTGGTAGAAAAATTCCGTATATAACGCTCAATAACATGCAAAGTGTTTTTGTTCTACTGATCAACAGACAAGAACAGTTTACTAGTTATTCAGCCTTAAAAAAAGTTACACTGTATTCCTGGCACTGTGTCAGCGTGAGTGTCTTGTGCAATAGTGTGGAATCTAAAAAAACTTTAAAACGCCAAGATATCTAGTAAGGCATTTATTACATTTTGATAATCTGTTTCGGCAAGGTACGTTGCCATTTTCGTATCTGCAATAGGATAGAACCGGAACTGACGGGACAAACAGTTAACTAACATGATAAAATACTGTATATAAATATTTCCATATACTACAATAAATTAATCAGCAACATACCATATGCTTTATAAGATTAATCATCCTTTTCATCAGAACGGCAAGTGGTGTTACAATATGCATAGACATATCAATGTCGTGAACTTCACTATAAACCGGCACGTCAAACATGGAAGAAGTACTGTATACTAACTAACGCTCCGACTACGACACACATCAACAGCTGACAACGGAGTAAGAATTAGTGTGAAAATTCTGTTACATAAGCCCACCAGAAGGCACCGCGGTGGTGTGATTAGATAATTTCGCCTTCCAAAATTTATTATTCAATGTAACTCTTTTATGTTAGATAAAATCTAAGTGTTATTTACAACAAATATAAGCCAAATCAGAGAACATAATTTTGAAATTATCTTAAAAACATTTTTATAATGTAACGTACATAAACAATGTAAGAAAAAATTTACAGACTGTTATAAGATTTAAAAAAAAACTATTTACGAAAGACATTTGGCTTACTTTCTTTATATCTGCATAATAGTAACAGGCATGAAGCTAAACCTTTACTACATCCAAGACAACATCGATACCGATATTGGCCACATACTAACACATGACGGTACATCTGATATTGATTTTTTTTATAGTTAGCATTACATGAATGTAAAAGAGGTTAAAACTAGCGGAGACATTTGTAACAATGAATTCGTAGCACCAGATCGATGTCTCAGTCTTCGAACTGCTATAATCTTGTGTGGCACAAAATCGTACATTGGTTTACATCAAACAGTGTAAGACGTATCGGAGTGTCATAACATTACTTGTAGGGGATATAACAACGTTAGCTAGGCAATAAGACGTATATGTATATTCACCTAGGCATCGAGCACCGTCATATAGTGTTTTCTGTAAATTGATTAAATCAATCGAGATTCTGTGATATAACCTTTGAAGTAGTACGTTGTAAGATGGTTAATATTCGTATACTGTATAAACCAGTAATGTGTCTTATAAAAGTGTCGGTTAATAACGCCAGGATGTGTGTCCACGTAGACACAGAACAACTTATATAACAATTTGTGTATAAGAAAGATTGCAGTACTAGGATATTATCTGCATGGTTTTCGTGTGGAATACCTTTTACACGCTTATTGTATTTCTATCTACAAACTGATGCACAAAATTTATGATTCTGTACTTAGACGTATGTCCGTATGTAGAGACATGACGTCTAGTATTGCTAATTTTGGTTTCCATAGTAACGTTATGCATAATGAGGTAACGTTGTCGACATTGGCTATCGAAGATTACTACTTTCTATAGGTTATCATCCTAGACAATGAGTAACAAATGTCACATGGGCTAAGTTAAGTATATAGCATACTGTTTTTGACTTACATGATTATTCATTTAATTAATAAATTTGTCTTACTTGGTAGTTTTGTTTACCACATATCATCTACATATTTGGTCAAATGTATCAGCTGTTATAGTATTTAACAGCTCTCGAGTTACTGGCCTTCGGCACATATGCATTCGTTCCGCATATGTGATAAAAATGAAGTTGGATGTTCTTTTATCGATGTATGGTGTTACCTAACAATCACATCGGATTACATGTTCAGTAGGAAATAAGTGTACAGTATACATCTTGATTCAGTGGTCTTCGGTAGATTGTATGAATTTGTTCTGCACACCTGATTGAAATTAAGTTGGCTGTTCCGCCTATCAATTATTGGTTTTTACCTAATAATCATCCAGACACTGGGTTCAGCTACATGCTACATGCTACTCCGTATTAGACCGCCTAAACCACATTTAACAGTATATCCGGTTTAAAGCAATTTTGATCACCTATGATTTCATCTAGACGTCGAGTAATGAGGTAATTGTGTCTGAACTTCACGCTATTTCCATAATGACATAAGGGTGCCGTATAGATTTTGATAGTGGTTTCGTGATATGATTATTAATTTAATTTATGTACATGATGGAAACTAGGATGATTATCATTTCTAATCGATATATGATTTTTACTTAAAACTGCTTATAAATCGGGTGACATATTGAAGCAAAAAACTTTTCGGAACATTGTTCCTTTCCGATAATAAAATTACGCAAGACACTACAATAGGTTCAAACTCCCTCCAGTTGGTTGTGAGTAAATAAGTAGTACTCTCTGTTGTTTTTAACCATGACATTGATAATTGTGCCCTTTAGATATGAATGTTGTCTTGGATACAATAAAGTTTTAGCATAATGCCCATTACTATTAGATGGAAATGGAGAACCTAAACGACATATTTCCTGGTTTTTGACAGCATAATTTTTTTAAAAATTGTATAAATAATTTCTGAAATTTTTATACGATACTTTATAATTTGTTTTAGGATAATCTTAAGATCATTATGTTCCCTGACTTGGCTCATTTACAGTATGTTGTAAATAATAATTAAATTTTATTTAACATAAAACAATTATATGGAATAATGTCTCCATTTTTTTTTCAATAGAAGACGATATAATCGTGTCACAACACCGCAGTGCCATCTGGTGGTCTAATGTAACAGAAAGTTTACGCTGATTCAGTCAGTTGTCCGCTGTTGATGTGTGATAGCAATCGCAGCGACGAATTAGTACCATGTTCGTCAATAGTATTTATTTTATGTTTGACGTATAGATTTCTAGTGAAGTTCACGACATTGACACGTATAAAGACGTTGTAACACCACTTCCAGTTCTGATGAAAAAAAAAAAAAAAACATAAGGAATGTTGTTGTTCATATGTTGTAGTAAATGGAGTTACTTATGTACAATATTATATCATTATAATTAACTGTTTGTCCTGTCAATTTCGGTCCTCTCTGATTGCAGATACGAAGGTGGCAACAAAGTCTAGCCTAAACCGGTTATCTAAGCTTAATATTTACTAGCGATCTGGGCGTTTGTGAGATTCTTCAGAGTCCACTTTAAAAAAAATAGAACGTAAGATAAGTAAAAAGAAGCCAGAATGAGGAATGATGACAAGATTGCTCATTGACACCAACTATATCTTTTTATAGAAGAGCGATGAGGAAAGTAAAGGACTGTATCTACGTGGGAATAGTTTGTCATCATGACAGGATGTTAGGAGCACCATAACAGTGGTTGCCGAAAATCGACAGCAATTAAGTTGGACACCTAATGAAGTGGAACATTTGAAACTAATGACTATCAATGCAGCTACGCAAAAAGATGACGAAAATGGGCGAACTTTGCTATCTCGAAAGTAGAATAGGTTAAAGGGAAGATAAGCGTAGCGGTAACAGTTGCCAGTATACAAGAATGTATAACAAGAGTTGTGATTATCTTGAACCATGTAATGACATGCTCGTCGGCTATATTCAAATTGTTTATTTCGTTTTGCATACAGTAGCCATGCAAATTACATTTTAGACTGGAGGTTATTTATTATTATTAAATACCATAACAGAGCTAGGAACACACGGACGATACAGCGTAACGATGAATCTGAAATTCGGTGCAACTGTAACATCCTGCACTAATACAATGTGCATAGCAAAGGAGGATACTCATTGTTTTCGAAAACATCTTGAAATTTTGGATTTTTTCTGATGCTCATTAAGCTAATAACACGTGATGTTCAACCCATAATCGTATAATAATAATCCTTCACTGTATCTGTGTATCCTGCATAGTCTGATAGTGAAAACAAGATTACACCCTCGTTTACGAACTTAGTTGCGCCGCAGTATATGTCGCTCAGATTTCACACACTGTAACCTTGTACATGCTAAAGTTAACCCTATATGCGTAGCCCATTACTGATACGAGTTGTTAATGAGTTGGCAGCGCTACATACATACGTTATCGGTAAACATGTTTCACTCGATTAACAGCCGGTGCTGTTCTATGGACAGGGCGCCTGCAATGTTTTCCACAAAGATTTGTGCAGTCGGGATTGCCAAACAAGAAGTTGTTTGTATCCCAAACATGCGGAACAGCTTACAACCTCGATGAAACATGAGGTCGTTGCTAAGCCGGGCATTTGAGATATCTCTAGTTCTCTCGCCACCTTCAGGAAGATCTTATACAGAAAAGTTAGCGATAATATTTTTCGTTATTATCTATTTGCGGATCATAGCTGATAATTGTGTTGGTAACGGAAGTTCTGGCAACTAATTCCATTTCCGTTTTCACTGGGGTCTCATACACAACAGACATTAGATTTTCCCGTACAGAAAAAATCAGGCGGATTCAGGTCAGGTGACCTCGCAGGTCATGGAGTAGGACCTCCCCTTCCAGTACAGCGATCGGGAAATACAGCACTGAGATGTTTGCGCACATCCTCATTGAAGTGAGGCGGTGGACCGTGTGTTGCATCCACATCCTCTCAGGAACAGCCAAGGGTATGTTCCCCAACAACTCAGGTACAACTGTTGTTGGATTACTCGCCACACGCTAGTATGTGCAGCGCCCATTTCACGTGCAATACGACGGGTACTTGTAGGGGGGGGGGGGGGGGACCGTTGCAACACGTTCCAGCACCTCCTTTTCAAAATCAGGTGTGCGAGTGATCCCCATGGTGCCAGGTCCCTTGTTTCTTCTTTCCAATGACCCAGTCTCCCCCATTCTTCGATCGAGAGAAACACTCGTCGTGACGGATAATGCGCGTTAAGAAATCGTTCCCTGCACAGCCTTTCAGTAGCTAGTAAATTGGAACGTTCTTCCCCATAGACGTTGTATGTCAGTGAGTTCTGCGAAACTGTACCGGTACTGCTCCATCGCATTGCACTGAGTAATGAATAGATCTATCGTTGATTCATAGTACGTCTGTCGCGGGACAGTTTAAAGACGATACAACAGAGCGACCTTATGCACAGGTAAAGTAAAAAAAAAAAAACAAAAAAATAAACTGCATCATGACTTCCTAATAATCAAGCCCTTCGTCCTTCTGTCCTTCCGGGAAATAAAGAATGTACATGTAAATAAAGAGCACAGTACGTAAAACTTGAACGCATGTTAGTTGTAAATAAGCTGGAAAACAGTACTGCTAGACAAAGCGGTAGACACTTTTACTTTCATATCTTCTTAAGCTGGCTTTCCCGACCCCAGGTTCCAAACCTCAGTTGTTCAGTGCAGCATGCTCTATGTCCTGTTACATTTTTGCACACTCTTAGGGAAACACCCTGTGTGTTGATACTCTCTGCAAAATGTACTGCGAATAGAATTAGTAGAAGAGAAGTAATAAACTAAAACATCATGCCTTGGGCTGAAGTTATACAGTATAAACAGTGCAAATGTAATAAGGGATAAAATTTCTTTATTTCATTATTTTTTTTTGGCGTGACATCGAGAGAAAGTTGCGAAAATGTTTGGAATTTATATAAAGTTCGTTGGAAGTCGCAAAGCGCTCTAATTTTCAAATTATGTATGAGTATATACTGGGTAATTTGTGCAACGTTGAATTACACTCCCTGAAGAATGTAACTGTAATACTTGGACATATTGTGTCACCCTTTAACGTAAGGTTGTACCTCCTAAAAAATAGATGACAGCATTTCAAATTTTTAAATTCCATGAATAATTGTATGAAATATTGAAAATAAAATTTTTGTTGCCTCTGGAAGCCATGAGATAGCCAACGTTCAACACAGAGGGGGTGACCATTTCACGTATTTAGTGGCATAGATCTCTGCCGCGTTCGCCGTGTTCTCTTCTTGTCCTTATCCTTTGTATTAACGAGACCCAGTAACATAACAACGATCACGCAAGGCGATAAAAAATCGATCAAATGGGGTATCAGGCGAAATATGTGACGGTACTGAAGATTTGTTGTTAGGAAAGTAGCAATGAGTAAACTTTGACAGAGAGTAATAGACAGATATGTGCGTCAGCGATGTGTGTTGGGTCTTTGCTGCTCACATTTTTAGGCTTCCTTACCTCATTCGGTAAAAATGGAACCCTTACAGAATTGCTTTAGTTGTCAGTCTATCTGTCAGTGTGTCTGTCAAGAATCCTTTTTCTCGGGAACGGGTAGGCGTACCAAATTGAAATTTATGTCACATACCAAGGTCTATGGTACCCTGGCGGTGTGAAACTTTTCAGGCTCTGAGCACTATGGGACTTAACATCTGTGGTCATCAGTCCCCTAGAACTTAGAACTACTTAAACCTAACTAACCTAAGGACATCATACACATCCATGCCCGAGGCAGGATTCGAACCTGCGACCGTAGCAGTCGCGCGGTTCCGGACTGAGCGCCTTAACCGCTAGACCACCGCGGCCGGCGAAACTTTTCAGCTTCTAAGTAGATGCATCATCTGTATTACATATTTTGGTACTCACAAACTCGCTTATTAAAACCTATAGGGTACGTCCCGTTGACCTAGAATCATTACATTTGGCAAGAACAGTGGTTTCACAGTAAAAGTAAAGGAAACAGTCCTAAAGTTCTTAAATTTTAATTACATCACATAACAGAGTATACAGGGTGTTACAAAAAGGTACGGCCAAACTTTCAGGAAACATTCCTCACACACAAATAAAGAAAAGATGTTATGTGGACATGTGTCCGGAAACGCTTAATTTCCATGTTAGAGCTCATTTTAGTTTCGTCAGTATGTACTGTACTTCCTCGAGTCACTGCCGGTTGGCCCAATTGAAGGAAGGTAATGTTGACTTCGGTGCTTGTGTTGACATGCGACTCATTGCTCTACAGTACTAGCATCAAGCACATTTCAGTCGAAGTGTTCGTACGCTTCTCAACAACAGATTCGGTGACCGATGGATTGGTAGAGGCGCACCAATTCCATGGCCTCCACGCTCTCCTGACCTCAACCCTCTTGACTTTCATTTAGGGGGGCATTTGAAAGCTCTTGTCTACGCAACCCCGATGCCAAATGTAGAGACTCTTCGTGCTCGTATTGTGGACGGCTGTGATACAATACGCCATTCTCCAGGGCTGCATCAGCGCATCAGGGATTCCATGTGACGGAGGGTGGATGCATGTATCCTCGCTGACGGAGGACATTTTGAACATTTCCTGTAACAAAGTGTTTGAAGTCACGCTTACGTTCTGTTGCTTTGTGTTTCCATTCCATGATTAATGTGATTTGAAGAGAAGTAATAAAATGAGCTCTAACGTGGAAAGTAAGCGTTTCCGGACACATGTCCACATAACATATTTTTTTCTTTGTGTGTGAGGAATGTTTCCTGAAGGTTTGGCCGTACCTTTTTGTAACACCCTGTATATTTTGTCATTAGAACTTCCATTGCATTCATCATCCGTCAAAAGCATAATAGAAAAATATTACTGCATGCAAACATAAAACATAATTTTTACCATATTGTAGTAAGTAGATAAAAATGTTTCACTAAATCTTCTCATTATTGATGAAAGGCAAAAACCATGGAGCTTACCGGGATGGAAGTAATGCACATAATTAATTTTGTACGGAACCGTCAGTGCGCGAGTCCTACTTACTCTTGACCAATTTTTATTAATGACTTTTTTGATTGAAGTTGTTATGTGTAATAATATTCTATCTGAGAAAAACTGTAAATGTATGGTGCAGATATATCGGGTGGTTCTAATTAAACTTTAGCTATTTAACAGGCTATAATACTTAAACTAATTAGCGTACGAGTACCAAACTTGGAACCATTCATGACCAGAGTATGGGATGAATGATTTCCATGGGTCACAACGCCACCGTACAGTTCCAACTATGGCCACCAGGTGCCGTTATCAGTCATCGTGATTCATAGTTTCACACACTTGACCAGTCGCAGTGTACTTGTTGACGTGTCAACATGAGCTTGGACAAAAGGGGCAGGGCATTATTGGTGAAGCTCTATTATCATAACAACAATAATATTGCAGCTCCACTTTCAGAATATCTTCGGCTGAAAGTATTACGGAAGGGTCCCCTTTCTACACCTGCTGTGCGGAGCATAATGAAGAAGTTCGCATCAATTTGAGAACTGGGCATCGCTCCGGGAAGAGGCCGACTACCGGTTGCACCGCAGGTGGTTGATGAAATCGCTGTTGCTATGGCAGACAGTGATGTGCGAAATTCCCGATCGTCAGGCAGTGCGCGTGCTGTGTCACGACAGCTGAATATCCCGTGGTCCACTGTACGGTAGGTGCTTCGAACCATTCTCAAATGGTATCCGTACAAGATCCATATCGTACAGCAGCTTGCACCACAGGAGGCACTTCACTCTCCACTTTCTCGCGAGGACTGAAGTTGACGAGGGCTGACCCTGGACCATCCTAAGGACAGACGAAGCTCATTTTACTCTGACGAGTGACGTGAACACACAGTATTGCCAAGTGTGGGAATCTTCACCTCCAGTCACTATTATGAAGTTCCTCTGTATGGTGAAAGTGTAACCATATGGTGTGGCTTCACGGCTACGTTCACAATTGGCCCATTCTTTTTTGAATTGGCTGGCTCTCAAGGACCAAAGACGTGCAGTGTGACTGGCCAGCGTTATTGTAATATGCTTCGCCAGCATGTCATACGCGTCCTACAGGAGAGAGACCCATTGAACGCAACAGTTTTCATACAAGATGGAGCCCCGTCGCACATCGCACGTGAATTTCACCTACTTCTCGATTTATCAGACGATCGTTTCCAAATGCTTGGCGGGCACGATCACCTGATCTTAAGCCCTGTGATTTCTGGTTGTGGGTCTACCTCAAGGACAGGGTTTACAATGGGAACATTCACACTTGTACTGATCTCAAGTGCAGCACATCAAGAGAGGTAGCCAGCATACCTATGGACATGCTTCGTTCTGCTGTGCAGAATGCAATCCTGCACTTTCACTCTTCTGCACACTGATAGGCACCGTATTGAGTCCTTTTGTAGCAGTAGTGGTATAGGTATGTCACGGCATGATGTACCGTAGCAGCACGTTAAAAGTGTTTCAGTTGAATTTATTCTGCATTATTTCTCTTCCCCATGTCCTTGACATTAATACTACCAAGTTTGGCTCTCGTACGGTAATTAGTTTCCGTGTTATAATATGTTATACAGGGAAAGTTTAATTGTAACCACCCGCTACGATTTCAAATTCGTAGTTAGATTGTCAGATTGCTATTAAGGGTCATAAATGAAAAATACTTCACGAAAGAGAAACCGGGGTGTCCTATGAGTCCAATATTAATGAGACACAATCGGAATCAGTCGACTCAGTGTGATACCAGGGCGTGAAAGTTAATTGGAATACGAAATAGGATCAGGACCACATTTATGCGCATGTTATTTAAGCTACTGCCTAGGGGCCCTAACCAGAGAGGGGCTTGCAGCATCCAAATTGAAATTAATTTTTTTAATACTTGGTGTGGGCCCTCTTATAATCTTAAAAGACATTGAGGAAATTTTGTATGGGCTTAAACTGCTGAATTTTGCAGTGGACAGCTGATATGAATGAAGTCACCATTCTTTTCTCAATCCATGCCCTTTCTCACGCTCAGTTGCCGGTGGATCCTGGAATTTTGAAGTGAATGAAATTTGTAGACAGTTGATTTCTGCCCAATCTAGTAGAACGTCGAAGATCTTTATCTTGATATTTAGGTTACTTTAAGAATGTAGGGACGTTAGAAAATAACACAAGTCGTCCCGCGCTAAGAATATAGTGCAACACGAGTGGCGCAGTATCAGTACAGTGTATGTTCTGCGTGTCCTGCAGCCACAGATTTACTGTGGTACGCTTAACAGATGCATCACAGTGTGGGAGTGAAATGATGCGAGAGCTGGAAACGTACTCCAAAGTTGAAATACGCGTAGCAGTAGGATTATTGTGGGCGAAACATCTAAATTGCACACAGATTCACAGTGAAATTCTGGCGGTGTGTGGACCGCACCCAGCCGTAGTGAAATTGTGCCGACAATTTGACCGAGGCTACACAGACATGGCTGATGCTCACTCAGAAGCCCAAATTTTGCACCGTGCATTTCCCATCTTTCCGGCAAGTTAAAAGAAAATCCTGGTGTGGTGGGGGGGGGGGGGGAGAGAGAAAGAGGAAGAGGATCTCCAACGACGTGGCCTTTCACACAGTGCAGTGGTTCCCGGATGATAGCTCCTCGGCCAAGCAGCGGATTTCTTTCATTGACTAACTCACTACTGGTAGATGTTATGACCGTTGTTTTACAGAGACTTGGTGATCATGTTGCAAAATCTTATTATTTATCTCTGCTCTTTGAAGAGTAGTACAGCGTACAATAAAAGTTACTTGTCTTACCACAGTAACGTGTAACCTTGTTTTTGAAGTGTCACTTACCGTCACAAACGGTTGTGGAGGGAAGCCATTTTCAGAATTGATGAAAAACACGCATCACGTTTTTTGCTGAATATTTGAGAAAAGTAGTCCGCCCCTGGTATCTGAGTGGTCAGGGCGACGGAATGTCATACCTAACGGCCCGGGTTCGATTCGCGGCTGGGTCGGGGATTTTCTCCGCTCAGGATTGGGTGCTGTGTTGTCCTAATCATCATCATTCCATCCCCATCGACACGCAAGTCTCCACAGCGGCGTCAACTCGAAAGACTTGCACCAGGCGAACGGTCTACCCGATGGGAGGCCATAGCCACACGGCATTTCCATTTTGAGAAAAGTATTGTAATCCAGGTATATACAAAAAGACCCGCTTCGTTGTTTGACTCCTTTATCTTTTATTTACTGAAGAAAATTCTGTACAATTAAATAAGGGAACATAAATGATGCCTCACAGGCCTTTTTTAATTCAAAAACTTGCTCTAAAATGCTGTTTTTGCGCGTCAGTTACGCAATATGTTTCTAGGTAGGGCTCGCGGGTTCAGCCTAAATAAAGCTCCGAACGGAATAAATTACGTAAGCTTAATAATACGTAAAACACGTGGAATACTTGGGTTCGTTGGTGGGATACTTTAAAATTCAGTCGATGTTCAAAGAAAATTACTTACAAAACGCTAGTGTGAGCCATCCTAGAATGCGGCTTGACTGTATGGGACCCATACTGACACGACTAATAGGGAGTATTGAAAGCATCCAAAGAAGGGCACCACGAATATCTGAGTCTCTGTGACCCACGGGAGAACTTCACGAAAATGTTGAAAAATTTGAACCCTCATATGCTTCAAGGTAGGTGTCACCTACCTTGTGAAAGCCTACTTCCAAATTTCGACAACATGTATTAAAAGAGTAATTCAGGAATATACTGTAACCCCTACGTATCGCTCCAGTAGGGTCCGGGGAAAACAAGATTAGACCAGTTACGGAAAGCACAGAGGAATACAAACAATAATTCTTCCCGAGCTACCTAGACGATTGGAATGGAAGAAAATCTGTTAAATAATACAATGGGAAGTACCTGTCGCCACGTACTTCACGAAAGTTGGCGGAATTTGGATGTGGATGTAGATTACGCCCCCTGTCCACTTCGCGATGATGTCGACGGCCGAGTGTGACAGACGGAGCCGCAGTGCCTGTCTGTTTCGGTCCTCGTCCGCGTGGAGCGCTACGTGCGCAGGTTCACGAATCAGAACGGCGGGCTCTGCTGCCACTGCTCGTTAGCACCCTCTGACGTCAGGCCGGGTAGGCGCGCTGATTGGGTGCTGCTCGTGGGCGCAGCGAGGCGCGCTGGCTAGCGGGCTTCCTGCATCTCGTTCTGCCTGCCGAGGGTGCACTCCTCCACCGACACACACACACACACACACAGGGCACGAGTGGGTCTTCATAAATAGCAAATATTACTGTCCGATTCTGCATTTTCTTTCCATGAACACGATGAAATTGAATATTAGGCTGTCTGTTTCCATTGTCATATCGAACAACCAGTTTGTCCTGTAGCTGCGTGGTTCATAATATCTACGATACCATGTTTTTGATGCATGATTAGGACGCGGCCTCTGAAAGGGCCGCTACCGGATGAGTCCTCTACAATTACATTACAGCACTCAAAACTCCCAAAATCGAAGAAGATAGATACGAGGGGCGTTTGAAAAGTCCGTGCAAAAATAAAAACTACTCACCTGTTTGGGGTAAACCTTTTTTATTTTTCGCCATAGGCTCCTTTTAGACTTACACACTTCGTCCAACGCTGTTCTAATTCGTTGAACCCTTCTCAATAATAGGAATTGCCCAAGTCTCCAAAATAGCTATTAGTTGCTGCAATCACCTGCCCGTTTGAATAAAATCTTTGTCCCGCCAGCCATTTATTCAAATTGGGGAACAAATAGTATTCCGAGGGACCCAGGTCTGGAGAATATGGGGGATGTGAAACAAGTTGAAATCCTATTTCCATTAATTTTGCGGCCACACCTGCTGAGGTGTGTCCTGGTGCATTGTCGTGATGGAATAGGACTTTTTGGCAGTCCAATCGCCGGCGTTTTTCTTGAGCTCGGTTTCCAAATAGTCCAGTAACGATGAATAATATGCACCAGTAATAGCTTTACCCTTTTCCAAATAGTCGATGAAGATTATCCCCTGCGAATCCCAAAAGACAGTCGCCATAACCTTTCCGGCCGAAGGAATGGTCTTCGCCTTTTTTGGTGCAGATTCTCCCTTGGTAACCTATTGTTTAGATTGTTGTTTGGTCTCAGGAGTGTAGTAATGTACCCATGTTTCGTCCACAGCGACGAAACGACGCTTAAAGTCCTGCAGATTCTTCCTGAACAACTGCAAACCATCCTTCCAACACTTACCACGATTCCGTTTTTGGTCAAGAGTGAGAAATCGTGGAACCTATCTTGCGGATAGCTTTCTCATGTCAAAATGTTTATGCAAAATACTATGTACCCGTTAATTCGAGATTCCCACAGCACTAGAAACCTCACGCATCTTAACTCTTATGTCATCCATCACCATATCATGGATTTTATGAATGATTTCTGGAGTCGTAACCTCCACAGAGCGTCCAGAACGTTCATCACCACTTGTGCCCATATTTGCACTCCGAAAATTTTGAAACCTCATATAAACTGTTCTAATCGAAGGTGCAGAGTCACCGTAATGTTTATCAAGCTTCTCTTTAGTCTCCTAAGGCGTTTTGCCTTTCATAAAATAATGCTTAATCACCACACGAAATTCTTTTTAGTCCATTTTTTGACAATCACTCGACTTCCTTGATTCACACGAATCCCAAACGTAACTAAATTGACCAATATGGCTGAAACTTGGTGTGCGTTCTCTCCAAAGATGCTATTAACTAAACATGAATTCGATACGTGCCGGTAGTGCCACCTCTCGGACTTTCCACCTACTTTTCAAACGCACTCGTACTAACAGCTGATAGTATTTCCGAACATGCAGTTTAATAAGTCTTGTCTGCAAAATATTTACACGAAATATCCACAGGAGATTGTAAAAAATGGTATCAACCGATCTGATGGAAGATCAGTTAGAATTTCGCAGAAATGTAGAACATGTGAAACAGCACTAACCCTACGACTCATCTTACAAGTTAGGTTAGAAATGCAGACCTACGTTTATAGCAAGTGTAGGTTTGGAGACGGGTTTCGAAAGAGTTGACTGGAAACTGTCTCTGAAATTCTGAACATAGCAAGGATTCAACGCAGGGAGCGAAAGGTTGTTCAGAAACCAAACTGCAGGTTAAAAAGTAGAATGTCATGAAGGGGAAGCAGTAGTAGGGAAGGGAGTGAATGTTGTAGTCCGTCCCTGATGTTGTTCAGTCTCAGCATTCAGCAAGCTGTGGAGGAACCAATCAAAAATTTGGAAAGAGAAAGTTCTAAGATGAAGAAATTAAATCTTTGCGATTTGATCATGACAGTGTAATTTTGTAAGAGATGGCAAAGGACATGGAAGAGCAGTCGAATGGAATGGATAGTGTCTTGTAAAGAGGTTATGAGACGAACATCAACAAAGGTAAAACAAAGGTAATAGAGGGTAGTAAAACTAAGCCAGGCAATGCCGACGGAAGTAGAAGAACTTTTTTATTTTGGATGCAAAACTATTGACGGTGGCAAAAGTTCAGAGGTTATAAAATGCAGACTGTCAGTAAGGAAGAAAGAGGTTCCTGAAAGAAATTAGCATTTTATATAAATTTATGTCGTAAAGTATTTGTTGGAGTATAGATTTGTATAGAAGTGAAACGGTGATGGTAAGCAGTTCAGACAAAAAAAAGAGAAGCTTTTGTAGTGTGGTGTTACAGAAGAATACTGAAGATTAGATCGGTTAAACGGATAAGCGACTAGAGGTACTGACTCGAATACAAGAGAATTGAACTTCATGGCACAATCTGGCTGAAAAAAAAGAATTTCACTGCATAATTATTATTAAATAAACAAGTTGGCGTTGTTTATAGCGTTGAAATAGAGGAATTACACACAAATAAACACTGAATACACCAGAACAATGTAAGTAAGTTAGGTAGTTTGTTAGTTTCATGTTCTATGTATCATTTGTATGATTAATTGTAACGATGTGAAAAGAGTCTTCTGCAGAATAAAAAGAATTGTCAAGGAGGTAACTTTGGTACTGATTTTGCGTTTTTACATCAAATACTTCACTTGTTGCTGTAAATGTCAGTGGGTTACTACTTGATGTGGCCACAAGAAAATAAATGTTTTACTTTGTTGCCTGCATCAGTTGGAAGCATTCAGTTCCAAAGGACCAGGAACGATATACGTCAACATACGGAAATTATTGACATTTGTGTCTGCTGTGAATCGCAGTAAGAAACTGTTAATTTGTCAGAGATAAAGCTCTCACGCTTTATTTATGAAATCAAACGGCGAATACTGAATGGAATAATGAATGATTCTCGTTCAATTAATATAATCATACACAACCTTCGATCGTCTGTGTAGCGATGAAAGGTGAAATGGAAATGCAGAAACGCAAAGTAAGACGCTTGGTTTAATCCAGTTGAGATCTTTAAAAAAAACAGCGGAAGTCAATTCGGAAACAAAGAATATGATTTTACAATTTTCAGAGAAACAGGAATGAAACTAGAAAAGAGGTAGGAACAAGTCTCTAAATTATCCGTTTATTTTTAAAACAGATAGAACAAACTGCACCAAAGTGTAGAAACTGACTTATATGACATAGAGGTAAACTTTCTGCCTGGAAAATATTTATAGATAAGTGAAAAACGAAACAAATCTTCGGTTGGTAAAATTTTGACACCAAGAGTACACGTTCTGTTATCGATATTATGTATGGCTTTCTAATTTATTTTCTTGACGTGATGTAATAACTATTTCGGGTTGGAACTTAACTGGAAATAGTTTCGATTGTGAAAACCGACGATTAAGTATGGTAGTAAATAATCTTAGGTTAGGTGACGCCCTCTAGAAGACTGCGAGACTCCCAATGTCCTGAATGGACTGAACATCTTATCTAGTTTCCGGACTATGATGGCGCAAAGTTCGTGACAGTTTTGTACCTTGGAATCGACTTGAACTCGTGCAAGGTCGTCACATCTCGAAAGGTGTTAGTTAAAGGAAACTGACCGTAGATAAATCGTCGAGCGTTCCCTCCTACTTAGTTGCATACGTTTTTTAATTGTTTGTATCAATTCGTGGCAGTATAAATGCACAAGAAGTTCATTTCTGTGGCTCGGTGATAAACCATCATACAGTCATGGTGAATACATGCACTGAAAAATGAACTACTGTTTCATTTCCTTTGTAGTGTGTGTCCTCTACCCATATCATTGCGTTGTAATAGAACGCAGAAATAAAGAGAAGCAATTTCTCCACTCTGCTTTGATCGAAATCAGTGCAGCGAGCTGTGTCGAACGAGTGTGTATCGGAACATTTTATTTTTAACACATGCAGCCTGTATTGCTGTTTAATGCACGTTATGTAAACAGAGCATTCGATACTACCGCCGAACAATTTGGTATCTGACCCAGCAGCACCCTATAAAACAATGCAGATGGACGGGAACCGAAACACAGTACGCTGCGCATCGCTAGTGGCATAGCTACTCCACGGTCTCAAATATTCGTATGTTAGTCACCTGTGTTTCTTTAGAGACTGCCATATTCTCCCGAATGACTAGCTTTCAGATCGTAATAAATACCACAATCCATTCAACCTAAAATAAAAAATGGTTTGTGTGTCCAATAATGCCACACAGGGCAACCAGCAAGATAAAAGTCATTGAATGTTGGTGTACGTACATGTGAAGCTCGGTTCGAGCGAGATTTAAAATATCTTAGAGAAGGTGTTGTTAAGAAAAATGAATGAGTTTGTTTCTCAGGAATCAGTCCAAGGCAGTAAAAATAAAGCACCGCTCTAAATCTGGCCTTTTGCTGTTTACACCATATAGGTACATGTTGATACATCAAGGTGCTACTATTGGATTCCGAAAGAAGTCTCTCACAATTTCCGCGTGCTTATTTATTTACGGTACTTATTTAGCGTATAGCAGAATACGCGATATTCATTATACATTATTAGAGCGGTGGTGAGGAACGGAGTAATTAGGAAGTAGAGCGTCCTGATGGATTTGTCGTGATGACTGGGTGTTGTGTGATGTCCTTCTGTTAGTTAGGTTTAAGTAGTTCTAAGTTCTAGGGGACTGATGACCATAGATGTTAAGTCCCATAGTGCTCAGAGCCATATGAACCATTTTGGATTTGTCCACGAAACATACATTTCTCTCAAAACACATTTTTATTTTCCAAGAAGCGCTAAGTGCCTGTTCACAACTTTCACAGTTGCGAGTAAGGGTACTTATAATCCCAATTATGTTGAAAAGATGATTTTGTTATGTGTGTAACCGATAATAGAAGTGAATGAATACTTTATCATTTAAACCCAATAAAATATTAACACTGAAAACCCAATGAAAAATCATCAAAGCGTTAAGGTTATAAGCAAGTAGCTTTCCTTCGAGTTTCACTAAAAGATAAAAGACCGTTGGTCTAAACAAAGCCTAGCAATATTCATGTATTTAAGAAATCAATTCAGGATACCATCGCTGTGCCTTTTAAGCAGAATGAACTTCCAGATTACACTTTTGACAAATATCTTTTACTGGCAGAAAGATTATGAATGACAGTTTATAATTACCGAGGGCATTGTTGCCAGACTGCAGCGAACCGAACATGTGGTGTTCTAGAAAGAACTAATATTAGCTGACGGATTACCTCTGGACTCTGTGAAACGACACGCGCAAAGTTACTTTAATGGAATTACATTTCATCCAGCATAGTTCCTGTTATGTTAAGAGTGGAGAAAAATCGTTATTCCTGTAGCAAGTGTCAAGAGGAGTTAGGCTGAATCCGCCTATATTTTATACGGCGAAAGAAGAGCATGACAACTGTTGCCAGCTTTCAAATGCGACGCGTAAAGGTTGGAAATGGTACCGAAGTCACGTGACTGAAAACGATACTCGCTTATGCACGCTTAGCTAGAATTCCGTTGACAAAATTTGTAAGGTTGTGTAGGGTATGTTCTGAGTAGTTTGGCATTAGAAGTGCGCGGTTTCTGGCGTCTCCTTGCATTTAATTTGATTTATTACCCCACTTCAAACTTTTATCTGTGTTGTATTGACAATACCCGCACACCAGCGAAGATGTCGACGGTTTGAGCTGCATCACTTGCTTAAAAACAGACCTGCTTCATTCCCTCACTTTATTTGCTATTGCCAACTGTAATTACGTTTAACTCTTTGCCCTATAGCTTGAATTCAGTACTCGTTTCTGTCTCGGGTTTGTTTTTGCAGCGGAGTTAATTGCACATTAGCATTAATCCACAGCAGTATGTATAGGTTTACTGATGAACTGTTGGCCTATATATACCTCGTGTATCACTCATTGTTGTAGAAGAACTGCACATTAACGTTAACTGCATGTGGCTCAGTGAGCGAGTACAAGTCTTTCAGTTGGACTCCAATTGCACAACTTGCCTATCAGTAATCAACCCCAATTACCCAACTGCGGAAAGTCGACGCTCTGTTTAACGTAGACTCACAAGCACTAATCGTTCTTGGCGACTTCTCATATCGTTGATAGGTAAAGGTTAGATTAAAGGCGGACTAAAAGTTTCTGTCGTCCGACCGGGATTCGACCCCGCAACCTCTCCGTTTCGAAGCATACTATCCTGGACTGTTTCCACACGGACGGAATCTACATTCTTTGTTCTCTTGCATGTCAGGTTTGATGCATTACTCTGTGTTTTGTGAAAGACATCATGTTTACGCCAGTGACTGTTAAACTTTTTATTTCCACTGTTGCAATTTCGGCCTTAGGCCATTATCAAGTGCAGACATTTATATGTTCATTTATGTGACAGTCTGTATAAAGTTGACATGGCTTGAAGCCAAAACATCTGCACTTGATAATGGCCTAAGGCCGAAATTGCAATAGTGGAAATAAAAAATTTAACAGTCACTCGCGTAAACATAATCTCTTAAAAAAAAAAATTACATGACTGTGAATCCCAGTTATGAAAAGTTAATCTGTGTTTTGGCTTCTACATTTTTGTGATTAGATATGACAGGGTTTTTCTCTGCTGCTAACTTACTTTTAAACAAACAAAGGTAATTAGGGGAACAAACCGAATGAGTCTTAATTACGCATTACTCAATAATGAGACAGGTGACGAAAACTGACAACGGCTGGGAGAGTGATGTGTTGACCCCAGCGCCCCTCCAAACCATATCCAGTGACGCCATTGGCAGAGAATGGCATAGCGGTCGAACGGTGCTGGTGTCTTCACCGGGGCCTTTGGGCGGAGTTTCTGTTCACGTCAATAACGTGCCCCCCCCCCCCCCCCCCCCCCCCCCCGCCCGAGATGACGGGTCAGTTATAGCAAATTACTCAGAAAACGTAGATGAACAGCTTGCAATTTTTTTGCCAGCGATCTAGTTCACCCTGTCGAGCCGCATAGACACGGGGATTTGCCATGCTAACGTATTCAACATTGCGTTACGATATGTGATTGGTTGTGGCATAATCGAGAAACAGACACGCTAAATCCACTTTAAACGTCAGGGTTCTCCTTTGGTAGTAAGGCGTATGATTTCAACACCTCTGGCTTTTTTGATGCCTTATCTTATTTTCTCAGCAGAAGTATAGAAAAGTTTTGGTGGAAACTCTTTAGCCTGTGATGTCAGTCCAAGCAACGCGCTGAGTGATCACATTGCGCTCCCTCGGTCGGTTATGGACAGGGCGAGGAAGACGGAATGGTATGCGGATGATAGCGGGCGTGGGCTTCGCTGCCAGAGGCATCCGGTCAGCAGACCGGGGAGCTTTGACGGGATAATCTGTGTGGAGCGCGGCCCGCGCACGCGGCAGCTGGGAGCTGCGAGATGAGAGCCGAGAGCTGGGAGGCGGCTCAGCCGCGCCTCTCGGCTTATATAGGGCCGCTTCTGCCCGGCGGGATGAGCGCCGTCCCGCCTAACGGCCAGTAAGCCAAGGCTGCTGGAACTCAAAGCAAAACGTTCCTGCTCTATAACAGATCAGGGAATGATATGTGCAAATGAGTGACAATGCGCTGACAGAGCGCGAGGTCGCAAGTTCAATCTTTAGTAAGGCTCATTTGAAGGTGTGTGAACAATTATGACAGGAAAAATATTAGCTGGTAATGACTCACCATATGGATCAGGAAGGTGCAATGTGTGTCCGGGAGGTGCGGAGATCAACCTTCTAGGTGATATCTGTATGACGCTTCACAAAATGGATATCGTCGACATTCAAGAAAATTTCAAAAAATGACATTAACTTGCAGCATTATCACCGAATGAAAAATGGCGCGCCCGCCACAGTGATCACAAAGGTTGGCACCATCAAGATCGACGGCGAACTCAATTCGTGCTGAACGTTCAGCTAGGTATTAACTCTTAAAGAATGCCTATATTGGTGTAAGGGATGGTGAGAACTGATGAAATGTGACGGCATGCAATAAAACGCGAAATAGTCTGTCGTGGAGCTTATAGTGAACCCGGCTATCTTCAAAGGCGCAGCTACAGCTAGTGCGATAATATGCTTTACAGGAACGAGAAAACAAACATGCAGAGGCTGAAATTGTCCAGCAATTTGGAACTGCAATGTCACACCATTTTCGGGGATAGTTTCCTCTAAAGAAGTAAGATTTTTACAGGCAGACCCGTATTCAAGCAAAAACAAATTATTTTGATCAGCTATTGGAAAAAAACAGTGCTCATACCATAGTTGTAGTTCTCTGACGCCTGTTTTCCCACTTGCTTGCTGTGACATAAATTCCCTATTGTCCTTGCAAGATCAAACGCACGAGAAAGAATCGCAGGTGCACAGAGCACCTTCAACTTATTGTAGCACATTAAGTAACTTCCTAGCCAATTTAAGATCCAGATTAAGAATCAGCGTAATTGCGTAAAGTGCGTTAAGGCATTGGTGTTTGTTGATCTTGATACAATTCTCTTGTTACCTCCAATTTCCAGGGTTACTTTCATATGCGTTTCCTCTTCAAATCCCGATTGGTCGGAGTTGAAAAATTCCTTATGAACGTTTGGACGATTTTGCTTATTTCATCCCAAATTATCGGGTTGATTCTGCAGTCTGCTATGCATCGTCGTGTTGACGCTTTGTTTAAAATTTCGTTATCTTACATCTTCCAATTCTGTAGCAATGTTCGAAGATAAGCAACTATCCACTGCTTGCCTTGACATCACTGTTATCTATGTCGAATGCCGTTTGGTGTGTATAATGTGGCAGGTCGCTATCATACACATCCTGCAAATTGTACCTAGCAACCTTGAAACGCTCAAACACCAGTTTTTGTAACAAGTGCGCTTTGTCCCCCCTTGAATATCCGTAGGGTTTGTTATGCAATACTCGGTCATATTCCTGCAGATTTATTCGAAATCTATTCAGTCTTTTTTTTTAATAGGCTGCAGATGATCTTCCATGTACGTTTGTTTACTATCCACTTCTTGGACAACGAATGCGCTTTACTACGTTTTACTGGAGACGGAATTTGTGTCTGCTCGTCCGACAAGGACGATGAACGACGTGGCTCGACACCTATTTCAATTGCATTTTCACTTGTTATGCACGTATCGTCATTAATGTACTTCTTAGGTACGTTGTCAGCACAGTCGAGCGTATACTACACCACACATTCCACTGACTCATCTTGCACAAATGCTATACGTCAACTTCCACTTCTTTCTCACTCTGCGAAATTCCTTGGTTTCCTCTCTGATGAAATGTCAACTTCAGGAACTGTTGTTGTAGATGTAATGCAATGTAGCGCTGTTGTGAGTTACTCGTCAACTAAACCGGAAGCCTCATGCTGTGCTCACTATTGGATGCCTCTAGTCCCGCCCCGTGTTGCCATTAGCAGCCAATATTGTAGATGAATGTTAGATAATATGAGGGACGTCGAATGCCGTAAACATCATTGGCCTTTTGCGATCTCGGACTCAAAGGATTCCTTGTAAGACTTACTGACGCGTCGGCATGCGCTACATTAGTTGTTTAATTAATAAGTTCCATTTTTCGCAGGTCATATTGATAATAAACATTATGATATGGAAAGTGTAAGTTGATCAAAATATTGCAGAGACGGAAAACATTTTATGTACACTACCCGTCAGAAGTTTTCGGTCACTACTGTGGATTTCATGTTGAAACAGCGGCTTCGTTTCGAATTTTCTATCATATCTGTGAATATTTTGTCCGCAAGGGACGGTATTATGACTGTTGGTAAATAAAAATAAAACAGTTTGTGCGTCAGTCACTTGTTTATTTTGCCACTAAGCGTTTCGATGGTTCACACCATTATTTTCAGGTATAGAATTGTTTATTTACTTGGCTGGTGATGGTGAAGAGTACAGAGGTCTTTTCACAGTAGCAGACCCAGGGAGGTGTAGATTATTTGGAATCTTTTGCTAATGACAAAAGTTGTTTGTTTAGAAAAGGCACTTTAGAGGTCAAAAGCAGTAAGTTCTGACAGTCAATTGTATTTACAGGGACGGTGGAGTTGTAAAAGGTCTGTAAAATTTTAAAAACCCTACTGTTCCTGTAAGTTCAGTTCACTGTCGGAAATTCGTGCTTTTTAATCTATAAAGTGCCTTTTCGAAATAAACAATTTTTGTCATTAGTAAAAGGCTCAAAATAACCTTCACCGCTCTTGGTCTGCTATTGTGGAAAGACGTCTGTACTATCCACCAACACCAACCGTGTAAACATACAAGTCTCCACCTGAAGATAACGAAGCGAACCATCGAAACGTGTAATTGCAAAATATTTTTTTATATTCTATCATATCACCATTCTGATAATAAAACATGTAAAGACTAAGCGCCTCAGTTGTGTATCGGACTGGTTGTTCTAGAGGGGGACTGATGTGTATCCACAACATCATTGACGTACGTTTACCTAAGATGGTTCCACTAGAGTGGGCGTAATTGCCCCTGCTGTCTGTGTAGCAATCAGTTTGCATTAGTTTATGCTGCAGTGTGTGCATCTAGCAGCGTGTATGTATACCTGGTTCGTATCATATTACCTCGTAACGAAACGAAAGCAGGAGTTTGAAACTGAAACATGTGCTGTAATTGTAGCTCTGCATCAGGATGGCTGTTCTAGTAAGACGATAGGAACAAAAGTTGGCGTAGCTCAATCTACGGCGACGTATACTTCGCAGCGGTTTAAGCAAACTGATGCCAATACGTTTCGCGATCTGAAAGACCCCGAGTAACAGCATACAGGGAAGATCATTTCATATGTGTATAGGAAACCAAGGACACATACTGGACCTGGAATTGACGAGGAAGTAAACAATATGCGAGCAGCTCCAGTCTTTGTCTCAATAGTGCAACATCGTATCCGTGAACAAGATTTAAAGGAATGCATTGCGACTGAAATATCTTTATTACGCAAATAGAATAAACTAAAACGATAGCAATGGGCACAGTAACATGAAAACTAGAACGTGCAACTCTGGCCCAAGGTATTGTTCACTGGCTAGCATTAGTCTGAAGTAAGTGGAAGCCATTTTCGGACGTTTGTTCGTCGACTCCGCGAAGAACGTGTCACTGTGTGATGCCAACGATGAAGCACGGTGGAGGGGCGGTCATGGTATGGGTATGTTTTGCGGGAGATTAAATCGGTGATCTAGTGAGAATTAGTGGAACATTAAAGAAGGAAGAATGTCACAGGATACTGATCAACAAAGCAGTTCCATCTGGCAAGAGACTTGTTAGTCGTGGGTTTGTTCTGCATCTGGACAATGATCCTAAACAAGCTTTGACATTGTGCATAGGGTCCGTCAATAGAAAACGGAACTGAAGAACTGAAGAATATGGTTTGGCCAAGTCAAAAACATACTTAAATCCCATAGAAATCTTACGGGATGAACTTGACAGGGAAGTAGGAAAACTACTGTCATCTAATGTTGAAGATCTAGGAAGAGTTTACAGACGTGTTGGACTGTAATATCTGCAAAAACGCTGCAAAATCTTATCTCCAGAATGCCAAGGGTTCGTGCAGTTGTTCTGAAGACAAGAGGCTAAAATGCAAACCATATTCTATTAATGATAGAGAAAATATTTATTTTGTTGGTCTGTTTAGCTTGTACGTTGTGTTTGTACACCGAAAGAAGGTGTATTTTTTTCATGGGTGATCTAAAACTGTTGGCAGTTAGTGCATATATTACTGGGCGTTTCAAAGTCTTTGCATCAATCGTCTATGGGTGATGTGTCAGACAAAATGTTCGCTGGCGCTTCCCGGCGTCGCTGCGCGTTCTTATGTGGACGTTACGCACCTGAGATGGCAGGGTGTAGACCCTAGAACTTAGAACTACTTAAACCTAACCAACCTAAGGACAGCACACAACACCCAGTCATCACGAGGCAGAGAAATATAGTCTAGTCATCTGAGCTGTATGAAAGCGAAGTTAACGTTCCTTATTCACGTCTAAAATGCCTTCCTCCATTTAGAGACATGCATTCTACAGGTTTTCCTGTTGAAAATCACTCTATCAGTTTACGTGGTAGGTGGCATGCAACTGACCTCGTTAGCAGATCATAGTACACTACTGGCCATTAAAATTGCTACACCAAGAAGAAATGCACATGAAAAACGGGTATTCATTGGACAAATGTATAATACAAGAACTGACTGGTGATTACATTTTACGCACTTTGGGTGCATAGATCCTGAGAAATCAGTACCCAGAACAACCACCTCTGGCCGTAATAACGCATTTGTTACGCCTGGGCATTCAGTTAGACAGAGCTTGGATGGCGTGTACAGGTACAGCTACCCATGCAGCTTCAACTCGATACCACAGTTCATCAAGAGTAGTGACTGGGGTATTGTGACGAGCCAGTTGCTCGGCCACCATTGACCAGACGTTTTCAGTTGGTGAGAGATCTGGAGAATGTGCTGGCAAGGACAGTAGTCGAACATTTTCTGTATCCATAAAGGCCCGTACAGGACCTACAACATGCGGTCGTGCATTATCCTGCTGAAATGTAGGATTTCGCAGGGATCGAATGAAGGGTAGGGCCACGGGTCGTAACACATCTGAAATGTAACGTCCACTGTTCAAAGTGCCGTCAATGCAAACAAGAGATGACCGAGACGTGTAACCAAGGGCCGGGTGATACGCCAGTATGGCGATGATGAATACACGCTTCCAATGTGCGTTCATCGCGATGTCGCCAAACACGGATGCGACCATCATGATGCTGTAAACAGAACCTGGATTCATCCGAAAAATGACGTTTTGCCATTCGTGCGCCCAGGTTCGTCGTGGAGTACACCATCGCAGGCGCTCCTGTCTGTGATGCAGCGTCAAGGGTAACCGCAGCCATGGTGTCCGACCTGATAGTCCATGCTGCTGCAAACGTCGTCGAACTGTTCATGTAGATGGTTGTTTTCTTGCAAACGACCCCATCTGTTGACTCGGAGATCGAGACGTGGCTGCACGATCCGTTACAGCCATGCGGATAAGATGCCTGTCATCTCGACTGCTAGTGATACGAGGCCGTTGGGATCCAGCACGGTGTTCCGTATTACCCTCCTGAAGCCACCGATTCCATATTCTGCTAACAGTCACTGTATCTCGACCAACGCGAGCAGCAATGTCGCGATACGATAAATCGCAATCGCCATAAGTTACAATCCGACCTTTATCAAAGTCGGAAACGTAATGGTACGCATTTCTCCTCCTTACACGAGGCATCACAACGTTTCACCAGGCAACGCCGGTCAACTGCTGTTTGTGTATGAGACATCGGTTGGAAACTTCCCTCATGTAAGCACGTTGTAGGTGTCGCCGCCGGCGCCAACCTTGTGTAAATGCTCTGAGAAGCTAATCATTTGCATATCACAGCATCTTCTTCCTGTCGGTTAGCCGGCTGGAGTGGCCGAGCGGTTGAAGGCGCGTCAGTCTGGAACCGCGCGACCGCTACGGTCGCAGGTTCGAATCCTGCTTCGGGCATGGATGTGTGTGATGTCCTTAGGTTAGTTAGGTTTAAGTAGTTCTAATTTCTAGGGGACTGATGACCTCAGAAGTTAAGTCCCATAGTGCTCAGAGCCATTTTGAACCTGTCGGTTAAATTTCGCGTCTGTAGCACGTCATCTTCGTGGTGTAGCAATTTTAATGGTCAGTAGTGTAATTGTGTGAAATCTCGTCATCCCATGTTCAATAAATACAAAAGTACAAAAATGATGTCACTAGGGAGCGTCATGACAATTTTGTTCCCCATGTCGTGATCTATCATCCCAAAACGTTCTGCGAGCTGCTCCTTCTCGAGCCCCGTCCCATAACGATCTGCCGTTTGCTAAAGTCACTTATGTCCGTGGATCTTCAAGTCTGTGGTCTGTATAGTCGTTGAGTTGATTTTCCACTCCTCTGTGCTCCACTTACTCGTGTATATTCGTACTTTTCTTACAGCGTAACGTGCTAACAACGCCATCGGGTAGCATTCAGTGGTACTTTAAACAGTAAGGAAAGTGCGCAAGTGGAACAGAAGCAAACGTGGGAGCAAATCTAGCGACGATACGGGTCGAAAACTTGGAAATCCAATAATGTATGTGACCTTGACCAATGGCAGATCGTTACGGCGCGGAGCGTGTAAACAGACATCGCGGAAATGGTGAAGCTATTCGGCTGCTCGTATGCTACTGTCGTGTGTGTCTCTGAGTATTGGTGGAAAGTAAGGGAAACCACGAGTAGGCGACAAGGACATCCACGAGTCATCACAGAATGTGCAGAGTGGAGGCTTGCAATCTCTGTAAAGATGGACAGCCGGGGATCTGTGGCACATCTGACGTCAATACTGGTGCAAATTCAAGTTTCGGAGCACAGCATTCAGCGCACATCGAAATGGGACTCTTCAGCAGATGTCCATTACGTCCATTACGTGCATTACGTGTTCCCATGTCGACAAATGCATTACGTGTTCCCATGTCGATAAAACGATACCAGCAACTGCGTTTGCAGTGGCCGAGGGATCATAGAGACTGGAGGGTGATTCACTGTAAACGTGTCTCCTGATCGGATGAGTGAAGTTTTTTGCTACGCAGGGTCGATTGTCGTGTCTGGATACGCCGTCATACAAGCGAAGTGCTGCTCGCGCCACGGCGGCTAGTGCTGTTGACGAAATATCGATATATTGGTGGTTTTTCCGAGGAATATCGATATATATCTGCGATACTTCACACGAAATATCGATATCGAAATGGAACTATCGAGTGCTCATATTTTTATTTTTTATTATATTTTTGCACTTGGGAGGGTGGTGAGGGGGGGTGGTGGCGGTGTGAATGGAATAACAGTATTTCCGATGTGAAGAAATAGCACACGAGTGACATAAAAAACAATTTTTAACGCAACTACTGAGCTAGTTCTTCACATCGGCATTCATCAAAACCCGCTTCTGAGAACAAAAATCTGAATGGCGATTTTGGCCTTTTCGATCGGCGGAGACGTGTGAAGGGAACTGCTAACGTAGTCGGGGCTCGGCAATACCAACAGAAACTACAACGATTAGCTTCACCATGCAATTTTGACACTACAGCTGCTAGGTCTCTGGCTTGTCAGAAATGAAAAAATAACGAAGACGACATGAAGTGCTCCGATAAGTGACGAAACCGCATGACGGACCCATGAGAGACCTTTTATTGTGCCACTTACTTTGTTATCGGTTATCGGCAAGCTTCAACGTGCATCGTTTTCATTCCAGTTCCTGCTCTAAGTGGGATAGGCAGGCTGCTAGTTTATTGATTTACAGTATATCTACACTACTGGCCATTAAAATTGCTACACCAAGAAGAAATGCAGACTCAGGGATCGAGACGTGGCTGCACAATCCATTACAGCCATGCGGATAAGATGCCTGTCACCTCGACTGCTAGTGGTACGAGGCCGTTGGGATCCAGCACGGCGTTCCGTATTACCCTCCTAAACCCACCGATTCCATATTCTGCTAACAGTCATTGGATCTCGACCAACGCGAGCAGCGATGTCGCGATACGATAAACCGCAATCGCCATAAGCTACAATCCGGCCTTTATCGAAGTCGGAAACGTGATGGTACGCATTTCTCCTCCTTACACGAGGCATCACAACGTTTCACCAGGCAACGCCTGTGAACTGCTGTTTGTGTATGAGAAATCGGTTGGAAACTTCCCTCATGTCAGCACGTTGTAGGTGTCGCCACCGGCACCAACCTTGTGTGAATGCTCTGAAAAGCTAATCATTTGCATATCACAGCATCTTCTTCCTGTCGGTTAAGATTCGCATCTGTAGCACGTCATCTTCGTGGTGTAGCAATTTTAAGGGCCAGTAGTGTAATAACAAACCAATACTTAAATATACAGCTCTTAAAGTGGAAGTATATTTACAATGTGCAGCCGATATTTTCATATGCAGGTACATCGATACTTTTTCCGTTGTTATACTAATATTTCAATACTTTCTGGATATGTCGATGTTTGATAACGAAATTCTTTATATATCGATACATGTGATTGCAGATATTTTTAAAAATATCAACAGTCCTGAAGAGTGCAGGCCCGTGGGAGCTGTGTTATGCAACAGGGACGTTTATCTGGGCCTCCACGGTACCTATGTTAGTAATCATGATGGATTTGGATTACGTGAATGCTATTGCATACCGTTTGCATCAGTTCATGCTTTTGATATCTTTCCAGACGATGATGGCATTTTCCAAGAGGTTAAATGTCAGTTTTTTACAAGACCTGAATTGTGCCGCTGTGGGCTGAGATCCATGATAGTGAATTCATGTTGACGTATTGGCCACCGAAATAGCCTGACGTGAAACCGATGTAGCACATCTGGTACACCGTCAGGCTCCAGCTGCGCATTCACAACCACCGGTTGGAAATTTACGAAAATTGTATGATCCGTGTGCATACATGTCGTGCCAGATACTAACCACAGAGCTGTCGAACGTATGCCACGCAAAGTCGCTACTGATGCATTGCGTTCCAAAGGTGGACGAACTGTTTTTAAGCAATGGGCGTAATGTTTTGGCTCATTATTGTGTCGCTGTATACTGGTCGCTCAAGTAACTTCTTGTTTCTACTCAACAATTCCTCTGTGGTATAGGAGCAGCTGCTAAGGAGAAACAGTGTTGATCTACATTACAGAATACTACTACAAGCTGTCAGACGGTTTATTTCAATGTGTGCGGTACAGTGCAAATGGAGGGTGAAAATGAGAGCTCCAAACAAGATGATGTAAGAGAACGTGCTGAACCGTAAAGCCTCCCAATGTTATATGTGTAAGTTCCTAAAGCTCTTCAGAAAAAGCAAACATTAATAACATTGTACATCTTTATTTTTCGTGTCTACATATTCGTTTCTCAACGTTGTTACCCTGGCGATCAACAGGATACTGGTTTGTTGATATCCTCAATTTAGAACGTCTGACTTTGTTGACGGAGCCACAACCTCGTCTCTGCTTGCACCGCATCATCATTATCAAAGTGATGTCGTCGAAGGTGTTCGTTAAGTTGTGAAAACACATAAAAATCGGATGGGGCCAAATAGGGACTCTGTGGAGGATATGGATGTCAGTGGACCCAAGACATCGGATTGTTGCATATATCGTAGCGCTCGTATGTGCTTTGGTATTGTCCTCCTGAAGGATAGGGTGCCCCAGGTGTGGAAAAACTTTCAAAATTCGTCCTTTCAGTTTTCTGAGGGTACCACACACATACACATAGCCAGTTTACACACCGCCGTGTTACACGCTGCAAATCGGAGCCATTTAGCGGCAGAAGGCTGCAAATATGTAGTCATGAAGAATAAACGTGTTGAACGATAATTACTGTTTGTTTCGTTTTAAAGGCTTTAACAGTTTTCGTATAAAAATTTGGAGCGTTCACTTTTCAGCGCGCCCTCATATGTGTTGAGGAAAACACAAATATCATAACTTACGCATACTATATTTACTTTCGCATGCCTTAACTAGATGACGTTTATACGCCAAAAAATACGTAATTCACCTCTGCGGTTGCCTTAAATTAACGTTTTTGTTATATAGACAGAAAAGATGTCATAATACCATAATTAGGAGCGAAACCTGACCAGATGGAAGATCATTATAACAGTAGCTAAAAAGCTCCAGTAGTCGTGGGTCGAGAAACGATGGTTTTCTGAGATAACTGAGACTGAGTCGTCACTACTCGTCACTAATTTTAGTGTGAAATCTGCCTCACTTACTATTGGAAACGTGTTAATTTTACATAATTAACCATCTAATTAGTGCTGTACTCTTTTCTCTAAACAAGTGCTGTACAGACAATGAGAAACCCTTAAAGTTCTAATGGAGCCTATCTTATTCTCCACGTCTTAGAAATGAACACAAAAGGGTACGAAACAGACAGTGCTTCTAGAACAGGGTGTAACTTTGTTCCAAATCGACTTCTATTAGTCAGGGAATCGCTCTGCCTTGCTTCCCCGTGCTAAACTTCACTGACCATAATGTCAGCTATATTTTATTGGTACCGTCATTTTGGATGCGTTTACTGGTCATTAACTAACAATGAATACGAAAGTGTGAGATCAAAGCCGAAGTCGAGAATTTGACGCAACAGAAGTGCCTCGCGGTAAAGGTATAAGCCCTCTTGCACGTATAGCTTAAAAATCCTTTCACGATAGTTGGAGACATGAAAGGCAAGGTCTCATCAGGACATAATGATATTTCTCTCATCTTTATTTATGAGTGCGATCGTCTCCACCTCGGTGAGAGGTACAATTAGAGAACAAGAGAGAACAGTTTCTTTGCTGGAATTTCAAAGTTGCTACGCTCCGTTCGTTACTGTCTGTTCCAAGAAGAACTGAATATTGATTACAGAGAAAACTGAAGCAAGTGGAGCGCGAAAGAAGTTGCCAGTCTGGCCGCAAAAGCGAACCCTTCATTCGGCTTTGTTAAGTATTCAGGCGCACTGCGGATGGGAAATGGCTCCGTTGCATGGTGGCACGCGGAAAGCCGCAGAAAGAACGACAATTTTGGAAGTGCTACATCGAACGACGCTCTTGAAACTACATGAAAGTGAGACGCAAATGCAAATACAAAAGCCGTAACAAGGAAGGAAAGAATGATCTGATACTCCCTCTCAGATTAATAATGTGTATTTTTCTTTTTATTTTTTTTCTTTCGAGACAGGTGCGCTACCGAAAGAGCTATCGGAGGAGTACTTTTCCGTGAAAGGCAAAGCCCCAGGTTCGAGTCATGGTCTACCAAACAGTTCTATATTAACAGGAAGTTTCCAATCACCACACACTACGCTACAAATTGAAAATTCGTTCTGGGAGGAGAGAACGTTAGGGTCGAGGTCAGACTCATCGACGATGAGGTAGAGGCGAAGAACAAGCCCACATTAGCGGCAGGATGCGGAAATAAATCAACTGTGTCCTTTTCAAAGGAAGCAGCCTGACATTTCATTTTCGTGATTTAGAGAAATCGCGGATAGTTTACACGTGAATGGCTGGATGGGGATTTGAACGGCGAGTCGACTGTCTTAGCCACCTGTTTCGGTACGTTGGAAGGAACTACTATAGTTTCCAAATTGCTGCCACCTCCGATACAAAACAGTTCTTCAGCAGCAGTAATTTTTGAGTTTTTAATTTTTCAGCGACTGCCGTCATGGGAAAAGTTGTCTTTCCAATAATATTAAAATTTTTCTGTATAAACATGAACGCAAAATATAAAATAATGGAAATGATGAAGTGAGGAAGTGGCAAGTTATATTAGACTGGAATATAAAATGGATGAAAAAACCTAAATTTTCGAGACCTTTGATGCACGGTGGATTAAAACTACGGGATTGTTCATAGGTCTGAAATGACGCTACTACAAGAGAAACAAGTCGACAAACTGAATTTTAAAGTCTCGTAGTTTGATATGGCAGAAAGGGTGGGGGAGAAGTTAACCTTTGAGACGTGTTACCATTGACAGGCATCATTGTTTTTCTCGTGTTGTTGTCTTCGGTTCGAAATGTTACATGACTCACTTCGCACTTGAAATTACTAACTGCATCCAAGATGGCGACTTCCAAAATGGCTGCCTCTTAGGAGAGAGGAAAGATCTGTGCCGCTCTTACCAATCTCATACTACTTGAATTTAAATTACTGTTTCTCCCCCTGTTATTATTTTATAAGGGTGGCTCCTCATCTGTGAATCTCTCTGTAGATGAGCAGAACATTGCGTTTTCTTTTCTCGTAGTTTATATACAAAATCTGAAGTGAAGTGGTGTGGTGTGCAACACTGGCAGAGACAGTACCAAAAATGAGATCAGACACCTGCCACATTACTTAACTCCTTCTGGTCACCATAGAGACAGCATTCGTTCCATATTTGGTGTACTGGTTGCACCACAGATGTAGCGCACTCATACCGGTTTTCTCAGTAGTGGCGTGTTTGGTTGTTGGACATGACATCTCAATGCCACGGATTAAGAGCTGTCCCCGTCACCAAGAAATGCTTCGTTACGTAATTTGAGGATATTGTGCATATAATAGACACGATTCAAACGGAAATTGTAAAATTTGTATTTCTTATTCACTCCTACAGTCTCTAAAAGTATCGAGTTTAATAGAGGAGGCTGGAAGAGGAGCTATTTAAAAAGAAAAATTCTTAATATTAGCAGCTATGATGATCATAGCATCAGGGAGTAATGTAACACTATTATCTCTCTTAAAAAGTGTAATAGTTTTCGTAGCAATAAAAATACAAAATCACAATTTGCTGATTACCGGTCTCGGATGACTAACAATCATCTTGAGATTATGCTTAATAAATAATCAGTACCTGTGTACAATGTTGACCCCCAGCACCGATGTTACCAAGTGTAGCACAGATTATGCTTAGTAAAGAATCAGTGCCTTATTACACTGTCTGCTATAACACCATTGTTACTGAGTGCAACTTAGTTCCATGATTATTACTGAATCTGTTCCTCAGTACAATGTTGACCACATCATCCTTACGCGTTGTAGTATGAAGTCAGAGCAAATTATGATTTTATAGTCGTTATGGCGATCAAGACTAGTAAGTATTTTTAACAGACAGTACAGGTCGCTATATGTTCCTTAACTGACAGACTTGCCAAATCGGTATTAAAATAGGCACAATACAACAGCAAGGTTGAAACCTACGAAGCAAGCCCCAACCATACAGCTTATTGAATATGTTGTGTATGCAAATAATGTCCTAGGACATGTCGATGAAAAAATGTGTGTGAAATCTTATGGGAGTTAAGTGCTAAGGTCCTCAGACCCTAAGCTTACACAGTACTTAACCTAAAATTATCCTAAGGACAAACACACGCGCCCATGCCCGAGGGAGGACTCGAACCTCCACCGGGACTAGACGCACAGTCCATGATTGCAGCGCCATAGACCGCTCGGCCAATCCCACACGGCCCTGTTGATTACAAAAAATATTTGACATGCTGTCTAGCACCTGCTCAATGTACTATTAATATAATATTTCACTGTAAAATGGCTGTGCGACGTCTATACAATAAAAAAATACCGTAAAGCACTCCATATTATCGGCCCCCGATAGTTCCAAGTTGTCTACTTAGTTTTCGGGACTATGTTTGCAGTAACAAGCGAGGTGGCAGCCCTGGGACCCTAATGACGGGTGCTCCGTACTCGATCTCACTGTTGTTTCGCGGCTTTCTTACTCGCACGTTCTTTCAGTTTCTCTCAACCCGCTCGTATGTCTCGCCCGTCTCCTCTCCTTTTTTCCGGCTTATCCTCCTGAGGGAGCGGACAGCCCGCCATACGCCGAGACAGGACACTCGGTCAATTATGCAGGCCTTAGCTTAGCGGCAGCGCTCAACGTCACGCACCGAGACACCCATTGTCAACCTGCAGCAGTTTTATTCTTCAGTCGATCCTCTCTGCAAATTTCAGTCTTGTCCTTCGACGACGAGGCGCCTTTTCGACCTCCAAACCTGTGTCTGACTTTTAACAACGCGTGCAAACCTGATAGCGTTCATGATGTACCTGATATTAAGCACTTCAGAAACTAAGTTACACGTTACGGAAGGCCAAGTATCTTATACTAAGAATACTGCACTACACTTCAAAGTGACTAAAACTGCTATTATTGGTTTTCCATTGAGTTTAAATAAAGAGAATTACATCAGACGCATTTCACCTTTATTTATAAAGCAACCTCCGTGGTTATTCTGCATATTGGACACAAACGTTTGTGCATTTTATTGTTGTAGGTTAAAAACAACGATTTGTTCATAAAGTTGGTGTGCAAGTTATTTAAGGAGAATTTCGGATAGTTTCCGCTCCGTTTTAAACATAAGCAGTTTTCCATGTATCTCGGTGTTTATGACGTCGTATCTCCTGAACTATGTAACGTACAACGACAAAATTTAATTTCACATTTAGTCACATATGAGAGAATGACTTCCATGGTACTAGAGGGAGCTGTAGAGGGCAAAAACTGTAGAGGAAGACAGAGATTGGAATACGTCAAGCAAATAATTGAGGACGCAGGTTGCCCGTGCTACTCTGAGATGAAGAGGTTAGCACAGGAAAGGAATTCGTGGCGGGCCGCATCAAACCAGTCAGTAGACTGATGACCAAAAAAAAAAAAAATGGATACTGTTTCGAAACAGTGTTGCCAATAGACTCGCTATTCAAGAAGTACACTACTAGCCATTAAAATTACTACACCACGAAGATGACATGCTACAGTCGCGAAATTTAACCGACAGGAAGAAAATGCTGTGATATGCAAATGATTACCTTTTCAGAGCATTCACACAAGGTTGGCGCCGGTGGTGACACCTACAACGTGCTGACATGAGGAAAGTTTCCAACCGATTTCTCATACACAAACAGCAGTTGACCGGCGTTACCTGGTGAAACGTTGTTGTGATGCCTCGTGTAAGGAGGAGAAATGCGTACCATCACGTTTCCGACTTTGATAAAGGTCGGATTGTAGCCTGTCGCGATTGCGGTTTATCGTATCGCGACATTGCTGCTCGCGTTGGTCGAGATCCAATGACTGTTAGCAGAATATAGAATCGGTTGTTTCAGGAGGGTAATACGGAACGCCGTGCTGGATCCCAACGGCCTCATATCACTAGCAGTCGAGATGACATGGCTGTAACGGATCGTGCAGCTACGTCTCGATACCTGGGTTAACAGATGGGGACACTTCCAAGACAACAACCATCTGCACGAACAGTTCGACGACGTTTGCAGCAGCATCACAGACAGGAGCGCGTGCGATGATGTACTCAACGACGAACCTGGGTGCACGAATGGCAAAATCTCATTTTTTCGGATGAATCGAGGTTCTGTTTACAGCATCATGATGGTCGCATTCGTGTTTGGCGACATCGCGGTGAGCGCACATTGAAAGCGTGTATTCGACATCGCCATACTGGCGTATCACCTGGCGTGATGGTATGGGGTGCCATTGGTTACACGTCTCGGTCACCTCTTGATCGCATTGATGCCACTTTGAACAGTGGACGTTACATTTCAGATGTGTTACGACCCGTGGCTCAACCCTTCATTCGATCCCTGCGAAAGCTTACATTTCAGCAGGATAATGCACGACCGCATGTTGCAGGTCCCTTACGGGCCTTTCTGGATACTGAAAATTTTCGACTGCTGCCTTGGCCAGCACATCCTCCAGATCTCTCACCAATTGAAAACGTCTGGTCAATGGTGGCCGAGCAACTGGCTCGTCACAATACGCCAGTCACTACTCTTGATGAACTGTGGTATCGTGTTGAAGCTGCATGGGCAGCTGTACCTGTACACCCCATCCGAGCTCTGTTTGACTCAGTGCCCAGGTGTATCATGGCCGTTATTACGGCCTGAGGTGGTTGTTCTGGGTATTGATTTTATCAGAATCTATGCAATGAAATTGCGTGAAAATGCAATCACATGTCAGTTCTAGCATAATATATTTGTCCAATGCATACCTGTTTATCATCTGCATTTCTTCTTGGTGTAGCATTTTTAATGGCCAGTAGTGTATTTAAGTTGTATTTCGGTTAATTTGCGCTCCGTTTTAAGCATAAGCAGTTTTCCACGTAACTCGGTGTTATTTCACGTTTAGTCATATGAGGATACTGTTTCCAAACTGTATTGCCAATTGAGTAGCTATTCAAGAAGTAGTAAATTAAAACATCGTTGCTGACGCTCAAGGTTTTCTGTATGAACAGCGAAAATAGACTAAGCACCGTTTTGCTCGGGGTGTCATCAAGAAAAACTTTTGTAAATGTTTTAAATTACGTGTAAAGCCTTTTGTAAATCGCTCAATGATCTCGTTTTCAAACACTGGCTGTATGAAGTCTGCGTATTTGTGTGTTTGCGTTCCGTCAGTTACGCTGCCTCAAGACAAACTCTCAGTTTCTAACAGTAATATTTGTCGGTTTTTAAAATTTTAACATATGACTGTACTTATTAATGGGTACATTACGGCAGCAAATTAAATTTTTCAATTCGGTTAGTAGTCACGCGAAATATTGAAAATTTTCGATGCCCTGGACGTTGTTAGATAGGCAACCTGCAAAAATGTAATTGGTTCTGGGATAGTCACATATTAATACAGCCGTATCTGAGGAAAGGGCCGAAACCACTTGTCTAACAAATAAAGAAATTGACCTGGGTTATGTTTATCATGCTATACATTGGATGTGGTCACGGTGCCATAAGGATGTTACGTTATCTCTTCAGTGGTGAAAATATCCAGGCGATCGTAAGGTTACAGTGTGGTGATGTTGCGCAGCATTCCGTGCGTGAAATGACGTACTTGTCGATATGGAAACTACAAGATTCTGGTTGTAGGTACTTACGCAGGCAGAGTGAAAGTCCATTCCGAAAACAGTCAAGTTATAGTTTCTAGGCGCGCACGTATTCTTGCGTAAAGTACTTGTAAGGAAGTACTTGTAAGGATCAACTGCACAAAATGCAAAAGTAATTCGCATTGTTGCTGTTCTCGGACGTCCTCGTGTGGTGGGGAGAAACGCTGTCACGAGCTTTAGCCTCAATTTTCGCAGCTAGCAGAAGGTTTAGGCGAGTAACTTTTTGGCCGCATGGGAGGCGCTGCTCAAGTGAATCGAAATCCACGAGATAAAAGTGGGAGACCCCGTGGGACGTGGGTCGGGCGCGGAGAGAAGTGGGGGCGGAGTTAGCGGCTGAGATACGTGGGGCAGCAGCAGTGGACGTAGGGAGAACCGGCGCCGCTGCCCCTGCCGCTCCCTGCGACGCTCCCTAGCGACGGCTCGTTCAATTAGACGCCGCGCTGGCGCCGCGCCGCTGACACTGCGCCGGCGTCGTCCCTGGCCTCGCCGTCACGGCACGGATTGCATCGGCCCCGCTGTGACCTCCCGTCTGGAGCAGCAGACTAGTAGAACTCTTCGGCGGAGGGGGGTGGGGGAGAGGAACATGTTCATCCGTACTGCCAACACACTAGTGTGCACTAACCTATTGTCTTGGTTTGGGACCAACAACATTTCGGTCGTTATTGATATGATGCTGATTGTTCAAAACTTTTGTAGGAGATAATTTACACTACTGGCGATTAAAATTGCTACACCAAGAAGAAATTCAGATGATAAACGGGTATTCATTGGACAAATATATTACACTAGAACTGACATGTGATTACATTTTCACGAAATTTGGGTGCGTAGACCCAGTACAACTACCTCTGGCAGTAATAACGGCCTTGATCTGCCTGGGCATTGAGTCAAACAGAGCTTGGGTGGCGTGTACAGGTACAGCTGCCCATGCAGCTTAAACACGATACCACAGTTCATCAAGAGTAGTGACTGGCGTATTGTGACGAGCCAGTTGCTCGGCCACCATTGACCAGACGTTTTCAATTGGTGAGAGATCTGGAGAATGTGCTGGCCAGGGCAACAGACGAATATTTTCTGTATGCAGAAAGACCCGTACAGGACCTGCAACATGCGGTCGTGCATTATCCTGCTGAAATGTACGAATTCGCAGGGACTGAATGAAGGGTAGAGCCATGGGACGTAACACGTCTGAAAAATAACGTCCACTGTTCATCAAAGTGCCGTCAGTGCGAACAAGAGGTGACCGAGACGTGTAACCAATGGCACCCCGTACCATCACGCCGGCTGATAAGCCAGTATGGCGATGACGAATACACGCTTCCAATGTGCGTTCACCGCGATGACGCCAAACACGGATGTGACCATCATGATGCTGTAAACAGAAGCTGGATTCAACCGAAAACATGACTTTTTCCATTCGTGCACCCAGGTTCGTCCTTGAGTACACCATCGCAGGCGCTCCTGTATGTGATGCAGCGTCAAGGGTAACTGCAGCTATGGTCTCTGGGCTGATAGTCCATGCTGCTGCAAACGTCGTCGAATTGTTCGTACAGATGGTTGTTGTCTTAAAAAACGTCCCCATCTGTTGACTCAGGGATCGAGACGTGGCTGCACAATCCGTTACAGTCATGCGGATATGCCTGTCATCTCGAGTGCTAGTGATACGAGGCCGTTGGGACCCAGCACGGCGTTCCGTATTATCGTGCTGAACCCACAGATTCCATATTCTGCTAACAGTCATTGTATCTCGACCAATGCTAGCAGCAGTGTCCCGATACGATAAACCGCAATCGCTATAGGCTACAATCCGACCTGTATGAAAGTCGGAAACGTGATGGTACGCATTTCTCCTCCTCACACGAGGCATCACAACAACGTTTCACCAGACAACGCCGGTCAACTGCTGTTTGTGTATGAGAAATCGGCTGGAAATTTTCCTCTTGTCAGCACGTTGTAGGTGTCGCCACTGGCGCCAACCTTGTGTGAATGCTCTGAAAAGCTGATCGCTTGCATGTCATAGCATCTTCTCCCTGTAGGTTAAATTTCGCGTCTGTAGCACGTCATCTTCGTAGTGTGTCAATTTTAATGGCCAGTAGTGTAACATGCTGTCGTTCCTCTGAAGACAGCTCACAGTTTGCATTTCCCCTGCGCTACACAACGTCGTCTGGCAGCCATATTACCGGGACGCGAGCGCTCACTGCTTAGGCGGCAAGCGAGTGTGAGCGCTCATGCTCGCCTAGCTGCCTCCTGAACAATTCTCCTCTACAAATAACGAATATTATTTTCTGGTTGATAGTTCGCTTCATGCATTGTGCAAAGTGAAATCCTGGGAATATATGTACAATATTATTTCTGTGTATGTAAGGGGGAACCAAGTTCAGCATTTCGTTGAAAGATTCCTCGTTCATTCTTAAATTCTGGTGACTTAGCGTTAATGGGCTGCGTGCCTTTTCTGACAACGTGACATCGCAGAGGTTGAAAATACCGCTTCAGTTGTTAATTACTTTATTTTCACACGACCGGATTAGGACTGTTACAAGTCCATCTTCAGGTGTCGTAGCTGTGCTGTGGTCTCTGTTCTGCACTCATAGGCAGCACACCGCGCATTGTACACGCGGCACTCTGAGAGCAGAGCACAGCTACGACACCTGAGAATGGCCTTATAACAGCACGGAACCGGTCGTGTGAAAATAAAGTAATTTACAACTGAAGCGGTATTTTCAACCTCTGCTGTAATGCTCAGTTGCGGATGTTCTGCCAACAGGATTGTTTGTAACATCGCGTGAAGTGCCCCTAGTGGGATCGTGACCATCTGGGTTGGACCCTAGACGACTGAAAAACCTTGGCATGGTCAGATGAGCCTCGATTTTAGTTGGCAAGAGTTGATGATACCGTTTGAAGCCGTGGACCCAAGATATCAACAAAGCACTGTGTAAGCTGGTGTGGCTTCATAGTGGTGTGGGGTGCATTCACATGTGATGGTCTGGGTCTTTTGGTCCAACTGAAACGATCATTGACTGGAAGTGGTTATGTTCGCATACTTGGGGATCATTTTCAACCATTGATAGAGTTCATGTTACCAAATGGCGATTGAATTCTTACATATGGCAATGGCCCATGTCACCGGGCAACAATTGTTCACGATTGGTTTGAAGGGCGTTCTGGTCAGTTCGAGCGAATGATCTGGCCACGCCGTCCGCTGTGGCAGAGCGGTTCTAGGCGCTTCAGTCCGGAACCGCGCGACTGCTACGGTCGCAGGTCCGAATCCTGCCACGGGCATGGATGTGTGTGATGTCCTTAGGTTAGTCAGGTTTAAGTAGTTCTAAGTTCTAGGGGACTGATGACCTCAGATGTTAAGTCCCATAGTGCTCAGAGCCATTTGAACCATGTTTGATCTGGCTACCCATCGAACATTTATGGGACATAACTCGAGACATCAATTCGTGCACAACATCCAGCACGAATAACAATTATGGACGACTATAGAGGCAGGTTGGCTCAGTATTTCTGCAGGGGATTTCCAACGACTTGAGTCCATACTACGTCGAGATGCTGCACTCCGCTGGGGAGAAGGAGGTCCGACACAGTATTAGGAGGTATTCCAAGACTTTTGTCACCTCACTGTATATCGCTTTCCGAGGCACTTTTTTGGATTATCGCCACTTCCTGCTGCTTTCCTTTTTGCAGCACGTAGCTACATATTTGCTACGCAGGCAGGCAGATTTCTAACGGACGCGTCCCGGGCACCAATATTGAGAGTCGTATTGTATCGTCCTTGCGGTCGCATTTTCGCGTAGTATATTGACTCAATATCATTGCGCAATAAGTACTGAATGTGTGAGGACCACTTAGACGGAGTGTGCTAGCTCCGGATTTGAGGGCAGTGAAGCAGCTGTGTAGGTTACATCGGTCTGTAGACTGTTTTGTCAGATAGAGCGAGTACCGGTGTCAGCGAGCGAGGAATCCCTTCCCTGCTTGACGCGGGATACTGCCTTTGAAGAGTGCGCCCAGCTCGCCGCGACCGCTGCCGGCGTTACCACCCACGCCGACGCCGACGCTGGCGCTAGCCTCCAATTTAGCGGCGCCTGCTTCGCCTCGCGCCAGGCGGCCGGCAATTATCCTAATGAAGAGTGCGGCGCCGTAATTAACACGCACCAGTTCAGCCCAGACTGCGATCGGCTCTTCCCCTTACGTCGCCTCTGCGCCACGCCACCTGCAGCTGTCCTTACGCCCTGTGCAATTACTGCGTAAAGACGTCAAGGCGTTCGGGACGCCACATTCCTTTTTCGTTCTCGTGACGCAAGTCTATAATCTAAATATCGTTTTAATTGATGAAAAATGCAACAGCTGCGTCAAAATGATTTATTAATCACGCGTAATTTCGTGACGCTATTATAGTCAGTGTGGTGCGAGATGGGCTGATGGGCACATGTGAAACGCTGTTCACAGTTACAAATGGCTTTTGTTGACTTCAGCGTGACCATCGATAAATACAGGCCTGAGTGCAGGTGTGTGTGACGTCAGCAGTGTAGTGTTAACTCCCTGCCGACACAAACACGTGCTTAGTCAAAGATTTCGTCAAATTTATGTGACGACACTATTTCACTGCAGTTACTACATGATCGTAAAACTTTTCGTCCTACGATTTCGGGAACCGTTGGTGAACAGTTAACAAAGTGGTTCAAATGGTTCTGAGCACATAGGACTTAACTTCTGAGGTCATCAGTCCCCTAGAACTTAGAACTACTTAAACCTAACTAACCTAAGGACATCACACACATCCATGCCCGAGGCAAGATTCGAACCTGCGACCGTAGCGGTCGCGCGGTTCCAGACTGTACCGCCTAGAACCGCTCGGCCACCCCGGCCGGCCTGGTTAACAGTAGCATATGTTGGTGGCATTGCTTCTAAAGAAAGAGAAATGGAAACAGCTGTGCGTGAAACCGTGGATAGCGAGAGGAGAATCTCAAAGTGTTCACCAGAATTTGCTACATTGAGTTGCAGCTCGAGAACATAAAGAATAATAAAAATTATTTGAGACTGGGCGAACAAACATTTCAGTTTGCCCTCATGAAAGTGGTCTCTCATATTTCCATACGGTACACTACTCCATTTAAGAAATACCATTTCTTAATTTTATTCAAATAATCGATGTTACTGACAACCTGCAACTGTGTCATTCATTCTTTAAATTACGAAGCACTGCATTAGTTACGTATTTTTTCATGCTTAATTTCGCGCTTTTCGAGAAAATATTCTCATTATCAAGAACTGAACATCAATCGAGAAACGTTTCATCTAATTATAACTGACGATCTTGGTATGAGAAAGATTTCTGCAAAAATGGTCCCCAATAATCAACAAAACAGCGAGAAACACGGAAAAATGTGGCAGCCGATCTGGTAGAGCAAACGGAAATCAATCCAGAATTGTTGAGCCGTGTTATCACTGGTGGTGAACGTTGGTTTTTTCAGTACGATCCAGAGACAAAACGCCAAAGTTCGCAGTGGTGCTCAAAGATCACCCAGACCAAAGAAAGCTCGCATGTCAAAGTCAAAAGCAAAATGCATGCTTGTGTGCTTCTTTGATTCCAAGGGAATTGTTCATAAAGAGTGGGTGCCTCCTAGACAAGCAGTTAACCAATATTACCACAAAGAAATTTTAGAAAGACTTCGTAAAAGATTTCTTCGCGTCCGTGCCAACATTGCTGGTAATTGGATTTTGATACGATAGCTGAACAACATCTAGGAGTATGAGTACATACTCATTTAAAGTATAACTACCATATAAAACTAGTTGTAGAAAAATCCACGTACCGTAATGAGATTCACAAACAGAAATCTCAGAAAATGGATTTCACAAAGGAAGAAGGTAGCTTTCAAGACCCTGAAACGTTATTTCAACAAATGCTCACATAAACTGCAAACCGTGACCTCCTCGCAGCTTGTCGAATGATCGCACAACTAATTGGAGTGTCATGGCGTTGCCTGGCTGCGTTCACGTAACTTAAATCGAACTCACGTAACTGTTTAGCGGTCATACCGATTTCAGTTGACGTCATTGTCAATGAGTCTCCTGCTACGATAGTTCCTAACAGACATTACGCCAATATTCATGTGACATTTTCTTGTCTAAGGATCCTCGTGAAATTCAGATAACTAAGGATGCATGTAGCCATTTCCTTCTATCTCCACACGGAAAAAGAGCAGCAAAAGAAGCCATCAATAATATTTGTAAGTTCCCTTCGCCATGACAGAACAATCACCAGCGTAAACGAAATTTAGACAGAAGTTACCACTGTGAAACATCAGACGACAGTTCTTCACTTCATGTACAAAATGTAGAACAAGTTAAGTCACACATACCATATTGGCAAATTCAGTAGCAGTCTTAAACACTTAAGAGCTGTGACCAACGAGCCGTCACTGCTTTGCAAAAAATTGTTTTGTATTGCACTCAATACCTATAGTTCCCTACGTTTCTTCATTTAGGAAATATAGGAGCGAAGGATTAGGTAAAGCTGCCTGTGAAGTGAAGAAGATCGCAACCATAAACTCGTTCATTGCGAAGCAAACACAGGATAAACACTGTCAGTTACTGTGTTCCGAATAACGCTACTGTTCACCAGTTTGAATGATACATCAAAAAACAATAAAAGGGACGATGTCAGTAATCCAAACTTCAGTTGTTGTTAACAGTCTGTTGATCCACTGGTGAAAGAAAACTTTTTTTCCAAGCTAATAGGCAAACGTTTCATAGAAAATACTAGCTGCATATTCACCTGGACGCTGTTATTGGCCAATGACAGGGAGAAGAATTTTAAGGACCATTAACCTGTTACTGCTCATGCTCAAGTACTTAAATGCCCGATGGGAAATTACACTATCTGCATAATATGGCAGTTACTCCGTTCAAAATATCTCTATATCCCTTATTAACGATGACATGAAAACCGTTTTTATGCAAATTACATTAAATTCAATTTCAGGGTTTACTGTACCCCGCGCTTTATTGCTCATAAAACTGCAAAACTGACTCCTTCCCCTGTAGGCATTTCCAGTGATTACAGCTCCTGATACTGCTTCTGCGAGATCACTTACTCAGTAGTGGTACAATGAGGCGATTTCAAGAATTCTGCATGCTATACAGCGCAATTCTTGTCACTGCCTCTTAGAATAAACGTCTTTATACTTTATATTTTTCAATTTTAAGTAGAAATAAACAGCTGTTGGCCTATATGCTGTATAAGGCTTCCCCCACGCCTTCCAATGACTCTGCTACAATTAAAAAACAGTTAAATGGCCTATCTTGATTGTCTTCTTCCTGTGGCTTCATTTACCAAAGGTTAAGGACTGTTATGGTTATCAGGCTTACGGAACTGAAAATGCGCTTACGGTAATGGAAAAACACTATAAAGCACCAGTCGATATTTACCAAATTTTGTTGAGATGTTCATCACATAAGGCGTGTTAAATATTAAAATAACATTCCATTTGGAAGTAATGTGCACCATTAACATAGGTTTGCGGTTTGACCCCCACTACAAAAACACACACATGTATCCTAATACGAGTATTGTATATGCGAAGGACCAGAGGTAGCTGTTGAGATAATCGTTACAAACATTTTAGGGTACAACCACTGATATCAGCAACATAATCCTCAGCCACGTGTTTGGGAGGCAATCTCCCATCATCTGTCTGTGTAAGTTAATCCTACTTGTGAAGTGATTGTTTATGCATGGTTATGTAGAGCTATCTGAATACCAGACTTTTCCCAGTTATCTATTTATTTCAATTATTAGTGAACTACTTTCTTCCCCCTCCGTCTGTCCATTTCTTCTATCCCCTCTCTGTCTTCTTCTCCCCCTTCTCTGACCACCTCCTCCAACCCTCCCCCCCCTCCTATTCTCTGTTCATCTGCGCCTCTCTCTGTCCATATGCTGTTACCCCCTCTCTCCGTCCATTTCTTCCTCCCCTTACGACTATATAATTTTGTAGGCACATTTAGAGGCTTATGTGGACACTGTTTGCTGAATATGTTGTGAATAGTATCAAGGAAGCAATCGATTTTAACGTCACGCACGATGCATTTTCTGACCTCGATTAATATGGTGGGCTCACACTGAAAGTAAACCAGAATAATAGTCTTTGTAAGAGACAGACTTCGAGATCCTACAGATCGTTTTGAAGTTTTTCTATTGACTGCACTGATAAGTAACATTTTGGATACAAACACATAAAGGAGATACAGCATTTGGAAAACAATACTGATTTTGCGATATAGTTTTCAACAAGACAAACGTGACGCCGATAAGAAAACAGCAAGTTACGTGATGGGAAAACATGTAGACAACATTTGGAACTACAGCTGAATATTGGTTGGAGATCGAGATATGACAGTTTCCAAATAAGCTCTTTAGTCGTCGAATTACACGTTTCACTTGTCAAATCTAATTTTTTAAATATCTTCTACACTCTACCCACTAGCGGCTATTGAATAGAACAACATTTATTAGTAAAATTTCCAATATCTAATTCATGCTGTTCATTCGTTATCTGTCTTCTATGTAAACAGAAATGTAAGTTTTCGTTTGTTCAAATCTTAAATCGTTTAAAATTCTTCACCAATTGCTTTGAATTTTCGACACAACGCTGCAATCGAATACGCGCTGGTTTTTACCTACCTCCTTTTTAATGTATATAAATACATATATATTTAGTATACAAGGGAGAAACGTCATAATCAAAAATATCGAGATGGTCTTGACCGATTCACTTCATATTTTTACATGCCAATCTAATGAACATTCGAATGGTCATATATGAAACATATAAATGTATGTCGAATAGGGAAACGTTGTTAGCAGAATTCTCGATAAGTTGTTGACCAGTTTACTTCAAATTTTTACAGGACACTCTAACAACGTCCATATGGACCCAAGCTATAAACAATAATATACAGGTTTTCTGTTAAAACCGACTGCGTGAAAGAGAACACTATGATTTGTTCCGCTGTGAATATGCGGTTTTGTTTTCGTTTTCGCAATTAGTTTTAACCTCGGTAGTAGGGAATTTAAACCATTAGAAACATTCCATCTTATGTGATTCTTCAATTTCTCCAGGCGTATTTTATATCGAAATAAATCTCGGGTGAACAGCCTAGTATGAGTGTGCATAGGACACAATATTTCGGCAATCGACCACGTTGCCATCATCAGGTGCGCTGATGTACTGACCGGCGGTGGACCGGCGCCGGCGCCAAGTATATATAAGACAATCTCCCTCCCGCTCCTCCCTCAGGCGCTTCCTATGAGTCGACTCATTGCCGAAATATTGTGTCCTATGCACACTCATACTAGGATGTTCACCCGAGATTTATTTCGTCGATTCCATCCTATTATATACATTTTTAAACAAAAATTGCTTACAAGGCAATCTGCTGTTTTCTTCCTCGCAGTCGGGTTTCGCAGAAAACAGAAAACCTGGATTTATAGCTGATCAGCTTATGATAAGAATACCATTACGGAATCTGAATTTGTAGCAACAAGAAACAAGATTCAAGATCAGAGAGGGGGCGGGAGTAGATGGACAGAGAAGGGGTAGAAGAAATGGATTGGAGAGGGGGAAGGAGGACATTGACAGAGAGAGAGGGGTGGGGGAAATGGAGCGAGAGGGAGGAGGGGGAGATAGACAGAGAGCGTAGGGACAAGGAGATTAGGTTATCTATTCAATTCCCAGACGCATTTAGCAATTGCGAAGCTTTGCCAGTCAGCTAGTTCTGGAATAAAAAAGGTAGTATAGGAATCTTCAATTGAATCCGAAGCTTACTGTGATTGTTTCCGGCCGGCCCCTGCAGCAGTATCCCTCCCGTGACCACACAACCGCCACCCACGCCCTCTCTCGGCAGAGTAGGTGGGCTCGGCTTCCCGCAGGCCGCAGCGCCCCCGCCGGCAGGCAGCTAATTAACGATCGATAGCTTAATTACCGCGGCCTGGCCCGGCCGCGTGTTGCGGCGCCTAACAGGTCGGCAGCCCCGCAACACTTAGCGCTAGCGCCAAGTCTCGCCGCCTCGGCACAGGTCAAGAGGCCCGCCAGGTGGAGCGGCCGCGCTATGCACCAACACGCTGCCTGCACCGCAGAATCGCCGGGCAAGTTCCTGCGGCTTCGCTAGTCCCTACACTCGTAGCGGCACGTTTACAAAGTCAAGTGCGCAGAAATCGCTTCCCAATTCTATCGCCACTGGGGAAACAGGATACTATAGGAGTAGAGGGAGTATGTAGTCAAATATGGATGCAGAGTTCACTCGTAACAAGTTGGGGAAGGACAGAGGAGGCATCTCATTTTTTTACAGATTTTCGAAGCACGCTATCAGAACAAAAGTAATGGGCCGCTCCTGTGGATATGGAACTGACAATATACCGCTGATGGTCGTCCACATTCACAACTACAAATACGTTTCATATATTTCATAACGGCTGCAGTTTCACCGTGCCTGTTCCTCTGGACATGAACGAGTGCCTGGAGGAATATTGCATTGTACGTCAGAACAGTATATATACATAATGGATGGCCGGCCGGAGTGGCCGAGCGGTTCAATCTAGAACCGCGCGACCGCTACGCTAGCAGGTTCGAATCCTGCCTTGAGCATGGATGTGTGTGATGTCCTTAGGTTAGTTAGGTTTAAGTAGTTCTAAGTTCTAGGGGACTGATGACATCAGATGTTAAGTGCCATAGTGATCAGAGCCATTTGAACCATTTGAACATAATGGATGTACACGTGCAGATTGTGTAAACACATGGGTGACGACATGTGGAAGTTTGGGTCTGGCCGTGAAGTGAGTTCCGATAGCCTAATGGTAAGGCGACCGCTCGCGATAAGTGGGAAATCTGGGTTCGAGTCCTGGCTCTGGCTCTGAGCACTATGGGACTTAACATCTATGGTCATCAGTCCCCTAGAACTTAGAACTACTTAAACCTAACTAACCTAAGGACAGCACACAACACCCAGTCAACACGAGGCAGAGAAAGGTTCGAGTCCTGGTCCAGCACAAATTTTCATTGTCATCATTCCATTATACAGCTGGTGGTTGTCTATATTCAAAAATTCGAATATGTCTCGCGTATTTCAAAACTGCTATAGTCGCTGCAGATGGCACTCCTGAAGGAACTTCGCATTGTAATTCTGAAAAAAAAGGCACTGCAATATCATACCATATACTTATAGTTGCACCAACGTACGGACTCGAGAGTTACATGTTGTTGTTGTTGTTGTTGTGGTCTTCAGTCCTGAGACTGGTTTGATGCAGCTCTCCATGCTACTCTATCCTGTGCAAGCTTTTTCATCTCCCAGTACCTACTGCAACCTACATCCTTCTGAATCTGCTTAGTGTATTCATCTCTTGGTCTCCCTCTACGATTTTTACCCTCCACGCTGCCCTCCAATACTAAATTGGTGATCCCTTGATGCCTCAGAACATGTCCTACCAACCGATCCCTTCTTCTGGTCAAGTTGTGCCACAAACTTCTCTTCTCCCCAATCCTATTCAATACTTCCTCATTAGTTATGTGATCTACCCATCTAATCTTCAGCATTCTTCTGTAGCACCACATTTCGAAAGCTTCTATTCTCTTCTTGCCCAAACTATTTATCGTCCATGTATCACTTCCATACATGGCTACACTCCATACGAATACTTTCAGAAATGACTTCCTGACACTTAAATCAATACTGGATGTTAACAAATTCCTCTTCTTCAGAAACGCTTTCCTTGCCATTGCCAGCCTACATTTTATATCCTCTCCACTTCGACCACCATCAGTTATTTTGCTCCCCAAATAGCAAAACTCCTTTACTACTTTAAGTGTCTCATTTCCTAATTTAATTCCCTCAGCATCACCCGACTTAATTCGACTACATTCCATGATCCTCGTTTTGCTTTTGTTGATGTTCATCTTATATACTCCTTTAAGGACACTATCCATTCCGTTCAACTGCTCTTCCAAGTCCTTTGCTGTCCCTGACAGAATTACAATGTCATCGGCAAACCTCAAAGTTCTTATTTCTTCTCCGTGGATTTTAATACCTACTCCGAATTTTTATTTTGTTTCCTTCACTGCTTGCTCAATATACAGATTGAATAACATCGGGGAGAGGCTACAACCCTGTCTTACTCCCTTCCCAACCACTGCTTCCCTTTCATGTCCCTCGACTCTTATAACTGCCATCTGGTTTCTGTACAAATTGTAAATAGCCTTTCGCTCACTGTATTTTACCCCTGCCACCTTTAGAATTTGAAAGAGAGTATTCCAGTCAACATTGTCAAAAGCTTTCTCTAAGTCTACAAATGCTAGAAACGTAGGTTTGCCTTTCCTTAATCTTTCTTCTAAGATAAGTCGTAAGGTCAGTATTGCCTCACGTGTTCCAGTGTTTCTACGGAGTCCAAACTGATCTTCCCCGAGGTTGGCTTCTACTAGTTTTTCCATTCGTCTGTAAAGAATTCGTGTTAGTATTTTGCAGCTGTGACTTATTAAGCTGATAGTTCGGTAATTTTCACATCTGTCAGCACCTGCTTTCTTTGGGATTGGAATTATTATATTCTTCTTGAAGTCTGAGGGTGTTTCGCCTGTTTCATACATCTTGCTCACCAGATGGTAGAGTTTTGTCAGGACTGGCTCTCCCACTGCCGTCAGTAGTTCCAATGGAATATTGTCTACTCTGGGGGCCTTCTTTCGACTCAGGTCTTTCAGTGCTCTGTCAAACTCTTCACGCAGTATCATATCTCCCATTTCATCTTCATCTACATCCTCTTCCATTTCCATAATATTGTCCTCAAGTACATCGCCCTTGTATAGACCCTCTATATACTCCTTCCACCTTTCTGCTTTCCCTTCTTTGCTTAGAACTGGGTTTCCATCTGAGCTCTTGATATTCATACAAGTCGTTCTCTTATCTCCAAAGGTCTCTTTAATTTTCCTGTAGGCGGTATCTATCTTACCCCTAGTGAGATAGGCCTCTACATCCTTACATTTGTCCTCTAGCCATCCCTGCTTAGCCATTTTGCACTTCCTGTCGATCTCATTTTTGAGACGTTTGTATTCCTTTTTGCCTGTTTCACTTACTGCATTTTTATATTTTCTCCTTTCATCAATTAAATTCAATATTTCTTCTGTTACCCAAGGATTTCTACTAGCCCTCGTCTTTTTACCTACTTGATCCTCTGCTGCCTTCACTACTTCATCCCTCAAAGCTACCCATTCTTCTTCTCCTGTATTTATTTCCCCCATTCCTGTCAATTGCTCCCTTATGCTCTCCCTGAATCTCTGTACAACCTCTGGTTCTTTTAGTTTATCCAGGTCCCATCTCCTTAAATTCCCACCTTACATGTATCCCTCTAAATTCCTTCTTTTCCCAGCGGTTTGCGAGCATTCTTAGCCAACGTCAGGTGGTTCTGCATGTTACATGTGGGGTTGTAGATTACATCGATATTCCGTTCTGTAACAATCTTTTGTATGCGATCAGTGCCATCTTTAATGAATAGTAGGAAAACCTTGGATTTCGCGGACGCCTGTGCATTGCTATAATCTTTCTGTGGCTGTCTTAAATCTCTCTTTAAAAATGGTTCAAAAGGCTCTGAGCACTATGAGACTTAACATCTGTGGTCATCAGTCCCCTAGAACTTAGAACTACTTAAACCTAACTAACCTAAGGACATCACACACATCCATGCCCGAGGCGGGATTCGAACCTGCGACTGTAGCGGTCACGCGGTTCCAGACTGAAGCGCCTACAACCGCACGGCCACACCGGCCGGCAAATCTCTTTTATCTCAGCGGACGAATATCCATTCTTGACCAATGCATTTGAATTTAAATCCTATGTGTGAGTAGCTCCAGATCAGAGATGTTTCTTGCTCTGTCCCCTAACATTTTACAAGCACTTTGTTTTTGCCTTGGGTGGTATGTGTAGGTATCGGCCTGTGTGCATAGGTTTTCTGCATACCGTCAGGTTCAAATTACCATCTTCTTTCTTGCAGATTAGCACATCAAAGGAAATGTTATTTTCGGTCTACCTGTTCTTCCGTAATGAACTGAATCTTCAGCTTAATCTCATAGAGATGTTAGCGATACCATGTCGTTATAACGCAAATCTGTCATCTATGTAATGGAACAATATATTCATGTTTTTGTTGGCAGTACTTAATAACTGATGTTCCATAACGAAATTTGCTATCACCGAGCTTAAGGGGCTTCCCATAGCCATGTCATCACAATCTGTTCGAAGATCGCCGCGCGGGACTAGCCGAGCGGTCTGAGGCGCTGCAGTCTAAGGCGCTGATGACCTTAGCAGTTAAGTCCCATAAGATTTCACATACATCTCCTTTGTTCGAAGATCGTTTCACTTGAAGTACATGACCATGAGACAATATTTAAACAGTTCTGCATTATCAGCAGAAAAACTCTGATTCAACTCTTCTAACACCCCGTTATGCGGAAGTGTTATAAACAACACTACAATATCAAAAATTGACCAATATATCCTTTGTCTGAACCACTGTGCCATTTATGTTCATACCATCATTGTCATGGATTTTGGAATCAGAAAAGTGGGTGAACCAATGGCACTTACTGTGGGTCTCAGAAGAACGGTTCTTTGTGAATTTTGGCAAATAATGTAGTTTTAATAGTAGCCCGATATTGGATTTGAGTCAGAAATTCATCTGACAATGACATGCATTTTCCGCTATGAAAGTTTACATTTTATAGTTTCCCGCATGTTTGTCACTGAAAAAAGAATCACTGCTAGCGATATCAGCGATGCAACATAATTCTCTCACACGGGGTGCTGTGATCGTGCTGCAGCCACCGGATGCGCAAGAGAACTAAAAAAGGAAACGGAAACAGGAAGCGACAGCAGCGCAACGCCCCTCGAGGCCGATCCACCTCTTTCTGCCGTCAAACAGTCGTAAATCGCGCCGAGCACACACGAGCAGCACGGCCAGCCATTCAATATTGCTAAACGCTGACTGGACGCGCGCCGCCCGCCGGCTAATGTATAGCTCCGCTAGCTGCCGCCGTTTCAGTCGTGTCGATGCAGCCGCGCACTGCCAGGAGCATCAGCGCGGAGCAGACGGTTTTTGGCAGCTGCTCACGGCTACGCGAGAACCGACAGAGCTTCAATATATAAAGTACTTCCGCCGAGCCACCAGGGGCTGTATTCACGGCTTAATTCTTTGTGCAGTTTCGCCATTTCTCTTCATTCCTCCCTCTGCAATCGAAAGGGACGCAGTGCAGCTGTGATGCACTCTAAACCCCTTTGAAATGTGTTCCACAATATTCTTGGTGCGACATATTTTTAGATCACTGTTCCTAAACCAACACTGGAAGCAAATATTTCTAAAGAAAAAGAGAAATTGCGTAAAATTACACATTATTTCTCTGCACAGCCCAAAACAAATCAGTCCGTAGCGAGAAAAGCAGGTACGCCATCAAATACATAGCTAAAATTTGTTAGCCTTGCAGGAAGTAATTATTCATTTTCTTTTTGATGCAAAATAATACGTATTTACAATTTTCTTATTTCAAAACAGGACCTCTCCCACTCAGCTTTTTGAGGTTTTTTTTTATTTTGTATTTACATAGGGGTGGGATTTCCAGTCCTGGCATAACCAGGAGAAAGCTACCAAAAATTTTGATACAACTGAAGCATTGGAACTATTGTAATTTATTTGTGACACTATGTTGTCCATTGTACTGGACAAAACTTAAAAGTTTAAATGCAGATCTATGTAAATAAGTAATTAAGTATGTGATTAAGTAAGTATATATCTAAAATTTTAAGTTATAACCCAAAGTTAGGCATTACTACTCTGGAATACAGATCCTTTTGAAACAGATCCACTCACACTGCCCCACTTTCCAAAGTGAGGACGCTATCAAAATCTAACTAATTTCGTTGACAAGTATGTAATGTACTGCGCACAAACAATATTTCCCACAAGCTTCAAAATAGCAACTCCTTAAGAATGTAGTTTTGTGAATCAGGGCACCATTACTCCCAAGCAGTTCATTCCAGTAGTGAGAAACTAGTAACAGGTGATAACTGTGAAGCATGAAATGACAGGATAAAATTAAAAATAAAACTGAAACGTGGAAGTGAAAAACAGATAATGAAAGGAAATTAAAAAATAAGAATTACTCATGGTATGTATGTTTCTACCAAATTTTGCATTACCATGAATTGTGGAATTTTGGTATAAAACAATGGATGGCCAATAATTTTAAAAGGTGAAATGATGGAATGAAATTTCAACATGGAAAAAATAGGCGATTGAAGAACATAATTTAAAAAAATCATAGCCCTTAGAATATGTGTATTTCATGTCGTGATGAAAAGTAATTCCTTGAAAATTTTATTTGAAATCTCTTAAAGCTTTTTAAATAAAAAAACTTTATTAACATTCTACATCTACCCAACTGCAGCCTTCTGCTGCTAGACGGCTCCCAATTGTAGTAAGCCACATGGCGATGTGTAACTCAACTATGTTCTGTGCATCAGAAACAGCATACGATAATCGAGTTTCGAATTCGAAGAGTCCGTCCACACATGGAGCATCTCTTCTTCAGCAAGACAGTGCCAGATTACACCTGCAACAATCCGACGCCTTGTGTTCAAAGTCATCGATCATCTTCCATACAGTCCCTTCTTGGTACCTACCCGATTCTGACCTATTTCAAAAATTTTAAAGAACATCTTCAAGGCCTTCACTTCGATGGTGATGAAGAGGTGCCAGCAGAGGTGAGGTAAAATCGAACATTTTACAATGACAGCGTGAACAAACTGGTATCTTGCTGGAAGAAACGTGTTTTCGATAGGGTACCTATGTGTAAAGATGTGTATGTGAAGAACGAAGATGCAGAATGTTAATAACGTTTGTCTTATTGAAAAAGCTTTTAAAAGTTCTCACATGAAAAATTCCGAGGCATTAGTTTTCAGCACGCTCTCGTACTCATACACTATGTGATAAAAAGTATCCGGACACCCCCATAAGCATACGTTTCTCATATAAGGTGCATTGTGCAGCCACCTACTGCCAGGTACCCCATATCAGCGACCTCAGTAGTCATTAGGCATAGTGAGAGAGCAGAATGGGGCACTCCACGAAACTCACGGACTTCGTACGTGGTCAGGTGATTGGGTGTCACTTGTGTCATACGTCTGTACGCTAGATTTCCACACTCCTAAACATCCCTAGGTAAATTATTTCAGATGTGATACTGAAGTGGAAACGTGAAGGGACACGTACAGCACAAAAGAGTACAGGCCGACCACGTCTGCTGACTGAAAGAGACCGCCGACAGTTGAAGAGGGTCGTACTGTGTAATAGGCAGACATCTGTCCAGACCATCATCCAGGAATTCCAAACTGCATCAGGATCCACTGCAAGTACCACGAGAGTTAGGCGAGAGGTGAGAAAACTTGGATTTCATGGTCTGGCGGCTGCTCATAAGCCACACATCACGCCGGTAAAAGCCAAACGACTCCTCGCTTGGCGGAAAGAGCACTGGACCACTGAACAGTGGAAAAAACGTTGTGTGGAGTGACGAATCACGGTAAAAATGTGGCGATCCGATGGCAGGGTGAGGATATGGCGAATACCCGATGAACGTCGTCTACCAGCGTGTGTAGCGCCAACAGTAAAATTCAGAGGCGGTGGTGTTATGGTGTGGTCGTGTTTTTGATGGAGGGGGCTTGGAACCCTTGCTGTTTTGCGTGGAACTATCACAACACAGGCCTACATTGATGTTATAAGCACCTTCTTGTTTCCCACTGTTGAAGAGCAATTCGGGGATGGCGATTTCATCTTTCAACACGATCGAGCACCTGTTCATAATGCACCACCTGTGGCGGAGTGGTTACACGACAATAACATCCTTGTAATCGACTGGCCTGCACAGTGTCCTGACCTAAACTCTATACAACATCTTTGGGATGTTTTGGAACGCCGACTTCGTGCCAGGCCTCACGGACCGACATCGATACCTCTCCTCAGTGCAGCACTCCGTGAAGAATGGACTGCCATTCCCGAAGAATCCTTCTAGCACCTGGTTGAACTTATGCCTGCGATAGTGGAAGCTGTCATCAAGGCTAAGGGTGGGCCAACACCATACTGAATTCCACCATTACCCATGGAGGGCACCACGAACTTTTAAGTCATTTTCAGTCAGGTGTCCGTGTACCTTTGATCACATAATGTAGATACTTTTACATTACCATCAGCTCTGGAATTTTTATGTTAACTGTTGTCTGAAGAAACCTCCAAATATCTTGTCAGACCTTAATAGGATTACAAAATCATAACGTATAGACTTTCACTTCCGGCGTCTTCATAGATTAAAACGTCCGGGATAAGAGGCCGTGGACGAACAGTAAAAATTCTTCCTCCTGACGTTCCGTTGTCAGCTACGGGCAACATATTCCGAGGTGAGCCAACAACTGGCTTCTAGGCCGTGGAGGTCCCTTTTATAAAGAGAGCTTAGAGGATGCCATCACTCGTCACGTGCTGTCGACAGTCTCTGCCACATACGAAAATATGACGTTTATTTAGCTGATTATCTTGATGTTGACTTTGTTGTCTTCTGCCGGCTGCTGTGACCGAGTGGTTCTAGGCGCTCCAGTTTCGAACCGAGCTGCTGCTACGGTCGCAGGTTCGAATCCTGCATCGAGCGTGGATGTGTGTGATGTCCTTAGGTTAATGAGGTTTGAGTAGTTCTAAGTCTAGGGAACTGATGACCTCAAATGTTGAGTCCCATAGTGCTTAGAGCCATTTGAACCATTTTGTTGTTGTTGTCGTCTTTGAAGGCACGATAACTTCCTCAAATTTCCTTCTATTACGGAGAGAATTAACTAATGAAAGGATTGTGAAAATCGGGAAATTCTTGAAGTTATAAATGAAATGAAGTATCCAAACTTATAAGCGTTTGTTTTCTGCATCATTTTACGTATTATGACGGTACAGCCTGAAAAAAACAAACAACGAAACATATGTCTTCTGCCACTCGACTTCCAGTTAGAACCACTTTCGCCAAATCTCCACACAATGGAAATGTCCACTATAACTATTAGGGCTGTTATGCCGTGGTGGGTTATGAATTCTGTGTCAATTCCCAACGTTGCTTCTTAAAGGGGGTCTGTACCTCCATGGAAGGTCCAACACACCCACTGGCTCGCTACTTCAACGTTATTTTAAATACAGGAGTAGAAATATTTAGGCTTGAAATAATTGATTTTTATGGACATAATTTTTTATATGAAATTTTCGTTACGTAAGCATGAACTACAGACCCCCCTGAAGATATCCTCTGCAGATGGGGACGAAACGTTGGGAATTGACACAGAATTCATCAACCGACCACGGCATAACAGCCCGGATAATTATAATGGACATGACATTTCCTGCCGTGAAAGTCTACATTGTAGTACAATGGAAATGAACATAGATACAATGCAAAGCAAAGAGCTTTGATCTTTCTGAGAGACAATCGCTGGTATGTTTTTAGGAAAGAGAACATAACTGAATTTACAAAATATTAGTTAAAACTGCAACATTATTTTAAATACGGTAGTAGAAATATTTAGGCTTGAAATAATTGATTTTTATGGACATAGATATTATATATGAAATTTTCGTTACGTAAGCATTGGCTTGATTACGTTACACAATTCACAGTGGTTTACTGAGTATGAATGGGATGTAAAAGAACGTATGTAGACTTTTTGTTCAAACATTTGTGTTGTCATATAAAAAATAAATCAGTGAAATTTGAACAAAAATTCTTCTGTGTTTCACAGAAACTTGGAAAATTATAGTTTAAGAGTGCATTGGAACTCCAACATATAGGCGTTGTAGCGTGTAGCTTCTTACGTAGCAAATGAGGCACTGATGATGAATCTGTGACTTCTAAATGTATATTAGTGAGGTAAAAACACCATTGGAAAGGCTATAGACTGGTTTCATCATTCAGTTACACATTTATTCCACTGACTCGGATTTACCAACAATAGTAATTACGGCCACCTCAAAAATTACTCCTATTCTGGTTGTGTGTTCATTGCGTTACTGTTATATGCACTTTTTTATCGTTTTGCTTGACAGTCTCAGAGAAGACAGTGTACCCCAGTAACCGTACCGGAGCTATGGCCGCCGGTGATACGCTGTAATGCAGGCGAGAGGCAACGCTCGCACTCGGCGTTGTCGAACGCTGTTACAGAGATTTGGCGGGGGAGCTTTTCCGGAAACGAGCAAACGTATTCTTCGACGCCGGCGGCGGCTGCTGCACTCAGAGAGATTAAACAGCCCACGGCTGTCACCGCCTGCATACGCCCCATCCCCACTACCTCCCATTCTCTCTCTCCCTCCCCCCCACAACCAAACACACACCTGCGCCGGCGTTTCTTTGCCAGCAATCTCCGTCGAACCCCTACACGCCACTACACCTTACATAAGTTCAGAAAAAATTGTTGCCAGTTGACATTATTCGCCAAGTCATCTTCCACTTCGCATTTCGCCCCTAGACAGACGCAGCAGATGGTTCTATCAAATTCCGTTTCGTTTCAGACTTCCGTTTCCGGTACATAGCTACAGACGGAATACACCGAGAGGAAATACACGTGCAACTTCAAACGTTCCTTTCGTGCGTTCTTGGAAACTTCCATAGCGTCGCACCAAGTCCTGCATGAGGCCCCGCTGGAATATACGCTGTCTTGGTAGCGGGCGACGCGTTGGACAAATAACGTGACTTACTGCTCCACACATTTATTATTATTGTTATTTTTATTATTATTATTACGTTCTGTCACTTGACTCATTATCATTTGGCTACTTGGTTGGACCCTAGGCGACCAGGAAAACGTGGGCTGGTCAGATGAGTCCCGAATTTCAGTTGGTACGAGCTGATGGCAGGGTTCGAGTGCGGCGCAGAAGCATGTGTCTATCGACAATTCGCTCACAGACAGCGAGTTTACATTTCTTTGTTCCATGTACGAATGGACGTGGTTGATTCGTGAGGTTTTCTTGTGACTCCGTTGCTTCTTGCGTGTTGTTTTTCGTAAAATCGCGCTCGGTTGTCCTTCGTTGTTGTGTCCGTGCTTACCCTTTTATGTTGTTGTTCGCGGGCCGCTCCGTGGGTTCCGCCGCGCTTTCCTTCACGGCAAACCCCGCGACTGTTCCGGTCGCGGTTACAACAGAGATCACTTGCAGCCATTTAGGTACTTCATGACAATGCGTCATTTCACCAGCTCACAACTTTTCACGGTCGGTTTGATGAATATTCTGGACGATTCGAATGAATAATTTGACCCTCCACATCATTGGACGTGAATACCATTGAATATTTATGGGACGTCATGGAGTTGTCAGTTCGTGTACAAATCTTGCAATGTTAACTGTTTCGCAATGAGGACGGCTGTAGAGACAGCATGGCTGAGTATTTTGAAGGCGACTTTCAACTTAAGTCCATGCCACGTCGAATCGCTGCACTATGTCAGGGAAAAGAAGGTCCGACACGATAATGGGGGGTATCCCGTGACTTTTGTCACCTCAGTGTGTATGCATACTGAAGTGACGAATGAAAATTGGCACCAAGGGCAGGATTCGCACTTGGGTGTCCTGCTCACTGGTTTCATGCGCTACCCACTACATCAGCGTGGCACAGTGAGTTTGCACAACTGCACAAACTACCTTATCAAGCGTCCATGCTCAGTCCCCATTCAGGCTTCAGCCCACTTTGTGTACCCCGTAAACTCTAACAGCATTCAGGTTACCGTGAACATGAACCAGTCTGTATATTTCATTATTCTCTGTGACCAAGTTTTGCCCGTCTTCTACTTCTTCATGATAACAGTGATAAGGACACAACAGTCTTCCAAGATGATGATAGCTGTGTTCGCAGGACTGCATACATACTTCCTGGTTTTGCGGACATTCAGCCACACTATCGCACTTTGACTAGCTCGCTATGGCACACCGTCGTAATCACATAGAAAACGTCAGGGCCCTTTGGAACAGTCGGTGAAAAGCAGCAATCAACAGCTCCGCGATGCGGTGTGTCGTGTCGTACAGTCTGGAACCACGCGACCGCAGGTTCGAATCCTGCCTCGGGCATGGATGTGTGTGATGTCCTTAGGTTAGTTAGGTTTAAGTAGTTCTAAGTTCTAGGGCACTGATGACCTCACAAGCTAAGTGCAATAGTGCTCAGAGCCATTTGAACCATTTTTGTCGTGTCGTGACACAAATCCCACCACCATCTGTGGACGATGTGGCACAATCATCGTATTTACGATAGTGTGAGCTGCGACCTACTCCGTTACCTTTAACGGTGTGACAGGGAGCAAGTCTACGGAGAGTAGAAGCTGTGGGAATAGAATAAGTGTGTAAACGCTTAAAGAATTCGGTTTAAGAACAATTTAATTTTCAATAGTTCGACCTTATTCGGAGAGAAGTCTTAGAGTGGCTTTATATCACTGAGTACACTCTACCACTCTGTACGTTAGTTCTTTTTAGTATCTCCCAAGTTCTCCCTTTTGCTATTACAGTCGCCTGACCATATCTGCAGATAGCTCTGGAAGATGGCTCATCGGAACTACAATAGATGAGGTATTAATTACACAAATGATAAAAAAGTTTGCTTAACTTGATAAAATCCTTTACTTCATGAGTGTTTGATAATTTACAGCTGTCACTGACAATTCAAATATCACTTCATGAACTAATTAGCAAAATTTTCTGCTTTCAACATACACAAAAGTACATTTCCATCTGAGACTTAAATAATTCTTTGGTCCTATACGATGACGTTGAATGCTTCAGTGGAGGTCATAAACAGGGCAGAGTGCTTCACTGCTCAGCTCTGTACCGACTCCGTGTAAAGGCGCTTTTGCGCTGAAACAGATACCGTGTTTTCTTCATCTTCTCCAAGTTGTCACTGCGGACTGCAGCAAAACATCGCTAAAGTTTGTGGTATCGATATATGTCACAAATTTTGATGTGGCACCGCAATCCTTAGACAATACCATATTAAGCAGAATGGGACACGAATGTAGTGCACAGACGGTATCAACAAGTTGCTACTACCAGAGACAAACTCTACACAGCTTGTGCTTTTCTAACAGCAAAAAAAAAAAAAAAAAAAAAAAAAAAATCAGATAATTGTTGCTAGGACACTCAGTTGTCCTCCCTCAAACTTGTGCAGTCTTCTTGTAGATTTTACTGCACCAGCATCAAAGCGTCCCTCTCTGCTGACTGCCACGAACAACTCGGCTGTCATACTGCTCCTGGCTGCTTCCTAGTACGAACTGTCTTGGTCCTCTACACTGGCTGTTCGTACGAGGTGCATTCAAGTTCTAAGGCCTCCGATTTTTTTTTCTAATTAACTACTCACCCGAAATCGATGAAACTGGCGTTACTTCTCGACGTAATCGCGCTGCAGACGTACACATTTTTCACAACGCTGACGCCATGATTCCATGGCAACGGCGAAGGCTTCTTTAGGAGTCTGTTTTGACCACTGGAAAATCGCTGAGGCAATAGCTGCACGGCTGGTGAATGTGCGGCCACGGAGAGTGTCTTTCATTGTTGGAAAAAGCCAAAAGTCACGAGGAGCCAGGTCAGGTGACTAAGGAGCATGAGGAAACACTTCAAAGTTGTTACCACGAAGAAACTGTTGCGTAACGTCAGCTCGATGTGCGGGTGCGTTGTCTTGGTGAAACAGCACACGCGCAGCCCTTCCCGGACGTTTTTGTTGCAGTGCAGGAAGGAATTTTTTCTTCAAAACATTGTCGTAGGATGCCCCTGTTACTGTAGTGCCCTTTGGAACGCAATGGGTAAGGATTACGCTCTCGCTGTCCCAGAACATGGGCACCATCATTTTTTCAGCACTGGCAGTTACCCGAAATGTTTTTGGTGGCGGTGAATCTGTGTTCTTCCATTGAGCTGACTGGCGCTTTGTTTCTGGATTGGAAAATGGCATCCACGCCTCATCCATTGTCACATCCGACGATAAGAAAGTCCCATTCATGCTGTCGTTGTGCGTCAACATTGCTTGCCAACATGTCACACGGGCAGCCATGTGGTCGTCCGTCAGCATTTGTGGCACCCACCTGGATGACACTTTTCGCATTTTCAGGTCGTCATGCAAGATTGTGTGCACAGAACCCACAGAAATGCCAACTCTGGAGGCGATCTGTTCAACAGTCATTCGGCGATCCCCCAAAACAATTCTCTCCACTTTCTCGATGATGTCGTCAGGCTGGCTTGAGCGAGCCCCAGGTTGTTTCGGTTTGTTGTCACACGATGTTCTGCCTTCATTAAACTGTCGCACCCACGAACACACTTTCGACACATCCATAACTCCATCACCACATGTCTCCTTCAACTGTCGTTGAATTTCAATTGGTTTAACACCACGCAAATTCAGAAAACGAATGATTGCACGCTATTCAAGTAAGGAAAACGTCGCCATTTTAAGTATTTAAAACAGTTCTCATTCTCGCCGCTGGCGGTAAAATTCCATCTGCCGTACGGTGCTGCCACCTCTGGGACGTGTTGACAATGAATGCGGCCTCATTTTAAAACAATGCGCATGTTTCTATCTCTTTCCAGTCCGGAGAAAAAAAATTGGAGGCCTTGGAACTTGAATGCACCTCGTATACCGTTTCGTTGGAGACTTTTGTGCCAGTTCCTCCCATACAGATGTATTCCTCTGATTCTTCCGAAGGTCTTCTTAAAGATTCTTCCAGAACCTTCTGTATGCCAGCATTTGCTAGTCACCTTGGTGCCCGAAGATGTAATCCTCACAAAACCATTACAGCACCGCCGTTTCCTCAGCAGCCTGTCAACAAGTCTGACTTCATACGGAACACTGGATGTCCACATGACACCAAGCTTTATGCACTGTCTTAACATTACTCGTAATAACGTTTCACTCCTATCCTCCACTCATGCCACTTGTTGTTGTTGTTGTAGCCTTCAGTCCAGAGACTGGTTTGATGCAGCTCTCCATGCTGCTCTATCCTGTGCAAGGTTCATCACCTCCCAGTACCTACTGCAACCTACATCCTTCTGAATCTGTTTAGTGTATTCCTCTCTTGGTCTCCCTCTACGATTTTTACCCTCCACGCTCCCTCCAATACTAAATTGGTGATCTCTTGATGCCTCAGAATATGCCCTACCAACCGATCCCTCCTTCTAGTCAAGTTGTGCCAGAAACTCCTCTTCTCCCCAGTTCTATTCAATACCTCGTCATTAGTTATGTGATCTACCCATTTAATCTTCAGCATTCTTCTGTAGCACCACATTTCGAAAGCTACTATTCTCTTCTTGTCTAAACTATTTATCGTTCAAGTTTCACTTCCATACATGGCTACACTCGATACAAATACTTTCAAAAAAGACTTTCTGACACTTAAATCTATACTCGATGTTAACAAATTTCTCTTCTTCAAAAACGGTTTCCTTGCCTTTGCCAGTCTACATTTTATATCCTCTCTGCTTCGACTATCATCAGTTATTTTGTTCCCCAAATAGCAGAACTCCTTTACTACTTTAAGTGTCGCAATTTCCTAATCTAATTCCCTCAGCATCACCCGACTTAATTCGACTACATTCCATTATCCTAGTTTTGCTTTTGTTGATGTTCATCTTATATCCTCCTTTCAAGACACAATCCATTTCGTTCAGCTGCTCTTCCAGGTCCTTTGCGGTCACTGGCAGAATTACAATGTCATCGGCGAACCTCATAGTTTTCATTTCTTCTCCATGGATTTTAATTCCAACTCCGAATTTCTCTTTTGTTTCCTTTACTGCTTGCTCAATATACAGATTGAATAACATCGGGGATAGGCTACAAAAATGTCACTCCCTTCCCAACCACTGCTTCCCTTTCATGCCCCTCGACTCTTATAACTGCCATCTGGTTTCAGTACAAATTTTAAATAGCTTTCGCTCCCTGTATTTTATTCCTGCCACCTTCAGAATTTTAAAAGAGTATTCCAGTCAACATTGTCAAAAGCTTTCATTGACAATTCCGGTCGCGGAAACGTAGGTTTGCCTTTCCTTAATCTTATTACACTAATAAAATTCGGTATACATGATAGTAGCCCTTGAGATGCAATTTTTAAAGAGTGATCTCAGCTGGAGATGATACATCTGAAGAAACTTTTGAACACTGTTCCTTGCCAATCTGAGACCATTATCGAGTTTACTAGCGGTGTTGAACGGTAATTGTTTAATCTGGTCGTGGGGGCAGCAACATCCTGTCGTGTGTGCCTGTATTATTAACAGTACCTGTTGACAAGTCGCAGATATAATCAATGAGTCCAGCTAAACATGCATGTTTAATGTCCCCCGTGAAACGTGTCTAGCTGTGCGGAACCAACAGGGAGGGAGGGGGGGGGGGGAATGACGTAACTGAGTGATGAGATAGAGAGGCAGCGCGTCGCACGGGCAGCCGCAGTGGTGGAGCTAATTGCAGCCAGGGAGCGGACCAGTAAAACTGCGGAGGGGGGGGGGAGGGGGCGGAGGTGCAGACAGACGTAATTATAGCGAGAACAAAGGACGCCGGACAAAAGCTCGCCACATTTGCATTGCCCCGCCGGTGGCGCTGCCTGGCGGCCGGCGCGCGCGGCTTGCTGCAGTCCACAGCCGCCGGCAGCCGTGCTATTGGCTCCCTTTCTCCCCCTTCTATCCAATAGCAGCCGCCAGGCACCAGCCGCTGGTACCTGTTGACAGCGACACCTTCTCTGCCTTTCATGTCTGCTTAGCGCGCTGCACTCTCATGCATTACAGGCTTTCACCAGCGATACGTGATGGATTTCATGGCTTCAGGACTAACACCGGAAGTTTTCATTTTCCAGATCCGCTCATTATCAAATGTCTCTTATAATTGAAACTGTAGGTGTACTGCACTAGTTTCTCACACCACGACAAAATTGATGACTGGTGATATTAGTGTCAGTGACTTTTATAAATTGCTGAAATCGTTAAAATTGAAGCACTAGGTACCGACGGAATATACACTCATGCTCATAAATTAAAGATAATGCTGATATATGGTGAAACAACGCTCTGGTGGGTGGTTTGCGGGTTTAAATCACCTCGGGGTATCACCATGCGGTGCATTTGACCTGCGGTCGTCACGCGGTGAAGCTGGCAGCAGTCCACATACGCAGAGGTGTGTTGGTGCAGCGAGTAAATGTGCAAACGTTTTCAGAAGTTCTAATGGTGACTGTGCGTTGAAAATGGCTGAAAGAAAACATACTGATGACGTTATGACGGATAGAATGCTAGGGCGACTGAAGGCTGATCAAACACAACAGGTCGTAGCACGGGCGCTCCATGTGCCACAAAGTGTGATCTCAAGATTATGGCAACGATGCCATCAGATAGGAAATTTGTCCATGCGCTACAGTACGAGACGTTCACAGTGTACAACACCACAAGAAGACCGATATCTCACCATCAGTCTCCGCAGACGGCCACGGAGTACTGCAGGTGACGTTCGGGACCTTACCGCAGCCACTGGAACTTGTCTCCAGACGCACGGTCTACAGACGACTGAACAGACGTGGTTCATTTGCCCAAAGACCTGCAAAGTGTATTCCACTGACCCCTGGTCACAAGAGAGCCCGTAAAGCCTGCTGTCAAGAACACAGTACTTGGTCATTGCAACAGTGGTCCCAGGTTATGTTCACGGACGAGTCCAGGTATAGTCCGAACAGTGATTTTCGCCGGGTTTTCATGTGGCGTGACCCAGGAACAGATACCAACCCCTTAATGTTCTTGAAAGGTACCTGTATGAAGGTTGTGATTTGATGGTGTGGAGTAGGATTATGATTGGTGCACGTACACCCCTGCATGTCTTTGACAGAGGAACTGTAACAGGTCAGGTGTATCGGGACGTCATTTTGCACCAGTATATCCGCCTTTTAAGGGGTGCAGTGGGTCCCACCTCCCTCTTGATGGATGATAACGCACGGCCCCACCGAGCTGCCATCGGGGAGGAGTACCTTGAAACAGAAGATATTAGGCGAATGGAGTTGCCTCCCTGTTCTCCAGAACTAAACGATATCGAGCACGTTTGGGATGCTCTCGGTCGACGTATCGCTGCACGTATTCAAACCCCTACGACACTTCGGGAGCTCCGACAGGCACTGGCGCAAGAATGGGAGGCTATACCCCAGCAGCTACTCGACCACCTGATTCAGAGTATGCCAATCCGTTGTGCGGCCTGTGTACGTGTGCACGGTGATCATATCTCATATTGATGTCGGGGCGCATCCGCAGGAAATAGTGGCGTTTTGTAGCATATGTGTTTCGGGACGCTTTTCTCAACTTATCACCAATAACGTGGACTTGCAGATCTGTGTCGTGTGTGTTCCCTATGTGCCTACGCTATTAGCGCCGGTTTTGTGTAGCGCCACGTTGTGTGGCATCACATTCTACAATTATCTTTAATTTATGGTACATGTGTCTTTCTGTCCGTCCGTCACATACAGTCCGTCCTAGCTCCAACTTCGGTATTGGGCGAGTTGTTTTGCTCCGAATCTGTGCGATTAACTGCGATACCACTCAGTTTTCCTCCCACGGCGACCGAACAGGTCTGGATGAGTTATCCAGAACTTTTTTCTTTGTGCCATGAGTCTTCTAACTGGTTTGATGCGACCCACCAGGAATTCCTTTCTTGTGCCAACTTTTTCATGTGAGACAAGAACTTGCAACAAGGTCCTCAACTGGTGCACAAAGCTTAAGGAAGAAAGTAACTTTCGCATGTTGTGTCACTGCCGAGCAACATAGCTTGATGAGACTCGGAACAAACATAGAAACAACCGCTAAACTAAAGTAGAGAAGGTAACGCAAAGAAGTACACAGTGAAACCAACAAAAAAAGACCCTTTTATTGAAAGACAATAATATTACACTGAAGTCACCGCAATTCGTTTGACACATCGGCGGGACATGTACTTAATAGAGTGATGATCGCCACGGACAGCAGGGCATGCTCTACAGCGTTCTCACACGCTGGTAAAAAGTTGTTGTGACAGGGTATTACATCCCTCCACCATTTCGGTTGACAATGCTGGACGGTCTTTGGTTCACGTGCACTTCCTGCAATACGTGTCCTCCAATGCATTCCACACTCGCTCGATGGGATTTAAGTCGGGGTAACAGCAGATCAGTGCATTCGCCGAGTATACTCTCGTTCCGGGAGCTCCTCCACGTGCGTGCTCATTGGGGTCGCGCACTGTCATCTACAAAAGTGAAGTCAAGTTGGAATGTATCAATGAAAAGACACACATCGGGAAGCAATACAGAGTCAAAATTATTTCAACGTGGAGAGTACCGTATTCAGAGATTTGGGGATCAAAAATGATTCAAATTGCTCTGACCACTATGGGACTTAACATCTGAGGTCATCAGTGCCCTAGAACTTAGAACTACATAAACCTAACTAACCTATGGACATCACACACATCCATTCCTGAGGCAGCATTCGAACCTGCGACCGCAACAGTCGCGCGTTTCCGGACTGTAGTGCCTAGAACCGCTCGGCCACACCAGCCGGCTGCACCATGATGATGGACGGTGATAATGCTGTGGCTAACCCTGTTCGTTGTTCGTGGTCCAAAGTCTCAGTTCCAGGTTCCCTATCCAATGGCTAGCAGAGGCAGCACAAAAAAGGATTTTCAGTATTTCGTGTAATTACTGACTGATTTAAAAAAATTAAAATGCCGTCGTAATCTACTCATTAAGAGATATAATCCTATGTTAAAATTTTAACACAGTAAGAAAAGTATTACAGTTATAAAATGTGTGTTTACGGCTGTGTTAGGCGTATAAGTGCACATAATCCTGTTAATGACAGAGGACAGTATGCTGAATAACATTACATCCGTATTTACTTCATTTGCATTGTAGTTATTACGAATAGTATGTTTTTAGATTGGTTAGTACCTCCAAGTGTGCACGGAACAAGCAAGCCATTAATGTTTATCTTTCCCTTGGCAGTAGTTCAGGTACTGAAGTGGGTACACAGGAACGGAAATGTGGAAAGTCTATATTGAAGGTGGAGTCTACATTGCGTTACAGATACAACTGTGCAGAAAACATCAGGTGGTAAAGTATGTGACCTTCTTCTGGAAAGACTGTTAGATGCAGATAAAAAACAACTAACGCGCTGAACGTGGTACATATTAAGGTACCAAAGACTACAACATCTGTACTTAACCACCTAACATACTGTATATTAATGTAATTGCGTAGGCTTCCGCGGCCAGGGTCAGTCGACATAAGTTTTCTGGGTTTGGTACCGCGTCATAATGTAAAAACTACTGCTGCTGGAGAAAAAGCCAGAAGAAGGCCGCTACAATCGTGGCCGAAACGTTGGTTTTTCTCCAGCAGCAGTAGGTTTTACATTATGGCGCGGTACCAAACCCAGAAAACTTTTATGTATACTGTATCTTAACTCATGGCGTGCAAATTATTACTTGAGACAGAGAGCATTTAGTGGATTCCAACAAAATTTCAAAATAGTTTCTAACCTTTACGAAACTTTTTCTCGCTATGACACCTGCAAAATAATAAAAATAAAATAAAATTGATTATACTATATTTCCACTGTTCACTCAGTAAAGCTGCCGCATCACGCAACGATTTAATTTATTATTTCGACACTACCAACTGTATTGACAATACAGTTTGCAAACCGTATCTACATATAACGCTAAATGTATCATTTTACGATTCATAGTGTAGGAGATAAGACGTCATAAAAATCGAGATGCGTAAAAGACTAGCTTTTGATCCAAACGGATCGCGAATTACCCAGACTATACTCATCCAGTGAGAGCGTTCAGTAACTTCTAACGATCTTTAACCATAATTTCAGTCCAGACGTCTCCTCACTAACGAGCTTAAGGGGGTAGGACGTCAAACGGGATGACTTGGAGCAGGAGAGACACCACAGGACATTTTTTCACTGTCTATACTTTTAAAAATAAATTCATAAAACTTTGTCAGAATGACCAGAAAGGATTCAGGATTTACACTTATAGTGGTGGAAGTTCAAAAATATGAGAAAATAATTTATTTTTTTACATTTGTATTTCACCTTTTTTTCACTTACCGTTGGCTGCATTTGTTGCTATAGGTACACTTTTCTTCATAAGTAAGAGAGATTCTTCGATGAACTTTGCCAAGCATACAAACCGTACTTACAGGTGTATGAAACTCTAGAATTTTCCAAATCGATTAAAAACTGTGGTAAAAATTGAGACAATTAACTATAAAATTTGAGTTTTTTCTAAACATTAAGTTTAAAATATAACAGCACATTCATTTTTTCATAAATTAAATAATTTCAAGAGTTTCATATACCTGTAAGTATGGTTTGTATGCTGTGCAAAATTCATTGAAGAATCTCTCTTACTTACGAAAAAACGTGTACCCATAGCAACAAACGCAGCCAATAGAAGTGAAAAAATGATGAACTTTCAAATGTAAAAACAATTATTTTGTAATGTTTTTGAACTTCCACTGCTATGATTATGAAATCTGAATCCTTTCTGGTCATGCTGACAAAGTTTTATATGAATTTATTCGTGAAAGTATAGACAGTAGAAATTAAAATGTCCTGTGGTGTCTCTCCTGCTCCAAGACGGCCCGTTTGACGTCCTACCCTCCTTAATGACAAATATTTAAATGTTAACTCATTTGTAAAATAATTAGTCCTTTGAACTGTTTTATAGAAAGGAGTCCAATTCTTTAAAGAATCGGGGGCTTACTGATTAAACTGTGATTCGACAACATCAGTGTTCAAGACCCCTTCTGGCCGTGAAGATTTGAGATGGTTCCTTTGATCAGGATTCGTGCTGCTTTTCTAATGACCTTGTCGTCGACGCTTCATTAAACATAACTCCCAGTTCTTCCACTATCCATGAGGATTGCTGTCTCCCTAATAAACTCTACCTGCAAAAATATATTTTCACTTTTCGTAATGGCGCTGAAACAAACAGGAAACCTACTTAATCGATCACTGGCTGTGAAATCGTACGCTGAAGCAAATGATCTATCTCGTATTATACGCTTATGGGGAGCCCAGTAACGATGTAGAACAAACAGAAAGACCCACAGAATGTGTGCAAATTCCATAAGTGGCCATTTGATCGCTGTTGTCGGACGACCTCAGATGCCCCGGTCACGGAGCCAAGTTACGACGCACGTTTCGTAGGGCCTGTTATGAAAATACACACGGCATTCGCTGCTCGGGCCGCTTTTATTGCTCAGAAGTATTCGAAAGCGGGTTGGAATTTCATTATGGAGAAGGCACAGACGGAAGGCGACGGCGCACGCGATGTGAAACCTATGGGCCTTCGGTATGCCGGCAGCTGCAAGAAATTTGTCGGCCGTGTACGGTGCAGCACAGCAACATGGCTGCCGCGAGGCCATTAGCAACGGCCGCTCTCCAGCTAAAAGTTAATTACTCGGCGCCGTACTAGCTCGCACGCCGGGGCTTCTTTCGACAATAGCCTGTGTCCGCGTAACTGGGGCGGAAATTGCTCTGCTGCCAACACGCCAATGGCTGTCACACGTCTGCGGATTCTAGTATACGCCGCTGATACGATTCTGATTCTACTGTGTCTCTAAAGTTGGTCAGGGTGATATGAAGACCCATCAGATGTAATTTGGGGGCACTTTGGACATCCAGAACAACCTGAGCCTCACGGAGAACGAATTCGTGTAAATGCTGTAAATGCTGAATGCTAGTCGGGGGACGAAACTGTAACTTGAGAAATGACGAACTTTCGCATTTGACAGCTTCTTTTGTCCCAGCCGGAGCTCGTTATAATCTCACTGAACAACATACTCCTTCCAAAATGGGTGTGTCCGCAGCTCGTGGTCGTGCGGTAGCGTTCTCGCTTCCCGCGCCCGGGTTCCCGGTTTCGATTTCCGGCGGGGTCAGAGATTTTCTCTGCCTCGTGATGACTGGGTGTTGTGTGATGTCCTTAGGTTAGTTAGGTTTAAGTAGTTCTAAGTTCTAGGGGACTGATGACCATAGATGTTAAGTCCCATAGTGCTCAGAGCCATTTGAACCATTTTTGAACCCAAATGGGTGGGCATTGGAAACTGCAAAAGAAAAGGAAGAAAATAGGGAGTAACAGAAACAAAGTAAGATACAGGAAAGGAGAGATGAAGAAGGAAAGAGACAGAAGACAGAGAGAGGCAGGATGGTGATAAGAAAGAAAGAAAAAGGGGGAAGGAGGGAGGAGGAGGGATTAAAGAAGATAGTGGGGACAAAGATAGAGGAGAAAGAAAGGGGGAAAGCAGGGGTGGGGTTGAAAGGGTTGGGAAGAGAAAAATGAAAGTTGGAGACGAAAAAGGATATAATGATAGAGAAAAAAGAGAGAAGGGCAAGAAAGAATAGTGAGAGAGACAAACAGTAGGGAGAGAGAGAGAGAGAGAGAGAGAGAGAGAGAGAGAGAGAGAGAGAGAGCGTGGCTTGAGGAGTATAGCAGGCCGTTGATTATTTTCCCCAGTACGGACGACAGTGGCGTCAGAATCATTAAAGGTAGGAATTATGGAGGTCTGCTAAAAGGTCTGTGTGGCTGGTCCCGGCGGAGGTTCGAGTCCTCCCTCGGGCATGGATGTGTGTGTTTGTCCTTAGGATAATTTAGATTAAGTAGTGTGTTACTTTAGGGACTGACGACCTTAGCAGTTAAGCCCCATAAGATTTCACACACATTTGAACATTTTTGCTTAAAGGTATGAAACTAATTTTGCGCATTTCAACCGCATAAGTATCGATTTTTCATTTTTGAAAGGTAAAGCTACTTGGGATTGTTTCTGCGCCATTGAATGGATACGGTCACCGAAAATTGTTTCACCAACTTATCTTTCTTTCCAACGCGAAAAAAAAGTCACTGAAAATCCCAATATGACACAGCAAATTTTAACAGTTTCTTTACAGTAATTGGAAGAGTGGTTGAAATGTTCACTTGCTGTCCCCCGTGCGCGAAGATAGTAGACGGTACGGAACGGCGTGAAAATCGACTCTTCTAAACCCATTACATTTGCTCCACAGACTAGTTTTGTTCTCCTAGCACCACTTTATCCTCTTCTGTGTATTCCTGTTTAGAATGAACACTTCGGTCACCCACTTCCTGATTTAGATTTACAGCCGTTTCACGAAAACCTTTTAGATTAATACCGTGACGGGTACTTCAAAACGATGTCTTGCCTTATGCTTGACAACCAGAGTTAGTACTCCATAATGACGGCGACGTAGACTAGACTGCGAAGTAGACTAGACATAGAACTCTAGCCTACCTTTTCTTAGGAGCTGTAATGTCGGTTAGTATGTAATTAAAAATTTTAAATAAATTTAGTAGCAAGAACTGAGGTGTCCTTGTTGCAGCTCCTCTTCCTTTTATTTTTATTTGTTATTTGTATTAATGTCCGCAGCTCGTGGACTCGCAGTAGCATTCTCGCTTCCCGAGCACGCGGTCCCGGTTTCGATTCCCCGCGGGATCGGGGACTTTCACCTGCCCCAGATGACTGGGTGTTGTGACGTCATCATCATCGTCATCATCATCATCATCATCATTCATCCACATTACGGATGGAGGAAGGCAACGGCAAACCACCTCCATTAGGACCTTGCCTAGTAAGGCGGTGCGGGTCTCCCGCATCGTTCCCCTACGCTCTGTCAAGAAGCATGGGACTTCATTTCCATTCCATCTGTATTAATATTGCCTCCCATAGAATAACGATGTAAGGTTTTCACAAAGAGAAGATGAGAATTACATCAGTTTGCAGTATTATTGATTGGATAACTTTTCATATTTCGTCTTGTGTCCCAGGAGGACTGGTTAGTAATCAGGGATATGACAGGAAAGACCATTTTAAGCAAACGATTTCATGTGGACAGGTGCACTATTCCGAATGGTTTTCGAAATAAAACACATTTAATGTACATTTTTTTTATATGGGCTAGAGGCGTGCAGGAACATGTCCTACCATACTCGCTGGATTAGTCGTAGTAGTGCTGCTCACCTACATCGCTAGTCCTTACGCAATTAGATTTTTGTGTGTGGGACTTTATGAAGTCTGAAGCGCACAAAATAAAGGTGATCATGTGAGATGAACTGCTTGATCGCGTCATGGAAACTTCTGTCGTCATTGTGGAACGTGCAAAGGCACTAAGATAAGTAACACAACATGATCTCCTAACAGTGCACAAATGCACTGAAATTGGCGGTGGGATATTCGAACAATTGTACAACAACGTGTGTGATAATATTTAGAGGTGAGTATGTTACAAATATGTATTTTCAGTTGTTAGTTTGTAAAACGCATGTCGTAATGTTTTTACTAACTGTTGCATATGCGTACATGTGTAAACCTGAAGATCTATTGAATATTACAGAAAATAAATAACAATCCACACAAAATGTGTTGTATCTCAGAAACCATTCGGAATAGGGCATATGCCCATATCAAGTTTTTTGTTTCAAATGATAGTTCCTGTCATATCCATGAATATTGACCGTTCCTCTTGGGACACCTTGCATAATTCAGTCATCTCAAAACTCGCAAAATAATAAAACTCTATATCTGAGAAAAAACTAAAGAGCATAAAAAGTAAAATTATTTTGTTTGAATAATAAACTGATGTCGATAAAATGATCTCTACGCCTTAATTAATTTGCATTTAGTTGTGCTAGACGTTGGTTGAGCATTCGCCTCGCAATACTATCTGTCGTTTGACACATAGCTGATTATTTCCAGCCTCGTCAAGAGTGTGAATTTATCAGTTGACTGCCACTTTGTTTGCGTTTACTATACCCTCTGCTGCGGGGTTCAACAGAAAATTCAGCAATAAAAAAGAGATACTTTTTATCAGCTTCTGCGCTACGCTTACGAAGGAACTGATATAACAAGCCAGGGACACAGTTTGCGGAGTGCTCCCCGAGGGCACGTAGGCGGAAATACCCCGTGTTGTGTCGAGGAGGCTGCGACGCGCCGGTCGGCAACTTCGATAATTGCGTGAGGGCTGGCCTACGTCACAGGCGCGTCTTCCTCCTATGCGCCCTGCCTGCTTTGCCGTCTCCGTCCTGCTTCGTGCAAAGCAGTCCTTCCTCGAGCCAAGCAGTCCTTCCTCGAGCCGTGCGGTCCTATGTGATGCCGAAGTCGACGCGATGGCGAGCAGACACAGGTTCTGTATGAGGTGCTCGAAAACTTGGCCCTCATCTGTGAGAGTAACGTACGTACCCACTAGGGCGGATCGGGATCGGTTGTAAAACCTTTCTGCGTGACGTCACTTGCGCGAGTAGAGCCGTACCGAAGTGATTCTGCGACCCTCGTGGAAATCGCAAAACTGCCCTCCCCCTAAACCTCCGTCTCCCCTCGTACCCGCAAAAGGACCTTGCTGCAACTTTTTCTACACAGATTTGCAAATTTTATAATTTAGTAGGTTAATATAAATGAAGCACTATTAAAATATACGAGGGTTGTCCAGAAAGTAAGTTCCGATCGGTCGCGATTTTCTCAGTGAAAATCCGACGAGACTTTTCACAGATGTGTTGGGTAGTGTCTCTAGTATGACCGTCGATCGCATCAAGACATTCTTTTCAGTTGTGAGCACACTGTGAGCGAGTAAAGGTGCCTAGAATAACGACGTCTCCCGCCAAGTAGGAGGGCCCGCTGAGAGGCTTCGCCTTAATGAATGCAGCCCACCTAACACAACTGCCACGCACTTCCTTCTTCATGGCAATTCTCAGCCGCACTCCGCAGGGGCAGTGAAGACGCTCCTGCAGCCTTTTCGATGGGAAGTGTTCGATCACCCACAACACAGCCCTAATTGGCTCGTCCTATCATCTCTTTTCACATGAAACGCTGGACACGAAGACAACACTTGGGTGCAGGCTACGAACTATAGATCAGCGTAGAGAATTATCGGAAAGCACAGGCGGCTGCCTTCTATGACGGTGGTGTTGGAAATTTGGTATAATGCTCCGACGAATGTCTAAGTCGGAGCGGCGACTATTTAGAGAAGTATCTGGAAAGTGTAACTAACTCTTGCAAATAAAATGTTTCTGATTCTCACTGTGGTTTCCATTTGGTGACCAATCGGGACTTACTTTCTGGACAACCCTCATATTACCTCGTGATCTGAATTAAATTTTTCGTTGAGGTACATCGATTATAAATTGAAGAGAGTAATCCAAAAAGCTACTATGTGCCATTTTTTAAAATAAATTAGTTTTTGCATTACAAACCATCTACAGGGTACTTCACAAATCTTGTTATACGATTCTAGAGGTTGTAGAGATGGATTAGTAGATCAAGTTTTCCCTGGGAACCCATTTCCGTAAAAGGTTCGTTTCCATGTTACAAGGAAACCAAGATGTACAGATTTCACTCCTATTTACTTTGATATTACAACAGCTGTTCGATATGACGACGCCAAGTACGGTGTGCACTGTGGTGTCACCGCCAGACACCACAGTTGCTAGGTGGTAGCCTTTAAATCGGCCGCGGTCCGTTAGTATACGTCGGACCGCGTGTCGCCACTATCAGTGATTGCAGACCGAGCGCCGCCACACGGCAGGTCTAGTCTAGAGAGACTCCCTAGACTCGCTCCGGTTGGACAGCTGACTTTGCTAGCAATGGTTCACTGTCTACATACGCTCTCATTTGCAGAGACGACAGTTTAGCATAGCCTTCAGCTACGTCATTTACTACGACCTAGCAAGAAGCCATATTCAGTTACTATGTCTTCTGAACAGATAATATTGTGAATCATGTACCGTCAAGAGCGACGTTCATCATTAATGGATTAAAGTTAAGTATGAAACTAATTACGTCCGCTTCATGAATTCTAATTCCTTGTCATGTTCCAGACCTCACGTCAGTATAGTCCTTCCCTCCTCACGCCAGCCTGCATGAGCTAAAACGCGTGCATTTCAGCCTCCACTGGTAACACGGCGTTGGCTCTTCTGCCAACTACAACATACACATCGCATCTGCGCAGTAAGTTCGCATAAATTCTGTTCAAGAAGCGCGATGCACTGTTAACCGCTTCTGCCGCAGCCATGATCCGTGCATGGTTTGAGGAGTGGATACATGGGAGGCCACCGGCGATGGAGTTCATCTTCCGTTTCTCCTCTTCCAATCCAACTTCCCAGACCTCACACCTTGTGACTTTTATCTACGGGGTTACATAAAAGATCTCACTGTTATTCCCCCAATGCCTGGCACTCCTGAAAGTCTGCGATATCGTATTATTGAAGCTGTGAATCAGATATCGAGAGACCAGCTGCTTCGTGTGTGGCAGGAAACGAGCCACCGTTTTGATATTTGTTGTGCAACACAAGGTGCTCACACTGAATTTCTTTCCAGGAACATTGGAAATGTGTTTCTATCTTTTGCAGTTTGGAAGCAATAAATGTTTCAAATCTGTTTAGAAATTTGTGGTCAAGTCGTATGGGACCAAACTGCTGAGGTCATCGGTCCCTAAGCTTACGCACGCGCAACAGATCTTTCACTCGTCTAGCAATATGGGGTGGAGCGCCATCCTGCGTAAACATCGTACGTCCCAGCACGTGTTTATGAGCCAGGCTGGGAATGATGCGATTCTGTAACATATCGGCGTACTTCTCACCCGTCACGGTAGCAGTTACAAAACCAGGATCACGCATTTCCTCGAAGAAAAAAAGCCCGACAACGGTAGATGTGGTAAAGTCAATCCATTCCGTGACTTTCTCGTCGTGCAATGGAGTTTCCATGGCAGTTCTAGGATTTTCGGTAGCCCAAATTCTGCAGTTGTGGGCGTTGAGACCCTCGGAGAATGAAATGAGCTTCGTCGGTCCACAACACGTTACTCAACCAATCGTCATCTTCCGCCATCTTTTGAAACGCCCATACCGCAAATGCCCTCCGGTTCACTAATTCGCCAGGTAACAGTTCATGATGCCGATGGATTTTGTACGGATAGCATCGGAAGGTACGCCTCAGTGCCAGCCAAACAGTAGTGTATTTAATACCTGTGCGACGTGCAACTGCACGAGCGCTGACTTCCCCGTGCGTAGACGAACCCGCTAGAGTCTCCATTTCTTCCTGAACTGTCTCAGCAGCATTATGCTTTCTGCTCGGTCAGCCACTACTGGGTCTATCGTCTAAACAACCCGTGGCTTCGAACATCGAACTCATTCTTGGCACGGCTGCATTTGTCAACGGACCTCTACCCGTTCGAATCCGCTTCCTATGGCGATAGGATCGTAACGCTGAAATAGCGCATTCCCCATTCTGATAATACAGCTTCACTAAAAGCGCCTTTTCAGGTAACGTCAACATGCTGTGACTGCTGGCGCATCTGATTCTCTCTCTCATTACAGCTCCTTTTACACACGATTGCCATGCGCAGTCATTGACGTTTTGCTGTCCAGCGCCATCTGTCGGACATTTTGTGAACTTTTTTTTTGGATCTAATAAAACCCCATGTCATTCCAAGCATGTGTGTCAATTTTTACCTCTCTATCTACATTATTCCGTGGTTTATTAAGTTTTAAAATTTATAGTGGCTTTTTGATCACCCGGTACATCTTGGTCATCTGAACATTCCACTATTTTGCTGGAGGAATTGTATAAGATTTCCTTGAAAACTGTATAAGAACTGTGTTCATCCATTTCGAGATAATTGGAAGCCATTTTAGGCATGGTAATGTGTTGTGTTCGTGACGTTTCCATAGTTTGTCCACCACCTGTTCACTTAGCTGAGAGGGCATTTCTTTCCTCTTTTCGCCATACGCACAGTTTTACCCCCACGTGATATTCCTGTTACCACCGCCTTGCCTTAGTGACCCCGTCTCGGTAACTGGAACTCTCTCTACTGGGTCCTCCACCTTGCCGGGTAAATTCCGGCCCCTTCCCACAGGCGGCGACACACAAGCCGACGGGTCTCTGCCACTTAGCTTCGGCGGGACGCTAGCGACACACAAAACAGTTACCCGATGCAGTGTTCTGCGAGACTGGGGCGCCGCGCGAAAACACGCCGGAACAGATTAATTAGAGGCTTCCTTTGATACGCGAGCGCGCCGCCGGCGAGATCTCGGTAATTTATTCATTACCTCCCGGACGCCGTCTTTGTCGCAGCCGCGGCTAAACCTACCGGCTCCTGCACCTCCGACCTGACAGCGCGCTACTGTGCGTGCGTGCTTCCGTGCGTGTCATATTAGGACGAAAATTTAAAAAAAAAACTAATTCACATAAATTAAATCTCCACCCGCTTTCAGCTGCGACAAAAAATACATATTAATGTGTGAGACACGTTTCTTTTTAACTGGTCGTTACTCTTGATTCAAAATAAAATTTAAGGCACATCAGTTCTCCACAGTTTTCGGCTCTGCCCCTTTCCCTTGTAGCTCCCTTCCCCCCTACCCCCCCCTTCTCACTCTCTCTCTCTCTCTCTCTCTCTCTCTCTCTCTCTCTCTCTCTCTCTCACGCCGCTGCTTCAGGGAACCAATCAAAAAGGCTGCAAAGTTCCCTGGCATAAGCTGATTACTTCGTCCACCTGGAAGTTTTATTAAACGGATTTCCACGTAATTATCGCTTGCGTAATATGTTGGCTATAAAATTAATTAAACTTCGTGTGTATTTTTAACGCTCGGGAACGAAAGTTTTTCGGGATGAACTCCAAAAATAAGTACCGCGAAAATATTATAGTCTGTAATTCGTCCCGTTATTCGGTTGAGACCATAGACAGCTAAAATTCTCTTCTGTACGGTTCATTTCTATTACTACCCTGCCCTCACCCTCCACCCACCTCTCTCCCCTCTGTCCCCCTCTCTCTTCCCCCTTCTCCCTTCCTGCCCCCACATATAATACAGGAATGGACATGCTGATACTGATTAGCATACGCTAGTGATTACGGTCTTAACCATATGTTCCCTCTCCTGAACTGAGAGTTGTATGTATAGCTGCTTACATACAGTGTGTCTCAGGAGAAGTAGTAAGTATTTTACGAGGTGGTAGTACAGACTAATTCGAATAAAACATTTCATGAAACATGTACCCATTTCAGTTTTGTTACAAATATAAAACTGTTTGAACGTAAATCAAACAGATATTCACAGATTTACGCAAAGACAAATGATTACGTTCAAAGTTGGTTTTTATCAGTTAGGATTTCGACTTCATGATACTGTCGAATTCTCTTTTCAACACAACATGTAGTTGCTCCGATGCTATGTTGGCTTTCCTTAATAAAATCAGCACTATTCATAATCCAAACACTCAAACACTCAATTCGTCTCTTATTTCTGCCCTGAGGAAACACAATTTTTCTTGTTGTAGTACCCAAACATGCTTCGTAGAAGTTCCTCCGTTTTCAGTGAGGTCACTTATTCTCTGTTACATAACATAAAAAGAAATTATATACTGTAATACGTAAGTTTTTTAGGTTATAGTATTTACATTAATAAAAGTACTGGCGCAAGTATTAACAGCAAAATAACCACGACTATATACTTTAGTATTACATATTGGTGTTCACGTGGCTGTTTATGTTTGCAGCACAGCTGTAGTTGTTGCCTCCCAGTTAGTTATCGCCTCCCAGTATGTCATCTGCAGTTAATAAGCGTTTATCAATGTTTTGTTACGTAATTTGACAAATTCTATGCTAATATGAAATTATCGAGGTTTTTTCTGTTATTAATTTTTCTTTCGTTTTGTATTTTTTTTTCTTTATAGCAATGCTGTCGTTATGTTGTGTAGCAAACAAAAGTCGCTGTTTTACTCTTTAGCCAGTGTTTTTAGGTTACAGTATTAGTTTTCGAAAAATCAGCATATACTTCAACATAGTTTTGACAACTAGTTCTGTAAGCTGAGAAACGTCTAGTCAAAGAGTAATATCGCGAATCTATGTTTACACATAAACATAATATAGTGACAGCAGTGCTATACGACGGAAATATAAGAGAAAAGAAATAAATAAAATTAGAAGAAACATGATACTTTCATATTAGGCCTGGAGTTCGGCAAATTACGTAATTAAATATTGATAAACGCTTCGTAAATGCAGATGACTTATTGGAGGTCAGTGTTTACAGTTTTGCTGCAGATATGAAACAGTCACGTGAACACCAATATATACTACTAAGGTGTATATTAATTTTCCTGTTAATATTTATATCAGTACTTTTATTAATGTAAATACTGTACTATAACCTAAAACACTGTTATGCTTTACAGCTTACAATTCTTTATGTGTTATGTGATGATGAAGTCCTATGCTTCTTGACAGAGCGTAGCGTAACGACGCGGGAGACCCGCACCGCCGTACTAGGCAAGGTCCTAATGGGGTGGTTTGCCGTTGCCTTCCTCCGACCGTAATGATGAATGATGATGAACACGACACAACACCCAGTCGTCTCGGGGCATGTGATAATCCCTGATCCCGCCGACTATCGAACCCGGGACCCCTCGCTCGGGAAGCGAGAATGTTACCGCGAGACCACGAGCTGCGGATGTGTTATATAGCAGAGGATAAATGAACCCACTGAAGATGGAAAAACTTCTCCGAAACATTTTTGGGTACTAAAGAAAAATTGTGTTGACGCAGAAACATATTTTTTATTACGTATTAGGAAACAAGCGCGGTCAACAAAAGTGCTTCAACCACAAAGTGATGAATTCACCTCTAATGTTTACTTCGCTTTTTAAACAGCCCCATGGGGAAAAAAGAGTCTTAGAACCTTGGTGGCCAAGAAATGTGACCATTTCTGGCGATTGTCATTTTGCCCGTCGAGGTTGGCACAAACGTTTTAGTGTCACCAATATGTGGTATCATCATAAACAATGCAGCTAACGTCGGACAGATTTCGTAATTGAGTATAAATTTCATAAATTTAGTACAGCTGGAAGATCGTCACCTCTGTCTGCTAATAACTAGACACCAGTGCCTATGAGTTTTAATTTGTACGCTAAAGCACTGAAGATGATCATTATGTAATTGAAAATCGATTTTGCTGTTAATAAATCATCAAAATTACGGCCAAAGCAGACCTTCCTTCTAATTTTATAAATTTTGATATGTCACCATTAGGTAATATCTTAATACCTAACGAAGCTAACGTCAGAAAGATTTCGCAGTTGCGAAAAAATTTCATAAATTGAGCTACTTTCCTTAAGTTACGAGGTCGACATGTGGGAATTCCTCTGTATCTTTCCTCATTATCTTTCAGGCATTTGATTAATCACAATGTCACTTACGGTCATAACTTTTTCTTCAAAGAGAGACCTTTCATGTCACTGGCATCACCTGGGTGATCTCGCTGGGTGCTATGGTGTCATGGAGCCACCAAGCTTCACCGTCATCTCGTTTCTACGCGTATCTTTTTCTACGCGTTTTTTCACTTGTTTGATGCGGCCCATCACGAATTTTTCTCCTGTGCCAATCTCCTCATCTACAAGACTAGCACTTGACCCAAAGATCTCAATTATTTGTTGGGTATGTTCCAATGTCTGTCTCCCCCTACAGTTTCCCCCGTCTACAGTTCCATCTGGAGCTTGTTGCCTGACATCTAACGTATATCCTACCAACCTGATCCTTCTTCTCGTCATTATTTTCTTCATACTTTCCTCCTCGATGATTCTGCAGCGAGCCTCTTTATTTTTTATTTTATCAGTTCACCTAATTTGCAGCTTGTTTCTACAGTATCACGTCTCAAAAGCTTCCACTCTTCTATTCCTCTCTTCTACACAATACTGTGCTCCAGACATACATACTCAGGTACTTTTTCCTCAAATTAAAGAGAGTGTTTGATACTACACTACTGGCCATTAAAATTGCTACACCACGAAGATGACGTGCTACAAACGCGAAATTTAACCGACAGGAAGAAAATGCTGTGATATGCAAATGGTTAGCTTTTCAGAGCATTCACACAAGGTTGGTGCCGGTGGCGACACCTAAAACGTGCTGACATGAGGAAAGTTTCCAACCGATTCCTCATGCACAAACAGCAGTTTATCGGCGCTGCCTGGTGAAACGTTGTTGTGCTGCCACGTGTAAGGACGAGAAATGCGTACCATCACGTTTCCGACTTTGATAAACGTCGGATTATAGCCTATCGCGATTGCGGCTTATAGTATCGCGACATTGCTGCTCGCGTTGGTCGAGATCCAATGACTGTTAGCAGAATATGGAATCGGTGGGTTCAGGTGGGTGATACGGAACGCCGTGCTGGATCCCAACGGCCTCGTATCACTAGCAGTCGAGATGATAGGCATCTTATCCGCATGGCTGTAACGGATCGTGCAGACACGTATCGATCCCTGAGTCAACAGATGGGGACGTCTGCAAGACAACAACCATCTGCAAGAACAGTTCGACAACGTTTGCAGCAGCATGGACTATCAGCTCGGAGACCATGGCTGCGGTTACCCTTGTCGCTGCATCACAGACAGGAGTTCCTGCGATGGTGTACTCAACGACGAACCTGGGTGTACCAAGGGCAAAACGTCATTTTTTCGGATGAATCCAGGTTCTGTTTACCGCATCATGACGGCCGCATCCGTGTTTGGCGACATCGCGGTGAACGCGTGGAAGCGTGTATTCGTCATCGCCATACTGGCGTATCACCCGGCGTAATGGTATGGGGTGCCATTGGTTACACGTCTCGGTCACCTCTTGTTCGCATTGACGGCACTTTGAACAGTGGACGTTACATTTCAGATGTGTTACGATCCGTGGCTCTATCGTTAATTCGATCGCTGCGAAACGCCACATTTCAGTAGGATAATGCACGACCGCATGTTGCAGGTCCTGTACGGGCCTTTCTGGATACAGAAAATGTTCGACTACTGTCCTGGCCAGCACATTCTCCAGATCTCTCACCAACTGGAAACGTCTGGCCAATGGTGGCCGGGCAACTGGCTCGTCACAATACGCCAGTCACTACTCTTGATGAACTGTGATATCGTGTTGAAGCTGCATGGGCAGCTGTACCTGTACACCACATCCAAGCTCTGTTTAACTCCAGGCGTATAAAGGCCGTTATTACGGCCAGAGGTGGTTGTTCTGGGTGCTGATTTCTCAGGATCTATGCCCTAAATTGCGTGAACATGTAATCACATGTCAGTTCTTGTATAATATATTTGTCCAATGAATATCCGTTTATCATCTGCATTTCTTCTTGGTGTAGCAATTTTAATGGCCAGTAGAGTAATAGAGTTCTTTGGGCCATGAATGCCCTATTTGTGCCAGTCTGCGTCGGCATCGTTACGAATATGGGTTCCAGTCTTGCCCCTAGAGCTCACCAAAGCCTCTCACTTTCTTTGCAAGCGTCCGAATACCTTCTCCACCTTGTCATCCCCAAAGCTTTGAACTTGCCTTATTTTATCGAGGTATTTCGTGGTACGTCTCTCTCAACATGATTCGCAACATGCCCGAAACATTTGGCGGTAATTTAATATTTCGCGGTCGAGGGGAGGTTACGGTGCCTTGTGACGCGGGCCCAAGTTTTGCTGCTGGCCCCACCCTCTCCTCCCACTCGGATGTCCGCCTCGTTTCGTGGAAATTAATTACGTCTCTCAGCTGGCTTTCATAGAGCGTGGCAGTTCCGCGAAAGTCCTACATATCGAGAATTCCTGAAAGGGAGCAAAAACCGAAAGGGTGAAAGCGGGGGAGGTTACTTGGAGGCGACGGAAGGTGGCGAAGGAGATACAGGCGCTCGTTCGGTTCAGGTCACTTTAATTTCTCCTCTCCAAGTTTTACAATTACTTTTTACTTTGGCGTTCGTCTCGTCCTTTTTTTCCCCTGTTCAGTTGCAGAGAAGAGGTTAATATTCAGGGAAAGTTGGCGGCGGGCCGGAGTTACATGAGGGTTTCTACTTCGCAGGCGATTCTTCGCCGATAACGAGGGCGCCGCAGCCCCGCCAACCCGTCGCCTAATGGTCCCCTACACATCGGCCGAGTATTGGCTGCTGCGCGAAACCGTACCGACGTGTGGAGTGGTACTGTACTGTACTGTACTGTATAGTCGGAAAAAGTCGTTCAGCTCCATATCAACATAGAGGAAGTCGGGGCAGAACGGGATAGCGGTGCACAATGGGAAATTGCTCTTTTCTAGATTGGACAGTGCTGCAACGTGTTGTATGGGCATGTAACTATTTCTCCGAATGGAAGGGAAGTGAGGGCAACCAATCTGATTTAGTTTGAAGTGCGAGATCTAAGTGAATTGTTGTCCGTCACGTTACCGCTTGCGTTGATCTAACGTTAGGTAAATTTCAACGCCAGGTAAGCTGTTAATTGTTAATTGTATACCCTAAAATGACACATTCTCTAAAAAAGTGCATGGCATTTGTTATACTTTAGTTATTTAATGCATTTAAATACGTCAGTTATTGCACTCCACAAAAGTTGTTAACCTCAAAAGTGCTCTTGGGGCGGAACGGGACGCGGCAGAATGGGATAGTGTCCCGTTCTGCCCCGTCATATTTTGATGCAAGTAGAAAGCAAAGCCAGCCTGGATGTTCGTGGATGCCAGACTCTCCCAACCAGCTGTGTTCACCGAACAACTCAGCTTTCCATATATCGTCCGAGGCTGTCATTCCAATCCCACTAATCTGTCAAAATACTCGGCGGACTACAACACGAAAAGGAAAAACCGTCGTATTAACAGATTCTCCTTATAAGAAGGAACTGCAGAATGCTGTCGCACGTAAAGTAGGCCTACAGAAAGGAGGAGGGTGCACAAATATAAACAATGTCAGGACAGAGACGTCAGGTGCAATGCAACTTAAGGCAAAAATATCAAACTGTAACCCAAAAAAACCAAAACATAGGGCATCAAAGACCTTAAGAAAAATAAAAGGAAGAAGATGATGGAGAAGAGAGAATCAGAGAGAGAGGATGCTGAGTGTCTCTACTGTGGGGACTTCTACTCCGTTTCTAATGAGGGCTGGGTCGCATGCCAGAGTGGGCACACAATTCATGTGCTGGCATAGACAGTGAAGATGAAGAGGAAATACTGATTTGTGACTATTGTCGAAAGGGCTAGTAGTTAGTGGTTTGGTGGTTATTAAGCATTGTATATTTTTCAGAATGACATTAAAATATTTTTTTGTTTTGAAGAATGACTTTTTAATTGTTTCAATTGCACGTTCCTTAGTCTGAATTGCCTGTTATACAACATTTTGTCATAGTTTAATACGATATTCGTAATTGAAATTCAACGTTTATGCAATAATTTAACAAAAAATACCCTTATCTCATTCTGCCCCGTGGGTCGGGCGGAACGGGAAATCTGCAAGACTTTCTTTGGAAAATTGTAAAAAATGCAAAATGTATTGTTTTAAGTGATTTTAAAATAAGGTACGTTAGCTTACACTACAAGGTATTTTTTTTTGTCACTTTAAGAAGTGTTTCCTTGTGTGCCCTTATTTCATAGAAGTTGTTAAACATTAAGTATCCCGTTCCGCCCCGTGTTCCCCTACGTATCCCACCTGGCGACACGTATGTCTGATAGGTCACATTTCGCAGTAAAGCCACGGAATGAAAGAAATATACAGGGTGGTTAGAAACAGTCTGTAAACCTTGTAAGGACGTTACAGGGTAGGCTGTGCTGATAAATAAGAAGAATATTCCATACGCTGCGCCGCTCCCGAGTTAATTAACATTGAAGTTAACCAATCAGGTTGTTGTGCGTGCAAGTTCAATCGGTCTGCCATATACAGTTAGTGACAGCCTTTGACTCAGATTCGATCCTTAGTATCGCTCCATGTCTAGTTGCTGTATCGCGCTCTTGTTCGGTTTTAGGGAAACAAACGAAGAACATGTTTGACGACACCGTCTCTGACGGGTTGTTTGAATTTGCATGCGTAACGGTATGATTGGCTAACTTCGACGCTAATTAACTCGGAAAGATGCAAAGTATAAAATATTTTTCTTAAAAATTATTTCTCAGCACAACTTACTGCACAACACCTTTGCTTTTTAGACTCTTTCTGACTACCCTGTATAAATATAACAGTCCGTATTATTCTTAGGTCTGTATCTCATGGGCTTAAAAGGGTTTAGTTTGGATCGAATCGTCAAAATAATTAATTTTATGGTAACGTTTACAAAAGTCGTTTTCCTTTCATTGCCCTCAAGGGCACTTGTAAATTAATAATGTCAACAAAGTAGTCAAGCAGCTCGTTATATTTTGTCGCAGTACTGGGGAGTGTGTTTCAGGGATGTGATAAGCAAGTTGGTGTGGATATCATTTGGCTAGGTGAGTCTCAGATAGTGGTTACTATGCCACGGAAGGGTGTTAATTTTTTACCAGTGTTTTCTACCCTTCAGTAATGTCTCAAAATGCGCATTTTTCGCAGTTGTACCAAACAGACGCTTTGCAAAAAATCTCAAATAATTCACTTTATGTAGTAAATGCTATTCAAAAGCAAGGGACATGTTGGCAATAGAAGGCAACGACACATGTTTCACATGTTTCTTTCGTCTTATCGTTCGTGAAACTCTCGCTGACACTTGTAAGCTTTGCATCTCTTTAATACATCGGATAGAATTTTCAATGCCAGAAACAGAAACAGAATGTTAATTTGAAACCAATAATACGAATACGACGATCAATTTGGCTTTAGGAAAGGAAAAGACACCAGAAAGGCAGTTCTGACGTTGCGGTAGATATGCGACCAGGCTCTAAGAGAAATAAGACACGTTCATAGTTTTGTCGAACTAGAAAATGTGTTCGATAATGTAAAATTTGCAATTCGCAGGAAAATAGATTCAAATATAGAAAAAAACTGATAATATAGAGCACTGCAAGAAAAAAGAGGGGGAAGTAAGAATGGAAGGACTAAGTGCTCGGATTAAAAAGTGTATAAGACAGAGGTGTAATCTCTCGTCGCGACTGTTCAGTCTATACACCGAAGAAGCAATGGCGGAAATGAAAGAAATATTCAAGAGCGGATTCAAAATTCCGGGCAAAAAGATGCGTGATGAGATTCACTGACGATATTGCTATACTCAGTGAAAGCGAGGACGAACTGCAGACACGTTGAGTGGAAAGAAAAATATATGAGAATAATCCGAAGTAAGATGAAGGTAACGAAGAATAACAAAAATGAGATTACTGGTAAACTTAACATGAAAATTTGTGGCCAGGAAACAAATGGTTAGATCATTCTGCTACCGTAATAGCAAAGTAGCACATGATAGAGGGAGAAAGGAGGATACTAAAAAGTAGACTAGCACAGACAATATCCTGGCCAAGGAAATGTGTTGTATTACCCGAAATTGAAATTAATTTGATGAATTATTTTTTTGAGAACGTACGTTTAGAGCACTGCATTGTGTGGAAGTAAAACATGAACTGTGGAAAAACCAGAGAAGAAGAAAATCGAAGTATTTGAGATGTGGTGCTATAAAAGGATATTCCAAGTTTGGTGGACTGATGAGAAGTACGGAGGTTCTCAGCAGTATCGGAGAGGAGAGGAATATCTGCAAAACATTGACAGGAGGAAGGGATAGGGTGATAGCACAGGTGTTAGGACGTCTGAGAATAACCTCCGTGGTACTATACGGAGGTATGGACGGTAAGAGCAGTAGGGGAGAACAGAAACACGGGAATATACTCAGCAGATCATTAAAAACATTGGATATAAGTGCTACTTTTACATGAAGAGGTTGGCACGGACAGGAATTCGTGGCTGGCCGCATCAAACCAGTGAAAATATCACGGTGCGTGCGTGGTGTACACGGGTGGGTCCAATTCTAATGACGCTGCTGGTAATGCGTGTGCAATACATATACAAGCAAGAGAAACACTCCACTATTACGACGACCGAGCTGATTGCCAGTTTGGGAGCCTTGCTATTCGGACCACGGCAGACACAATAGTTAAATCTCTGATAGTATGTCAGTCCTGCAACTGATCAGAAACCATGATAATAGTTGTACCAATCCCGTAGTGGCAGCAGTCATATTGACCTTGTGTTTCGGGTGCAGAGGAACTATTGCAACATCGTGATGGTGTGGATCCAGATACCTGGAAATGGACAAGTAAATGTCCTAATAAAGTAAGAATCTCTAGATTTAGCTTTTAAATATGATAAACTCCCTCTCACCGATATGATAACTGTGGTATCAACGTTCGATACCACATTTCTTACGGGTTGCAGATATGGACCGCGGTCCGTAACAGGTATCGCTGGACCCTCGAATCGCGACTAGCGCCGCTCCGCGGCTTGTGACAAGTATCTAGCGAGCTCTCGTCCACTCTTGCTCGGGACGTCAACTAGCCTTCATCTGATAGGAAGCAACCTCTAACAACGCGCTTAGTCAAGTATGGCATAAGTAATGCCTCTCTAGATATGTTTGTAATTATATGTATGCAGAAGAAGCCTGTAACACAAGTTAAGTACAATATATATTATTTTTTACCGACGACTACTAATTAGTTCAGTCGTTGCTGGTACAGACTATGCACCCAGCTCCTTACCGTCTTCACTGCCAAACCTGCAATATATGTTTCTATTTAGCATTGGCCACCTCTCATCATAACAACTGACGACGAGAATCATAACAATAACCATGCTCAGAAAGCGATTGACTGGCAAGAGGATATCGAAAATGAAAGGTTGCCACTATACGCTAATTCATCCCATCATTCCAAGAGTGCTGTGGTAGACACAAAAATCGAGGAGGTTCACGGACAGGCATAGCACGGCTGAAACTTAATCAGTGGAAGTTCAACGAACACCTCCATTGGCTCTACCTAAGCGCCACACCTCTCTGCATTTGCGAAGACGAAGGAGATCCAAATCACATACTCCTGCAAGGTCCTTGAAACACCTATGACATAAACATTTCTGCAGTTAATCTTCGGAATCATATCATTCCCAAGCAGCCTCGAAACCTTGTTAGCAACCAACGATATAGCAACGTATAAAATACTGTACGAGTCCGCGAATAGAGCCAACATCCCGAGATATGTCCTTGTGCTGATAATCTAATGCTTTTCTTAATTAGAATGCCAGGGGGAGAGCAAAGCGCCTGACTATATTCCCACGTGCTACTCAGCAAGAAGTAGAACGCCCGATCTATATCACTGTGTACTTCCCATATGTATGTGTCTGGATATTAATGTGTCTACACATATCGCTGCAATACCCAAATCTGGTTCAATACACTCTTCTCATGTTCTGTCTAGATGGTGCTTTTCTGCCCGCACAAATATTAAATTCTCTATCCATAGCTTTTTAAACAATTATTATTGAGCATACAAAAGAATTTTATTGTTAATTTAGATACGAATTCATTAGTGTCCTTACATAGTACCCTACCTCTGTGTAAAATCATGCGTTCCGTTTTCGTCTTGTCAACTCGTTTCACTACGTATGCTGTGGATAAAAAATTTGTTGGCGGAATCTGTCATTGGTTAAGCCTATGTAACTTCGTATCAGGGTACGACTTAAACTTATGTATTCTATTAATTGTCAAAACAATCTGTTGTGCAATATTTCCAGTCTTGATATCGCTGTATGAGCACATCCCGAACGCCAATAAAAAAATTCGGAAGACTAATGTCCCTAAAAAAACTGAATAACGTATTTCAGTGTATATTTCGGGTGAATTCGCCTGAAAGGCTTCAACTACGAACCACGCCTGGTCTTGAATTCGCGTGTGGGGCCACCCTCGGTAGACGCAGCCAGTAGGGAAGGTGGGACAGGCGCCAGGGCTGGCTGCACCCACCTGTCTGCCACAGGCGCTGCAAATTGTTCTCCTCTCTCCGCGAGCAGCCGTTGTTTATTGCCGAACTTTCTGCGTCTCCGCTTTCGTCCCTCGCAGACAGTCTTTCCTAGCTGTCTCCGCTGCGACGCAAGGTATTTGTCAAGCCTCCGACTTCGCGCGATTAACTGCGACATCATCAAATTTTCGTCCCACGCCTCGCGATTACTTTGGTTGAGGACATCTGGATATAGTGGGAAAGTAATATAAGCAGTACGTGTTACATAGCCCACACTATTACCTTCAGCAGATCTTTTTCCTTTCTCAGGTCATCATCTTTCCACTGGTATGATAGTGTACTCCACTTTTCCTATGTGGTGCTGAGATTTTAATCCCTACGTAGATACTGCACTCAGCGTACTCTATAATTTATGAGCGATTACTACTCTGTGACCATATGACTTGATGATACTGTTACTCCTTCTCTGCCGGCCGCTGTGGTTGAGCGGTTCTAGGCGCTTCAGTCCGGAACCACACGGCTGCTACAGTCGCAGGTTCGACTCCTGCCTCGGGCATCTATGTGTGTTAGTTAGGTTTAAATAGTTGTAAGTCTAGGGGACTGATGACTTCAGATGTTAAGTCCCATAGTGCTTAGAGTCATTTGAACTCCTCTGCATATTAACCCTTCAGCGTGTAGACCGTGATTGTAGTCGTTCCACCTGGAATACCACCACGTCGTTATTCTCTAAACGACTGCTGTGCAGTGGTTTCTTCATTCTAGGAAAGAGGAGGTAGTCACTAGGTGCCATTGCAACGAGCCTCCGATATTTTTGTTTTGTCTCACGACTGACTGACTGGTTGGAGAATGACTGAGTTTGTTATAAATAACTTGAAGTAGGTCTGTTGTGGGTGATCACATACACGTTACTCTCAAACCATTTTCTTAACGTGGAAAGCGTTCTGCATATGAATTGGTAAACAAGTCAACGGTACTAATAAGGCAGTTGACTGTAAGATATATTTTTTGATCATGAGCATACCAGAGTAGTCACAGAAATTTGCACAACTGTTCTCAGTTTAAATTATTCTGATGTTCTTAAATTTATCATACGACGCTTCAAAGAAATTGAACTACATCGCTTTACAATGTTAATTGTAATCCGTCTTGATTGCAAAAATGTTCATTCACATGACCGGTTTCGGTTCCTCTAGGACCATCTTCAGATCTGAAATGACAAAGATATTAGGCAGGAAGAGGGGGTTAGAGTTGGTAGGAAGGGTAGATGTCAGGGCGAAGCTCATCATCCGGGAGGACGGTGGAAGTTGTGTTGGGAAAGGAGATGGAGGGTGTGGAGATGGAGAGAGGGAGGGACACAACGGTAAAGGCAACTGGTTGGGAGTGGAGAGGAAGAGAGACACCAGGGGGTGAGGGGGATCAAGGCGGCGGACAGTATATAGTGTGCGGATGTGTTCAAGGAAAAGGAGAAGGTGGGGGAAGGGGATGAGGTCATAGAGGATGTGCGTGGGGGACGGAAGGCGGATGCGGAAGGCGAGGGGGAGTGCATGGCTTTCGAGGATTTGGAGGGCTTTATAGAACCGGGAAGGGGCGGAAATCCAAGCGATGCTGGCATAACAAAGGATGGGGCGGATCATGGATTTGTAGGTGTGACGGATGGTGGAAGGATGCAGACCCCACGTCCGGCCGGACAGGAGTTTCAGGAGGCGGAAGTAAATTGGTTGCCAGAATGCACGTCATTTATATTAATTATAAAACTCTTACCGACAGGTGGCGTCTGGTACATTTGTTACATTACATAAGCACATACTGTATTAAGTAGGTTTTTCTAATTTGCTTTAATCTCTAAAAATACTTAGTTAAGATCTGTAGTTGTCAAGGTTAAAATCTGTACGTGTCAAAATTAAAATACACAATAAAATTATCGTTTTTGTAGGATCGAAAACAAAGGGCGATTTCTATATCCATGACGCTGGTGTAGACTTGTTTTCGTCCATGGTCTGCTTCCATGGTTCCCGCTATTTCTGTGTTGTGCCGCGAGCCGTTTAGTCGTCTGATTTCCATCGCCGTGGGTAAGAGGGCCGTGCAGGAGGGCCCCGTCAACGACGCCAGGCACTGCATGCATCTTCCAGCTGTTTCACCGTGCACCATCTCTCATCCTTCGGCTTGGACTTCTACACGCAACAGTGATCATTTCAGTAAGTCGTCATAAATACTAAAATAGGCATTATGATTGAACTCGCTTGCTCGTTGAGGATTAAATCCGGAGGAAATAGGTTGGCATTTGTGAAATAGTAAATTCATATCTTTGACATTTCAGATGTGAAGATGGTTTTAGAGGAATCGAAACCGGTCATGTCAATTAATATTTTTGCAATCAAGATGGATTACAAGTAACATTTTATAACTAGTGATTGCGGTATCCCTTCAGACATTATGTCTGTTTTAGCAAAATACATCACTTTAAACGATTCTACTTCTTTTTAATGATAACAGTTCCCTTCAATGACATGAACAATTTGCATATAGAGACTATTTCGACTGGCACTCATTAACCGAGCACTTTTCTATGATTCTGTTAGGACATAAAGCAGTAATAGATAATTATTTTTCAGTAAAAGTAATCAGAATAATCATATAAAATATCCCAGACGAAAATATGAGCTGCTGCAACTTTACTTTCACAGTGAATTGACGGATATCGCACCTTCTGGTAACAGCGTCAGTAATCTTGTCACGTGTAGGTGCTCAGCTCACTCGCTGCATACGTTAATTTGTCAGAATATGTCCCCGTGTTTCATTTCCATAGCCTGATGTGTCAAATGAGATCCTCCGTCTATTTTAATACTGCTAGCTCCCAGATTCTCAGTGATGGAGCGTCAGTGGCTCTCCGGTTGAGAATGGCTGCGCTGTTAAATTTATTTAGTGCACTAGACCAACTACGGTACTAAATCACTTCAATAACAACGACATACCTGTAGCAAAACAATTCTAGAATAATTAATTGACGAGGTGCTAATTCTGTTTACGTTTTTATTTACTTTTTCACTTGTCGGCAAAGACACAAATCTGTTGCAACGTATAGAAAACTTACGTAGCACCATGTCAGGAGAATAGTGGGTGAGAGTGAATCGTTAGACCGATTTCATGCGATTTCTTACAGCCATTTTCAGCAAAGCTCGACGTTCCCTGCGCGTCAGTAAATGAGGCTGCGTGGTCTTGGGTTATCTGTGGATGTTCCTTCACAATCAAACTGTCAACAGTCGACGTGGGCAACTGCAGAAGGGTTGAACTGTTCCTAATGGATTTGTTACTCAGGTGACATTCGAAGTCGCTGAGATCTCATGGTCGAACCACTGTGCTGTTACCGCCTTCCTACTGACAACGAAATACTCCTCGTCTTCTTTTATACTAGCGGGTTCGCCTCTGGTGACATCTACTGGATGATTCAACATTACAAAGCCATGTCCGGATACTTTTGAAAAGTTGGTGTATGTCGTGACATCAGCATATAGTGTCGGCCATTCAGAATGGCGGATCCTGACCTCAGTTTTCTTTTTTGCTCAGATGTCTAAGTATGACCGCCAGAAAACAGAACTGCTGCGCGGGCGACAGTTAGGCTACACAATGGGACGCGTTTGTCGACCAGCTAGGGACGACGACTGTAACAGATGCAACCGGTTTTCAGGTATATCGTTTTCCCCATCTCCAGGTTAACCTGACTGTTAAAACCGCACAAACCGGTTTCTGAAATAACCAATTTTCGGTTTTTTATTGCTACTATATTAAATAATAAACATCGACACCGAATAAAGACTGAAAAATTTTAAGACTCCCTCACACTTTTGCAATATACTCGTATATTTCAATATATGTAGAATCAAACTATCAATTAAAATAGGTAAATAAAAGAAAACTTAGTCCGCCCACAGTTTAAATACTCCAGAAAATCAGAAGGATTATCCTATTATTCGAAACTCTGCTCAAAAGCCATGCTATAATCGACGATCATTCCTCTGTTTTGACATTGCGAATGGACAGTGCTAAAGTATCAAAACTGAAGTTGGAGAACTCTGTTTCGTTTTAATTTGTCCGTTTTCAATGGCTGCTAGCAAATAAAGGCAAATTAGGTAGACACCGGGAGCATATCAGCCACTTTGTATGTTTATTGTAAACTGTGGGCCGGCCGCGGTGGTCTAGCGCTTCTAGGCGCTCAGTCCGGAACCGCGCGACTGCTACGGTCGCAGGTTCGAATCCTGCCTCGGGCATGGATGTGTGTGATTTCCTTAGGTTAGTTAGGTTTAAGTAGTTCTAAGTTCTAGGGGACTGATGACCACAGATGTTAAGTCCCATAGTGCTCATAGCCATTTGAACCATTTTTTTTTGTAAACTGTGAAAGAAATAAGTTTTAAGTTTTCACCTGATATGATGTCGCAAGTTTGTTGTGGCTCCTCCCGTTTTTAAACTTTTGTAGGAAATAGAGCATTGGGCTTCGTTGACATCGCAGTTCACAAAGTACTTCCTAACTCTAGATGTTATCTTTCTGTAATGCAACTGATAGCCGACAACAGCGAGGAACTGCCATACATACCAGACGGGGCAAGTCTTACAGACTGCATGTATAGGCGTACCATCTAATAGGCCATGGCACATTGTGACAGATAAAGTATTCTCATCAATGCTATACCAATCCTTATGTCATTTGTTTGTTACTCGTTTATTATTAAAATAGCACTGATAGTTTTCCCCATTTTCTATAGTAACACAGTATTTCAAATCCATGGAAATATCACCAATAAAATTTACTCATTTCTTTAAAAAGGTTTATTGGAGACCGAAAAGTTTAGCGCAGCTGCTATTGCTTACTGATACTTCGTTTTCTTACCCAATTATGATCAAAAGATGAAAATCATGTTACAACCGAAAACAAATACCAAAAAAGCGGTTATTTAGAACTAAAGCAGCGGTATCGATTTCAACCGGTAGGTTTTTTCGATTCGTATGTACATATCGAAAAATTCCGGTTAAAATGTTCAAATGTGTGTGAAATCTTATGGGACTTAACTGCTAAGGTCATCGGTCCCTAAGGTTACACACTACTTATCTTAAATTATCCTAAGGACAAACGCACACACACACCCATGCCCGAGGGAGGACTCGAACCTCTCCGCCATCAGCCGCACAGTCCATGACTGCAGCGCCTGAGACCGCTCGGCTAATACCGCGCGGCAATACCGGTTATTTAGAGTTAAAATACCGGTATCGATTTAACCGGTTTGTTGCCAGTGGGATGTAAAAGAAACTTTGTACTGTTGTGCACGAAGTCATAAGAAAGCCAAAAGGAGTAATCCACTAAATTACAGGCCCATATCATTAAAGTCAATATGCAGCAGGATTCTGGTACATGTATCATATTCCAACATTATCAATTACGTCGAAGAGAACGGTCTATTGACACACACTCAACACGAATTTAGAAAACATGCTTCTTGCGAAACACGAAAAGTTGAGTGCTGTCGTCAAGGGATTTCAAATTGATTCCGTATTTCTAGATTTTGAGAAAGCTTTTGTCACCGTACCTCACAAGCGGACTGTTGTCAGATTGCGTGCTTACACAATATTATCTCAGTTAGGCGACAGATTTCCTCTCAGAGTGGTCACAGTTCGTAGTAATTGACGGAAAGTCAACGAGTAAAACAGAAGAGATTTCTGACATTCCGCAGGGTACTGTTATAGGCCCTCTGCTGTTACTTATCTATGTAAACTATTTAGGAAACAACCTGAGCAACCGTCTTAGGTTGTTAGCAGATGATGTTATCGTTTATGGTCTTGTAAAGTCAGGAGAAGATCAAAACAAATTGCAAACCGATTTAGAAAAAGTATCTGTATTAAGTGATAATTGGCAAAAAAATTGGTTCAAATGGCTCTGAGCACTATAGGACTTAACACCTGAGGTCATCAGTCCCCTATAACTTAGAACTACTTAAACCTATCTAAATTCAGGACATCACACAGATCCATGCCCGAGACAGGATTCGAACATGCAACCGTAACGGTCTCGTGGTTCCAGAATGTAGCGCCTAGAACCGCTCGGCCACTCCGGCCGGCTGAAAATTGGCAGTTGACCGTAAATAATGAAAACTGTGTGGTCGTCCACATGAGTGCTAACAGTAATAAGTTAATCTTCAGTTACACGATAAATCTGTCAAATCCAAAGGCCGTAAATTCAACTACATACATAGGAATTGCAATTACGAACACTTTAAATTGGAAAGAACCCATATAAAATGCGGTGGAGAAGGTGAACCAAATATTGTGGCCGGCCGGAGTGGCCGAGCGGTTCTAGGCGCTACAGTCTGGAACCGCGCGACCGCTACGGTCGCTGGTTCGAATCCTGCCTCGGGCATGGATGTGTGTGCTGTCCTTAGGTTAGTTAGGTTTAAGTAGTTCTAAGATCTAGGGGAACTCAGAAATTGTCCCATAGTGCTCAGAGCCATTTGATTTGAAAGATTGCGATTTATTGGCAGAACACTCAGAAGATGAAATAGATCTGCGCGGTATGGGATCTTTACCAGATAGGATGCCGGCCGAAGTGGCCGTGCGGTTAAAGGCGCTGCAGTCTGCAACCGCTAGACCGCTACGGCGCCGGTTCGAATCCTGCCTCGGGCATGGATGTTTGTGATGTCCTTAGGTTAGTTAGGTTTAAGTAGTTCTAAGTTCTAGGGGACTAATGACCTCAGCAGTTGAGTCCCATAGTGCTCAGAGCCATTTGAACCAGATAGGATTGACGGAATACATCGAGAAAGTTCAAAGAAGTGCAGCACGTTTTGTATCATCGCGAAATAGGGGAGAGAGTGTCACCTACGTGATACAAGATTTGAGATGGACATCATTAAAGCAAAGACTTTTCTCACGAAATTTCAGTCATCTACTTTCTCCTCCGAATGCGAAAATATTTTGTTGACGCCGACCAACATTCGGAGGAACGACCATCATAAAATCAGGGAAAGCTCTCACAGGGAAAGATATAGGTGTTCGTTCTTCCAATGCGTAGTTCGAGAGTGGAGTAATTGAGAATTATTGTGAAAAAAAAAAGTTCAAATGGCTCTGAGCACTATGGGACTTAACATGTGAGGTCATCAGTCCCCTAGAACTTAGAACTACTTAAACCCAACTAACCTAAGGACATCACACACATTTATGCCCCAGGCAGGATTCGAGCCTGCGACCACAGCGGTCGCGCGGTTCCAGACTGAAGCACCTAGAACCGCTCGGCCACTTCGGCCGGCAATTATTGTGAAGGTAGTGCGATGAACCCTCAGCCGGGCAGTTAAGTGTGATTTGCAGAGTATCCATGTACATTCAAGTAATCACCAAAACCAGTCACGTTATCAGCGGGCATAAAGGAAAAGGGATTACACTGATGCTAAGTAACCATCAAAAAAAGTCATCAGACTGGACCAAGAGAATAAATACATGTTATTTAGGGCTAAAGTACCAGTATCGGTTTTGACCGGTCTGTTTTTCCATCGCTACGGCCAGCGTGGAGAGGGTATCGGGAGAGGCTGTGCGTGCACCGGCGAGCGCAGCAGGCGCGAGTGGCGTTGGTAGCGTGGAGCGGGGCGGCGCAGTGTTTGCGCGGCTGTCGTGTCGGGCCTAATTAGGCCGAGTGCCGGCCACCTCCCTGCGCCAGGGCAGGGCCGCGCCGCGCGCTGCGCATAGCCGCGCGGCTCCGTGCGCCGGGAAGCGCGAGCCGCTAAACCCCGGCACGGCCCGGCCTCGCAGGTCGTAAACAACGGCCGTTCGCCTCCACCCAGACTCCCCGTCCCCCACCGACCCGGTGACACAGTATCTCTCAGCAGCACTCAGCCGCACCTCTCTCCCTCTCTCTCGTGCTGCGGACCACTCTGAATTTCAATACAACGGCCAGGCGTAAACTCTGGTCCACATTACAGTGACCTGTCCGTGCACAATAGCTCTTTTCTCTGAAAGAAAAACAGTGAAAATAGCCTGCAACGTAGTTGGAGCGGCAGCTTGCTGCAGCACACACACCACCAGAAACGAGTCCAGTGTTCGTCTCAGGTGGTTGGCACATTTTCTTCGCAATTTATATTTCATCTTTTACATCTCTTTTGATGGGGGCTGAGACGAGAGTGACGCCTAAACTCCTTCCAGAGTTTTTTGCTACTCTTCTCTCCATAGAAAGTAATTTATTAAGAGATGGGGGCTTTTCCCCACTTTTGCCCATAATACGAGGGGCGCCCTGTAAGTAATGCAACTTTTTTTGAAAAAATGCGAAACTTGTTGTGGGACATCGTGGAATATTCCCTGTAGTTTTATGAAACGTTCCCTTAGAAAAATTAATGAATTACTGTGCTGATAAACCTCTTACATTATTTGATTTTCAAACTGCTGAGCAGAACTGAGCGTACTCAGACATTTCGCTCTTTACCTATTCTAAACTGACACACAATATTTTTATCGCAACGCAATCTGACTTTCAATCTAACATTAACCTATACCTTTCACAAATCACTTACGTCACAAAAATCTTCGTTACTCGAACTACTGCAATACAGCGAGCGCCACTACTGCCAGCTAAATAAAAGATTCAAACTACTGAAGCCGCTAACTACTGATAGGCATAGTTAGCAAATGAAAGATTTTGATAGAGAACAAACAGTGCATTTACCTTAATAGTGTTCAAAAGTCCTCATATATATATGTCAGTTCATGACATCCAGTCTTACAAATTTACTGTCTCTGATGGACACACGTCCAGATCATCCGCTCTCAAAACTCCGCCATTTCTCTCTCCACATCCACCACTGCTGGCGGCTCACCTCCAACTGCGCAACGCTACGCGCTGTTAACTGCCAACTGCCCAACACTACAATTGCATATACTACAACAATGCAAACCAACCACAGCCTTCACACAGCACAGTCAGTGATTTTCATATAGAGCGCTACGTGGCGTTACCAACATAAAAACCTAAACAGCCTACTTACAGTTTCAAGAAGTTCTCGTGATTGGCGGTGGTGTACGAAGCCTTCAAAATGGCGTCTGTGACGTCCGTTCCAAGCAGAGATCTGTCATTTTCTTTTGGCGGAAAATCAGAACATCGCAGATATTCATAGGCTCTTGCAGAATTTATTTCTACGGTGACCTGAGAGTCTACAAAAGCACGGTGAGTCGTCGGGCGAGGCATCTGTCATCATCGTAGCAGGGTCGCGCAGATCTGTCCGACCTCCCGAGAGCCGGCCGCACTCAGCAGTTTTAGTCGATGTCGGGCTTTGTGTTCTATGGTAAGCGTGCCATGTTAGTTTTCTGTCGGGATTTAGTATTAAATAGTTTACTGTGTTAGTCAGAGGAATGAGCTGGTTTTAGATGGAGAGATGGAAATCTAGAGGGCGGGAACGCCGAGGGCTGCAACCAAAGATGCTCGGTCGGCTTTTCTGTGGATTTATGTGACGTTTTATATGTATTACATACAGTACAAGTAGTACTGCAGATAATAAAAACTGACCTTTTGGTTACCACAGCAAGCAGCTTGAATCCGTACACACAATATAAATTGCGACTCATATTTCCGTAATTATTATGATATTTAGATGACGGTTACCAAAAGTTATCTCGGTCTGCTTATTCAGAGTACAGTTACAAATAAATTTAGACATAAAGTTTGTTATGCCCGAACCTGAGATCCTCGTAATTACCATTCACTGTTGTTCGGCGAAAGGAGGACTACTGAACTTGCATCAGAGTAAATCGAATAACCAGTTCGGATATGAGCCTCATAAAGCGTATAACGATTTTGAAGATACATGTTAGCCATTTATACGTAGGCAGGTTGCAATCTCCACTCGAGAGGACTGCTGGCGGTATCTGCACAGCAAGCCGAGCAAAAATTTATACTTTCATAACTCCGACTGCCCCCTCGTCCCATCCGCCAGCAAACACTGGAAGGGATTTTCGGACCTCTGATTCATGGCATTGTCCGGCGCTACAATTGCACTGGTCGTGATGTATCGCGCTGTTCTGATTGGTCTGTCGCAAAACGAAGAAGTATCACGAGCTTTTTTTCATTAATCCTATTGACCGAGAGAGTTCACAATGACACTGTAGATCCCCGTACTTCGAGCAACACCTGCGAAATGACGTGTGTACTTGTTGAACGTTAGCCCTTCCTACGGTCTTTGTTCGCGATACAGGACCCGGTCTGCACCTTAAAACAATCAACTTCCACTTTCTGAAATAGGTACCTGTCACAGCATGCTGAAAATGTTAAAAGGGTCGCTACTAGGAATACTTCCACCATTATAATCAATCTGCAGAATTACACAATGATCAGTTTATTGGTATTAAATTTATTCGTTCTAGTTTTAAGTACCTGCATCATAAATTAGCAACCAAAATTTATTACAGTCACGCATACGTTTGCAGCACTGATCGTATTTCTCCACAGCGCACAAAGGGCGCCTCCTTCGAAAAGGAAAAATTTAATTAGGTGGTTATTGGCGTATCTCCTTATTAATGTATCATAGTCTTTTACCCACACCTAATACATAATCTACAGCATCTTACAGAAGAAATAGTTTGTCGTACAGCGAATTACATACATAAAATCCTTCGCTTTCGCACTGCTAATGTGTAAGTATAAATTATTTCAAGTTTTTTGTTCCTTTCTTAACAGCAACATTCTTAAAAAGCTATCTTTCGACTTTACCATGTAATACAATTACTTTTAACTAGTCTCAAAACAAGATTTTTGGATCGAATTGAAAAATTTCCTTCTTCGATACATTTCAATATGTCGAACTCTAGTCGTGACTGCAGTATATACTGTGCTTCAACTCCACCCACGGTCGGTTTATCGTTTGCTCTAGGCTGACCAGTTTGATATTTCACGTGGCCCTGCCTCCAAGAAGCAATTGTAAGTTTTTGCATTCGATAACCTGCAGGTGTGGCTTCACTGCTATAGTTGTATTTTAAAGTTCCTATGCTCTTGTCTCATCTATCTGCAGAGTACAATTTCACAAAATGTGCTTTTTCTTATGATGACATACTCGTGTTTCGTGCAACATGTACAAAAGTAGCTTACTAAGTTATATTTGATGAATGGTATTTTTTAAAGATATTCTGTGTCTTCAAAACTGTTCTCAGAAGGCCTAGCGGAAGCATCCAGACACGAGAAAATGATTAAAGTATTCGTCTTCATGGAACATGAAGCTATAATTAAATCTAGACCTTTCGCTGCTTACAGGCGTTGATAAATATCAACGAGGACAGTCGAAAAATGTGTGCCCCGACCGGGACTCTCCTTTTTTTGGTAACCATATATATTTATTTAAATTTTTAACAACGATACATTTTTAAAACATTTCTTTCTATTAAGATATTATATTCCTTCAGTTGGAATCGAACCCGTACCTCCTACTTACATGGCAGACGCTCTGTCCGACTGAGCCACCGAGGACATAGACGATAGTGCGACTCCAGGGAATTATCTCTAGCACACTCCCCGTGAGACCCACAGTTTCCAACTGAGTATACTCAATATATTGACAAGAAAATAGCACAAATTAACAATAAAGTGATAGAATAAGTAGATGAATTTTTCTCTGTGAAGTACTTAAATCTATGTCAGAATGGAACATGTCTACTCAAAATTACTGGCTAATACAGGATTATGTGGGCTGATTGTAACAGCCAGGCATTTCACTCGTGCGCTATAGATGTGTATGTGTACACTCCAGGTACACTTTGCTAATTTTGTTCCCCCTAATCCTGCGTCTCATATAAACGTATTACTAACCCGCGGTCATTGTTCCGCCCCAAGTGAATCATGGACTGTGAGAAAACCGGAAAGGAACAGATCACCGAAATATTTCAAATATATTCTGCGCAGAGTCGTTAAGACGATAACGAAGTGAAGGGAATAACTTCCATGGTACTAGAGGGAGCCGCAAAGGGCGAAAATTTCAGGGGAACACTGTCTAACATTCTGCGTGATGTCTGTTTGTTCTATATCGTGTCTCCCTACCACTTTCGCGCAACGACGCTCTGAGCGTGTTTTTTAGGGAATTGACTAGTTTGAACCTGGGACCTGTTGCTGGTAAGGAGACGCCAGACCACACATGACATGTAGAATTCAGAAGAGTTCAGTGAGACGAGCGATGATATAACGAAATAATGATTTCAGTGTCAGCTCCACTGCACTCCCTGTAAAAGAATCTTAATACTAACTAAATTTAGTGGAAGGGGTTCAAGGCTTTCCTATTTGTAGTTAGCTGGTAAAATAACGTCGAAAAAGCAGTTAAGTTTACCATTGGAAATTTTATTCTACTCACAAAACATTGTTTATAAATTGCACTATTGACAAAAGGAAATATTTTATTACAGGATGGTAAAAACCTACTGCGTTCAACAAAAATGTGAACGAATATTCCCTGAGTGGGTTTCCAAGTTCTACAATGGATCGAAGGATGACCTATGCCATATCATATCTATAATCTAGGTTTAAATTAAGTTTCACAAGAGAGAAAACTATCAAAATGGTCTACAGTGACCCTCAATTATCTTTAATTACTTATCTAACTTGTAAATTACAGTGGCTGATGTGGCTTCTCAATAACTATATAACAGAAAAATCATCGCGTTTCACATTTTTACTTCAAGTGGTAAATGTGAACACCATGAGCTTTAATTGACGATCGACACTAGTATTACGCAAAAAGGGGGTGTAACAGATGAGACTTCTGCAGTTCTGAGTGAAACTTTATGCGCTGTTATGCGGCATCGCGTGCGTTCATTACCATGTCGGTGTTCGCCAGGGGTCGGTGGGCAGCAGAGCTCTGCTCACCTCGCCGTCTCGGAAGCAACCTCTCTCCTAACTCCTCCTTACTACAATTTACCGAAGTTGGTTTAAAAAAAACTATCTGGCTGTGTTTTCATCTGACCAATCAGGGTCTCAATGTTAACCTTAAGCTCCGCCTACAAAAATTCTGTCTATCCAATGAGAAAAGTTATACTTTTCGTGGTGGGGCAATGTTTTTAAAGTTTGCAACGTAACAGAGACGCGAAAAAGTCTCACGCTAAAACTTGCAGCTGGTGTGGTCCTTTTAGCGTTATCGTAAGATCTATATTGTTCTTCTGGAGGGCACTATCTTTTAACATGGGCTGGGGGGTGGTCCTGACGTAACAGAGACGCGAAAAAGTCTCACGCTAAAACTTGCGGCTGGGGTGTGGTCCTAGCGGTTAGCTGGCAACGTGGGTGTCCGTCCCTTATCGTAGGGCCTTCTAACTTAACACGGTTCTGCTCTCGGCTTCTGTTCTCGTTTCTCCCCTCGGAACTGCGTCTGTCTCACGGTGGGAAGGTATGACATGCATTTAGGCATTCTTGTGTTAGTCTGTGGTATTCCATTTGCTCACTCGTTAATCATATTACTTTGGTTAATGTAATGTCACGATTTATTCGGAGCTATGTGACATACTACTGGATTTGCTTATCATGTCAGGGTTTTCATGGAAGGTGTTGGATTTGCCTGACACCTTACAACTGAGATTGGAATATGTCCAACAAATAATTGGAGATGTTCGATGTTAAGTTCTACACTGAGATGGAAAGATTCACACAGCAACGAAAATGTTGACATGCGTTGTCAAAACAGTCCGAAATCGATGACTCAGAAGAAAATAAAAGTAAAATAATTTTTATTCCGGCAGTATGAGTGACAGGTAATGGAAAATCGATGAAAATGAATTCGTCACCACCAAACTATGATTCAACATTCTGAAATAAATTGGAAATTAATGCCCAGTCTTATATGAGTCATTGGGTTGAGGATATCTTTCCCTTGAGGGCATGTCGTGAGTCATGCATGGATCGTTCAGTCGGTAAGAACATTTTCCCATGAAAGGCAAAGGTTCCGAGTTGGTTAGAGTTCCGGTGCAACACGAAGTTTTAATCTGCCGGTAAATTTGAAACTATTGATAGTGATGAGTGGGTCGGAAGGACATACGAAACTTGATGGTACTTTCAATCCGAGTCCAACTCTTTCTCCTTTTTACGTGCGCTACTACATAGGTGTCTATAAACGATTAATTATGAATGTATGATCCATAGTTAGAGTTGAGCATCGTTCGTAGCAGACGTTACCCGCGTAACAAGACACACACTTTCTGGATTGGACGTTCTTGTTGATGTTTTTTCCGTGTTTACGAATAAAATTTTGGTTTTTAAACTCCGCCTTCTGAAAAACACAATATGTTTCGTTTTTCTCTCTACCCAAACATGTTTCGGGAGTTATGTGTCATTTTCCGTGGGTTTCGATTTCTGTAAAATCTTTTCTCAGCGGTGAACTTAATTTAAGGGTGGTCTGTGTTTGTTACTGTGTAGCCGCTTTATCCAGATGTATGTTTTTTGCACTAAACGAATGATGCCTGCATGACAGTAACAGCATCTAATGTTGTAATGTCGTGGATGTATAATTTCAGTTAATATTTTGTTTTCAGTGTAGTTCATAACTGTGTTGCCAAGTAAGCTAATGCCGGCCGTTGTGGCCGAGCGGTTCTAGGCGCTTCAGTCTGGAACCGCGTGACCGCTACGGTCGCAGGTTCGAATCCTGCCTCGGGCTTGGATGTGTGTGATGTCCTTAGGTTAGTTAGATTTAAGTAGTTCTAAGTTCTAGGGGACTGATGACCTCAGAAGTTATGTCCCATAGTGCTCATAGCCATTTTTTGAAGTAAGCTAATGATAGGTGAACTCTTTTAATGAAAAGAACTCATCGTTGAAAGTGAAGATCTTCTACTCTAGGCGTCATGGAAGCTACAGTTCCTTCCATGTGTGCACCTGTTGTGTTCCTGTTACTTCTGCAGCTGCCGTCTGATTAAGCTAATTGTTTCGCCTATTGGCACACTTGGAGATGAGCTGCTGTCAAACCTTAAAAAACCATAAAAACAAACCAACGTGTAAAAATTCATTTGCACCATCAGCACAGTTTCATGTGAGCAACAAAAACGAAATAAAAAGTTCGTATGTCATAGTTTCGAGGGGTGGTGCCCCACTGTTCGTGGACATTTGAAAAATGTCTTGACTACCACCTTTAGTTGCTGATAAAATCTTTATTCAAACAACCAATTTCGATCGACTGAAGCATTTGCAGTATCATGTTAGGGGCTGTAAGGTCATTGACGTCAGATGATAAAACCACGAATTTGTGACATAGATATTTGTAACATAGAAGAATGCACTATATAGCACAGTTTATGCAGGATGGCCAGAAATCGTCTGAAAAGCTTGCAAGGGCTGTGTAGGCTAGGTTGTGCTGAGAAATAACTGTTCGTACGTTGCGCGCGCAAATACAAGTGTCCCACCAGATACAATTAGTGTCAGTCGGTCTCTGAACGTAAATGTTAGCGCACGATACTGCTCAGCTTTTGGCTCGATTTCGATCCGTACTACCGTCCCAGCTACAACTCTCGTATCGCTCTCTTGTCCGGTTTTAGGGAACCAAATGAAGAACACGGACCGCTGGAATTTGCGCGGGCAGTGGCCTGACTGGCTGACTTCAATGCTAGTTAACTCGGAATCAGCACAACGCATTAAACTTTTTTCTTAACTCCTATTTCCAAGCACATCCTACCCTGTCACATCCTTACAAGCTTATCACACAATTTTTGACCACCCTGTATATTAACGACGTAATTTGTGACAACAGTGACAAATTCATGTTCTTACTATCAGACGTCAGCGATTGTATATTCGCTTAATGTGATGCTGTAATCGTGACGACGGTGAGTTGACCGAAATTGGTTATTTAAGTGAAGATTTTATTAGCAGCTCAAGGCCGTAATCATGACTTTTTCATAAGCTATTGGTTCTATGGGTTTATGGAGATAAACAAATCGAGGACTACAGCAGATAGGTTTCGAAACATGTCGGAGTAAATAGGAAGAAGGCCCGCCCGGTTGGCCGTGCAGTCTAATGCACGGCTTTCCGGGAGGGAAGGAGCGCCTGGTCCCCGGCACGAATCCGCCCGGCGGACGTGTCGAGGTCCGGTGAGCCGGCCAGTCTGTGGATGGTTTTTAGGCGGTTTTCCATATGCCACGGCGAATGCGGGCTGATTCCCCTTATTCCGCCTCAGCTACACTATGTCGGCGATTGCTGCGCAAACAAGTTCTTTACGTACGCGTACACCACCATTACTCCACCACGCAAACATAGGGGTTACACTCGTCTGGTGTGAGACGTTCCCTGAGGGGTCAACCGGAGGCTGAACGGCACAATAAATCTGGGTTCGGTGTGGGGCGGCGGAGGGGTGAAGTGGACTGCGGTAGTCGTCATGGGGTTGTGGACCACTGCGGCTGCGGCGGGAACGGAGCCTCTCCGTCGTTTCTAGGCCCTTGGTTAACATACAATACAATACAATACAAGTAGGAAGAAGAGGAAACATTACGGTTTGCACAAGGTGAAGTTTAAAAATTCCAAATTTAATACAAAGGCTGGCCGGAGTGGCCGAGCGGTTATAGGCGCTTCAGTCTGGAACCGCGCGACCGCCACAGTCGCAGGTTCGAATCCTGCTTCGGGCATGGATGTGCGTAATGTCCTTAGGTTTGTTAGTTTTAAGTATTCTAGGGGACTGATGACCTCCGATGTTAAGTCCCATAGTGCTCAGAGCCATTTGAACCATTTTTTAAATACAAAGATCGTGCGCTGTTACAAACTACCAGTCTTGTATAACAGCGACATACACAATTCCTCACTAGGACCTGCGATGTTTGCCACAAAGGCAAAGGCGAACAAACAGTACGTTGTTAATGTGAGAACCAGTGTGAGCACTGGGCGCGTCGCAAGCTGTTTAAGAAGTGCGAGTACTCGCGAGGGTCTAGCAAGCGCCAGCTCAGTCACTGCCTACGAAATTACTGCGGAAACGGAGCGGTGGCGTGTGCCGGGGCAGTGTGTGGAGACGCGTCGCGGAGCTGCAGCGGTCCGCATTCGGAACAGGTGTAGCGGCGAGGCGGTATCGACTGGGGCGACATCCTCGCCCGTCAGGCGGAATTGAGTGTCAGCTCTTCTTACCTGCCAGCCGCCCGCACGGCTGCGCCGTATCGACGCGCGCGTCACCCTTATACAGCGTCGGGCGCACCGTTGCGGCACACCTGGTATTTTCCACGCGCCCAGGTGGCTCGCAGCCGTCCAAACGGTTACTCGGCTCCGCATCTCTCGTAGCTCAGCTTTTAGGCAGGTGACACGCTTTTCGGAAGCATCACGATTGACTGCGTCATCGGTATATCTGTCGTAGCAGCATACTTACTTTAAATTTAAGTAATGAGTGCTCCTCTGAGATGATACAGGAGGGGCACTTATGGCAGACCGCTTCAGACCCGTGAGAAGACTGATGCTTAGGAAAAAATAAAAAAAATTGCCAGGTGCGCACTCAGATTTCCGTATACATTTAATTATGCGAAAGGTAGTTCATCCACCACGGAAATCGATAATGACTCAAATGACTCTGTGCATTAGGGGACTTAACTTCTGAGATCATCAGTCCCCTAGAACTTAGAACTGCTTAAACCTAGCCGGCCGGAGTGGCCAAGTGGTTGTAGGCGCTACAGTCTGGACCCGCTCACCGCTACGATCGCAGGTTCGAATCTCACCTCGGGCCTGGATGTTTGTGATGTCCTTAGGTTAGTTAGGTTTAAGTAGTTCTAAGTTCTAGGGGACTGATGACCTCAGCAGTTAAGTCCCATAGTGCTCAGAGCCATTTGAACCAACTTAAACCTAACAAACCTAAGGACATCACACACATCCATGCCCGAGGCAGAATTCAAACCTGTGACCGTAGCGGTCCCACGGTTCCAGACTGTAGAGCCTAGAACCGCTCGGCCACCCCGGCCGGCAAATCGATAATATTGACGATTTTTGCCTGTTATTGGTATTGATCGTCCGAAGGTATCAATGGTGGGAGTTCCAAGCCTTTCGAAAATATTTTAATTTTTTTAAGTTTTAAGTTTGAATTGTTGCTGTAATTTTGCATGTGCTACTGAAATTTTTCATTTACTTAATTAATTCTGAGGTTATATTGTATGCTAATTAGCAATGTCAGTTACTTTTTGCATTACTTCCACTGTAAAACCTTGCTTCTTGCCGAAGTCATGAGCGTAGGTCAAAGGAAAGTACGCTATGGGTTTTGATGAGTGAGTTTTCTAGTACTAAAATATATGACGTAAATGGTCGTATATTTTGATTGCATTGACTTGGAAGCTTAAATGTTGTACACCGACAAGTAAGCATAGACCTCGGTACGTAATTTGAATTTCAACTTGATACGTCTACACTTTCGTGGGAGAAAGGCGTCTTAACAGACGGGCAGATATACAGTCGGACAACAAATGACAAAAGAAATATTTTTTTCTTGACATGTAATTACAAACGAACAATTCTCGTAGTTTTTCCGTCACTTGTACTGTGAGATCTTGCGCCTTGTCAAACTTCATGATTCTAGGTAAACGGGAAGTACCCTATAGGTTTTGAGGAATTAGTTTGCAAGTACCCAAGTATGTGAGATAAATGGCAGTTTCTTTTGATTTCATTGACTCAGAAGCTTGATTTTTTTTTAACACCGCCAATGGACAGTAAATCTTAGTATGTGGCATAAATTTCAGCATGATACGTCTACCCGTTCCAGACAAGAAGGTTTCTTAACAGTCGGACGGACGGACAGGTAGACAGATGCCCATCAAACTGATTGTATTAGGATTCCATTTTTACCAACTGAGATACGGTACACCAAAATAAAAAAGCGAAACGAAGACGATTCACTAGAGGTCTTAATTTTGGAAATAAATTATTTGGTGAGTTAGCTACTAGATACTTTCTCCCCTTTGTGGATTATCGAGTTACCTCTCTAACTTGCATCACAGTAAAAAAATTGCATCGTATATACCACACACATCTGTGTGGAGGAAGAATATACGATGGTGTCTTCCACAATGGTTTCACCTGACCATCGTATTAAGGTGAAAATATTTTTAAAAAGAGAAAAGTGCAACCTTTACACATGGATTTCACGTTTGAGGTTGTGCCCATAATTACCAGCATAGGGCGAACAGTCACGTGGGGTATATTGCATAAATGCTTTGTAAGATGTGACAATTTCGTTGCACTACAGTAACACTTTTATCTTGACCACAGTTTAAATGAATTTGTTACATCTTACTCATTTTGGCATTAAGCCATTTTGAAAGACTCAGGTATATGATACACAATGTCATACGGATCAGCTAATAGCAAAAACCACTGTGTGATGTAGATGTACAGAATCTCGTCTGTCTTAATGTCATGAGATGAAAGTACAAACTGACTCACATCTCACGACATTAAGACTGACGAGATATTGTGTGTCTGTATGTATCGACCACATTCTTCATCACGTACACGATCGCCATTAGGCGCCATTCGGCCTCGCACCGAGCAGTGGTGATAATGGTTTGGCACATCACTATAGATTAGGGAATGAGACCCTAAAAGCAGTAGAGGAGTTTCGCTACTTGGGCCGAAATATAGAGAATACGCCATGCAAATGGACCACAGCAGGAAAACCGAGAATATTTTTAAATACTGAACCTAAATTGAAATTTAAGGAATCTCTTCTGAAAGTATTCGACGGCAGTGTAGACTTGAGCGAATTTACAGAAGAAAAGACTACAAGGTTTTGGATATGTGTAGGTTCAGAGGAATTCTGAAGATGGAATGGGTGGACAGCACAACTAATGACGAAGTCCTGAATCCGATTGTACAGAAAATGCATTTGCGACACAGCTTTATTACAAGCAGGGATCTGCTGGAATGACTCCAGGATTAAAGTAATGTACTCACGGTCGTCCAGGGCGATCCGTCTCAGCGTACCGTCGACATCGAGGCCTGTGGAGGACGTTTGTAGGAGCTAGAAAAATCGGTTCATGCGTGAAGCCGTCGGCACACGAGCCTTGCATCCGAGCGATAAGCGTGTCGAGTTCCTGGCGACACAGAGTGCAATAGCACGCTGGGAAGTCTTTCCTAACGTGCACAGGAATATCCACCATGTCAGATATTCCGAACGTACGGTTGAACGTTCAACCAATGAGATAGTAGAATGCCACGTACGTCACATGAACGCCATCTCGCTTCGGTGCAGAGTTGTGAGGCTTCATATTGGCTTGTAGCTGAAGCCCGTATCTATATATGTCATTTATCAGCACCAGCAATCTGGGGAGCTATCGAGTACTCTCCGTTAATTGTATGATACGTTGGCCGGCCGAAGTGGCCGAGCTGATCTAGGCGCTACAGTCTGGAACCGCGTGACAGCTACCGTCGCAGGTTCGAATCCTGCCTCGGGCATGGATGTGTGATGTCGTTAGGTTTAAGTAATTCCAAGTTCTAGGGGACTGATGACCTCAGAAGTTAAGTCTCATAGTGCTTAGAGCCATTTGAACCATTTTTTGTATGATTCGTTGTAATAAAATGACAAGGAACGTGATATTCGTGTTAAAATAATTATTGTAACTTGCGTATTATGAGAGTAGGCCATTTTTAATAGATCCTTAACAGCGTGTTGAGGACCCATTAAAACGCATTGTTCTGGGTACAATTTGTTATGATCAAATAATTTCATCTTAGGTGGAGAACAAATGTAAATCTGCATCGAACTATTTGTAATGGAACTTTTATAAGCCCATGTTACTGACTGTGGACATGGTACTTCCCTTTTTGTTTTATAATATTTTCACGGATTTTGAAGTTTTATTTATGTGTACTACAGACAGAACAACCTGACTAGTATATGGACGAGGGAGAAAAGCACGTTTTAATACAGCTGATATAGGAATTTTGCGCCCGTCCACTTACTAAACTGTGTGACTATTAAGTCGCCGAAGTGGCTTCAAATCGAAAGACTTGGACCCGGCGAACGGTCTACCCGACGAGAGGCTCTAGTCCACGACATTTATTTACGACCCAACTTCAGTCGACAACAGCTGCCGAGTGCGTTGCGATCGCGCGTACCACGTCGGGGCCCACGTACCGTCTGCACAAGTCGCATCGTTTCTGAGCGTTCAGCACCACGTTGAGCTCAGCGCACTCAACGTTGACGGTTCGTGTGCCGACGGCTTAACGTGTAAATAGGACAGCGAAAATCGATTTCGAAAATTCGGTATCCGTCGCCCACGATATGGGTCGTAAGTTAACTTGGTGAAGGCGTCCTCGCTGGGGACGCATTTCTTGGGTTTCCGGAGGTGACGCGGATGCAGTCGGCAGCGGCGTGGGAAGGGGGCGCGCGGGCAGCCCTCTGGCGGTGTTGTTGCGCGCGCCTCGGCTAACGACCCCCTGGCGTGGCCCGCGCCCCCACATCTATTTGGCCCTCGGCCTTCCGCCTCGTTATTATCGTCCCAGTCCTCAGTGCTTCTGCTCGGCCGACCAACACCCCCACCTCCCCCCCCCCCTTTCCCGCAGCCCTCGCCTTTGCGAAAGGGGCGCGCGCGATACCGCAGAACCAGGAAACCGTCTCCCCCACCCCTCTCCGCCCTGCGGAGGGCCGTGCTGCTAGACTCTCAAACGGGCTTTAAAGCGGAGCTGCGCGGCACTCTAGTGATCGCTGCGAAAGCGAGCGAAAACACACGACGCCAGTTTAAAAACGCTCCGTCGTCTCGTGTAACCAGATGGAAAGGACGCTCTGCGAAATCGACAGGTACCTCGTTCACTGTACGGAAAAGAACAACTGTGGATTACATTCTCCTGAGGAGTACCTTGTCTTCCAAGGACTTCATATTTTTGAGATACGGTCAGTGTCCGGATCTCAGTTTCCTAAAGCAGTAAGAAGCAAATCTTTTTTTTAAAATAAAGAAATAAAAACAACAGCAAAAAATGTAACTCAGAAGATTTCCGAAAGCCATTATCGTACAAGAGTCGCTAGTACAAATTAATGCGCAGCATATTACTTCCACACGATGTTTCAGTACAGTGATGACAAACTTTCAGGAGAGATACAGTACACCTAGACGATGGAGAATCACATAGCAATGCACGGTAGGTAACGCTTACCTGGCGCGGTAGAAACGACACAAAACGCAAGAAAGGAAGGACACGAAATGGGAGAGAAAACACATTTAACATGCTGAGCACAGCAGAAACCAAGAAATAAGAAGAATAACAGACAGAGGAACTTTGTGCCTGCCGCGCGGGATTAGTCGAGCGGTCTTAGGCGCTGCAGTCAAGGACTGTTCGGCTGGTCCCGGCGGAGGTTCGAGTCCTCCCTCGGGCATGAGTGTGTGTGTTTGTCCTTAGAATAATTTAGGTTAAGTAGTGTGTAAGCTTAGGGACTGATGACCTCAGCAGTTAAATCGTTGAGCACTATGGGACAACTTCTGAGGTCATCAGTCCCCTAGAACTTACAACTACTTAAACCTAACTAACCTAAGGACATCACACACATACATGCCCGAGGGAAGAATTCGAACCTGCGACCGTAGCGGTAGCGCGGCTCCTGACTGTAGCGCCTAGAACCGCTTGGCCACTCCGGCCGGCCTTAGCAGCTAAGTCCCATAAGATTTCACACATTTCAACTTTGTGCACGCATCACGGTAGCCGCTGAAGAAGTCCGGAACACGCCCGGTATTTTCCAAAACATCAAATCTTGCTCGCGTGGGAGATGTGAGGCCTGCATCACAGTCCGGGGTCGTAATTTCGAACACCATCTTCGATGACGATCGTTCTGTTTTTGAACATATTTCTTGATTTCCGTTGCACTAAGCATAATAAACTTCTTTTTCTCACAAGCCAGGAAACCATTCCGACCATGAATAGCCAAGTGACTTTTCATCGTCTGGGTGTACTCTACCCATCTTGAAAGATTGTAACCGCAGTGCTAAAACACTGTACAATCGCCTAGTTCCCAGTTCAAATCTCGTAGTAGCAACATCGTTATTTTTTACTGTTATTCAATTTCTACATTTACCACCAAGCGGATGCTTAATTAATAAAGACTGAATAATAATTTTTTAGTAAACATACCTTAATATTTGATTACCCACCGCATGAAAATATATTAAAATTGGATACAAATAAGTGAAATCCCATATTGTTGAATGAGAAAGAATTGTATCCCTCAATACTACTGTTCAGTCTCTTGAGATAGAAAAAGTATTTTTTTCCATGTGATGTTTCACAATTTTTACATAATTTTAATTTACCTTGAATGCTCGCATTGTCGTGTGATTAGAACTAAGACGAAATGACTGTTTTACTAAAATATGACTTTATATTCACTAATTAACGTTTACATTTGATAATAAATGAAGCATTTAAAAGAAAATAAAAAAATACTACTAAAGAGATTCGAACCAGTGACCTCGAAAATACATGAGAAATGCGCTACCTATTCAGCTACAAGCAACTCTTTTCGCTACGATAGTAGGAACGTTTGTTCATATCAGCTTTCGAATATCTTCAAAATCTTTTTTTTCTTTTTTTTAATCGTTCTGCTTTGGGAAATTGATTCTGGACACTGGCATTCAAATCATGTAAGTAGATAATCGATGAAGGCCAGCCCACAAGGTCTGATTTAGTATTATAAAATGAAACACATGAAGCTCAATAAAACCATTTATCAAATCGCAGGGTTTTAAAAATCATGGTTTGGTGCAGAAGCTGTACGTCACTTTGCTCAAAACACCAGTTCCATCACCGAGTGAGACGACATAGTGGTTAGCACACAAGACATTCGGGATGACGACGCTTCAAACCCGCAACCGGTCGTCTACATTCAGGTTTTCTGTGATTTACCTAAATCACTTCAGGCGATGGTTCCTTTGAAAGGACGCGGCTGACTTCCTTCCCCTCCTATCCGAATCCGATGAGACCGAAGGCCTCACTATTTGGTCCCCTACCCCAAATCAACCACCTTACCAGTTTCGTTGAAACAACAGACCATATTCACATAGTAAGAACAAGACAACTATTGTAGAATATGTATCGAATCATCATCAGTTGTATGCAGATCAGTGTTATACAGAAACTCCATAACGTTAAACTACACAGGATTAATCATGATCGGACGCATATCCTGTAAGCAAGCCTTTTTTTATATATGAAGATGGTCTTCTGTTTGAAAGAGACTGAAAAAAAGTTTTAAAGAAGTGATAATACAGCTGCTGCCAGATGACGATACTTCAAAAAATTTGAAAGCTGTTCATGATCAGCTCCTAAAATAATTTGTTTCAATGCTAAATTATTTTTTATGTTATTTCTGTGAATTTGTTATACGTTAATTGTATTTAAATTTTTAGCGAGTTTCGACTCTTTACATAATGACGTAACATTAATAAAATACTGGCGAAAACTGCAACAGCAGATGAATTTACATTGTGCTTGATATCAAAAAAGGAATTCTATGAAATGTTTTGAAAGATCTGAACCACAATAAAGAAGAAAAGGCCGCCTTTCTATGGACACATTAAAGGAATGAACAAGAAAGCGTTGTAAATAGGATACTGTTGTACCAAGAGAACGGAAAGACAGAAGTCGCATGTGTGAGAGAAGTAAGTTATCACGTAAGTTATATGGTTGTGTGGGACCAGTGAAGAGGATATAGGAAAAAGTTCAGCCCAAAAAAGTAGTACTGGTGGATCTATTTGACAGGAAGGCAAAAACAGTACGAAGATTATTATTGGGGCAAAAACGAGAAAGTGTGAGTCAAAAAATGAAGGTATACTGGCGACAGAGAAAAGAAATGAAGACGTAAAGGAAATTACGCAATCGTATCCCACAGTTCGTTGAAACTATCAAACAAATAAATAAGAAACATGTATGTAGAACATTCCACAATCATCTAAATGGCTGCCCGTATTAATCGGCCATGGGGTACATTAACCAACTCAAATGCATGCGTACATATAGAAGAGCCACTGTGCAAACAACGCTTGTTGAATAATGAGCAGCCGCCCGGGATGGCTGAGCGGTTCTAGGCGCTACAGTCTGGAACCGCGCGACCGCTACGGTCGCAGGGTCGAATCCTGCCTCGGGCATGGATGTGTGTGATGTCCTTGGGTTAGTTAGGTTTGAGTATTTCTAAGTTCTAGGGGACTGATGACTTCATAGTGCTCAGAGCCATTTGAACTCTTCTTTTTATTTTTAATAATGAGATTCTAACTCCACAATTTCACCGTACAACCGTCGCCTGTTGAATACTGAGCTTCTAACTCCACGATTTCACCACAAAGACATGTCAATAATTCACACAGCTCTACCGTTTTAGAAGCGCTGCCTCCTTCACCAGAAAGCCAGCTCGACATGTTGTTTGGAAGGGGGTGAGGTGTGTTACTGTCTTATGAATGTTATAAGAACATGATTTGCTACTTCAGTAACGTTTGATAGCAATAATTACTTCCGCACGGCGAATTTTGTCAGCATGCTGTCATAATCAGGTGCACATCTGTTAATTATATACTTTTTTATGACTATATTCGTCACAGGTACAATATTTTTGTTATTGTGTGCTTCAGGGGGCTAGATGGCGAAATTACCATCCAACAATTTTCTCTTACATGGTTCATATTGACTGAAATAACTTATTACTTGTGTACAGCGTGAACCGACATTCCAGTTTCTGGTGCATAAATAACTAAACCAGAATAAGTGATATTTTTATTTAGTGTTATACAAACCAGAAATATAATAGATTATTTCAGTCAAAATATTGGTTGGTTGGTTTGGGGGATTAAAGGGACGAGACTGCTACGGTCATCGGTCCCAGTCAAAATATTCCATGCTTAAGAAAAAAATTATTGAATCGTAACCGATTGTTAACTTCTCGGCAGACCATTACCGCTTAACATCAGTCACACACACTAAAAATGCCATCTTGTCTGTGTGGTATATAATCGCACAAATAGCGTTTAATTAATAGCTGCCCACCTGATGATGTCATCACGTTGCTGAAACACGTCGTGCCACAAATTTTACTATGAAACAGCGGCTAAGTGTGTTGTTTACTAAAAGATGTCTATTTCCTAGAATATTCAGGAGTCCACGTTCCACAGACTTTCTTCATATTGGTTACAACAGCCGTGAATTTCTTATTGCTTGGTCATCGCCCCTGCCACACCAGTTTGAATAAAACTTTGCCCATTATGTGTTAACCTGCCGAAATGCGGACAGTAAATTTAAGATAATTAATGACCCTCGTATTATTTTTATCTCTTTCCGTCTGTAGGTGAGATGACATATAATTGGAGTATACAGTTGTCATACATTAGGCCACTTTTACAGTCCAGAATTAGTGACCGTACGCCTCTAAATTGGAAGCAGTGCGTTGGTCCAGCTACACAAATACCTCGTTTTGCACTGAAAGTTGAACAGCCGCTTTGCGTTCGGACGCCTGAGTTGATAGTGGCGAATTGCTGGTCGCAGTCTGCTAATTCTTTTGGGAGTCCAGTGGCGTGAGGTGTTTGTGCTGTTAAGAGTACAGCCCGACGGCCGCTAATATCACATTCCGCTTGCGATCGTGAGGCTCAGCCCTTTGAGTTACGGCAAACGAATGCGCCCGTCGCTTTGTTGTGGGTTGAGCAAAAGCGTAGTTCGCTCTCTCTCTCTCTCTCTCTCTCTCTCTCTTTCTTTCCCTCCCTCTCTTCTCTCTCTCTCTCTCTCTCTCTCTCTCTCTCTCTCTCTCTCTCCTCTCTCTCTCTCTCGGCCTTTTGAAGTCAGTTTTTGTATCGCCTACAACAACCAGTCTGTTGGCTAACTTGTTTCATTGTGCCGCAGGATAAATATTCTGTCTCTAACCTTTGGATACATCGATCTTCGGCGCGTATTAATGGTTAACCTTAACCAGACGTACGCAAACATCGCAGTACCCACATCCTGTGATACCTCACTTTAGTGAAAACTAACCTTTATGTAGAGATGGCAGTAGACTTTTGAGTTGGCCATCATGCCGGTGTGCGCGTGGAGTGGTTCCACCTCTACCCATGTGGATGCGTCGATCTTCGGCTCGGCAACAAGGCGCCACGTTTGTAGCCGAAAGTGAAATTTTGTTTTCTAAATGATATCTTTTCGTCATTTGACTATAATTATGTTTATTATATCAGCTATTGTAATTTCGACTTCAGAGCCATTTTCAAAAGCATGGGTACATCCCTCAGCGCATGCCAAGCATCTCACGCAGAAATATTCATTATGCTATTTTTTAAAAATGTGTTTTGGAAATAAATTGACGCATTGAGTTTTCAAACCTTTAAATAAGCATATGTACATTTTCTCTGTACAATACATTATGTATTATATGTAAACATATGTTTTGGGTAGCTAAATAAAGCACAGGAGTTGGAGACCAAATAAAATAGAAACTAAACAATATACAGTGTTATTCAAAATCATCTAGACGTTTTCAAGAGATTGTGAAAAATATTTGTACTGAGTTTGGTATTGTATGATCATATGTGTGGAAGCAGCAACTCAAGAAGTTTTTCGTGGCATGTTCACAAATGTTCAGCATGTGAGCCGTTCTTTAGTCCAATTCGGTCCACACTCGCCCAAGAGTGTCATAATCGATGTCAGTCACAGCTGCACCGATACGTCCTCGTAAGTCAGGGATATTGTGGGGAAGTCTGAAAACAGTGTAATGTAACACCACAGTTGAAGGTCACGTGGTGTCAGGCCCGGAGAACCTGGGGGCCCCGACAGCAACTGGAAATTGCCAGACGATGCACAACCAGTTTATCGTCGCGTCGTCGCGTTATCCAAGAACTCATGAACATCGTCTTAGAAGGGCAGTTTAGCACCATCCTGTTGAAAAATGAAATCATCGCTGTCCTCATGCTATTGTGGCATTAACTACACATCGTGCCTTTTTCGTTGGTCTGGCATCTATGTTGCTGGGGGTCACTGTAACAACAACAAAAAAGAACTTCTTGAGTTGCTATTTTCATACATGTAATCATGTAATACTTTACCGCAAAAAACTGTCTGGATCATTTTGAATAACTCTGTACATGTCGTCGTCAAATATACAGATACCTTTCCGCAATGTCAAGAGAGCAAATTGTTTCAGTGTCTACAAACATGTCCAAACAATAGTAGTTGGTGAGAATCGGCTGCCAACATTTTCCTTACGTGTGATGTTTTTACATTGCAATAGAACATGTGTCGGCTGACTCTTTTCGTCGTAGTTTTTCTTTTCTTCTGTTTGATCAGTTTTCTGCTGGTCTGATGCGTCTACCTCTGTTTAGGATGCGATTGATACCATCCAGTATTACTTCGTCATATCTGATGTACTGTAATCTACAGTACATTTTTTTTTTTTTAAATTACAAACCTCGCAGTTAACTTTTTTGCTTACGTTTGCATAATATTTTCCGTCACTGATAAAAAACAGGAGCACAGGTTCAATTTGTCGTAAATCTGAAATTGTAATAATAATTAATTTAGTAATTTTCGTTACTTAACTTATTGTTTCCATTCTATTTATGTAGACGTCTTTGTTGGCTCAACAAGTAGACACATTCTTCTGCTTACAGGACTATATTCAGTATTTTGGTCATAAGATGTACCCCCAAATAATTTGTTGGAGGCACATGGAGCATTTAATTTTCATTATTCTAACCCAGCACAATTTTAATATTCAGTAATGTCTGAAACAGTGATTACGACGTTGCACATACAGTACAGCAACTTTCTACCAGCCACATACGGCAGCACCCTCTCTAACAACTAACTAAAAAGGAACAAATATTATATACATATTAGACTAATTCTTTTACATAACAAATAATTGTTGTTGTTGTTGCTGTTGTCTTCAGTCCTGAGACTGGTTTGATGCAGCTCTCCATGCTACTCGATCCTGTGCAAGCTTCTTCATCTCCCAGTACTTACTGCAACCTACATCCTTCTGAATCTGCTTAGTGTATTCATCTCTTGCTGTCCTTCTACGATTTTTACCATCCACGCTGCCCTCCAATGCTAAATTTGTGATCCCTTGATGCCGCAGAACATGTCCTACCAACCGGTCCCTTCCTGTTGTCAGGTTGTGCCACAAACTCCTCTTCTCTCCAATTCTATTCAATACCTCCTCATTAGTTATGAGATCTACCCATCTAATCTTCAGCATTCTATAATTACTAGTTGATAATTTTCTCTTTGAAGTTTATTTCGAAGTTTATAAATAACAATTTTAATCACATAATTTCTAATTAAACTGATACTGAATAATTAAAATTCGAGATAAACACAATATATAAAAAGTAATTAACTTCTTAGAAAAATAACAAAATCAATATCATTCATGCCACATTCATAATCGAACACACGCTTTGGATATAAATGCACGAAACCACGTCATTAATATCGTTAAAACTATACGAAATGTAGGATTACAGTTTCAGCTTTATAGAATCGTGTCGTGAATTTCACACACATATCGAGTACTCCAGTATGTGACGAAAGAAGGGCGGTTTACCAGTTCTACTATATTCGGAATCTGCGTCGCTGCTACCGTGAATATTGTCTGATGATGACCTATTGACTGAAAGCGTTAACAACATGAACATTAAATAAACGCAGTTGAGGCTCTTTTTATAATAAAGACATAGTAATCGATGTAATTACATTGAAATTATGTCTAAATTTATAAAAAAATATCTGGGTATCCTTAGATCATATTGTGACCTATTTCGCCCAGTTAAGACCGGTTGCAGCAATAATCCTTTTTAGTTTTCAATCTGAAGTAGGTGTATTTGTGTTAAAACCGATAATAAGTTACATAAAACGTTATATAAACATTTTTCTTCGTGAAGTATTAAAATCTTCTAGAAATTCCAACTTTTGGCTTGCCGGGAGCGATGCACTTGAGATAAGTACCAGAACTGCCACGTTATGTTGGTGCAAAGTCGTAAATAAAAAATTAAAGAAGTAGTTTAGTGACTGATTACGTTGTGTTTTATTGAAGATACTTTGCAGTTTGGCGTACCAATCCGATAGGTTTTTAATGTCAATATATTGTTTTGCTACGCCAGTAAATAGTCGCTAGCGCGTTCCGTTCACCTACTGATAGCATTTCAACAGCGAGCAAAGAAATCTGCGACCGGCACCTGTCGAAAACAGCTTGTGAAAATGCGGGGTCGCTAGAATCACTAACTGCCAATATTCTCTCCCCCTGTGCTGTCGGGTCTTGGCTAAACTGGGAACTTGTCTCATAACTTTCCTGACGTGTCAAAGGCCTGGACATCGCATTCCATTCCCCATTGACAGAAGTGTTTAGACCTCGGTTTTTCACAATCGTGATTCACGTGATTACAGCTACCATTAGAAATAAATCACAGATAGTGGCCTTAAGACACCACTCACGTGAGAGTCATATTCAGGAACACATGATCCCGTTATAACGTTCTTAAAAGTATTAGGCAATTAGACATAGTGAAAAATATGCAAGCAGCAAAAATGCATTGTCAGGCATATAATACTCTCCGTTATACATGTCGTGGTGTAACGATCGTAAATACTAGAGCCACGTAACACTCTCGCGGAATACAGTTCACTGGCTAACGGAAGTCAGATGGATTTACCTACCATAAATTGTAATAACTTCTTACATATACATCAGTGCTGAACAATGACACAGCTGTCGCTACAAAGACCTTTGAACATCCGTATGTCTACGTTCTGGCAAAAGCTGAAAACATCCTTATATCTACGTTAAAATGTTGTCATCTAATGCCCATTTGACAGAATATTATTATATCGATTGGTATATTATTTCATATACGCAACATTTTGCTATGATATGGACATACAGACGTTCATAGGTCTTTGTGCCGACAGCTGTTGATTGACATCTACATCTACATCCATACACCGCAAGCCACTTGACGGTGTGTGGCGGAGGGTACTTTGAGTACCTCTATCGGTTCTCCCTTCTATTCCAGTCTCGTATTGTTCGAGGAAAGAAAGATTGTCGGTATGCTTCTGTGTGGGCTCTAATCTCTCTGAATTTATCCTCATGGTCTCTTCGCGAGATATACGTAGGAGGGAGAAATATACTGATTGACTTCTCGGTGAAGGTATGTTCTCGAAACTTCAACAAAAGCTCGTACCGAGGTAATGAGCGTCTCTCTAGCAGAGTCTTCCACTGGAGTTTATCTATCATCTCCGTAACGCTTTCGCGATTGCTAAATCATCCTGTAACAAAGCGCGCTGCTCTCTGTTGGATTTTCTCTGTCTCTTCTATCAACCCTATCTGGTACGGATCCCACACTGCTGAGCAGTATTCAAGCAGTGGGCGAACAAGCGTATTGTAACCTACTTCCTTTGTTTTCGGATTACATTTCCTTAGGATTCTTCCAATGAATCTCAGTCTGGCATCTGCTTTACCGACGATTAAGTTTATATGATCATTCCATTTTAAATCACTCCTAATGCTTACTCTCAGATAATTTATGGAATTAACAGTTCCCAGTTGCTGACCTGCTATATTGTAGCTAAATGATAAGAGATCTTTCTTTCTATGTATTCGCAGCACATTACACTTGTGTACATTGAGATTTAATTGCCATTCCCTGCACTATGCGTCAATTCGTTGCAGATCCTCCTGCATTTCAGTCCGATTTTCCATTGTTACAACCTCTCGATGTACTACAGCATCATCCGCAAAAGCCTCAGTGAACTTTCGATGTTATCCATAAGGTCATTTATGTATATTGTGAATAGCAACGGTCCTACGACACTCCCCTGCGGCACACCTGAAATCACTCTTACTTAGGAAGACTTCTCTCCATTGAGAATGACATGCTTCGTTCTGTTATCTAGGAACTCTTCAATCCAATCACACAATTGGTCTGATAGTCCATATTCTTTAAACGACTGTGGGTAATTGTTTCGAACGCCTTGCGGAAGTCAAGAAACACTGCATCTACCTGGGAACCCGTGTCTATGGCCCTCTGAGTCTCGTGAACAAATAGCGTGAGCTGGGTTTACACGATCGTCGTTTTCGAAACCCATGCTGATTCCACTGATGTATGGGAGACACTTTATTACAATCTTTGGTAGGTGAATGGCAGTTGACTTTCATAACGCACTGAAAAGAGTTCTATGGTAGGTTAATCATATTATTTACGGTGTATATTACGTAATACCAGACATACCCATTACATAATGTTAGTGTGTAAAATGTTACGAAATAACTATCCGTGTTATCCTTCTTTACAGATCTTGATAATGGGTCCGTGACCTCCCGGAGCAGGATGTGTCTTTTAATGTAGTAAATCGTAAATTTGAAGAAGTCATACGTTATAATCTCCGCACTAATATCGAGACACTATGGCTTCACAATAGATGAACAGGTCATTGTTCGGTAATTACACTGAAATAGGTTGCAAAGAGTTCTTAAGTTCAGCACGACCATAGAATAAATCCGTCTACCAGTACACTACTACTTGAAGACACTAGATAATGAGGCGACCGAGACAAACATCGTCATATAATGACACAACGGTAGTAGAAGGTATAGCGTAAGCTAGTTTGTAGCACGAATCACATGGTGCGTCGGTGACTTTGGTATTTACGAGCTGACATCACTATTTCAGCTAAAGTAGATATCGTCACTAGCAAGTGATAAGATAGTTAAAATGAGCGCTCGTTGAAAGTCGTTAGCTTTCCTTGAGTTTCTGACGCATCAGCACTGAGGAACAAGTCTGCAGACATGGCGCCTGATGTGCGTGATCATGTGTTTCGGAGACTGGCTGTATCGAACGCTACAGCGTGTGTCGTTCCCACAAAAACGGCTAAAAAGTACTGTCGACCGCCCTTTCAGGATCCTATTTAAAACATCTGCCCGCTGAAAAACGGGAATCTGACCGTAGCGGCACTACTTATGACCAACCTAAATAGGTCTTTGTAGCAAGTTCTGAAATACTTGCTTTGGTAGGGAAATCACCGGCGCGATCTTGTGCGTGTTCAGGTTGGAGACCCGCTATCTTAAAATCTATGTGGAGGGTATCTACCTAACGTTATGTCCGTTTTACAATAAGTCATTTACTATTGACCCTAAACGGAAATCCGCATTTTACGGTTGTTTCTTAATCTGTTCGAAGATGTTTTCTTACAACCATAGACAGATATCCCTCATCTTCTCAATTATAGACTGTGCCTGCACATTTCATCATTGGTCTCATGAACATGTGTCAAGCCAGGTGTCCATCGAAGCATTTTGTTTTTCACAACATAAGGTGCTGCTCTTTTTCTACTGTAGCGAACGAACTTTACAAGGGAATTGGGAGGAATTGCGAAACGGTATACTTCCGACTTAACTAGTTTCGGGACACGAGTCAATATCTGGTATTTAACCCACGCATTGCTAAAGCGTAAGTGATTTTTGGTCGCCAACATCGATTATTGAGCCAAGGTACTTCAAAACTGAAAAAAAATAAACAGAGAGTGAATGAACAACTATCTAGCCGCAGACGTGCGTTTATCGTTGAGCTTCGGGTTAGCTATATCCATGGTAACGAACACTAAGTCGGCATGTTTCGATGACTTCGTCCGCTTGGCGACTGACGGCGGCCCCTGCCGACACATCTCTGGATGAGTGTCTACCTTACTGCGGACGCATTTCATCATTCTCCCTGGCGAATGGCTACGTCATTTGGGTACATTTTTGCATCTATATCTTGCGTCCAGCGATCTTTGACAAAGACTCTACACTTTTACGAGTAACCCATAGGACGCAGTTTTTCTTACTGTAACCTACCGGGTGATCAAAAAGTCACTATAAATTTGAAAACTCAATAAACCACGGAATAATTTAGATAGAGAGGTAAAAATTGACACACATGCTTGGAATGACATGGGGTTTTATTAGAACAAAAAAAAGATTCACAAAATGTCCGACAGATGGCGCTGGACATCAAAACGTCAGTGACTGCGCATGACAATCGTGTATAAAAGGAGCTGTAATGAGAGAGAGAGAGAGAGAGAGAATCAGGTGCGCCAGCAGTCCCAGCATGTTGGCGTTGCCTGAAAAGGTTCTTTTAGTGAAGCTGTATTATGAGAACGGGGAATGTGCTAGTTCAGCGTTACGATCCTATCGCCATAGGAAGGGGATTCGAACAGGTAAAGGTCCGTTGACAAATGCAGCTGTGGCGAGAATGATTTCGAAGTTCAAAGCCACGGGTTGTTTAGACGATAGGCCCCGTAATGGCCGACCGAGCACAAGGCGTAATGCTGGTGAGACAGTTCAGGAGGAAATGGAGACTGTATCGGGTTCGTCTACGCACGGGGAAGTCAGCGCTCGTGCAGTCGCACCGGCATTCCATAAACTACTGTTTGGTTGGCACTTAGGCGTACCCTCCGATGCTATCCGTACAAAATCCACCGGCATCATGAACTGTTACCTGACGATTTAGTGAAGCGGAGGGCATTTGCGGTGTGGGCGTTTCAAAAGGTGGCGGAAGATGACGATTGGTTGAGTAACGTGTTGTGGACCAACGAAGCTCATTTCACGCTCCGAAGGTCTGTCAACGCCCACAACTGCAGAGTTTTGGCTACCGAAAATCCTAGAACTGTCGTGGAAACTCCATTGCACGACGAGAAAGTCATGGTATGGGTTGGATTTACCACATCTACCGTTATCGGCCCTTTTTTCTTCGAGGAAAGGCGTGATTCTGGTTTAGTAACGGCTACCGTGACGGGTGAGAGGTACGCCGATATGTTACAGAATCGCATCATCCCCAGCCTGGCTGATAAACACCTGCTGGAATGTACGATGTTTATGCAGAATGGAGCTCCACCCCATGTTGCTAGACGCGATCTCTTGCGCGCGTCGTTTGGTGATGATCGTGTGCTCAGCTGCCACTTTCATCATGCTTGGCCTCTCAGGTCCCCAGACCTCAGTCCGTGCGATTATTGGCTTTGGGGTTACCTGACGTCGCAAGTGTATCGTGATCCTGAACTGTCTAGGGATGCTGAAAGACAACATCCGACGCCAATGCCTCACCATAACTCCGGACATGCTTTACAGTGCTGTTCAAAACATTATTCCTCGACTACAGCTGTTGTTGAGGAATGATGGTGGACATATTGAGCATTTCCTGTAAAGAACATCATTTTTGCTTTGTCTTACTTTGTTATGCTAATTATTGCTATTCTCATCAGATGAAGCGCCATCTGTCGGACATTTTTTGAACTTTTGTATTTTTTTTTTTTTTTGTTCTAATAAAACCCCATGTCATTCCAAGCATGTGTGTCAATTTGTACCTCTCTACGTTAATCCGTGATTTATTCAGTTTTCAAATTTATACTGACTTTTTGATCATCCGGTATGTCGGTGTACTTTATTCACTCGCAATTCTAGCCAATGAGTAGAATAATTGTCTGCGGGATCACAGCTACAGACTACTATTTGCAGCGAAGTAGCTGTGGTACATGAAAGCAAGTGTGGGCTGCTTGACTCTACGGCTACATCGAGCCATCCTTTTTAGACAGAGCCATGCAAAGCCCAAGTACCTAATGTAGGAGTAATCTTAAGTAAAGACAAAACTGTTTCGCAAGTATGGGAAGCTGTTAGTAAGACCAACTACACTCAGCATTAACTGTTAGCGTCGTATACGTAATTGTACGTCATTCTGATGCCGCCAGTCTTATGGTTGAGATTGTTATGTTTCAGAACTAAAGAAGTTGTCGAAATGCTGTGGAAAGAAAAATGTCAACATTATTTCGACTCCAAGCCCACACCAGTCATTTTGTTATCCCACTTTGTCACCGTTTTAACAAAGATAGAGCCGGCCGCTGTGGTCCAGTGGTTCTAGGCGCTTCAGTCTGGAATCGCGCTGGTGCTACGGTCGCAGGTTCGAATCCTGCCTCGGGCATGGATATGTGTGATGTCCTTAGGTTAGTTAGGTTTAACTAGTTCTAAGTTCTAGGGGACTAATGACCTCAGAAGTTGAGTCTCATAGTGCTCAGAGCCTTTTGAACCATTTTTGAACCCTAGTGCCTAGAGCCTTTTGAACCATTTTTTGAACAAAGATAGAAGGTAATAGAGGGACTAGAAAGTATTGTCGTTTGTGCACAATCACATTCGTTTGTCACTTATCAGCCCACTGTGTACATACCAGTCGCGCCAAACACTTTTTACATTTAGAGCGACTTGTTTACTTGTAAATAATCAAAACTTAATTTATTTTTGCAATTTATGGTGAAATGGCCAGACAAATACTAGAAGAAATACAGATCCGGCATCGCATGGTTTTCGAGTTTTTCAAGAATAGTAAGGCAACAGTTGCTATCAAAAACATTTTTGATGTTTATCCAGTTCCATTAAACGTTCTGAAATGCCGAAGATGGTTTCCTACATTAAGATCCGGCAATTTTTATGTTTTAGACTCGTGACGACAGGGAAGATCAACAACTTTAGATAATGACATGTTAAGGGCGGAACTGGAAGCAAATTTGTGTCAAACAATCGAAGAACCGTCAAATACACTTAACCGATCTTGGTCCACCATACGAGAACATTTTCCGCAGATTGGCAACGACAGACAAAGCTGAACGATACACCACGTGCAACTTACTGCTTCAGTGGCACAGCACAGGAACGTTTTTCAATCGCTGGATCACCAGAGATGAAAAATGAGTCCTCTGTGCTAGTCCAAAACGCACAAGGTAGTGGCTCTCTCGGAATGAATCGCCAATCGCCACGAAGTACAGCTAAGCCAATTTTACAGTCCAAACAGACGCTTCTGTGCCTTTAGTGCAGTATTCGCGGTGTCGTTCATTTTGAAGTGTTGAAACCTGAACGAACGGTGAATACAGACCTTTACTGTGAGGAATTTAATGGAATAAGCCAGTATTTAATTGAAAAGTACCCAGTGATTGACAACAGAAAAGGCGTTATTATGAAACCGTATAAAGCAAGACCGCACTGCGCAAGATGAACCCTGGAAAAAATTAAAGAATTAGGGTGGGAGGTTTGCTTTATCCATCAGACTTGCCCTATACTGCGCCATCGGATATCCATTTATTCCGATCGCTACGACATTTTCTAAGAGGAAAAAAATTAGAAAATGTGGACGAGTCCAAAACGCCATCTACAAATATTTTGTTCAAAAACAAATTGATTTGTATCGATCCAGCATTTAAAATTGCAAGTTAGATGGCAAAAGATTGTAGATAACGAGGGCGGTTACATTACAGAACAAAAATAAAAACTTGTTAACACTTTACCTGTTTGAATTTCACGTAAAAAAGCGACATTACTGTCCGGTCTCTCTAACATTCTTCGTAGCGATACGGAAGTTAGACAACCCCGCACTGTCCAGCAATTAATGGTGTCACTACGGCGCACGCAAGAGGCAGAGTATGCGCGCAGCGACCCGGCAGCCTTCATGGCCATATTGGCAGCCGTCGGCAGAATCGCGCATCCAGCCCAAGGAACGCGAGTTCCCCGTAAGCTGCTTAGTAGTAAGTTCTTCCCGGTAAGGAGATTGCTCCGGCACTCCGCCTCGAAAACAAACTCCTTACTCACGTCTCAAATACCTCTTAATTTACTTCCTGGAGCTAAGTGTTTGTGAGAAAGATACAGCTTCATAAACACAAGCACCTTTTTACTAATTAACGCTAGCATAGAGATACTACGTAATCTTTGTAACCTATAAAGGTCTTTCCTCTACATCTTCAACCACATTACTCTGCAATTCATTATTAAGTGCCAGGCAGAGTGTTCTTCGAACCACCTTCTAGGTATTTCCCTTCCGTTACACTCCCGACCAGAGCGCGGCAAAAATGAGCACTTCACTCCTTCCGTCAGAGCTCTGATTTCTCGTAATTTATTACAATGGTTGTTTCTTCCTTTGCAGGCAAGCGCCGACAAAATATTTTCGCACTGCGAGGAAAAAGTTGGTGACCCAACTTAGGTCAAAAGATCCTGCCGCAGCGAAAAACGCCGTTGTTTTAATAATTGTCACCCCAACTCAAATGTCATGTCCAGGACAATCTCACAGCTATTTCATCAAAATACAGGAAGAGCTTCTCCTTTGAACATTTTCATGTTTTCCGTCAATACCACCTGATGCGGAATCCACACTGCACAGCAATACTTCAAAAATAACTGTAGTCTATTAAAATTACCTGATGCATCTTCTAAGGGTTCTGCCAGTAAAAGGCAGTCTCTGGTTGGCCTTTCCCACAACACTGTCTACACTAAAGCGCCAAAGTTACTGGTACAGGCATGCATATTTAAACACAGAGATATGTAAACAGGCAGAATACGGCGCTGCGATCGGCAACGCCTGTATATGACAACAAGTGTCTGGCACAGTTGCTAGACCGGTTACTGCTGCTACAAGGCAGGTTATCAAGATTTAAGTGGTTTTGAACTTGGTGTTATAGCTGGCGCACAAACGATGGGACACATCATATCCGAGGTAGCGATGATATGGGGATTTTCCCGTATGACCGTTTCACGAGCGAACCGTGAGTCCGGTAAAGTATAAAATCTCCCACATCGATACGGCCGGAAAAAGATCCTGCAAGAACGAGACCAACGACGATTGAAGAGAATCGTTCAACGTGACACAAGTGCTACCATTCCGCAAATTGCTGCAGATTTCAATGCTGGACCATTAACAAGTGTCATCGTGTGAACCATTCAACGAAACATCATCGATATTGGCTTTCGGAGCCGAAGGCCCACTCGTGTACCCTTGATGACTGTAAGGCACAAAGCTTTACGCCTCTCTTGGGCTCGTCAGCACTGACATTGATGACTGGAAACATGTTGCCTGGTCGGAGGAGTCTCGTTTCAAGTTGTATCGGGTGGATGGACGTGTTCGGGCGTGGAGACAGCCTCATGAATCATGTCAGCAGGGGACTGTTAAAGCTGGTGAAGGCTCTGTAATGGTGTAGGGTGTGCAGTTGGGGTGATAAGGGATCACTGATACTTTGTACGACTCTGACAGGTGACAGGTACGTAAGCATCCTGTCTGATCACCTGCATCCATTCATGTCCATTTTGCTTTCCGACGGGCTAGTGTAATTTCAGCAGGACAATGCGACATCCCACATGTCCAGAGTTGCTACAGAGTACCTCTAGGCAAGTACCCTAAGCAACTACGACTCACGACCCGTCTGTCCCGCAAACCGTTTTAATAACCCAGGAAGTTTCACGTTTAAGGTTTTCTTCGACTTATTCCACATCCATGAAGACGACTCCACTCGGGATCTCTTGAAGGTACACCAGCATATTTGTTTTTCTTTGTAAGTATTTACTGTGTGTTCTTTTTCTATTTTTTTTATTTTTTCTATGTTCTACACCCTGTAGGATCTCCTCCGTATGGCATTATTGGAACACAAGTTATGTCTCACCCTATCTCAGGACTCTAGCCCTTCCATATCGGAATGAAACTAAAAGGTATCCTGTGTTAATCATAGCATGCAATATTCTAGAATTTCTTCCGATTTTCGAGGCAGTTTTCATGTTACTTTATTCTCCGAAAGTTAACTCAGGAACTTGGAAACTGGTATACCGTATTTACACGAATCTAATGTGATTTTTCTTTTTTTTCCAAATTGGGATGCGCGTAGTATTCGATGCCGTCTTATATTCTAGTACAAACTCTATCGGCATCTACATTGAAATTTAAGTATAATTTCTTCCGTCACAATGCATTGTTGAAATTCTCAACTTCTTTACATTATCGCTGGTCTACTACTGCGTAGTGTGTTTGAGTTTGGTACTCACTAAAGCTGGTGGTCTCGCGGTAGCGTTCTCGCTTACCGAGCTCGGGGTCCCGGATTCTATTCCCGGCGGGGTCAGTTATTTTCATCTGCTTCGAGACGACTGGGTGTTGTTGTCCTCTTCATCATCATCATTCATCCCCATTACGGTCGGAGGAAGGCAATGGCAAACCACCTCCTCTTGGACCTTGCCTAGTATGACGGTACTGGTCTCCCGTATCGTCCCCTACGCTCTGTCAAGAAGTATGGGATCTCATCATCATCATCATCATCATCATCATCGTCATCATCACTCACTAAATGAAAGGCAAGCAGAGAATAGCGTCGTATAATGCTACTTTCAAGCGTAAAGTAGTTCTTTATGTTGCAAAATATGGTAAGATGAGTGCGGGACGAGAGTTCAATATAACCGAGAGCAACTTTCGCTTATGGAATAAACAACAATTGGCATTATTTGCAATTACCGCTCCTAGAAAGAAATTCGCTGGTCCTTGCAAGGGACGACATCATGACGTTGAATTAAAAGTTTTGGAATTTGTCCGTGAAAGTAGGAAGAATATGTGACTAGTGATACCATACGAAGCAAAGCAAACGAGATGGCTGCAGTTCTTAACCTACCGAAGTAAGAGTATAAGGCTATCCATGGATGGGTTGATCGCTTCATGAGAAGAACGGGCTTATCCCTATGACTCCATACAACAGTGTGACAAAAGCTTCCACAGAATTTTGAGACAATACTTGAAGAATTTCAGTGGTATCTCATAACACTTCGGAAAGAGAAGAATTTTTCGATGGGCTAAATAGGCAACGCCGATGAGACGCCAACGCCAGTTTCTTTTGATGCGCCACGTAATTACACGGTTGATGAGAATGGAACAAAAGCAGTTAATATCAGAACATCAGGATGTAAAAAGCAGACCACACTTGTAGTGCTGGCAACCGCAACAGATGGGCCCAGATTTCCGCCTTTTTTAATCTTCAAGCGGAAACCAGAAATGAAAAGCTGTTCCCCTATGACACCGTTGTTCGAAATCAGGAGAAGGGACGGACGACAAGCTTTAACGCTTGACTGGCTCCGAAACGTATGGGATCTCCGTCCTGGTGGGCTTTCCATACTATCATCAACTCTTTGCATAGTGCATTTCGTGGTTATTTCAGTGAGAACGGAAAAAAGATCCACAGACTAGCCAGTGATATTGTTATTATTCCGGGACGAATGACTTGTGAGTTACAACCCCCACACATTAGTACAAATAAAGCTTTCAACTGTTATGTTCAGGAACAGTACAAAAAATGCTTTTGCGAACCAAACCGTGAACTGACTACGACAGGAAAAATTAAACTTGTTGCACCCCTCTTAGTGCCTACTGGTTTTCGGCTGCTTGGAAAAGCATCGAAACAGCAGTATCGTAGAATCATTGATGAAATGCTGTATTTAAAATACTGTGGACGGCGGGGAAGACGACATGCTCTAGAACGTCATCGTGGATGACGGGGAAAGAGGACAGGAATCTGTTTCTGACGTAGACTCCTCCAGGGATACCATTAATGACGGCATTAGTAATTAATGATCAGTAACTCCTCTAATTAACGGCATGTATGTCTGTCATGTAGGTAGTCAATTTCGGTGTTATTTTTTAGTAATGATTGTGAATATAACAATGCGTCACTTAAAATTGTTGTTTTGATAGTTCATGCAAACACGCATTGTTGTGTAAAATAAAATTTTGCCTACCAGTGATGCCGCAAAAAACACTTTTTTATGATTTTAATTTTTTAAATTAGAGTGCGCATTACATTCGATGGTTCATTAGATTCGTGTAAATACGGTATGTAAAACTATGAACATTTTTACCATAGCCCCCTTGCGGCAGTCCTTTAATTTACCAGCTACACTTCCTTTAATTCTAGGTGACGATGCCTCTATAGCTGACTCAGTTTTACGTTTTATCTCTGCAGATGGCTTTTATCACTCACTCTAGTGTGGGTGCTCTCGCATTATTTCTGAGGCTACACCCACTCCAGCGACTTTTAATTGTGACGTGGATACCACAGTAGTGTCTTTTATGGTAACAAGTTGTGTTGGTACCTCTATCAACGCTTTCCAACTGGAGGTTCTTCGTTTGTAGTTGAGTGGTTGACCTTTTACCTGATTCATCAACCACTGTAGTCTGTTTTACTCTAGTCAACTATTTGCTCTGCTCCTTTTAAGTGTTCTCTATTTTGTGTTATTGAGGTATTCATTTTAGCTCTGTACCCCTTGGTGTTCCTTCCCTCTGGGTGCCGGGGTTACGCTTTTACTGTATAGGCCTTTTACAAGTATGTTTGGAAAAGGGGACTGATGACCTCGATGTTTAGACTCCATCAAACCCCAAAACCAACCAACTTTTACCATAACGTTTAGAGGAGGCTTCATGATTCCCGACCTCCCCTCGCCCCTATTACCCTCCCCTTGGCTCCACGTTTGAGTGCGTAGAGGATGCTTTACTACAGATTAGCGTTGGAGGGCAGATAATTATTCGACGCTGGGTGCATTATGCTGCGCACCCCTTCACACAAGGCGCAAGTCCGGATTTACGCCCACGCGGCAATAATGTATCGCGCCAAGATGCGGCGGAGGCTGCGCAGTAGTGAAGATTTACTCCAGCATGGCTGCAAGTAATGACGCCTGTCTGCAGGCTCCGGCTGATGAGCTGAGGGCCGCATCGCGCGCGCCGGCAAGACGCAGGAGCGCCTCATAGCGTGGAATTAACAGAGCGGCTTGCCTTGCCTTGCCTTGGCTTGTCTTGCACTGCACGTCCCATCACCAGCAACGAGTCCTACAATAGTGGAAATCAGTATAAAGGCACGGTTCCTACGAAAGTAATATACAATGTCTGCAGCATACACGTGTCGTATTTTGTATGAAAGAAGTCGATACAGGGTAGCGCACGAAATGTGTTACCATTTTGTTTTTGAATATAAACTTTGTCAGTACAATCTGAAAGAAACATATACTGCAATGAAGAGTCGTCCATGGAGATTTGCTCTAACTCAGCACATGCTCAATATGTCCACCATTTCGTTTCCTAACTTCCTTCAAACGAACACTGAAGTTAGTGGTTACCCTATGGCACATGTCTTCCGTAATTTCACTGCAAGCTTAAAGAATAAGTCTTCTGAGCTCCATTAAATCACGTGGACGTTTCGGGAAAAAATTTTCCTTTAGGTACTCCCAAAGAAAAAAGTCACATGGATTGAGGTCTGGACTATTGGGGGGCCAATTTTGTCCGTCATTGAAGCGACCTGGAAACCTGAGTGAAATGATCCGCATGTCGAAATGCTCGTGTAAAAACTCCACCACAGTGTTTGCAGTATGTGGTCTTGCTCCATCTTGCATGAACCACTGTGTGTTGAAGGGCAAGGCAGTAGCAAGAAGCTGTGGAATGAAGTTATTGCGAAGCATGCTCAAATAACGCTCGCTGTTCAGTTTCTTCAAAGAAAAAGGGCCCAATAAGTCCGTGACTGGAAATTGCTGCCCACGCTGTAATCCTCGGAGCGTCGTCGTTCATGAAACTCTTGTGGGTTTCAGTCGCCCAAAAGCGTACATTTTGTTTGTTAAATGAAAATGCGCCTCGTCTGAAAACCAAACGTTGTTGAGAGTTTCTTCCCTATCCTCCGCCCACTGAGCAAACAGTAGTCTCTGCTGCTTGTGTTCTTCAGTGAGCTTCTGTGCACAGGTCATCTTGTATGGTTACATATGGAGGTCGCTTTTAAGAATGCGTTGAACGGAGCGTCTGGATATTCCCAGTTGCACTGCTGCCTTTCTACACGATTTCCCGGGACTTCTCTGTACAGCAACTCGTACCGCTTCGATAGCCTCCGGCCAACAAACAGGCTTAGCCCGAGGTCCCTTCGCTTCCAATACTGTTCCTTATCGTACAGCCTGTGGATGGTCTTCTTGCTAGGGACCCATTGTGTGTTAAACTGTTGTCGAAAACGCCTCTGAGTCACAACAAGGCTTTTCGTTTCATGAAAAAGTAACACAATTGCCGATCGTTGCTCTGTCGTCAGTCTTCCAATGTCAGCCATTGCTGCTTACTAGTCTCCTAGCGGCAGTATCGTCAATTACACGTCATTTCGTAACTTATTTGTTTTTCCAAGCTCTGCTGGTACTGCTATAGAGATCCCAGCGGGATATCTAATGTGCGTCGTAAATTCTGAAAGAAAAAATTGGTAACACATTTCGTGCGCCACATACAGACGTAAACAGTCATGACGGAATTACATACGAGTATCAAAATAAAGCGTTTGCATTTAGTGGACAGAAACTGGTATAAAGGCACTCACTGTCCTGTTGTGTTATTGTATTTTAGCTACTTTGTATCACCCCCGTTCTTCCTAATTACCTCAAAAATGCTCTTCGGCATTGATTTTGTTAGTGTTTGTAGTCTTGCAATGAAACTTACGCCCACTCTTCTCGTATTGCTCTTTTCGGCTCATAGACGACCTCATCCATTCAGATAAAAACGCCTTGCAAGTCTTGCCCAAAAGGTTTTCCACCGGGTTTAAATCCGGGCTACGTGGGGACCGGAGCAAGACATCAGTATCTTCAAAACAGTTTTTGATTGTAGCAGAAACGTTCGCAAATGCATTATCTTGTTGAAATATTAGACTTTCGTTACCTAGGTCCTCATACATTCTAATCAGTTCTTTCTCTACCATCTCAGTGTACACGCTAGATTTCATTCTAGTGTTCAGCCAAGCAATGAGTGATTTATTTTTAGCGCCGAAGGCTGCCCAAATCATTATACTTACAGCACCAAAATTTCTTTTCATTCTTACCTGCTGCTCTATTGCCAGGTCATGCCAGTAATGCTGAAATGCATCCGGACCGCCTAAATTAAATTTCTTCTCACCACTGAAGATCACTTTATCCCATTCTTAAGTCCATGTATGTTTTTCAGCAAACTCCAATCTAGACTGTTTATAAGACTGTAACCATTCACTTTGTTGAAATATTTATTCATGCCAAGAACCGCTTTTCGAACCTTTTCAGACTCATATACAGATGGTGCACAGGAGGTCACATAGGTATTTCCAGCATAATGCTGGGTGATGGCTCTGTGACAAGAAGATTGGACATGTTTTAATGCCGGCCGTTGTGGCCGAACGATTCTAGGCGCTTCAGTCTGGAACCACGCGACCGCTATGGTCGCAGGTTCGCATCCTGCCTCGGGCATCGATGTTTGTGATGTCCTTAGGTTAGTTAGGTTTTCGTAGTTCTAAGTTCTAGGGGACTGATGACCTCAGATGTTAAGTCCCATAGTGCTCAGAGCCATTTGAGTCATGCTTTAATGTCTCACCATGAGTACTGTTTATCTGTCGATTTGGATCCAAAATTTCGTTTTTTAAATACTACGATAGTATGGGCGGCTTCTGTTGTTAATATCCGTCTGTCTCGTTCCATTGTAGTGGCCAGTTTGAGTGTCAGAGCAGGTTTCTGCTGTTGTTTCTAGAATGCAAGGTGTTTTCAACTGGCAAAATTGGCAGTTACTTACAACTGTAAATCATCAACAAGTTGAGAAGATTAACGGTTTGTGGCCCTTGCTTTGCACAAAAGTAACCGTCTCTACGCCTCAGATAATTCTCTTCTTTGCCCATATCGTGCGCCGAATGTAACGCAATTGTAAATCACTGCACTTGAACGGCGATTTGACGATTAGAGAGGTCAATTTACTTCTATGCACCGATTTTTGCTTTTTCATCACATGTTAACTGTTTACCGCGTTGCTATGTCACAGTAGTGGCTTATGAACACGATAAGTACTGTCACTAATGGTAACTGCTTCCAGTCTGCAGGAAAGGCACGTACGCATACACTAACACCACACAGAGCCGACTGCCTTTATACAGAATTCCACCCTCTACCACCTGAATCGTTGTTGTCTTGTTACATACTGTACTACTGATATCAAATGCGATACCATTTGACTGCATTTATCGGTTTACTGGATGTAATACTATTGCATATATATTGTGCGCAACTATTCCAACCGACAACGGTAATTTTTCTACAAATACCCATGCCTTTATACTGATTTCCGCTACTGTACGGCTCCTCGCTGCCGCTCCAGGCTCACGTTATCAGGGGTCTCCGTCTAATGCTTCATTCTCTGATCTTTTTATCTTTTACATCAGTGGATGGTCCTGTATATGGTCGTACGCTCGTCACTCTTCTCTACACATCGTTTTTGTAGGCTTTCAGAAGCGGAGCAGCTTTTTCTGTTGGTGGCTCGAAAATTCTCCATACGTTCTACACCCGAATCGACATCATTGCCCTGCAACCCAAATTTAAATCCGCGGCAGAGGTTTCATCGATCCACCTTCAGACTCTTTCTCTATCTTGAGAATGGAAACATGACCCAAGTAGGCTATATTCTTTTTATTATCCACACAACTGGCCAGTTTCAACATTGGGTCATTTTCAACCACGTACTTAAAGCTTCGCGCACATATCGCATTCAAATATATCGCTGGTAAGTGATATGAAGCGTAAAGCTTAAATAGTATGTGCTTTAAAACGACCCACGACTGAAATTGGCCAATAGCACGGATAATAAAAAAAATACAGCCTTCATTCTCAAAACACATTAAGGCTGTTCCCCCACAAAAAAAGTCTCCATCGTTACATTCCCGAAGAGCGCGTGGGAAATACGAACGCCTAAACATTTCTGTGAGAGTTCTCATATACTATTACGACCCGCATTTTACCCTATGTAGGTGGGCGTCAACAAACAGCTTTTAGCATTCAGAGGAGAAAGATGGTGACTGGAATTTCTTGAAAAGATCTCGCCACAACAACAAACTCCTTTGTTTTCAAATGGTTCAAATGGCTCTGAGCACCATGTGACTTAAACATCTGAGGTCATCAGTCACCTAGAACTACTTAAACCTAACCAACCTAAGGACATCACACACATCCATGCCCGAGGCAGGATTCGAACCTGCGAATGTAGCAGTAGCGCGGTCCTCGACTTAAGCGCCTAGAATCGCTCGGTCACTGCGGCCGGCACTCCTTTGTTTTAGTGATTGCCAAACCAACATGTGTATCATGCTCATCACACTTTCTCCACTGTCCCACGATAAAAAAAGAAAGAAACTAGCTGCGCTGTTCCGTCAAACCGATCGGCTAATGATTCCACACTGCACAGCAATACTCTAGTATAGGACGGACAACCATAGTGTAGCCAGTCTCTTAGTGGATTTATTGCATATTCTGTTATACCAATAAAACGCAGTGCAACATTTTCCATGTGAACGTTCCAATGCAAACTTAGTAACTGTAATCTCTAGATATTATAGCTGAATTGATAGCCTTTACGTTTGTGTGACTTATCACATAACCGAAATTTAAAAGCTTCCTTTTAGTATTCATGTGGATGATCACACACGTTTCATTATTTAGAGTTGATTGCCACTTTTGCACCATGCATATATCTCGTCTAAATGACTTTGCAACTGGTTTTGATCGCCTAATGACTTTACGAGACGGTAAATGGTAGCATCATCTGCAAACAATCTAAGAGGTTTGCTCAGATTATCTCCTAAATCGTATATGTAGAGCAGGAACAGAAAAAGGCCTGTAACGCATCCTTGGGGAGCACTAGATATCGCTTCTATTATACTCCATGCCTTTTAGTCAGTCACTACGAACTGTGATTTTTCTGACAGGAAATACGACCATGTTGCAGAAATGCGAGAACACTCCACTGGCACGCAGAGGAATGGTAATTATCAGCTCGGCCGTGTTCAGGTCGTCAAAGCCTCCGCGTGACAAGAAGCAGGCCCACGAACATACCACGTAAGCGGAGCAATGGAGATACGCAACTTCTGGTAGTTTGTTTGGTTTTTTTCTGCGGGTGGGATGGGTGGGGAGCGGTGTTAGACGAGACCTACGATGAACTCCTCTCTTCTGCCAAACTCTTTATCTAGGAGCAGTGTCTACACCAAACATCCTCAATGAAGTGGTTGATGTATTAAAACATCAGCCTTCCGCTAAGAGTTTTTTTCGCTCTATAGCTCCGTCAGATACCAGGGAAATTATTCCTTGGTGTCTTAATATGTGTCCTGTCATCGTCTCACTTCTTCTCGTCAATGTTTTCCACATATTTCTTTCCAAGCCCACTCTGCGGAGAACCTCTTCGTTTCTTATCGGTCTACCTAATTTTCAACATTCTTCTGTAGCACCACATCTCAAACGCTTCTATTCTCTTCTTCTCCGGTTTCCCCACAATCTGTGCTTCACTGCCACACTACGCTGTGCTCCAAATGCCGGGTGCAGTGGCCGAGCGGTTCTAAGCGCTTGAGTCTGGAACCGCGCGACCGCTACGGTCGCAGGTTCGAATCCTGCTTCGGGCATGGATGTGTGATGTACTTTGGTTAATTAGATTTAAGTAGTTCTAAGTCCTAGGGGACTGATGACCTCAGGTGTTAAGTCCCATAGTACTCAGAGCAATTTGAACCAATTTTTGTGTTCTCCAAACGCACTTTCTCAGAAATTTCTTTATCAAACTAAGGCCTGTGGTCGATGTTAGCAGACTTCCTGTGGCCTGTAAAAACCCTCTTTGCCTTCACTAATCTTCTTTTTAATCCTCCTTGCATCGTTTGTCATGAATAACTGTGCTTCCAAGCTAGTAGAATTCCTTCACTTCATCTTCTTCGTGGCCACTAATTTTAATGTTATTTTATTGAAGAATCTCATTACTTCCGTCTTCCTTCAGTTTACTTTCAACTCATTGCGTGCGCTCATTACATTTCTCAATCGATGCAACAGATCCTGCAATTCTTTCCTCACTTTCATCTGGAATCGCAGTGTCATCAGTGAATATCATCCTTGATATTCTTTGACTCTTGAATGCTTCTTTTATTTCCGTTATTGTTTCTTCGACTGAAAATTTGAACAATTGGGGAGAAAAGCTACACCCTATCTTATACCATTTCCAATACAAACACTTCGCTCTTGTTTTTCCATTCTTATTGTTCCTTCTTGGTTGTTACACATGTTATTTATTACTCATGTTTTCTTATAGATTAATGTATTTTACTGAGTATTTCGAACATCCTGCACAACTTTATACTCTCGAGCGCTTTTTCTAGGTCGATAAATCTTACGAACGTCTTCATCTTTCTCAAGTTTGGTGTCACTATCATGGGTAGTCAGAACTGAATACATACAAAGAAACATATACGCCTGGAGAGGAAGGAAGTAGATGATATTCACTGACTAGTTTACACACCATAAGTTACAAGCGATTATAAAATCACGTTGATCCATTCGTTAGTTGCATAACACCGTCTGTCCATTTATTTAGATTACAATACAAAACGTACTTCTGTATAATTAGTCTCAGACTTAATGTTAAATATTCGATACATTATTCAGCATATTTGTATTTACTCACATCAAATTAACTATTGTTAATTCACTGCACGAAAGGCATCTAGTAACACTCCTGGTATAGCAAGATATTTGTTATACTACAGTAACAGAGTGTAATGCAGAAACATACAATTTCTTTAACCGAAAGTTCCTAGAGCAGTCACAAATTTCGTAGTATACATAGAAATACGCTACCAAAAAGAAAGTTTATAATACAGAAACAGACAGTTTCATAAACTGAAAGTTTCTAGAAGCGCTAGCAACTTCCTACTGTTGAAAGAAAAATGTTACTAGAAATAAGTAGTGTACAGTACAGTAATACAGTTTTACAAACGGGAACTTCCTAGAACCTCCGCCAGTCTCTGCTGACCTTACCTGAGAACTCCTCGCTTTTCGTAAGAAACGACAAAGACAAAGCGAACAGAAGCTCTAAGAGTAATGATTCGCTCCCGGCCGCACTTGACAGTATTTTAATTAAACACGAGGCGCCGGAGTTTTTCGGTGGGTGTGGAGGGTTTCCGCTTCCAACAGCTGTCGGGTTAATTAAAGCCACTGCGGCTGTCGCGGTCGCTGAGTACTGAGATTTCTGCAGCCTCTCCTTTCGGAAGGTTCTTTCTCAACGCCAGACAGCACGCGCAGTCACCGCTGGCTCCGAAATCTGCGTCACTTTTTTTCACAGCTGACGCTGTGTAAAACACTTCATATTATTCACGTGGAACGAACTTTAACCGTATGACTGGCCCAAATTATTCCTTACGTTATTGACCATCTATCTTGTTAGGAAGGCAAAGATCCCGGGCTTCAATTCCCTGCTGGTCCTTGGAATGTTCCTGGTGCTTGACCTGACTTGTGATTTGTCTCTAGCAAAACACATTTCTCCATCGGAACCCGAAATCGCCATACATAGGAAACACGAATCATGATTTTCGTTGATGATCTCGTATCTATCATATACTTTAACACGAAATACGAAAGACATGAACTTGCTTTCTGTCAGAGCTTGTGTCGTCTCCAATTCTAGTTTTGATTCGTTTAGTACTAGCCAGAGTGATAATGTTGTCTTGAAAATCGTCTTCTTATTTTTGCCGATTGCGTACGTAACTGATGTTTCTCATTATTCTATTACATAAAGTACAATATTTCCCGCTTGGACTACTATTAAATGTACCTATTCACAATGATCACGATTTCTGCCTATTACGCCATTTTCACGTTATAGCTTCTATAAAATGGGTCAATGCGTGTTGTTCCTTTTAAGAAGTCACGGTCTTCTCGGCGGTTATGTTTAAATATTTAATGTATATAATAAGCAGGAACCTTCGTCGTTTGCGCAAAAGAACGTAGCACTTCAAGTCGAAAACATGTCATATCCGTCCATAATTCCAACGTGTGACAACTTAGTGTGAAATGTCGTACCCGGTGCACACACGACGTAAATCACGTGCGACTGTAATCATAAGACTTTAAATGAGCACGTTATGAACTTGCCAGAAATCTCTGTCAGTGAAATAATGAACGAACAAACAGCATTTTAGCATCTGCTGCAAAGGAATATCTATAAACAGAGACTAGCCTTAGAAAAACACATAGTCACATTTGTTAAAAGAACTTGTGTAACAAAACCTTTGCCTTACATTAGTTTAAAGGCTGTTTCGTTTTACTGTTTGGTGTATACTTCCGCCCTCCAACTACCAGTTTGGTACTAGCTGATAGCATCTGCAGGTGGGCGTCATCTATCCTGCTTCTTGTAGATGTCTAGTTTACCTACACCAATACTTATATAACTTTTTACTAATACCCATTTTGAGAAGGCTTTCTCTGCTGCATAATTTTGTATTGTAAACACTTTTAACCTTACATTTGCGATTTAAGAGTCATCAGGTTTATCCTATTAAGCAGTCATCTAAATTGTGTAGTATTTGGCGGACGTTGTGGTATGTGTTAATTTAGTTCATCTTACGAAACTTCCTAGCAGATTTGAACTGTGTGCCGGACCGAAACTCGAACTCGGGACCTTTGCCTTTCGCGGGCAAGTGCTCTACCAACTGAGCTACCCAAGCACGTCTCACGCCCCATCCGTAGAGCACTTGCCCGCGAAAGACAAAGGTCCCGAGTTCGAGTCTCGGTCCGGCACACAGTTTTAATCTGCCAGGAAGTTTCATATCTATACACACTCCGCTGCAGAGTGAAAATCGCATTCTGGAAACATCCCCCAGGCTGTGGCTAAGCCATGTCTCCGCAATATCGTTTCTTTTAGTATTGCTAGTTCTGCAAGGTTCGCAGGAGAGCTTTTGTGAAGTTTGGAAGGTAGGAGACGAGGTACTGGCAGAAGTAAAGCTGTGAGGACGGGGCGTGAGTTGCGCTTGGGTAGCTCAGTTGATAGAGCACTTGCCCGCCAAAGGGCAAAGGTCTCGAGTTCGAGTCTCAGTCCGGCACACATTTTTAATCTGCCAGGAAGTTTCATATCAGCGCACACTCCGTTGCACAGTGGAAATCTCATTCTAGTTCCTGTTACGTTTTACTCTTGCCCGTGCCGTCCTCTGGCTCTTCTTAAATTCGCGCTGCGACTGTACTTCTGTCACTGTCTAGAAAAACTACACCACTTCTAAAACTTGCATCAAGAAATGTAAGAACAACAATTTGGATTAATTAGAACTCTATTGACTTCTCAAATATACATCTTCAGAAAATTACAAGAAGTCCTACTGTTGATGTACAATATCAGTCTCAGAATGAATCTTAAAAGGTCGTGTCGCTTGGCGGTGTAAAAAATTCAAGCTTCTAAGTGAATGCAATCAAACATACGGCCATTTACGTTGCATATTTTGACTCTCGCAAACTCACTCACCGAAACCTATAGGATACTTCTCGTTGACCCTGAAGCACGAAATTTGGCAAAAAGCAAGATTTCACAGCACAACCAAAGGGAAAAAATCTGAAACTTGCTAATTTGTAATTATATCACACGAAAAAAAATTTATTTTGTCCTTTGTTATTCGACTTCATACTTGAAACTAAAACATTCTCGAAAGCCTTGAAATACCTGGGCCCGATATCTTGCCAGTATTAATGTTGATAACAGTCAAAAATCATCTAGATTCTCGATTTTTGAGGGGGATGAGCTGTTTATATACATAACTTTGTACGGAACCCTCAGTGGGCGAGTCTTACTCGGACCTTACCAGTTTTACTTTGTTCATTTTTTATTTTATTTTTATTTTTGCGACACTGACGGGAAAAAGTGATGTGACTGTTAGATCGTTATTATAGGAGTATGTACTAAGAAACAAATTAAAACCGCGTGGTCTAGGGGTATCTTGCCACGGTTCGCGGCGGCACCCCCCCCCCCCCCCCCACCCCCCGTCGGAGTTTCCAGTCCTCCCTCGCGCGCAAGGGTATGTGTGATGTCCTTTGCGTAAATCAGTCTAAGTTAGATTAAGTAGTATGTAAGATTAGGAACCAATACCTCAGCAATTTTGTCCCATAAGAACTTACCACCACCAAATTAAACATACTTGTGACTAAAGTTTGGTTTGCTCAAATAGTCACACCAATACACAATGTTCCCCCCCTCCCTTTCCTCTGGCGCAACGCAGGCGATGTATTCTGGGATGCAGATCATCCGAAAAGTGCCGAATGGCATCCTGCGACAGACTGTTCCAAGCATCTTGTGCATTGCATCCTTCGTTGCTATTTGGCAGTGGTTCTTGCAGACACTGGAGAACGAGGAAATTCCTGTTTCATTGTGTTCCGCACGTGTTCAACAGTCCGAGTATCTTGTGATCTTCATGGCCAGGGCAATTATAGAGTACGAAAAGAACGTTGCGTCTGAGCAACCGAATATGGACGTGCACTGTCCTACAGAAAGAGCATGACAGCTTCTTGTGGGAAAATGGCAATGGCATGGGGACAACAGCCTGTGCAACGTAGCGGGCGTTGGTCGCTTTACCCTGCAGAAACACAAAAAATGACCGCGGGTTGCAACTGATGGATGCCCACACCGTGAAGCCTGGGGTGGGACCTGTCTATCGTTGGCGTATTCACTCGGGAAAAGGAAGCCTCACCGGATCTATGCCGTACACTTGTACGTCCGTAACTCGCATGTGCTCAGAACTCACCCTCATCGCTGACGACAACACATCTCCATTTTATTATCCAGTCAACTCTTCCACGACACCATGTTAGCCGCGCTTGACGGTATCGTGGTGTCACCGGTGCCATGGGCAGAGGCAAGAGTGATCTTAGTCCTGCTGCAAGCACATGGTTCCCAATGGTCTCTGATGAAACAGCACGTGCAACATGGGCCCGGATTTTTTTCCCTGGACGATGTTCTGTCGGCCATCACTGCTCGCACAGTTCGTCGATCTTCACATACGTCTGTTGTAGGTGGACGTCCAGTATCTGGTATACGGGTACGTGAATATTCCAGAGAAAATACTGAAAGCGGCGACACACCGCCGATACATTACGCGCAAAATGTGCAGGAACCCGTCGATACGTTCATCCAGTTTCCACAGATAGATTGTGCCCAAAATGTGCAGCAATTCGTCGATACATCCATCCAGTATCCAGAGGCAACTGCTGGAGGCAACGACGCACCACCGATAGATTATGCCCAAAATGTGCAGCAATTCGTCGATACATCCATCCAGTATCCAGAGGCAACGACGCATCACCGATAGATTGTGCCCAAAATGTGCAGCAATCTGTCGATTCGTCCATCCAGTATCCAGAGACAACTGCTGGAGGCAACGACGCTTATGTTTCGGAAATGAAGTGGTAGTGCGACCTCCACATCAGATGAGAGGAAACACAAACTATCTCACTGAAGACAGATAGGTTGTGGCCAAAATGTGCAGCAATCCGTCGATATGTCCATCCAGTTTCTCGCAGGCCCTTAATACGAACCGCTTCAGATGGTTGGAGTTTTTCAGCAAGAGTACTTACTCATCGTTGGGGCATGGTTGTTCCCTAAAATGAATGTTACAAACCCTGTTCACCTCTGAACTCAGACAGCTGCTGCGTACAGAATTACAGGGCTCACCGAAAGGCCTCCTCAGCGCTATCTGAACGCCGACGACCGCGACAAGTGGATCACTGACACTATTATTCCTCGTACGCACATATTATGCCGTGTTGCCACTGAAGGTCTTTGAGTGTGCAACATTTCTTTCCCGGCAATATTCAATTTTTTAACAAAATGTACAGGTTTACAGAACTGTCAGACACTCATTATCTACTCGTTTTATGTTAGGAGCACTTTTGTAACTAGCAAATGTAGGAATAAAAATGTTGTGCACTTCTGGGAAACTGCTGTCTACGGAATTTATAGCCACGCTTTTCCTGTGTCACTCGACGCATACGCATCCCTCTCCAGCACCAACCCGAGCCACACTCGCTTGTTCAGCACACCGCCCTCTCTTGCTGCCCCTCAGTTCACTAAATTTTCATAACTAGAGTATTCAATTTTCATTAGCAGCTCAAGCAGCGGTGTTTCACATCTCTGCGGCCTGTGTTGCGCGGGCACGAGTGGCGCCTGAACGAGGGCTGCGGCCGGTAACACGTCGCGGTGAGGGCCAAAAGCGAGCATATATGTGCCGTCCTTCCTAGGGAGAGGCGTGGTAACGACCACATATTCATGGTCCCCGTGCGGGAGCCGACATTTATTATAGCAGTCGCGGCGGCTTTTTGTCGACCCGTTCGCTCAATGGCTCCTAATTAGCACCGCGTGGGTGAGATAAGCGATTTGTGTGTAATCGGCGGACTACCTGGCTCTGCCTGTGATTCGTGATCCGTGGCGATGGTACATCCTGCCAGCCCTCTCGACGTATCTTCCGACCTGTCATTCAGTTTTCTGCTTCATGATGTTAGCGCGTCTGCATATGGCAGAAGGGAAGTGTATAATGTATGAAGTATTCGACCAACAAATTACACTCGAATATGGATAACCACCAGCTTCGCCATAGTGACAGCAGCAGTTCATTATGGATGTTGTTAAACCAGGCATTAGGCAATGTACGTCACGGAAATCAATGATGAGTTATTATCATTGATTTGCCGTCCATACTACAGAAATTTTGTCGCGACAAACATCATTTCTCAAGTCTTAAATGCGCTTAATAGAACTCCAGATCATGAGCATGGACTCATAATTGTTATTTTTATTATGACGTCAGTACTGGCCGGCCGGAGTGGCCGAACGGTTCTAGGCGCTACAGTCTGGAACCGCGGGACCGCTATGGTCGCAGGTTCGAATCCTGCCTCGGGCATGAATGTGTGTGATGTCATTAGGTTAGTTAGGTTTAAGTAGTTCTAAGTTCTAGGGGACTGATGACCTCAGAAGTTAAGTCCCATAGTGCTCAGAGTCATTTGAACCGTTTGAACGTCAGTACCTTGAATATTACAAAATATGAGAAAGTAGAATGTTGCAAGATATAAATGTTGTGTACCGTGCGCAGTTCACACACACTGAAACATCCCCTTTCAACAATTATACTTGACTGTGTTTAAACTGACACACAATATTTTTAGCGCAACGCAATCTGACTTTAAAAAATCCCTACAAAAGAATGGCCCTGACTAACATTAACCTTTACCTTTCACAAATCGCTTACCTTACAAAAATCTTCGTTACTCGAACTACTGCAATATAGCGAGCGCCACTACTGCCAGCTAAATAAAAGATTCAAACTACGGAAGGCACTAACTACTGATAGGTACAGTTAGCAAATGAAAGATTTTAATAGAGAACAAACAATGTATTTAGCATAATAGTGTTGAAAAGTCATAATATACATAGCAGTTGATGACATCCAGTCTTACTAATTTCAAAACTCCACCATCTCTCTCCCCACATCCACCACTGCTTGCGGCTCACCTCCAACTGCGCAACACTACGCGCTGTTCGCATCCAGCTGCCCAACACTACAATGACAGACAACAATGCAAACTAGCCACAGACTGCACACAGCACAGCCAGTGATTTTTCATACAGAGCGCTGCGTGGCTTTACCAATATGAAAACCTAAACAGCCTACTTACAACACACACACACACACACACACACACACACAAGCGCGCGCACGCTCCCGCATCACGCGTTTATCTTCAGAGCCCCAAATGACTTTTCGTTCTGAAGCTAAATAAAAATATTTCAGGCAAATATTTAGCTGTCAGGGGGACATTAACCAGCGTGATCGGCTTTGTTCTAACTTTTTTCGTTACGAAGATTATAAAAGCAGTCGAATGTCTTCCGTAACCCTTTAACTGCCATGATCCCCATGTGAGTATTGGTCTTTGTAACGGGTATTTTGTACTTGTAATTATGTTGGCAGCAACTGTCATTATTTTTCATTGTTGTCTAGGTCTTTGTCAAGATTGTGCATTGGCTGTTAGTCTGTTGCTGTTAAACGAGTGAACTGCAAAGGATTATTTGTGTGAAGAAGTTTTTCATAGTTACAAGAGCTGAATATTTTCAAAACAGCATACGTTTCATTATTACATAAATAACTTCCAGCACCTCTGTACTGGGATGTTTTGCTTTTAGAAGAAGTTTATTTCCAAGTCTTATTTTATTTTCGAGTGAGGGGGTTCTGAATTTCAATATCCACTTAGGGATCATGGCATGTTCCATTTAAGACAATATTTTGCTTTTCTTTTCTCCCCAGGTACGAATCGCTATACAAAACTTTCGATAAGGGAAACTGAATACAAAGTAAATGACCCCAATTTCCGGGCGTCTTCTGATGATGAGGGTGAAATGAATGAAATCACTGATTCTCGATCTCCCTCTAGCTCGCGTAGACGAGCTGTCTGACTGTGATGGTATGGACGAAAATATATTGGAGGATACTCTTCCAGGTGGTCTTCCAGCTACCTTCAAACTTAACACTAATGAATAAAAAGAACGAAAATCACTACTTTGAACCAATTAATGCGTAAAAATGTTCTGAGGTATATTGCTCTTTATTGGACACCATGTTCTCCCACAACTACAGCTACAGGAAGGGATATGATGACTTCGATAGAAGGTGCCTACGACACTGTATGAGTCGTAACAGGTATCTGGGAATCGAGCGCGACCTCCACTTCAGTGACAACACACATCTGAAGTGTATAGCAGCTACCGACGGGAAAAACTTTTGAAAATACTTGCTGAATAAGAGTTCTGGCAACCTAAGCAGTGATGATCAAATGGTGCGGACAGCATTACGCAAAACAGTGCATTCACGGGAAGCCAGTGAGAGTCGCATTCAAACAGTGAGTCATGTAATGTTCCCATCATCCACCGCCTCACTAATGGAAACGTTCTACTGATCCAATTCGTAAGGACGGTGTCAAGGCCATATCGTGTTCTATCACCTGCTGCTTCTGATCCAAGAAGGGCAGGATATCTGTCATACCCAAAATCGTCCACTTCATGGTGTTCCAGTGGAGATAGGACTCCACGAGCCTGACACGTGATTGAAAACATGACGGGAAAGAAAGAAAATGTGTAATTTGCCAGAAAAACGCAAGAGAGCAGTGCTCTGTGTGCAATGTGGTACTCCATATTGAAAGCTTTGTCGTCTGGAACAAAAAACAGAAAAAAATGTAAAATGAGAGTGGCATGTGCCATCATCCTCATTTGGGGATCGACTAAAATATTGAATTTATTTCAAGGTTATTACATTTTTTTATTTCTTTTCCCAGCGTCTATATCTGTCAGGCAACCCATAAATAAATGTAGATATAAGAAAAATCTGGTACTTAATGGGTTAAATGGGATGTATTGTACTAACACATACCTTCAACTGAAGAAAACTCAGTGACCGGTGTGCATTTTCCTTGTGTTTACATTAGTTTAATTTTTAATATAATTCCGATATTATGGTCACAGGCACGCTAGGTAATATCCAAGAACAAAGAACTTATAGATTACTGCCTGAAGCGAACAGCGCCCCGAGTAGGAGGGCTGTAAACTGGGTGCCTCTTATTTGTCAACATTTTTTGTGCTCCCCATCGCCTTCCTTCCAAGTTTTCTTCTCTGTATCTGCAGCCACATTAACTGAAGTCCCCGGCGGCGGTTCTGTCTGTATGTTCAGGCTTATCTCAGTGACTATTGTACGGATTTTGATGCGGTTTTCACTAACAGATAGACTGATTTATGTAGAAGCCTTAGGTACGTATAATTTACAATTATTTCGTGCAAATTGGATGAAATATGATGATAGTCTCGTGCCACTTTGAAAACGACGGCATTGTCGTCTACTAATTAATGGCAGAACTCCTTGTAATCGCGGTTGGTTGCACAGTGCTCCATACAATTAAGTGGCAGAGGGTGCTTGGTGTCACAGATAAAAATCAGTTGTATTCAGTTTCAGCCCCTACATTTGAACGAAAAAAGCGAGAAATTGCATAAATGGTATTGGTTCTAAAACGAATTTTTAGAGCGAGTTGATTAAGTATTAGCGCCTTCACGCTAATTACTAATATTGTTGTAACAACTTCAATAATGCAGTCTACAAAGCTATTAAATACATCGCTTGCGTGACAAATATGATAGTAAACTCATATTTTCTTTTAAAAATCCTTTTTTTCTTTACTGTTATCTCATCCCCCTCCTCTCATGTGTGCATAGTTGAGTTGTCAGCCAGTACAAAATACCGCTCTTGGGCCAAGAGTTTTTAAAAAATATAACGACGACGAAAAAATAATATTTTCTAATTTGGAAATATGTGGTAAGGTCGTATGGGACCAAACTGCTGAGGTCATCGGTCCCTAAGCTTACACATTACTTAATCTAACTTAAACAAACTTACGAGACACACATCCAAGCATCCAAGCCCGAGGGAGGACTCAAACCTCCGACGGGGGGGAGACACGTGGACCGTGGCAAGGCTCCCCTGACCCCGCGGCTACCCCGCGCGACTAATATTTAAAAAAAAAAATAAAAACTTATGATTTTAAAAACTATAAAAAAGGGTTTACATAAAACTATTAAGACTCTTTTTTTTGTTTTTTAACTTAAAATCAAAGATTAAAAAATAAAAGTTAAAAATATTTACGTTTAAAAAGAGATCTCAAGGAAGCTGAGATTCTTCTAAGAAAGAGCGCTGCAATATCACGTAAAATCTGAAGGACATGCATTGGGAGAAAAGGATTTCGGGAGAAGAGAACATGTTCTACACGGTTGAATGGTGTGGGAAGATAGATATTTGGATGAATAGTGGGAAGACAGAAGGTGGGCAGGAGTTTGGTTAGTGGGCGCGGCAGTGCAATTAGAGAAAATGGATGGGGGAAGATGGAAAAGGAGAGGAGAGCGCGGACATGGAATGAGATAAATGGAGAAGTATTATAGTTGGTAGGATATCTGCGCTGATCTCGTTGTCTACGAGAGGTAGCCGGTTAAAGTCGCGTTCGGATAGGATGTGGAGTGTGTTCAGGAGTAGGGAACGTGAGATGTGTTGGTAAAGATGTAGCAGTAAAAATTCTTATTTTTCGGTTAAAAGTAACTTCGCATGACTCATCGATGAACTTGTGAACACTGTTGGTGATTCCTTGAAGTTATCGATCCTACTCATCACTAATGCATTGTACTGGAGAGTACAAAACGCTTATACTCTTACGAGGACTGAAGGTGTTGCGATGAGGAATGCTCCCTTTACGCCAAGGAAGATTCCAAGCTCGGCCCGGAGGCTCCCAGTCGGCGTCATTTGGTATTCCGGGAGTACCAGCCGGCGCCGCCGCGGGCCGCTCATTTTTCATTCTACCGCCAGCGCTTGTTGTGGGCGGGCCCGCCGCTGTTTGGCTCGGGGCAGCCGCCTGGCCGCGATAATCTCTGATTGGATTTGGCACGCGCCGGTGCCACGTCACGTTTCGCTGGGCGGCAACCAATCAGAGCGGCGAGATTGCTTTTCAATTTGTTAGCGTGGCGGCGCCCCGGGCAGCGGGCAACCGGCGCGGTGTGTGCCTTCTCTTCTGCTTGCCCGGCCGCACCGAGGGAACCACACCAACACCTACCCTGCCGCTACCGCCGCACCTACATGAAAATTTATTCTGATGGCGCTATTCGTGTTGTCGTTTACATTAGCTGCCAAAGTGGCTTCGATGCAACTAACCACGCTAGATTATCCTACGCAAGCCTTTTCTTGTTTCCATAACTATCGCAACCAGGTGCGGACCTAATTGAGGGGGGAGGGGGGGGGGCAGAGATCTTGGGGTCACGGGGTCCCCTCTTCTTCCCCGAAAAAAAATATTTTCAGTGAAAGTGTTTTTGTTTGATACCATCACTGTGTTGACATAAAGGACCGGAAAATGAATTTTATCATTTTTTTTGTTCGAATCAGTGCCGGGGTCTTTATCATGCGATTGTAAAAAAATTCCAGTGTAATACATACACATTGTGTCCCAGTTCCCTAAGGACTATGGCTAAGAAAAATAAGTCATGGATTATATTCACAAAATCACCATATTTGCTCAAAATATTTTCCTCCTTAAATAATACACAGCCGAAATCGTTTTAAAAGTATTTAAAAACTGCGACTCTTGTCCATTTTTGGAATTGCTTTCAGTACTGCAGTAGATATTTCTTGGATACCAGTAATTTTGTCGTAACGGCGTCCTTTCCTTCCCAAGTTCAATTTGTGGAACAGCCAAAAGTCGGTTGGGGCCAAATCCGGCGGGTGATCCAGGACTGTGATGCATTTGCTGGCCAAAACTCTCATACGATCTTCGCTCTTCATATATATATATATACAAATGGGAGCGTTGTCGTAAAGGAGCGACCATGAACTTGCCTCTTAGTGTTTGGGTCGAATTCGACGAATTCTCAGCCACAAACGATGGAGGATTGGATGTTTCCTCGCTGCTCTACCACTATTTTCCGACGAGTGCCAGACATGTACTGTTTCATTCGAGCCCAGTACACCTGCTGAAGCGATGCTAGAGCTTTCACCTCCTACATGGGTGTAGCTGAAACTTCAATGGTCCCAACGCCGCAATTCGCCATACAAGCAGTCCTAACATAAGTGGCGGCCACGGTGGCCATGCGGTTCTAGGCGCTCAGTCCGGAACCGCGCGACTGCTACGGTCGCAGGTTCGAATCCTGCCTCGGGCATGGATGTGTGTGATGTCCTTAGGTTAGTTAGGTTTAAGTAGTTCTAAGTTCTAGGGGACTGATGACCACAGATGTTAAGTCCCATAGTGCTCAGAGACATTTGAACCATTTGAACCTAACATAATTAGGACACATTGTGAAAAACTGTTGTTCTATTCTTACAGTATACATTCTAACTGTCTGTCCTTAGCACAATTGAGTTCCTGTTACTAGGTCACCTAAGCAAACAAAAAAATAGCTGATATAGTGTGCCGAAGTAAGTTGTGCCAGGGACAGACAATTCGAGTGTATAGTTTATGAACAGAACAACACTTATTGGCCAGCCGGGGTGGCCGAGTGGTTCTAGGCGCTACAGTCTGGAACCGCGCGACCGCTATGGTCGCAGGTTCGAATCCTGCCACGGGCATGGATGTGTGTGATGTCATTAGGTTAGTTAGGTTTAAGTAGTTCTAAGTTCTAGGGGACTTATGACCTCAGAAGTTAAATTCCATAGTGCTCAAAGCCATTTGTACCATTTTTGAACACTTATTGCAGTAGAATTTTTCTACAGTCAGGTGATAAAGACGCAGGCGAAAATGAACGAAATCGTTCAAAATAATCACTATTTAGGAATATGTATGCAGCTGTGACAGGAAACTATATTATTAATAATAATAACGTATATCAGTTACCAAAATTCTTGACTACCTTTTCGTAAATGAAGTAGCATGAAAACTAAGGAGTTTGAAAACACCAAGAAATTCTATAAATTAGAAGCTACGATTAATTCTATAAATTACGAGCCAGAATTCACGCACGTATACTAATCAGTTGGAGCGGGAGACCGCCCGACGTGCGTGGGCTAGCAGCCCAATGGGTAACATCATAACCAGGTATTAGTCGACCACGATATTACCGCACATGGGAGTGAGGGCGTTTAGGTCGGCTCATTGAGTTTTTATCATGATGTTCCACGGGGACCACCCAAAGGCCTTGCCGCTGTGGTAACATCATATCCCGCAAGACCACCCAAATTAAACGCTCTCGGACTTGGCTAGCACTTGGATGGGTCACCGCGTCTGCCGAATGCTGTTGCCAAGCGAAGAGCACTCAGCGACCACGCGTCCCTCCATATCCGCATCCGGTGATGACTAAGGGCTGAGGGTGACACGGCGGCCGGTCGGTACCATTGGGCCTTGAAGGTCTGTTTGGACAGTGTTTGTTTTTGTTCATTTGTTTCACGAGGACACACTGAAACAGTTCGTAGTATACGCACAACGGTCTTCAAATCGTTCAAAGTGTCGTTCTTTTCCTTAGTCATCACTATGATTGTTTGCTATAGATTGCAGCGTGTTTCCGATGGAAATGGAAATGAGTGTATGCCGTCAGTGACCGGGAGTTCCCAGTCTGGAAGTTCGGCCGCCAAGTGCAAAATGGCTCTGAGCAGTATGAGAATTAACATCTTAGGTCATCAGTCCCCTAGAACTTAGAACTGCTTAAACCTAACTCACCTAAGGACATCACACACATCCATGGCCGAGGCAGGATTCGAATCTGCGACCGTAGCAGTCCCGCGGTTCCGGACTGCAGCGCCAAGTGCAGGTCTTATTGAGTGTGACGCCACATTGGGCAACCTTCGCGTCGACAATGGGGATGAAATGATGATGAGGACAGCACAACACCCAGTCCCTGAGGGTAGAAAATCTCCCTCCCCAGCCGGGAATCAAACCCGGGCCCGAGTGATTGGCAATCGAACGCGCTGACCGTTCGGCTAATGGGACGGACGTGTTTCTGATAACGATCATAGGAGGCCGAGTGCAGTAACGTCGTGGTTGGGTAGTAAAGCCACACATACACAGGCCGACAGTAGTTCCTGTCACCAACACAGTTCCTGAGTCCACATGTAGATCATACACACCACAGGGCATTGGCTTCTACATACCGGGATTCTGTTACTAAAAAAAGCTGAAATATGAGAGAACAAGTTCAACCGGGAGAGCAGCTATGAATTTAGTAGTGCGTGGAAGCGAGCTCTCGACGCTAAGAAAACAGATAGATGCACTGAACTGTTTACGTTCCGACGAGAGCGGTCGTGGACACGTGGACACAATATCTGGCGGTGTGACGTATTGGTGGCGTACGTTAGCTAATTACCAACCGCCTACGAACTATAAAAGGCCATCACAACGGCCGCCACTACAGTTGTTCCTGAGAAGACTATGGAAGATTTCACCGAAAACTCAAAAATTTTCCGAGATTGCAATTGCAAATAAACCGATAATGCTTCATACAGGTTTATGCGATTCCTGCCAAGCCACCCAGAATTATCTTCGAAGAAACCTAGACAAGAAAATTTTCTCACGAACACAGCGAGTGGAGTATGAAACTCAATTTGGTTGAGTTAAGGCCACTGTAAACGATCAAATTTATGTGTCAAATTTACTGTTTCCTTTCCACTGATTTTTTATAGTATTAATTATTGTAAAAAAATCTTTATCAGTACAATACAATACAATGAAAATTATACAAATAACCCCCCACCTAAACTAATTAGTGGACCTTAATTAATACAATAACGAATGCAGCTTCTACTTAATTTGTGTCTGGCACTATTTCTATGGACAAGGTTAATTTAATCTACTAATATACTCTAATACTAGTTTATTCTGCAGCGTTACAGGTGTGCCAGTTGTACTACAAACCTAATCTTTGTGGCCTGCCCACCGTGCTAATCCCAGTGGGTGTTCTCCTGGCACTGGCGCTGCAGTCCCTAATCTTGTTAGTATTGTTAGTGTATATCTACATACCTAGTATCTAATTTGAAGTGCTGTTACTGTTGATGAAAACTGATACACGTGCCTACCTCATCCTAGAGCTTGGCGGATCTCGGTCCTAACGGCGGTATTGGGCAGGTGCGCCTCAGTCTTTGTCGGTTTTTTTTGTTTAATGGTCAATCATAATCTTACGTGATACTTCGTTTGCCAACCTATTTAGGACATGATAGGTGTCAGCACTTCGTATTAGGGAATAGGTGACTCTATTCGGTAGTTGATGTCTCAAGTCATTCGCCACGATGTCATATATTGGGTAGTCATATATGATATGTTCGGGTGTGCCGTCCTTAGCGGCACAGTCACACATTGGTGTAACCCGTTTACCAAATCGACATAAATATGTTGGATGCCCTGTAAGAATGTGCAAGTGACCTTTACTTGGCACAAAATAACCCATCTCTAATGTTTCATTAATATTAGGCAGCAATTGAAATACCCTTCTTCCCATTCCTTTTTTCCCATGATTCCTACCCCTTTTTCTAATACCAAACTTGTCACCTACCTGTACCCCCATGTTTTCCCTGGTCTTTTTGATCATCCCTTGGTTAGCCAGTACCATGCTGCCTGTCTCTGTATCTTAATGTCTAATGGACACAGCCCCATTAACACCAACAACGCCCCCTCAGGATTAGTTCCATATGCCCCCATCCTCGGGAGCCTGTGTGGCCAGACCCGACACGCGTGCCCTACTATTGACGTTAAAATACTATTGTGATAGAGTTTAATGAGATTGGGTGGCAATGGAATCTTTTATGACCTATGTTGATGAGATTGTTTAAAACTTCTAGGGCTCGTTGAGATATGGTGTCTATGTGCGACGTGTAATTCCACTATTCATCAATTATAACCCCTAGATATCTGACCTCGCGGCCCCGAAGAATTGGTGTTCCCTCGATTCCTAGGGTTAGATTTCTAATCAGACTACCTTTCAGCAGTAGATACGTGGATTTGTTTGATGCAAACTTCATTTTCGCTTCGTGGCACCAATCAACCAGTGATTATTTCCACGGATTCGTCAGACAAGATCGTAGACTTAAAAAACAAGTTTATCTAACTAAACCCGACTTTTGAAGAATCTCTCATGCTGTTTGTTACCAATGCAGACAATTTTCCTTGCATTGACTTCATCACTGTGTTTAAAGAAGAAAAAGAAAACAACATGTTGGTATGCCCATAAAAATCTCTTGTAGGTAATATTACAACCATAACATCGTGATTACATCAAGTTTCTCCTAAAGGACAGTTAAACTGTATAAGAGGTTAGAATTACTTCGGCACAGTTACGCAGAAATCTACTCCAGTTTCTCAACGATTATCTGTAACTTTGGGGTACCTGGTAAATGGAGCAGGTTTTGGAGATTTAACATTCCTGTCCTGCATTGCTCTTTGTACACTGAGCGACGTAATTATGAAAACAAGCAATAAATGTTGCACTGCCTCTTGTACGTTGCGTATAGCATATTGATTTCCTTATTTACGTCTTGCCGTATTATACTTGAGTCGGGACGGTGCAACGCCTCTACTATTTTGGTGATGGCCTGTGATAATTCGGTTTTGTCCATTTAATCCTTTAACTTAAGTTTCCACAATTGGGGAAATTCACGATAGGTGATAAACTACAATAAAAAGTCTTTTACGCACAAAATTCGCGGCGAAAAATCAAAATTCGTATAGCCAAACATCTTCGAAGCAAGCAACTAGCTTTTGTTTGATAAGCGCAAGCGCAAACGGTCAAACTTGTTCATAAAATCGGTTATTACTCAAAATGTCCCTCAAGCACATCAGTCACAGTGCTTGGCCGGCCGCGGTGGCCGTGCGGTTCTGGCGCTGCAGTCTGGAACCACGAGACTGCTACGGTCGCAGGTTCGATTCCTGCCTCGGGCATGGGTGTGTGTGCTGTGCTTAGGTTAGTTAGGTTTAAGTAGTTCTAAGTTCTAGAGGACTTATGACCTAAGATGTTGAGTCCCATAGTGCTCAGAGCCATTTGAACCATCGCAGTGCTTGTTATAGAAAACTGTCTACTGAAGTAACATATCGCCAAATAATTTGACAAACAAGAAAAATATTACTGTTTGATCGTCTACAAAGGCCTTTATAGACGTGAAGGATATACGTAACTAGCTCAGCATTCGCTGCTTCGCTCGCCTAGTCTGTATAATCTAAACAGACTGTATTTGTTATTCCGTAATAAAATTTTCATCTTCTAAACATTTCACGCTAATTTAGGCCGTAGAAGCAAGGTCTTTTTCGAGTGTGCATCTAACCAAACAGCAATTGTGATATCTGGAGTTCAAGTTTTTTGTTAATTATGCCTTTTGCGTTTTTGTTGTTGTATTTCCAAAGGAATTTTCATTCTCTAATGCATATTTCTTTATGTCTAAGCAAGAAGTGAAATACCAGTTTTCATATAGGGCCTATCTAGCTTCATAAATTTTTTTAATATAACGAAATATATTCTTAAAAATTTTCGTCCTCTATTTCACCCCCTAAGGGGTTGAATTTCCGAAAACAGTGAAACACGTATTTTTAAAAATTTCTAACAAAGAAGCCAGATAGAAACTTTCCTAGATTTAGCTTTGAAAATGTTTTAATAATGAAATAATTTGACAGAACTTTCCGTCCCCTATTCCACTTACTTGCGGGGATGAATTTCCAAAAACGCTGAAATGCGTATTTTTTTTCTTTCAACCGAAAAGTGAAAGATCAACTTTTATAAATTTAGCTTTAAAAATACTTTGGTAGTTCTTTAATAACGAATTATTTTTTTAAAAAATCTGTCATCCACTATTTGCCCCTTTAATGGTTGAATATCCAAAAAGGCTGTAACACATATTTCTTTCATTTCTGACTAAGAAGTCAGATACCACTTTTCACAGAGCGAGGTGGCGCAGTGGTTAGACACGGGACTCGCATTCGGGAGGACGACGGTTCAATCCCGCGTCCGGCCATCCTGATTTAGGTTTTCCGTGATTTCCCTAAATCACTCCAGGCAAATGCCGGGATGGTTCCTCTGAAAGGGCACGGCCGACTTCCTTCTCCATCCTTCCCTAATCCGATGAGACCGATGACCACGCTGTCTGGTCTCCTTCCCCAAAACCAACCAACCAACCACTTTTCATAGTTTTTATCTCCAAAAGTGTCTTAATAGCGATGTACTTCAAAAAGCCTTTAGTCTTCTATTTCAGCATCTTTAGGAGTGTAATTCCGAATAATCCCGTCTTAAAAGGTACCTGCAGTGTAAGACACACACTCTCTCCAAATTTCAAGTTTCTATCCTTAGCAGTTTCGGTTGGGCGATGATGAGCCAGTGTGTGTGTGAGTGAGTGAGTGAGTGAGTGAGTGAGTGAGTGAGTGAGTCAGTCAGTCAGTATATCAATCAATCAGGCAGTAGGGACATTGCATTTTGCATATAGAGATAATGAAGAAGACTGGCACTGAACAGACATTTAGAACACTGTATCGAGCCAGCCGAAAGCCTGATGTCGAAGCGTATCAATGTTGCACTCTGTAAACATATTGCAACATGTTAGAAACTTTAATAAAATTACAGTTTATTAAGTCGGCTCGATGTCCTACATTAGGCACGTATATAAAAAGTAGCGGCCACACTGAGTTCGTGGCTGGTGTTAGCATTACCTGCATCAACATAAACCCGCATCGAGCTATCCGTCCACATGTGGCGTGCCACTGTATTTACGGCCGTGTGACTTAAACGTTGCGTGCTCGCGGCCGCATTATTTTTGAATACTGGGAGACGGGCCAGCCCTGTGTGTGGGCGGCTGTCCGGAGCGGTGCGCGAGACAAGGCGGCGGCAGGGGCAGCGCATCTGCATTTGCCGGTGTTTTGCATGCCGGGCTCGTCAGCCCGGTTTCATCAGCTCCACACACATGCGCGCCCGCCATTTCTGCCTGTATGTTTTGTCTTCGTTAGCATTTAGGCGCACTCGTTCCATCAAGAATACGTACCACAGAGCTGTACTTCGACCACGGCAGCTAACTCCCTAGCATAAGGCGGCGCTACATTTTTGTCCGTTATAGTGGAACCTCTCTGCGGACTGCAGCAACAACAACGAGCCAAGTATCATTAAGACTTCCTCGGCGACGTCGATTCTAGATTTACAGCGACGTTCTCAATTTCCTTCCACGGTATTTCGACAACTTCACAAGTTTTAAATTCATTCATATCCACTGTAGATGCCGAGCTACAAATTTGATTTAAATTGACGCGTAACTTAGGTGTGGTGATCAAGGAGTAACTTTTTCCATTCGATAAAATTTATTGCAATGTTATCTATTTCTCGAGCTACTGAGGCTGATCATCAGATGAAAGTATTACAGAAACATAGTCTTAAACATGTGCAGCTTAGACGACAGGGTCATGATGCTGGCAAAAATAAAACTACTTAAACCTAACTAACCTAAGGACATCACAAACATCCATGCCCGAGGCAGGATTCGAACCTGCGATCGTAGCGGTCGCGCGGTTCCAGACTGTAGCGCCTAGAACCGCTCGGCCACCACGGCCGGCTGGACGTGTCTGTAGGTTGCTATTTTCACCTGCATCCGTTATTTATGATTATGAACATTTATGCATCTCATATCAATGTTGAGGATGTGGCAATGTGTAACATTTAACATTCTCATAGTTTTTGCACTTAGGTTTAGTGTTTGCTTGCTGTGAAAGTGCACTTAAATAGAGTGTGGTTTCACCGCCAGACACCACACTTGCTAGGTGGTAGCCTTTCAATCAGCCGCGGTCCGTTAGTATACGTCGGACCCGCGTGTCGCCACTATCAGTGATGGCAGACCGAGCGCCGCCACACGGCAAGCCTAGAGAGACTTCCTAGCACTCGCCCCAGTTGTACAACCGACATTGCTAGCGATGGTTTACTGACAAAATACACTCTCATTTGCCGAGACGACAGTTTAGCATAGCCTTCAGCTAAAAAAAAATGGCTCTGAGCACTATGGGACTTAACATCTGTGGTCATCAGTCCCCTAGAACTTAGAACTACGTAAACCTAACTAACCTAAGGACATCACACACAACCATGCCCGAGGCAGGATTCGAACCTGCGACCGTAGCAGTCGCGCGGTTCCGGACTGAGCGCCTTAACCGCGAGACCACCGCGACCGGCTAGCCTTCAGCTACGTCATTTGCTACGACCTAGCAAGGCGCCATATTCAGTTACTATTGATATTGTGAATCATGTACCGACAAGAGCGACGTTCATCATTGATGGATTAAAGTATTCCACCAGCTACGTCTGTTTTTCTAAATTCTAATTTCCATATCCTGTTCCAGACCTCACGCCAGCCTGCGTGAGCTAAAACGCATGCCTTTCGGCCTCTTCTAGTATCACGGTGTTGGCTCTCCTGCCAACCACAACATACAGGGTGTTTAGAAATGAATTATACAAAACCATTCTTTAATTATGAAAAGGGTAATTAACTTAGAGAAATGTTTGTACATCACTGAATGCAGTAAATCTTCAAGTTTTATTGCCGCCAAACGCTGTGTTCCCACCGTTCCCGCTAGGTGGCAAGCGCGGAATGAGGTATTCCAACAGCCACCATGGAGTCGTATAGCAGTGTAGAGCGTGCATAGTGTTGTTTATGGTTTCGTGACCGCTACTACAGTTCAGAGACAATTCAGGACTAAACATCGCAGGCCACCAACCCAAAGACAAACCGTTATTAATCGGTTCGTCATTTCACCGAAACTGGTTGTGCATCACATGCGACGCCGGGTCAGGGCCAGACTGCAGTCTCTGGCGCAGCATTTGAACAATTTCGGCAGTCTTGCATTCGCGGTCCAGGTAAATCAACGGGAGGTGCCAGCGTAGAATTGAATATGCCGAGTTTTACAATGTGGAAGGTAATACAGAAACGTCTGTCATTCAAACGCTACAAATTGGAACTGTTAAATTGACGAACAAAAACGAGCTTTGTGTAGAAATATTTAATATAATGATTTTCTTATCAAATTGTCTTCAGTGACGAAGCTACCTTCCATACGTGCGGTAAAATGAACAAAAACCACGTCACATGATCGAACATCTATGGGACTCGCCTAAGGTAAATGTTTTTTGCACTGTAAGCTGTATCAAGATTTAAGGAACTTTCTTTTTCCCGTGTCAGCTGTAACTGGCGTTTAGTATCTGGGCGTGCTTGAACATTATCTAATGTCTCAATTACAACGGGATATGAGCACAGAATTTACTTTCCAGCAAGATGATACGCCACCACACTATCATCGTGAAGTTGTAGCGTATCTCCGTAGAAATGTGCCGACCAGGACTGGACGTGGTGGAACAATATCGCGGCCGCCACGATCACCTGATTTAATCCGAAATGGTTTCTGTGTATGGGGTTACATTGAAGACATAGTGTTTGCTCCTCCGCTTCCGTGAAACGTCGACGAGCGGCGAAAACGAATAACACAAGCAGCTGACACCATACATAAAGACTTGCTTTATAGGATATGGCAGAAAACGGATTGCAGACGGAAGCCACAGTGAACATTTGTGTATAAAACTGGAAGATATGCTGCATTCAGTGCTGCATCAAATATTTCTCTAAATTATTTGTCTAATTTCACAATTAATGTTTACTTTTGTATAACTAACTTATGAACATTCTGTACTGTGTGTGTGGGGGGGGGGGGGGGGGGGGAGGGACTAGCATCTACCAGCAAACTCCACATGGTCCAGAAAATAATGTTTTTGTACTGCCTGCAGTAACTCGAAAATTAATTAACGGTACAATAAATCGAATTACATTCGAAGAAAAACTGGCTGCTTTTCAAAGTTACTTAAACCGACCATTCCCAAGTTGTCTCCATCAGGTATCGAGCGCAGATTTCGTTCCTCCTGTTTCGAGATTCAACTCTCAAATTCTCAACATTCTAGTCGAATTCCAAAAATAGTGCATTGTTCGAAACTGTAACGGTTTTCATGTACGCTATGTAAAATATATTACAGAGATATAAGCCCAATAATATCGAAAAATATCTACCTTTCGTTTCAGTACAGATCAAAGTTCTTGTTAGCATTTCATAGCAGTTTTCTCCTCAGTCTGTTGTACTGAGTTTCAGCTGAAATTTGTTGGCTGTGATCACAGTGAATAAAATTTAATTGTGACAAGTGAAAGATCAATGACTTGCACATTATGGATATTAATTATTCATGCAACATACATGACCGATTTCTGAATATCGATTCCGTCATCAGATGCATCTCGCACCTGTGTGTGTGTGTGTGTGTGTGTGTGTGTGTGTGTGTGTGTGTGTGTGTGTGTGTGTGTGTGCGTGTGTGTGTGTTTTGGACAGCAGTGTATCGAATTCAGACGTACGATCAATCAATATGTTGACTGAAGCTTCGCCTTGTTTTACTGTGTAGGACTACACAGTTTTGCAGCAGAGGAGGACATTTGCAGCACACATTACACGAGAGCATTTACGGAAGATCCACCTAGAAACTCACAGAGGGATAATTACTGTCTTGTGCTCAATTACCTGCGATGAGCAGAGGGAGCAGCAAAAGTCTTGAACGACCACAGACAGTCTCTCCCTTTTATGTAAGTCTGCAGAAGAATATGTAATTAAGGAAACCGTTGCGATAATAAAATTTTGAAATATTCTTATGCCCCGCTGTACAGTTCTCGCAAATGAGAGCCACTTACTGCAGTCGCTTCTTATTCATTGTTGGAGCCCTTAAAATTTAGTTAACTGAGACGCTGGAGCACCAGGCTTAAAGGATAACCAAACGACCGTTTTTGTTTGTTCTTCGGAGAGTAGAATTTATTACGTCAAAACAGGCAGGAGATGAAAGCGCAGGGAAAGGAACCTGGGGAACAACGAAGCTCGATAAGACGCTTAGAGATCAGGAAGTACTCGTCGAGCCCAAAGAAGAGCTGCTTGCTGAGAGAGGCATCTAATAAGAGAATAATTGAGAGACACTACAACGAAAGCCGATAATTAATACGCGACATATTTCGATTTAATGAAGCTGACGCAGTAATAAATTTAATAAGAAAACGACGCTATTTTTCGGTTCATTTGCTGCTTCTTTATTAGAACCGTGTGCGCCTCTGTTGCTCTGTCTTAATTTTTGAATTAGCACTGCTGGGACACGTCCTTCAATTTTGCTACAGATACGCATATTGGATTAAATCTTCTCACTTATCTATGCTTCTTCGTTGCACTGAAACACTGAAACACTGATTACTATTAGTTTCGGAGTGCTGTAACTCATTAACCATTGTGAACTGAAAATAAATCTTTTTCTCATTTTTTTATGTAGAGCTGAACCAGTAGGGTAGTTGACCCATTTGGTGTTGCGAATAGCAGTTCTCTTTGAATAAGAACAAGTGCGAAGTAATACTCATAACAAAGAACCTAACGGTATCCGTTACTAGACGTAGCAGTGAACGTGTGGAGCACGTCACATCGTTGCAGCATTTTATCTGCAACTTTGAGAACCAGTGTTAAATGTGGCGAATAGGTTTAAGTCTTCAAGTTGCTAATGCGACCACTCCAAGAATTCTGCTGCAGCCTGTTCTTCGGCACCACAAGCCGCGTAACACACGTAGGCATTACTCCGCGACCTTAGGCAACGGCCTGATGATGTCACGAAACGATAGTTACCCAAATAGAGTTCGGCTTGCTGACCCTGTTTACATATGAAACTGTTGTCTTTATAGCCGCTGATGATACCCTCAACATTAGACGAATCATCAGGGACAGAATCCTACCTTGCACCACGGTCTAATGCTCATAAACCGGAATTCATCAAAGACGTAAATGCCGGCCATAAAAGAGTGCATTGTATGATTTAAGAGAAAAGTTCGAGGTACTTAAACAGGAATCCTTGGAAGATAGGCGACATTTTTTCTGACGATAACCTATTCGAGGACAACTGTGCGATAATTCTGCAGCCATCATCTTAATCTCACTTACGGACCGTGAGAATAAAATACATGAGATTCTGGTGTTTAACGCGCCACTTAAGTGGTTGTTCTCTCGATCCACACATGAATGTAACAGGGCACAAGTATATTCCATCATGTACTATACGGCGACTTGTGGAATATACCGGGTGAACGGGAAAAACCGACAAAATTTCGGTTGTCGTTGAGGGTAATTAGTAATTCGTTCTAGTTGTTACCTCAACTACAGGGAGGAGAAGCATGATTCTGCAATGACGTACTGACTTCAGAATAGTACGCTACACTCACCGCTGTACACTGTACTCCTTCCACTCGAGCGTCTTTTCAGGGATGTATACGGCCCTGACTTCATTTTTACAGAGTGAGAATACGTGACCGCATCTAAATGCATAGGTGAAGAAGCTCTTGGGACGATGTTAGGCGATTGGGCTGGCCTGCCTGTTCCCGTGACTTAAATCACGGCACGTGTAAGGTGGTGGGGAGATGTATTGCAGCGTGCCGAAATGCACCAACGGCCGTCCAGTAATTGTCAACTGCAGTGGTAAACAATGTAACGCCTTACCATAAGAACTCGTGCCACCATAATGGGCAGCATTGGTGCACGTATCACAGCATGTATTGAATCCGTGGTGTTCGCATAACCTATTAAGAACCATTCCCCGCCTTTCGAAATTCTCAGGGGACCATCGTCAATCTAGTCACTTCTGCGTCATTACTGTTTTCGAATAAAAGTGTCATTTTTGTTCGTCTCATTGCGTATTTTTTCCAGTTACCTTGTGTACTTTACTGCAGCTGTTCTTCCCTTGTATGAGCCAAGGTGGCAATAACATATCATCCGAAAGTTACTATCGTCCCTTTTGGTTATCACGGAGACTGGTGTAATGTATTAAGATGTATTTATGGAATATCAGAGAATGCGATCGACTAGAATGGCGCTCTATGAAAACTACGGTTCAGTAGCTTTGGTAGAGTCCATAAATAACGCAGTAAATGTTAGGTATACCTGTAGTATTGGTACACAAACTTTTGTGTAACCGAAGTAATTATTTCAGATACATTGAAGTTTACAAGCACAAACATAAAAAAATCTTTGTAATTATTCTTCTTATTTTGTACTCCATAGAACGTTCATCATCACGACCAGAAGCAAAAGTTTGCTGCAGACAACCTTGTATCTAGGGAAACCACAGCTATGAGTAATCATCTTGGGCGATCGACTGGTGTTGCGCTCTACGAAAGCTACAATTCAGTAGTTTTGGTACAGTCCATAAATGACATAGCACATGATAGCATTACCGGTAGTACTAGTTATGTTGGTACGCAAAGAAACATAAATGAATGCGTGTGACAGCAATCACAGCTATGAGTAATCATCTTGGGTGTTAATAAACCATTTCAGCTGTATTTAATCCTTTATTTTTACATCACTGCGGGCTTCGTGGCACAAAAAACCATATCTTCAGTTGATCATATAACGAAGCAAGAGCTTATGAGTAACGGAACATATTTAATGCAAAAAAATGGTTTAAATGGCTCTAAGCACTACGGGACTTAACATCTGAGGTCATCAGTCCCCTAGACTGAGAACTACTTAAACCTAATTAACCTAAGGACATCACACACATCCATGCCCGAGGCAGGATTCGTACCTGCGACCGTAGCAGCAGCGCGGTTCCGGACTGAAGCGCCTAGAACCGCTAGGCCACAGCTGCCGGCATATTTAAAGCAGAGTGGTAGGAAATTCCCATTACAAACTACGAGGACTTTTGGAAGGGAGTAGATAATGTTTTAAACTAGGATCCATATCCGTAAACGTACCGCTTCCTTGCTGCAACCATTATAGAACATATTGATAACGCGACCACTTCTATAAGTAATTTATTAGGCGTAACGCAGTACATAACTTGTTTTACAGTTCCATTCATTAATAGTCAAAGAAATTGCTCATGTACTCGTTGACGGATTCTCTTCAACGTGATGTCGCACGGCCTCTTCCAATTCGGAAACACGGCGTCTCCTTGGAGCATCACAGTCAGCCCTACAGACGGTGAAGGTAGCCTCTCTCGAAGTCGTTGCGTAACTGTAGCGAAACGGGAATGTGATGGAGTCAGACGTTGTGGAGAACGATCTTGATAAGGGCGACGAGCAGCTGTTCCATTACCGTGAGCTTCGCCATGCGGAAGAATCATGTCTGTGTAACCTGCAAACGTGTACTAAACCATGTTGCTCTAACACGCGTGAACGAGGCTTGAACCCGGTCAGCCTATCCGACATAAGCACTGCACACCATGACTACCCTGTTGCATACCTACCTAGCAAACATGATTTCAAACAGCTGTAGCACGGAAACGATGCCTTTTCAAACATGGGTTCCTGTTTAAAATATTGTGTACTTGCTCCCGCCTACAAGGCCTTGAAGTTGGTAACTGGAATTTCCGAACACGTTGTATAAACTTTGCGAAATACTGAATTTTCTGTTTTGCGTTTTTTTTCTTGGTAGGGGAGGGGGGGGGGAAGTGAGGAAGATTTTGGAAATTTGTGGTATGGACTATGGGAGCAAATTGCTGAGGTCATCAGCTTACGCGATACTTAATCTAACTTACTCTAAGGACAACACCCGCACCCATGCTCAGACGGGGGGGAGCCGCGCCGCGCGAACCGTGGCTAGGCGCCTAAGACCGAACGGCTAAACCCGCGCGGCTGGGGGGGGGGGGGGGGGGGGAGGAACGGCGTTATCCAGCGCATAATGACTCCATTTTTCTTAAACTTTTACTACAACATTCCTCTGTTTCAGGTTACAAATCAACAATTATTGAAAAAACCGGTCACGCAGGCAAAGGGATCGAAACGACACAATGCTCGATAGGTATGAAACACACTTCACATACAGATAATGCGGTTACGATCTTAAATGACCAAGCTTACTGAGAAAACTATGCTAGTCTATCTTACTCGTGTTAGTCTACGGTAATTTTACGGTCTAGGTCTGAAAGGAGCAGGCTGGTTCAGCACCGGTACGGCAACTCCGGGACCAACGGCTGGGGCAGGGCGTTCTGCACGGCAACCCAGCCAGCGGTGACGTCAGCGGCTGACAAATGGCCGCTCGCCGTGTTTACCTGCGGCCACATACCGTGCCGGGCCGGTCTGGGCGCCGGCGGATGTGGTCGTTAGCGCCGCCCCGACCACCAGACATACTGCCCGCTTCGCGCTTGCGCTGTGCGGTAGAGGTCGACTCGGAAATGGCCGGTTCCAGTCCTGGTGGAGGAAAATATCTGGTGGCAGTGGAAGGAGATGAGTAGACTGTGCCTATGGTCCAGCTTAAATCTGCAGTTTTACCTTTCATTTACAGCACCGCTTGATTTCCGAGCTTGCGTAGAAAAAAATTAGAGAAACTGGTACCATGTAAAATTAACAGTAGTCCGCAGCTCCTGGTTGTGCGGTAGCGTTCTCGCTTCCCGCGCCCGGGTTCCCGGGTTCGATTCCCGGCGGGGTCAGGTATTTTCTCTGCCTCGTGATGACTAGGTGTTGTGTGATGTCCTTAGGTTAGTTAGGTTTAAGTAGTTCTAAGTTCTAGGGGACTGATGACCAAAGCTGTTAAGTCCCATAGTACTCAGAGCCATTTGAACCAATTAACAATAAAGACCCTATCACTCCTTGCAGACATGCCCGAGGAGCAATTCTGCCAAATTTCACAAAGATCTATTTACAAATGTGCTCACAGTCCCTTCTGTTGTCTTTTTGTGTTTTAGTTTATTCATTAGTTATTGCCAAAAACAAACGACGAAACAAGATCTTTGTTTCAAACGTCCGCAATGTCATTATTTTCTCAAATTTCAAAAAATCTTACTGATTAAGAAAATAGTTTGTTTTCCGATTTCAGATTAGATTTGCATACTGTAGAACTTGCGTCTTGTCCACGCCTCATTTTGGACAGAGGAACTTCAATTTTTCGGATGGGGTTCTTAGTGATGATTTAATTTCTTTGAAAAAATTAGAAAAGTCCCAGAATCGATTAATAATGCGCAAAAAGATTTACGTCGATTGTTCCATTAATTTTTCCAGAAAAACTGTAAATACCTTTTTTCACAGGCTGACTGAAGACAGTGGAACTTTAAGCATTTTTTCTCGCTCTCCATATGCAATTACAACCGGAAGAAAGTCTCTGGCATTCACTTCACATTGATTTGCGGAGTATGTACACTGATGACCATGAAGATAAGATTAGAGAGATTAGGGGTTATAGACAGTCGTGTTTCCCCCGCTCTATTAGCGGGTGGGACAGGAAAGGAAATGACAACTAGTGGTACAGGGTACCCGTGGCTTGCGGAGTATGTACGCGAATGTGGATGATACGAAACAATGTTGTTAGCGGCTTAGTTGCAGCAATTTTGTGTCCCACGAATTCGATAAATCCTCAGTACGTTTGCGGAAGTAGGTATCAAAACTGGCTCTGAGCACTATGGGACTTAACATATGAGGTCATCAGTCCCCTAAAACTTAGAACTACTTAAACCCAACTAACCTAAGGACATCACACACATCCATGCCCGAGGCAGGATTCGAACCTGCGACCGTAGCGGTCGCGCGGTTCCAGACTGAAGCGCCTAGAACAGCTCGGCCACTCCGGCCGGCGAAGTGCACTTTCACCATTACTCTTCATTGTAGTGATAGACGATATAATGAGTACAGTAGCACAAGTAATTGGTGTAAGGAAAATGAAAGGTATGGTGTTTGCAGATGATGTGATGATTTGGGGAATAAGGAGGAGGAAGTACAAGAACAGTTGGACGTATGGGAACGAACAGTACAAGAGTATGGGATGAAATTTAGTATAAGTAAGAGTGAGATGATTATCATAACAGGAGAGAACAACAAATGGATTAACAATTGGTGGGGAACCATTGAGGAGAATGGAGATTTTCAAGTACCTAGGAAGCCTGATAAAGGAAGATGGAAGAAACAACAGAGAAATAAACGAGCGGGGGAGAAAAGCAGAAGCGTTTTAGAAGAGCTTCAGAAGCCTGATATGGAGCAAGGATGTACCCCCATCAGTAAAAAGGTTATGTACTGGTTATACTATGTCCCGACCCTGATATATACATCATAAACCTGGGTTAAGAATGGAAGAGAGAAAATCGAAGTACAAGCTACTGAGATGAGATTCCTTAGAAACAGTATTGAAGTGACAAAGGTAGACAGGTTAAGAAATGAGAGGATCAGAGAGTTAATGAAGGTGGAACCATTACAAGAGGAGATAGAGAAATCAAGGCTGAGATGGTATGGACACGTTAAGAGGATGGAGGAGAAGAGGATAGCCAGGAGGATACACGAGATGAAACTCGAAGGAAAGAGACCAAGAGGAAGACCGAGAGACGGATGGCTGAAAGGAGTAGAGGAATGCGTCCAGAAGAAAGGAGACTGGACCAAGACGGAGAGATGGTGGCAAGATAGAAGACGACGGCCAGAGGCTGGAAACTGTTAATGATGATGATGAGGAGGAGGAGGAGGATGATGATGATGATGATGATGATGATGATTAATTGCACGTACAAAAATAAACGTACGTGGTGAGTTATGTTCGAGCCTCTGTCGAAAATGCTGCAATAAAATACACTTCAGTGTACACTTTTGTGGCTCCTTTGCACTAATAGCCAGTACTAAGTACCTTTAAGTATTGCAGAGCCCACGACTCCAGAGCATATATGGCATATATTTTGTAATACATCAGAGCACACTTCTTTTTAGATAATTACACATGTTTGTTTAGCTCCTCTTCTTGTAGAAACGTAGCATTGTAACATTATCTTCCAAGGCTCTCATTTCTCTGCCTCGTGATGACTGGGTGTTGTGTGATGTCCTTAGGTTAGTTAGGTTTAAGTAGTTCTAAGTTCTAGGGGACTGATGACCATAGATGTTAAGTCCCATAGTGCTCAGAGGCATTTTTTCCCAAGGCTCTCATTGATAATACCACGCGCACACACATTACGTCTCCGTATCATCCCGTTGTGAAGTAGGGCTCTCTGTATTGTATTGTTCTGGAACTACAATAACTGAATAAATCTGCTGAGATTTCCCTACAGAATATTCCTTAACATTAAAGCCACGTCTCCTCACAATGAGAAATGTGTAACGTTACAATATTTTTAATAACATAATCCTTTTAACAAATTAAACGAAGCAGTATACATTTGCATATTTATCAAGTAGGGTTTATGAACGTCTGTAGCATCATTAGTTGGATTGTAGCCAAGAGGCGGCAGCAATTTACCACCACTTCACGGTATTACATCCGCTAGATTGCATACGGGGTGATGCGTCTCTTTCTATCGCGAGAGTAAACAAGTGGTCAATGTTGCCGTCTGTTAGAATGCAATATCATTAAGGGAAAAAAATTATGTGGTTGGAAGTTCATTGTCTATGGTCGTAATGATACAACTTCCACCTTCCATGACAAGGCGTGGAAGCCCGACACCCTGTGGCCTTCTCGTGGTTTCGCCGTCGTTCAGCCACTTTCCGTAGATGGTGACGACAGTAGCAGGCAAAGAGCCGACTAGCTTCGTCGCCTCCGAGATGCTCGTTCCTGGCGCAGGGCCATAAAAATCTGCCCTTTGTCAAAGACGCTCGTGTCATTGGATTTACCTTTCTCGGTGCTGCAATGATTTTTGCATTCGTCTCTGCTCCGCTTATATACTTCCCTTAGCGTGTCACGTCCTTGCAATCAACAGCCGGCATACAGTCTACTGATGGACGGTGGTCGCTTCGTCAGTGTATGTACAGGATGTTTTTTTTTTTATTTTCGACACTACGGTCAGGAGAGGTCGTTGCTTTTAATTTGATCGTACATTCTCCAGGGCCGACTTAATAGTTGTACGATTTTCGTATTTCTGCGAGAGGTTCTGCCGAACATGCTGAATCATGTTCTCATGCCTATTTGGCACCGCAGTTGATTTCACCACGACGGAGCCCCCTCGCATTTCAGCAAACAAGTGAGGGCACATATGCAGGCAACCTTTCCCGGTCGCTGGATTGTCGCGGTGGGCCAGTCGTATGACTCGATCTGTCTCTAATAATTTTTTTCCTGTGTGTGTGTGTGTGTGTGTGTGTGTGTGTGTGTGTGTGTGTGTGTGGTGATGCGGGGGAGGGGGGGGGGGAGCGTATCTGAAGGGCATTTTGCATGAAACACCTATCATATCGTGTGTATGAAACACCTGTCACATTGCCAGAGGTCCTAGTAGACAGGATTGTTGGGGCAGCAGGATGTCTTCCAGATAAAACACGTATCTTTGAAAACCTGTTCCGTTCAGTGCAGCGTCCATGTCAGACGTGTCGCGATGCATCTGGACAATACTTTAAGCATCTTCTATAGTGGGTGTTAATCTGTGTGTTGTGACGAAATAACCAACGACCCCCCATTCCTATGTGATTACTGATCCTTGTTGTATGCCGGATGTGCCACATCAACTTGGAACCTTTTTTTTTTTTTTAATCACATTGTAGGTCTAATCTAAAGCATCAGCAAAACTGTGATCGCTTTTAATAGGCGACGGATGACTGGACACTTAAATATAAGGAGAACAGACGGCACATTAGATACGAAAGCCGTCTTGTTGCTAGTGCTTCGAGGATCTCCTGCTCTAACTAATCGCGGCACACGCGAGAGATGTACTAGCTGCTGGCGCCGCCAGAGTAGCGGGCTAGCGGCGAGGCAGGCGTGTTGCCCGTCCGACATCCGCCACGCTCCGCTGGCCGTGGGTGAGGAATCGCTGGCTGCGGCGGAAACGTCCGCTCACCCGCCGGCCATCTCTCACGCCGGCTCCCTCTGGCCTGCCCAGCTCGCTGACCGCACGAAATATGCAGACAACAGGAAGACGTCACAGCAGACGGCACACGAGCCGCCTCCCTGCCCTTGTCTGTCAGCTGTGCCGGTCACGCATACGGAAGGAACTGGGCTGCGTTAACTCTCAACTCTGCTGCCAAAATACACTGCTCGCCTATTAAAACCCCAACACTATGAAAGCTGCGTGCAACAATTGTCCATGAGATGCAGTATATGCTTGTATTCCCATGCAGCTTCAAAACGATATCACAGTTCATCAAGAGTAGTGACTGGTGCATTGTGACGAGCCAGTTGCTCGGCCACCATTGACCAGACGTTTTCAGTTGGTGAGAGACCTGGAGAATGTGCTGGCCAGGGCAGCCCATACAGGACCTGCAGCGTGCGGTCGTGCATTATCCTGCTGAAATGTAGGGTTTCGCAGGGATCGAATGAAGGGTAGAACCACGGGTCATAACACATCTGAAATGTAACGTCCACTGTTCAAAGCGCTGTCAACGCGAACAAGAGATGACAGAGACGTGTAACCAATGGCACTCTATTCCATCACGCCGGGAGATACGCCAGTATGGCGATGGCGTGCGTTCAACGCGATGTCGCCAAAAACGGGTGCGACCATCATGATGCTGCAAACGGAACCTGGATTCATCCGAAAAAATGACGTTTTGCCATTCGTGCACTCAGGTTCGTCGTTGAGTACACCATCGCAGGCGCTCCTGCCTGTGATGCAGCGTCAAGGGTAACCGCAGCCATGGTCTCCGAGCTGATAGTCCATGCTGCTGCAAAACGTCGTCGAACTGTTCGTGTAGATGGTTGTTGTCTTGCAAACGTTCCCATCTGTTGACTCATGGATCGAGACGTGGCTGCACGATCCGTTACAGCCATGCGGATAAGATGCCTGACATGTCGACTGCTAGTGATACGAGGCCGTTGGGATCCAGCACGGCGTTCCGTATTACCCTCCTGAACCCACCGATTCCATATTCTGCTAACAGTCATTGGATCTCGACCAACGCGAGCCGCAATGTCGCGATACGATAAACCGCAATCGCGATAGGCTACAATCCGACCTTTATCAAAGTCGGAAACGTGATGGTACCCATTTCTCGTCCTTACACGAAGCATCACAACAACGTTTCACCAGGCAACGCCGGTCAACTGCTGTTTGTGTATGAGAAATCGGTTGGAAACTTTCCTCCTGTCAGCACGTTGTAGGTGTCGCCACCGGCGCCAACCTTGTGTGAATGCTCTGAAACGCTTATCATTTGCATATCACAGCATCTTCTTCCTGTCGGTTAAATTTCGCGTCTGTAGCACGTCATCTTCGTGGTGTAGCAATTTTAATGGCCAGTAGTGTAGTTATAAGTTCTAGGGCACTGATGACCTCAGATGTTAAGTCCCATAGTGCTCGAACCATTTGAACCCTCAAATGTTAAGTCATATAGTGCTCAGAGCCATTTGAACCATTTTTATGCTGTACTGTTTTCATGGCCAGCGCGTCCTCTAAATGTCTCACCCACTGTAATCCTCTGATAATGCAATGCTGAGAGGCTGTCACACTCGCCAACAGTTCGACTAATGAACTCTGGCATGGAATGACGTGCCCGTCTGTCATTCTGATTCGATGCCCCTACCCTTATGTCACCCAAACTCAGTTTGACTCGATATCCATCGGATATAGTATCATCGCTAATGACGAAGATGGCAGCTCTGTGTAATAAATTTCGCACCATGTAAACCGTCAAAACAACTACAAATAAAATCTTCTTTAAACTATCTCGTATTGACATAGCAAGTTCAATTTCGTTATTTGCTATCCTTTCTGTTGTTGCAATATTAATATAGGTGTAGTTTATGACTACTTCGCTTTCTATGTCCTATACGAAGCGGAAGAAGAGTAATCAGGGTTTCCAAGTTTCACTTTAGACTTTCGGAGATGGCATAGTTTGGCACTTGAAACTGAAGAAGGATATGCTTTTATATAAGCGAAAAGCATTCGTTACGTTCTTTGATATTAATTATACTCCGCCCGACCAAGAAGTGCCGAGACTGATTTTATTCCGGACGTACAAGTGCAGTAACTGCGGTGGCAGCTTGAATTGCCATTTCGAAGAAACAACGGCGCATCCGACGAGCCAGTTGTGAGCAGGCAGTGTTAACAGTGCACGTGCGGCCGTAATCAGCGTCGTTGTGTCAGAAATGGCAATAGACCAACATTCCTAAATCAAATATTTAAGTAATTCTCGATAATGTTTTGAAGAAGAGAAAATAGAGCTCCAGCTTTCTCCCTCGCACTGATGTTCAAGTGTTCAAATGTGTGTGAAATCTTACGGGACTTAACTGCTAAGGTCATCAGTCCCTAGCACCTTAACAACCAGCTTAAAAGTAACCACGTGTAGAGGCTTGCCGCGACTTAAGTGTAATACAAAACGCGATAAATCGTTTTCTGGAAAATATCATTGTTGTTATCAATAGGACCTTACCGCAAAACGAAACGGTAAAGTGCAGAAATCCATATGAAGGGTAAACTCTATAATGACATTACCGACAGTGAAGCGCGAATTGAACAATACCACGAATAAGGACATCTCTGACAGTTCCACGAGGCGGTATAAACGCTCCGTGCATTTTGTGTTAGAGCGAGGAGACTATGTAGAATACATGAAACATTAAAACCGCAATCTTAACTTTTTCTCTATTTTGTATTACGCCAGTCTCGAAACAGTTTGGACTGACTGCGTAGACACAAAGTCAACAGATTAATGTGTGAAAACCACTTAACTTTCCATATTACCATGCATACTCCGAGTAGGCCTTGATCTACTCTAGAGGTCCTACGCTGCAGAAACACGACTGCTGTATAACGAAATTTTCTTAGTATTAGTAATTCTGTAAATCATTAAACGAACTATTGAGTGTTTCTTGTGTATGAACTTAAAAATATGTGATTACTTGATTATAGTGAGATTAGAATGTCTTAGGATTAAATGGAAGCTTGTAATGGGTTGGGAACTTTAACCCATAGCCTCTTGAGAAGTCGCGAGCTTCTCCTATCTGTCTTTTTGTTAAGCATATGATATCGTTATGTAGCTTTGCGTTTCAAATTTTTTAGAATGTCCAAGTTTCTGGATTTGTGTTGTACATGTCGTGTCTTTAATCGTTTTCAGTACTGTCAACGGAATGTCCAGTTTAAAACCAATGGGTGGGTGGCTTCAGTTGATTTATTTTTGCAAACTCGTAACCATTAAAAGAAAATATTTGTTTTACGTCGGAGATAAAAACGTATGAAAATACTGTTGCAACTATAATCATTCGAATAGCAAAGAAAATGAAAAAATTTCCCCGATCACATGATTTTTTTTTCTTTTTTCCTGCGACAACACTGATAATTAGAGCGGTTGACACCTCTTTCAAATTTTTCTGTTTCTCACAAAAAAAAATCGAGAGCGTGTATGTGTGTGTAAAAAGAGCAAAAGAGCGATACGCAATGGCAGGAGTGAACGTAACGGCGGGAAATACGAGAATAAAAGAAATAGTCCGGCGGAGGAATTGGTTTGGTCCCGCTCCCCGTGACCCTGCGGCTAGGGCAGCCCGTTTATCTGGCGTGGCGCCCCTGCACGCCGCTGTGTAGGCAGCCCGTCACGGCCGCCTGTCATGCAGGATGCGGTTCCGCCCGGCTGCGCTGATTAAACCCGCGCTCCGCTCGCCGGAGCGGCTGTTAGTTACTCGCGAGTTTCGCTGCACATTTAGGTCGCTTCATTTTCCCACCTAACCTTCGTTTTGCGTGTGGTATTAAAAAAATCACATACGCAATCAAGCGACACTAAAGAGTTCAGATTTTTCGGTTACGTGCATGTTAACCTGCGACTATCCAGGTAACACGGCCAAAAATTGCTGTCGCAGCACATAGCAAATTAAATAGATTTCCGATGGCTGCGCAAGTACACTCTTACAGCAGTTTGGGACTGACACATTCTCACGTAAGAGATGGAGGTGATGGAATATAACGCAACTGGACTTTACATTAATGTTGGCTCGTGGCTGCAAATGCAAAGATTCTGGGCTCAATAGTCACTTGGTCCTAGGAATTATTCTTTCGCCAACTGTGTATTCCATTACTTGCAGTTAACTATAAACATGACAAAGGCAAAAGAGCGCAAAGGTAGGTCAGTTCAAAATTTGAGGAAGCCAGAGCTTTTCTTCGATAGAATTATGGCTAGTAACACAATGCGGTGTTTAAACGAGTTTTCAGGTCGAGGGTAGCTTTACGTAACATTTTATTAACTTCTTCAGCCTACTCTGTCATTATAGTCGTCACAAAGCATACCACCGTAAAGTCCAGTACTTATTTCGTCATTTCGCAGGGATACAGAGTATCATTGTGAATATTTATGTTGTGGTAAGGGCGAGAAAAATTACAGATAAGTAGGGTGACTGACATTCTTCTATTAGGTGGTACAGGCTAAAGCACACACATCACATAAAAGTTGCTGATTTTAATCGTGTGATTTCTGTGGATGAGTTAAATCGCTATTCCCAAAGTGCCGTGGATGTGTTTAAATGCAGTCTCTGTGTTTTCCTTAAGCGCTCTTCACATGTTTACATCTCCTGCTTCACCGACCCCCACAGTGTTGCGGACAAGCTACTTCCATATCTCAGTGATCAGAATAGCTTCAAGTGCTTAGTACAAAACATACATACCTCCTTACGTGCTCTCATCTGCAAAAACCTCGTTTCAATACCTTGAGTCCTTATGACATATGAAGACTGTTTGGCCATATGATTCCTGATGTACAGGGAAGGAATTTGGCTCGCCACATGTGACTGTCCGCTGGATATAAAAACCTAACTCGACAATGAAGTGAAATACTGCTCTGCTCTCAATTTTAAGTGAAATTTCGATGTCTTATCAACATCCCATACATAGATATATACGAGCTAAAATCAACCATATACAAAGTCTATTTAGTGCATAAAATTTTGTACACTGCTTTACTTAATTTGATAATGCGCAGTCACTACGACGAATAACAAAAAGAAATTCATTCCTTTATTGAGCGAAGATATTAGACTGTATAATTTGCAAACATCAAATTTTTTCACCGATTACTTTTCTTGAAATTGGATGATAAGTATTTCATAACGGCCGGAACGCCATCTATGAACACAAGTAACAGCCTTAGGTAGGCAGTACAGTGACAACACAGCCATTCTAGGCAGAGAATGCAAGAGGACATCTGTAGCAGTCAAATGGTTCAGAAATCCCCTCCTTATTTGCGATACATTATGTATACTTTCATCGTGTTGTAATTTTAGCCCCCAGCAGAGTGTGTATCTTTCACTGTGTCTGAATGCCACGTGTAACCACTAAAGATTCGTGGAAAATAAAAGTTGGTCCTCCAGATTCGTCTGGTTTTCAAATTTTCAGTAGATGATGGTCGCCTTCGAATCGATATCTTAGTCTACATATCGATTCCTTCGTTCCTTGCAGTTATTGAAACGTGTGGAACGTCATTAATCACAAGGTTGTAATGGAGTTTCCCTATTCATGTCTTGCATTGCAGTAGCAGGAAACGTCTGCTGTAAACTACTCGCGCTCGGCTGCTGGCTAGTAAGATTTTGGTGAAGCTTGTAACAAACTAGGAGCAAAATTAAGGGTATATTTTTTTCTTTTATCTATTATTTACATTCCTCAGCAATTGGGGAGGGGGACGGAAGGAGAACAGGCTCGATGTAGGTGTTTTAATTCATCAATCTTTGAATAAAAGCACCAAAAAATATGTAAAAAGGATACATCGATGGAAATAAAAACTGGTACTTCAGTTTCGATGATTTGGTGGTTGCGATCCTGGGACTAGTTTCCTAACTGCGGAATTTGGGCACAGCTGGGATTAGAGAGGAAAGTGATATGAGAAAGGATGTGGAGTTCGTTTTGATAAAGGTCAAGAGAAATGATGTAGGTTTACCGTCAAGCATGGAAAAGATGCTTTTGAGCCTTTAATTTGAGTGCGAGGGATAAAGTAGATTGCAGATGATAGGGATGATTTTGTGGGATGAAAGGTCCCGCAATTCGGGATATGTGTCTTTCGCGGGCTGTGCTACTAGCGACAGCTAACTAGGCGCGACTCACTACCCGTCCTCACATTATTACTTCCGCCGGTACCTCTCTCGTGCACAACTTGCTGTACCAGCATTCCTGGAATAAAGGATATTGCGGAGAAATGGCTTAAAAACAGTCCAGGGATTCTTTCCAGAAGATGACTCTCAGTCTGCGACGTAATGTGTGCTGTTCTGTAGGAAGATTAAAAAGTGTGTACCTGGCCGGGAGAGCTTCCGCACGTTCTGCTGCAGAGTGAAAGATTTCTTATATAGTTATTGCCAATCTGGGGGAGAAGGGCACTACAGATTACCCTCGAAAAGGGTTAATACTAAGCTTCCCTCCGTACCCTCCCACAGATTTTTATTTTATTTTATTATTATTTATTTATTTATTTATATATTTTTGCCAGTCTTTTCACTAGTTTGATGCAACCGACACCAATTCCTGTCCTGTGGTAACCTTTAAAAGTAGCAATTGAACCTTACATCATCATTTATTTGTTGGATGCGTTCCTATCTCTTTCTTGCCTTATAGTTTTTACACCCTACAGTTCCCTCAAGTGCGATGTATTAATACATGTCTTCTCTTCGCCGATGGTTTTCAACACCCTTGTATAGCACCACAGCCAACGGCCTTACCGCAGTGGCAACACCGGTTCCCGTTAGTTAGCACTTGAATTGGTCACCGTCCGGATCTGCCGAGTGCTGTAGGCAAGCGGGGTGCACTCAGCCCTCGTATGCCAAATGACGAGCTACTTGGTTGATAAATAGCGGCACAGGTCACGAAAACTGACAACGTCGATGAGAGTGGTGTGTTTAGCTCATGTCTCTCCATATTCGTATCCTCTGACACTTACGGGCTGTGAGGGTGACATGGCAGCCGATCGGTGGCGTTAGGCCTTCAAGGCTCGTTTGGACGATGTTTGTTTGTTTTTTCTATAGCACCACATCTGATTTCCACCCACTGCTGTGTTCAAACGTACGAGGGGCATCCTTAATAGCAACGACCCCGAATTTTTTATGTGAAAACTCTTAAAAGTCTTTAAATAAAACAAACATTAGTAACATTCTACGTTTATTCATCATGTCTACATATTCACAGCGCTCTGCCGCTAGATGGTTCGAGAGGGCCCGGAACCGTAACGTGAAACACAGCGACTTGTAAAGTACCTTCATCGGTACCTGAGAAAGAGCGTGTTCTAAAACAGTTTCGAATTCGAAGAGTTCGTCCACGCCCTTCTTCAGCATGACAATGTCGGACCACACACGAGCGCTACGACATCTGCAACAATCCGATGCCCTGGGTTGTCATCGATCATCCTCCATACAGTTTCGACCTGGGTCTTTCCGATTTTCGTCTGTTTACTGAACTTAGAGCACACTTCCAAGGACTAAATTTTGATGATGATGAAGTGATAAGCAGAGGTGAGCTTGTGCCTCCGTCAATGTTTCTACAGCGTTTCTGTGTTGAGAAATAAATAGGTAGACATGAAAAATGAGGATGTGGAATGTTAATACAGTTCCTTCTATTTAAAATGCTTTGAGAGTTTTCACATAAAAAATTCTGAAGCATTACTTTTCAGGACGCCCTCGTGCGTCTGCAAACAATGTTTTTCTCAAATTAATGCCAATGTTTGATAATATTAGACAGGCTTTGGCCAGGAATACCTTCTTTTTTTGTTACAGTCGGCTTTTTATGCCCTTGTTTCCTCCGTCATGTGTTGCTTTGCTTTCAAGACATCAGAATTCAATCACTTTGTTCGCTTTGTAGTCCCAAATTTTGATATTAATTTTATCACTAATCTCGTTTCTCCTGCCCCTCATTACTTCCGCCTTTCTTCGTTTTACTGTCAATCCAAAACGTGTACTCGTTAGACCTTTCATTCCACTCAAAAGATCCCACAATTCTTCATCCGTTTCACAGAAGAAAGCAATGCCGTCAGTGAATTTTATCAGTGGTATCCTTTCACCCTCTGTTTTAATCCGACTCCTGAATTCTGGCCTGTTGACTGTGCTATAGTTCTTGCACTTACATTAATGAGCCAAAACATTTTACCACCTGCTTAATAGCTTGTTTGTCCATTTTTATGACGATCCCTGTGTTTCATGGATTCGACAGTTTGTTGGTAGGTTTGTGGAGGTACGTGGCATTAGATTTCTACACACAGGCCACGTAATTCGCGTAAATAATGGGCCGCTGATTTTCGTACGTAGTGATGGGCCCAATAGCGATCCAGGTGGGTTCCGTAGGACATATCAGGCGAATTTGATCGCCGAGATATCAACGTGAGTTCACTATAATACTGCTCAAACCATTCTAGCTTGGTTATGGCTCCCAGATACGGACAATTATACTGCTGAGATGAGGACGCCGTCGGGGAAGACATCAGGCATGAAGGGATGCCGGTGACTTGCAGCTGTCGGCGTGTCTTCGATTACTACCAAAGGTCCCACGCAAGAACAGGTGAACATCTCCCGTAGCATAATACTGCTCCCATCGGCCTGCATCCATGGTACGCTTTACCTTTGAAGCCGCCGCTCACCTCGATGACGGCGTTTGTGAAGGTGATCATCGACCTAGTATAGCAAAAGTGTGATTCTCCCAAAGAGCCGACGCGTCTCATTGATCGACGGTCGAATTTCGATGGTCATGTTTCCACTGCGATCGTAATTGTGGACACCTAGAGATGGTCTGCTGCGAAGCTCCATGTTCAATAATGTACGATGAACGGTATGCTCCGAAACATTTGTGCGTGCACTAGCATTGTGCTCTTTCGGCAGAGATGCTACAAATCACTATGCATCTTACTTTACACAGCAGACAAGCCTCCGAACCTCACGTTGTGTGAAGAGTCGTGAACGTCCAACTATTTAGCGGCTAGGGGTAGTTTCACTGTTCTTATATTTCTTTCCGTAGATGCTCACGACAATAGTACGTGAACATTCGAGCAGCTTCGCCGTATTAGAGATACTCGTTCACAGATTCTACGTAATCATAATCTGCCGTTTGTCAAAAACGCTTATCTCAATGTGATTTCTCCATCTGCAATCCATATCTTCGCTAGTGTGGTTCTATGTCCCTGTCTGCTCCGCTTACGTACCTTGTCACCGCGTCACCAGACGGCATCCAACGTCTCGGAGTGCAGTGGTCGTAATGTTTTGTCGTATCAGTGTAACTGCCTTTACTATCTTCAGGATTTTATGGATGATATTTTTCCTACAATCTGATGGCGTGTCTACAGAATAAATCCTACAAAACAAACTGAATAGTACGAGGGTCACTCAAAAAAAAGACACACTATTTTTTTTTAAATCCACTTTCATTCTACATGTCTGAAAGTTTTACAGTGTGTAGATACATCCTTTAGGAACAATATTTTCATTTCTCCACATAATTTCCATCCCTCTCAACTGCCTTACGCTCTTGGAACCAGCACCTGTATACCCGCACGGTAAAATTCTGGGCCAACCCGTTGGAGCCACTGTTTGGCAGGGTGCACAAGGGAGTCATCATCTTCAAACCTTGTTCCACGAAGAGAGTCTTCCGGTTTCCCAAAGAGGTGATAGTCACATGGAGCCAGGTCAGGACTGTAATGTGAGTGTTTCAGTGTTGTCCATCCGAGTTTTGTGATCGCTTCCATGGTTTTTTGACTTACATTTGGCCGTGCATTGTTGTGCAACAGCAAAACATCCTGCTTTTGCCTATGTGGTCGAACACGACTCAGTCGATCTTGAAGTTTCTTCAGTGTCGTCACATATGCATCAGAATTTATGGTGGTTCCACTTGGCATGATGTCCACAAGCAAGAGTCCTTCGTAATCGAAAAACACCGTAGCCATAACTGTTCCAGCAGAAGGTGTGGTTTTGAATTTTTTTCTTGAGTGAATTTGCATGATGCCAGCCCATTGATTGCCTCTTCGTCTCTGGTGAAAAATGACGGAGCCATGTTTCATCACCTGATACAATTCTTGCAAGAAATTGGTCTCCACCATTCTCGTACTGTTCCAAAAGTTCGCTGCATACCTTTTTTCTTGTTTCTTTGTGAGCCACTGTCAACATCCTGGGAACCCAACTGGCACAAACCTTTTTTAACGCCAACACTTTCAGTATTCTCAAACACTTCCTTCCCCTGTCCCAACGTAGCGTGACAATTCGTTCACTGTGATGCGTCTGTCAGCAGTCACCAATTCGTTAACTCTCTGCACATTGTCTGGAGTGTGTGCAGTACGAGGCCTGTCGCTGCGAAGACTATCCTCAATACTGCCGTGCCCGCCTTCGTCAAGTAACCTGCTTGCCCACCGACTAACTGTACTGCGATCGACAGCAGCATGTCCATACACCTTTTTCAACCTCTTGTGGATGTTTCCCACTGTCTCCTTTTCACGGCACAGGAATTCTATTACAGCACGTTGCTACTGACGAACGTCAAGTGTAGCAGCCACCTTGAAGACATGCTGTGACGGCGCCACTCACGGGAACAGGTTGAACTAAGTTTGAAAAGAAGCGGGAAGGATGTACGTACAAACTGTAAAACTTTCACACATGCAGAATGAAAATTATATTTTTACAAAAATAGTGTGCATTTCTTTTGGAGTGACCCTCGTATATTGTTTGCCTCTTGTCCCAATCCTAGCGAACCAATTAAATGCGACAGATTGATCCTGATGGACAGTTTTCCTTTTTTTCTGTTACACCTCGTACTTGACCATCCATCATCCGTCGCTATACGCGTGAGCGGAATCTAATGAACGCTTTACGGTACTCGTTTCAAGTAACAGAAAACCAAGTCGAGCAGACGTTCTGGCAGCGCACCGAGAGCTGGTTAGGCTGTGCTCGTGCGCAGGTGTTGCGGATTATCTGAGAGTGGTAATGCGCGACCGGCGTGCCGTGTGACGGGCGCTAACACAGCCGGCTCTTCGGGCTTAGGCCAGCCAGGGGCACTTCGATTAGGAAATGGCGCCACAAATCATGCGCCAGCTAATGACAGCTGCGATTGTCCCGCGGCGGCCGCGCTTCGTTACGCCGGCCTAATTACAAACTAATCTGCGTTGGCGGCGTCGGCAGCGGTGGCAACCGGGCGCCGCCCACGCAACACAGCGTCTGCCCCCGCTGCCAAAGCCCTCGCTGCTTCCTATACACAACTGCTACTCACAGAGTCCGTTTCTCTTTTTTAAGGAATTATTTCTGTGTAAACAAATGGTTACAGTTTTATACACCAAGAAATGCACTGATTGGCCAGACAGCCAGGAATCGCAACTGACAGCTTATTATCGCACCCATGGTATCTACGAGCACTGAAAGACCTAAGTCGAAACAAGGCCTCGGGAGTAGACAACATTCCATTAGAACTACTGACAGCCTTGGGAGAGCCAATCATGACAAAACTCTACCATCTGGTGAGCAAGATGTATGAGACAGGCGAAATTCCCTCAGACTTCAAGAAGGATATAATAATTCCAATCCCAAAGAAAGCAGGTATTGACAGATGTGAAAATTACCGAACTATCAGTTTAATAAGTCACAGCTGCAAAATACTAACGCGAATTCTTTACAGACGAATGGAAAAACTGGTAGAAGCCGAACTCGGGGAAGATCAGTTTGGATTCCGTAGAAATGTTGGAACACGTGAGGCAATACTGACCCTACGACTTATCTTAGAAGAAAGATTAAGGAAAGGCAATCCTACGTTTCTAGCATTTGACAATGTTGACTGGAATACTCTCTTTCAAATTCTGAAGGTGGCAGGGGTAAAATACAGGGAGCGAAAGGCTATTTACAATTTGTACAGAAACCAGATGGCAGTTATAAGAGTCGAGGGACACGAAAGGGAAGCAGTGATTGGGAAGGGAGTGAGACAGGGTTGTAGCCTCTCCCCGATGTTATTCAATCTGTATATTGAGCAAGCAGTAAAGGAAACAAAAGAAAAGTTCGGAGTAGGTATTAAAATCCATGGAGAAGAAGTAAAAACTTTGAGGTTCGCCGATGACATTGTAACTCTGTCAGAGACAGCAAAGGACTTGAAAGAGCAGTTGAACGGAATGGACATTGTCTTGAAAGGAGGGTATAAGATGAACATCAACAAAAGCAAAACAAGGATAATGGAATGTAGTCGAATTAAGTCGAGTGATGCTGAGGGAATTAGATTAGGAAATGAGACACTTAAAGTAGTAAAGGAGTTTTGCTATTTGGGGAGCAAAATAACTGATGATGGTCGATGTAGAGAGGATATAAAATGTAGACTGGCAATGGCAAGGAAGGCGTTTCTGAAGAAGAGAAATTTGTTAACATCAAGTATAGATTTAACTGTGAGGAAGTCGTTTCTGAAATTATTTGTATGGAGTGTAGCCATGTATGGAAGTGAAACATGGACGATAAATAGTTTAGACAAGAAGAGAATAGAAGCTTTCGAAATGTGCTGCTACTGAAGAATGCTGAAGATTAGATGGGTAGATCACATAACTAATGAGGAGGTATTGAATAGAATTGGGGAGAAGAGGAGTTTGTGGCACAACTTGACCATAAGAAGAGATCGGTTGGTAGGACATGTTCTGAGGCATCAAGGGATCACCAATTTAGTACTGGAGGGCAGCGTGGAAGATAAAAATCGTAGAGGGAGACCAAGAGATGAATATACTAAGCAGATTCAGAAGGATGTAGGCTGCAGTAGGTACTGGGAGATGAAGAAGCTTGCACAGGATAGGGTAGCATGGAGAGCTGCGTCAAACCAGTCTCAGGACTGAAGACCACATGGTATCTACGACAGCTGCTATTAAATGTTTCCTGGATCTTGCAAGATTTTACACGAAAGTAAGAATTTTACAGCGACACTTTTCTATTCTTGTATTTAGGTACCGTTCGCTACTAGTTTCGGAGTCGCAGCGTTAATTCTGAACCACTGAACCCTTATAAAAAATGGATCTAAGCACTATGGGCGTTAACATCTGAGGTCATCAATCCCCTGGATTTAGAACTACTGAAACCTAACTAACCTAAGGACAGCACACACAACCATGCCCGAGGCAGGATTCGAACCTGCAACCGCAGCAGCAGCGTGGTTCCGGACTGAAGCGCCTAGAACCGCTCGGCCACAACGGCCGGCGCTCCCGTGTACATCAGCCGAGCTGTATAGCTGTAACCTGGCATCGAGAATACTCACAGCTAGATTACTATGAGACAAAACATTATGGCCGCTGCCAGTCGAGGCATTGAATGGCGCTAGCAAAACTGTCATATCTTGACGGATTAGGGCGAATTATACGCGAGCGTTCAGGATTAGCCCGAACTTCAGGGAATTCTCAGGTCCACGGCCCATGCTGCAGCGAGGCAAGCGCGTTTCTTGTAGGCAGAGGCAGCGTACGGGCCAGAGGCTAGATTAACGCGACTAAGGACAGAGCCTCCAAAACCTGAGAATCTACCGCACGATCGAAGGTGCACAGGAAGGGAAAATTGTCCACAAAAAGTCTAGCGATAGTAATGAGACCAACTTCTGAGAGTGAACAGAATCGGAATCCACACGAGAGCGAAAAGGACTGAAAAACAAGACACAGGAATCCGCAGCAACCAGTTCAAAACAAAATCTTAAGATGGATCCTTTTAGACCGTCCGTGCGAACGTGTCACCACTATGCCTGAGACACTTCAAATTAACGACACAAATAAGAAAAAATTTGGAAAATTTATAGTGATATTGTAGCACCGGTCAGAACAAAAAAAAGTCTAGTAAACATGAGCTATGAACACTACTTCACCTCCTCTGCTGTGAAATACATATGTTCTACTGTACAAGTACTCATAGCTCTTAATGTATGGTCTTTAGAGCCCATGTTTACTAGACATTATTTATCTTATTTTGATTCGGACTACTTCCACCCAAAATATGAAAAGCGAGGAGCGAGTATGAAGCAGTGTTCATATCTCTTAAGATATGCGTCTAAGAGCCCTTATTTACTAGACATATTCTCTTGTTTTGGTCCATGCTACCACCTCTGAAAGTTTCTCGGTGAAGTTGTTCACACTGTGTACCAGGCCCAGTCGAGACAACAAAATAGGTGCAGGGTATCAGACATGCTGAGTCATCATTCTCTGAAGCATTATACCCAAAAGTATGTAATGACACCCGAATTACTCAAATATTTCCCCTAAGAGTTATAAACCAAGCGTGACTTCGTAATTTACTGTCCAGATAATGTCACGTCTCCGGAGTGACGGCACAGGAATCACAGTATACTACAAAATAAGCAGGAAGCATTTTGTCGACAATGTAGGCACTAAACAAAGAAATCCATTGGCATAAGTGACTTTGACAAAGAGCACATTGTTAGTGCCCTGCGCCTAGGAACAAGCTTCACGTAAAAAGCTGATTATCGGCTGTTTGCGTGGTACTGTCGGGAGCGTGAACATGAGATGTTCGACATCCACGCTACATCAAGGAACGAGGAAGTCGATGGTTTACTCGCCGTGTAAAGTGGAGTAGACGGCGACCTGTGACAGATACGAGATACGACAGCGCAGTACCATTTCGCTGCAAGCAATTTTTTGGACCACAGCGTTTGGCGCACGTGGTCTAAAAACGAGGCAGCACTGCTACGTGTTCTCATGTGAACCCAACGACATCGTCAATTGGCACTGCAGTGGGCAGGGGATCACAAAAATTGAACTGTGCATCACTGAAATCGTTTCACCTGAGCAAATCATCCACATTTCTTGTCAAAACAGATATAAGTTTGTGGCCGGATACGCCGTCATCCATGCGAACGGTGAACGATACTCGCGCCACGTCACGGACACAGGCCACTATGTGGAGTATTACACTACGGGGGAAGACCACTTGAGGTTCTATGGGACAACAGAGTGCATTGATGATTGTGCAGACAAAAGTGTTTCAAGCACGTGATGGACATCCGCCTGAGATTTTGTGAGACGAGATTGTACAATGATGATACAAAGCACAATAGCTCTATTGATGAAACATCGATGTACCAATGTTTAGATATTTTTTCCAAAACATACATATCGACGATATTTTTTCTCCGATATATCGATATTAAAATGGCAATACTGAGTGCCGATATTTTTATTTTGTATTGTATTTATTCCACAGTTTTCGGTAAATATTAGAAGTTATCCTTTTGAAATTGTAATAGAACATAATTTTACTTTCACTGTGTGAAGGAGTCTTATTACTTTCACAGTTGTCAAGAAGTGGCTTTGTGAAGCAAACCACATAAGTCGCGTTAAAAAAAAATTAACGCAGCTAGTGGGCTATTTCTGCACATCGCCACTCGTCAAAAACAGTTGGTAAAAATTACGATCAGAAATCTAAATGACAGTACTGGTCTTTCTGGGGGGCGGAGACGTGTAAGGGGAAATGCTGACGTAATAGGCGCTCGGCGCTACCAACAAAAACTGCAATGTTTAGCTCCACCACACAATTTTGACACTACAACTGCTAGGTCACTGGCGTTGTCGGAAATGAAAAAACAGGAAAGTCAACATGAAGTGCTTCGGTGAAGTCAGATATATGACGAAACTGAACGACGGACCCATCGTACACTTTTTATTGTGCCACTTATATGCAATTACCACTGTTAGCAAAGTGGTTATCGCCAAGCGTGAACGTACGTCGTTTTCCTTTCAGTTCTGGGTCTAAGGGGGATAGGCAGGCTGTTAGCTTATTGATGTAGAGAATATCTAATAATAAATCAGTACATAAATATACAACTCTAAAACCGACAGTATATTTACAATGTGCTGCCGATATTTTTATAGGCCGGTACTTCGGTACGTTTCCTGTCGATATATCGATGACTTTCTCGATATATCCAGATCAGATGGGTGTATTCTGTTATCAATATTTCGAATTCCCGATGTTATTAAAATATCGACAGCGCTAAAGCACAAGTGTTTCAGAGCACACTGTTCGGCCTACAATATAGCAATAATCAAAGGCACCATGACATCTGTGTCCTACGTGAACAGTATTGTTGGCCACCTGCATTCCTCCATGGTTGATGCCTTACACGAGGGGAATGGCATCTTCCACCAGAATAACTTCCATTGTCACAAGTCTAGAATCGTGCTACAGTGGTGTGAGGAGCATGTTAGTAAACTCACGTTGATGTCTTCGGAACCAAATAGCCTGATCTGAATCCAGTGGAACACATTTGGGGCGCTATTGGGAGTCAGCTGCGCGCCTAAAAACGAACGGTCCGTAATTTACAGGAAATTTTAGACCTGTGCGTAGATTTTTGCAGCCACTTAGGTCCAGAAATTTACCAACGAATTGTCGAACACATACCACACAAAACTGCTGCTGCACAGCTTTTTATAGTTACACTTACACGCTACTATGCAGACGGCCATACCTTTATGGTTCATCGGCGAATGTCATTTCGTGCTTTGGTTCCCTGCAGCACGAAAGTATTGGCGTACGGCACTGGTAAATGGAAAGTGGTGAGAAGCATTCTGAATATGAAATCTGGGCCACAGACTTGAGACATTCTTGTCAGTTTGTTGAAATATAAAATTAATTTGGAGTTACCCGACCGAAGTGTTCCGTTAAGTACCTCTTTGTATTTCCTGACGTGTTGTGCTACTGCCCGCACTGCTGCCATGAGCTCTGTTTTTTGTGTGGTACAACACGTGTTTCCGGCAACACGGATCAATGAACTCGCTGTGCCCCGATCCACATTCTAAATTATTCATCGCTACGCGTGGCTCGGCCCTCTGAGCACGGGACGCCTTCTACATAATATTTTCCCATATGTGCATGCTCAAGAGACTGTTTGAATACCATTTCGAAGAAGAAGCAAATTTCACAGCCGATATCTGGCGGATGACAGGAGAAATGGTAAACCTTTGTTCAATCCATGATGTCAGAGAAGCAGCGGAAAAACACTCAGATCTAAAGATCGTAGATTTAATAGTACTGTTAAACTGGGATCGCACAACCCACTAAAAATTTTTGCATTTGTTTTTGGTACAGATGATGTGCAATTTCAAGAGCATTATTTCTACTTGCTTCTTTTCCCGGTAACAGCTTTCGTACGATAAGGTGACCCATACGGAAGTAAATAAAGTGTTTATTTTTTCAAGCAACACGCGATTTTCCATTTTATGAGGAAAAAGGGTGGGTAAGTATAGAATGCGTAGGAAAAACGTGTGTCGGTTCGAAATAACTCTAGAAAAACTCTAATAAAACACAAAGATATCATACGAATGGTACGGAAATGAATAGCTTTGATGTACATGTGCAGACAAACAAGCAGTTACATTTTGAGAATAAATGGATGATTTATTCAAGAGAAAGCGCTTCACAAATTGAGCAAGTCAGTAACGCGTTGGACCACCTCCAGCCTGGAATCAGTTATTGGCTTGGCGTTGATTGATAGAGTTATTGGATGTCTTCCTAAGGGATATCGTGCCGAATTCTATTCAACTGGCGCCTTAGACCGTCAAAATCCTGATCTGGTTGGAGGGCCCTGCGCGTAATGCCCCAAGTGTTCTCACCTGGGGAAAGGTCCGACGACCTCGCTGGCCAAGGTAGGATTTGACAACCACGAAGACAAGCAATAAAAATTCTCGCCGTATGTGGACGGGCATTATCTTGATGAAATGGAAGCCCAGAATGGCTTGCCATGAAGGGCAACAAAACAGGGTGTAGAATATCACTGTGCTGTAAGGCTGCCGCGGATAGCTACAGAAGGTATCGAGCTATATATATATATATATATATATATATATATATATATATATATATATATATATATATATATATTTAAAAATGCCACCCCACACCATCACTCCTCGTTGTCGCGTTGTATGGAGGTCGACACTCATAATGATACCCCTCCGCTGTTCGGGCGTCTCCAGATACATTTTACGCCTGGAGTCTCATTGACTGGAGCAGAATTCTCTTCAGCGATGAGTTCCGCTTCGAACTGTATTCTGGTGACCAGTGAAGACGTGTCTGGAGACACCCCTTACAGCATTTGGACGCAAACTTGACTGTCGCCCTCCGTAAGCCCTGACAGCCAGCAGTGTTGGTGTAGGCTGCCATTTGTTTTCATAGCACATCATCTGGTTGTCGCCCGCGGCAATCTTACAGCTCAGCGGTACGTCGACGATATTCTACGTCGCGTTTTGTTGCTCTTCATGGCATGCCATCTTGGACTTACGCCGGCCGAAGTGGCCGAGCGGTTCTAGGCGCTACAGTCTGGAACCGCGCGACCGCTACGGTCACAGGTTCGAATCCTGCCTCGGGCATGGACGTGTGTGATGTCCTTAGGTTAGTTAGGTTTAAGTACTTCTAAGTTCTAGGGGGCTAATGACCTCAGCAGTTAAGTCCTATAGTGCTCAGAGCCATTTGAAACATTTTTGAACTTACGTTTCAGCAAGATAATGCCCGCCCGCATACGACTTGCTCTTCAGACTCCCAATTTGGAACGTTTTGAGTGCTATGGGAGAATCTGGCACGATATCCCTCAGGAGGATATTCAACAACTACATCAAAAAATGACTAGCCGAATAACTGCTTGCATACGGGCCGAACATGGACGTACACTTTACTGACTTGCTCAGTTTGTGAACTTCCTTCTCTTGAATAAATCATCCACACTTTCTGAAATTGTAATCATTTGATCGTGAGTACATAACTGCGCAACATTACACAGTATTTAGCTTGAATTGTCTTCGTAATTGTAGATACAAACTAAGTTACGAACAGGATTTTTATGTTCATGGGGTAATTCTATAAATCATGTAGTAAACCTCTTCCACGGAATGAATTTTGTAATGAGCACATAGTGTGGCCTGAGAAGAAACCGAAGCAAGATCAAAGTAATTGTGTATAGGTAAAGAGGGCGTTTCTGGCCAAAATAAATCTACTGAAATCAAACATCTGACTTAATTTCAGGAAGAAATTTATGAGAATGTACGTTTGGAGCGCAGAATTATATTGCAGTAATTCATCAACTGTGGGGAAAATCAGCAAAGAAGAGGATAGATGTGTTAGAGATGTGGTGCTGTACAAGGACGGTCAAAATTAAGTGGATTGATAAGATGTGGAGCGAGGAAGTTTTCCGCAAAATCGAGGAGGACAGAAATATGTGGAAAACACTGACAAGAAGAAGGGACAGGATTATGATACTTGTGATGCGACATCAGGGAGTAACTTCCATGGTACTAGAGGGAACTGTAGAGCGTAAAGACAATAGGGGGAGACAGAGATTGGAAGATACCCAACAGTGTAATTGAGGACGTTGGTTACAAGTGCTACTCTTTGATGAAGAGGTCGTCGCAGGAGAGCAGTTCGTGGCGGGCTGTATGAATCCAGTCAGATAAAATGATAATCTCCAAAAAAAAATAAAAAACAGAAAGGTTGTTCCGAGTGTATTTGAAGCTGATCCAGTAGTAGTTCCCGAGTTTTCTCTCCCACTAATAGGTAAGCCTTATCTCAACATTCAGTAATTCATATATGCAACAAGAACGGTTGAAAATTCCCCAGACAGGTGTGATTTTCCTGTCAGTTAAGGTTTTCGTCTTTATTATGAAAAGAATCTCTTATTATTTATGGAATATTCCGGCTTTGACATACCAAAACCTTGCATACACAGTGTTGATGTTCCACAACAATATTTATTTAGTAGTTAGTTACGAATCGGCTTTCGGCTTTCTAGGCCATCGTCAGATAACTTAGTACTGAACAGATGGTCCACATAACTTTAACGAGAGTTGATAGGTGCACAAATATTATTTTTCAAAGATATATGACATTTTACGACTATAACTACTGTACTGAGTGGGCATGAAAGAAGTTGGAGACTGAAAAAGAAAGATGCGATCTTTTTGAAGATGCTCTGAATGGATGTCATTCTTATGATGTCAAATGTGCTGTCCTCCGTAGAGGAACTACAGGCAGAAAACTAAGACTACTCGAATTTCTGGTCAATTATAAACACCCCCTCACTCATCCTTGTTAAAGTAACAGCAAAAGTTTAATATTTCTCCCACTAAGATAATATGCTTGTTACAGTTGTTCGACACCCACATTACATAGACACCTTTCTCCCCGCGCCCCTCTTTTTCAGCCTGTTCATCACATTTACCTGTTTGTCCATATAACTTAGTAGACTATGCCATTACCCAGTTGTGCAACGTTTTTGGCTTGTGGATTACTACGCTTTTAATGTGTTGAATGTAATTTTTATTTGTTCAGAGCTTGTTTGGGTTTTAAATTACGCTCATGTTTTTGTACCTGTATACAATGAAGAGCCAAAGAAACTGGTACACCTGCTTAATATCGTGTAGGACCTCCGAGAGCATGCAGAAGAGCCGCAACACGACGTGACATCGACTCGACTAACGTCTGAAGGAGTGAAGGAGTGCTGGAGAGAATTGGCACCAAGAATCCTGCAAGGAAGTACATAATTCCGTATGAGTACGAGGGGGTGGAGCTCTCTTCTGAACAGCACGTTGCAAAGCATCCCAGATATGTTCATGTCTGAGGAGACTGGCGGCCAGCGGAAGCGTTTAAACTCAGAAGAGCGTTCCTGGAGCCATTATGTAGCAATCCTGGACATGTGGGTCGTCGCATTGTCCTGCTGGAATTGCCCAAATCCGTCGAAATGCACAATGGACATGAATGGATGCAGGTGATCAGACAGGATTCACACGTACGTGTCACCTGTCAGAGTCGTATCTAGTCGGATCCCGTATCACTCCAACTGCATATGCCCGACATCGTTATAGAGCCTCCACCAGCCTGAACAGTCCCCTGTTGACATGCAGGGTCCGTAAAGTCGCGAGGTTGTCTCCATACCCGTACACGTCCATCCACTCGATACTATTTGAAACGGGACTCGTCCGATCAGGTAATATGTCTCCACTCATCGACAGTCCAATGTTGGTGTTGACTGGTCCAGGCGAGGCGTAAAGCTTTGTGTCGTGCAGCCAACTAAGGTGTGTGTGTGTATTTGTGCATTGAACTGGGGACCTAAAAACGATCGAGAGGATTCATCCCGCCGCAGCCCTCAGTGGTTCACAACCCCATAACAGACCGCAGCAGTCCACCCACCTCACCGCCGCCCCACTCCGAACCCAAGGTAATTGTGCGGTTCGGTCTGCCCCCAGAGGAATTCCCCCTCCCGGAACATACCAAACGAGTGTAACGCCAAATGTTTACGTGGTAGAGTAATTATGATGTACGCGTACATGGAGACACATGGACACAGCGTTTGCGGAGCAATTGCCGACATAGTATAACTGACGTGGAATAAGGGGAACCAGCCCGCACTCGCCGAGGCAGATGGAAAACCACCTTGAAAACAATCCACAGGCTGGCCAGCACACCAGACCTCGACACTAACCCGCTGGGCGGATTCGTGCAGGGAACCGGCAAGCCGTCCCGCTCGGGAAGCAGCGCGTTAGATCGCGCGGTTAGCCGGGCGGGCTAGTTATCAAGGGTACACGAGTGGGCCTTCGGGTCCGAAAGCCCATATCGATGATGTTTCGTTGAACGGTTCGCACGCTGACACTTGTTAATGGCCCAGCACTGAAATATGCAGCAATTTTCGGCAGGGTTGCACCGATTCAGTCGTCGTTGGCCCCGTTCTTGCAGTATCTTTTCCCGCCCGTAGCGATGTCGGAGATTTGATGTTTTACCGGATTCCTGATTTTCATGGTCCACTCGTGAAGTGGTCGGATGGGAAAATCCCCACTTCATGCCTACCTCAGAGCTGCTGTGTCTCATCGCTCGTGCGTCGATTATAACACCACGTTCAGACTCGCTTAAATCTTGATAACCTGACATTTTAACAGCAGTAACCGATCTAAGAACTGCACCAGACACTTGTTGTCTTACATAGGTGTTGCCAACCGCAGCGCCTATTTACATATTTACGTATTTGAATACGCATGCCAATATGAGTTTCTTTGGCGCTTCAGTGTATAATTGTAAAATGTCACAGTGTTCTGAAAAACAATCTTTGTACAGCTGCGAACTATCACGTAGCGAAAGTTGTGTGGACTATCTGTTTAGTATTAAGTTATCAACAAAAGCCTAGCTAGCCGAAAGGCAGTTCATAATGAACTATTTAGGGAACATTATTGTGGTACATCAGCATTGGGTATTCAAGTTTATAACGATAGCATATTTTCCACAAAAGCAATATGTCGTCATAACGCTCTTCTTTACCCGTCTCCGTGTAGCTTTATTTTCAACTCCAGCATGTGAGGAGCTTGATGCCAGACACGAGAAGAAATGGCGCCGCGACAGAAAAAGCATGTCGAGTGCTGCCCCCTCACGAATGCTGTCGTTACAGCGCCGCTGATCTCACGATGCTGGTGGAGACGAGCCCGCATCGGCGTGACGGTTCCGTGACGAATCGCCCCGGCCGGACACGCGATCCTGATTGATGCGGCGCGGAGCCCCTGCTATCGACGGCCCGGCGCGGGCTCCCCCACTTGAGCTGTGGGCAAACACTGCAGACCGCCCAACACACGCGCGCGGCGGCAAACGTCGGCTAGCGAACCGCCGCCGACAGACGGTGCCCGCCGCCCGTCGCCCGTTCCGCCGTCGCTAATTCGATTTCTGCTCGCCGGACGAGCTTTGCCTCGCGAGAATGACGCCATTAAACTTATCCACTGTATATGGAAATGAGTTTTCGTCCAATCATATGAGCAGCAACAAGCGAACGCGCAGTATATCGAGTTAATGGGCTTGCTGAGGGAAGATGGCATCCCGGAGCGGAGAAGCCTACTTCTATTTCCGGACCTAGTATTCCCGCTTGGATTGACTCCTCCCTCCCCTGCCCCCATCCCGCCCTAGTCACTCACTCCATCCGTGGTTCGCATCGCGCATGGCGTTCGTTTCCACGGGACTAACGAAACGTGTCAGGTAGTATGGAAGTGGAGGCTAACGAATAAGGCAGACTTGGTCCTAGCAGGACGCGAATTACACATGGGAAAGAGAACGTGGTGAGTGATGAAATGTATTTCGTAAGAAAATGAAACACCTACAGCCGTCCATATGTTGTCATTTATTGTATAGCCGCCAGTTTCGGCGCTTCAGTGCACAATCTTCAGGCCTTAATTGATGCTGAAGAGGTGAGTGTTCATCGGAGGTGAGGGTATCATCTGGAGTGCCCCAGGGAAGTGTGGTAGGTCCGCTGTTGTTTTCTATCTACATAAATGAACTTTTGGATAGGGTGGATATCAATGTGCGGCTGTTTGCTGATGATACTGTGGTGTACGGGAAGGTGTCGTCGTTGAGTGACTGCAGGAGGATACGAGACGACTTGGACAGGATTTGTGATTTGTGTAAAGAATGGCAGCTAACTCTAACTATAGATAAATGTAAATTAATACAGATGAATAGGAAAAAGAATCCCGTAATGTTTGACTACTCCATTAGTAGTGTAGCGCTTGATACAGTCACGTCGATTAAACATTTGCGTGTAACATTGCAGAGCGATATGAAGTGGGACAAGCATGTAATGGCAGTTGTGGGGAAGGTGGATAGTCGTCTTCGGATCATTGGTAGAATTTCGGGAAGGTGTGGTTCATCTGTAAAGGAGACCGCTTATAAAACACTAATACGACCTATTCTTGAGTACTGCTCGAGCGTTTGGGATCCCTATGAGGTCAGATTGAGGGAGGACATAGAAGCAATTCAGAGGCGGGCTGCTAGATTTGTTACTGGTAGGTTTGATCATCACGCGAGTGTTACGGAAATGCTTCAGGAACTCGGGTGGGAGTCTCTAGAGGAAAGGAGGCGTTCTTTTCGTGAATCGCTACTGAGCAAATTTAAAGAACCAGCATTTGAGGCTGACTGCAGTACAATTTTACTGCCGCCAACTTACATTTCGCGGAAAGACCACAAACATAAGATAAGAGAGATTAGGGCTCGTACAGAGGCATAGAGGCAGTCCTTTTTCCCTCGTTCTGTTTGGGAGTGGAACAGGGAGAGAAGATGCTAGTTGTGGTACGAGGTAACCTCCGCCACGCACCGTATGGTGGATTGCGGAGTATGTATGTAGATGTAGATGTAGATCACGATCCATACATACAATACATCAGTGACCAATAACTAGTTCACGAAAACTACCTGTAACTGATGTCGTCTCTCGTGGCACAAGGATGGACATACAAAAACTAAATGCATTTAGTGTTAACCAGCCCGCTGAGAATAACAAATTGGCTGGAGGTCACAGAGAACTATCAAGTCCGCACGGACTACATTTAGGGAAAATGCCAAGCAAGTAACGAAATATATTCATCAGTCGAAGACTGCTGACGGAACCGGCTCAATCCGAATCCGGCACTAAGTACGTGCATGAAAGAAACTTGGAGTAACGGAATTCTTCAGACAGTAATGTAACGGCCTTCGAGTCTCGCGGCATATTTGTTACATAGTAGCGAATAATACGATATTCAACAGTTCTACCCACATATAATAACTTCAAACGAATTACCACTAAAGTAAAATATGTCTAATGGGAAATTGTGGTGGTTCTTACTTTAAGAAGTTATTTATTCTAAGCTTCTTGGTTTTCAGCAACGACTACTCAAACCGTTGTGATGACCAAAAATTCGGAATTTTGTGTAAGTTCTTATGGGACCAAAATTCTGAGGTCATCGGTCTCTAGGCTTACACCCTACTTAATGTAACTTAAACTATCTTACGCTAAAGACAACACAAGCATCCATGCCCGAGGGAGGACTCGAACCTCCGACGAGAGGAGTCGCGTGAACCGTGATAAGACACCTGAGACCGCGCGGCTACTCTGCGCGGCTATGAAGACATACGTTTTGCCTCCTTCTTCTCCTCCCTAAATACGCCTGCCATGAAACTTGACAGTTTGCAAAATCTGTTTTTGCTGTTATCAGATTTCATTTTCCTCTTTCCTTGGAAAAGCTTCCCGCCTAGTACTGGCAGACTAAAAGAAAACTTCGTTTCCATTCAAGCATAGAAATTAATTCTCCGCGGGTTTAGGTCATTTGTTCAGGAACGTGTTGGAGTATGTAAGTTCATCTTCAACATGTTCACTGAAATTATAGTGAGGCTTTTAGTTAGCCTATAATGGTGATTTGCAAGGTTCAAAATGGTTCAAATGGCTCTGAGCACTAAAGGACTTAACATCAGTCCCCTAGAACTTAGAACTACTTAAATCTAACTAACCTAAGGACATTACACACATCCATGCCCGAGACAGGATTCGAACCTGCGACTGTAGCGCCTAGAACCGCTTGGCCACTCCGGCCGGCATCCTTAATGGATAATACATTCTAAGACCAAAAGAGACGCACCAAGATCCAGTTATGAAAACTGGTCACAAATTGATACTCATACAGATATCGAAGGAAAATGAAAGAGTATAATCTTTGGCGTCCGATAGACGAAAGTGTGCCTGTGCTGCCACTACAGTACAACTTCATGGTGCAGCTGCAAAGATAGTTAATAGGAGACATGCCAATTCCATGACATAGTTATGAATTTTTCCGTGTACTCAACTGAACATTAGCTGTGTCTCGCAGACAGGCGCGTGAACAATATACGCAGTGGTCAGCGTTTGAAAGAGGGCGTATCGTTCGGCGCAAGAAGCCGGTTGGAGTTATCGGCGAATCGCTCGACATTTGAACAGGAGCGATGCCATTGTTGGATGCTGTTGGCAGGAATGCGTGATTCATGGCCGAACACAGCGTCAAGAAAGAAGCGATCGAAATAGAGAGACGACGGAAAGAGAGGACCAATCATTCTTCAGAGAGACTCTCAGAGCCACGCATTCATCGTTATCATATATTCGACGTGCCACTGGTGCTTCAGGGACCTCAAGGCCCATTAATAGGCGTTTCACAGAAACGGGGAAGAGCTCACGATGCCCCTTGCGCCGACTACCGTTGTCCACAGAACACCAACAATCCCTTTTGCAGTGGTGTCAGGAACATTTGGCCTGAAATCTCATTGACTGGAGTAGAATTATCTTCTATGATGAGTCCCGATTCGAACTGAGCCCCGATGACCAACGAAGACGTGTCAGGAAATGCTCCGAACACATGTGGGATACCATTCTGTCATACAGCCTGACAGCCAGGTTGGTTGTTTCGTTGATTTGGCGGAGGGTACCAAGCAGCGAAATATCGGTCCCATAGGATTAGGGAAGCATGGGGAAGAAAATCGGTCGCGCGCTTTCAAAGGAACCATCTCGGCATTTGCCTGAAACTATTTAGGGAAATCACCGAAAACCTAAATCAGGATGGCCGCACGTGGGTTTGAACCGTCGTCCTACCGAATGCGCAACCTCGTTCGGTACTAGCCAGGAGTGATAGTGTATGGTGCCATATCGATTCACAGCCTTACTGTGATACGTCAACAATATTCTACACCCCATTTGGTACTCTTCACGGCTTGCATTTCAGCAAAATAATGCCCAGCCGCACACGGAAAGGGATTCTACGGCTTGTCTACGTGCTTGCTAAACGCTACCTTGGGCAGTAAGGCTGCCGGATCTCTCCCCAATTGAAAACGTTTGGAACATTATGGGCAGAGCCCTCTAACCAGCTCGGGATCTCGACCCTCTAACGCGCCAGTTGGATCAAATTCCGCACGGTGCCGCTCAGGAGAACGTCTATCAACTCCCTCAATCAATGACAAGCTTAACAATTGCATGCATAAGGTCAAGCGATGGCCCAATGCGTTATTGAGTTGCTCAGTTTGTCAAGCTCTTTCTTCTCAATAAGTCATCAAATGCCTCTAAGCACTATGGGTACATCTGAGGTCATCTATCCCCTAGACTTAGAACTACTTAAACCTAACTAACCTAACGACATCACACACATCCATGCCCGAGGCAGGATTCGAACCTGTGACCGTAGCAGCAGTGTGGTTCCGGACTGAAGCGCCTAGAACCGCTCGGCCACAACGATCAAATAAGTCATCTAGTTTTTACGGATTTGTAGTAATGTGTGTATCTGAACTTGTACCGGGTGATCAAAAGGTCAGTATAAATTTGAAAACTTAATAAACCACGGAATAATGTAGATAGAGAGGTAAAAATTGACACACATGCTTGGAACGACATGGGGTTTTATTAGAACCAAAAAAAAATGTCCGACATCGCTGAACAGCAAAACGTCAGTGACTGCGCATAACAATCGTGTAGCCGGCCGGTGTGGCCGTGCGGTTAAAGGCGCTTCAGTCTGGAACCGCGTGACCGCTACGGTCGCAGGTTCGATTCCTGCCTCGGGCATGGATGTGTGTGATGTCCTTAGGTTAGTTAGGTTTAATTAGTTCTAAGCTCTAGGCGACTGATGACCTCAGAAGTTAAGTCGCATAGTGCTCAGAGCCATTTGAACCATTTGAACAATCGTGTATAAAAGGAGCTGTAATGAGAGAGAGAATGAGATGCGCCAGCAGTCGCAGCATGTTGACGTTACCTGAAAAGGCGCTTTTAGTGAAGCTGTAGTGTCAGAATGGGGAATGTGCTAGTTCAGTGTTACGTTCCTATCGCCATAGGAAGGGGATTCGAATAGGTAAAGATCCGTTGACAAACGCAGCTGTGGCGAGAATGATTTCGAAGTGCGAAGCCACGGGTTGTTTAGATGATAGACCCCGTAGTGGCCGACCGAGCACAAGGCGTAATGCTGCTAAGACAGTCCGTACAAAAGCCATCGGCATCCCGAACTGTTTCCTGGAGATTTAGTGAAGCGGAGGGCATTTGCGGTGTGGGCGCTTCAAAAGATGGCGGAAGATGACGATTGGTTGAGTAACGTGTTGTGGACCGACGAAGCTCATTTCACACTCCGAGGGTCTGTCAACGCCCACAACTGCAGAATTTGGGCTACCGAAAATCCTAGAACTGTCGTGGAAACTGCATTGCACGTCGAGAAAGTCACGGTATGGGTTGGATTTACCACATCTACCGTTATCGGGTCTTTTTCTTCCAGGAAATGCGTGATTCTGGTTTTGTAACTGCTACCGTGACGGGTGAGAGGTAAGCCGATATGTTACAGAATCACATTATCCCCAGCCTGGCTGATAAACACCTGTTGGAACGTACGATGTTTATGCAGGATGGCGCTCCTCCCCATATTGCTAGACGCGTGGAAGATCTCTTGCGCACGTCGTTTGGTGATGATTGTGTGCTCAGCCGCCACTTTCGTCATGCTTGGCCTACCAGGTCCCCAGACCTCAGTCCGTGCGATTATTGGCTTTGGAGTTACCTGAAGTCGCAAGTGTATCGTGATCGACCGACATCTCTAGGGATGCTGAAAGACAACATCCGACGCCAATGCCTCACCATCATGCCGGACATGCTTTACAGTGCTGTTCACAACATTATTCCTCAACTACAGCTATTGTTGAGGAATTATGGTGGACATAATGAGCATTTCCTGTAAAGAACATCATCTTTGTCTTACTTTGTTATGCTAATTATTGCTATTCTGATCAGATGAAGCGCCATCTGTCGGACATTTTTTGAACTTGTGTACTTTTTGGTTCTAATAAAACCCCATGTTATTCCAAGCTTGTGTGTCAATTTGTATCTCTCTATATACATTATTCCGAGTTCAGTTTTTAAATTTATACTGACTTTTTGATCACCCGGTACACGACATATAACGATTTTCGTCCCATTCAGATAATTACTTCGTGGTGCATGGTATATATTTATTGTTCTAAATAAAAGTAACGCTCTTCCGTTACTCTTATCCCGGTAGTTTTACTGGAAGAAGTAATGGTGCACAAGTCGGCGAAATGGTGTCTTGTTGACAAAAGCTGCAAATAAGCGGCTGAACACAGAATCTACATCTACATCTACATCTACATTTATACTCCGCAAGCCACCCAACGGTGTGTGGCGGAGGGCACTTTACGTGCCACTGTCATTACCTCCCTTTCCTGTTCCAGTCGCGTATGGTTCGCGGGAAGAACGACTGCCTGAAAGCCTCCGTGCGCGCTCTAATCTCTCTAATTTTACATTCGTGATCTCCTCGGGAGGTGTAAGTAGGGGGAAGCAATATATTCGATACCTCATCCAGAAACGCACCCTCTCGAAACCTGGCGAGCAAGTTACACCGCGATGCAGAGCGCCTCTCTTGCAGAGTCTGCCACTTGAGTTTATTAAACATCTCCGTAACGCTATCACGGTTACCAAGTAACCCGGTAACGAAACGCGCCGCTCTTCTTTGGATCTTCTCTATCTCCTCCATCAGACCGATCTGGTACGGATCCCACACTGATGAGCAGTACTCAAGTATAGGTCGAACGAGTGTTTTGTAAGCCACCTCCTTTGTTGATGGACTACATTTTCTAAGCACTCTCCCAATGAATCTCAACTTGGTACCCGCCTTACCAACAATTAATTTTATATGATCATTCCACTTCAAATCGTTCCGCACGCATACTCCCAGATATTTTACAGAAGTAACTGCTACCAGTGTTTGTTCCGCTATCATATAATCATACAATAAAGGATCCTTCTTTCTATATATTCGCAATACATTACATTTGTCTATGTTAAGGGTCAGTTGCCACTCCCTGCACCAAGTGCCTATCCGCTGCAGATCTTCCTGCATTTCGCTACAATTTTCTAATGCTGCAACTTCTCTGTATACTACAGCATCGTCCGCGAAAAGCCGCATGGAACTACCGACACTATCTACTAAGTCATTTATATATATTGTGAAAAGCAATGGTCCCATAACACTCCCCTGTGGCACGCCAGAGGTTACTTTAACGTCTGTAGACGTCTCTCCATTGATAACAACATGCTGTGTTCTGTTTGTTAAAAACTCTTCAATCCAGCCACACAGCTGGTCTGATATTCCGTAGGCTCTTACTTTGTTTATCAGGCGACAGTGCGGAACTGTATCGAACGCCTTCCGGAAGTCAAGAAAAATAGCATCTACCTGGGAGCCTGTATCTAATATTTTCTGGGTCTCATGAACAAATAAGGCGAGTTGGGTCTCACACGATCGCTGTTTCCGGAATCCATGTTGATTCCTGCATAGTAGATTCTGGGTTTCCAGAAATGACATGATACGCGAGCAAAAAACATGTTCTAAAATTCTACAAGAGATCGACGTAAGAGATATAGGTCTATAGTTTTGCGCATCTGCTCGACGACCCTTCTTGAAGACTGGGACTATCTGTGCTCTTTTCCAATCATTTGGAACCCTCCGTTCCTCTAGAGACTTGCGGTACACGGCTGCTAGAAGGGGGGCAAGTTCTTTCGCGTACTCTGTGTAGAATCGAATTGGTATCCCGTCAGGTCCAGTGGACTTTCCTCTATTGAGTGATTCCAGTTGCTTTTCTATTCCTTGGACACTTATTTCGATGTCAGCCATTTTTTCGTTTGTGCGAGGATTTAGAGAAGGAACTGCAGTGCGGTCTTCCTCTGTGAAACAGCTTTGGAAAAAGGTGTTTAGTATTTCAGCTTTACGCGTGTCATCCTCTGTTTCAATGCCATCATCATCCCGTAGTGTCTGCATATGCTGTTTCGAGCCACTTACTGATTTAACGTAAGACCAGAACTTCCTAGGATTTTCTGTCAAGTCGGTACATAGAATTTTACTTTCGAATTCAATGAACGCTTCACGCATAGCCCTCCTTACGCTAACTTTGACATCGTTTAGCTTCTGTTTGTCTGAGAGGTTTTGGCTGCGTTTAAACTTGGAGTGGAGCTCTCTTTGCTTTCGCAGTAGTTTCCTAACTTTGTTCTTGTACCACGGTGGGTTTTTCCCGTCCCTCACAGTTTTACTCGGCACGTACCTGTCTAAAACGCATTTTACGATTGCCTTGAACTTTTTCCATAAACACTCAACATTGTCAGTGTCGGAACAGAAATTTTCGTTTTGATCTGTTAGGTAGTCTGAAATCTGCCTTCTATTACTCTTGCTAAACAGATAAACCTTCCTCCCTTTTTTTATATTCCTATTAACTTCCATATTCAGGGATGCTGCAACGGCCTTATGATCACTGATTCCCTGTTCTGTACATACAGAGTCGAAAAGTTCGGGTCTGTTTGTTATCAGTAGGTCCAAGATGTTATCTCCACGAGTCGGTTCTCTGTTTAATTGCTCGAGGTAAGAGTGATGACCAAAAAACAGTACTAAAGTAGTATGAAAGATAAGCATGATCGTTGAGTCGTTGGGTGTACGGTTCCCTTATCAGCGAAGCCGCGAATCACTTTGCAGGGAGTGCAGTAAACAAACCTCGCAGCACCCGCTCGTTTTTCTCTGGCGGCGGTTATCAAGGTGTCCCCGGGGCCTCCACGTTACGTCAGCCGATGGCGCATAACTCACACAGACGCCAGGGAGCCACAAGCGCGCCGCCTCGCGTCCTACCGCCCTGGGGACGGGAGGATCGCGACGCGTCGGCGCAGCCTAATTCCGGCGTTCACGCGGAAAGCGCAGTAAACGCTAGACGCTAAACGCTCCCCTTCGCCGCCGCCCGCCTGCCTGTTTGTCGCCGTCATTAACACTGTCGCTCGCTCCACAGAAGCGCTAACTGCGCGACGCCCAACTCCCGCTACGGACTTCCAGCGAGCGGCGGTCCTACTCTGCCCCAGAACGCGGCAGCACTCCGTTCTCCGCCACAGCTTCCCTTTCATGTCCTTCCAGTCTTGTAACTGCAATCTGGTTTCTGTACAAGTTGTAGCTCCCTGTATATTATCCCCGCTACCTTCAGATTTCAAAGAGTATGTTGCAGCCAACAGAACCAAAAGCTTTCTCTAGCTCTACAAATGCCTTGCAATTAAGTTTCCCTTCCTTCAGTCTGTCTTCTAAGGTAAGTACTGTCTAGCGTCTTCCTACACTTTTCCGGTACCCAAATGTACCTCAGTTGCTGTCAAACTAAGGCTCGCTCAGAACTTACTCATAGAATTGAAAACTCTCACTGAGCAAACTTTCAAGAAACACCCCCCCCCCCCTCCTCCTCCACGCTTCCCTCACTTGTATTAAACCTCCACAAATATATTAGCCAGCGAGTCCGTAGAGGATGGCCCTCACTTGTATTAAACCTCCACAAATATATTAGCCAGCGAGTCCGTAGAGGATGGTATAAGAGGCGTACAATATGACTGACCGTGCTTTTCCAAACGAGTTTGCGGAAATTAAGATAACCCGCCCTTGCACAATCTTACAACGAGACGCCTCTACGTTGCCATCATACATTTACTTCAGACTGTGTACGCCTTTAATAGGCCATTAAAGCAACATAATTTGCAAGTAGTAAGATGCAGTACTTTGGCAATTCTGAGAAAATTGCAAGAGAAGTTTGGCTCGTCTATTATGTGGCTAATGTACCTTTGCGTAGGTGCCGGGAGTTTAGAGTTAATGGTGATCAAGTTATTAATATTCGAGCTTTATAAGACGAACGTGTATGAGGCGACGATTCGACACCACCTCAAACGTCATCATTAATCTATTTTTTCATATTATTTAATGTGCATAGCATTTCAGAGATAATATAATGAAACAAAACACGTGTATCCAGAATGAGATTTTCACTCTGCAGCGGAGTGTGCGCTGATATGAAAGTTTCATATCAGCGCACACTCCTCTGCAGAGTCGAAATCTCATTTTGGAAACATCCCCTAGGCTCTGGCTACGCCATGTCTCCGCAAATCCTTTCTTCCAGGAGTGTTAGCTCTGCAAGGTTCGCAGAAAATCATCTGTGAAGTTTGGAAGGTAGGAGACGAGGTACTGGCAGAATTGAAGCTGTGAGGACGGGTGCTTGGGTAGTTGAATTGGTAGAGCACTTGCCCGCGAAAGGCAAAGGTCCCGAGTTCGAGTCTCGGTCCGTCACACAGTTTCAGAACACGTGTATTTGCGTGAAGTTACAGTTTATGTTTTCCGTGTCTGTATGACAAATACACACATCAAAAGAAGTTTCGCCTCACCTCGGTTCTGAGAGTTCCGGAACCTGTACAGAAAACTGGAAAAGAGATCAACATAAACATCATTCCCGCCCTTTTTAATGCTCATGAAAACCACACTTTGCATATTGTACCACCATACAGCGAGATCTTCAGAGGTGGTGGTCCAAATTATTGTACAAACCGGTAGCTCTAATACCCAGTAGCATGCCCTCTTGCATTGATGCATGCCTGCATTCGTCGTGGCATACTATCTACAAGTTCATCAAGGCACTGTTGGTCCAGATTGTCCCACTCCTCAATGGTGATTAAGCGTAGATCCCTCAGTGGTTGCTGGGTCACGTCGTCCATAAACAGCCCTTTTCAATCTATCTCAGGTGTGCTCAATAGGGTTCATATCTGGCGAACATGCTGGCGACTTAGTCGAGCGATGTCGTTATCTTGTGCACAAGATGTGTACAATGAGGTCGCGAATTGTCGTCCATGAAGACGAATGCCTCGACAATATGTTGCCGTACAATCGTTATGGCGCCTTCCATGACCACCAGCAACGTACGTCGGCCCCACATAATACCACCACAGAAGATCAGGGAGCCTTCACCTTGCTGCACTCACTGGACAGTGTGTGTAAGGCATTCAGCCTGAGCGGGTTGCCTCCAAACACGTCTCCGACGATTGTCTGGTTGAAGGCATATGCGACACTCATTTGTGAAGCGAACGTGATGCCAATCCTGAGCGGTCCATTCGGCATGTTGTTGGGCCCATCTGTACCACTCTGCAAGGTGTCGTGGTTGCAAAGATGGACCTCGCCATGGACGTTGGGAGTGAAGTTGCGCATTATGCAGCCTATTGCACACAGTTTGAGTCGTAACACTACGTCCTGTGGCTGCACGTAAAATATTATTCAACATGGTGGCATTGCTGTCGGGGTTCCTTCGAGGTAGTGGTCATCCACTGCTGTAGTAGCCGTTGGACGGCCTGAGCGAGGCATGTCATCGACAGTTCCTGTCTCTCTGTATCTCCTCCATGTCAGAACAACATCGCTTTGGTTCACTTCGAGACGCCTGGATTGGTTCAAATGGCTCTGAGCACTATGGGACTTAACATCTGAGGTCATTAGTCCCCTAGAACTTAGAACTGCTTAAACCTAACTAACCTAAGGACATCACACACATCCATGCCAGAGGCAGCGGTCACGCAGTTCCAGACTGAAGCGCCTAGAACCGCACGGCCGAGACGCCTGGACACTTCCCTTACTGAGAGCCCTTCCTAGCACAAAGTAACAATGCAGACGAGATCGAACCACGATATTGACCGTCTAGGCATGGTTGAACTACAGACAACACGAGCCGTGTACCTCCTTTCCGGTTGAATGACTAGAACTTATTAGCTGTCGGACCCCCTCCGTCTAATAGGCGCTGCTCCTGCATGGATGTCTACATCTTTGGGCGGGTTTAGTGACATCTCTGGTCAAGGGGACTGTGTCTGTGATACAATATCCACAATCAACGTCTATCTTCAGGAGTTCTGGAAACCGGAGTGATGCAAAGCTTTTTTGATGTGTGTATCACTCTGCAACTTGTGATGTCGAGAGCACATCCAACGAGTAATTGTACATTACTTTCGTGGTGCGGAATATTGTGACTTGCTGTATTGCTGATTGTGAATGTCATTCACAATATTATTTATCGAGATTTGACTAGGGATGTTACAGTTTCATTTCTTGTAATACTTGTCGCGAACTCCGGGGAACTTAACAGAAGCTCTCCAAATATAGATACTGTAATCATAAGCCTACGACGCGTTCATTGTCGTGGACAACGCCATTCTTCGGCATCATCGTTCTCTCTCGATGACAGACAAAAGCACGACTCCCCCATGTCGGACGGGGCCTCTGGACGAACAGTCTTCGAAGAAATCGTATTAGGGGAAATGGTTCAAAAAGAGCAAGGAAGTTGTTTACGGTATGAATGCTTCACTACGCGAAGCAAGCTGGAACGTGCTGACGGGGCACAACGGGCGACGCCCAACATTTGATATAATCCCAGACAGATATACGCATTCAATCTACCAGTAACTTTTAAAACAGCATCCACTCTACTGCAAGTGAAATATTCGTTCTGCAAATAATTCCTGGACGGCGGCGAAGCCATTAATCCATAATACCCCTTCTCCCACTATCGCTATCCCAGCAAGGAATGCAGAGCTTCTGTGGAGTTTCGAAAGTGGGGGAGAAGTGCAGGATGTGAGGGCGGGTCTTTTGCGGTGCGTCAGTAGCTCAATGGGTAACAGCACTGCCCGCGAGAACCAAGGCTTCAGGTTCCAGTTCCACTCCGGCAAATATTTTCAAGCTGCCAGGAAGTTTTAGTTATATACTATGTTGAAACCTGAGCTATGCACTGACATGCAAATAGACGATATGGACATCAGGCGAATATCCGAGTTTGTTTACATGATTCAGTAAAATTTATCACAATGTGCGGATGGAAAACTACAGCACTCGGAGCATCGAAGTATTGTCCGACGACAACAACTGTCTTCACCCTATCTTGCCGATGGACGTACTATATCAGTTTGGATCTGTCTCCCTGAGGCTGTTGCAAATCATCCAGTTCCCGTCAAAATCAGTTCCCAGGCTCTGGTGCACAGCATGCAATGGCTTTATGGACCCAAAACTACTCCACAAATCACCACATGCTTTCTCCATGAGACATTTTCTTTACGTGTCTGAATTCTTGTGACTGATTTTGTGGGTGGGGGCGCTGCGATTACTTCTCCTGGTCACATTATATATGTGGATGTCTCCTTTGAGGCCTTCGAATAGCTACGTCGGACTATCAAAAAAGAGAAAGGGAAGGGAGAAGAAGGTTTGTTTACTGGATAACAAAGCCTTTCCACACACTGTGTGTAGCACACACCGAATTTTGCGATACTTCTAGTGGAAATTTTCCGATCATCCATTGTTCAGTGTAGATTCTGCACCACGTTACGTCCTCTACTTTCCAAAGTTGAAAGAACTTCTGTCTGGCTTCAGGACTTCGACAGGAGATAAGGAGGAACACATATACGAAGACGATAAATAACAACGAAAGTTCGTATCCCGGTCTACAAAATGCATGAGTATAGTTAGTTGTTATGCGGTAAAATAGCTGAAGACTTTTCCAAGACACCAATTAACTAACAGAAAATGTAAATGTTCATAAATATTTCTGTGTACTATGTGTTTGTCTTAGAGGAATCGGTACAACTTAAAAACAAAGTCACAGAAATAGTAGATGAGTTTTTATATTCAGAGACGTTAAAGGCAGTTGGGTTTCCAAAACTAAGCATCCGATGCGTCTAAAAACTGAAGATTACAGTGTGCGTTACCACAAGAAGCTTCTTGAAAGTCTCTTCGGGTTTGCAGTTCTCAGCGGAACTCATCAGCAGAAGCAGCTTTCCCCTGAAGATGGCGACCAGTTGGATCGCCAAAATATCAAATCGAGTTGGTTTAGGATCCGGCAGCAAACCCGAAGAGACTTTCAAGATTTATTACGTCGGGAAAGCCTACGATTTCACAAGAAGCTTCTTATTTGGGCTTGTTTGCAATGACGGGACGGAAAGATTTATATGGCGTATTCTTCAGACGACGATATATCCAGATTACAGCGTAGCATGCTTTACATGTGCTGAGGAAAGATGTATTCCACTTTATAGTGGTTTCAGACCGGAAGCTGAAGTAGTGGACGATAAACGTAATTAGAATCAGTTGACGAAAATGTCATTTGGAGTGAACAGTGCGTCGAAATTGTTTACAAGAGTTGGCGTTTATCTGACAGCCGAGAAAAATTGCTGCTGTTGCATTCTGTACTTAGATCTAATTTTACCGGAACAGTAACATCGCAGTGAGTAATGAGTGATAATTGTTGATGTGGGAAATTCTTGTCTGTGGATATGTGGAGTGGAGGAACGTTAATACTTTGCTCTAAGTGTGCTGAAATGCTCAGAATTCAGTGATATTGAACATCGCTTTAGGTATGCTTTGGCGTGAATGGAAATGGTTTTAACTTCATAAATTTTCAGTTATTAAAACATAGGGAAAAAGTGTTTCACGCATTTGAGACTCACCTGAACATTTTCTATATATCATAAATGGTTTCCAGACACCTACCGTCTTTTGGATAGATATATTGGAACTACTGCGAATATGGAAACATTAATGTTTTCCTTACATTTTTAAGGATTACAACTACTAATTCCACTGAAAGTGTAGCTGAAAAACTTTAGGATAACCAGGCCAGTCTGTTTTTAATCGTTTAGAGTTTTATCGTTTACCAAGTCTCTCGTGTCACACTAATGACCTCGTTTCATAGTGGTGTGGGTAGGCAATGAAAAGAGAGAAAGGGTGGGGGGGGGCGGGGGAGAGAGCATAATTGTTTACAGAGTTTCAACGTTTGGGTCAGTACTCTGGTAATGCCACGAATGCCTTCTGGATCTCATTTCTGGAGGTAATTGCTGCCGACCAGTTTTGTTTCGGAGACGCTCTTTCGCAGGGGCTGCGCTACAGCAGTTGTTCTGTCAGAGTCACGTACGTCCGTGAATTTCCCAAATTGCGATCCATATCGTAGAAAGATTCCACCTTCGTCTCTCTTTCACTCCTGTATGGTATTCAGAAACGGTCTGTAATGCTTGTAAGGATGTTGCAGGGTTTTGCTGAGAAATAACTGTTACGAAAAAAATTCGATACGTTGCGCCGCTTCCGACTTAATTAGGACTGAAGTTAACTGATCACGCCGTTGCGCAGGAAAATTCAAGCGGCGCGCCAGATGCAATTAATGTCAGTTGTTCTTAAGGTACCTTCACACCGAAAACCAACTCCAACAAACAAAAACTTACAACTGTAGTGAGTTTGACAAACTTGCAAGTGTTGTGAGTTTGGCAAACTTACAACCATTCACAACTGTTGAAAAATATTGACTGCAAAATGGTTCAAATGGCTCTGAGCGCTAAGGGACTTAACATCTGTGGTCATCAGTCCCCTAGAACTTAGAACTACTTAAACCTAACTAATCTAAGGACATCACACACATCCATGCCCGAGGTAGGATTCGAACCTGCGACCGTAGCAGTCGCGCGCTTCCGGACTGAGCGCCTAGAACCGCTATATTGACAGCAGTTTCAAACTCTTGTAAACACACGTTCGGCGTTTTTACAGAAAAGCAATGGAAATGGGTTCAGACTGTGAAGATTTTCCATTTGTTATTGTGAGAGATGATGCTTTTGCTCTTTCGGAGTACATGATGAAACCATGTGCAGTTCAAAATGGCTCTGAGCACTATGGGACTTAACAACTGTGGTCATCAGTCCCCTAGAACTTAGAACTACTTAAACCTAACTGACCTAAGGACATCACACACATCCATGCCCGAGGCAGGATTCGAACCTGCGACCGTAGCAGTCGCGCGGTTCCGGACTGCGCGCCTAGAACCGCTAGACCACCGCGGCCGGCCCATGTGCAGTATTGCAAAAGAAAGACAGCCAGGAAAGAATGTTTAATCAGCGAGTATCTCGCGCTACAAGAATTTTGGAGAATTTTTTTGGAATATTGTAAGTAGTTTTTCGGTGTCTTAGAACAACTATGCACTTACGTCCGCAAAAAGCAACATTAGTGACTTGTGAAACTGTGTCTTTGCTCAATTTTCCTATAAGAAATAAAGAAAGTGCCACCGTTTTTTCACCACCTGGCAGGTTTGATGTGGAAGATCCAGACACAGACAGGCTTTTGGATGGCAGTTGGAGGATGCCTCCGCAAACAAAATGTCTTCAGAGAAAGGGCGGCAACGCAGGAAGAAACGCAAAGAATATATGGGATACATTTGCAATCTACTTTGTATCGGATGTTGGTAAAGTGAAATGGCAAGAGAAATATGAATAAATAAATATCGAGTGAAAAGACAAATGCAATTAAAGACTTCCGGACAAAACCCTTATATCTTTAGTTATTACTAACATAAGTCATTAATTTGCAAATTACTTTGTATCAGATGCTGGAAAAAAGAGATGACAAGAGAAATAAATTAATTTCCGGTGAAAATACAGTTGTAATTACAAAATTTTCGACCAAAAGTCTTACAGCTTCAGTTACGCTAATGAATGACATTTTACTTACGATTGTATTGTGTTGTGTGTGAAGTCTTATGGGACTTATCTGCTGAGGTCATCAGTCATTAAGCTTACACACTACTTAACCTAAATTATCCTAACGACAAACACCCACACCCATACCCGAGGGAGGACTCGAACCTCCGCCGGGACCAGCCGCACAGTCCATGACTGCAGCGCTTAACATCGCTCGACTAATCCCGCGCGGCACTTGCGATTGTAAATATTTTTCTCCCTGGCTTGTTCACTTCATATGCTCGTAAAATATCCATTTCGGAACGTAGATCTCAGTTGTCCCAGACGCACTTTTGGTTTGACCTTTTGACAATGCTCACGATTGTACTGTTTTCACACTAGTCCATTTCCTTTCAAGCTCCACAAGCGGTACACCAGTTTTATCCGAACCTTCTTTCAACAAATCTTTCTTTTTATATCTGTTTTTATATACAGAATCAGAAGGATACTGCCGTGTGGGCAGCGATCATAACGTTTGGGCTAATCGGTGTATTTATAAGTAGCTTTACGTTGCTAGTTAGGATTTACATGGAATAGAACTAAGACGCAGAAATCAATCCACGAGTTGACTTTGAACGATTCGTTACGGATCATTTGTAGAGGGAGATGGTGTCGCATTAAATTTAGACGACGTGCGTTGCATTAAGTGTGCTGAGTGTCTACCAGTGACTACTGTTACCACCGGCGTTGTAGTGACAAACGGCTGTCGTTCAACAGATGGAACCGCGAATCTGTAGCTGTCGGATGACTGATGGTGGCTGCCGCTGTTGATTTGTGCCTAAAAAGGGAGAGAGAGAGCGGTAATCCTCAGCACAAGTTCTGCTCTACGTCACACAGTGATTAATTATGATCAAACTCGATACGTGCAGTGCAGCTATGTATGCGCGGGAAAGTTAACGAGACGATGTAGTCACCTTCGACAAAATTTTATATTAATGGTTTAATGTCTCAGTGCTTTAGTATCCGCCTGTGGCATTACCGCCCCGCCCCCCCCCCCCCTCTCTCCGCCTAGTCCCCCTGTCGGTCTCCGTTTGAGATTATTGCCCATGAATCATTAATTACTTCGGCCGACTATGTCTGTGGATATCGGAAGTAATTACGTGAGTCGCCAAATTAATGTTCCTCGGCGATCAGTTTGAAACAGTAACTGTGCACATTAATCGAAATGTAAATGTGCTCTCGATGAAAGGGTATCTGTTTGATATTATTTGCAGGGTTTAACTTTAATAAGTGGATGTGGATCGATTCCATAGCTGAAAGACGGGGGAGGTGAGGGGGAGGGGTGGCGGTGACATGGAACCTACTATCCGGGCCGTTTGGAAATTAACTTACTGAAAGTCAGTGGGAAGCTGTTGTTATTTTCTCAGGCGGCAGACGTCCATGATTTAAGATACGAAAGCTTGTAGAACGTTGTGACTAACGTTTAAAGAAATAGGGAAACTATATAGAGACATATAAGGAATTAAATAAAAACAGTATTTTGAAAAACACTGCGATGGTTTATGTTTTGTAAGAAATCGGACGCTACTTTCCGAATAACCGTCGTATATGGGAAGGAACGTATATGGATGTAGACTGATGGGCCAAAACATTATGACCAACTACGTAAAAGCTTGTTTGTCCGTCTTTGGAACGAAGTACATCACTGATTCTGCATATCAAAGCTCCGAAATGAGTTTCTCACTCTGCAGCGGAGTGTGCGCTGATATGAAACTTCCTGGCATATTAAAACTGTGTGCCGGACCGAGACTCGAACTCGGGACCTTTGCCTTTCGCGGTCAAGTGCTCTACCAACTGAGCTACCCAAGCACGACTCCCCCCCCCCCCGTCCTCACAGCTTTACTTCTGCCAGTACCTCGTCTCCTACCTTCCAAACTTTACAGCTCTCCTGCGAACCTTGCAGAACTAGCACTCCTGAAAGAAAGGATATTGCGGAGACATGGCTTAGCCACAGCCTGGGGATGTTTCCAGAATGAGATTTTCACTCTGCAGCGGAGTGTGCGCTGATATGAAACTTCCTGGCAGATTAAAACTGTGTGCCGGGCCGGGACTCGAACTCGCAGGAGAGCTTCTGTAAAGTTTGGAAGGTAGGAGACGAGGTACTGGCAGAAGTAAAGCTGTGAGTACCGGGCGTGAGTCGTGCTTCGGTAGCTCAGTTGGTAGAGCACTTGCCCGCGAAAGGCGAAGGTCCCGAGTTCGAGTCTCGGTCGGGCACACAGTTTTAATCTGCCAGGAAGTTTCAAAGCTCCGAAAGTTTGTTGGTAGGTTTGTGGCGGTATGTGGCATTAGATTCCTACAGACGGGTCACGTAATTCGCGTAAATAGAGGGCCGCCGATTTGCGTACGCGGTGATGACGGCCGATAGCGACAAAAATTGTTTCCATAGGGTTTACGTCAGGCGAATTTGATCACCGAGACATCAACGTGAATTCACTATAATGCTGGTCAAACCACTGTAGCACGGTTCTGGCTCCGAGGCACGGACAGTGAAAGCGTGACATCACCGTCGGGGAAGACATCTAGTATGAAGAGATGCAACTGTTAGAGTGTGTCTTCCACAGCATAACACTGCTCCCACCAGCCTGCGTCCGTGGCGCGCTGCACGTTTCGAGCCGCCGTTCACCTCTATAAAGGCGTTTGTGGAGACGACCATCGACAGAGTGCAGCAAAAGTGTGATTCGCCCGAAGATCGACACGTTTCCATTGGTCGGAGGTCGAATCCCGATGGACCCGTGCCCACTGCAACAGTAATTCATGATGTCGTTGGATCAACATGTTAACACGTAGGGGAGATCTGTTGCGGAGCACCGCGTTCAACAACGTACGATGAACGGTGTGGTCTGAAACACTTGTGCGTGCACCAGCATTGTGCTCTTTCGGCAGAGATGCCACAAATCCTACTATACAGAGCAGACAAGCCTCCCAACCCCACGTTCTGTAAATAGTCGTACCGTCTCATGATAGGCCCACTGCCCTTCTACCTCTTCCCATAGATGTTCACGACAGTATATCTACATCTACATACATACTCCGCAATCCACCATACGGTGCGTGTCGAAGTGTACCTCGTTCCACAACTAGCATCTTCTCTCCCTGTTCCACTCCCAAACAGAACGACGGAAAAAGGACTGCCTATATGCCTCTGTACGAGCCCTAATCTCTATGATCTTATGTTTGTGGTATTTCCGCGAAATGCACGTTGGCGGCAGTAAAATTGTACTGCAGTCAGCCTCAAATGCTGGTTCTTTAAATTTCCTCGGCAGCGATTCACGAAAAGAACGCCTCCTTTCCTCTAGAGACTCCCACCCGAGTTCCTGAAGCATTTCCGTAACACTCGCGTGATGATCAAACCTACCAGTAACAAATCTAGCAGCCCGCCTCTGAATTGCTTCTATGTCCTCCCTCAATCCGACCAGATAGGGACCCCAAACGCTCGAGCAGTACTCAAGAATAGGCCCCTGGGCAGTAGTACGTGAACTTTCGACCAGCTTCACCGTTTCGAGTTTCTCGTTCATAGGCTCCGTGTATTAATAACTGCCCTTTGTCAAAGTCGCTTATCTTAATGGAGTTACTCATTTGTTGCCTATACAGTACCTTCGCTAGTGTGATCACCTGTCCGTGTTTGCTCCGCTTACGTACATTTGTTACCGCGTCACATGCATATAACGCCACCAGGCCGCATCCAACGTCACAGTGGGCAGTGGTCATAATGTTTTGGTTGATCAGCGTACGCTTGTCGAACTTACAATAGTATAGAAGTTGTCCAGGGGAAATGGGCCCATTCCTGTGCAGGACTTCCAGGAAGTGATGGGTCATGGCGAGGATGCAAGCTGGTGCCATCTTAGTAAAACAAGATTAACAAGTCAATCACTGTATTACAACCATTGCAGCGACACTCCGACGCCGCGGTGGGAAGGCTAACAAGGGGAGGCCGCCAATTGTGAAATTCAGATTCGATTCATACTGCGCATAATAAAAGCTCATGGCCAGAGGTGTAATGTGGCAAAGCACCAAGATGCACTTCTCAGCCGTTGTCGAGAAAATCGACAGTTAAAAGAAACCGTTGCGGTGAAATACTCTCTACGATTAATAATTTTCTACAGCGTCATAGCGCAGCGGTAAGCGGTTCGTAATCCGAAGGTCGCCGGATCGAATCTCGCGCCATGCAATATTTTTTTATTATTAGTTTTTTGCAATTCAAATATATATATATATATATATATATATATATATATATATATATATATATATAAACTATTAATGAATTGCTTATGCATGTTGATGAAGGTGGATCGCTCTCCAATTGTACCGCCTCCATTTTTCCGTTTATTTAACAGGGTGTACCAAAGCTGTCCCGTCCGCACTGATTTTCGACGATGTTATACGTTGCGCTAGGGACCGCATCTACCTTCTTTAGAAGTTAGCACGCAAATACGATGTTATGGGGCGGCTCGTTTCGACCCATTCAACATCTGTCCTTCAAGTGTAACGAGCGAGTAACGGAGTTTATATTTCATACCTGCCACAGCAAGTTTGTGTTCGTGGGGTCTCTATTCTAATTCGAACGTTTGACTTACGCTATACGTCTTCCGTTAACTATACGTGGTTAACATTATGAAGACAATTAATAAGATTTGTGAAATACAACTTTTTTGCGGAAAACATAATGATGTTCGAAGTCGCCAGTTTTTCCACGACAAACGACTTTCAACAACTTATTATATGCATAATTGTTGCAACTGATTGCCGGGAAATATATATATATATATATAAATTACAAAAAACAAATACTAAAAAGAAAAGCTGCATGGAGCGAGATTCGATCCGGCGACCTTCGGATTACGAACCCGAGCGCTAACCGCTGCACCACAACGCTGTAGAAAATTACTAATCGTCGAGAGTATTTCACCACAACGGTTTCTTTTAACTGTCGATTTTCTCGACAACAGCTGAGAAGTGCATCTTGGTGCTTTGCAACATTACACCTCTGGCCATGAGCTTTTATTATGCGCAGTATGAATCGAATCTGAATTTCACAATTGGCGGCCTCCCCTTGTAAGCTCTTCTGGGCGCGTGTGGCGTGTTGACGGCCGGTGGCGAGTTGGAGCGACCTGCTGTACTGGTGTGAGCCCCAGAATGCTGGCGTACACACTGCGTGCAAAATATGTTAGCAACGCAGAAGTGGATCGGAACACTTACAGACAACCTCCCAGTGGGAAGTCCCACTTCTACGCGTCTTGTGGCACACACACCTGTGTAGAAGGGAAGGCGGTTGCATCTCCACGTTCATGGCCCGCTGGCCCCTGGGCAGGAGTCGAGCTGCTGCTGGAGTGAACCTAGAAATGGCTCACCAGTGGAGAGGCACCAAGGATTTGCTGATAAAAGATGACGATACCGTGGAGATGGCTGACCGAGCTCGCGCCAGCTGCTGGCTGACGCATCGTACGGTAGTGCCTGGCGTAGACCCTCGTCGTTACGGGTCTGCCAGGCTGTGAACGTCTCTGCCAAGCAGCCGGTAGCGGCTCATTTGTTATGCCAATGCGCCTCTTCCAGTCACGATCCTGCCAACATTCATGCGGCCCACCCGTGGAGAAACCACTTGGTCCGTTCTGTAAGACCCCTGTCCGACTGCTGTGCTGGTAGGTTCACAGAGTCAGACCTTGTCTGTCTCGCAATGCGCAAACAGCCTTGTTGCTCCAGAGTACCAATGTACTGCGCTCTCCGACTGTCTATGGCTTGTACAGTGCTGCAGGGCTTTGCTTCTACACAGTCTCTAAAAATAGTGTCGGCACTACCGAACAAATGTTAGAGAATGATGTTATTTACCTTTTTCTTCTTCTGTCAATCCTGCATTAGGCCCTCTCTCTTGTTCCAGCCTCACCATCTATTCCTCAGCCACCCACATTGTCTCTTTCAATAGGACTGTACTCCATCGCTTATCGAGGAGTTCTGTGAGGCGACATACACGCTCCTCCGAATCTTGCTTGCATTGTTTTACTTTTCTTTTTATGAAATTTTAATAGCCAAGATCGCACTCAGTACTGTTTATTCCCGATGATCGCTTACAACAGTTAGTACCGTTATCATCTGATCTTAAGAAAGTTGTTGTTGTTATACGTCCTGTTCCATTATGGTGGTGTCACACAAGCCAAGTTGACATTATAGAAGCACATGTCACACGGGTTTCTTAAAAATAAAAACAGTTTTGTCACAAATAAAAACAATGTAGTTAGCAAGCACATTGTGTACGCTATGGATGTCCACACACGTATCATTCCACTAGTGCGTGGCTCAAATTCAAATGGCTCTAAACACTATGGGACTTAACATCTGAGATCATCAGTCCCCTAAACTTAGAACTACTTTAACCTAAGGACATCACACACATCCATGCCCGAGGCAGGATTCGAACCTGCGACCGTAGCAGTCGCGCAGTTCCGGACTGAAGTGCTTAGAACCGCTCTGCCACCGCGGCCGGCCACTAGTGCTTGTTAACTGTGTTGTTTTTCTTTGAGGCAAACCTGTATTTAATTTCAACAAACTTGTGTGGAATGTGCTACGTACTATTCACTATGATGTCAACATGGCATGTGTGATACATCCATAATGCAACAGGTCGTATAACAGCAAGGTTTTAAAAGATCAGAAGAATTCAGTCTTACCTGTTGAAATCGGTCCTCAGGAATAAATAGTATTGAATGTGACCTTCGCTACTAAAAGCTTCTCCAGAGCAAATACGAATCGTTACTTCCCATCTCTATTTCTCAGTTAATGGCTTTTACACCCAGTTCTTTCCTTATTTTTTCATTTCTTACTTCTTCTTCTCTGATACAGCCTTTCTTTGACGTAAGGAACTTCGTTTCTCATGTTTCAAGTTGTCTTAGGTCTTTTGATATCAATGTGTAAATTTGTGGTCCGTATAGCAATGTGGGTAGAGCCATGACTATAAAATTTAATTTCGGTTTCTCTTCTCGGCCAGCCGCGGTGGTCTAGCGGTTCTAGGCGCTCAGTTCGGAGCCGCGCGACTGCTACGGTCGCAGGTTCGAATCCTGCCTCGGGCATGGATGTGTGTGTTATCCTTAGGTTAGTTAGGTTTAAGTAGTTCTAAGTTCTAGGGGACTGATGACCAGAGATGTTAAGTCCCATAGTGCTCAGAGCTATTTGAACCAATTTCTCTTCTCGTTTTACCCTTCAGTGTTCTTGTTCTCGTGCTACATGTATCTCGATAAGTATTAATTTTCTTATTTTTGTCATAAAGTGATCACTGAACAAATTTTTAAAGACATAAAAGAAAAAAAGGCACGCTTTGATTATTGTATGTAAAAGTCTAATCTAAAGACCAAGATACTGAGCACCACTAATCATTAATCCGCCTACACATCCATCAATGCAACCAATAACTTCGCTTTTCTTCTCATGATTGGTTGCACTGTCCACGTTTTTCGCTGTACACTCTTGGCGTACCATGACAACCATATTTCCGTTCTCATTTTTTATACATAGAACACTTCACGCCATTTTGCTGACGGTGCGCTGTTTTACTGCGAGAACTTGTGATTACGATGCGGGATCTCAATTCGAGTATAAACGTTAATGGTAGACCGGGTTTGAAAGCTCCTCGACCCGGCAATAGCTCGTTCTGCGGCGCACAGCAATTAAATCTCGGCCGAGAACACTGGAGCGCCATTTCACACCTAGAACTCTGCCCCAAGTCCAAGTGGCGCGGCGAGCTGTTCTTAATATCGCTCCGGCCCGACGACTTGGGGGTTTATTGTCCCGGAATTGACTTCACGACCGCGTCGATGGTACTCCACGGCGGGGCCGCCAATTAGGGAACCGGTGGGCCGGAACATGGCTGTCGACAGCTCCTCAAGAGTGGGTCAGCTGAGCGTTGGACCCACGAGGTATGATCTCATTTCCTTTTCAGCCCCTGTGCTCTTTCTTCCTCTCCCCCTGCCTCCTCCGCTTCCAGACAGCCCAAGGACTATCGCTGCCAGTGGCAGAAGTTATGTACGGCGCCACGCAATATCCATCCCTCTTCTTTAACCTCCGCCGCCCCCGCCAATTCTTCAGCCGCGCCCTGGTCGCCCACTCTACTCCCACAATGGCGTCGGACCTCGAGGAGTGGGTGCCCTCCTTTATTTTGCGCGGCTTTGTACGATGACCTTTTCGACAGCCACTTGTTGTGCGGCTGGAGGCGGGGTGAGAACAAGATTCGGTGGGTGGGAGGTGGGGGCGGAGAGCGGGGGCGGAACCTTTTGTTTCCGCGGACACGGACCGACGGCAGCACGCGCCTACTCGCCGACTCCGTCCTCTGTTCGCAGCGGTCCCAAATGAATGCCCTTCCGCAGTATACCGCGGGCCCTTTCCTCGTTTCTTCCTGGCTCCCTTCCCGGTCTCGTCACGTGAGCGTGCGCTAATACGCAAATGTGTCGCCTGCAGCACTTCTGAGTCGCGTCTGTACTACAGAGGTATCCGTCGTTGGACAAAACGGCGGGTAACTGTTCTTGGCATTCCGTCAACTCTGTCTGTAGTCTACTCAAAATTGCTTTACGAGTTGATTGTTACGCAGGAGCACGCGGCGACAGAGAGCAGAGTTGCTACTTCCGGCACGGAACACACGCGTAGTCTTACATTTCATTCAACTCGCTCAAACTCGCAAACTACTCGCTTCATAAAAATTAGTCTAGTATCTATATTCTCAGGAGGGGTTGCACTATGCTTTCTTTTCAGTTTTACTTGCAGCAACAAATTATATAGGATGATGTACAGAAAGTTTACGAATATGAATTTCGTGACGACGTTTACGAAATGCACAAAACTTTTTTTTTTTATCGAAGTTAAAGGAACACCCGAAGCAAGTCAAATCTTACGAATACATCAAATTTTCATTTCTTCCCAACCGGAACTCTTTCAGAGTTTTCTACAGTGAGATAATTTCAGTTAAATATGAAGCACTATGGTCCGTCCACGCGTCAAGTACTAAGTGATCACCGTATAGTTTTGTTACGAGAAGCGGATCGCTAGGCTTAGAGTAAACCTGTTATTAATTTTCTGATTCACCTACTTATTTCTAAACAACAAATATTTCATTTCGGTGGGAAAACGCATCTTGAATAGCCCAACTAGTACTCGGAAAAGGACAAAATGCACTGTAAGTAACATTGCTTCAGTACTGCTGCAGTTATACTGTAAACAATAATATTTAATTTGTGTGACACGACTGAATTCCTGAGACCAACGTCATCTGGAGTTGGTTGCTGGTGACCCCTGCTTATTAATATGTCAGTGTTATATAAATACACTCCTGGAAATGGAAAAAAGAACACATTGACACCGGTGTGTCAGACCCACCATACTTGCTCCGGACACTGCGAGAGGGCTGTACAAGCAATGATCACACGCACGGCACAGCGGACACACCAGGAACCGCGGTGTTGGCCGTCGAATGGCGCTAGCTGCGCAGCATTTGTGCACCGCCGCCGTTAGTGTCAGCCAGTTTGCCGTGGCATACGGAGCTCCATCGCAGTCTTTAACACTGGTAGCATGCCGCGACAGCGTGGACGTGAACCGTATGTGCAGTTGACGGACTTTGAGCGATAGCGTATAGTGGGCATGCGGGAGGCCGGGTGGACGTACCGCCGAATTGCTCAACACGTGGGGCGTGAGGTCTCCACAGTACATCGATGTTGTCGCCAGTGGTCGGCGGAAGGTGCACGTGCCCGTCGACCTGGGACCGGACCGCAGCGACGCACGGATGCACGCCAAGACCGTAGGATCCTACGCAGTGCCGTAGGGGACCGCACCGCCACTTCCCAGCAAATTAGGGACACTGTTGCTCCTGGGGTATCGGCGAGGACCATTCGCAACCGTCTCCATGAAGCTGGGCTACGGTCCCGCACACCGTTAGGCCGTCTTCCGCTCACGCCCCAACATCGTGCAGCCCGCCTCCAGTGGTGTCGCGACAGGCGTGAATGGAGGGACGAATGGAGACGTGTCGTCTTCAGCGATGAGAGTCGCTTCTGCCTTGGTGCCAATGATGGTCGTATGCGTGTTTGGCGCCGTGCAGGTGAGCGCCACAATCAGGACTGCATACGGCCGAGGCACACAGGGCCAACACCCGGCATCATGGTGTGGGGAGCGATCTCCTACACTGGCCGTACACCACTGGTGATCGTCGAGGGGACACTGAATAGTGCACAGTCATCGAACCCATCTTTCTATCATTCCTAGACCGGCAAGGGAGCTTGCTGTTCCAACAGGACAATGCACGTCCGCATGTATCCCGTGCCACCTAACGTGCTCTAGAAGGTATAAGTCAACTACCCTGGCCAGCAAGATCTCCGGATCTGTCCCCCATTGAGCATGTTTGGGACTGGATGAAGCGGCGTCTCACGCGGTCTGCACGTCCAGCACGAACGCTGGTCCAACTGAGGCGCCAGGTGGAAATGGCATGGCAAGCCGTTCCACAGGACTACATCCAGCATCTCTACGATCGTCTCCATGGGAGAATAGCAGCCTGCATTGCTGCGAAAGGTGGATATACACTGTACTAGTGCCGACATTGTGCATGCTCTGTTGCCTGTGTCTATGTGCCTGTGGTTCTGTCAGTGTGATCATGTGATGTATCTGACCCCAGGAATGTGTCAATAAAGTTTCCCCTTCCTGGGACAATGAATTCACGGTGTTCTTATTTCAATTTCCAGGAGTGTATAATTTTGTTACATAGATACTTACTGCGCAGTTCTACCACGCAGCTGAATCCGCCTGTACTTCATTTCTGTGGTGATAACGGAAAACTCCGCTGACGTCACTCATGTCGCTATGACATATGCTTGAAGTGTGACTGTAACTGTCACTGCTGTTATTTAATAAAAGCGGGTGCGCGACTGCTTGAAAAGACCTGATTGCTTGGGGGTGTCCAGTGACTTTCTGAATGCAGGATTTTACGATAATAATCATGAACATAACGAGGAATCACACCCTGAGCAAATAAATTTAAATTCGTAATCCGCTTGTCCATAGAACGTTTTTCCCCAAGAGTTTCAGGCTTCGATATTTTTCCACCCTCCTTTTATTTCGCGAATACTTTATTGTCAATCTTCATAGTAGTGTTTTCGTTTACGTTCAGATATGCAGTATTTCTATCGATTACATTGTTAACGGACAGCAGAGGACCACTATTAAGTTTTTTAGTCTCAAAATACGAAGGTAAGAAGCAAACCATTTCTCTCTCAACGCAGAACTTCTCACTCACTCTTTCTGACATTTTTCAGCAACACACAACAAATAACAGCGACAACAAATAAAACAACAACTCCTGCAACAGTAAAAAGGACGCCAAACAAAATCAAGGGATGCAACAATCACACAGAGGAAAAAGCTGCTTGAAACTCACAGTGCAAGCGCGAAGTGTTGTTATGGTGGGTTGAATGTTTGGCAACTTCGAGTGGTTAATGTGGTTACAGGTACTGTGAGATTGGCAGAACCTAGTACGTGCATCCTGCTTGGGCACCCCCTCTTCCTCTCTCTCTCTCTCTCTCTCTCTCTCTCTCTCTCTCTCTCTCTCTCTCACCTGCGACTTCCGTCATGGCTGTCAATCTTAAAATAATTTTGAACAGACTACAGGAAACCAAGACACGATTTCGTTCAACCGAGACAGGAGAACCAACATGCTGCGCCGCTCCCATTCTGCGATCCAATAAGAATATGTTGCTGTGGTTGTTGTGGAATTCTGTTCGAAGACTGTTTTGATGCAACCCTCCACGCTGTTCTACCCTGTGCAGTCCTGTCATTTCCGAATAATTTCTGTATCCCACGTCCGTGTTCACTTCCTAGTCTCTTGGTTTCCCTCTGTAATTTTTACCCCTCCCACTCCCCACCCCCACCCACACAGACACATCCTTCCAACAATAAATCAACGATTCCTTGATGTCTCAGAATGTGTCTTATCAACCCATTAGTCAAGGTAAGCCATAAATTCCTGATCTCCCCATTTCCATTGAGTACATTCTGTTTAGTTACTCAATCTAATCTTCAGCATTCTTATGTAGCACCACATTTCAAAACCTTCTATTCTCGACTAAACTGTTATACGTCCACATTTCACTTCCATAACAGGCTACTCTCCAGGTAAAAACCTTCAGGAAATATTTCCTAATACTTAAATCTATATTCGATGCTAACAAATTTCTCTTCTTCAGAAACGTTTTCTTCTCATTGCTTCTACAGTTTACATGTCCTGTCTTTCGACTACCATCTGTTATTTTCCTGCCTAAATAGCAAACTCGTCTACTACTTTTAAGTTTTCATTCCCTAATCTAATTCCCTCAACATCGCCTGATTTAATTCGACAATGTTCCATTAACGTTATTTTGCTTTTGTTAAAGTTTATCTTATATCCTCTTCTCAAGACACTGACTATTCCATTCAACTCCGCTTCCAAGTCCTTTTCTGTCTCTGACAGAATAACAATGTCATCGCAAACGTCAAAGCTTTCATTTCTTCTCCCCGAACTTTAATTCCTTCTCCAAATTTTTCTTTGACATCCTTTACGATTTTCTCGATGTGGGTACTCCCAAAAAGGGATCCTGACGAACTAGCCTCCTGTAGTTTTCTTCATCCGTACAGGTTATCCCACTAGGAATGATCAGTATTAGGGCTATGACAATAACAATCATTCCAAGCAAAGAAGTCCAGTAAACATGGGCTACCAACGCATGCCTGGAGTGCTATGAGCTCTTCTTCATCTTCGATATTTTGAAACAAATCTCTTCTCCTGTGAGCTCCATCTTTTCCGTATTTTGAGAGATGGTATTATGGACTGTCCTTAAAGGCGGAAGAATCAGCAATGATCAACGGCATGAGGATGCAGAAGGCAATGGAAACCACTACATTAAAGTCATATAACGTGTATCCACAGGACATGTGGCCTGTAATTGAAGAAGTGTCATGATGATCTCTTCATTGGCAAAAGATTCCTGAATAGTCCCCCATTTGGATCTGCGGGAGGGGACTGCCAAGGGCGAGGAAAAAGACCAAATAATCAACGGAAGGATAATGTTCTACGATTCGGGGCGTGGAATGTCAGAAACTTGAACGTGGTAGGAAAACTAGAAAAAAAATAGAAATGCAAAAGCTCAATCTACATATAGTAGGGGTTGGTGAAGTGAAGTGGAAAGAAGACAGGGATTTCTGGTCAGATGAGTATAGGTTAATATCAACAGCAGCAGAAAATACAATAACGGGAGTAGGATTCGTTATGAGTGGCAAGGTAGGGCACAGTGTGTGTTACTGTGGATGACTGGGTGTTGTGTGATGTCCTTAGGTTAGGTTAGGTTTAAGTAGTTCTAAGTTCTAGGGGACTGATGACCATAGATGTTAAGTCCCATAGTGCTCAGAGGCATTTGAACCATTTTTTTGTGTTACTGTGAACAGTTCAGTGACAGAGTTGTTCTTATCAGAATCGACAGCAAACCGACACCGACAACGATAGTTTAGGTATGTATGCGGACGTCGCAAGCTGAGGATGAAGAGATAGAGAAAGTGTATGAGGACACTGAAAAGTTAATACAGTATGTAAAGCGATATGAAAATCTAACAGTCATGGGAGACTGGAATGCAGTTGCAGGGGAAGGAGCAGAAGAAAAGAATACGGGCTTGGGACAAGGAATGAGAGAGGAGAAAGACTAATTGAGATCTGTAACAAGTTTCAGCTAGTAATAGCGAATTCACTGTTCAAGAATCACAAGAGGAGGAGCTATACTTGTAAAAGACCGGGTGATATTGGAAGATTTCAGTTAGATTACATCATGGTCAGACAGAGATTCCGAAATCAGATACTGGTTTGTAAGGCGTACCCAGTAACAGACATAGGCTCAGATCACAATATAGTAGTGATGAAGAGTAGGCTGAAGTTTAAAACATTAGTCAGGATACGCAAAGAAGTGGGATACGGATGTACTAAGGAATGATGAGAAACGGCTGAATATCTCTAAGGCTATAGATACAGCGATATGGAATAGCTCAGTATGCAGTACAGTTGAAGAGGAAGGGACATCTCTAAAAAGGGCCATCACAGAAGATGGGAAGGAAAACATAGGTACCAAGTAGGTAACTGCGAAGAAATTGTGAGTCACAGAAGAAATACTTCAATTGATCGATGAAAGGAGGAAGTACAAACATGTTCCGGGAAACTCGGGAATACAGAAATACAAGTCGCTGAGGAATGAAATAAATAGGAAGTGCATGGAAGTTAGGACGAAATGACCGTAGGAAAAATGTGAATACATCGAAAAAGAAATGATTGTCGGAAGGACAGAGTCGGCATACAGGAAAGTCAAAACAACCTTCTGTGGCATTAAAAGCAAGGGTGATAACATTAAGAGTGCAATGGGAATTCCACTGTTAAATGCAAAGGAGATAGCGGATTGGTGGAAAGAATACGTTGAAAGGCTCTATGAGGGGGAAGATTTGTCTGATGTGATAGAAGAAGAAACAGGAGTCGATTTAGAAGAGATAAGGGATCCAGTATTAGAATAAAAATTTAGAACAGCTTTGGAGGACTTAAGCTCAAATAAGGCAGACTGGTTAGATAACATTCTATCAGAATTTCTAAAATCGTTGGGGGAAATGGGAACAAAACGACAATTCACGTTGGTGTGTGGAATGTAGGAGTCTGGCGACATACCATCTGACTTTCGGAAAAGCATCATCCACGCAATTCCGAAGACGGCAAGAGCTGACAAGTGCGAGAATTACGGCACAATCAGTTTAACAGCTCATGCATCCAAATTACTTACAAGAATAATATACAGAAGAATGGAAAAGAAAATTGAGGATGCGTTAGATGACGATCAGTTTGGCTTTAGAAAAGGTAAGGCACTAGAGAGAAAATTCTGACGTTGCGGTTAATAATGGAAGCTAGACTAAAGAAAAATCAGAACACGTTCATAGGATTTGACGACCTGGAATAAATGTAAGACGGTGAAAGATTTTCGAAATTCTGAGAAAAGTATGGGTAAGCTATAGGAAGAGAAGGGTCATATACAATATGTACAACAGCCAAGAGGGAATAATAAGAGTGGACGATCATGAACAAAGTGCTCGTATTAGAAAGAGTGTATGACAAGGATGTAGCCTATCTCCCCTACTGTTCCAACTGTACATCGAGGAAGCAATGATGGAAATAAAAGGAAGGTTCAGGAGTGGAATTAAAATACAAGGTGAAAGGCTATGAATGATACGTTTGCTGATGACATTGCTATCCTAAGTGAAGGGAAGAATAATTACATGATCTACTGAACGGAATGAACAGTCTAATGAGTACATAGTATGGATTGAGCGTAAATCGAAGAAAGACGAAGGTAATGAGAAGTAGTAGAAATGACAACAGCGAGAAGCTTAACATCAGGACTGACGGTCACGAAGTAGATGAAGTTAAGGAATTCTGCTACCTAGGGAGTAAAATAACCAATGACGGACGGAGCAAGGACGACTTCAGACTAGCAATGGCAGAAAGGGCATTCCTGGCCAAGAGAAATCTACTACTATCAAATATTGGTCTTAATTTGAGGAAGATATTTCTGAGAATGTACGTCTGGAGTATAACATTGTATGGTAGTGGAGCACGGACTGTGTGAAAACCGGAACAGAAGAGAATCTAAGCATTTGAGATGTGGTGCTACAGATAAACGCTGAAAATTAGGTGCACTAATAAGATAAGGAATGATGAGGTCCTCCGCAGAATCGGAGAGGGAAGGAATATGCGGAAAACACGGATAAGGAGAAGGAATAGGATGATAGGACATCTGTTAAGACATAATGGAATGACTTCCATGGTACTAGAGGGAGCTGTAGAGGGCAAAATCTGTAGAGGAAGAGAGAGATTGGAATACACCCAGCAAACAATTGAGGACGTAGGTTGCAAGTGCTACTCTGAGATGAAGAGGTTAGCACAAGAGAGGAATTCTTGGGGGGCGCATCAAATCAGTGAGACGACTGGAGCATTGGTTCATCTTCGCTACTGTGAAACACATCACTTGTATTCACAGCTCTTAAGGTACGCATTTTAGAGACTATGTTTACAACCCTTTTTTCCTTAGAATGACCATTCCTGTCATATTCCTCAATAATGACCATTTCCATGTTCTATACTACCTAGAGTGGCTTGAAAACTAACAATGTGCTCTTTTAAAACATTGAAAAATATTTTCTTCATTGCGCTTGCTTACAGAGTAGATTCGTTATACAAAACTACTCGAAGTTTTCGTCTTTGTCCTTCGGCAAATGGGCTTTTCATCAACAACAAAGCGAAATAGAAAAAGAAAAGGAAAGTATTTTTTTTTTTTTTAGTTCGGAAAACAGAGATGATATATTGACGGAAGTGACCCTTTAAGGAGGGTAGAGAATCTTGCTCCCTAGTTCAGGGTGTAAGAGTTTTTCCTGCTAAAGGCAAGGTTCCAGGTTCGACTCCTGTCCGGTACGCACCTTTACTCTTCCAGTTACTTTCAAAACACTAGATCGTACCACATATACCCGTAAATAACTAGTTATTGTTACCATCCTGCTAACTCATCTTCGCGACGGTGACATGATGTCCCGCCCTGTCATCTCCAAACTGCAGTGGAGTGCACAAAACAGTCCATATACCAACTATCTTTATTGCAAAATAGCTTACAGAAAGCCTGATAATGCATACAAAAAGTAGATGTCACTGTCCGTATGGCCCCATTCAACATCATCATGTACTGATCGTTAAAAATAACGAAAAAGCTATTACTAAAAAAATATATTAATAAGTGACATTATGTTTCCATACATCGATGTCCACTAAAGCCACGAAGGGGACGTATTTTCTTTATCTGTATTCCTCAGTACAGAACTAGACGTTTCTTTTATCCATTACACTGAAAGTTAGATTTTTCTGTGTATCACTTGACGATGCCCAATCTGCAATCATTTCGACGCATATAGAACCCTCATGTCTTTTTATTCTGTGTTCCTGCATTATCTCTTCAAACTGTGCCTTCCGCTGCGCATTTCAGCTATTTCTCGTTTCTCTTGTTTCTGTTCAGACCGAGAACTTCGATGACAACGGCTTTCGGTTTTATGCTCCCCCCGCGACATGGAAGATGCCTCAGTGGCCAGCCATCATGAAAGATTTACGAGTGGTAACGCGTGTCGTTCATAAAAATGGAAATAAGGACAACCATTGTATTCTGAATCCATATATCAGGCGCGCATTCCCGTTCCACAATGCTGCTGGTGTAATGACTCGCGAGTGGATCAGTTACCTCACTATCCTTTCTTCTCGTCACACAGCTGACGTGTGCTTGTTATCCTGTGGTTTGCATAGTGTAGACAATCGAGGGCAATCAACGTATAAAATATGATTTAGTTCATTTTCAGTAGCACTTCGATCAGTGCATTAAAAATCTGTAAGACGGAGACAACAGAGCTACGGTCCTTCCTTAATCACACAACATATTTGACGTTGCTGTATTAACCAGTCTCAGATGCACTGTTTACATTTTTTCCAGTGTTCCCCGTCTTACCTTGTACTGATCGTACATAGATTTTGGCGTGACTTCCCAACTACATATATACTCAGCAGTATACCTTATGGTCAGTGTCGACAAGTACAATGTGTATCAGAAACATTCATCCGATTTGGCATGTCTGTATTTCTGAAACTAATAAACATATTTTGTTCTTTGATGAGCGGAAAACTCAAAAAGCTTTTTTTTCCTTATCTGGTCACTGGTGTTCAATATGCCCCCTGTACGGCATACGTCAATGCGGTATTCAGATTATTCCCACAAGGCAGCGAGCATGTCTCGAGTTACAGCTTCGACAGCTGATATTATGCGATGTCTCAGTGTCCCATATTCTCACATTATGACTGTTCATCTTTCTATTTTAATGGAATGTTGCCTCATCACTAAACACTAACGGTGGAGACAAACTGTCATCCTCCATCTTCCCTCCATCTTCTTACAGAAGTCCACACGTTGTTGTTTGTCACCTTCGCGAAGGGCTTGCAGTAGCTGAATTTTGAACGGTTTCATGTGTAAATGTCGACGCAACACACGTCAGACAGACATCGGGGGCATGCTGAACTGTCAAGCTGCACGGCGAACAGATTTCCGCGGACTCCTTGTGAAACTATGACGGATGCGTTCGACGTCTGTGTCAGACACTCGGGTACTATCCAGGGAATTGCCTTTACACAAACATCCTGTTTCTCGGAATTATTCATGCCATCGGCTAATGCGCTGCGCTGTGGGAGGATCCACACCATCCCTGGTACGAAAGTCACGCTGAACAGTTATTACTGTGCACTGCGCAAAAAGTAGTACACAAAACGCTTTCTGTTGTCCCGACACCATTTTTACTAGAACTGAAGTGGGCCCACACTTTCACCTAGCGGAAACGATGTAAAGCTCGAGAGTTTGCTCTTTCCAACAGTACGTTGTTCACGCACGTATCTCAAATAACATAGTAGTTATCATTTTTATAAATCGGATAATTCTTTTTGACACACTCTGTACTTTGTATCGGTTAGCACATGAAAAAGCTTATGCTCTCAGAATTTTAACTGTAAACCACACTGTGATGGACGACGCCTCTCTTGCAGCACCAGCCACTGGAGCTGACTGAGGATCTCAGTGGCGCTATTGCACTTCTAAGTGAAGCTGTCACCAAATGTGCTACCTCTTTCGTGGATGTTCTACACTTCCAGAGGATTCTTCCGATGAATCCTAATTTGACCTGTCATACCTGAAATTAGTTTTTATGTGGTCGTTCCATTTAAATCATTCAGCACCTATACTCGTTAATATTCTATGGGTCTATCTGCTTCCCGTGGTTGTTGTGCAGTCCAACCTACAATTATATTGGTCTTTCTGCCATTCATATTGAAGACCCATTCCCATTCCCCGCTACAAAGGTCGAACCTCTGCGGATCATCCAGTACTTCGCTACAGTTTTCTAGCGTTGCAGCCTTTCTATAGACAACAGCATAATACGCGGAAAACTTCATGACACTTTCTACGTCATGCACTAGATAACTTACATATTTTGTCAAAGCTGATAGCCATGTAACACTTCCAGAATATGCCAGAAGTTAATTTTATGTCCGACTATCTCTCTCCGTTAAGAGTGATTGTTAAGTTCGCTAGGAACTCCTCAACGCTATCCCACAGCTGGTAGGATATTCCATGCTCACGTATCTTATTCATTAGGTGTCAGTCGGAAATGTTTCGAACATATTTTGGAAGGCAAGGAATTTGGTACAACGCTGGGGCCGATATCTACTACTTTCTGTGTCTCGTGAATGAACAGAACGACGTGGGTTTCACAAGATCCCTGTTTGCAGGATGCATGTTGATATCTACAAAGGAGATTTTGGGTCTCCCGAAATGTCATATTACGCGAGCATAACACATATTCAAAAATTCTACAACAGATCCATGAGGCCCTTTAGTTTCGTGCGCCTGATCGTTGACCCTTCTTGAATACTGTAATGGACAAGTGCATTTTTCCAAATACTGCGGACGCTTCGCTCGTCCTTCAACCTACAGTATACTGCTGCTAGAATAGGAGCAAGTTCTTCCGTATATTCGACGTAGAGTCGCACAGCTTTGGTATGCCAAACGTTTAGTCTCTTTTTCTCTGTTGAGTGATTTCTTAAATTTCTATCCTGTGGTCACTTATTTCGATACTTGTCATTTTGACATTCGTGCGATGATTCAAACGGGGAACAGCTATACAATCTTCCTCAGTGAAGCAGTTTTGGAATAAGGATGCCAGGATTTCGGCCTTTTCTCCTTCAGACTCCGTTCCTTTGCCATTACGATCGCAGAGTGTACACAGACATATGGATTTGATTCCTCTTGTAATTTCCTGTCAGATCTATTGACTCGTTGAACACTCACGCATGGCTCTCCTTACGCTAATTTTCGCTTCGTTCGATTTTTGTTTGGTTACGGGGCTTTGGCTACTTTTAAATCTATAGTTAAGCTCTCTTTATTTTCAGAGCAGCACGGTCGTTGAACAGGATTTATTCATGAAGAGCTATTTCTATTATACACTTCTTATATGGAATACTGGTAAGGCACTAGACCGTCGTTAGACTATATGTAACTCTTCAGGCTTTCCCGGCGAGATCTTGACATGTGGAATAATCGTGTCTACTGCCGAATGTTTGTGTCGCTCTGGCACAGTATTACGGCCACGTAAGTCGTTGCCTTCTTCAGGTGCTACCTGAGACTGCCATATTGGAGGATCTCCAATACGGCAGTCTCAGGTAGCACCTGAAGAAGGCAACGAGTTACGTGGCCGAAATATCGCGCCAGAGCGATACAAACATCCGGCAGTAGACCCGATTATTCCACGTGCATAATGACTATGTTTAGTGGACCGTAACATGGTGTCCTGCCTTAGCAGCCCTCAGATGTCAGAGAGTGTTCAACACCCTGGATATGTAATTGTTTCGTGGTTTTCCTATGTCGCTTCAGGTGGATATTCTTATCGTTATTTCAAATACGTCGTGACCGTTTCGTTATCAAAACCTACGCAACTGCTGTAGTGGTAAGTTGCGTATATAGATGTTGATGGGTCTTCAAACTGAGACTTGCTTCCCACCGCCATCAATCCGCACAGAGACTGTTGCTAAGCACCAGCTTCGAAGCTTCAAAAACGATGGACTTCAGCCACTACTGTCCGTGTAATCTGAGAGCAAGAAAAACAGCTTGATATTTTCCGTGACTCCACTTCCAGTAGGGAGTATATACGTGCTCTACTGTACAATATAGTGGGGCTGAAATGACTCCAGCAAAAGTCACCTCGTTCCCTTATGCCAAGACTCGATAACATTGTCGGCAGTAAATGTCACCATAATTTTCAGTCTCACAACAATGACGTGGACAGCGACGATTCTTCCGAAAGGATGCAGGTAAGGTATCAAATTAGATCACGTTTGTAAACCAATGCATGCATCTTTATTAGATATTCATGTAATTATACACGAATTTTAATGAATTGTTCTGCTTACTCTCTACCCCTAGTTTTCCTGTTCCAGCATATCTTCCCAGTTATCTTATATGTAAAATGATTCCTCGTTTTACCCTACCAGCTGTGTCTTCTTGAGTGTGTCACTTTGCGTCTTTGGTTCTAACACATTCAGTACCAAATAGAGTATGTGCGAAACAAGAAACAACGGTTATGTGCTCTAGTATTGAGTTATGGATGGGAAATTTTTGACAAATAGAACACAGACGCTTTGGTAAGGCAACCTGTCCCTGCCGTAGGGCAATGCCCTTGACTCTGATGAAGAACTGTTGTAATAAACTTTCAAGAGCATCAGGTGTTTATTTTAGACTATGTGATCCATTACCAGTGACTGACAGCTGTATAAAAAATCAAAATTGTGTAATTCTAAATGAAACAGTCAACTGAATTTGTAATGTATGAAGGTCCTGTCACTCATCGGTTGTTAACAGCTCGGAGGGAACCTGCATCTCGTGCACTCGACACACTGTTTACAAAACGCTTGCTGCCTTCTGTGAAGAACAATAGTGCATATTTGCCGTACAAAAAGGCCATTTTTAGGCACTGTGTCACGCATAAATTCTGATTAACTTTCACACTTTTGAAAACAAAAACAAACCATGTCTGTTTTCACGTTGGTCGTAATTTGTTTTGCGTTCTTCGGCCGTGGTAATTAAATAATCTCGCACTGCTTAGATTGTTGGTTGGCTTCTAGATCATGGCCATGTGGATTCCATTGCTGATTTTCCTTACACGAATCACAACCTGATGTTAGTACATTGATACGCAACGTCGAAATCGCCAAACACGTGATACATGTTTACGAAATGAGATACTCCGATCTGCGAGTTCGGCACGGATGTGGCTGTGTCAGCTGATTCATCAGGCCGGGGCGTAGTCTGAGGCACATAGCAGGAGAACTCGTCACTGTCATCCCGTCCTTGCATACGCAATCTATCTAGCTTTGTGTGTCCCTTAGTATCCCCATTCTTCTTACGCAGAGTGACTTTTCGATGTATACGGAAAATGGGACAATGCTGAAAGACATTCATTTTCCTTGTGTTCGTGAAAACATCTTTGAAATTATGAAACAGCCATACAAAGAAATATTCTGTATATATACAGTATCCAAATTAAAAAACATGAGCTCGAACAGTTACTGTAGGTGTCTACAACGCGATATTGTAAAGGTCTCTAAGTCAACGCTTCTTCACAGCTCTATAGACGGTTATCGATTTTGCCCACAGCAGTTTGTGCTTCGCAGTTGAAAGCTGTCAAAAGTTCTGCCAAATGTTAGGGATTTCCTTAAGTTGACTCGACTGCATGAGAGTGTCTAATTAAGAACAAATGCATTAACACTTCATGCATGACGTAGCTTTTTTTCCACGTGCCTCAGCGTTAATGACGTTGTTTAAGTTGAATGGAGGAGAATGTCAGTAGTAATGACTAAATGCATTAAAACTTTGTGCATGACGTGGATTTTTTTCATGTCCGTCTGTTCATGACGCCATATCTCTTGAGCTATGTGTCATCCAATGGTACATTTGCGTAGGGCATTCGGCGGCATATGTTCATACTGTCAGCGAAGTACGTTGCGAATAGAGTTAGTAGAAAGAAAGTAATGTATTTAAACGTCATGCATAATGCGACAGGTTATCGCGCATCTCTTAGTTTACGATGTCATATCTTCAATATGATAGGTTATTACTACACTCGTGGCGATTGTTGCTTGATAGTAAGGGATATGAGTACCAAGTTTGTTTGAAATTGTTCAAATGGCACTGAGCACTATGGGACGCAACTGCTGAGGTCATTAGTCCCCGGGAACTTAGAACTAGTTAAACCTAACTAACCTAAGGACATCACAAACATCCATGCCCGAGGCAGGATTCGAACCTGCGACCGTAGCGGTCTTGCGGTTCCCGACTGCAGCGCCTTTAACCGCACGGCCACTTCGGCCGGCCGTTTGAAATTGTTCCAGTGGTTTAGGCGGAAGTCTGAAGAAAAAAAAACGCATGCACGTTTTTATAATATGTATGAGTTAAAACGATTTATATATTTTAATGTTACTGTTATTACAATCTTAGGCTGCTGTAGTACGCTAAATGCGGCTGGGATAGCCGAAAATTATATTTCTGGAAGCGGGGAAGAGTAACAGTGAGAAGTTGTGACCACATCGGAGAAACTGTGACCACATCGCCCCACCCCCCTCTCTCCTACCTAGAACAGAATCCTGAATGTTCGCTACTTGTCCGGCAAACGAACTGTCACCACATGTACCGCATGATACGACGGTCGTTCAGTAAGTAATACCCCTTTTTTTTTTTCTCAGAACATATTCATTGTCAAGAGTCAGAATTTGGTGACAATATATTTCAACGTGTCTTGTCCTAGTCCTATTTTCCTACGTAGCCTCCATCGCGTTCTATGGCCGTACGCCAACGTTGCAGAAGAGCATCTATTCCCTGCTGGTAAAAGCTCTTCTCCTGTAGGCGTAACCATGTTTTCACTACAAGACTGACACTCTCATCAGCTTCGAAGTGTGTTCCCTGTAGAGGATCTTTAAGCTCCAACAATTCAGATGAAATGGCCTTTCTTTGAATCTTGTGGCCCACTGTGAGCATTTGTAGAACCCATCATGAGCACCTCTTTGAATATCCGAGATTCTCGATCATTTCAGACGCACTTCCAATGCTGACCGACAACTGTAGAGCCAAATGTCGAGTTTTGATGCGCCGGTCGACACGAATAATGGCATCCGCACGATGCAGCATGTCTGGAGCAGTGGCAGTGACAGGACGTCCCGAGCGTAGCTGATCATGGAACTCTAGGCACTTCCTGAGGCTGTAACTTTCTTTACCCACCGCCCAACTGTACTCCTATCAACTGCAGCATCACCACACACTGCACACAAACGTTTATGTATATTCACTCGGTTTCCGTTACTGCTCACAAGAATTCAATAACATTACGCTGCTTGTAATGTGAGTCGATGTAGGCGCCATATTGACGCTGTACTACAGCTATGCCATCTCCCAGAACTGTTAGAAACTTCGGCCGGCCAGAGTGGACGAGCGGTTCTAGGCGCTACTGTCTGGAACCGAGCGACCGCTACGGTCGCAGGTTCGAATCCTGCCTCGGGCATGGATGTGTGTGATGTCCTTAGGTTAGTTAGGTTTAAGTAGTTCTAAGTTCTAGGGGACTAATGACCTCAGCAGTTAAGTCCCATAGTTCGCAGAGCCATTTGAACCATTTTGTTAGAAAGTTCACCGGCACTCAGAACAAACATAAAATGTAAAGCATCAACAAGGACTTTTGAAACTTGAAACTTCCTGGCAGATTTAAACTGTGTGCCGGACGGAGCCTCGAAATCGGGACCTTTGCCTTTCGCGGGCAAGTGCTCTACCAACTGAGCTATCCAAGCACGACTCACGTCCCGTCCTCACAGCTTTACTTCTACCAGTACCTCGTCCCCTACCTTCCAAACTTTACAGAAGCTCTCCTGCGGACCAGCTTCTCCGCAGGAGAGCTTCTGTAAAGTTTGGAAGGTAGGAGACGAGATACTGGCAAATGTGAAGCTGTCAGGACGAGGCGTGAGTCGTGCGTGGCAGAGCACTTGCCCGCGAAAGGCAAAGGTCCCGAGTTCGAGTCTCGGTCCGGCACACAGTTTTAAAAAAGTGGTTCAAATGGCTCTGAGCACTATGGGACTTAACATCTGTGGTCATCAGTCTCCTAGAACTTAGAACTACTTAAACCTATATAACCTAAGGACATCACACACATCCATGCCCGAGGCAAGATTCGAACCTGCGACCGTAGCACAGTTTTAATCTCCCAGGAAGTTTCATATCAGCGCACACTCCGCTGCAGAGTGAAAATATCATTCTGGAAACAAGGACTTTTGTCTGTGTGTATTAATGGGTTTTTAAAAACATGTGGGACATTACTTACTGAACAACCTTCACACAAAGCTGGTACAGTCTTGATTAAGCTGTTGACTAGACAAACTGCGGACGTGTTTCCGCATGCATCGAAAACTCACCCTGTGTATGGTAACTGTGCTTTGTTAGTGTTTTGTTAATGCCTCCCCTACGCATGCCCGTGCCCAGCTCCCAACACCTGCTGTATAGCATTCCGCTCGTTTGTCAGCGCGGCACCACTGCACGCCCTCTGACGTAGCGCGCTTCCTCTTGGTGTGCAGATGTCGGACGACGACCGCATGTCGCTGACGACGGCCGTGAGCGACGAGGACGACGCGGAGAGCGTGCACAACTCGCCGTACCGCGCCAAGCAGACGGGCACCGCCGCCGCCTCCTTCAACTGCACCGGCGCCGTGCGCAAGGCGGGGTGAGTACCCAACCACTGTCTCTCTCTCTCTCTCTCTCTCTCTCTCTCTCTCTCTCTCTCTCTAGGGCACTTCTTCTCAGCGCACACTCATATAGCGCTACCGACTAATAACCTGCGACGCCGATGTGCGTCGACGCTCTTGTACCCGTGCAACGGGACGGTTTGTAACACCAGTCGCACTTACATGACGTAGGTACGACGTACCTTGACGGCAGGCACTTAGGCAATCTACATGGCTTTCATGACGGAACCTTGCGACGGCGCGACCTACACTACTGGCCATTAAAATTGCTACACCATGAAGATGACGTGCTACAGATGCGAAATTTAACCGACAGGAAGAAGATGCAAATAATTAGCTTTTCAGAGCATTCACACAAGGTTGGCGCCGGTGGCGACACCTACAACGTGCTGACAGGAGGAAAGTTTCCAACCGATTTCTCATACACAAGCAGCAGTTGACCGGCGTTGCCTGGTGAAACGTTGTTGTGATGCCTCGTGTAAGGAGGAGAAATGCGTACCATCACGTTTCCGACTTTGATAAAGGTCGAATTGTAGCCTATCGCGATTGCTCGCATTGGTCGATATCCAATGACTGTTAGCAGAATATGGAATCGGTGGGTTCAGGAGGGTAATACGGAACGTCGTGCTGGATCCCAACGGCCTCGTATCACTAGCAGTCGAGATGACAGGCATCTTATCCGCATGGCTGTAACGGATCGTGCAGCCACGTCTCGATCCCTGAGCCAACAGATGGGAACGTTTGCCAGACAACAACCATCTGCACTAACAGTTCGACGACGTTTGCAGCAGCATGGACTATCAGCTCGGAGACCACGGCTGCGGTTACCCTTGACGCTGCATCACAGACAGGAGCGCCAGCGATGGTGTACTCCACGACGAACCTGGGTGCACGAATGGCAAAACGTCATTTTTTCGGATGAATCCAGGTTCCGTTTGCAGCATCATGATGGTCGCACCCGTGTTTGGCGACATCGCGGTGAACGCACATTAGAAGCGTGTATTTGTCATCGCCATACTGGCGTATCACCCTGTGTGCTGGTATGGGGTGCCATTGCTTACACGTCTCGGTCACCTCTTGTACGTATTGACGGCACTTTGAAGAGTGGACGTTACATTTCAGATGTGTTACGACCCGTGGCTGTACCCTTCATTCGATCCCTGTGAAACCCTACATTTCAGGAGGATAATGCACGACCGCATGTTGCAGGTCGTGTACGGGTCTTTCTGGATACAGAAAATGTTCGACTGCTGCCCTGGCCAGCACATTCTCCAGATCTCTCACCAATTGAACACGTCTGTCAATGATGGCCGAAAATTGGCTCGTCACAATACGCCAGTCACTACTCTTGATGAACTGTGGTATCGTGTTGAAGCTGCATGGGCAATTGTACCTGTACACGCCATCCAAGCTCTGTTTGACTCAATGCCCAGGCTTATCAAGGCCGTTATTAAGGCCAGAAGTGGTTGTTCTGGGTACTGATTTCTAAGGGTCTATGCACCCAAATTGCGTGAAAATGTAATCACATGTCAGTTCTAGTATAATATATTTGTCCAATGAATACCCGTTTATCATCTGCATTTCTTCTTGGTGTAGCAATTTTAATGGCCAGTAGTGTATTTTCTGAAGCAAGACCTACACTGAAGCGACGTTTAATGTTCCTCAGATGATAGTCACAGGTACACTGACATTGTTAGAGACAAAGATAAATGGCACCTGCTGATTCTGATAAGGCGTAGGAAACTTAAAAGCGGAGGCCACGACTTTCGGATTACGTCCATTAGGACGACATAATGTACAAGTAGTAAGGTGTACTACTTCGACAATTTCGAGAAAATAGTAGTGGAACTTTTATGCAACGAATAGGCACCAGTTCGTTGCAACTCTGACCACGAGATGGCAGCGGCCAAGTGGTCAGCATTCAAGCTCCGTAATCGGTAGATCGCTGGATCTTGCTATCTCACTTTTTCTGCATTGCCACATTATTTCATATATACAATGAAGAGCCAAAGAAACTGGTACATCTGCCTAATAACATGTAGGGTCCCCGCGAGCACACAGAAGTGCCGGGCACGACGTGACACGGGCTCCATTAATGTCTGAAGTAGTGCTGGAGGGAACTGACACCATGAATCTTGCCGGGCTGTCCACAAAAGCGTAAGACTACGAACAGCACGCTGCAAGACATCCCAGATATGCTCAATTATGTTCACGTCTTGGGAGACTGATGGCCAGCGGAAGTATTTAAACTCAGAAGAGTGTTCCTGGAGCCACTATGTAACAATTCTGGACGCGTGGGGTATCGCATTCTCCTGTTGGAATTGCCCAAGTCCGTCGGAATACACAATGAGCATGGATGGGCGCAGGTGATAAGACCGGATGCTAACGTACGTGTCACCTGTCAGAGTCGTATCTAGACGTATCGGGGGTCCCATATCACTCCAACCGCACACGCCCCACACAATTACAGAGGATCCTCCAGTTTGAACAGTCCCCTGCTGACATGCAGGACCATGGATTCATGAGGTTGTCTCCATACCCGTACACGTTCATCCGCTCGATAAAATTTGAAACGAGACTCGTCCGACCAGGTAAGATGTTTCCAGTCATCAACAGTCCAATGTCGGTGTTGACGGGCCCAGGCGCGGCGTGAAGCTTTGTGTCGTGCAGTGATCAAGGCAGAAGAGTGATCATTCGGCTCCGACCACAGTGATGTCGGAGATTTGATGTTTTACCGTATTCCTGATATTCACGGTACACTCGTGAAATGGCAGTACCCCTCCACTTCATCGCTACCTCGGACTTGCTGTGTCCCATTGGTCGTGCGCCGACTATAACACCACGTTAAAACTCACTTAAATCTTGATAACCTGCCACTGTAGCATCAGTGACCGACCTAACAAATGCGCCAGACACTTGTTGTCTTACATAGGCTTGCCTATTTACATATCGCATGCCTACACTAGTTTCTTTGGCACTTGGCGCTTCAGCATATATATAAAAAAAAGTTTTCCATCACCTCGGTTCCGAGAGTTCCGGAAGCTGTACAGAAAATTGAAATAGAGATCAACATAAACATCATTTCCGCCCTTTTTATTGCTCATGAAAACCACACACTGCGTGTTGTACCACCATACAGCGAGACCTTCAGACGTGGTGGTCCAGATTACTGTACACACCGGTACCTCTAGTAGGACGTCCTCTTGCATTCATGCATGCCTGTATTCGTCGTGGCGTACTATCCACGATTTCATCAAGTCACTGTTGATCCAGATCGTCCCACCCCTCAACGGCGATTCGGTGTAGATCCCTCAAAGTGGTTGACGGGTCACGTCGTCCATAAACAGCCCTTTCCAATTATTCCAGACATGTCCGACAGGGTTCCTGTCTTGAGAACATGCTGTCCATTCTAGTCGAGCGATGTCGTTATCCTGAACTAAGTTATTCACAAGATGTGCACGATGCGGGCGAGAATTGTCGTCCATGAAGACGATTGCCTCGCCACTATCATGGCGATATGGTTGTACTATCGGTCGGAGGATGGCATTCACGTGTCGTACAACCGTTATCACGCCTTCCATGACCACCAGCGGCGTACTTCGGCCCCACATGATGCCACCCCAAAACAGCAGGAAATCTCCATCTTTCTGCACTCGCTGCATAGTGTGTCTAACGTGTTCCGCCTGACCGGGTTGCCTCCAAACACGTCTCCGATTATTGTCTGGTTGAAGGCACATACGACACTCATCGGTGAGGAGAACGTGATGCCAATCCTCAGCGGTCCATTCGGCATGTATTTGGACCCATCTGTACTGCGCTCCACGGTGTCGTGGTTGCAAAGATGGACCTCGCCATGGACGTCGAGAGTGAAGTTGCGCATCATGCAGCCTATTGCGCACAGTTTGAGTCGTAACACGACGTCCTGTGGCTGCACGAAAAGCATTATTCAACATGACGGCGTTGCTGTCAGTTCCTCCGAGCTCCAATTCGTAGATAGAGGTCATCCACTGCAGTAGTAGATCTTGGGCGGCCTGAGCGAGGCATGTCATCGACAGTTCCTGTCTCTCTGTATCTTCTCCATGAACGAACAACATCGCTTTGGTTCAGTCCGAGACGCCTGGACACTTCCCTTGTTGAGAGCCCTTCCTGGCACAAAGTAACAATGAGAGCGCAATCGAACCGCGGCATCGACCGTCTAGGCGTGGTTCAACTACACACAACACCAGCCGTGTACCTCCTTCCTGGTGGAATGACTGGAATTGATCGGTTGTCGGACCCCGTCCGTCTAGTAGGAGCTGCTAATGCATGGTTGTTTACGTCTTTGGCCGGGTTTAGTGACATCTGTGAACAGTCAAAGTGACTGTGTCTGTGGCACAATACCCCACAGTCAACGTCTACAGCGATCGATCGATCACGGATCGATAATGCTCACCACTTGGACTCGTGCACATAATCGCAAAGCACCGATAATCACTGACGCGTAAAACTTCTATTGTCACTTCTCGAAACTGAAGTAGTACGCCTTACGGCTCGCATGTTATGTGTTCTTAATGGACTACTAAAAGTGTGCAAAGTTTGAAATATATACTTCAGCCGAACGTCGTGGCCTTCCCGTGTTAGAAAATATATAGAAATTAAAAACATTGAAGTTAATATTGTGTTTACTACGATTATCACTGAGGATTCACAGCCGCTGCAATTAATCGCTACAGAGAGGACGACCAGAAGCAGTGTATATGTGGCAGCTATGACCGAACCAGCAGAATAAATGGAAACTTGTAAAAGACTTAAGTGAGTCTCTCGGTAAGAGCAGTTTGCGGGAGCATTGCCGTGGCGGATTCGATAACTGCCGCTGGTTGACCCTACTGGGTCAGCGGATGACGCCGCCAGCTTACCTGTGGTCCCATGTCAGGACTGACTCGCGATGAATTAGTGATTGTTTAGGAATAGCAGGGGTTTTCTGGAACTCTGAATCTAAAGATATAAAAAGTTGTCCCCAGAAATCGAGGACTCACTTGCATACATGTCAGTAATGATAGCAAAGGCTGTAGACGTAGAATTCCGCAACAGGGGCTTACCGAAGAATGTAGCGACCTTAATCCTGAGGAGACTCAGTAGTTAAAATTAGGATCAGCCAGGAAGTCATTCCCTGCAATGGTAATGTAAAAGGTAGTACCATGGCTTAAGGGTTTTTGGTGTTTTTCATTTTTTATATTAATATTAATTTCACCAATTATGGAATTGTGATTCTTGAGTTTCTCCCGGAGTATTTGATAATCAAAATATCCACGGGTATGCTGCCGGTCTATAGTGTCCAACGGGCACAATATTTCGGCGATCATACATGTCGCCATCATCAGGTGAACTGACGGACTGAGCTCCTGTGAACGTGCCGGCACGGAGATCCGTACGCTATGGCTGCTCAGAGGGAACTGGGTTCGGTCGCGGCGGCGGCCGATTTAAATACCCTCCGCCCGCGGCGCGCTCCCTCCGCCGTCCGCACCCCGCGCCACGGTCGCGCGGTGGAACAGATTGCGACGGCGTTTGAGATGACGTCGGTGTGATGGCTCTGTCCGCCGTGGTCGTCACAACTATACGTTTGCTCGATTTACTCTTGATTAACCCGATCGCTGGTTCCCAAGCCTTGCTAAGATTATAGACACAGTCACGGTTTATGAGGTCGTCATTGGTGCGAATTTCGATGGCCTCTCTAACAACACTGTCCCAGTATCTCGACGTCTGTACCAGAATCCTCGTGCGGTCATACTCCATGGCGTGATTTTCCGACAAACAATGTTCAGCGACCGCCGACTTGCTCGGATACATCAGTCGAGTGTGCCTCTGGTGTTCACGGCATCGATCCTCGACGGTACGCATCGTCTGACCAATATACGACTTGCCACATTGACACGGAATCTGGTACACGCCGGCCTTCCTCAAACCCAGGTCATCTTTGGCGCTCCCCACCAGTGCACGAGTTTTATTTGGAGGACAAAACACAGTTCCGACCCGGTGTTTCTTCAGAATGCGGGCGATTTTCCCCGAGAGTGCGCCTGTGTATGGAATAAATGCAGTGCCTACCTCCTCCCTCGTGACTTCATCCATCTCAACAGGTTGTGCTGCAGTGGTTGGGCGGAGAGCACGTTGAATCTGCCACTCTGAGTACCCATTTTTTTCGAAATACAGTTCTCAGATGTTCCAATTCCTGGGGTAGACTCACTGCGTCAGAGATAGTGCGCGCCCTATGTACCCCATTCCTCTGTGAAGGGTGGTGGCAGCTGTCTGCGTGCAAATACAGATCAGTGTGCGTAGTCTTCCGATACACCCCATGACCTAGGGTGCCGTCAGCCCTTCGCTTGACCAAGACGTCAAGGAAAGGTAATTTACCCTCCGTTTCAGTCTCCATAGTGAATTTGATGTTGGGGTGTATGGAGTTTAGATGTGTAAGGAAGTCAAGGAGTTTATCCATACCATGCGGCCAGATGACGAACGTGTCGTCCACGTAACGGAAAAAGCACGGACGGCGGAGGGAGCGCGCCGCGGGCGGAGGGTATTTAAATCGGCCGCCGCCGCGACCGAACCCAGTTCCCTCTGAGCAGCCATAGCGTACGGATCTCCGTGCCGGCACGTTCACAGGAGCTCAGTCCGTCAGTTCACCTGATGATGGTGACATGTATGATCGCCGAAATATTGTGCCCGTTGGACACTATAGACCGGCAGCATACCCGTGGATATTTTAATTATGGAATTGCTCGATGTACATTACAATTCTTGAAGCGAATGTTTAATTGCAGTTGTGTACAACTTTCAGTCAAAATACGACCTGCATTACATTGTAGGTGGGTGTTGTCGAGATATATTAAATAAATAAATGCAAAATATTATTCAGCTCAGAAAAGCTGTAAAAAAACTAGCTGTGCTACACATGTCAATAGAGTACATGATATTATTATAGCTCTGTAAAGCGTGTTCATTTCAATACCTCTAGCTGCGACTCCTAAAAGGAGGAAAATTCTTGAAAAGAATATCTGTTCTATAGGTTCACTCTGACTACACAAATATTTTCTACGAAGTCCGTAAGTCAATCGTAATATACTATTCCAGAAATGAAAATACGGAAATAATCACACTCCGTACTAATTCTTTCATACTTACATTGCACTCTCTCTAGTAGCCTGCTTAAGATTTGAGCCAACGTCCTGTTATTAAAAGAAACGAGCTTTTTATCTGTTAATAAGCCGTTTTTAAAAGCATGCGATGTTTAATCGTTTTGAATTTATACCTTTCGAAAAAAAAATCTTCTCACTAAAAGAAAGGTTAAAATTTTCATACACGTCATCCATGTCTGATGACAAACTTTTACGGATTAATCTAATTCTAAATGAAACAAATGTTGCAACATCCAACAAAAATGTCTGTAACTTCGGGTTACACGACCTCATTCAAACAACGCGAAAGATCTCGTTTCTGATTGGCCGAACAACACGGTAGCCTGACCATTCCCAGTTTCGGAATCAGCATAAAACAAATAGCTTCCAAAATGCAATTCAATAAAAAATAACTCCACCTTTACTCGTCTGAAGAACCGAAGTAAACACTACCAGGCTACCTTGCAGTCACCATATTGCCCCTAGTGCTTGCCGGCCGTTGTGGCCGTGCGGTTCTAGGCGCTTCAGTCTGGAACCGCGTAACCGCTACGGTCGCAGGTTCGAATCCTGCCTCGGGCATGGATGTGTGTGATGTCCTTAGGTTAGTTAGGTTTAAGTAGTTCTAAGTTTTAGGGGACTGATGACCTCAGATGCTAAGTCCTATAGTGCTCAGAGCCATTTTGAACCCCTAGTGCTTCATTTGCACCAAGCCCCACACTCACTTCCTATTTGCCATTAACAGTTTCAACGATAATTTGTATGCATGCTCCAATCACTACCCTCTCAGACAACAAAGTAAAAGACAATAATCTCATAATACTAATTGTCTGAAACTGAAAATATTACGTAAATTGTACTTTTTTAACAAAATGTTGTTTACTGAGTTTTAATGATCAAGTATTTAGTCGAAGTTCTCCATTGACCATTATACAAAGCATATTAGCATTTTAGGAAGTTATTTATCATGAAAAGTCACAAATTCTGCGTTTTAGGTGATCTTGTACACTTTTGAAGTTATTTTAGATTTAAACTGTGTTTCGTGACTAAACGTTTGCTCCTCTAACTCACCGTAGCAGAATGTCAAAGCGAAGTACTTGGAGAAGAGCTTTCGGCAAATGCGCATGTGCTGACATGTGAGAACATTTGGTTTATCGAAATCGCGGTTTCCAGCATTTTCTGTGATTGATTGGATATGTATAGACATATATGTTTTACGCATTTGATCTGAGACAACTTTGACAACAGTTTACGTCTGCAGAACCAGTTTCTTTATAGAAATGCTCCTTCCTGGCCACGATGCACTTGCAGTCCGCTATTAGATGAAACTTGGAACATACATAACAACAATCTGTTGCAACTCATTGAAAGAAATATTACCCCGACAAATACTCCTAAATAGGAAATATCTGTATTAGTGCTTCGTGCGTGTTTCAGTCTGTTGAAATGTTTCCAGTTCGGTTAAACCGCACGTGGTAAAAGACGTGTTTCCCCTAAAAGTAACCTACCTGCCCTTCTCAGAATTTTATGTAAATTCTTCTCACGGGGGACGCGGCCGAATATAAAGTAAAATATTCTGACAGAAATAAATTTGCAAAACTGAATTTTCGGAGGAAAACTTTATTCGACGTTTTTCGAAACTCTGCTGCCTTTCGCGCCCCTCGGGATATAGAGGTTATTTCGTTCTTGGACAATGCTGCCATCTAGCAGTGTTCATGTTGCAGTGACCATCGCTTCAGGATGAATTTGAATCTGGAACAGACGTTAAAAATTAGAAACAAGATCCGTTCGTCCAGTTTGTAATTTTTAAATCTCATACGAGTCTACTGCGCGACAATTTTGCTACCACCATCGTTAAGCTCGCGTAGACATTATTAAAATAAGGTTCTACCACATAGGAAAACACTTTCTAATGATCTACAAAATTATATTTACTTGATCGCAAACCGGTTTTCGCCTTCTTAGGCTGTCTATGGGTGACAGCTGAATGTCGCAAACAGAGATAAAGATAATGTGCAGCTTACACAGGCGTTGTTTGCACAGAAGAAAAAAAATGACGTAGACTGCGTACATAGAAAAACATTACATTTTTGTCACATAGAATTAATTGCATTAACCAGAAAGTAAGAGGAAATAAAATTTTCGTATGGGGATACATTTAACAACTGATTATAAATAAGTTTACAATCTCAAAACAAACAACCCCCAACCCCACCCCCCCACCCCACCCCAACAATCTCAAATGGTTCAAATGGCTCTAAGCACTATGGGACTTGACTTTACAATCTCAATCTAGTATTTCTGACGAAAACTCAATTTGTCAAAACGAAAAAGAAACTAGCCTGATCATTTAATGCTGAGGTCACCTTCTGTATCATGTGTTTGTCGATTCCCATGCCGGTTGGGGTGGCCGAGCGGTTCTAGGCGCTTCAGTCTGGAACCGCGAGACCGCTACGGTCGCAGCTTCTAATCCTGCCTCAGGCATGGATGTGTGTGGTGTACTTAGGTTAGTTAGGTTTAGATAGTTCTAAGTTCTAGGGGACTGATGACCTCAGATGTTAAGTCCCATAGTGCTCAGAGCCATTTGAACAATTTCGATTCCCATTATTTCCAGTAGGGTCGTCTTTCCGATTTTCTTAACAGAATGTAAAACTTCAATTATATGATGTAGAATGTGGTTTTCCGTTAAAAACTGATCAACCAAGTTTGAATCTTCCTTCCTTACTCTCCAGCTTCTCTTATGTACACATAGCTTAAATGCCACAGCTCTGCCTAGCAGACCAAGATACACTTTTTCACATTGCTTGCATATGTTTTTAAACATACCACTCTGCGTCAGGTATTGAAATTTGTCTTTACTTTTTAATAAAATCTTTTTATATGCTATTGGTATTATAAAATGCAGGTTTGTAGTTGCGAGGCAACCTTTTGTGCATGGCTATGTGAAACACCGCCAGTATAAAGGATTTTGCGCCATGCTTTGTAACTACTGTCAGCACGAAATATTTTCACAAATCAGCAAATGAAGTTTTTGAAGTTCAAGAAGTTGACTCAAGGCAAAAGGGGGGCGTGGCAACATTGCTGCCCTTAAAGTAAATCAATATTTAAAGCCTTTAATGGCTAAAATGCCCTTGAATAACATATTTCTCTAGTAAAATATACTCCAAGGAATGTTTATGAGCAAAAATATTTTTTTTTTATATTTTGCCCTCTACGAAGGTACAATGTCCCCTTAATGAGTAGATTATGGCACCATTTTAAATTCAGAAAATAATCATATGAAGTATTTTTTTGGTGCCCCTGGAAGCCGTTAGATACGGAACCTGAAACTAGAACAATGTGATCGTCTAAGCCGTTTAGTAACATAGACTGCTTCATGATTTTTTTTCTGCATGCTACCAGTTTTTGTCATTTTTATCTTATCCCTTTATCTTCTTTTATTAGATATCTGGATGAATTATGGGTGGTCTGCAGCAAAGATAATTACCTGTTATTCTAATAAAATACACTAGGTGGCCTAAACAATATCTTTCTTCGTTGTCATATGGAAGTGTAAGTCGCTCTTAATATGCACCCTCCGTAACGAGAATATGAAGGACTGTCCGCGTCACGCAGCGTACTTTCGTGAACGAAGAGTTAACTTCTTGTCATTATTCAGCAGGGGGATGAGCGAAACTGAAAAACCCATTCAGTAGGAATTTTGCCTATTCTGAATTCAAACACGGACGAAACCACAGTGCGAAGGGCGTTGCCCGAGTGCCATTAACTGCGTATCTGCTGATCCACGAGCTGGCGGAATGAGGTCAGCGTGCGGACGGGGAGAGGGCCCCGCTAATCGATCAGCGCTGTCAGCCGAAACTCTGCAAACTCCGTTACAGCAATCACGGCCAACTTAGCGGGTCGCTTTTTACCGCCGCGTCGGGAGAACGGCCGCCGACTGCGCCGCCAGGGCCCGGACGCTCCCACCCCCCGTTCAGCCAATCACATTCACCTTCGCGGCGAGGGGTGGGCAGCACTTACCGCCACGTATGCGGTGGCAAGAACTCTGCACGAGGAGTTCACGGGGTGCTTAGTTTGCCGAACAGAACTGATAGCTGAAAATCACTTGACCAGTTTCCGGTCAGCTGCATCACGTTCATGAATCACGTGCTTTACTAGTCAATACACGTGCGCGTGGTTGTGTGTGTGTGTGTGTGTGTGTGTGTGTGTGTGTGTGTGTGTGTGTGTGTGTGTGTTAGAGAGAGAGAGAAACGGATAACAAGAGGGCACTACAACCCATGGAGGTAAGAATAAGGGGAGATGGCGCTACGTATCCCAGCCGTACTACGTTTTGAAGCCATGGGGGCGTGGCTCGCTGCCATGACACTGACCAAAACATTGCCAGTGTGCTATAGCGCTGCGTGTATTACAGTTGCTAATTGCACCATATACGCATGTAACGTCATCAGATTGCTTGTTTCAAAGTTTTTGTGTAAAATAAAATCTCGTAAAGGCGAAATTCCGCGTTTCTTCTGATTAAAAATAGTTTTTAATGTAATATTACGAATAGCTAGTCTTCAATGTAAACGATACAATTTTGTTAATTCGGTAATAAACGTGTATCACAAACTAAATAATAGAAACTGAAAACTAAGTTAGCTATACCCTCCATCCAAAGCCTCATAAATACATCTTGTTTGTAATACGTACTGGGACATTTCAGTTACGTTACACTACTGGGAAACACTGCTCATTAGCACCAATATTTACTGAAATACGGTACATAGAATGGCAAATCTACACAGTGTCCTGTTTAGGCCTATACTTTACGCCAGTTAATGTAGTGTTAGCTTTTAATTTGGTACTGATGAAGACAAAGTGAGTTACTCAACACTTGGATTATCGACGATACGTACGTATTATACTGAAACGTGAACTTGAAAACTAAGAATTTAATTCTTTGAACTAACATACCTTTTGCAGATGGTTTGGGTATGTAGGGAAAGCTGATGGTACAGCATTTTCACGCAGCCTTACTGTTGAAAGGGAAGTTCGGTCTATGTCCTCTTCTCTGAAATGCTGAGAACATATAGTGCTCCATTTAGACGCATGCCAATTCTTCCTCCTCACGGCATTCTCCCACAGAGCTTTCCGACTTTCATTTTTAGGAAATCTAAAATCATACAGGAGAAAAACACGCTATAGTACAAGTACCGATGTAGCACACATTCGTTCACAATGAAGTTGTAAAATCTCACTTAACGAGACAACTTACACACGAAATGTTATTCCCTTCGATTTCGCATCACAATCAGAACGATTCGTCCATCCGAACACGACACAAGTCACCATAATAGCGCAAAATCCTTCCAAAAGCGAGCGACAAGCCTATGCACACAAGCTTACAGCAACAATGTTTTGGTCGGATTGAGATGGCTACCCTCGGCTTCACATAGCTTCACAGCTGTGACGTCACGGCGTCTCCCTCTATTCTTACCTCCATGCTACAACCGCACTGTAATGTATGTCGCACAGCGTGCTGGAGCGACTAGTCCAGTCAACGAAGGAAAATTAGAGGGAAATAGTAGTGTAGTCCCAAATTTTTGCACAGTACTAAGAATCGTGACCGCTGGGGTGTGAGCGTTGGGCTGGAGGTGGGTTTTAAAAGGTCACTGTTTTTATCTTCTTCTCGAATAACTGGAAAAGCGAAAATCTTCCCAATACAATATTAAATTACGAGGTTCATTCAAATGAAACATGTTCAGTGCCTCTACCTTTGCCTTACACGTAAGGTGGCATCACGTGACTGCGGATATGGTGGTTCCATCTGTTGGTAGAGAGACTGACGCGTGCGCACCGTTTGACGTTGCATAGCGACAGTGTAGTTTCACGCCGAAGAGAAGGCGGTCACACAAGTTATCGTCCACTACCGAACATGCAGGCGGGTAAACAGGAACGACGACTAGTGATTTTTGGCGGTTTGGCTGCGGAGGGAGTTGCAGACCATGAAATGTCTGGACGGATAAAGGCTGTGTACGGTGAGTTCAGTCTGAGTCGCTCAAGTGTTGTGGAATGGCGCAAACGATCCTTGAGGGGCGCGAGTCATTGGAAGACGATGCTCGCCGGCCGGAGTGGCCGAGCGGTTCTAGGCGCTGCAGTCTGGAAGCGCGCGACCGCTACAGTCGCAGGTTCGAATCCTGCCTCGGGCATGGATGTATGTGATGTCCTTAGTTAGGTTTAAGTAGTTCTCAGTTCTAGGGGATTGATGACCTCAGAAGTTAAGTCCCATAGCGCCCAGAGCAATTTGAACCATTTTTTTTATTTTTTTTTTATTTTAAGACGATTCTAGTCCTGGAAAGGCTCATTGTCTCACCACACCGGAAGTGATTGCGGAAGTGAATGCTTTAGTCTTGGACAACCGCAGAATCACCATGCGCGAGACCAATCGGTTACTGGGTATTAGCGTGGGCACTGCCGAAGTGTATGACTGGATCCGGGTCAGGATCCGACAGCTTCCTACTAGCTTCTTCAAGCATGGAAGCGACCGGCTAGCGTCGAAATGGAACAAACGTGCCAACAGTTTTGACGACCATTTTTGAGTATGCGTCCTGTGTATAACTACATTTTTAATCAAATCGTTACTGCAACTTTACACTAGTGACCGGGTTTCATTTGAATGTCCCTTATACATTAAAATTCCTACAAAAATGACCCTATTCATTTTTTTCTGTAAGACTAATAGTTCTCGCGGAACTGGGAAAACAGCAGATTACTAAAACTTTTCTTTAACCGTGTGAAACTGATGTTTGTCTTTAAATGTGTGGGTGTAGAAAAAAAATATGTACTGTTTGTATAATATCCGAGAGCAGTTGAGTCGTATTAAGGGATAAATTCTGTCTCGGGGTCGCAAGAGAGTGGACGTCGCTAAATTGTGTCCAGGCACTTCCCTCCTTCATACGTCTGAAAACTGACGATCGGGCACGTGATTCCCCACTCCACGTCACAAGAAGCAACTACAGCACATTTCACAATGATACATAAGCCCCCCGCAGCGCACCTTATGAATCATTCACGGCACAATGCACATGCATGTCAGGGGAGTGATTATTTTACAAAAAGAGCGGTAATACTACATGGAATGCAGATATGAGTTACTAACAAGAGGTAACGCAAGTAATGAACAAGGACAGAATCTGTGTAAATCTCTGCACACAGCGCTACAGTGCCAGAGGAGCCACAGAGACTTACTCATCCTGTAGGGGTGCTCGCTTTTCAGTTTACGGAAGACTGTACATTCCTAGTATTCCTATTCCAGTTCTCTTACGTGAGTAAACAAAAGGGGTGGCCAAGCGGTTCTAGGCACTACAGTGTGGAACCGCGCGACCGCTACGGTCGCAGGTTCGAATCCTGCCTCGGGCATGGATGTGTGTGATGTCCTTAGGTTAGTTAGGTATAAGTAGTTCTAAGTTCTAGGGGATTGATGGCATCAGATATTACGTCCCATAGTGTTCAGAGCCATTTGAACCAGCCAAGTAGACAAAAATCACAGAAATTGTATTTATATAGTGGATTTATTTTCATATTAACAGAATCTTCCGTCGGTTCTTGGTAGAACAACATTATAATAATGGCCTTGTAAGCCGAAAACCGGTTAGCAATAAAAATAATATTGTAGAACAAAAGCAAACTGGTGATTTATTTTTGTACTTATTTGTAGTTGTCTAGTATTCCAAGTGTTTAGTGTGTAAGTCCGATGTTGTCAGTGATCTATGTAGCATTGGTGGGAAAGGGATTAGATTGGTAAATGTGACACCTTGCTGCTGTCTACCGTTGACAGTAAAAGCACTGCAGTGGCGTTTTAGAGACTTCTTCGTTGGCTGGGATATACTGGACGTTTCAGGATACAGTACACGCGCATGATATCGCTTGTAAACGCCTCTTAATAAAACGCCATTTCTACGACAGTGTATGGCCGCAACAGTGTTCCCTACAGCATTGCTGCAATGTTGCTACTATGTATGGTCAAACTACGGTACGACTCGGCAATATTGCTGATGAAACAGCCTGTTGCCGATGTGTGGTCGTGGTCCACCAAGGCCGGAGAATGTTTCATATGGACAGACAACGAGAGCACCATGACTTTTATAAATGTAATACTTACATCTGCGACCAGAACTATGCAACATAGAAAGTAATATATAGTGTGTCGCACCAAACTTTGCCACCTCATATACACTGAAGAGCAAAAGAAACTGGTACACCTCCCTAACATCGTGTAGGACCCCCGCGAGCACGCAGAAGCACCGGAACACGACGTGGCATGGACTCGACTAATATCAGAAATAATGCTGGAGGGAAATGTCACCATGAATTCTGCAGGGCTGTCCATAAATCCGTAAGAGTAGAAGGGGGTGCAGATCTCTTCTGAACAGCACGTTGCAAGGCATCCCAGACATCCTCAATTGCTCTTTTTTATACACTAGAATTATTACACTTTCTTTCTATTCCGTTGGTACCCTACCATCCTTCGAGATACTGTTACATAAAGTATGAAGCTGTACATACTCCTTTACTGTAGTTTCTTTCCCAGATTTCTTCTTGCTTTCTTTACAACTTGCTCGATATGAAGAGCGAAAACATCGACAGTAAGTTACAGCACAGTCTCACTCCCCTCTCAACTAGTGTTTCGCTAACACATCTACATCTACATCTACATACGTACTCCGCAATCCACCATACGGCGCGTGGCGGAGGGTACCTCGTACCACAACTAGCATCTTCTCTCCCTGTTCCACTCCCAAACAGAATGAGGGAAAAATGACTGCCTATATGCCTCTGTACGAGCCCTAATCTCTCTTATCTTATCTTTGTGGTCTTTCCGCGAAATGTAAGTTGGCCGCAGTAAAATTGTACTGCAGTCAGCATCAAATGCTGGTTCTTTAAATTTCCTCAGTAGCAATTAACGAAAAGAACGCCTCCTTTCCTCCAGAGACTCCCAACGGAGTTCCTACTGAATTGCTTCTATGTCCTCCCTCAATCCGACCTGATAGGGATCCCAAACGCTCGAAGAGTACTTGAGAATAGGTCGTATTAGTGTTTTATGAGCGGTCTCCTTTACAGATGAACCACATCTTCCCAAAATTCTACCAATGAACTGAAGACAACTATCCGCCTTCCCCACAACTGCCATTGCAGGCTTGTCCCACTTCATATCGCTCTGCAATGTTACGCCAAAATATTTAATTGACGTGACTGTGTCAAGCGCTACACTACTAATGGAGTATTCAGACATTGCAGGATTCTTTTTCCTATTCATCTGCATTAATTTACATTTATCTATATTTAGAGTTAGCTGCCATTCTTCACACCAATCACAAATCCCGTACAAGTCATCTTGTATCCTCCTACAGTCACTCAACGACGACACCTTCCCGTACACCACAGGATCACATTGCTATCAACCCTATCCAAAGATCATTTATGTAGATAGAAAACATCAGCGGACCTACCACACTTCCCTGGGGCACTCCAGATGATACCCTCACCTCCGATGAACGCTCGCCATCTAGGACAAGGTACTGGGTTCTATTACTTAAGAAGTCTCCGAGCCACTCATATACTTTGGAACCAATCCCATATGCTCGTACCTTAGTTAGGAGTCTGCACTGGGGCACCGGGTCAAACGCTTTCCGGAAGTCAAGGAATATGGCATCCGTCTGGTACCCTTCATCCAACCCGCAAAACTGCAATCTGGTTTCTCCACAAGCAGTAGATAGTGTTTTCTGTATTGTGTTCTAGCTGCCCTCGCAAATATAGCCTTACGAAACCGTGCCATAGTCTGTAACCATGCCTCGCATCTGCCAAAGAGGTGCGACGATTAAGAGGTGTCTGCAGGGGAGTCTGGAGAAGCGCAGGCGGTTCGAGGCGCCTCGTTTAGCCGGCGGCCCCGCAATTAAAGGGTCGGCTGCGAGCCTTCCGGCCGCATCGGCGCCACGGCGCGATCGATCTGCTAAGCGGCTGTCGCAATTATTTGGAGGAGGCCGCGGCCGCTCTGATGCAAAACGTCCACCCACCCCCGCCACCCCCAGGCATCGAGGTCATTAGCGTCGCACCAGCTGTGTACGAGTCGGCGCCTGATGATGTTCCAGTCGCAGAAACGCTTCGGACCGTCGTTAGGCGGTCGGGTGGTCTCCGCAGCCGGCACCAGTCGGCCGTGAAAGCCGCGAAGTGGTCCGCGGATTTAGACAGCTGCAGCCTATGCGACACCGGACTCTTGGTACCAGCATGGTCCGGTGAAGTGATCCACCGCTTTACTGAGCAGGATAACACGTCAAATGTCACAACCCAATTTCCCAGAATACGCTCAGTGGGAGGGAGGCCTAAACAAGCTAGGAAGTATCACGGCTTATCCGTAGATACTCAAATTTTCGCGAGGAAACTTTATATACCTTTTAACGAGTAACTACTTAAGTCGAAGCGGTGGCACAGTAGGTAGGACTGAGGGAGGATATCGAAAATGTTTCTTATAATCCGTCTTGATTGCAAAATATTTACTCATTTATCGGTTTCGGTTCTTCTGGAACCATCTTCACATCTGAAAAAAATGTTCAAATGTGTGTGAATTCTTATGGGACTTATCTGCTAAGGTCATCAGTCCCTAATCTTGCACACTACTTAACCGAAACTATCCTAAGTACAAACACACACACACCCATGCCCGAGGGAGGACTCGAACCTCCGCCGGGATCAGCCGCACAGTCCATGACTGCAGCGCCTATGACCGCTCGGCTAATCCTGCGTGGCTTCAGATCTGAAATGACAATGATACTAATTTACTATTTCACAAATGCAAGCCTATTTCGTTCTATCTGATCACCATCAAATGTAAAAGAACGTACATGCAAATTTCGGTTACAGGAGTAACCCGTCCACACTCATCAACCTACACATGCTGCGTCACATTAAATTTGTTGGCAGAATGCACGTCATTTATATTAATTATAAAACTCTTAACGAGAGGTGGTTTCTGGTACATTTGTTACATTACATATGCACATACTGTATTAAGTAGATTTTTCTAATTTGCTTTTACCTCTAAAAATACTTAGTTAAGATCTATAGTTGTCACGGTTAAAATCTGTACTTGTCGTAATTAAAATACAAAACAAAATTATCGTTTTTCTACGATCGAAAACAAAGGGTGATTTGTATATTCATGGCGCTGATGTAGACTAGATCTTAACTAAGTATTTTCAGAGGTAAAAGCAAATTAGAAAAATGTACTTAATGCAGCATGTGCATATGTAATGTAACAAATGTACCAGACGCCGCCTCTCGGTAAGAGTTTTATAATTAATATAAATGACGTGCATTCTGCCAACAAATTTACTGTGACGCAGGATGTGAAAGTTGCTGAGTGTGGACGGGTTCCTCCTGTAACCGAAATTTTAGGGTACATTTGATGGTGATCAGATTGGACGAAATGGCTTGCATTTGTGAAATAGTAAATTAGTATCATTTCATTTCAAATCTGAAGATGGTTCTAGAAGAACCGAAACCGGTCATATGAATAAATATTTTGCAATCAAGTCGGATTATAAGTAACATTTCATTAAAAAAGTGATCGCGGTACCCACACTGGCATTATGTCTGTTTTTGCAAAGGATATCGAAAAAGTGCAAAGAAGGGCAGCTCGTTTCGTGTTATCGCGCAATAGGGGCGAAAGTGTCACTGATATGAAACGCGAGTTGGGGTGGCAGTCACTAAAACAAACGTGGTTTTATTTGCGGCGAGATCTATTTACGAAATTTCAATCACCAACTTTCGCTTCCAAATGCGAAAATATTTTGTTGACACCCATCTACGTAAAGAGAAATGACCATCATAATAAAATAAGAGAAATTAGAGCTCGAACGGAAAGGTTGCTTCTTCCCACGCGCCATTCGAGAGTGGAATGGTAGAGAAGTAGTACGAAAATGGTTCGATGAACCCTCTGCCAGGCACTTACGTGTGAATTGCAGAGTAACCATGTAGATGTAGCTCGCTGCTCACACTTTTTCGCTTCGTGTCTGAAAGACGATTATTATTTTTTTTCCGTTTTTCGCTTATCTACCCACGTCCGTAGAAGATTATGGTGTCACATACGGCAGCTAGCGTCGCGGCCTCTCATTTTTACGTCCTGTGTTCGAAACCCGATTATTGTTTTTATTTAGTTTGCTGTGTTTTATTTTTTCATTTATCTACTCATATATGAGAATTTAAAAATATTGTAACCCTTGAAAATACCATACATACATATGTCATATAATAAAGGTGTGACACTTATTGTGAAACCTAGTTGTAATTTTACTATTACTATAACGTACGTGTATTCCCTAACGTGGTAAGAAACATTCTGTAACAACGTACGGATATGAGTAGATAAATGAAAAAAAATAAAATACAGTAAAATAAATAAAAACAATAATCGGTTTTCGAACACAGGACGTAAAAGTGAGATGCGGCGACGCTAGCTGTCGTGTGTGACACCATTTAGGCAGAAATTATCGCGCGCTGTAAGTGTCTAAATTACGTCGAAAATTTTGACCATTGTTTTCTCAAAACCGGTCAAATATCTACGGGCAAGACGAAATACATGTTCGATTATTTTGACTCGTCCTTCATTGGTCGAAGTTTCTGGGATATCCAATTATAGTACTTGCCGTGTTCTCCTTGTCAGTACCACGACTACGGCTTTTATTAAAAGTACGGTAGTATGGGCTATCAAGCGAAATTTGTGACACGATTGACAACTTTTTAGTACGGAGGAAGCAGAAAGTTAACTTGGATGAACAGTCATCGAATGGTACAGACGTAAATTAGGGGGTGGTATCGATAGCTACGATGCCACGGCGTAGGTGGAAGTTCTTAGGTTGGCACTACGGCTCCGACACCGACGACAGTGCCCTCTAGCCAGCGCTGTGCACCTCTACGAACGCCGCTCCAGATGCTCCCCATTTTATTCCCAGTAGATGACCAAGCAACATTGTTTCTATTTCATAGTGGGCGAGACGCTACATATTTTGCCTTTTGTAGCTTCTGGGAGTTGAGACAGCCGGCTTCGCACCTACGTGCTCCTTAGTGCAAAATTATGTATTCATCTTCTTGCTAAAGTAAAGGTGATTTAAATTCACACTGCTGTACCGACTGTTCTACCTCACCCGCTCCTCCTAGCTTCCTACATTCGGCCTACCCTTCAGTTTTCAGGAGCAGACCCACGCGCCGCCTTCCAGGCGGGATACAAAATAGAGAGTACCTCAGGGAAGTTTGTTGGGTCCCTGGCTGTTCATGATGAGTATTAACGACATTGCAGACGATATTAATATGAGGGTTGTTCAAAACAACAGGTACTAAACAACACTGTGGGTGTAATTGAAGCCATTATTCAAATGAATCACCACTGTATCATGAGACGAAAGTTTCTCTGTTCTCAGAATTCCTGTGAGGAGCCAGTCCTACACTGTCCTCCAGGTTGTATTTTCAGTTGGAGAGCTTCCGATTAACACGTTTTTTTAGCGGATCACACACATGGAACGTGAAAAAGCTCCAATAACAGGTACGATGTGACGTGCCTCTGCGACACATTTCAGGATGAATGCAGAATCTTGGTGCAGATGTGCGAAAACTGCGGAATAGCTCTACCGATACAACTTTTTTTTTTTTTTTTTGATGGGAAGATTTTCATGGAATTTCTGACTGGTTTTATGCGAACCACCGCGGATTTCTCTTCTGTGGCAAACTACTCATCTCAAAGTAGCACTTGTTCGCCATATAGCAGTCTCTGTCTTTCCGTTTAGTTTTTAACCGCCACGGCTGCCTCTAGTACCATGGCAGAAGCTGTTTTTCCATATCTTAACATATGTACTCTCATCCTGCTCCTTGTTCTTGTCAGTATTTTCCACGTGATCCTATCCTCACCGGTTCTGTAAAGAACCACCTCGTATATACCGGTCCACCTATTTTTCATCATCTTTCTATAACATCACATCTCAAACGCTTCGATTCTCTTCTTTTCCGGTTTTCCCATTCCATACAATGATTTGTTCCAAACATATATTCTTAGACATTTCTTCCGCAAGTTAAGGTCTGGACTGCCCTCTTCCCCTATGTTTGTCTCCTTTTTATGTTTTCCATGTTTTGTCCGTCATGAGTTACTTTGGTTTCAAGGTAGTAGAAGTTCTTTACCACGTGTGCTTCCCTATTCTGATATTAAGTTTGTCGCTAATTTCATTTCTGCTGCTTCTTATTACTTTCGACTTTCTTCGATTTACTCTAAATCCATAGTGTGTCCTCGTTAGACTGTCAATTTTATTCAATAGGCCCTGCTTTCCTTCCTCTTACTAAGGATAGCAATGTCATCAGCGAATCTTTTCATTGCTATCTTTTCACTTTGAAGTTTCATCCAACTCCTGGAGCTTGATCTCCATGCAGTCCTGAAGGCACTGGATGAGGCGACTTCAGCTCCGATTCCCTTAGCATCCTTACGCGGCGGAGGAAGTGAACAAACAATGCAGTCTCTAGCAGCTATACTGCGGTCGGCAGGTTGTCATGTCCATATTGAGTTAGTCGCACAATTGTGGGAGGAAGTGTGGGAGGCAATGAGGAACGACACGCTGCGATCGGTGAAGCCGACCATCAAACCACGGCGTTCCTCATATCGGTCCGTCTGGCAGGATGAAGTAACCCTTACACGCCTTCGAATACAGCACTGTCCCCTGAAACGTGGCTACATATTCCGACAAGAGGACCACTCAGTGTGTGATGCCGGAGGTGTGCAACTCACTGCTCGCTAAATTATAACTGAGTGCATTTTATATGCTGATGAGTTGTCAAAGGCAAATTTAAATGGAGATCTGGCCTCTGTTTTCGTTGATGACGAGACGATTTTGTGTGCTGCATGGACTCCTGTCAACGTTTTTGGGCTGGAGGTTTTAGTGTGTAGCAGTGTGGTTCGGACATCCAATTTATTGCAGCGATTGAAAATGGTTGCGGCTGAAGAATGGTGGCGGGTGTGAGGTTCAACCACGGAAACTACCACCCATACCATTTATTTGAGAGCGCTTCTGAGCGACATAAGGCAGCCGTCACAGGTAAAGCGAAGCGACTACGAAATTATACTTTTTATTAATTATTTGTTTATTTACTTAATAAACACTACATATAAGTGTATTTGAGCACAGAGAAAAATATAAATCCACTGCTAATTCAATTCCAGCAATCTCTGAAATATTTCGGCCATTTAACTTAGTATGGAACAAAGCAGGCAAAATTTGCCTGAAACTCTCGCTGAATGGAACTGTCATTTCAAGGCTAAAGTAATAGCTTTTGACTCAATAGCATCAAATACGGGCACTTGATTTGCGTGCTTTATTATTGAAAACATTTCTGATAAATACCATTTGTATTTAATTTTTATACGTCGGATATATGCAATCATTCTCAGAAGCATTCCAACATTGGTCACCGTAAGGATTGGAGGTAGTGGTTGTTAAGATAGTCGTCATAAATATTTTAGCGTACTACTACTAATACTGGGAACATAAAGCACAGCAACGCGTTTCGAGAATCAAGATCCCATCATCTGCCTGTTATTTGGACATGAAGTACTCATCTTACTTACAAAATGACGACACCAGATTTTCTGTTTCACCTGTTCGTGTTACCACACATCGACCGTGGCGGTCCTTCTGGAAGGCGGTAAAAACCACTCATCTCTGCTGCCTCTCCGTGCACCGCTAGTCTGTAAATATGTGTACTACCCCATCACTGTATTATAGTACTTGGCCTCTCGTGGCCGTTACCGGAAATATGCGGTGACTTTACTGTAAACAAGTACAGTGGTGACGAAGGAAAACGCATAGCACTGAGAAAGATTTCAAGACAGTTGTGCATATACTATCACGTGTTGCAGAGTGTCCTCGTAAAATATCACGATGAAAATGAAATGTCGTGTGACTAGGGCCTCCCGTTGGGTAGACCTGTCGTCTGGTGCAAGTCTTTTGAGTTGATGCCACTTCGGCGACTTGCGTGTCGACGGGGATGAGGTGGTCATGGGGACAACATCGTATCCAGTCCCAGAGCCGGGAAAATCTCCGACCCAGCCGGGAATCTAAGCCGGGCCCTTTTGCACAGCGGTCCGTCGTGCTGACTATTCACCTATCGGGGCAGACAATATCACAATAAACACTCACGATAATTCGTCGGAAGCGGCTTAGTTCCCAGGCGCAGTAATAATGTGACCGACTAATGCGGTAAGGTACAGGGCGAAAGCTGTTTATTGCTTGAAAATTTTTGGATTCCGCGATGAATTTTACTTATAACTATAAGAAGATAATTATATTTATGAATGTCTCTTTTCTTTTCCATTGTGTATGTCGAAGCATAATTCTGTACTCCTCCTGAAGTCAAATCACCGTATTTGTATTTCATTATACTTTCAAAAACACGAATATGAAGCATGATGCGCTCATGTGGCTTTACATAAATGGAAAAATCATTTACGCTACCTGCCTTCCGTTCTGTGGCCTTGACCATCCTTCACCGCAGTTAGTCTCCTGCATCAAAAATGCGTTCAATGGATTTTTTACTGAGACAGATCAAAAATGATTCAGATGGCTCTGAGCACTATGGGACTTAACTTCTGAGGCCATCAGACCCCTAGAACTTAGAACTACTTAAACCTAACTAACGTAAGGACATCACACACATCCATGCCCGAGGCTGGATTCGAACCTGAGACCTTTGCGGTCGCGTGGCTCCAGACTGTGGCGCCTAGAACCGCTCAGCAACTCCGGCCGGCTGAGACAGATCCATCAGACGAAGATATTAAAATGATTGCTGTAGGAATGAATAAAATCCCATAAATTAGTAATTATACCACTGAATAATTTGTTTCTAACAAAATAAGAGTGTCTTTTAATGATTTATGACTTCTGTGACAAGTTCTGTAAGATCCTTCGCAGAGGCATTAAACTGAAGTTTTCGTCCACGCTGAACACCTGTTTAATTAACTGTGAATTGTAAATGACCCACCTCAGAGAGGCGTCAAGTTCGTGGAGCACAAGAATAAATAATTAACAAAAGACCAAAAACAAAAGACATTTGCGTTTCATGTCGTTCCTATGAATCATCAGTGTATAAAATAAGATTTCATCCAAGAATAACAGTATATAAAGTAAATGTGTTTCTCTTGTTAGATTTGGCTACAGACGTTACACATAGTTGCTTCATAGACGGTGTTAGTGAGGCTAGTAAGTCAGTTTTAATACTTTTTTAATGATTAGATCGGAAATGATTAAGTTCTTCTAAACAATATTTTTAAATAAAAACTAATAAATTAATATGCAACGTACCGCTTTTTTCCCCTTCAAATTTAGCGGCCGAAGAACACTCATCTTTTTATGTAATACAACTGAAGTTTGAGTTATCGGAAAGAACAAATCAAACTTGAAAATTAGACACTCTTCTGAGCGAAATGTTCTCACTTCACGAGACTCTGCGCAGAGTTTACAGATTTAGCCCAGGGCGGACTAAAATCTGATTATCAGGAACTATACTACACTACATCTATACGTTTATCTTCCTCACCTCAGTCATTTTCCGTAACTTAGCTTTCTAAGTTGGACGATAAACTAATACTGCGTATTTTTTCCCTAAGGTTTTGATACTCAAATGTAGGGTTCAGAAGTAGATATTCTCGCTTCTCAGTTTTTTATTATACTTCTTTCTGTTTCATTTGTCATTTGCGCAAATTGTAAGCGAAAATCACGTAATCTGTACCGTTACTTAGTGGGTCTAAGGGATTCATAGCTTTAACGTCAGGAATAATATCATGCGTGAACTTTGAGATTTATATCTGTTACCCACAACCTTTTCATAACTTTTTGTAATGCTATAAATATGAAGGTAGCATCGGTTTTAGCAACTTATCATCACAGTAAATTCGATTTAGAAAATGCACTAAACATGACTAGAATATACGCTAAGCAGTATATTTCTGCAGAGAGACGCTAAAGTTTGAATTTCGTGGTTTACGTCAACCCGTTGAGGGCGGCGCGGAAACCACTACTTCGCTTCCGCACCGGTACGTGGGGTGCGCTTCCTGACGGGGAAAAACCATAAAAATGTATAAGCTTTGCCGTAAATCATAGCGCGCTAATAAATAATTCAAAAAGGCGCGGAGGCAGCGATCCTGGAAGCAATGATTTGACACATCTGCGTCCGCAGCCCGCTGCGAGAAAAGATTGCGCTGTCGGCTTTTACTTCCGTTTCTGAAAATACCTTCAGATGCGACGATTCTCACCGGTCTTCCGGACTCGGGAGGAAACCAGAATTCTGATTTTAAGGAAATTGCTCCACAACTAAATAGCATTTCAGGGTACAAGCAGCTCATAAAAAGCGTACGAAGAGAAGTAAGCAAAAAAAATAAAAATTGTTGCGAAGGATATCCGAAATGTAAAGGTGCACATTTAATGAAAGTTGTTTTCTGAGAATAAGTGACACTGCCGATTCCCCTAAAGCCTGGCTGACGTAGTAAAATTCGCCAGATATCAGATCCGACAGTGACGCACTCAAAACGCTAAAAGGGGAAGTGGATCACCTGCGTGGAAATATACCTAGAACATGAGCCGCTCTTCCCAGAAACAATGGTATGTCTCATTCCTATCAAAATTGCAGGTATTACCACTATAGACATTTGAACGAATGATCATCTACTCAAGGGTCTAAGAGAGCAACCTTGGTAAAGCGAAAAAATCAATAAAATAGGACGAAGAACACACGTTTCAATATCGTGACTTATTTCTGCAGTTGTCTCTGCGCAAAATAATTACGCTCTCTGAACAACTCTACTACTGACGTAACTGGTGCACAGCTATTCAGTCTTCAAATTGAAGGTGTAGCATTTCGATGCAGTAACCAGAGAAAAGTGAAACATAACAAAATACAATCAACATCTGCACTGAAGTTGAAGCCTATGTTGCAATAATCTCGGCAAATGCTGACTATGGCTTTTACATACTGCAAGTTCCCCTCGCTTCTAAACTGATATCGTTATTACTCAGCTTAGCCGCGGGTCCGTAGAGGGTGCTATATGTGACGTACAGTATAACTGGTCAGCATTTCCAGCCGGAATTTGCGAGTGTCAGTCCTTCCTTGATCCGTTTTGGTGGGTCGTGTCGTCGGATTTCCTCCTACCTGTGTGCGTTGAAGCTCTCGTAAATGTAGTCCCGTGCAGATTCTTCATTGGCGCATTGGATGTCCCTGTCAGTGGAAGCTAATTATCTGAAATTGCTGTCGAATAACTTTGGGGTATCTATTTACTCGAAATTAACATTCAGAATGCCGTAATATCACTTTTATTCCTATTACATCAATAATGAAACACTCGTTTCACAAACTACTCGTAACCGAGAGCAAGGCTACCATCGAACAAGACAGGAAGAGCTCTTAACGCCGACTGCCGACTTTGCCGGCCGCGGTGGTCTCGCGGTTAAGGCGCTCAGTCCGGAACCGCGCGACTGCTACGGTCGCAGGTTCGAATCCTGCCTCGGGCATGGATGTGTGTGATGTCCTTACGTTAGTTAGGTTTAAGTAGTTCTAAGTTCTAGGGGTCTGATGGCCTCAGAAGTTAAGTCCCATAGTGCTCAGAGCCATTTGAACCATTTTTTGACTGCCGACTTTGGCGCGCAGTCCGTATCTCTTACTAGTTTCGTCACAGTTCGTGGATTTCCGATCAAGTTCGTACTTACAAAGATATCCATTTGTTAATGAATGGGTGTGAATTTTAACGAGGCAAAATTATGATTAATAGTTTTAAACATCCAGAGGCTCCTCCTAGTATTCATGTTCACATAAATGACTTTAATTATTAAATGTAAATAAACAAAATCGGTGACTTTGGCGCCAAGATGGCGGTACTTCCCGTCATGTACATTTCCCAGGCTGACGCTTGTTGCTACGGTCCAGCGCCGAGCCCCACCCCACTACACGCCACATATGGTCGCTTCGTCGCCTAGCCAGCCAGCGTGGAAAATGCTCTCCGACTCATGGCCGGCTACGGATTACAGCACTTCCTAACTGTCGTGAATACATCAATAAGAGACAATAATTTATTAAAACTGGTAAAAATGTCTTCCTCACGTAAGAGGCACCTTACAATACCAATTTAATCGTTTGAAAATGTAATTAGCTTGGCATTTGATATTGGACTGCTTGAATGCAGAAGTGATACTGAATGTGAAAAAAGTGTCTTGATTTAGATGTAGATGTTGTTCTGTTGCACTTTGCTTTGACCATTGCACTGAAATCTCACACCTGCACTTTGAAGACTGAATAGCTATGCAGCGGTGTCAGGTCAATAGAAAAAAATTATTGTCCAGATAACGTAATTATTTTATGCAGTGTCAAACACGACGATAAGTCGTGACATCAAAATATGTGTTTCTTTTGGTCCGATTATATCGAAATTTTATTTCTTAGAATTATCAAATTCGCTCTCTTACAGGATGACACCGCCGTAGCTCGCTCCCTGACACAGTCAGAACTTATCAGGGTGAAAGAAGGGTGAAAATAAAGGGACACATAGTTTGGCTTAGGTACCAACATGAAACGATTTCCGAGAAAGTGATAGTCCACGTATCGACGCCACTTCATCAGTCCTCTCGCGCAACATGTAACCAAGTGAGTTAAGAGCGCAATGGCTAAGAACACAGCTTCGAAAATTTGCACCCAGTGTACGAATCCAGTTTTCTCTCTCTCTCTCTCTCTCTCTCTCTCTCTCTCTCTCTCTCTCTCTCTCTCTCTCCCCCTCCCTCCCTCCCTCCCTCCCTCCCTCCCTCCCTCCCGACTCCCTCACTCTCTCTTGTTGTCACGGATGTCGTTATGTGGCATCAATATTTTTGTGACATCGTGAAACACAATGAATATTCTGTGGCGCGCCTACCCCGTAGCACGAACAGCCGAATGTTCGCCGGCCACAATATTCAAACGCCACGGACCCGCTCGTACCGCGGCAGGGCGGGGAAGTCAGCAAGTCAAGGACCTAGGGATGCTTAGGAGTGCGGAAATATTGCGTACAGACGTATGACACAAGTGTCACCCAATCACCTGACTACGTTCGAATCTCGTGAGTTCCGCGGAGCGACCCATTCTGCTCTCTCCGATGTCTGATGACTACTGAGGTCGCTGATAGGGAGTACCTGGCAGTAGATGGCAGCACAGTGCACCTAATATGAAAAACTTATGTTTTGGGGGTGTCTGGATGCTTTTTATCACACAGTGTATGTAATTGTGTTCCCTACTGCCTGATACCTTGAACTTCCAGCGTCGGAGGGTGGTAGGGGCTTTCAAGTCCCACCGCCACACCTTTAACGTGCACTCCAATGATGTCATTGGAATGATATCATTGTAGGATAGAACAAATTTACCTTTTCGTCAAGACAGTAAGACTGAAATCAACCGGTGACGCTGTACCTCAACATACTACAAAAAAAAGCAGAAAGGAGTGACATCGCCTGCACGAAAATGATGATCACCACCACGGCCCCCGCCACTGCAGCAGTCCACCGTTCACCACCGCTCCTCTGACCAAGACGTCCCGCTACTGGGGACCGGGCATTACCAGCTAGGCGGGTCTAGACTAGGACATCATTTCGGGGTTCCTGGTGAGGAAACTTAACTTGACATCTCTCGTACTCGTAAAAGAACTTCGCGTTAAAGACGAGTGGACCAGTAGCGTTTCTAAACTTTCTTTCCACTGTATGTTCTAGCAAGTGTGACTTCATTCTTGTCGGTAGCAACAATAGCCATTCATGCCATCGAAGACTTACGGAAGAAGTGTTTATTGATTTGATCTGGAAGACTCTCCTACTACATTTGTTTGTTCAAATAATGAGTATTGTGCGAACAAACAATTAGTCAATTCAGTCGAGCGTGTGTGCCTTCGTTGGACATAAAAGAATTAATTGACAAAAGAAGTAGACATTTCAAATATTATTAAAAATAGCTTCTGTCATCAGAATTGACACGAATTAACACTTTCCAGAAAGCAGTTACCAATTGTTGTCGTTTATCTCTAATTATTCATTGGCAAAGCTGGCCCTCGATCCCAAGGAGACATACACAAATTAAAGGAACGGCAACAGAATATGCGCGCAACAGCCACAAAATCGATGGAGCTCACGAAAGAAAATTATCATCAGTTTCTGGACAAATTTTTGCAATCTTATGGTCCACAGCTCGTGGTCGTGCACTAGCGTTCTCGCTTCCCACGCCCGGGTTCCCGGGTTCGATTCCCGGCGCGGTCAGGGATTTTCTCTGCCTCGTGATGACTGGGTGTTGTGTGATGTCCTTAGGTTAGTTTTATTTAAGTAGTTCTAAGTTCTAGGGGACTGATGACCATAGATATTAAGTCCCATAGTGCTCAGAGCCATTTGAACATTTTTTTTTTTTTTTTTTTTTTTTTGCAATCTTACGTAAATACACAGCCGTTTCGGTACATTATTGACTCATCGGGTGAGCGAAGCTATCACGCCTTATAGTAATAAGATGAACTATTTGTTGATGAAATCGGAATATAGACGTTAGACGTTCTCATTAAAAGTAATTCAGCCAAAGTGTATGCCTTTATGTCAACCGCGCGGCCTGTGCTTTTACTAGCGATTAAAGAAACACATTCGCCCATTACAGGGTGCCTTGTTTTCAACGCACAACAAAGGAAAATCGCAAGTAGAAGTGAAGCAATTAACATACATGACTCGATCCATAATCAACAGCAGGCTCCAAGCTTTCGAGAAAAGGTGCGATATGCATAGTTTTCTGCGAAATTATCGCCAAATCGCAAGATATTTAACTACGGTAATGATGATTTTTTTCGAATTATATTCACTCTAAGAAATGAGTGTGTGGTAAATGCACCTTCGTAAGTTGCTCGTGACGGTTGTTCTCTTGAAGCATGAAAGTAAAAAAGTATACAATGAAATACTAGAATTTATATGTTTTTAATTCTCAGTTACCGTTAATTATATAAGATCTGTGGTGATACAATCAATTTTTAATTTCCTTTGTCAATAATTCCATTGTATTTCAGATGTCACAGAAAATGTTGTTGTCACATAGTGCGGCGACAACAAGACAGAGAAAAAGAACATAAGAATGGACCCGAAAAAGGGGTTCACAAATTTTGAGCTGAGCTCCTTAGCGCTGCGCCACAACTCACTTAGATGCTCCCAGAGCGAGCGAACTGATGAAGTGGCTTTGAGCCTTTGACCGTCATTTTCTCAGAAACTGTTGAGTGTTGGCACCTAACACAAATAAATGTCCCTTTATTTTCACCCTTATTTCAGCCTGCCAAGTTTCGGACAGCGACCTTTGGCGTGTTCTCCTTGTTAGGCCTGAACAGATGTTCATTCAAATGCCTCAGATGGTAAGACGCGCAGTATCGCAGCGAATGGCTCATTGCACTGTTTTGGGGGAGGAGTAATTTATATTCTAAGCACATTTTCCTGCGTTTCTGAGCGTTCGAGGTAACCCATTTTCTTTGTATGTGTTAAGATTACACTAAGATTGTTTCCACCGCGTGGGAGGCGGAAACGCTGTTGAAAATTATAGCAAATTAATTTATGCTATTGTGAATTTGAAGAAATAAAAATTTATCTTAGTTATGGAACAAGAATTGGAAGGTTGTTCTTATTCAGTGATACACTCAAAAACTTGAAGAGATATAAAGGCAAGTTTAACCGTGAGATTGGGGCTTCTTTAGCCCTATCAGCTTATGCAGCACACTTGATTTAGCCTGAATATCTCGCTGGGAAAAAATTTCGGTTGACTAAGAAATTAGTTTGACAGGTGATACTAAAGACAGGCATTCACTTAACACTTTTTATCACTATCTTTAAAGTCCTCGAAACTCACGATCCTACACACTTTTGCTTCAGAAGAGTACTTACCATGAATTTCTGACCACAACTCTTATTTGTCTTTATCACTTTCAAACTCATTAAAGATTTCAGAGCGATTCAGGGCCGACTGACTCATTCCAACGCATCGAGAGCGCAGATTCTGCTTGGGATTCCCTGACTAGTGGCATGCAAACGTAACTTCCAGAACCTTCCAGAACATAAGCGATATCATAACCACCGGAAATAGCCTGCTACTATCGATCTTTGGCATGGGTACCGATAATTCCAGCCTTACATTTATTTCTAAAACATGCAAAAGTGTATATATTTTATTGGCGATTATTATGAGCAACAAGAAAATGATTTGTGTCAAAAAAAATTCTTTCATTATTTTTGTAAAGACTTAACGAGTTCTTCAAACTACTGGTTACAACGTCTGTGTTGTCTACAAGTTAGGTACAAATTCCAATGTTTCAACACCCAAACCCTAATTGTAACACAAAAAAGAGAAGCCCTGAGAATGCTGTATGGCATAGTTACCTTCATTTGAATTTAATTTTCTTTTCTTTGGAAGAAGGCTCTGAATTCTCAACAAACAGTGCATATTTTATCTACATTGTGAATGGCATTGTACCCAGCCCTATTGAAGCTACTTTTCCGTCTGAAGATGTCGCATTCCATTATTTTCAACAACTGCCCAGCAGTTTCATGTTCAGGTGAGTATGCCGTATCCTGCCGCATCAAGAGACTCGGTAGGAATAAGTGAAGATGGCACAAATGACGAAAACTGTAATAGCTGTATTGTTTGCGATTTTGACTAAAAGTAAAATTAGCTGAAACTGTGCTAAGCGATTTTATCCCCATTCCAAAATTTCTAACCCAGATGCGATAAGCGTGTGGAATCAGATCGAAAATAAATTTGACAGCAAGGACAGACGGGAATACGTGCGGAGCATCCGCATCGGCCGCTCACGCAGGCTTACGTCTGACCTCGGGAGTAAAGGCGCTTTTCCCTCTCGCCGGTGCCGGTACGGTAAATCACATTTGCCGATAAAATCCTGTCTGCTGGGCAAAAGGTTTAGAAAGAAGCAGGTGCTCTCTTGAAAGCAGCGCGTTGGTCCCCCGCATCAGTATTGCCGCTGAATCCTTCTTCTCTCCAGCAGCAATACGAATTTCCTGCAGTATTAAGGTTAAAATTCAAATTCAGTAACGATGGAATTGCACGTCCTGCTTCCTCATGTGGAATTTTAGAAGAGGGACCGATGACCTCGCAGTTTGGTCCCTTCCTCCTCCCCACCTCCCTCCTCCTTTAAACCAACCAATCACTTGTAGAAGATGTGACACTGTAATACTTGATTCAGTTGGAAGGTGACAGCGTTCTCCGGGAACTGTCCATGCATGAGAATGAAGCAAAAATTTCTCTCCATAACATCCAACCAAAGACAGATAGACGATACTCATAGTTCCTTGAAGTTAGTAAAAATGGTCTGGGATGTTCCCGCAAAGTCCTGCCGTTTTCTAGACCGCAGCAGACAGTTACGCAACGACGCGGCAAATATCTAATTTCTACTCAACATCTCACTCACTGGCAGGTTCTACACTGTCCAGTCGCATTAACGTCACCACCTTCCAAATATCTGAATAATCAACCTTTTACAGCTCGGACCGGTGCGAGACATGCAGAACTGCAGTGATGTTCTGGAAGGTACCCACAGGGATGTGGAGTCATGCCGACTCCATTGCCGTGGCAAGCTGAGCGAGGTTTCTCGGTTTAGTAATCAGGGATGGTACCACAGATTCTTGATGGGTTTGAAAGAGAGGAGTTTGGTAGCTGAAAGAGCACGGTAAACTCGCCGTTCGAAACACGCTGCTTGAGGCGTTGCATTGTTCTGCTGGTAGATGCCGTCGTACCTAGATAAAACATCTGCATGTATCTACATCTACGTGTACATCATATTCGACAGACCAACTAATGATGTGTGGCAGAGGGTACTTATGGTACTAATAACTGATTCCTCCTACGGTATTCCATTCGCGAATGGCGCGCGGGAATAATGATTGTCGACAAGTGTCTGTTTTGGCTCTAATTTCTCGATTTTCTCGTTCTGATGCTTACGCGAGACCGAGCGAGGGGGCGCAGTGGTAGCACACTGGACTCGCATTCGGGAGGACGACGGTTCAATCCCGCGTCCGGCCATCCGTGATTTCCCTAAATCGCTCCAGGCAAATGCTGGGATGGTTCCTTTGAAACGGCCCGGCCGACTTCCTTCCCCATCCTTCCCTAATCCGATGAGACCGATGACCTCGATGTTTGGTCTCTTCCCCCAAAAAATCCAAATCCTTACGTGTGGTGTATGTGGGAGGAAGTAATCCGTTGTCTGACCCTTCCTGGAAAGTGCTCTCTCCAAGTCTCAGTAGTGGACCTGTCCGTGATGCTCAACGCCTCTGTTGTAACGACTGCCAATGGAGTTTGTTGAGCACCTCGCGCCCACTAAACGATCCGCGACTAAACGAGCAGCTGTTCAATGGATCCTATCCATGTTGTGGAATAAAAGCAACTGCATGTAGGCGTGGACATTCTACCCAAGGATAAGTGCATACATGTGCCTTCAGCCGGCCGCTGTGGCCGAGCGGTTCTAGGCACTTCAGTCTGGAACCGCGCGACCTCTACGGTCGCAAGTTCGAATCCTGCCTCGGGCATGGATGTGTGTGATGTTCTTAGGTTAGTTAGGTTTAAGTAGTTCTACGTTCTAGGAGACTTATGACCACAGATGTTAAGTCCCATAGTGCTCAGAGCCATTTTGAACCTTAGATTAGTTAGGTTTAAGTAGTTCTAAGTTCTAGGGGACTGATGACCTCAGATGTTAAGTCCCATAGTACTCAGAGCCATTTGAACCATGTGCCTTCCAGAATGACGAGAGCATCCAGGGAATGCCGTGAAAACATTCCCAAGACCACAACGCTCCCTCCTCCGGCCTGCACCCTTCCGACGATTGTTGCAGGATGCTTCTTTCAGATGATTCACACCGTTCAAGTCAAGGGTCATCTTTCCGATGGAGCATACAACGTGATTAATCTGAAAAGGCCACCTGTCGCCACTCAGTGTGCCTCCAGTTGCGGAACTGTGGGGCAGATTCCGACCTTCGTCGCCGATGAACAGCAGTCAGCAGCGGTTCAAATGGCTCTGAGCACTATGGGACTTGACATTTGAGGTCATCAGTCCCTAGAACTTAGAACTACTTAAAACTAACTAACCTAAGGACATCACACACATCCATGCCCGAGGCAGAATTCGAACCTGCGACCGTAGCAGTTGCGCGGTTCCGGACTGCAGCGCCTAGAACCGCGTGGCCACCGAGGTCGGCTCATTCGTTGGAAACTGAGAAAATGCAGTGCCTGAAAACAGAACTAGCAGGTGATACTGAACGTATACAGAGAAGGGCAGCACAAATGGTCACCGGCCCGTTTAACCCGCTGGAGATCATGCTGAAAAACATGGTGTTGAATTTGGGAATGGAGAACCATGTGGCGAAAGACTACGTACAAAGGACATAAAACTTTTCTGGGTATGGTACCGCATTATAATGTGTAAAACTACTGCTGCTGGAGAAAAACCAACGTTTCGGCCACGGTTGCAGCGGTCTTCTTGTGAGTCTAGACCATTAGACCGGTTGCAGCGGTCTTCTTGTGGGTCTAGACCATTAGACCCAGAAGAACGCCGCTGCAACCGTGACCGAAACGTTGCTTTTTTTTCTCCACCAGCTGTTGTTTTATACATTATGACATGGTACCATTCCCAGAAAACTTTTATGTCGACTGACTCTGGCCGCGGAAGCCTACGCAGTTATACTACGTACAAAGTTTAGGAGACAGTATTAAGAGAAGGATCTAGGAACACACTACAGCCTTCTACTTATCACTCCTGTAGGGTCTCCGAAGACAAGACTGCGCTAATTCCAGCGCGAGCAGTGGCGTTGAAATAACTGAAACGGGAAGAGACACTAAGATGTGAAACAATGTAAATTCTCTGCCATCCACTTTACATTGGTTAGAGTATGAAGATGAATACTCTTCGTACGTGGCCTACGCCCTCGAAATCTTAAGATCGACCTTTTGTGGTGGTCTTTTTTCTGTCATCAAAGTATTGGTCATTCCGTAAAATATCCTGTTCATGTTGAGCCTATAGAGGTTAGCATGATAAAAATTTGATAAAAAGTGGGACGATATCTCGAATACGAAGATGATGAATCTCCAGAATTAGTTTAGCAGGCATCGGACCTTTGTCGTGTAAACCAACTGCTTCTCCCGCGAACTGAGCAGAAGTCGCCTAAGGCGCCTCTTAGGACACTCAGACGGCGCCACGTTAAGGGGTCACTCTGCGCCAAAGCCGTGCTGCAAGGAAAACTCATTAGGTGTGCTGTATAGCTGTGCCCTCTGGCAAGCCCGTTGAGCGTCAGTTGCTTTTATTCGACAACAGTATGAAAGGCTATTTGATTCGACTGCGCTCCCTCCTACGTCCTTTCCACGACACCGTCCTACACTTGCGACATACGTCACGGATGTGTGTCGTGAGCACACGCGGCATTAATCATTCTGAGGCCGTATTCATTCCTGACCCCCCCCCCCCCCCCAGCCTAGCTCGTCTTTCTCTTCGTTGAAACTTTATGGGATATAGACACGGCACGTGAGATTCTAGAAATATACACTCCTGGAAATTGAAATAAGAACACCGTGAATTCATTGTCCCAGGAAGGGGAAACTTTATTGACACATTCCTGGGGTCAGATACATCACATGATCACACTGACAGAACCACAGGCACATAGACACAGGCAACAGAGCATGCACAATGTCGGCACTAGTACAGTGTATATCCACCTTTCGCAGCAATGCAGGCTGCTATTCTCCCATGGAGACGATCGTAGAGATGCTGGATGTAGTCCTGTGGAACGGCTTGCCATGCCAGTTCCACCTGGCGCCTCAGTTGCACCGGCGTTCGTGCTGGACGTGCAGACCGCGTGAGACGACGCTTCATCCAGTCCCAAACATGCTCAATGGGGGACTGATCCGGAGATCTTGCTACCCAGGGTAGTTGACTTACACCTTCTAGAGCACGTTGGGTGGCACGGGATACATGCGGACGTGCATTGTCCTGTTGGAACAGCAAGTTCCCTTGCCGGTCTAGGAATGGTAGAACGATGGGTTCGATGACGGTTTGGATGTACCGTGCACTATTCAGTGTCCCCTCGACGATCACCAATGGTGTACGGCCAGTGTAGGAGATCGCTCCCCACACCATGATGCCGGGTGTTGGCCCTGTGTGCCTCGGTCGTATGCAGTCCTGATTGTGGCGCTCACCTGCACGGCGCCAAACACGCATACGACCATCATTGGCACCAAGGCAGAAGCGACTCTCATCGCTGAAGACGACACGTCTCCATTCGTCCCTCCATTCACGCCTGTCGCAACACCACTGGAGGCGGGCTGCACGATGTTGGGGCGTGAGCGGAAGACGGCCTAACGGTGTGCGGGACCGTAGCCCAGCTTCATGGAGACGGTTGCGAATGCTCCTCGCCGATACCCCAGGAGCAACAGTGTCCCTAATTTGCTGGGAAGTGGCGGTGCGGTCCCCTACGGCACTGCGTAGGATCCTACGGTCTTGGCGTGCATCCGTGCGTCGCTGCGGTCCGGTCCCAGGTCGACGGGCACGTGCACCTTCCGCCGACCACTGGCGACAACATCGATGTACTGTGGAGACCTCACGCCCCACGTGTTGAGCAATTCGGCGGTTCGTCCACCCGGCCTCCCGCATGCCCACTATACGCCCTCGCTCAAAGTCCGTCAACTGCATATACGGTTCACGTCCACGCTGTCGCGGCATGCTACCAGTGTTAAAGACTGCGATGGAGCTCCGTATGCCACGGCAAACTGGCTGACACTGACGGCGGCGGTGCACAAATGCTGCGCAGCTAGCGCCATTCGACGGCCAACACCGCGGTTCCTGGTGTGTCCGCTGTGCCGTGCGTGTGATCATTGCTTATACAGCCCTCTCGCAGTGTCCGGAGCAGGTATGGTGGGTCTGATACACCGGTGTCAATGTGTTCTTTTTTCCATTTCCAGGAGTGTAGTTAAGTAGAAACGCGCTAGATTACGTCTATTAGTATTTCTAACTGTCCATTTATTACATATTCCCGTCGTATTGTCGGTAGAACAGCGACCAATACAATACTGACATGTTTTAGTCTATAGTCACAATTTATCTATTTTGCCTGCTGGCTACCGGTTTAGGTATACACTAATATCCACAGGACATCCGCTGGCACGCAGTCGTGGCGCCCACTTCCCTTTTAGGTATGTATTTCATTTACAGAATGGATTTTCATTCTTCAGCGAAATTTTTGCTGCTTTGAAACTTTCTGGCAGATTACGTCTACATCTACATTCCGCAAGTCACCTTGGTGGAGGGTACTTTGTGCACTACTGTCACTGCAATCCCCACATATTCCTATATCGTCGAGACTGCCAAGCAGACTGCTGGGGGAGGCGTCAAGTTTTCTGCGGAAGGGGTTATCCCTGTAACTTCGACGCCCTGGTTGCCTGTCCTTAATTTGTTCCTCGAAGACATCCTGCACATCCTCTCATAGGGTTCACCCTACAGAGAAAAAACGGGGCGTTGCGTTTATGCAGTCTATGAGATGACGAGAAGAGATTGCCACAGGAGAATAGATCGTGGTGGGCCAGGTCAAACCAGACAAAAAACATATCTACAAAACAGTATGAATTTAAATGAAGTTTTAATTTTGTTTCACGTGATTAAAAACCCTAAGATAACAGTTTTTTAAAATGAAGAAACCGCACAGTGGTTCCTGAATCAACAATCCTTTATTGCACACACGACCGGTTTCAGAACACTTCAAGTTCCATCATGTGATATACATTGCAGTAATTAAAATATTGTGTTACAGAACAATGGGAAGTGATCTTCAAGTATTTTTTATTGTCAGGTAAGGAACTCCACAGCTAAAATTTCTCAAACAAAGTAAAAGAGAAGCGGACGTTACTTACGAATAAAATCAGTTAACCATCTGAGGTCATCCTCACCCCAATCTTGTCATGCAATCAAAGTTACGTGTCAAAAGAATGAAATGGGGCGACAGAAAAATCTCAAGAACCGACAGCACGATCAGACACTGAAAGTCACCAGAACGATTAAACATGTAAGATGAAAAACTGACAGCAAGAGAAAATAGGTGTTTTATGGGATTACTGACATAAATTCTATAACAGCTGTTCCCTCTTGCCATCCGTCTGGGAATATTAACACGAAAACTATACGTAAATACTTGCTAGCCGTGACTATTAAGGGAGCACGTGACCCATAACGCAGTCGAAGTATGAATCGCATATCTGGTTGGTAAACAGTTTAATCCGGGGAAGCGGGAAGTAACAGCAGAAACGAGACGGATCCATCACAACATTAGGAGGGAAGAGAACCTGTACGTCTAGAAACATGGAAAATTGTTACGTTATATACATACCCTGACTTGTGTGAATAATGCATAATTAACTAAAGCATTTTTGTGATACAATTCAGTGCATTCATTAACAATATTAAGGGGATGGGTGATAGAGAATTCAGTTCCTTGCAGGACTTTGATATCTGACCTTCCTCTGCAGTCCTTTTTGATACGTATCATCACACGAGATCTTAAAGAACTTGTAGTTTTTTTTTTCTCCACGGGGTTCAAAGTAATTCCCTTCCGAGCACCCCCACCCTTCACTTGTATCTCTTTATTCAATTTCTCAATTGTTCCATAACAACAATGGGTGGGGATGACCTTAGATGGTTAAGTGATTTAATTTTTAAGTAACATCGTGGTCTCTTTTTTATTTTATTTTAGAAATTTTATCTGTATAGTTTCTTATGTGACATTTTTTGAAATTTGAGAATCCCCTCCCCTTGTAACGTAAAACAATATTTTCATCATTATAGTTTACACCAACCGGTAGCACTGTAAGTATTCCGAAACAAGGTCGTGTATGCAATAAAAGATAGTTGATTCAGAAACTGTTGTGCTATTTCTTCGTGGACTTGTACAACTGCGGCTGTTCCACAAGAAGAATTTTTTTCTGACAATATAAAAACGTACATGCGAAACAGCTATCCTGCCGATATCTTCAAGGTATTCACGACGTCGGTAGATGAGATTCTGCCACAACATTTCAGATCTCCTTCTTGGTATATCCGGGAAATGGTTTTGGTTTTGCGAACTGGAGGGAATATACGATCCGTCACAATGGAACCACATCTTGCCGAAGGGCGGAGGAAAGTTCTCTAATAAGCCATAACAAGTTCGCTGTGAAGCTTTCTAGGTTTAATTAATACTCCGTGAGATTTCGGGATCATCTTGACATCTTACCAGGCAGCGATGGCATCGTGCAGTGGCTTGCCAAGAATGCGGTATCTTCTGTTTGCAATCCCGAAATGTCATACAATAAATCGTAACGTACTGCGTCACGTTACTGATAGATCTATAATGCAGAAAGAAAACAAAAAACCTATATTGATGACTTAATATAAAGCTCACTCAGAAATGCGTGAGGGGTCTTGAAGGTGAACGTGAAGCTTGCCGTGATTTTCTTGTAGGGGATTCCCTACAGATAGAAGATATTTGAAACGTCATGGTCACATGTTGCTTGAATAAAATGTTTTTGTTCACTAGTTTCTAACACATGGATCAACATGACATCCCGAGTTATGAATTAAGGGACGGTTTCTTCAAATTAGTAACAGTCAAATTGTTCCCTTATCCTTGTGCAAATAGGCTCGTGTTATGGCTCTGAAAGATCACGACGGCGATGGGGCACCTTGCTTCAACCCCTCTCTGCTCCTTATGTTCCTTGTCGTTGATTTTTCAGCGACTAAAAATATGTATGTAAAATTTATTGTAACACGGACATGCGGAGCAGCTAATGGAATAGACTAGGTTTCTTGCACAGAATTGTCCACTGTCAAAATAGACGGTAACTCTAAAGGGGGAAGAGCTTTGCGTAAATGAAAGGACATATACAAAATTTCATTTGGAAAAGACGGCTAGTTATTAAAATAGAACCAAACGAGGCGTAGAGATGCATGTTTGTGGCTATTATGTTCATACGTCAGGTAACCAGCTCTTGCGGCATGTTTCTTTTTTCTTTCTCGCTTCATTTTTTTCTGTTAGTAACTTTTCACTCATTCAGCTTTAGTCATAAAGAATAGTGCTTGTAATGCTTGGTTGTGGTTAGATCGTGTAAGTCTGTGGCGCGCTCGTGTTACGGTGCTGTTCAGTTATTTGTTTACTTCAAAACCGATTGCTATATGTACACAATAAATAACAGACGGATGTTTATAATTTTTCCATACTTCCCAGTTATTGACGGTAAGCTAAATATATAAAAGCCGTCTTCAATGCTTTTGTTCACTCGTGTGACGGATTAAAATTACCTGTCAGACCGGGAGTCGATCCAATATTTTTTTTCCCCTTTCACAGACAAAGTTGTTTCAAATGTGCCGGTCAGATCTCCTTTACCCTTTCGATAGATCCGCAGGAAAAAAAATTTATACAGTAACTACAATAATGAACGATTTAAAGTCATACTGACTGTTATTCGACCGTGACTGTTTCCAAAGTATGAAAAGGCTTTACATGTATCACTACCTGTCACAAAATTTGTTTTATTAATTATAGAGTGCAGCAATCAGTCGTCCTTTTTTAGGTTTCATTACCCAAATCCAGATTTTGGCTAGTAGCTAGCCATTCACAATGCACTATTTTCTATTGTCAATGCATGTAAGTCCCTGTTGTTCGGGATTCAAAGAACTGTAACTGACGCCCGAACAACAGAGACTTACATGCAATGACAATAGAAAATAGTGCATTATGAATGGCTAGCTGCTAGCCGCAATCTGGATTTGAGCAATAAAATCTAAAAAAGGACGACTGATTGCTGCACTCTATAATTTATAAGTCACATAACCGCCGCTGAGTGCACCCACTTTCCGAATGGAAGGTAACTTGACAAAATTTGTTGACAACTTTCATTATTTAATTAGCGAGAAGTGTCGAGATTAGATATTGCCATCAAGCTACAGTGGCAGTACAAAAAATTAAACACGAGTCCACCTAGATCTTACAGCTTTTTTTTTTTTTTTGTACAGTCTTGACTTGTGCTGTGGTCAGCTTGCGAAGTGAGTGTCTGACAACACCAGGACCGACTTATCTATAATTAAATCTAAGTAAGCTTAATTTGACTGCCATCTTGTTTTTCTGCATTGATGAGTTGTCTATGATATCTGCTTCACGTTATCTTTAGAAGTTTGTGAAACGTAGTTGACAGGTTGAAAAGAGCTGTAGGTACTTAGATATCTGTACGCATCATAGGAAGAAAGCCACATCACAAGAACAAAGTGAGTGATTATTTAAAAGGTTTCCACGTGAACAGCAGGCCAACATAAAATGAGACCATCTCTTATTACTTTACCCTTCTCTTCCTCCGCAGAATGATCGCAGCAGCCGGCCGCTGTGGCCGATCGGTTCTAGGTGCTTCAGTCGGGAACCGCGCTGCTACGGTCGCAGGTTCGAATCCTGCCTCTGGCATGGATGTGTGTGGTGTCCTTAGGTTAGTTAGGTTTAAGTAGTTCTAGTCTAGGGAACTGATGACCTCAGATGTTAAGTCCCGTGGTGCTTAGAGACATTTGAACCATTTTTGATCACAGCAAATGCCAAGACTATGCAGAAAAATCTTTAAAATCTACGTTCGCTTGTGTTTAATGTTTTCGTACTGCCACTGTAGCCTGAAGACGAAGTCTAATTGGGAAACATGTTGCTAATTAAATAATTTAAGTAGTGAACAAATACTGTGATTGCTAGTGGTATTTGTAGAACCATTTCACAAAGTAATGAACACTGCAGTGGCGAGGAGTCAGTTTGGTCAAATCAGTGAGTCTTTAGTAGCAATCGGCGGGTGCATACAGAGCGTAGGGTCAGAGAAGAGTAAGAGGGGAAGCACTAATCATCTGGCGCTTCCCCTACACAACAAGCGATGTGCCTCTACGACTGTATTACTGCTTGTCTGTGTTTTCATTTTTGTCCTGTTGGCAGCACTGGAGAGCAACCGCGGACCACCTCTCGCCCCCCCCCCCCCCCATCCCTCCCCCTTCCTACCGGGCCGCGCCTATCGGCCGGGGGTTCCCGCATTTGCAGTGCCGCGCTTTTAATACCCGATCCCGCGATCCCCCGCCAGCGCCGGCGTTCATTTTTTACCGGGACCGCACTGGCGTGGCAGGCAGTCGGGCCGGCCCGCCAGTATTCATATCGGGCGCGCCGCTGCTCGCCGCGACCACGGCGCACTGCCGCCGCTGTATTGGTTTTCGCTTTCAGGCGCCGGCGGTGGCAGTGGTGCTTCCACCCCAGCCAGCAGCGAACCTCACCGCAGACGAGTTATTGCCGCGACTCATTGTCTGCCCGCGATCGCCGACCGCTACGACCACCCCCACCGCCCGCGCACCTCATCCTCCCCCTCCCTCCCACCTTCCACCCCCACCTATTGTGTTGGGCCGCAGCAGCGCTTAAAACAGTGGCTGTGGCCAGGCACGCTGTCGATCTTGTCGGCGGACGCTGCTGGACCCGGGATTATCTGCTGCAGATACCCTGCTGGCTTCGGCCCGTGTCGAATGTCAAAGCTCTCGTCTCAGAGATGACGACCAGAAACTGTCACGGGTGTGACACTTCCATCAGGAACGGCACGTTCTTTTCCCAGCATTTTTATTAAAAGTTTTTGCGCTGAGAGAAGCCGCCTTCAGCGCAGGCATACGAGTTTGTTAACAGGCCCACACAGGGTGGACTACCGCTGCCGGTGCAGCGGCAGACAACAGAGGCCCTGCCGAGTAGGACTGTCAAGTCCAAAAGTAGAAAATCCAGACTCGGCGTTCTATTTAGGCGTATATTTTGTCCTTAAAGCCGGACTATAATACTAACAGAATTAGAATCACGGCCGGCCGATGTGGCCGTGCGGTTCTATGCGCTTCAGTCTGGAACTGTGTGACCGCTACGGTCGCAGGTTCGAATCCTGCAGCGGGCATGGATGTGTGTGATATCCCTACGTTAGTTAGGTTTAAGTAGTTCTAAGTTCTAGGGGACTGATGACCACAGATGTTAAGTCCCATAGTGCTCGGAGCCATTTGAACCATTTAGAATCACGAATAGATTTCTGTTGAGCACAACCGCGACTCAAGTAATACATGTTTCAGAAATAAAACGCTTTCGTCTGTGTATTAATTTTTGCAGGAACACGGCCGGTTTCGTGATGTCAGATCACATCTTCAGTATTCGTACAAGACTCGGAGACGTATAGTCGACACTATGATAAAAACAGATACCCATTCTAATAATCTATACTCTATGTCAACTAATATGAAATACTCAATCGTCAGTGAACATGTAAGACATGATACGTTAACGGGGGGGCTCAACCTTCTCAAAATAAAATTTTGTTACCGAAACTGGCAGGGCACCCTAGTTCAGATGGACCAGACTAAAAGCTGACATGTTAAAAGCGTGTTTAACTCGTCAGTTTTTCAACTGGTAAATTTCAACTACGACATCTTATTTGTTGAGGGTATCAGTGTTTTATTTTAAGAAGGTTGAATCGCCCCCCTTCCCGTACCAGGTCTTTAACGTTTATTGTGGAGTGAGTGTTTCATATTCGTTGTCATAGACCATAGATTATTCGAATAGGTGTCTTTGTTACCATAATGTCAAAAAAAATTGTTTAAGTGGCTCTGAGCACTATGGGAATTAACATCTGAGGTCAACAGTCCCCTAGAACTTAGAACTACTTAAACCTAACCAACCTACGGACATCACACACATCCATGCCCGAGGCAGGATTCGAACCTGCGACCGTAGCGGTCGGGCGGTTCTAGACTGAAGCGCCTAGAACCGCTCGGCCACATCTGCCGGCACCATAATGTCGATTGTACGCTTCCTACCTTGTAGATGTACACCTGAAGATGTGATTTGACATCACGAAACCGATCGTGTTCTTGTAAAAGTTCATATACACCTGAAAGTGGTTTCTTACTGAAACAGAAATAGTCTCTTTTGAAGGACATCATCTTCACGCCAGGACTGTTATAAGTTTTTATTACACTATTGCAATTTCGGCCCTAGGCCATTATCAAGTGCTGATATTATGGCATTAAGCCATGTCTACGTAATGCAAGCTGACACATTTGTATGTCATTGTCAATACTGTTAAATACATTGACAAATATGTCAGCTTACATTACGTTGTCAAGGCTTAAAGCCATAATAGCTCCACTTGGTAATGGCCTACGGCCGAAACTGCAATAGTGTAATAAAACCTTATAACAGTCACTGGCGTGAAGATGATGTCATTCAAAAAATTCTTTATGACTGTGAATCCCAGCTACAACACGTTTAGAAATGAAACTTCCTGGCAGATTAAAACTGTGTGCCCGACCGAGACTCTAACTCGGGACCTTTGCCTTTCGCGGGCAAGTGCTCTACCATCTGAGCTACCGAAGCACGACTCACGACCGGTACTCACAACTTTACTTCTGCCAGTACCTCGTCTCCTACCTTCCAAACTTTACAGAAACTTTACAGAAGGAGGAGAGCTTCTGTAAAGTTTGGAAGGTAGGAGACGAGGTACTGGCAGAAGTAAAGTTGTGAGTACCGGTCGTGAGTCGTGCTTCGGTAGCTCAGATGGGAGAGCACTTGCCCGCGAAAGGCAAAGGTCCCGAGTTCGAGTCTCGGTCGGGCACACAGTTTTAATCTGCCAGGAAGTTTCAGCGCACACTCCGCTGCAGAGTGAAAATCTCATTCAGGTTTAGAAATAGTCATTTCGGTAAATTCAATCACTTATTAACAATCAACCGCAGTCAGTTTTTTACGAGATCATCCTCCAATGTGCTTAAACAAAGTAATCAGTAAACAGCGAGATAGAAGCCGCATGGTAGGTGATAGGAACATTGCAACACTGCAGCTTCGGCAGAAAGTGAAAGAACATAAACTGCCATATTGGTCCATACGTTGATCGGTGCACAATCCGTAAATCAGTAATACTGACGGACATTGCATTAAGGAGTGATAGAAGCATCGTTTAATCTTGTCAGCTACTAGAATCTTTAAATATGGCATCAAATAAACAAGAACAGGTAGTGTTACAACAGCCAGCACGTTTTAGAGTCCAACGTATGGAAAGCGCCATCATTACAAGAGCATTCTACATCTACATCTACATTTATACTCCGCAAGCCACCCAACGGTGTGTGGCGGAGGGCACTTTACGTGCCACTGTCATTACCTCCCTTTCCTGTCCCAGTCGCGTATGGTTCGCGGGAAGAACGACTGTCTGAAAGCCTCCGTGCGCGCTCTAATCTCTCTAATTTTACATTCGTGATCTCCTCGGGAGGTATAAGTAGGGGGAAGCAATATATTCGATACCTCATCCAGAAACGCACCCTCTCGAAACCTGGCGAGCAAGCTACACCGCGATGCAGAGCGCCGCTCTTGCAGAGTCTGCCACTTGAGTTTGCTAAACATCTCCATAACGCTATAACACTTACCAAATAACCCTGTGACGAAACGCGCCGCTCTTCTTTGGATCTTCTCTATCTCCTCTGCCAATCCGACCTGGTACGACAGATGAATTATTTCCAGAAGGAAGCTTTACATTGCCGAATTGGAGCAAGCGAACTATATAAAATATACTTGTTTTTATTCACAACTACCTTGATGGTTCAAATGGCTCTGAGCACTATGGGACTTAACTTCTGTGGTCATCAGTCCCCTAGAACTTAGAACTACTTAAACCTAACTAACCTAAGGACATCACACATATCCATGCCCGAGGCAGGATTCGAACCTGCGACCGTAGCAGTCCCGCGGTTCCGGACTGCGCGCCTAGAAAACTACCTTGATGGCATTTGGCAAATTTGACAATTAACAGATTTCGACAAAAACGTGTAATCATCGGGAACAGTATCTTCTAGGAAAGTAGCACTTCAATTCCTCACCTACCGCTCATTGGGACTACTTCAAATGTACTGATGCGAAGTGCCAGCGGCAGAAATGTGAACAGAGTACGGTACAGTTGCTTTGATAATTTTTTCATAATGCGGGGCCACAGTCGTAATATATTTATTTAAATTCAATCCCGCTATTAGACTGTTGTTTATTCACAGTGTTACACTTACACAATTATGAAGTCCCTTATCAAATGTTTTAAGTGTTATAAATTGCCTAAGATGGCATACTGTCATATTAAAATAGTGTGTATTTTAATATGACAGTATGCACTTTCTAACACTTAAAACACTTGATAATGGCACTTTGATGGCGAAATCGTGATTGTGTAAGTGTAAATGTAACACTGTAAATAAACAATCTAATGGCGGTACTGACTTTAAAGAAACAGTTGCATTATTTCTCCAAAACATATTTATTTTGCAGCACGACTTGAATGATTGCAGTTACTCGGTGCAAAATTTATGCTGATACTGAAAAACAATTAGCGGTGTACTGACCCCATGTCCCTCCATATCACGAAATCTCATTGTATACGAAATAAAATAAATAAATCACTAAAAAGGAGTAAACCGAGCTTATGGACCATCTCCAGCCACATCTTTGGAAAAGTTATACAAGAAGAGCGAAAGCAAAAAGTTTAGTTTAAAACTGATGAACCAGTCAAACAAAGAACAGCTAGTGTTAGGTTAGACAGCTTTACTTTTGCAGAAGACTAGGCCATTATATAATACTCCAGAACATCACAAAATCAAATAGAAATTCTTAAAGGAACAGCAGGTAGAGTAGGCCCCCAGGCCCCAACAACGATCTGCAAAAATCCAAAATAAATTTGTAGCAACAACCAGGAAGATAAAGTACTAAAAATTAGATAGGGACAATCGAGAGAGTTTCTCAGTTCAAATATTTTGGTGAAACTATTCTGGAGACTGGCCTGCATAAGATTAGTTACGAAATTCTTTGTCACAAAATACAAACAGTCATCAAAACAGAACGTCTTTGGGGGGGGGGGGGGGGGGGGGGTGAAACACTCATATTAAACAGAAAGAGAGACCAGGAAGAATCCCCATGAGAAAGCATCGGTATTATTTTAGGTCCAAATTCCCCTGAATAAGAAATTGACATACTAAAAGTAAATAAAGAAATGATAAGTATACCAAGAATTATTCGAATTTCAAAGAACACAGACTAAAATTTTATGGTCATATTTTAAAAAATGTAACCAATCAAATTACCTAGACCCCAAAAATCTCAATAGCTCTAAAATGAAGCAAGAAAATGGACTGGTGGAGTGAAACAAGACCGGAAGTAAGCAGGAACAACGCAACTTGATATTCCAGACAGGAAAACTTTCAGGCAGAAAATTTGCAACCGGACCATCAAAGTTGGCAGAAAAAACCGAGAAGACCGCAACAAATTGGCCTGGGGAGCGGGAAAGAATACATTCAGAAATGATGGAAAGTACTGTGGGCTCAAAATAAGAAGAATAGTAATGGGTCTGAGTACTATGGGACTTAACATCTCTGGTCATCAGTCCCCTAGAACTTAGAACTAATTAAACCTAACTATCCTAAGGACATCACACACATCCATGCCCGAGGCAGGATTCGAACCTGCGACCGTAGCAGTTGCGCGGATCCGGACTGAGCGCCTAGAACCGCTAAAGAAGAATAGTAATAAATCTCTAATATCCTAGCCTGTGGCAGTCTTTCAATAAAAACTTAATTACTTGCATTTCTTCTCGAAACGTGTAATCCGTAGGCTATTGCCTCCACTACGCTGCTGGCACAGACTAATGGGATTTCATATCAATGACACGTACTTCACTAGTGTGGGTTCCATAACTCTCAGGCAGTTGCGCGTTCACTTTACACCTGAAAAATGTAATTGACACGTTCGCGGCGGAGATTAGCACGTGCTGCTTAGACCACATTTCTTATTGCTTTTTGAATTACGCTTCTGTACACGTCATAAATAACGTATTTCAAGTCCATTGTTAAAAGGATGAAGTAATGCAGTCTCTGTAACGCCATATTGCTTTCTGACAAGTTTGCATGTATATATATTATCGTTACATCATAGCAAGCGAATTCCAAACAATCACCGAACAACATTTCAAGTCACCACCTAGAAGTTCAAATTAACCTCAAGGAACTATATTATACACGCTGATTCAGCTGCCCCTACAAATGGGCAACATCTTGAAACATCTTGAAAAACCACATGCGAGATTGTGATATTCTTTCGCTTACTACGTGCAAATTATTAACCCCACAGAAAATAGATCCTTTTTGTAGGAAATGTAATTAAATTTTGTACTAGGATACGTTTGCGCTGAAGGTCACTGTATTCGAGTTATTTAAGAAGAACGCATTTGTAGGTCACTTCTGTATATTTTTCCAGAATAATTGGAAAACCACGGCCTCTAGCGAAAACGTATCCCAGTCCAAAATTTAACTATAATAAATTTTCTACAGCATTGGTCCTGTTCATTTTTTCTGTAGGACTACTAGTTCATGCGTAACAAGTAAGAGAATACGAAAACCTTGCACGGGGTATTTTAAGGTGTTGTGGGTGCATAGATCCATCGTTAGGGACAGCTGAGTCACGCCCTATATTTGTCCCAAGGCGACTGTATTCAGCGGATTGACATATAATGATGAAACACCATGTACGTAGGTGATGTGTTGTTGCAATCATGTGTAATAAATTTCATTACACTGCAGCAAATTAAGCGAATTTCCTAAAGGTACTTCTTCTGAGTCTTCTTATGTCGCTGACAACTTCCTATTGGTTCCAGAACCCTGGAATAGAAGTAGTACGTATTTATTCCTCCGTTTGCGCATGCTCTCCAACATTGGTAAGAACGGGAGTTTATATACACATTTTCAGTTTCGTTTTCTCTTTTCCTTATTTCATGCGCTGTCTTCCAGTATTGCGAGTTTCAAACTCCCTCAAAAATTTCCCTTTAATAACTCATCGAGGCAAATAATTTATATGCTAAACCAAAGGTTATATTAGCCACAAAGCCAGTCCTCGTTCTTAAGCGTTTCTGAAAAAAGAGTTAATTAAAACTGAAGCAAGGAACAGGTGCAGTGGGGAAAAATGAAAGAAAAGAAGAATTTCTTTAGGAACGAGCAACTGCAGCACCGTTACAAGTCCATGAATGTTAACGACTTCTTTCCTGGAAGCAGCTGCCATTCTTAGAATTGCGTTTAGTCGGAGTATTGTAGAGTTTGAGAAAATTATCTTGGTCTCCGTTGTGCTAGGCTCTCCGGAGGTCAGATCTAAGTTACTGTGTCTCGAAGTGACCATTAAAACTATAGCCCCAGGAAGGACCGTAAGTTAAGAAATTTTACTTATTGCGCATATATAACATAGTAGGAAAAATTTTTGATGATTAGGAGATATACGGCGGGCGGAATTAAGCACACAAACAACAATTATGCTGACCTGTGGGGCACTAAATCGAACTGAGACTGTATCAGAGATATGAGTGCGTCATTCCATAATGCTTCATCTCTGTGCCAGAGATTATGAGTTGGAATGGCTGGCTAGAGTTGGTCGGCTTGTCTGTTGGAAAGCCTTGATCAGATGCTTTGAAAAGGTGTAAGACCTGAGGAGCGTATTGGCCAGGACAACAGTCGAACATCCTTCTCTGTAATGACGTAGGTTGGGGCAGCACAAGTTATACAGGGTAAGCAGATGAGAAGTTTATACATTCAAAAATTCGTACAAATCAAACTGTGAAACTAATCCGGTTCCATACCTCAGTCGATAAAAACGGAACCCTTACAGGATCACTTTGTTATCCGTCTGTTTATCTTTGCCTGTCTGTGTGTCTAACTGTAAAGACCCCTTTTTTTATAGGAACGGGTACGCATTCCAAGTTGAAATCTATGTCGCATACTAAGAACGACCATCGCTTAGGGTGTAAAAAATTTGTACTTCTAAGGAAATTTAATGAAAAGATACAGGCATTTAGTTCACATATTTTGATACTCGAAAAACTCACTCATTAAAATCTATAGGATACTTCCCGTTGAACTAGAGTCACGAAATTTGGCGAGAAGCAAAGTTTCGCAGGAGAAGTAACGGGCAATATACGAAAACTTTTAAATTTTAATTGTACCACATAAAAATATTCTTTCTTTGCTATTTGAAACTTGCATTCCATTCGTAATCTCTCTAGAATCTCAGGAACTACATTAGGGTTTTTGGCATGGTTTTCACCGATAGGTAGTATGATTCGTGAGGAAAATTTGTGTACCTAATTTACAAAAATTTCGTCCCAGTTGGCTCGGCTACGATGAAATAAAGTCCCCTACCGCTATGAAAACCATGCCTTTGTCATCTGGTTGTGATAGGTATAAGACCAACCTACTAGCGCATTTACAGTCAGTGCCTACAACACGTACAGAGCCTGTAATGTTTCAGATCTAAGTCGTACTGGTTGCTGAGGCAGGACTGCACTCCATTGTTTGAGATGATGTTCCTTATATCCCATAAGGTATTCACTGAAGTGTTCCGCGGAACAATTCGACATTTGCGTAACAACAGTAGCCCTACGGCTCGCTGTAACATTTTCTTCTCTGGAGACGTCCGTCAAATCTCACCAGTAATCGCGACAGGGATGACAACAGACGAAGTCAACGCATCTTCAGTTGCTAGTTAGAATAGCATGGTAATACAACTCTAAAATTAAAAACGTAAATGAGAAACTAGAATAGCAAATGTGAAACTCCCACAAAAAATTAAATTTAAAACGTAAAACTAAAACATTCTCGAAAGTCTTGGAATTCCCAGGATCGATATCATGCCAGTATGGGTACTGATAATCACCCTGATTCTCGATTACCGTGTTTGATATATATATTAGTTAAATTTGTACAGAAGCATCGGTGCTTGTGTTCTACTCGCACTTAATCCGGTTTTTTTAACACATGGGCGTAATACTTGTGTTGCGGACTGCCGCTGCCTTAAAGTGATAGCGTAAGAATGGCAACCACACTAGAATAGAAGAGTTGGGATGTCCTTCAGTTAGCAAAAAGGGAGTCGGTACCTACTGTTCGACGATCGTTTCGCACATTCTTTCACCACTGGTCACCCCACTCCATCGAAGCCATAGTAATCAACCTGTCGCTGAGCTTTAGATCCCCAAAAGAACCATTTCCAAAACCCTGTGCAAAAACTTGCACATGAAACAGTACAGCTTTCAGTTCGTGGAACACTCACGCCAGGAGATTACGCTGCAGGTTGTGTCCCCTGCACCGAGATGTTGGCAGGAGTGGACAACAACGACGTATTATCAGGATAAGGTTTGAAACAAATAAGTTTTGCCGTTTCGTCTGTATGAATTTCTTAAACTGTAAGGTTATTTTGTGTTCCCACTGTATGTGCGCTCTAGCACGTTTTTTTGAAAGATAAACGTGACAGAGACCTCGTATATGACACACAGCAACCTGCCTTTTTTTTTTTTTTTTTTTTTTTTTTTTTTTTTTTTTTTTTTTTTTTTTTTTTTTTTTGGGGTCATCAGTCTACTGACTGGTTTGATGCGGCCCGCCACGAATTCCTTTCCTGTGCTAACCTCTTCATCTCAGAGCAGCACTTGCAACCTACGTCCTCAATTATTTGCTTGACGTATTCCAATCTCTGTCGTCCTCTACAGTTTTTGCCCTCTACAGCTCCCTCTAGTACCATTGAAGTCATTGCCTCATGTCTTAGCAGATGTCCTATCATCCTGTCCCTTCTCCTTGTTTTCCACATATACCTTTCCTCTCCGATTCTGCGTAGAACCTCCTCATTCCTTACCTTATCAGTCCACCTAATTTTCAACATTCGTCTGTAGCACCACATCTCAAATGCTTCGATTCTCTTCTGTTCCGGTTTTCCCACAGTCCATGTTTCACTACCATACAATGCGGTACTCCAGACGTACATCCTCAGAAATTTCTTCCTCAAATTAAGGCCGGTATTTGATATTAGTAGACTTCTCTTGGCCAGAAATGCCTTTTTTGCCATAGCGAGTCTGCTTTTGATGTCCTCCTTGCTCCGTCCGTCATTGGTTATTTTACTGCCTAGGTAGCAGAATTCCTTAACTTCATTGACTTCGTGACCATCAATCCTGTTCTCATTTCTACTACTTCTAATTACCTTCGTCTTTCTCCGATTTACCCTCAAACCATACTTTGTACACATTAGACTGTTCATTCCGTTCAGAAGATCATTTAATTCTTCTTCACTTTCACTCAGGATAGCAATGTCATCAGCGAATCATATCATTGATATCCTTTCACCTTGTATTTTAATTCCACTCCTGAACCGCTCTTTTATTTCCATCATTGCTTCCTCGATGTACAGATTGAAGAGTAGGGGCGAAAGGCTACAGCCTTGTCTTACACCCTTCTTAATACGAGCACTTCGTTCTTGATCGTCCACTCTTATTATTCCCTCTTGGTTGTTGTACATATTGTATATGACCCGTCTCTCCCTATAGCTTACCCCTACTTTTTTCAGAATCTCGAACAGCTTGCACCATTTTATATTGTCGAACGCTTTTTCCAGGTCGACAAATCCTATGAAAGTGTCTTGATTTTTCTTTAGCCTTGCTTCCATTATTAGCCGTAACGTCAGAATTGCCTCTTTCGTCCCTTTACTTTCCCTAAAGCCAAACTGATCGTCACCTAGCGCATTCTCAACCTGCCTTAGCACATCAGAAATGTGACTGCTGTGGGAAACACAGGTGCCGAATAGGACCCTATACTATTCCGGTGCTCGGCTTGTACGACGTGGACTGTAATCTAGCAGCCAGGAGTCCCCGTACACCGATACATCCATCTTGAGGTTGCACGCAGAAAGCAGACTCGTCTGGAAAGACGATTTGGTGCCAAACCTGCCCCTGTCCACTGTTAAGGGTGGGCGTCCCTCTGTTTAATGGAAGCCACTACAGTCGTCCGTAAGGAAGGACAGAGATTTACGTAACTGCCCCCTGAACCCCACATCTAATATCTGGAGTACACTGTTCCTACTGATTATAAAATTCGTGTATGCTTCTCGAAGTGGTTTCCTTGAATTCGCTAAAGCTTTCCTTTAACTTTGTGTGGCATTACATGTCTGATCGTAGTAAGACAATATTACGACTTTAATCGCTGCTATGTTATGTTGCCTGTTGCAGCAGCGTCTTCTGAAACTACTTGTTTCCCGAAGCCTTTCAGCATGTAAGAAACTAACTGCTAATGGCGCTCTTCGACCAGGAAACCTTACGGTATAAGTCACGACTACGACACTGACATCATGCCGGCATTGACCGAGCAACGGCAGCATGTCAGCGTACTCGTTGGATGTATATGCCATGTTTATTCCATGTGACACATCGAACGTCATTTGTTTGTACATTCCGATCTGTCTTACACTGATGAGCCAGAACATTATGATTACCAATCTACGATCGATATAAACCTGTCCAGCCGATAGCTGCGTCATCTGGCGAGGAAGTTAGACACACGCACGGTACATGTAATACCAGTGAGCGTGCTACCTGTGTGTAGAACTGGGAAGGAGTGCGATTTATCTGAGTTTGACCGAGGGCAGACTGTGATATCCCAGAGGCTCGGCACGGGCATTTCGGAGAAAGCACGAATGTTCTGGTGTTAGAGTCGTGCTGTGGTGGGTGCCTTCAGCACTTGGCGAAACCAAGGTGAAACAATGTTCAGATGTCGTGGGGTTGGACAGCCACCCCTCATTACACACGTCGGAAGTCGTAATATGGGCAGACTGGCAAAACAGGACAGGCGGTGAACTGTGGCGAAACTAACAGCAGCGTTTAATGCCAACTGTGTCTGAACACACGGTGCACCGAACACTCCTAGCGACGGGCCTCCGCATCTGACGATCCATGTACGAGTATCTGCCAATGTTAACACGACGACATCGGCAACTAGGACTGATATGGGCACGTGCCGGTCGGCATCATATGTTGGTGCAGTGGCATATCGTTGCATGGTCTGTTGAATCCCGATACCTTCTTCATTATGCCAATGGGAGGGCGCGAATCCGTCGTCATCCAGGAGAACAGCTCCATGAAACCTGTACTGCAGGACAGAGACAAGCTAGAAGCGGCTCCTGGAAGGCACCTAGACGGACAAGGACTATAGTACACTGGTTGTAGACTACGTACTCCCCTTCTTGACGATCGTGTTTCCCGACGTCAGGGACATTTTTCAACAAGATAGTGCGCCGTATCACAAGGCCAGGTATGTGGTTCGAGGAACACAGTAGCGAGTCCCAATTGATGTGGTGCCCCCCCCCCCCCCAACTCGCCATATCTGAATCCGATCGAACACATCTGGGATGTGATTGAACGTGACGTCAGAGCTGAGCGGCCTACTTCCCGGAATTTACGAGAATTAGGTGTTTGTGAAGATGCGGTCCCAACTCCCTTCAGCAACTTACCAATGTCTCATTGCCTCTATGCTACGACGCATCGTGCCAAAGTTGGACATATTGGCTATTAGGTAGGTGGTCATAATGTCATGGCCGTTCAGTGTATATGCCCTTATCGACTGAGGTGTTCAGGCCTAAGAGTCCTCGTTCGACACACACTTTCAGTTTGCCACCAAGTTTCAAAACAGCGCACACTCCGCTGTAGAGTGAGAGATCCATCTGTCACTGAACCGAGCCATATGTTTTCTCCTATTGTATGGACGAACGGAGTTGTACTTCTAAAACACGGTTCCACTCTATTTTTTTAGTAACACTGTAGCCACTGTTCTTAAGGCAGCTTCGAACGAGTTCTTTTAAATGAATCGAATACAACAGCTGATAACTTTTTCTAAAATTAAAGAAACCGTCAAATGTATTTTTAAATGATTTGTCTAAAAGTAAGAAATAAAACATGTTAGACAAAAATCTGACGCGCCTTTGAATGTTGCCCGAAAACAAGATCAGCAGATGCGTTGCCGATTGACAATGCACATTCCCTTTCCTTCAGATTTGAAGGATTGTTGATCCAAAAGCTTTTGAGACTGAAAATGTGTCGGAACATTTTTTACACCTTCGATCATAGATGACAGAAATACGTCAAGGACACACAACAGCAGACGGTACGGTCTACATAATCCACCAGACAAGTATCCTCTACAACTCGTTAACTTTCTAAGATACTATCTTAGAGAGTGAACTTTAAATTCTGAATCGGAAACTCGTTTGAGAAAAATGATTTCGCAAAGCATTTGACCTTTTTTGTACAAAATCCGTCTCAAGTTTTGTTGAGGAAACGTGATCTTTTTCAAACCTCATTTGCTTTCCTAGCGTTTTCTGTTTTCGAAGTATCTGTGTTTGTACACTAAACAGATGAAACTTGAAGAGATGAATTTTTTGACATTTCATTTACAAAGCTAGCCCCAGCTGCTCGAAAAATATTTGAACTTTCCCAGAAATCACTAATTAATTTTTTCTTAATTACCCTGATTACTTACAAATTGTTAGATATTTTTTCAACAAAACCAGACCTCCCGCTGGTCAGCTTGATTCTCCATACATCCATTTCCAACTTTTCCTTTGGGTATGAACATCCAGGTAAAAATTATCCCTCCAAGCACTAATTATTTTTTCTTAATTGCCCTGATTACTTTAAAACAATTAAATATTTTTTGCAGATACAAATCTCACGCTGATAAATGTGATGCCCCATTTGTCCATGCCCTATTCTCCATTTGATTATGAAAATGTGGAAAATAATCCATTGTGTAATTTTCCGTCAAATTACGGATTAATGTTTTCTTAGTTACCCTAATTAATTTCAAGCAATTAAATATTTTTTGCAAAATTAGACCTCACACTGGTCAGTTTTATACCCCATTTGCCCATTTCCCTCTCTTCGCATGTGTATGAAAATTCGGGAAAGAACCATTGTATAATTTATAGGATTTTTGTGTTCGCTCCTCTCGGATTTTGACTTAATTGTAGATGTCATACTAGGCTCATATTGTTGTGACGCAGATAGTTTAAACTGTGTTAGATGCAGAAGTACCGCACTTAGATAAAGCAGTACTAAGAGAGCTCGCTCTCGGCATTTTCGAGCCGAAACAGAGCTGTGTGGGCGGAAGAGGAGTGACAGGCTGGTAGAGCAGACGCGATTTATGGTCGCAGCCAGCCTCCGCATTTCTTTTGCTGTTCCCTTCCGCAGCATTCATCTCGGCTGGCACGTCTGCGTCTATTCAACGTTGTTTTGACAATACAGCCCGACTCCTGCAGGCGGGGCCGCTAAGGAATTCCCCAGGAACCGCAGCCGCCTACGCTGCGAGAGAGCAAACACAGGGGAGCGCGAATGAGCAGAAAATTACTCAAGACAAACACAAAACTCCTCCGTTAATAAACACTAGTCGGCTACGTTATTCGTTGCAGGGGGAAGGGGGAGAAAGAGGAGGGCTGCATTCAGTTGCCATAGACACGGGGGGAAGGGGGGGGGGGTTGGCGTGGTGGTGGAACCCTCTTCCAGATGTAGGTCTCCGATTTATTTATCTCCGCCTGCGCTAGTTTACCAAAACTTCTGGGAAGATCTCCGGAGATCTGAAGTGGCGGTATTGTTTCTGGAATCTGTCGTTCCCACGTACTTACTAACACGAGCGAGTATGCTTATTTAATCTTAGGTTATGAAAAGGCTAGCGACTGTGCGCTAAACTCTAAGGTATGCTAAATCGTAGGGAAGTATAGCATGCCTCAGCACTTAAATAGATCAGTTCACAATTTATATGCTGATAACAATATTAAGAAAGGCATTGGCCCAACCATTAGTACAGGAGTGACAAACCGAAATAATGACACATACAAGATTTTCCTCCATCACCCGCACAATTTATATATGATATTGATAGTAAATTGCAAAAGAAAATTGAAGTTACATTCCCGCCGAGTGGTTGAGAATTTAAGTTACACCTTCTCGCAGATGATCAGGTTATACTGGCGGATACTGTAGACAACCGACGATGAGCTCTATGGCCCGTACACGTAGCGAAAAAATATAATATACTCTTACCAACAATAAAAACTAAAGTTATGCCCGTTTGTTGAAAAGAACATAATGGAAAAAGTCCATATATTCAAGTACATGGGCTGTGATATTTCTTATGCTTGTGATATTGATCCTGAAAAGAAACTCCAAAGATACTTACACATGCTAAGTAAGATTAAGCGAACGCTCGTGAACAAAACCAGGAGAGGAAATTTTGAAATAGTGTGAGTGTACCTTTACTGCTTTATGAGTTCGAAGTAGGAATGCCATGGCCATCTACTACGTATGAATCAAAACTGGATACCAAGGAAACCCTATGAGTACATACCCAGGGGTAGAAGAATGATACCTCGATGTGATTGTGTGATTAACTTAAAATTGCTTTATTTTGGAACATGCAGATGTGTCTAACCCGAAATTATACCTGTTGACGATGAAAAGGAACGTCCTCATTTTGCCTGTTCTTCTGATAATACGAGTATACCGGCTGTCATGGGTGATGATGAGAATATACTGCGCTACTGTTTCACTTCGAAACTGTTCATAAGAGCTGCAGTACAAACTGAAATTTATGTTAAAGTAACTTAAAATGTTCTTACTTTCATTGCCAATGATCACAATACGGAACTATAAAAAAAGAAACCTCATGTCACAGTTTTCTACCATCATGTAGCACAGCCTCCGCGCGGACTGTTGCTTTAAACGCTTTACGTGACGGCTGCAGTGCACTAAATTCGTAGAAGTACCTCAGTGTCTCACCAGATGTCTTGCAACAGCATCGGTGCTTGAAGTCACTGGTACATAAAATAATAGTAATAATAATAATAACAAAATGGTGGCTACCACTGATGCTCAGTAGGTTAAAAGAAATCATTCCTGCGTTTGTCTTAGGCGATTTAGGGGAACCATGGAAAACCTATATCTGAACGGCAGTATGGGGATCTGAACAGTTAGCCTTCCGATTGCTTCTGTTGAGCACTGATAATGAAAAAGTATGTATGTGACGCTATACTCTGTACGAAGACATTTCGTGTGACATTCTCCAGACCGGCTACGCCTGAAATGCGACAAATATAAATCGTTGAACAAAGAGTGATTTATTCATTTCAAGCTACCCATTCAGCAATCTTAAAAGAAATGCTCTCGAGTTACGTTTATTTTCATAGATCTGAGGATGGTTGCTGGTCGTCCGAAACCGGTAATCATCGAGTTGTAATTACTCAAACATTTCATTGTGATCAAGACTATTAAAATTTATAATAAGTAATACAGATCGCTATTACTTCGCGATTTCAGTTCTTACAAGTAGCGACAATCGTACTGGACCAGATTTCAGCGATTCCCACGATAGAAACATCCGAGCCACAGCAATTACATCTCTCTATTTGCCCGTGGCCTCTTAGATCGATACTGGCCAGCTGTGACGCTTAAAATTCAAATAATTTTTTGACTAAAGCTTGCAGCAAGGTAAGGAACATGGTTTTGAACTTTAATAACTTGTTTTTTTTTGTTTTTTTTTTTTTTTTTTGAGAAATTAGCTTGAATGCGTCATGTGCATGTCGAAATTGTTGGAGTATGTTCAGTAACTCGGAATTAGACACGAATGGGACATCGATTTGCCCGTGGTCTTCTCAGGGAATTGACGCGGAACTCGTTTACACTGAGGTGAAAAAGTCATGGGGTATTTCCTAATATCATGTCGGAACTCTTTTCGCCGGCGTAATGCAGTAACTCGACGTGGCACGTACTCCACAAGTTGCTGAAAGTTCCTTGCAGAGATACTGAGCCACAACCAATTCGTCAGTCTTCTGGTTTGATGCGTCCCGCCCGAATTCCTCACTTGTGCCAAACACTTCATCTCAGAACAGCACCTGTAACCTACGTCATCAATTATTTGCTGGATGTATTCCAATCTCTGTCTTCTTCTACAGTCTTTCCCTTTACAGTTCCCTCTAGTACCATGGAAGTTTTTCCCTAATGTCTTAACAGATGTCTTACCATCCTGAGCCCTGGTATAAGGTAAACTAGTTATGATCTTTCTCAAATTTTCATTACTATATATATATATATATATATATATATATATATATATATATATACACTGGGTGATCAAAAAGTCAGTATAAATTTGAAAACTGAATAATCACGGAATAATGTAGATAGAGACGTACAAATTGACACACATGCTTGGAATGACATGGGGTTTTATTAGAACCAAAAAAATACAAACGTTCAAAAAATGTCCGACAGATGGCGCTTCATCTGATCAGAATAGCAATAATTAGCATAACAAAGCAAGACAAAGCAAAGATGATGATCTTTACAGGAAATGCTCAATATGTCCACCATCTTTCCTCAAGAATAGCTGTAGTCGAGGAATAGTGTTGTGAAAAGCACTGTAAAGCATGTCCGGAGTTATGGTGAGGCATTGGCGTCAGATTTTGTCTTTCAGCATCTCTAGAGATCACGATACACTTGCGACTTCAGGTAACCCCAAAGCCAATAATCGCACGGACTGAGGTCTAGGGACGAAAGTGGCGGCTGAGCACACGATCGTCACCAAACGACGCACGCAAGAGATCTTTCACGCATCTATCAATATGGGGTGGAGCGCCATCCTGAATAAACATCGTACGTTCCAGCAGGTGTTTATCAGCCAGGCTGGGGATGATGCGATTCTGTAACACGATTGTCATGCGCAGTCACTGACGTTTTGCTGTCCAGCGCCATCTGTCGGACATTTTGTGAACTTTGTTTTTTTTTTGTTGTAATAAAACCCCATGTCATTCCAAGCACGTGTGTCAATTTTTACCTCTCTATCTACATTATTCCGTGGTTTATTAAGTTTTCAAATTTATACTGACTTTTTGATCACCCGGTATATTCAGACACGTTTTCAATATCGAGATTTGATGCGGTACACGGTTGCAAGCCCTCGCCGATACCAAGAACCAAGATCCAGAAATAAAATGTTTGTTTTAACCTGTACATACTTCTTTTTCCACCTCCTGTATACAAGCGCGCTTGACAGCGTGGTACTGGCACCCCGTCGCACGGCGAAGTCGTAGCGCGGGTTGCAGATGAGCGAGGGGCGCTCGGTATCTGGCGAGCCAGCGAGCGCTCGCGGAGATCGATGTGGCTGAGCGGCGCGTCGCGCCGGGGAGGGGAGGGTAATCCCCGCCGACAAGTAGTCCTCCCCCCCCCACCCATCTGCCTCCACCTCCCGATGCCTGCTGGGAGCGCCTGAAATAACAACACGACGCCGGCGACGTCGCCGGCTCCGGGGATTAGCGGCAGGCGCCATCCCGTAGCCGCGTTCGATATGGGGACGGGGCTGTGGCTACGGCCGGTCGCGATGAGCAGAGCGCAGTCCGCATCTCGGAAAGCCCGCCGCACTCGTCACACAAGCTGCAGGCGCGGCAGCACGGCTTCGGCGACCTCCGAGTGGGGTGCGCTGCGATTATAGCACGCGGGCATCGTGTCTCCCTCCCGTCGACGAAAGAAAGTACCTTCCATATTGTCCGAACCAGGCTCACTGTGCAATCTGAATCCTCATGCAATTAGAATAAAAGAACCACCTCCATAATCTTCACAATATTTCGTGTTACTGAAAATCCCTGAAATTTGTCAATTTGTATAGCGCGATCTGTTTTGTAAAAATACTCTTTTATTCACAAATAACTTACAAACCCAGTATTTCCCTGGTACAAGTTTTGCCAATTTTCTATCAGAAACGAAAACAAAAAATGATGTGTGTTTGAAGAGTAATATCGAAAAATTTTCATGTCCATGTTTTCGTGAAAACACCTCTGAAATTATGAAACAGTCGTACAAAGAAATATGCATAATGCAATGCACAGTGTGTAAGTACAGTATCCACATGTTGTTGTTGTGGTCACCAGTCCTGAGACTGGTTTGATGCAGCTCTCCATGCTACTCTGTCCTGTGCAAGCTTCATCATCTCCCAGTACTTACTGCAACCTAAATCCTTCTGAATCTGCTTAGTGTATTCATCTCTTGGTCTCCCTCTACGATTTTTACCCTCCACGCTGCCCTCCAATGCTAAATTTGTGATCCCTACTAACCGGTCCCTTCTTCTTGTCTAGTTGTGCCACAAACTCCTGTTCTCCCCAATTCTATTCAATACCTCCTCATTAGTTATGTGATCTACCCACCTAATCTTCAACATTCTTCTGTAGCACCACGTTCCGAAAGCTTCTATTCTCTTCTTGTCCAAACTATTTATCGCCCATGTTTCACTTTCATACATGGCTACACTCCATACAAATACTTTCAGAAACGACTTCCTGACACTTAAATCTATACTAGATGTTAACAAATTTCTCTTCTTCCATAGCCAGTCTCCATTTAATATCCTCTCTACTTCGACCATCATCAGTTATTTTGCTCCCCAAATAGCAAAACTCCTTTACTACTTTAAGTGTCTCATTCCCTAATCTAATTCCCTCAGCATCACCCGACTTAATTCGACCACATTCCATTATCCTCGTTTTGCTTTTGTTGATGTTCATCCTATAACCTCCTTTCAAGACACTGTCCATTCCGTTCAACTGCTCTTCCAAGTCCTTTGCTGTCTCTGACAGAATTACAATGTCATCGGCGAACCTCAAAGTTTTTATTTCTTCTCCACAGATTTTAATACCTACTCCGAATTTTTCTTTTGTTTCCTTTACTGCTTGCTCAATATACAGATTGAATAACATCGGGGAGAGGCTACAACCCTGTCTCACTCCCTTCCCGAGCACTGCTTCTCTTTCATGCCCCTCGACTCTTATAACTGCCATCTGGTTTCTGTACAAATTGTAAATAGCCTTTCGCTCCTTGTATTTTACCCCTGCCACCTTTAGAATTCGAAAGAGAGTAATCCAGTCAACAATTTCAAAAGCTTTCTCTAAGTCTACAAATTCTAGAAATGTAGGTTTGCCTTTCCTTAATCTTTCTTCTAAGATAAGTCGTAAGGTCAGTATTGCCTCACGTGTTCCAACATTTCTACGGAATCCAAACTGATCTTCCCCGAGGTCGGCTTCTACCAGTTTTTCCACTCGTCTGTAAGGAATTCGCGTTAGTACTTTGCAGCTGTGACTTTTTAAACTGATAGTTCGGTAAGAAAAGGTTACAGGAGAATATGGGCTTGGGACAAGGAATGAAAGAGGAGAAAGACTAATTGAGTTCTGTAACAAGTTTCAGCTAGTAATAGCGTATACCCTGTTCAAGAATCACAAGAGGGGAGGTATACTTGGAAAAGGCCGGGAGATACGGGAAGATTTCAATTAGATAACATCATGGTCAGACAGAGATTCCGAAATCAGATACTGGATTGTAAGGCGTACCCAGGAGCAGATATAGACTCAGATCACAATATAGTAGTGATGAAGAGTAGGCTGAAGTTAAAGACATTAGTCAGGAAGAATCAACACGCAAAGAAGTGGGATACGGAAGTACTAAGGAATGACGAGATACGTTTGAAGTTCTCTAACGTAATAGATACAGCAATAAGGAATAGCGCAGTAGGCAGTACAGTTGAAGAGGAATGGACATCTCTAAAAAGGGCCATCACAGAAGTTGGGAAGGAAAACATAGGTACAAAGAAGGTAGCTGCGAAGAAACCATGGGTAACAGAAGAAATACTTCAGTTGATTGATGAAAGGAGGAAGTACAAACATGTTCCGGGAAAATCAGGAATACAGAAATACAAGTCGCTGAGGAATGAAATAAATAGGAAGTGCAGGGAAGCTAAGACGAAATGGCTGCAGGAAAAATGTGAAGACATCGAAAAAGATATGATTGTCGGAAGGACAGACTCAGCATACAGGAAAGTCAAAACAACCTTTGGTGACATTAAAAGCAACGGTGGTAACATTAAGAGTGCAACGGGAATTCCACCGTTAAATGCAGAGGAGAGAGCAGATAGGTGGAAAGAATACATTGAAAGCCTCTATGAGGGTGAAGATTTGTCTGATGTGATAGAAGATGAAACAGGAGTCGATTTAGCAGAGATAGGGGATCCAGTATTAGAATCGGAATTTAAAAGAGCTTTGGAGGACTTACTGTCAAATAAGGCAGAAGGGATAGATAACATTCCATCAGAATTTCTAAAATCGTTGGGGGAAGTGGCAACAATACGACTATTCACGTTGGTGTGTATAATATATGAGTCTGGCGATATACCATCTGAATTTCGGAAAAGCATCATCCACACAATTCCGAAGACGACAAGAGCTGACAAGTGCGAGAATTATCGCACAATCAGCTTAACAGCTCATGCATCGAAGCTGCTTACAAGAATAATATACAGAAGAATGGAAAAGAAAATTGAGAATGCGGTAGGTGACGATCAGTTTGGCTTTAGGGAAAGTAAAGGGACGAGAGAGGCAATTCTGACGTTACGGCTAATAATGGAAGCAAGGCTAAAGAAAAATCAAGACACTTTCATAGGATTTGTCGACCTGGAAAAAGCGTTCGACAATATAAAATGGTGCAAGCTAGTCGAGATTCTGAAAAAAGTAGGGGTAAGCTATAGGGAGAGACGGGTCATATACAATATGTACAACAACCAAGAGGGAATAATAAGAGTGGACGACCAAGAACGAAGTGCTCGTATTAAGAAGGGTGTAAGACAAGACTGTAGCCTTTCGCCCCTACTCTTCAATCTGTACATCGAGGAAGCAATGATGGAACAAAAGAAAGGTCCAGGAGTGGAATTAAAATACATGGTGAAAGGATATCAATGATACGATTCGCTGATGACATTGCTATCCTGAGTGAAAGTGAAGAAGAATTAAATGATCTTCTGAACGGAATGAACAGTCTAATGAGTACAAAGTATGGTTTGAGGGTAAATCGGAGAAAGACGAAGGTAATGAGAAGTAGTAGAAATGAGAACAGCGAGAAACTGAACATCAGGATTGATGGTCACGAAGTCAATGAAGTTAAGGAATTCTGCTACCTAGGCAGTAAAATAATCAATGACGGACGGAGCAAGGAGGACATCAAAAGCAGACTCGCTATGGCAAAAAAAAGGCATTTCTGGCCAAGAGAAGTCTACTAATATCAAATACCGGCCTTACTTTGAGGAAGAAATTTCTGAGGATATACGTCTGGAGTACAGCATTGTATGGTAGTGAAACATGGACTGTGGGAAAACCGGAACAGAAGAGAATCGAAGCATTTGAGATGTGGTGCTATAGACGAATGTTGAAAATTAGGTGGACTGATAAGGTAAGGAATGAGGAGGTTCTACGCAGAATCGGAGAGGAAAGGAATATGTGGAAAACACTGATAAGGAGAAGGGACAGGATGATAGGACATCTGCTAAGACATGAGGCAATGACTTCCATGGTATTAGAGGGAGCTGTAGAGGGCAAAAACTGTAGAGGAAGACAGAGATTGGAATACGTCAAGCAAATAATTGAGGACGCAGGTTGCAACTGCTACTCTGAGATGAAGAGGTTAGCACAGGAAAGGAATTCGTGGCGGGCCGCATCAAACCAGTCAGTAGACTGATGACAAAAAAATAAAGTCGGTAATTTTCACATTTGTCAACACCTGCTTTCTTTGGGATTATGCAAAATAGCAAAATACAAATTCTTTGTAATGTTTGTTGAACTCAAGACTTGATTATAAACAATATTTCTAATTACATGCCCAAGGACTACGATGAATAAATCCTTGGGTAAAACTGGACTCGCATTCGGGAGGACGACGGTTTACTTCCACGTCCGGCCATCCTGATATAGGTTTTCTGTGATTTCCCTAAATCGCTCCAGGCAAATGCCGGGATGGTTCCTTTGAAACGGTACGGTCGACTTCCTTCCCCGTCCTTCCCTAATCCGATGAGACCGATGACCTCGCAGTTTGGTCTCTTCCCCCAAAACAACCCCAACCCAACGTTGTGTAAATCCAACCTTGAGCAAGCGACATAAAGCTGTCCATGACAAAAACATGGGAATGTCAAATTCACTCCTCAGTATTTAATAGACCGTACCCTGTTATTTGTTAATTTTTATCGCTAATGTATGTCTACAACGCGAGTTTCTAAACGCCTCTTCATAGCTCTATAGGTGGCTGCCCCGGGCTCGTGACCGTATGGATTGGACCATAGACGACTGGAAAACCGTGGCCTGATCAGATGAGTCCCAATCTTAGTTGTTAAGAGCTTATGTTAGCGTTCAAGTGTGGCGCAGATGCAAAGAATAAATGGACCCAAGTTGTCAATAAAGCACTGTGCAAGCTGATGGCAGCTTCACAATGGTGTGGGCTGTGTTTATGTCGAAAGGACTGGATCATCTGGTTCAACTGAGCCGATCATTGACTGGAAATGGTTATGTCCAGCTACTTGGAAACCATCTGCAGCCATTCACGGATTTCGGAATTTTTTGTGGATGAAAATGCGTGATGCTACTGTGTCACAGTTGTTCGCGACTGTTCTGGAGAACATTCTGGACAGTTGGAGCGTATGATTTGGCCAACCAGACATCAAACACTCACGGGACATAATCGGGAGGTCAATTCATGCACAAACTCCTGTCCATGACAAAAACATGGGAATTTCAAATCCAAACCTGAGTATTTAACGTTCTATTGAGTACAAAATAATAATAATTATACACGTATATATTTTTATGTTTGAATATGTGAACTGTACATGCATCAAAAGTAATTACTTTGGTTACATAAAAGCGCAGAAGTTACTTGATTAAATAATTTTTATTGCTTATAAAATGCAATTTATGTTCTGCAAGGAGTTAGAACGTAAAATTTTTTTTCATATATATGTACTCACATTGGAAGTATTTTATTTTATTATTTTTAAATATAATCTACACCAGTTGAAAATGTCAAAATTTTGACGTGCATTACTTCAAGATCTAATAAAATCGGTATTTTTTTAAAAATAGAAGTTTATGGATTGCTGTGGTATAGAGGTTAACAGTGTTGGGCATATTCTAAGCGGAAGTTCAAACAAAGTTTGAGGGACAAGAAACTTTCTGCTGGTAAAACTATATGAGGCAGGCTGACAGACAAAATGATTGATGAACTACACCGGTATTATGGGATGGCCATTAGAAATAATACCGAGGATTTGTTGAAAATGAAGCAGGCAGTATGGGCTACCTTCTTCGACAGACTTTCAACTGATGAAAAACCAGTACACCACGTTTTCCCTCCTGGAACTGCCTCATGGTGGAATTACGGCAACGCCCAGTACTCAAGCAGTTCATACAGCCGTAAACCTTCCACCCAAGCAGCAGTCGAGGATATCATAAAACCTATTTACACGGATCTGGCAAATCCTGAATTACTGAAGAAGTGTCTTCATGGTCAGACTGAAAATCCCAATGAGTCGTTTAATAATCTTATACGGATTCGCTTACCAAAAAATGTTTTTGATTGAATGAAGACACTAAAGTGGGGGGTCAGTGATGCTGTTATTGCTTTTAATGATGGTAAAATTCGTAGACTGAAAGTGATACAGTATATGGGAATTAATCCTGGAGCAAACTGCATCAGAGAGCTTGAACGGATGGACAAGGTTCGCATTGATAGAGCAGATTATGTAGCTCAATTGGCCACTAAGGAGTCCAGAAAGAAGAAAAGAAGAAAAAACTTGGGACAGGATCAAGATGATGATATACAGCATGGTGAAGGGTGCTTCTGACTGACTAAAAATAAAAAATGAAGCATATATTAAGTGAGTTACAGTCTTTTGAAACTTTAGAAGCCGTTGCTGAAAATTTACATATTCTGTTGCATTTTTCCCTAATTCTCAGAAACCATTTCGAGTAAAGTATTCAAATTTCCAGGGAGTAATAACAAACATATCTTGAGTCTACTGAGCTAAAAGAACATAATGTTATGTATAATTAAAATTATTTAGGATAACGTACAAAAAATACACAAAATTTTAATCGTGTAATTAAAAAATTATATTTCCGAAAGCGTTGGCTGAAATACAATTGTTGTAGTTCAGTAGACTCAAAACATACAGTTTAATGTCCTGTAAAAGCCACGCGGGGTAGGCGCGCGGTCTGAGGAGTCTTGCCATGGTCCATGCAGCTCCCCATGTCGGAGTTTCGAGTCCTCCCTCGGGCATGGGTGTGCGTGTTGTCTGTATCGTAAGTTAGTTTATGTTAGATTAAGTAGTGTGTAGGCTTAGGGACCGATGACTTCAGCAGTTTGGTCCCATAAGACGTTACCACAATTTTTTTGTCCTGTAAAAGTTTCGTGTCAATGGCTACAGTGGTTCCTGAAATACAGGGAAGCCAAGTCACTAAATTTAACACTGTCAGGATAGGGCGTTCCAACGCACCTCAAGAGAGGAGCAGCCAATGTGCTGGCACCGGGTTTCATTCTCTCCCTTCTCTCGCCGTCATCAACACAAACACTGACCTTTCCCACATACGCATCATAATGTCGTACTCTGGACGCTCAGCCTCCGCTTGAGAGCCACGCGAAAAGGGAGAGTATTTCAGTAACAGTTAAGTGTTCCTAATCAACAATGCTTGCACATATTAACCTGCCACAGCAACATAAACGCGTTCTCGATGTGGGCGCTGCGCGATTTCATTGCAGTGTTCTGAAAGGCCCGCCGCCTAGGTTTGTTGTCACCTGTTGACATGCACACTTCGTGCGTTGTTGTTGCTATCTCTTTACTGCATAGCACGCCACAGCAGTCCTAGAGCTCCATTCAACAGGTCCTGCGGTTCTTCTTCATTTTCACAGAGGATATCAGAATTATTAGCCAATCTTATCATTAATATCCTTTCACCCTGAATTTTAATGCCACTTCTGATCCTTTCTTAGTAAAAGAAAGGTTTCGTTCGTCGATCTTCAGATTGTACAGTAGTGGCGAAAGACGTCCCTATCTCACATCTTCAGCTTCCATTTTTATTTTCCCCTCTTGCTTCGTGTATGTATCACGTATTGCTTAATTTTAACAATGTCTGAAGAAACACACTGGTAACGATTTTGCAGCTGTACTAAATTTATTGAATTTATTCGTTGTTTCAGAGTCTTTCCGACATTTAGCTGCGTTAGGTATGAAGATATTACCTACTGGTGACATTAAAGTTTGTGCCAGATCGAGAGTCAGGCCCAGGTGTCCCACTTGTTGCGAGCAGTCGCCTTGACCACTTTGGCTACCCGAACACACTTCCAGGACCAACCCAAATTTCCGTATCTCATCCCATATATTATTCCACCGCTCGCAACTTTTACTTGGTGTTGCATTGGCATAAGAGCCGACACCGTGTTACTAGTGGAGGCCGAAATGCACGCGTTTTAGTTCACGCAGGCTGGCGTGAGGAGGGAAGAACTATACTGACGTGAGGTCCGGAACATGACAAGGAATTAGAATTCAGAAAGCGGACGTAATTAGTTTGATACTTATGAACGTCGCTCTTGACGGTACATGATTCACGATATTAACTGTTCAGAATACATTCTTGAGATACGACTTCTAGTAAATGAATTTGGCGCCTTGCTAGGTCGTAGCAAATGACGTAGCTGAAGGTTACGCTAAACTGTCGTCTCGGCAAATGAGAGCGTATGTAGACAGTGAACCATCGCTAGCAAAGTCGACTGTACAACTGGGGCAAGTGCTAGGGAGTCTCTCTAGACGAGACCTGCCGTGTGGCGGCGCTCGGTCTGCAATCACTGATAGTGGCGACACGCGGGTCCGACGTATACTAACGGACCGCGGCCGATTTAAAGACTACCACCTAGCAATTGTGGTGTCTGGCGGTGACACCACACTTGGGCTTCCAAGAGATAAACGAATTCAACGTTAGTGTTACGATCTTAATTGTGCCAGTTGAGACTTCTAATACACTCCTGGAAATTGAAATAAGAACACCGTGAATTCATTGTCCCAGGAAGGGGAAACTTTATTGACACATTCCTGGGGTCAGATACATCACATGATCACACTGACAGAACCACAGGCACATAGACACAGGCAACAGAGCATGCACAATGTCGGCACTAGTACAGTGTATATCCACCTTTCGCAGCAATGCAGGCTGCTATTCTCCCATGGAGACGATCGTAGAGATGCTGGATGTAGTCCCGTGGAACGGCTTGCCATGCCATTTCCACCTGGCGCCTCAGTTGGACCAGCGTTCGTGCTGGACGTGCAGACCGCGTGAGACGACGCTTCATCCAGTCTCAAACATGCTCAATGGGGAACAGATCCGGAGATCTTGCTGGCCAGGGTAGTTGACTTACACCTTCTAGAGCACGTTGGGTGGCACGGGATACATGCGGACGTGCATTGTCCTGTTGGAACAGCAAGTTCCCTTGCCGGTCTAGGAATGGTAGAACGATGGGTTCGATGACGGTTTGGATGTACCGTGCACTATTCAGTGTCCCCTCGACGATCACCAGTGGTGTACGGCCAGTGTAGGAGATCGCTCCCCACACCATGATGCCGGGTGTTGGCACTGTGTGCCTCGGTCGTATGCAGTCCTGATTGTGGCGCTCACCTGCACGGCGCCAAACACGCATACGACCATCATTGGCACCAAGGCAGAAGCGACTCTCATCGCTGAAGACGACACGTCTCCATTCGTCCCTCCATTCACGCCTGTCGCGACACCACTGGAGGCGGGCTGCACGATGTTGGGGCGTGAGCGGAAGACGGCCTAACGGTGTGCGGGACCGTAGCCCAGCTTCATGGAGACGGTTGCGAATGGTCCTCGCCGATACCCCAGGAGCAACAGTGTCCCTAATTTGCTGGGAAGTGGCGGTGCGGTCCCCTACGGCACTGCGTAGGATCCTACGGTCTTGGCGTGCATCCGTGCGTCGCTGCGGTCCGGTCCCAGGTCGACGGGCACGTGCACCTTCCGCCGACCACTGGCGACAACATCGATGTACTGTGGAGACCTCACCCCCACGTGTTGAGCAATTCGGCGGTACGTCCACCCGGCCTCCCGCATGCCCACTATACGCCCTCGCTCAAAGTCCGTCAACTGCACATACGGTTCACGTCCACGCTGTCGCGGCATGCTACCAGTGTTAAAGACTGCGATGGAGCTCCGTATGCCACGGCAAACTGGCTGACACTGACGGCGGCGGTGCACAAATGCTGCGCAGCTAGCGCCATTCGACGGCCAACACCGCGGTTCCTAGTGTGTCCGCTGTGCCGTGCGTGTGATCATTGCTTGTACAGCCCTCTCGCAGTGTCCGGAGCAAGTATGGTGGGTCTGACACACCGGTGTCAATATGTTCTTTTTTCCATTTCCAGGAGTGTACTTACTTTTAGCAACGTCTGAAGAAACAGACACGAAACAAAATCTTGCAGATGTAATAAATTTATGAAATTTATTCACACCTAATGCAGATGTCACAAAGATGGCTCAGTTGCGAAAAAAGTCTTATAAATTTAGTACAGCTGCAAGATTGTCGCATTGTCTGTTTCTTCAGACAGTGTTAAAAATAATTATTACAAGCCTCGACGGTCACAATAACGATCGTAATCATCAAGTTGAGTACGTTGATCTCCTTGAAACCCTTTGGTGAGAATCCATATAAAGTTGCAAGCGATTGGGTCGTGGACAGTATGAATTTGGGGGTCGATACTAGAGGCGCGCTACGCTAGCCGTAGTGGATAAGACGACTGCTCGCGACAAACTGGAAATCCTGGTTTGAGCCCCGGACCAGCACAAATTTTCATGTGGCACCAACCTAAAGAAACTTAATAATTAACGCAGCTAAAGTCAGAAAGATTCAGCAGTTGCTAATAAATTTCATAAATATGGTATGTAAATGTCTTTCCTATAGCTTACACCTGTTTTCCCATTTTGCAACATTGTACATTATCGAGCGCGTTTTATTAGTCAACTAATCGTATGAATGTGTCCCGATTATTCTTAAGTCTTGTTTTTATTATCAAGGAAAACGGTGCCTTTACCCTTCTTTTCCATTCTTTCGTGTGTTTGAAAGTCACTCAACGGCGAGGTTATACGCGTTAATCCATTCGAATAAATGAGCATTTTATTAATTGTGGGATATTTGCCCAGAAATTTGCTCTGGAATTAGAAAGATGTAACTGTAATAACCAAAAACCCATACCATACTACACCTTTCAAAACCTCTCTTCATAATCGTAGTTTATAATTAAACGGCGTTATTCTGTATGCAAGTACACGGTTTCAATGGAACCCTAGTTTAGCAGTATAATCTAAGCCTAAGTTGCTGTCTACGAATCTTTTTCTGTTAAGTAACTGGGGTCTTTCCAAAGCTTTCTGTGCTCACAGTTCAATTTGAGATGGGTTTTTCAATATAGCTTAAAGAGTGCCACCTGTAATTACTTTTAGTGGCTCTACTGTATTGTGCTGCGAGGCAGTTCCAGCCACTGTGTCGCTCTGAATTTAATATCGTGACCACAGGCTGGCACCGTGCGCAAGCTGCGACTTATTAGGACGGCGTAGTAGCCATTTTTGTTGCCTGCAATATCACTGAGAGCACGTGTCTTTGTAAAACGTGCAGGAATTTGCAAAATCGCCTTTTTTCAAGTGAAACTATGAGATGTTTTAATAAAATTTTCTCGAACATTCAGTCGAGTCAGGTAATTTTAACCACAGCAACCTTCGCCAACAGTTAATTATCGTGACTGTAGTTTTAAAGCCGGCCGAAGTGGCCGTGCGGTTAAAGGCGCTGCAGTCTGGCTGGAACCGCAAGACCTCTACGGTCGCAGGTTCGAATCCTGCCTCGGGCTTGGATGTTTGTGATGTCCTTAGGTTAGTTAGGTTTAACTAGTTCTAAGTTCTAGCGGACTAATGACCTCAGCAGTTGAGTCCCATAGTGCTCAGAGCCATTTTTGTAGTTTTAATTTGCAGTGCTTGTTCATTTTGCTATCTCGCATGTCACTAGGTAAAAACGGAACCCTTTTAGGGTTACTTTGTTAGTCTGTCTGTTCTGTCTGTTAAGGCCCCTTTTTCTCATGAAAGACTAGACGTATCAAGTTGAAATTTATGTCACAAACTAAGGTGTATTATCCATTGGCGGTGTAATAAATGTAAGCTTCTAAGTCAGTGCAATAAAAAGATACAGCCATTTATGTCAACTACAACCATCAAAAAAAGTTTTGCATCACCTCGGTTCCGAGAGTTCCGGAACGTGTACAGAAAATTGGAGTGGAGATAAACATAAATATCATTTCCACCCTCTTTATTGCTCTTGAAAACCACACATTGCATGTTGTACCATCATATAGCGTGGCCTCCAAAGGTGGTGGTCCAGACAGCTGTAGCTCATAATCTACCTGGCAGTAGGTGGCAGTGCAATGCACTTAATATGAAGAACGTATGTTTTTGGGGGTGTCAGGATACTTTTGATCACATAGTGTATCTTGTGTCTTGTTTAGTGATAAAGCAACATTTACCAATCATGGCCAGGTAAACCTTCGAAACATGCACTGTTGGTATGTTGACAATCCCCGATGGCTTCGCCAGGTAGAAAGGCAGCGTCCATGGAATGTAAACATGTGGTGTGAAGTAGTGAACTATCATCTCATAGGGCCGTGATTGATAGACAGAACACTGAACGCACACAAGTATCGCAGCGTCCTGTCTTCCTCTGCAGACTAGGAGGAACATGTGGTACCGACATGATGACTTGCCGGCCGGAGTGGCCGTGCGGTTCTAGGCGCTACAGTCTGGAGCCGAGCGACCGCTACGGCCGCAGGTTCGAATCCTGCCTCGGGCATGGATGTGTGTGATGTCCTTAGGTTAGTTAGGTTTAAGTAGTTCTAAGTTCTAGGGGACTGATGACCTCAGATGTTAAGTCCCATAGTGCTCAGAGCCATTTCAACCATGATGACTTCCGAGCTCCTACTGCACGAAGTACTACAGCATGCCTTCACTAATGCTGAAAGACACTGTGTACAATGAGACACCAACTATACGCAATAATATACAGCGACGTATTACAGCAGCCTGCTCGGACATCTCTGCTGAAATGCTAGCACGTGTGCAGCAGTCGTTCCATTCCGGACGCTAAGCATGTTTGCTACTACCGGTGGTCATTTGGAACATAACCTGTGACGGTCATTTGTCTCGTTACAGGTCAGAATCCATATAACTATAAGGCGATCCACAAACGATGGCTGTTCGCGCATTTCCAGACACGGGCGCGGATTGCATTGTTTCCGGTTACAAGCGGCGGTTGCGGTGAGCGTATACACGCGGTCAGCGCTTGAAGAAAGCGTGTACGAGGGGCGTTTGAAAAGTCCGTGCAAAACAAAAACTACTTACTTACGTGTTTGGGGTAAATCTTTTTTTATTTTTCGACCTAATCTCCTTTTAGACTTATACACTTCGTCCAACGCTGTTCTAATTTGTTCATCCCTTCCGAAAAATAGGAATTGTACAAGTCTGCAAAAAGCTTTTTGTTCCTGCAATCACCTCCTCGTTTGAATAAAATCTTTGTCCCGCCAGCCATGTCTTCAAATTGTGGAATAAATAGCAGAGAGCCAAGTCAGGAGAATAGCGAGGATGTGAATTAAGTTGGAACCCTATTCCCATTAATTTTGCGACCACAACTGCTGAAATGTGTGCTGGTGCATTGTCGTAATGGAAAAGGACTTTTTTTTCGGTCCAATCGCCGCCGTTTCTCTTGCAACTCGGTTTTAAAACGGTTCAATAACGATGAATAATACGCACCAGTAATAGTTTTACCCTTTTTCAGATAGTCGATGAGGATTATCCCTTTCGAATCCCAAAATACTGTCGCCACAACCTTTCCGGCCTAAGGAATGGTCTTTTTTGGTGCAGATTCTCCCTTGGTAACCCATTGTTTAGATTGTTATTTGGTCTCAGAAGTATAGAATGTATCCATGTTTCATCCACAGTGACGTAACGACGCTTAAAGTCTTGCGGATTCTTCCTGAACAGCTGCAAACCATCCTTGCAACACTTCACACGATTCCGCTTTTGGTCAAGAGTGAGCAATCGCAGAACCCATCTTGCGGACAGCTTTCTGATGTCCAAATGTTTATGCAAAATATTATGTACCCGTTATTTCGAGATACCCACACCACTAGCAATCTGATGCACCTTAACTCTTCTGTCATCCATAGCCATATCGTGGATTTTATCAGTGATTTCTGGAGTCGTAACCTCCACAGGGTGTCCAGAAAGTTCAGCGTCACTTATGCCCATATGGCCACTCCGAAAATTTTGACATCACTTATAAACTGTTCTAATCGAAGGTGCAGAGTCACCATAATGTTTATCTAGCTTCTCTTTAGTCTCCTGAGGCGTTTTGCCTCTCAGAAAGTAATGTTAATCACCACACGAAATTCTTTTTCGTCTGTTTTTTGACAATCACTCGACTCCTTTGATTCACACGAATGCCAAATACAAAGAAATAGACCAATATGGCTAAAACTTGGTCTTTCCAAAGATGCTGCTAACTGAACATGACCTCGATACGCGCCGGTGGTGTCGTCTCTCAGACATTGCCCGGACTTTTCAAACCGCCCTCGTATGCTGCGAATTATGACAGTCGCTTGCGTGCGCAGAATTAGTTCCTTACCACCGCCATCGGCCGTGACAACTCGAGACAAGTGGAACAAAATTTCACTGAATAAATCTCTACGATCGCTTTTAATGCTCACGTTGACTACGACATTCACAGCAGAGTGCTGAGAACACTACTGAACGCTCATTGGTTGTCGAAAAATGCGTGACTTAGATGCGCAGAACAGGCCTCAATTCGACCGCCATCCTTCCTGACTCCAACTATAGTGTATGCACTTCGGTTGTTCCGTAGTGAGTGCTGCCACAGCTATTAGTTTGGGAGCCTCTGCCCGTACGTATCGCTGCGGAATACTGTTGGCGTACACTGGTGCGTCACGTGATGCTGCGCTGCGCTCCCGCTGGAACCAGAAGCGGAGCGTCATTCTCCTCCGTAATGAGCGTCGGTTCGATTCCCTGCGATGCCCGCTGGCGCGGAGCGCGCAATTACGAGCTATCGTGTGTCGCGCCTGCTGTCTAGCACCGCCACAAGGGGCGACGCTAATAGCCGGCACCGCTCGCCTGCTGCCTCTACCCCTACCTCTATCACTGCTGCCAACACCCCCGCCTCTTCCGACCAAGGCATCGTCATTTGTACTGCATACCTGTTCGCAGCCACTGGAACGTGCGCGCAACTCATCTGTGCTAGGGGACGTTATGGATGAATGTTTCATACGTATTTGGAGATCAGTGCCCCGACATCAGTTTCCCAATGCAACAAGATACAATTAACAAAAATAGCCGGCCGAAGTGACCGAGCGGTTCTAGGCGCTTCAGTCTGGAACCACGCGACCGCTACGGTCGCAGGTTCGAATCCTGCCTCGGGCATGGATGTGTGTGATGTCCTTAGGTTAGTGAGGTTTAAGTAGTTCTAAGTTCTAGGGGACTGATGACCTCAGATGTTAAGTCCCATAGTGCTCAGAGCCATTTGAACCATTTTGAACAAAAATAGCGTTTGTAGATTACAAGATATCCGAGCGCTGTATAGTCCAAAGCGTTTCGCTTAGTTTAACACACTGTGGCAGCTGAATCGGTAAACTATTAATCTAGCAGTAAGAAGGTCGTTGGTTCGATTCTCCCTAGTGTAACTTTTTACTTTTATTTAAATTCTACATTTATTATCAATCAAAATATTAATTAACAATCACAGTGTCAATATAAAAACTGAGTTTTTATTTTTAACTACTGAAGGAATGACAATGCGAATATTTACAATTAACCAATAATTGGTTCAGTAATGCGAAACGAAAGAGAGAATAAATTACTTGTTTATTTGTAGTATACATTATTACTGTGATGTATAACCTTTCATTTAACAACAAGGCATTTCCTGTACCTGTATCGAATTTTATATTATTTTCGTGTGATTATAATTAAAAATGAAATACATTTTTATAAAAAATTATGTTTCAGTATTTGTTGACATTTGTGTTCAATAAGAAATAAAAGTAAAAAAATTACTTCTAGCGAGAATTAAACAAGTGAATTTGTTATTACTAGACAAATACAAACAATAAGTAAAATTATGATATAAAATTGTTGAGGCCCTCGAGGCCACATGTTAATGTACTTGCTGGCTAACATAATACTGGTTGCTATCCTCATTGGAAGTTTATTTTTGATGCTGAACTATGTACTTCGCGAGCAGCACAAATCAAGTGTACGTAAGACAAGAAGTATTTTTACCATATTATTAGTACAGTTTTTTTGGCTCGCATTCAAGTTCGAAAGTGTTAATAGTGGATGCTTAGAGGGCACTATACGATCCCTCATCTGTGAAAGCGATATGCAAGGTGCTGCAGATTATTCGCATAATTCAACCGTACAGTGTGTTCGTACACTTTTCTGTTCACGGTTACACGTAATATTAGGAGTTACTCCAGAGATATCATGGGTGAAAGCCAATACTTAGTAACTATTAACGTATCTAACAATTAACATAGAGAGCATATATTGAATGCAGTGTTTCAGATTTTCTCTTATTGGTATTTGATGTAAATACCACGCAGCCGCCCCACATTACGTCATTAATACTGCTGAACTGAGTACGCATTAAATATTATGTCAGTTGCGAGTGAAAGTCCAGACTTAATAAAGAATATACAGTACATAGCGACCTGCTGAAGAGCAGAGACGTAAGACGCGGTATTTCATTACTTATCACTTACTATCAACGTCCTGATCAGGTTAACGTACTCTTTCAAGAAGTTCGTTGGGCGACGAATTTGATGAGTGAGCTCCAACCGTCAAAGATAGATGGTGGCATTAGTTGTACTATCTGGCGGGAGGTCGGCTCCAGGAGTGAATCCATTTGAACTCGAGTTGACTTCGCACCTCGCTCTACTGTCGTCAGACCGTGCAGCCACCTAAATACACGCTCTAATATTGCCACGTGATCGGCGCAGCAAAACAATGCGGCAACGGCGGTACCGTCTGTACGCTCGACTGAAACTGTTGTGGGCTCGCCGCTTACTCCTGCAGTGCAGGCAACCTCTTTCACTTGTCTGTACTGCCTGAAATCTGTTTGCCCCTGGATAGAGCAAAGGCCGTTTGATGAAAAAATAATTAGTATACCCAGAGTCAATAGAATCTGGTACCGATCATAAACACAATTCAGGTAATTGACAATAAATATAATTCTTTTAGATTATTGAGGACGTAAATGTTAAAAACTAATACAAATACAATCGATCTGCGGTGATACAATTTAATATTACCAACCATTTCTAGAAGTATGAACGAGCAGTTGTCTCAATCAATCGTTGTTGCTTACAGCATTCACCACACCTCACATCACTGGATTGTCACAGTTCAAATCATCTCACAAAAATGACTAAAACGTGCATAGTAGCAGCCATGATGTAAAATACAGCATGTTTCAGAAAGGTTCATGCGATTCCGCAACAGTTTCGGTTCGTGCCCGACGCCCAGGCATGAAAATGCGATTGTTAAGGTGGTTCAAAATTCGGGTTCTATTTATCACAGAAAGAATGGGATCAAGGGTTTTGAATAGCGCTTGCCCTGTCGACTATTTCCATACCTATTGGAGGAATGGTCATACTCTATCCTACAATACAGGGACTAAATTTAAACGTTACACATTTCTCCAGTCCAAGCAAATTGAGAAAATCAGCTGCTTCTTTTGCATTAGATGTGATCTTGACGGCTTATAAAAGCACCATTAGTTCATAGGCGCTTTCTGAGAAAACCCCGAAAAACCATGATTTTTGGGTACCAAAAGTACTGCTTGTGGGGATGGCCACTTTTGTAATTTCTATTCATGGCAAAGCTTCGAAATATGTACCATATGTTCTTAGGATGATATTCTCGCAGAACCTTGCAATTTTTTTGGATGTCACTATCCGTTACGGTAATCCAAAGGTTCAAATTTACTGTATTTATGCACATGAAATATGCACGTAATTCCGATATATAGTGTAAATGTAGTTTTAACCCACTTAGTGAACATAAAAATCGTTCTTCCGTCATGGCAACGGTTTTGAGGTGACCAGACTATGATTACGTTTTTAGTCAACATTTTTTCAGCAATAAAACTTATGACGTGAATCTCTGTATACCGGGCATTTCACGCCTACTCAGACACTGGTGCAAATTCAGTAAATACTGAAAATTCAGTGAAACATTTTTACCTATTTAAGATACAAATTACAAGACAAATGTTTTCGATGAATTGTGATCGATGACCAAAGTATTTAGAAAAAATGTAAAGCAAAATATTTTATGTGAATACTATGTTATGCGGGCTTATTTCTTGTTTGCATGTATCAAAGTACATAAACGTGTCAAAGTATGTAAATAAACTGTCTAAACTTTACTGTTCTACAGAATTAATTATATATAAGCAGCGCACCATCCTGCAGCAGGGAAAAGAAGAGAATCAGCTGAAAAATGCTGACGACGAGCGCAAAAAAGGATGTAGGGATGTTCCACACACAATTGCTAAAAGCAGCGACACATTATGCCGAACATGTGCAGCAAACCGTTGATGCATCAAGCTTCCCACAGGCCCTCAACGTAACCCTATTCAAATGGCTGAAGTTGTTCACAAGGAGTACGTAGTCATCGGTCGAGCTTGTTTGTAACCTAGAATGAATGTTGCAATCATGTTCACCTCAAAACCCAGCTCAGTTATTGGTTCCAGAGAAAAAACAGAGGGGGCACATACAGATCTCTTGAGTGCTCTTATAGTTGATGTCTGTGACAAATGAATCACTACAAACCTCTCAGTAAGAACATATTATACCCTGCTGCCACTGAACACAGTACTTGAAGATGTTACATTTTTCCTGGAAGTGTACATCAACAACAGATAGTTTGCACTCTAGCACCTAATATCGCAAAGTTGTAGCTACGTTAAATTCCTAATATTACCCCCGGAATCGAAACTGAAACAAGGTTACGTCATCACCTATACTAATCAGCTGTTCCGCCATCATAACTTCCCATCGCCGCTCGCGACAGGCATAGCAACATACAACGATCAGCCAGAACATTATGGCCACCTACCTTGCAGACGGTATGTCCTCCATTGCAACGGATAACAGCGAGGACACGCCGTGGCATGTAAGCAATGAGGCCTTTGTAAGTCGCTGGAGGGAGTTGACACCCCATCTGCACACACAAGTCACTCAATACCAGTCAATAATGGGAGGGGGGAGGGGGCAATGAGCTCTGATGCTACATTAAATCACATCCAAGATGTGTACGGTCCGGTTCAGATCTGGCGATTTGGAGAGCCAGCATATAAACTGGAACTCCCAGTGTGTTCCTTGAACCACTTCAACACATTCCTGGCCTCGTGACACGGTGCATTGTCTTGTTGAAAAATGGCATTGCCGTCGGGAAACATGATCATCATGAAGGCGTGTACGTGGTCTGCAACCAGTGCACGATACTCCTTGGCTGTCATGGTACCTTTCACGAGCTCCATTGGACCCACGGACGCCTACGTAAATGTTCCCCAGAGCATAATGGAGTCGCCGCCAGCTCGTCTCCGTCCCGCGGTACAGGTTCAAAAAATGGCTCTGAGCACTATGGGACTTCTGAGGTCATCAGTCCCCTAGAACTTAGAACTACTTAAACATAAATAAGGACATCTCACACATCCATGGCCGAGGCAGGATTCGAACCTGCGACCGTAGCGGTCGCGCGTTTCCTGACAGTAGCGCCTAGAACCGCTCGACCACACCGGCCGGCGCGGAACAGGTGTCAAGAAACTGTTGCTCTGGAAGGTGACGGATTCGCGCCTTGCCATCGGTATGATGAAGATATCGGGATTCATCAGACCAAGTACACTCTGACACTTTCAGACGTTGCCGATGTCGTGGTCTTAACACTGGCGCCTACATACGTCGTCGGCTGCGGAGGCCTATCGTTAGGATTGTTCGGTGCACTGTGTCTTCAAATACACTTCTGCGCTGCTCAGCGTTAAAATATGATGTTACTTTCGCCTCAGTTGCTGTCCTATTTTACCAGTCTTCCCAGCCTGAGACGTCCGACAGCTGTAACGGACGCCTGACCTCAGGTCGTCTGGATTTTTTTTTTTTTTCGCATTCGTTTCGCCACGTGTTGTAGACACTCGCCACAGCCTCGAACACCCGAAAAATCGTGCAGTTTCCGAAACGCTTGTGCCGAGCCTCCGGGCCATCACAATCGGCGTTCGGTCGGTCTCAGACAGCCGGCCGCTGTGGCCGAACTGTTCTAGGCGCTTCAGTCCGCAACGCGCTGCTCCTACGGTCGCAGGTTCAAAATGGCTCTGAGCACTATGGGACTTAACATCTATGGTCATCAGTCCCCTAGAACTTAGAACTACTTAAACCTCACTAACCTAAGGACATCACACACATCCATGCCCGAGGCAGGATTCGAACCTGCGACCGTAGCAGTCGCGCGGTTCCGGACTGAGCGTCTAGAACCGCTAGACCACCGCGGCCGGCGGTCGCAGGTTCGAATCCTGCCTCGGGCATGTGTGATGTCCTTAGGTTAGTTAGGTTTAACTAGTTCTAAGTCCCATAGTGCTTAGAGCCATTTGAACCATTTTTGAATCTCAGACAGACCGAGCGCCTTCTTCATTCTACACACAGACAGCAAGCTCACTGATACTACATGCACCGTGCTTGTGTTTGACTAGCAGTCGTTCCTCGCCAGATATGGAAATGAGCGTTTGGCGATATTTGCCGGGAGGCCACTTACGGGGCAGGTCCGGCCGCCTCGGTGCAGGTTTTATTACATTTGACGCCACATTTGGCGACCTGCACGCCGGATGGTGATGAAATGTTGATGAAACCAACACAACACCCAGTCCCTGAGCGGAGAACCCCGACCCATCCGGGAATCGAACCCGGGCCCATAGGACGGCAATCCGTCACGCTGAGTACTTTTTTTTAATCTCATTTTGTTCTATATTGTTCGTTGAATTTGTTCGGGGCGGACGTCCGATGACACCCATTTAAATTGTCCGTTGATCTGTTCACTCAGTTTTTTGTTACAGAGGGTAGCTAACCCTCTGACCGAACACGCTGAGCTACCTTGCCGGCAGCACTCAGCTATCGGGGCGGACCCTTCCTCGGCAGGTGACGAGTTTATAGCGACGCTGATCATAATGTTCTGGCTCGTCAGTGTGCAGTTCGATTGTAGAACGTGGACGGCCCCTCCTGAAGTCGACGCCGTTGCTCCGCTGGTTGGACACGACAAGCGGGGCGCTCCCCACAACTAGTCTGGGTGCAGATATGGCGCCGGATGGCTGTTGGGTTCCGGATACGGGCTCGCCGGCCCAGATGTAGCGGCTTTGTGCCGGAGACTCCATGCGCTCCAGCCGAGCGACAGCGCGCCGCTCCGTCTTAATTACGACTCCGCAACGGAAGGCGACGCGGGGTGTGCGGCTGACGGTTATAATTAAGCAACGCGAGCGCCCCTGCACTAGGCGATGCTCACTCGCGTCGTTGTGTTAGCACCACTAACACGAGGCGTTCCTCTAAATATCACTGCGCCGACGCCTGGGGGAAAATGTAACTTCACAGTTGACATAGGTCTCTTCTCATCCTAGGATCTCTTCTGCAACAACTGATGAGAGTTAGATCGTTCGTGAGGTATCGCATTTCAGAAATCACAAATTAAAATTAGTAAAAAACAGTCTTGATCACACAAGCATTTATTAAAAATATCGACTGGTTTCGGCCTCTAGTACTAGGCACTGTAGAGACAAAAATTAAAAGTGATGATTTACATAGGGAAGTCAGGAAACATTAGGAAGAATATACGTTAAAACAATGTATTGTTAGGTAACAGGCTGACGATGACGACGCTTGCAATAGCTGTGCTGGTCGCAGTTGCAGAACTGCTGCTGATGGCTGAACAGTCATGAGTAAAATAGAGTGGAAGAGGGCGCTCGTGGGCCGCATATGTTAATGACAGCCAATGGGAAGCAATTTACATGTCACATGTTAAGATTAGAAGGTCCGTTTTTAAAAACGTGCATAAATTTAACCGTAAACGGATGAAGAACATTAAATAATAACCCAATGCGATAGGTTAAATTGTAACCCAGAAAGCCGTCTGCTTACTATTGCCTCCAGACGGCCTTCTGGGTTACAATTTAGCCTACTACGTTGCCTTATCATTTAATGTTTATAAAACTGATTTTAATGTATACGACATCCATAGCGTTTTTTTATTTACAACATGCTACATTACAACTTTATCTTGTAAAACTACTTGCATGTACTGTTTGTAATGTAATGTTTGTGTTGGATGATGATGATGGTGATGATGACAATGATGATCCGACAGATGGATCACCATCAACAGTGTCACATGCCAGCATTTCCTGAGACACTGTGGAGAGGTTTGATATTTAAACCACGACATTGGTGCAAAGCCTGGTGATCTGGAACCTATATATACATTTTAAATGGACGTCCAAGTCTGATGTGTACATAGTTCCGCGTAGTCAGCGCGTACACAACTTTTCCACTAGAGCGCGCCCCGCTAAGCACAACAGCGCAGGTGCAGCGCTCGTCCATCTCCGCACTACGAGATGGCGCTGCCTTAGAGATGGACCAAATTCTGCTTCCGCCGATCCGCATATTAATATGTAACGCAGCCAATGAGATTGCTGCTAACGTAGAACCTTTCTTCCTCACGGATCACACTCGCGCAGTGATACCTGAACGCGCGAGATATTATAACGAGTGTACAGACCTCCGATTAGTCAGTCTGCATTAGTCTGCACCAGTCTGTACCAGTCTGCACCAGTCTGTACCAGTCAATAGTCAAGTTTCAGTCTGCACCTAATGAGATTACCATATTCCTGTACATAGCCATGAAGATAAATGAATAACACTTTGTCAAGTATCAGAGATACGTGAGAATAAGATTAACGTACCAAGACCAAAGGAACTTCAGATTGTCAATTGTAAACAGCATCTAGAATCAAGTTAAGTAATGTCTATGCTTTTTATTATTTTAATAAATGTGTGTGAAAATTAATCAAGTTCTGTTTAAAGTTGGTCACCGTCAATCTGCTACTCTAAGGGTGCAAGTGGAATTTCTATCGTCTGACCTAACGGCTGAAGATAAACACGCCACGATAAGACCACAAGACATATTGCTGACACTCGCCTACTTCGTTAGAGCGACAAGTCAAATAATCTGATGGTGTGTGTACCGAAGGTCTTACAGTACGCACACCACAAAGTCTTAACATACAACATGTAAACAGCTTCGCGTCAGCTATCGTTGACGTCAGGTAGCGCATGCGCACCCTCATTCATTCTATTTAACCCGTGGCTGGTCAGCCATCAGCAGCACTTTTCTGGCTGTAGCCAGCACAGCTGTTCCAAGCCTCAATATTGTCATCCAGATAGGTTACGATGCATCATTCCGACATATGTTCTGCTAAATGTCTTCAGAAATCCCTATGTAAATCAGCACTTTTAATTTTTATCCTTACATTGCCTTACCTGAAGATGACCTTCCACCAGAGGCCAAAACCGGCCCATACCTTTAATAAATGTCTGTGGGATCGAGACTGTTTCTTACTAATTTTACTTAACTAACAGGTCGCTGTTTTTCCCAATAATGCTATCTAAAGTTATGAAAACCGAATTGTTTCTCTCTTCTGAGCAATAGATGAACAGGGGAATTCTGAACTACGAGTACATGCATGTGCACTACACATATCTCACCGTCCAGGTGGCCGTCAGGTGGGTGGTTGGACGTAAATTAGACGAATGACAGTTTCATTTGCGTCTCATTAATGGTAAGGTTTTCTGATGACAGTCCCCCCGAGTTTAAATGGGGAAAATTAGGAATATCTGTTAGATGGTGTGGTCTAATGAACACAAACTATGGGTAGAGAGTAAACCGAGCAAAGCCGAAAGCATTGAAGAGTAGTTAACATCAAAATGTCATTAACTTCGATCAGGAAGTGGAAATTGTGAAGGAATTCTGCTACCTTGGAAGCAAAATAACACACTAAAGACGAAATAAATACGACCTAACAGGCAGACTAGGGAAAGAATAGCTACCAGTATCAAACGTCGGTCTTATTATGAGGAATAAATTCCTGAGAAAGTACGCTTGGAGCAAAGCACTGTACGTAAATGAATCGTGGAATATGAGAAAACTGGAAAAGAAGAGAATCGAAGCCTTTCGGATATTGTGCTGTAGAAGTATGATGCAAATTAGATGGAGTGGAAAGAAATAGAGACCTTCTTCGTTGAATCGGCGAGGAGAAAAACATGTGGAAAACCTTGTTAATAAGAATGGATGGGACGATAGGACACGTTTTGACACCTCAATAAAATACACTCCTGGAAATGGAAAAAAGAACACATTGACACCGGTGTGTCAGACCCACCATACTTGCTCCGGACACTGCGAGAGGGCTGTACAAGCAATGACCACACGCACGGCACAGCGGACACACCAGGAACCGCGGTGTTGGCCGTCGAATGGCGCTAGCTGCGCAGCATTTGTGCACCGCCGCCGTCAGTGTCAGCCAGTTTTCCGTGGCATACGGAGCTCCATCGCAGTCTTTAACACTGGTAGCATGCCGCGACAGCGTGGACGTGAACCGTATGTGCAGTTGACGGACTTTGAGCGAGGGCGTATAGTGGGCATGCGGGAGGCCGGGTGGACGTACCGCAGAATTGCTCAACACGTGGGGCGTGAGGTCTCCACAGTACATCGATGTTGTCGCCAGTGGTCGGCGGAAGATGCACGTGCCCGTCGACCTGGGACCGGACCGCAGCGACGCACGGATGCACGCCAAGACCGTAGGATCCTACGCAGTGCCGTAGGGGACCGCACCGCCACTTCCCAGCAAATTAGGGACACTGTTGCTCCTGGGGTATCGGCGAGGAGCATTCGCAACCGTCTCCATGAAGCTGGGCTACGGTCCCGCACACCGTTAGGCCGTCTTCCGCTCACGACCCAACATCGTGCAGCCCGCCTCCAGTGGTGTCGCGACAGGCGTGAATGGAGGGACGAATGGAGACGTGTCGTCTTCAGCGATGAGAGTCACTTCTGCCTTGGTGCCAGTGATGGTCGTATGCCTGTTTGGCGCCGTGCAGGTGAGCGCCACAATCAGGACTGCATACGACCGAGGCACACAGGGCCACACCCGGCATCATGGTGTGGGGAGCGATCTCCTACACTGGCCGTACACCACTGGTGATCGTCGAGGGGACACTGAATAGTGCACGGTACATCCAAACCGTCATCGAACCCATCGTTCTACCATTCCTAGACCGGCAAGGGAACTTGCTGTTCCAACAGGACAATGCACGTCCGCATGTATCCCGTGCCATCCAACGTGCTCTAGAAGGTGTAAGTCAACTACCCTGGCCAGCAAGATCTCCGGATCTGTCCCCCATTGAGCATGTTTGGGACTGGATGAAGCGCCGTCTCACGCGGTCTGCACGTCCAGCACGAACGCTGGTCCAACTGAGGCGCCAGGTGGAAAAGGCATGGCAAGCCGTTCCACAGGACTACATCCAGCATCTCTACGATCGTCTCCATGGGAGAATAGCAGCCTGCATTGCTGCGAAAGGTGGATATACACTGTACTAGTGCCGACATTGTGCATGCTCTGTTGCCTGTGTCTATGTGCCTGTGTCTATGTTATGTCAGTGTGATCATGTGATGTATCTGACCCCAGGGATGTGTCAACAAAGTTTCCCCTTCCTGGGACAATGAATTCACGGTGTTCTTATTTCAATTTCCAGGAGTGTAACTTCCGTGGTACTTTAGGGAGACGTACAGGGGAAAATATGCAGAAGAAGCCGCGGGGTGTAGCCGTGAGGTCCGAGACGCCTTGCCATGGTTCGTGCGGCTCCTCCCTCGGGCGTGTGTGTGTGTGTGTGTGTGTGTGTGTGTGTGTGTGTGTGTGTGTGTGTGTGTGTGTGTGTGTGTGTGTTGTCCTTAGCTTAAGTTAGTTTAAGGTAGATTAAGTAGTGTGTAAGCCTAGGGACCGATGACCTCAGCGGTTTGGGTCCTAAGAAACTTAATACCAAATTTGTAGAGGAAGACAGAATGAAATATAGTAAACAACTGAGGACGCTAAATGAGGCCGTTTGGACCTGCAGAGAACACCGTTGATCTTTTTTATGATATTATATTATAAAATTCAGTGTCTTGGACATACTACTTTATTAAAGCTGATATCCTGTTTCGGGTTTACAGTGCCTAAGTGTTATTGCCATAATTTTTAAATCTGATGATGAGTCCAACTCCTAAATAGATTACCAGTTTCAACGAAGTAGCGTGTGAGACGATGAAGTTGGCACCAGAAAAGAAGTCGTTGAGGGATTAATAATAATAAAAAAATTAATTGGGTAATTGCTTACATTCATATTCTCTACGTCCTCGAATGTTTTTTAGGAGCATTGCGTTACGTAAATATAAATTGTCACTGGGGGTCTCTCAAAACTTGATACACACAGTGATACGGTAGGAGCGTGGGTGATGGGGAATGGGATGTACTGGAAGATAAACTGAACATAGTTCAAAGTTATCATTTAATAATAAACGTAGCCAAACTTAGTTTTAATTAAAATAGGGGACGGACGAGGGAAGCTTTGTCATCGTAAACCAACCCATAACTTGTACTACATAAAATTACACTAACATACGTAGCCTAACAAGACACGAGTTTACAGTACATCAGAATACTAACGCGAGGCAATACTTGATACCAAAATGACCGAAAAGACACGACCGACGAGGATAACGCCCTTATAGACGACAGGACAACTTAAAATATTGTCACTCCTACACGACTAATCACACTGCTTGCGAACCACCGTCATTCGAAACTGACACAACACAAGACTGCCCACAGTCTACTACAATAAATGTGTAATTATGTAGCTGAGGTGGTTTTCATTAGTGATTAAAAGTAAAAAATATGCTTTCATGTTACGCCATCAGTTTGGTTTTTTTCTCAAGCAACATCAAACTGTGTATACTGACGCAGTATGTGTGTGATGTAGCTAAAAACGTAAAAACACAAGAATAACATGAAAACACGAAAAAACAAGAAGTCCAAGGAGGTATAGTATGTTGTGGATGTAACGGTGCTAATAATATACTTTATTAATTTATTTATACAGAACAACAAATAAATCCTATGAAATACCGTTTAGCTCTAGTCGTGAGGCCAGCTAGGTTACAGCATTGTATTGTCTGAAATGTCTTGGAACTAAATTCTTCAGTAGAGCTTTCCTAGCGTAGCTGTTCTACAGAACGCAGTATGAAAATCTGCAGGTTGTCGGTCGGGCTGATGCTTAACGCAGGTCATCCAGAAGACGCGTTGCAGATTGCCTTCCATCAGCGGTCCGTAATTTGAGAAGTGGATTTCCAGGTCGGGGAGTGGGCTGCCGAAAGACGACACGCCGTGATCATGCGGCGTTACGTGATGAGAAATCTGCTCTTGGCCCCACCGAAGTTGATGCTCGTTTTTTGGCGCCGTACTTCTGCAACTGTATTAAACTGCCATCCAGAAGCTCGTCTCCGCTTGGCACAAATATCTGGTAGCCAGGAAGTTGTCCTCGCTTGCAAGAAGAGCGACATTCAATTAAAGGAATTGCTCCTTAGAACGCTAACGATAGTCATTCATTAGGACTTACTAGCCTCCTCCCTTATAACTCTGTACTCTCTCTCTCTCTCTCTCTCTCTCTCTCCATCTCTCCATCTCTCCATTTCTCCCCCTCCTCATTTCTCCTCCCCCCCCCCCCATTTTCAACGGCGCCCTAACCCTCCCAGTACATACATGGGAGCTAAACCGGAGAGGGAAAACTTCCAAACGTTTAAGCCTCTTTAGGCGACCTGAATCTCTTTTCTTAATCTAAAATAACGACGTAACGAACGCGCCTGTTGTCGAACTTCTTTGAAAGAAGGGATTTATGCCAGCTATTCACTAATGAGGCGAGCTTGGATTTCCGCAACTTTAAGAACCTCTAATTCTGCGCTTAACGACTCAGTCCCTTCTTATGACGATCGTTAATTCTCTCGGAAATACGCAATAAACTCCTTTTCAGCAATTTCGATGTTTTTGTAACCACAGTTACGTACTGCTTCGCTCAATTTAAATTTAATACACTGATCGTTTCAGTCTCAAAACCACAGATTACAGCACTACTTCGTTTATGTACCTCCGTAAAACACAGAAGACTCTGGGAGAGAGGCTTACGCCGGAGAAAATGTACTAAGCTCCTCACTGCATATATAGTTCATAACTGTGTATGTTGTTCTCTCGGGCATTTTACGTTACACTAAGCATGCAGTATATATATTTGTGAGAACATATATTTTAATAATTATAAAAATTAATGTTTTACCGTAGGCTTAATTACATTGGCCAGTTGCATTACTGCCGGCCGTAGTGGCCGTGCGGTTCTAGGCGCTGCAGTCTGGAGCCGAGCGACCGCTACGGTCGTAGGTTCGAATCCTGCCCCGGGCATGGATGTATGTGATGTCCTTAGGTTAGTTAGGTTTAATTAGTTCTAAGTTCTAGGCGACTGATGACTTCAGAAGTTAAGTCACATAGTGCTCAGAGCCTTTTTTTTTAGTTCCATTACTCTATGTACTTAACATCTGACATTGCACGTTTTTATTATTGTATTTTACCCTCTGTAAACTGCATGCACCGAGCGACACTTAGGGCCGAGCTTCTCCAGTCGCCTGTCTCATAGCGTATCAGCAAGCGCAGTATGCTGACGCTGGTTCAGACCTACAGGTCACGTCCACTTGTTTGTCTGTCAGTTACATCATGGTTTGTATTTTCTGAAGCTACTATTCCTGGCTACAAAAATTTGTTTTCGTACCATTTTACTAACACAGGAATGTAGCCCTAGTATTATATTTAACTGTTGGGATTTTCTCGTCACGTTGGTCTACGATACTACCTCTTATAACTGACATTCTTTTTGGGTTCCATATCTAATTTAGCGGAACCGAAACCCTTACATAATCACTTCGGTGTTCGTCTGTGTCTATCTGTCTGCCTGTTCGACTGTTGAGACTTGTTTTTCTCAGGAACGGGAAGAGGTATCAAACTGAAATCTTTGCTTCATACTGAGATACATGGACCCTTGATGGTATGAAAAATTTAAGCTGCTAAGTCAAGATACGGCCATATTTATATATCACATAAATTTGTACTCGCAAACCCATTGATCAGAACTTATAGAAGGGCTATCTATATATATATATATATGTATATATATATATATATATATATATATATATATATATATGTATATATGTTGGCCCTAGCTGTCTAGCGGAAAAGCGCGTGGCTCGAAACAGGAAGGTCGCGGGATCGGACCTCGGTCGGACCACGGATTTTTCAGTCTTCGTTTTAGTCTAGCCTTCACCTGTCAACGATGTGAAGATTCGTCAAAAACAACACTTGCTTCGGATTCCAAATTACACGTCCCCTTTCTCTGGAGTCCTTTATGGACGTGTTAGTCAACAAAGTGACGTCCGATAGAAAGACTTGCACCAGGCAATTAGCCACACGAAATTGATATTGATATTGGCTATACAGGGTGAACCGAGAAATTGCAGGGACGAATTATTGGCTGGAGATGAAGGAAAGAAGGTCTTGTGAACATGTCTCCGGAAATGCATCATTGCCAAGGTAGATGGCGCTGACGAATGACAGTTCCTCTGACGACATGCCATATGGTACTTGTGCGTTGCAGACTGTGTGGTTGACGCAGACAGAAGAATGGTCCGGTATTCGTGTCGGAAACAAGGCTAGACGGTGTTCGTGTGCGGCCAAGCAGATGGAAATGGTCAAGAGGCAGTGCGGCTGTACCAAAACATGTGCCCTCACAGACCCCAACCACATCACAGAACATTTCAAGCCATTTTTGGGCGTTTGTGTGATGATAGGATCCTTCAGAAAGACGAACATGGAGGTGGACTGTGCGTACACCAGATTTGGAGGAGCGATGCCTGCCCCTCGGCCACTTGCTCGGCCGTACACAGACACCATCTCGACTTGTTCCCGCCATGAATAGCAGACCATTCTGCTGTGTACAGTGCGCTGCGTCAATTACAGAGCCTGCAAGCCACAACGAATACACGGCACGTGGTCATACCAACCATCATTCGTCAGCGTCATGTACTGTGGCAAAGATGCATTTCCGGATATATGTTCGTGGGACCTTTCTTCCTCTATTTTCCAGTCAGGAATCCGTCTCTGCTGGTTGTCGGTTTGTCGGTTTTATTAATGTTCACCTTGTATACATCTGGCTCTGAGCGCTATGCGACTTAACGTCTGAGGCCATCAGTCGCCTAGAACTTAGAACTAATTAAACCTAATTAACCTAAGGACATCACACACATCCACGCCCGACGCAGGCTTCTTACCTGCGACCGTAGCGGTCACGCGGTTCCAGACTGAAGCGCCTAGAACCGCTCGGCCAAAGCGGCCGGCCATAATTAACATTGTCGTTATTTTTCGGGTGTATGGGCGCACAGTGGCGAGGCTATCAGCGCCCTTCATCATCATCATCTTGGACAGTTTCCAGCCACTGGCTGGGTCTGTCGGGAACACAAGCCTCTCCACCGTGTTCTGTCTTTCCACCATTCCCCCTCTTCCACCTTCGTCCAGTTCTCTCCTCTTCTCATCACACATTCCTTCACTCCCTTCACCCATCTATCTCTTGGTCTTCCTCTGGGCCTCTTCCCCTCCAGTTGCAGATCAAACATCCTCTTTGGAATTCTTCCCTCATCCATTCTCTTCATGTGTCCATACCACTGCAGTCTTGATTTTTCTATCCTGTCCTGTACTGGTTCCTCCTTTAGTCTTTCCCTCACATACAAATTTCGCAATCTGTCTCGTCTTGTTACACCCAACCTGCTCCTCTGGAACTTCATTTCACTAGCCTGTATTCTACTTTTGTCGCTTTTGTGCATTACCCATGTCTCACTTCCGTATGTCAATATGGGGACAAAGTAGGTTCGGTATATAATTCCCTTGGATTTCTGTGGCACCTCCTTGCTCCAAATAAGCCCCCTAATGCATTTGTAGAACTGCCCTGCTTTTCTGCATCTTTCATTTATTTCCATTGCGTTTCCCCCCTTACTTTCAATCACGCTTCCCAGGTACTTGAAGTTCTCTACCACTTGTAGTTTTTCCCCTCCACAAGTTATATCCACATTTGGCCTATTCTTCTTCCTTGTTGTGACGATTATTTCACTTTTCTTTGCAGAGAAATGCATTCCATATTGTGCTGCCGTTGCCTCCCATGCATCTAACTGCTCTTGCACCTCCTTCACGCAATTTCCCCATAACATCAGGTCATCGGCAAAAAGCACTGCTTTCATTTTACGATCTCCAATTGCATCTGATACTTGCTGTAGGATTTCATCCATAACAATAATAAACAATAAAGGCGAAAGTGCACTTCCCTGTCGCAGCCCATTTTCCAGCTTGAACCATGCAGTACGTTCCCTCCCCACTTTCACACAACTCTCACTTCCCTCATACATTTTTCTGACTTTTCGTGTAATCTCTTCATCTATCCCTTTTGCGTTCAGCACATCCCAGAGCTTGTCCCTACAGATACTGTCATACGCCTTCTCAATATCCAAAACGGCCATGATTAAGTCCTTCCCGTACTCATAGTGCCTTTCCTGCAGTTGCCTTACCGCAAATATGAGGTCCGTTGTTGATCTTCCCGGTCTGAAACCGTACTGCTCCTCTTGCAGTCTACTTTCAATACTGCTTCTTATTCTCTTCTCCAGCATCTTTTCATAGATTTTTCCACAGTGGCATAGCAGGGTGATTCCTCTGTAGTTCTCACATCTCCTTTTATCCCCTTTCTTGAAGATCGGGACTATAATTCCTTTCTTCCAATCCTCAGGAATTCTGTTCTCCTTCCACACCACCCTCAGCACTCTGTATAGCCACTGGGTTCCTACTTCTCCTGCTGCTCGTATCATATCCACTGTTACTTCGTCCCAACCTGGTGCCTTGCCCCCTTTCATCCTCTTTATGGCTTCTTCCACTTCATTCCAAGTTAGATCATCAATTTCCCCACTATTATAATCGTCTGCTGCCTTAGGCTCTCCATCGCTGTTAGTTACCTGCTTGGCAGCATTCAACAGATCTTCAAAGTACTCCTTCCAAATCTTTTTGAGCTCATGCATTTCCTCCACAACTCTTCCATTATTATCCATGATCCTCAGGCACTCGCTTCTGTCATTCCTCTTATTTCTTACCATGGTGTAAAGTACTTTTTTGTTCCCTTCACTGTCCTCTTCTAACATTCTTGTCCATTTTTCCATCCACTTCTTCTTCTCCGCCCTTACTATGGTCTGTGCCGCTTTCTTGCTTTCCTTATATTTTACCCTAGCTTCCTCTGTTCGGGTCTGGAACCATTCTCTGAAGGCTTTGTTCTTTCGAAGTACTGCCTCTTTACATATGTTGTTCCACCATGGGGTTTCCCTACTTCTCCTCTTTGTGCTAGTTCTTCCGCACACAGTCTCAGCTGCCTCAACTAGAGCCCTCTTAAAATCGCCCCATTCTTCTTCCACTGTTCTCTGATCTTCCTTTGGCAGCTTCTTCCTGATCAGTGTCTGGTACTGGGTCCTCCGTTCATCCTCTTTCAGCATCCATGTCTTCAACCTTTTCTCCTGTATATCTGTTGCCCTCCTATCTTTTTTCTCTCTTAGGGTGGCTACCAACAGCCGATGGTCGCTGTCTAAGGCCTCAGATGGTATGACCTTAACATCTGTGAGGCTGCTCATCATCTGCCTATCCACTAGTACATAGTCTACTACTGAAGTTTGGGACCAGTCCCCACTGTACCAAGTTATTTTGTGACTACTCCTCTTCTTGTACCACGAATTTGCGATCGCCAGCCCATTCCTCTTGCAGAATTCCAGCAACAATTTTCCTTCTCTATTTCGGTTCCCCCAGCCCTCTGGTCCCATTATCTCCTCGAATCCTTTCCTGTCTGTGCCAACATGTGCATTGAGGTCCCCTATTATAATCTGATTTCCTCCATTTAGCTGCTTTTGCATGTCATCTTCAAATTCCTCCTTCTCCTTTTTTGTACACCCCACCTGTGGGGCATATGCTTGGATGATTTCAATGCTTTTTCCTTTCACCCGTACTCTGGCTTTTATCATTCGATCATTGATACCTTCCACCTCCTCCTGCAGACCCTCTCTGACCACTATTGCCACTCCATTTCTTCCCCTCTCATTCCCTATCCAGTACAGTTTACATCCTTTACTTAGTGGTTTTTCACCAACTCCTCTCCACCTAGTCTCAGCAAGTCCCAAGATGTCCAATTTCCTCCTTTCCATCATTTCTACAATTTCTTCTAACTTCCCAGTTAGAGTCCTTACGTTTAAGGTGCCCAGCCGTAAACCATCTCGTAATCCTTTTCCATTGCTTGGTCCGTTTCCTTTAAATCCGTTCCGTGATCCGAGGCATGTTCCCTTTTTGAAAGCAGTTGATTTATCCACTACTGGCTTGCTAGGCCTATCGCAGCTTCACCAGAGCCCCGTTAGCCGTCACGTTTCAGGGTTCCCATAGGGCCTTCTCAGCTACCGTAGCGGTCCTGGGGCACACGAAGTCCCCGCTGTACATCGCCCCTAAAGGCAATCCCCTACTTTGTGCCGTTGCCCATCTCCCACGACTTGGACGAGGGGTTGGACTTATGGGAGACATCAGCGCCCTTACGAATGTTAAACGAATATTGGTAAAAATGCTAAAAACAATAGCACACACACACACACACACACACACACACACACACACACACACACTCACTCCGACCTCACTTGTGTTGACCCACACGATCACTCCGTATCACTATTAAGATTGTAAGGAACTCCCACAGTTTGCAAGAGAGGAAAACCCGACGAATCTATTCGTACTGTGGGAGGTAAGGTTGGGTAAATCCGACCTAGTAATTTCTTGTGGCTATAAAACGCTTATCCGAGGTCAGATCTTAACATTATATACGTTAAATTATAGGTAATAGAAAGGAGCAATCTTTTCGCAAAATATTTTTATTATACCATCAATAGTTTTTGAGATATCCGTATTTTGAGAAACGTCCATTTTTGCCATTTGCAAAAATGGTGGGCTCATTCCGACCCCCTATTTGTTTGGCTGAATTTGCATAAAAATATTTCTAAATGAACGGTTTTATTGGGAAATAATTATAAGCAATTATGTTTTTATATAAATGAAAAAATTTATTAAAAAAAAGAATATTTGGAGTACTAAATGTACTGGAAGTTAAATGAAAGTAAATTTTGATTGAAAAAAGATGTCATTGCACGGCTGTGCAACAGCAATGACGCTCTTAGAATGTTAAAATCATGAGCGATAGCTCGTAAAGACATTCCCATTTGCATTGCAGCAACTGCTCGGCGAATATCGTTTTGATTGCGTTTTGTGCTTTTTCGTTTGTAATTTCGTACCATTTTCCTAAAAATAAACAAAAATTCACCTTGTTTAAGTAAATAAATGATTCCATACACATAAACGATAAAAATATGCGGTCAGATTTACCCCGCCATGCCATTTTTCATTTAGCACACAGCCGCGTGGGATTAGCGCTGCAGTCATGGACTGTGCGGCTGGTCCCGGCGGAGGTTCGAGTCCTCCCTCGGGCATGGGTGTGTGTGTTTGTCCTTAGGATAATTTAGGTTAAGTAGTGTGTAAGCTTAGGGACTGATGACCTTAGCAAGTCCCGTAAGATTTCACACACACTTTTAACACACATAGAAACAATTTACACGAAATTTCCAACAAAAACGATACATACATTGAATAGGTCACTAAATGCACTACAAAAATCACTTACCGTTTGTTCTGCGATCGTTGTATTTAATAAGGTAAATCTAGTGATGCAATCTGCACAAAAATTAAATTGAAACAATCGCAAATACACTTGTTGTCTTTTGAGCGTCTAAATGTCAAATGCGTCAAAGCTGTCAAGGTGACATTTTCGTTATTTCGAATGGTCTATATGGTAACACTAATGCGAAATCGCTCCGCTTTTCCGTTCCTCACGGAGGGCGGTCGTGTTTACCCGTCCTGTCGGATTTACCCCACCTTACACTATACAGGGTGTTACAAAAAGGTACGGCCAAACTTTCAGGAAACATTCCTCACACACAAAGAAAGAAAATATGTTATGTGGACATGTGTCCGGAAACGCTTACTTTCCATGTTAGAGCTCATTTTATTACTTCTCTTCAAATCACATTAATCATGGAATAGAAACACACAGCAACAGAACGTACCAGCGTGACTTCAAACACTTTGTTACAGGAAATGTTCAAAATATCCTCCGTTAGCGAGGATACATGCATCCACCCTCCGTCGCATGGAATCCCTGATGCGCTGATGCAGCCCTGGAGAATGGCGTATTGTATCACAGCCCTCCACAATACGAGCACGAAGAGTCTCTACATTTGGTACCGGGGTTGCGTTGACAAGAGCTTTCAAATGCCACCATAAATGAAAGTCAAGAGGGTTGAGGTCAGGAGAGCGTGGAGGCCATGGAATTGGTCCACCTCTACCAATCCATCGGTCACCGAATCTGTTGTTGAGAAGCGTACGAACACTTCGACTGAAATGTGCAGGAGCTCCATCGTGCATGAACCACATGTTGTGTCGTACTTGTAAAGGCACATGTTCTAGCAGCGCAGGTAGAGTGTCCCGTATGAAATCATGGCGGTGAATCGAGGAAGTACAGTACATACTGACGAAACTAAAATGAGCTCTAACATGGAAATTAAGCGTTTCCGGACACATGTCCGCATAACATATTTTCTTTATTTGTGTGTGAGGAATGTTTCCTGAAAGTTTGGCCGTACCTTTTTGTAACACCCTGTATATATAATTTTATACGCGCGATTAGAGGGTACAAATTCTACAATTTCAAACACCGAATACATTACACTCCTTACTGCGACCATGTTATACTTCACCATTGCCAACAGTTTGTTGGGTGTATGATTAAGAAAATCCAGTAGCCAGTCTTATGTGATCATCTTCTGACTTGCGCAGTACGGATGTCGCTGCTGCCTGACCTACGTAGACGAAACCATTTCGCTGTAAACAACTCTAGTCTTGTCACGGTAAATCCTTTGAAGGAAAGGCGCCTGCTCGGGACGGCTTAGCTGCGGAAACGATATTCGACGGTAAATCTCTGCCAGGCCTAAGGCTTGCCTGCCTGCCAGATCTGAGTCGCGACAGCCGCGGGTTTTCTTCCGGGCGCGCGGGCACGCTCCCTGGAGGGCCATGTAGCGGCTCACGCCGTCCGAGGAAGGCGGTCCGACAGGCGCTTTTGCAATTCAAATGCACCCAACCCACCCGCCAGCATTCTCGTGCGCTGTCGTCGTCTTCGGCGGCAGTCCGCGGAATGGGGCAAGGGGAGGGGACCGCAAGTAGACCAGGCCTGCGGCTTAAGCTGTCTCGCGGGGATTCCCAGCCGAAATGCGCCCCTGGCGTAGGGGGAATCCCACCAGTGTTGCCAACATTCGGCTGTCCCTGCTCTCACACCTGTTGAGTAGTTACGCTACAGAGTCAAGTCGACAGGAATTACACGAGTTTGACGACTGTCCATCTCCAAATTACTTTTAATTCCTTCTCTCTCTGCGAAGACCATTCGGAATGTTATTCGGAGTAACGATAAGTTGGTAGACGAAACGCTTTCTTCTTGACAGTTAGAGCAAATTGATCAAATAATCCTGAAAACTTCCGTTTAGAGGTTTTAATTGCAGTCGATCAGAATTCAGAGATGGAGAGGGACAAAGGTTGATCGTCTAACGTCCTGTAGACACGGAATTCACTGGGGACAGAGTAGAAGTACACTATCTGATCGAAAGTAGCTGGACATATGTTAGTGTACACTATAATGGAATGTTTCCACCCTTCGCTTCTATGACAGCTTGAAGTCTGCTGGGGACACTTTCAATGAAGTGTCTGAATGTCTGTGGAAGAATGATAGCCCACTATTCCTCAAGACTCAAAACCAAAGAAGGTAGTGATATTGGACGCTGGAGTTGTTCCACTGGGTTCAGATCGGGACTCTGCGTAGGTCAATCCTTTTCAGGCAAATTATTGTCCACAATCTATTGCCTCACAGATGCTGCTTTATGACAGGGTACGTTGTCGTTGATATGTGTTACTTACTGGAATCAAGGAAGACGTGGAAGGGAGGACCCGACAATATAACTGTCTTTTCACCAACGTGTTTATTTAACAAAATATAAACAATTAACCATAAAATTTTAAGAAAATGAACATATTTGCAAAATTCTTTTGACCTTAAACCGTAAATTCAATAAACTATTAATCTTTGCAAAAGAAATCGAAATGCTGTATTGCAATTCAGCCAGCAATATGACAATGATTACAAGACGGCCTGACCTGCATCCCGCCAGTTATCGGGTGAAACAGCGGTGTTTACTACCGCGCCGAACACAGCCTGTCTTATTAAATGCCCTTCTGCGACACATGAAAACTATGTAGCACCATTGATGACGAGAGTGATTCAATTACTCAAAACAGATGACTTAACATTTAATTTGAAAGCTGCCTGTCGAAAAGCCGGCCACTGTAGCCGAGCGGTTCTAGGCGCTTCAGTCCGGAACTGCGCTGTTGCTACGGTCGCAGGTTCGAATCCTGCCTCGGGCATGGGTGTGTGTGATGTCCTTAGGTTAGTTAGGTTTAAGTAGTTCTAAGTCTAGGGGACTGATGACCTCAGATGTTAAGTCCCATAGTGCTTAGAGACATCGTATGTCGAACGGATGCGCACCTGTGCTTAAAGGTTAAACAGATTAGTAGACAATGTGACAATGATAAGGCTTACTTCAAAGCAACCAACCTCTTAATTTCAGTCGGCAAACAAGTTGTGACACGACCCCAACCCGTCCCTTCCGACAGTTGGCCAAATCCCTGGTGACAGTTGGCTGTTAATATTTTCAAGGTTAAACTGTTTGTCAGTTATTAAGTCCGCTCTGAAGGAACGTCTTGAAAGATCACTTATGAACACTTATTAAAAAGAACTGACTCGACGAAAGAAGATCCAGCTAAAATACATCAATAATGATGCGTCTTTCAAACACGGAAACGAACAGCTTAGTGCAACAGGTTGTTCAGATTATAACTAATGACTCAGAAATACAATTAGAATCGAAGTAGTTGAACCGGTTAACAGCTAAATCTAACCACAAGGTCCCTCTTTTGTTTAACGGCAACTTGTGCCTTAGTAAAATTGTTCCGGCTGTATGTACGACCAAGAGCTGGTTAGTTAGAACATTAATGATTGCGTACAAACCAGAAAGAAAAGGCATTATAATAGCGGGACAAATATTCAAACATCTAGTGTCTTAGTACAATACTACTGCCTATATCTACGACCAAAGAACCGAACTAGTAAAACTCTGAGGGTCGAGTTCAAACAAGAAAATAATGAGGGCAGGTAGACAATGAAACAAATCACCACGACGAATATAGAATGGTACTCCCCTTTACCAGCAAGCAGTTCCATGGATCTACGGTACGTCGCAGCGGTTACTGAGCGGTGCCGATGAAAGCCAGGTAGGAGAGGGCAGCCTGGCCACGAGCGGTCGTCCGTCACGAATGTTGCCAACCAACCGACCGGATGTCGGCCTGCTGCTTGCAGTCGACGCTGACCTCGGTGAAGTACTCCGGAAATTGGAAATTTGTGGTAAGTTCTATGGGACAAAACTGCTAAGGTCATCGGTCCCTAGGCTTACACACTACTTAATCTAACTTAACTAACTTACGCTTACGACAACACACACACCAATGGACAAGGGAGGACTCGAACCTCCGACGGGGAAAGCCACGCGAACCGTGGCAAAACGCCCTAGACCGCGCGGCTACCCCGCGCGGCAGGGTGGTTATAATAAAATTTCGCAACCTGAGAGGCGTCCCATGGAAAGCAAGTGAGCTTAGGACAATCAAACTTTGTGGAAATATTTTTAAGAAATGAAGAAGTGAAATAACGAGTAAATCATTGAAAGAAACACATTTTATGTTACACGTGAGAGGGTGACGTTTGTAGTCACGTCACATGTTTACATTCCGGGTTACAAACTTTGCTCACTGTGACGACCATCTCCATTCACAACAGCCTGGAACCACACTAGAGGTTGCTCTTCTGTTACCCGAAACGTCTCGGCTGGGATGTTGGCTACCTCTCTCGCTATACTCCAGCCTCCAACGTTTGTTATTATCTCGCTGATAAACCTAGCCAGAAATCATACAGGTTCAGGTCTGGTGATCATGGTAGTCAGTTTGGAACAATCAGCCAGCGATTCAAGTTTTCTCTAAATGTGTTACGGAGTAAACGAGTGATCTCACGAGCAGTGTGAAGTGGAGCGCCATTGTGCATCAAAACAGCTGAGTCCAAAGCACATCTCTCCTGTACAGCAGCGGTCACTTGTTGGCGCATGTCCTTGGCAATATAGTGCTTTAATCTAAAAAGAGAGATGAACTTTTTGCAGTTACAGATGAAGTGAGACGATTTCCTCCATTCCTCTGCTCTCCCAGGGCGAGTAGATTCAGCTGTCTGTTGCATTTGGAACAAGTAGGTTACAGCTGATACTCGAAATAAGGTTAGCAGAGGGAATTGCTAAACATTCAACTTATTCAAATTCCACCTCTTCTGAAAGTTCTCTGGATTTCCAGCGTATATCCGCAAACTGAAAATTTCTCAAATGATTCACAATCTTTTGAAAGCTGAAGTAACTGTAGAGTGTGTATGAGCCCAGTTCAGATGAAAAAAAAGTAAAGAATGGTTTTATCGAGACTTTTATTAAATTTAAAACGGTTACACAGATGTGGGATACACGGATTATTAAGTTCCGATTTAATTATCGGTTAAATGAATTTTTAAACGTGATTACTTCAGCTAACTCAGTTTTCATCAGTTACGGCTGGAATTAAAGCATTAATAGTTCAGCGAAATAACTGTACGAACTAAGCAAATTAGCGCTAAACAGAAAATAGGTCGTGTTTATTACACTGAAATTTTCTAGTATTTTCCAGAAAAAAGGTATGGCCCTTAGAGTTTGTTGATGCCACGAGTGAATTACCGGAAAAAAGTGAACATCATGTTTACCCATTAATTAGAAATGGAAATGGTGTACCGGCAGACGTAAGAGATATATTTGTTACAGGTTTAAAATTCAATTATATCATTTTCCCAGCTTCTTCCAAAATATGTTTACTAACAAATCTTTCATTTTATGTAAATGTTAGCTGTTGCCAGCAGCTGCGCTAAGATATAACTTGTTCTGTTATGATGAGTCATCGAAATTAAGCTAGTAATTTACAAATATCTTTAGTGTAGGTATGTATGTGTGTATGTATAAAAATGTATGTAGCGCAGCTATATAGGTGCATAATGAACGTGTTCCTACTGTTTTGACGTATGTCGAATCTGAAAGCGCGTATTATATTTTCTAATTAGATTTAAAAACGCCTCGATTCATTACATTTGTATAGAAGTAGAGTTTTGGGGGTCCCTCTGGCTCACGTAGCACAGCAAGTGAGCTTTGCCATCAGAATAACACATACCAACTACTTCTTACACAAGCGGCGACTGGTCGCGAATGAAATAGTGACCCGAATATAGAATAAATTTCCTTTACTGTACGTGTATGGTCACAAATTTTTTGTCATCAGACTACCGGCTTCGGTTGATAATGACTATCTTCAGGCCTGTTTTTTATGAAACAGATCTGAAGATGTTTTTTAATGTTTATCTGTTTTATAAAAAACAGACCTGAACATGATTATTATAGACCGAAACCGGTAGTCTGATCACAAAAAATTTGTGACCATAGACGTAAAGTAAAGAAAATTTAAGCCATTTCTTCTTTCCATTCCGAGGCATCCCCGTTCGTGCATTTTTTATGCCTCCCCTAAGATGACCAAGCGACGATCAACATAGTGCATTAATGGATAGTCATGAAATTAAGCCTTTAAAAAATGGCTTCCAAGTTCTACACGTAACGGTACGACGGCTCTCAGTTTGTCGCACAATATTGAAAAGTCGTGAGCCTTCAAGCGTCTCAGAAGGTATAAGGGACGCACGACGTTGAGCGTCTAAAATGCGACGGGCTTGTGATTGTTCTGTGAGTATCTCTTCTCTTAAGGCCGGATGACGTTCTGCATCTACGTACCGGTGGATCTGAAATTGCTCCGAGATTTGTTGCGTTCGAGTAACTTTGGGAGCTCGAGCTGGCCATTAAAATTGCTACACCACGAAGATGACGTGCTAAAGACGCGAAATTTAACCGACAGGAAGAAGATACTGTGATATGCAAATGATTAGCTTTCCAGAGCATTCACACAAGGTTGGTGCCGGTAGCGACACCTACAACGAGCAGACATGAGGAAAGCTTCCAACCGATTTCTCATACACAAACAGCAGTTGACCGGCGTTGCCTGGTGAAACGTTGTTGTGATGCCTCGTGTAAGGAGGAGAAGTACGTACCATCACGTTTCCGATTTTGATAAAGGTCAGATTGTAGTCTATGCCGATTGCATTTTATCGAATCGCGACATTGCTGCTCGCGTTGGTCGAGATTCAATGACTGTTAGCAGAATATGGAATCGGCGGGTTCAAAGGGGTAATACGAAACGCCGTGCTGGATCCCAGCGGCGTGTGTCACTAGCAGTCGAGATGACAGGCATCTTATCCGCATGGCTGTAACGGATCGTACAGCCACGTCTCGATCCATGAGTCAACAGGTGGGGAGGTTTGCAAGACACCAACCATCTGCACGAACAGTTCGACGACGTTTCCAGCAGCATGGACTCTCAGCTCGGAGACCATGGCTGCGGTTACCCTTGACGCTGCATCACAGACAGGAGCGCCTGCAACGACGAACCTGGGTGCACCAATGGCAAAACGTCATTTTTTCGGATGAAATGGCTCTGAGCACTATGGGACTTAACATCTATGGTCATCAGTCCCCTAGAACTTAGAACTACTTAAACCTAACTAACCTAAGGACATCACACAACACCCAGCCATCACGAGGCAGAGAAAATCCCTGACCCCGCCGGGAATCGAACCCGGGAACCCGGGCGTGGGAAGCAAAAAAATTTTTTCGGATGAACCCAGGTTCTGTTTACAGCGTCATGATAGTCGCATCCGTGTTTGGCGACATCGCGGTGAACGCCATATTGGCGTATCACCCGGCGTGATGGTATGGGGTGCCATTGGTTACACGTCTCGGTCACCTCTTGTTCGCATTGACGGCACTTTGAACAGTGGACATTACATTTCAGATGTGTTACGACCCGTGGCTCTACTCTTCATTCGATCCCTGCGAAACCCTACATTTCAACAGGATAATTCACGACCCCATATTGCAGGTCCTGTACGGGCCTTTCTGGATACAGAAAATGTTCGACTGCTGCCCTGGCCAGCACATTCTCCAGATCTCTCACCAATTGAAAACGTCTGGTCAATGGTGGCCGAGCAACTGGCTTGTCACAATACGCCAGTCACTACTCTTGATGAACTGTGATATTGTGTTGAAGCTGCATGGGCAGCTGTATCTGTATACGCCATCCAAGCTCTGTTCGACTCAATGCACAGGTGTATCAAGGCCGTTATTACGGCCAGAGATGATTGTTCTGGGTACTGATTTCTCAGGATCTATGCACCCAAATTGCGTGAAAATGTAATCACATGTCACTTCTAGTATAATACATTTGTCCAATGAACACCCGTTTATCATCTGCATTTTTTCTTGGTGTAGCAATTTTATTTGCCAGTAGTGTAGAACCAGACTTCCGTTTTAGAGGCATACTGTAATACTTCCAGTATTTCGCCGTAAAAAGCAGTCGAGCATTGTCATGTGGTTTATCAATTGCTTTTTAAAATTTCAGAAGCCGCCAAAAGAGTAAACACTGTAGTCGCACTGTCAGGAATAGTGTACAAACACCAGGCGTTACCGACCTCCGTACACGCGTCGTCTATATCCCAGTCATGTATTCCACATTAGTTGTTTTTCCTTCGTAAAGTAGCCTGTTCTTCCCCCATACCAAATTTCATCAAAATCGGTTCAGCGGTTAAGTCGTGACGTGATAACAAGCAAATTTACTTTCGCATTTATAATATTAGTATGAATATGGTAATATCGAGACTTGGAAAATAAACATTACGTGTTTACATCTACACTCCGCAAGCCTTTTTGCGTGGCTTAGCGAGCTCCCGGCACCACTAATGCTTCCCCCCTTTTGTGCTTCATTCTTCCGTATAAGAATCACTTTCACTGATTTATGCATCGTGAACATTTCGCGAAATGTATATGCGGCCGAAACAGTACAGTCGTTGTAAAGCGGATACGGAGTGCTTTATCTGCCGTTCGAAAGCTCGTGCCATTGGCTTTCGGGCCGCCGTGGTAAAAGTATAACGTGCATGGCTAGTTGGCGCTATTCAAAACCGGTAGCGAGGTAACTGCGGTGCACCACTGACCATGGAAGACAAGGGTGATCGACGGCTGCGGAGACGCGTGCGGGCGAACTGTTGGGCAGCTGACCGCTCAAATGAACCAAGGGACTACCGACAGCATCTCCTCAACGACTGTTCAGTGAACATTGCTGCGTATTAGCCTCTGCAGCAGGCGCCTCGTTCATCCACACTGTCCTTCGTCGGTGAGGGCTGGAATCTGCACTCCAGTATCGCAACTGGACGTCCCTGAGGGGCGACAGGTGGTCTCTTCAGATGAATCACATTTCATTCTTCATCGGACGGATGGCCGTTGGCGTTTAGGGCGCGAAACGCCTGAAAGCAAACACCCTGCATGAGATGTGGCCTGGAGAATATTTTAGTGGCATTCCTAGCGTGATCCGGTCATTCTGAAAGTACAATGGATCAACACAAGCAAACATCTATCCCTGGGGACCATGTCCACACCTACATGAAGTTTGTTTTTCCTCGGAACCACGGCATCTAACAGTAGGAAAATTCAACGTGTCACACAGCTCGCAGTGAACATGCGTAGTTCGAAGAGCACCAGGCTGAATTTACCGTACCCCCTGACCACCAGACTCCCCGCATTTAAACCCAGTCGAGGATCTGTGGGACCACTTCGATCAGGTCATTCCTCGTCATGGATCCTCAATCGAGAAACCTAGCGTAGCTGGCCACGGTACTGGAGTGGCTCTACATTCCTGTCGGTAGCCGGCCGCTGTGGCCCAGCGGTTCTAGGCACTTCAGTTCGGAACCGCGCGACTGCTACGGTCGCAGGTTCGAATCGTGGCTCGGGCATGGATGTGTGTGACGTCTTCAAGTTAGTTAGGTTTCAGTAGTTCTGAGTTCTAGGGGACTGATGACCTCAGATGTTAAGTCCCATAGTGCTCAGAGCCATTTGAATCCTGTCGGTACCTTCCACAAACGCTTTGATTCTCTCCGTGCACGTCTAGCAGCAATCCGCACTGCAGTAGTTCACTATTCAAGCTTTTGACAGGTGGTCACATTAATGTGACCGGACAGTGCACTATCGTGTTCTTCTTTATCATTATTTATTTCATTCATGCTTGTTTTCTCCTTCTTTTGGGTCTTCTTTCACCTTCTTTTCCTATATTTATCCCTTTCCCCTCGCTCTCACCGTTCACTCCGACCTCCTCTTTTTGGAGAAGCATAATTGCACACGAAGTGAACAGTTTAAACAACCACTATGTTTTGCGTACGGGCTCTGAAAGCAGATGCTTCTGCTAGGAAATTGAGAGGCCGACAACGTTCAGGCGACTCCAAATCGAGGCACGATCGACACAGATCTTCCCTTCGCGCCAGCACCGCAGTGCGCGTGTTAATTAGCTTTGACACGGCGCCTAAGCCCCACATCAAAAGCCGGTCTCGCTGGGTAATGGACTCCTGGTTACAGAGGCTAATGCTGGTCCAGCCAGTGAAAGAATGTCACCCCTCTACAGCCTTTTGGGTGGAGACCCTAACGATCGCGCCTTTTTATCATGATATTTTGTGAACGCTTCGTTGTCACCGCACGAGGACGCGACTGTCAACTTAATTTTTGGCAATTATAAACGGAATATCCTCTGCCGGCAGGATGGTTTTATCACTTTTTTATTTCATGATCGATTTCGTGAATTCCATTCCCATCTTAATACGCCTCCGTAGCTTAGTTATCAGTGTGGCTCCCAGTCATGCGGAGGACCCTGGTTCGATTCTCGGTGCTACCAGTGATTTCCTCGGTGGGAGGACTGGTATGAGGCGCACTCAGCCTCGTGCGCCCAGCTGAGGAAGTGCTCGACCGAGTATCAGCGTTGCGAAAGTCAAGAAAGCCAACGGATACCGGGAGTGCGTTGTGTTGACCACATTTCGCTCCACACCGCATCCAACGACACTATCGGCTAAGGATGACACGACGGTCAGACGGGCCCGATTGGCTCGTGTATTGTCAGCACGAGAACTTTAACCTTTGCCTTTATTCCAGTTTTCGGACGCACCTGTACACATGGCAAAATTTTCCAAAAAATATACGACATCAGTGCATGTACAACGTAACAATATTTGTCGTAAAGAATATGTTACAAGGTTTCAAGCCGGCAGGGAATAATATCAGGTCAAATTTCTTCTGTTTAAGTAATAATATACATGAAATTACAGTTACTAGTTGCCCTGACCAAATATTAAGCCAATGATTAATTCTGTCTCTGCATTGTTGATGTAATTTTTACATATTATTGGTAACCGGTTTACAGTTACATTAAAATCATTTACAGTGGTAATGTGCAACCACTCCCTACAGGTAACAAAAAAATTTAAAACGACGACGACAAACTTCTATACTGAATACAAGCGAATATTAATCTAAAAGGAGTTGTAGAAAAATACTACTCTACGCCGCATGAGCTACGAACTCATGTCGCGAACGTTCACCTATAAGAATGTCATATGATAAAATAGAAGTTTATCATTACGGTTATCTTGTTAGATCGATGATACTTCCACCACAACATGTTTTAATTCAGCTGTAAATTGCTTACCATTAATAAGTAACGACATTGACATTCCAGAGACAGAAGGTATTATTGACTTAATATTCTGATTCAAGCGTAAGAACTTTAATATGATCTTATACTCGTTAAGCTTGACAGCTTGTAACATATGCGAAGGAGTGCTGAGAAGTAATGCCTCCTAATTTGTTATATGAAAAGTCTTAAACCTTTTAAATAAAATAAACGTTACTAACTTTCTACATCTTTATTCTTCATGTCTGTTTCTCAACATCGTCTCTGCCGGCCGCGGTGGCCGAGCGGTTCTAAGCGCTTCAGTCCGGAACCGCGCGACTGTTACGATCGCGGGTTCGAATCCTGCCTCGGGCATGGATGAGTGTGATGTCCTTAGGTTAGTTAGGTTTAAGTAGTTCTAAGTTTTAGGGGACTGATGACCTCAGATGTTAAGTCCCATAGTGCTCAGAGCCATTTGAACCATTTTGAACATCGTCTCTAAGGTGAGCAACACATTTCTCTCGACGAAAGATCATTTGTTGATACTGTCAGTGCAAAATGTTTGAAACAGGGCCACAACATCACTTCTGCTAGAACCGCTCCATCACCATCAAAGTTAAGTCCTCGAAGGTGTTTTTCAAGCTTTGGAAACGGATGAAAATAGAATAGTGGCCAAGTCGGGACTGTACGGCGGATGAACGATGATGCTGAAACCAAGGCGTCGGATTGTTGAGTGCTTGTATGTGGTCTGGCAATGGCCGAAGGAGAAGTTGCTTCATGTCAGGATCAACTCTTTGAATTCGAAACTCAATTACAGAACGCTGTTTCTCACGCACCGACATAGCTGCGTTACACAACGCCATGTGACACGCTGCAATTCGGAACTTTAAGAGGGCTGCAGATATGTAGACATGAAGAACAGAATGTAGAATTCTAATAAAGTTTGTTTTATTTTAAAAGGTTGAAGTGTTTGCATACAAAAAAATTCGGAGACATTATCTGTCAGCTTCTGCTCGTGCTATCTACAGAAGTTGCACAGCCATCAATGGTATCTGTTCTTTCGAGAAGAGTTACTTTCCTCATATATAGTTAAAGGCTACTCGGCCATTGACCTTCGTCTGTGCGAATGCGCACAGGTTGCCCTAACTCTTACGGGAATCGTCACCTTAGTGTGCGCGAGTAATGCGTGTGTGAGCACATATCTATTAGGAACATTACGTATGTAGATTCTGGACAGTTGGGAATGTGGGTCTCACGAGAAGCGTGCAAGGGACAAGTCCCTGCAGTCGCGCTATTCATCTGTGTCCTCGGTGGCACAGATGAATAGAGCGTGCCATGTAAGCAGCAGATCCCGGATTCGAGTCCCGGTCGGGACACACATTTTCAGCTGTCCCCATCGAGCTATATCAACAATACCTGTCGGCAGCTGAGGGTTTCAATTAATTATCATTTATTTCTAGAGAAGCAGCACGGTCATCAATGGTATCTGTTCTTTCGAGAACAGTTACTGTCTTCATATATAATTGACATTACTGTTTTCAAAGGATTACCATCGCGCATATAGCTAATTTCTACGCAATTCAAATGAATATCTGTTATAGATTTCCTGGTTTGTAATCGCCCTCCCCTTTGTGACGTCTTTGCAGTCGTTTACAACTTTGGGATGTTGTATTGCGAAAGCAGACGTAGTTGTTCATTGTTTCTAAAGCGTACTTTCTGACCCTTATTTTCCTCTGTTTTGTGTATTACAATATTGTGCAATACATTGGATGATATTACACATTGGCATAAAGATACGTTTCACCAGATATTAACGTAGATTAACCGGATAATTAATATGAATTGGCTGTTACACGTATTTATGCTTGTATCTTTTTTTAAATAGTTTTCTGTAGATTAAATGTGTGATAAATTCTGTGTAAGGCTATTTATTGTCTTGACTTTCTATATTTGCTCCGCTAGGGAGTAGAGAAGAAGAGAAATTTGTTAACATCGAGTATAGATTTATGTGTCAGGAAGTCTTTCCTGAAAGTATTTGTATGCAGTGTAGCCATGTATGGAAGTGAAACGTGGACGATAAATATTTTAGATAAAAAGAGAATAGAAACTTTCGAAATGTGGTGCTACAGAAAAATGCTGAAGGTTAGATGGGTAGATCACATAACTAATGAGGAGGTATTGAATAGAATTGGGAAGAAGAGAAATTTGTGGCACAACTTGACTAGAAGGGATCGGTTGGTAGGACATATTCTGAAGCATCAAGGCATCACCAATTTAGTATTGGAGGGCAGTGTGGAGGGTAAAAATCGTAGAGGGAGACAAAGAGATGAATACACTAAACAGATTCAGAAGGATGTAGGTTGCAGTAGGTACTGGGAGATGAAGAAGCTTGTACAGGGTAGAGTAGCATGGAGAGCTGCATCAAACCAGTCTCTGGACTGAAGACCACAACAACAAGAGGGCCATAATGTCCTTGAAGTGTCCATCTGTCACGTTAACCGGGACTACACTAATGTAAGAAGTATGTTAGTGTCGTAGTTTTGTGATTATTATGTACACTACGATTTGGAAAACCTTTACATTCGCTTTCATCTCCTCAGGATGAGACAAGAAGAATTATGCGGGAAGAAATATGTCTTACAACTTCAGGAAATAACTTCTGTTGTACTACAAGCAGCTGTAGAGGTTATAAACTGTACAGAGAGAGAGAGATTGGAATACATCCGACAAATTATTGAGAAAAAGAAAAGAATCGTATCAATAAACATGAGTAAAGTACAACCTGAAAAAGTCTATAATATTTCTGTCCAGAGTATCGACAAGTCGACAGCTTACACGAATTGTGATTGCTCACTCAGTTATATCACCCAAGTGTCATGGTTCAAGCAGGTACAGTTTACACGAGTTGCACAAAAATATGGAAACACCACAATCAGAACATATTACCGTGTCTAATACGGTGTAGGAAAATCGTTGGCATTCAAAATAACTTCCAATGGTCTCAGAATGGATCAATATAAGTCCCGTATGGTTTACAAGGGGATCGTATACAATTCCTCCTGGAAAATAATAGCAATTTCAGGTAGCGGTGATGGAGCTGGATAGCTATCACATCCCCTTCTCTCCAAATTAGACCACAAATGCTCAATAATATTGACATCTGGTGACTGCGGCGGCCAGGGCATGTCCGACAGTGGGAACAGCGGTCCTATCGCTTTGGAATACAGTATCAATACTGGGAACTATCGTTGTACTATCGGACGTACCTGATACGCCAAAATGGACACACAATTCTTGGCGATAATTCCATCTTGCAGAATTACCATCGGAGTCTTGAAATACACTACTGGCCATTAAAATAGCTACACCAAGAAGAAATGCAGAATGCAGTTCATCAAGAGTAGTGGCTGTCGTATTGTAACGAGCCAGTTGCTCGGCCTCATTGACCAGACGTTTTCAGTTGGTGAGAGATCTGGAGAATGTGCTGCCCAGGGCAGCAGTCGAACATTTTCTGTATCCAGAAAGGCCCGTACACGACCTGCAACATGCGGTCGTGCATTATCCTGCTGAAATGTAGGCTTTCGCAGGGATCGAATGAAGGGTAGAGCCACGGGTCGTAACACATCTGAAATGTAACGTCCACTGTTCGAAGTGCCGTCAATGCGAACAAGAGGCGACCGAGACGTGTAACCAATGGCACCCCATATCATCACACCGGGTGATACGCCAGTATGGTGATGACGAATACACGCTTCCAATGTGCGTACACCGTGATGTCGCCAAATCGGATGCGACCATCATGATGCTGTGAACAGAAGCTGGATTCATCCGAATAAATGACGTTTTGCCATTCGTGCACCCAGGTTCGTCGTTGAGTACACCATCGCAGGCGCTCCTGTCTGTGATGCAGCGTCAAGAGTAACAGTGGCCATGGTCTTCGAGCTGATACTCCATACTGCTGCAAACGTCGTCGGACTGTTCGTACAGATGGTTGTTGTCTTGCAAACGTCCCCATCTGTTGACTCAGGGATCGAGACGTGGCTGCACGATCCGTGCGGATAAGATGCCTGTCATCTCGACTGCTAGTGGTACGAGGCCGTTGGAATCGAGCACGGCGTTCCGTATTACCCTCCTGAACCCACCGATTCCATATTCTGCTAGCAGTCATTGGATCTCGAACAATGCGAGCAGCAGTGTCGCGATACGATTAACCGCAATCACGATAGGCTACAATCCGACCTTTATCAGTGTCGGAAACGTGATGGTACGCATTTCTCCTCCTTACACGAGGCATCACAACAACGTTTCACTAGGCAACGCCGGTCAACTGCTGCTTGTGTATGAGAAATCTGTTGGAAACTTTCCTCATGTCAGCACGTTGTAGGTGTCGCCACCGGCGTCAACCTTGTGTGAATGCTCTGAAAAGCTAATCATTTGCATATCACAGCATCTTCTTCCTGTCGGTTAAATTTCGCGTCTGTAGCACGTCATCTTCGTGGTGTAGCAATTTTAATGGCCAGTAGTGTAGCAGGACTGCCTGCTCAAATTGTCACCTGGTCATGTTTCACTGTTGCGACGTAAACTCTGTCAGAAGCTGGAAACAGAGTGTAACGAGACTCATCCGTCCAAATACATTCTTCCATTGATACATACTCTAGGTTTTATGGCTTCGGTACTATGTTTTCCTGTTAAGCGTATTTGCGCCAGTAATGAGTGGGTTTGGAAATCTAGCTCGCTCTGCAAATCCCTGATTATGTAGCTGCCTTGTTTTGTTGAGGTGCCGGCAGCGTTCACGAGTGCGACATTCAGTTCATCGGCAACTCTTCGTCACAGTCCTATTCAATGACTACGTTCACACAGCACACACTTTCGTACGCGTCGTCACTTAGTGGACGATGTTTTTCCTCTTTCGCAGTATCCGGTCTACATCTTCGATACGGTGCCTCTTGAAACGCCAAACAGTTCGGCTACCTTGTTTTTGCAAAAACACCCACCACACGAGCGCCAACAATCTGCCCACGTTCGAATGTTCTCCGACATAACGCAATCACTACTACACACAAAACTCTTCCGATCACGACTGACACTTTCAACGTCTTGATGCCATTAGCGGTGAAATACAATAGCGCCACCGCAGCCTTAGTAGTATCTGCGTTTACACAATGTGATCAAAATTATCCGGACACCTGACTGAAAAGACTTACAAATTCGTGGCGCCCGCCCTCGGTAATGCTGGAATTCAATATATTGTTGGCCCACGCTTAGCCTTGGCGACAGCTTCGTTCAATCTGGTGCTGGAAGTGTTTCTTGGGGAATGGCAGCCCATTCTTCACGGAGTCCCGCACTGAGGAGAGGTATCAATGTCAGTCAATGAGGCCTGGCACGAAGTCGGCGTTCGAAAACATGCCAACGCTGTTCCATAGGATTCAGGTCAGGACTCTGTGCGGGCCAGTCCGTTATAGCGATGTTATTGTCGTGTAACCACTCCGCCACAAGCCGTGCATTGTGAACAGGTACTCGATACTGTTAAAAGATGCAATCAGCGTCCCCGCATTGCTCTTCAACAGTGGGAAGCAAGAAGGTGCTTAAAACACCTGTGCTCTGATAGTGCCACGCGAAACAACAACGGGTGCAAGGCCCCTCCATACAAAACAATACCACGCCATAACACCACCGCCTCCTATTTTTACTGTTGGCACTACACACGCTGGCAGATGACGTCACCGGGCATTCGCCATACCCATACCCTGCCATCAGATCGCCACGCTTTGTACCGTGATTCGTCACTCCGCACAACGTTTTTCCACCGTTCAATCGTCCAGTGTTTACGCTCCTTACACCAAGCTAGGACTCGTTTGGCATTTACCGGCGTGATGTGTGGCTTATCAGCAGCCGCTCGACCATGAAATCCAAGTTTTCTCACCTCCTTCCTAACTGTCATAGTACTTGCAGTGGATCCTGATGCAGTTTGGAATTCCTGTGTGATGGTCTGGATAGATGTCTGTCTATTAAACATTACGAACCTCTTCAACTGTCGGCGGTCTCTGCTAGTCAACAGACGAGGTCGGCCTGTACGCTTTTTTGCTCTACGTGTCCCTTCACGTTTCCACTTCACTGTCACATTGGCTACAGTGGATCTAGGAATGCTTAGGAGTGTGGAAATCTCAAGTACAGACGTATGACGCAAGTGAACCCAATCACCTGAACTCGTTCGAAGTGCGTGAGCTCCGTGGAGCGCCCCATTCTGCCCTCTCACGATGTCTAATGACTACTGATGTCGCTGATATGGAGTACGTGGCTGTAGTTGGCAGTAAAATGCACCTAATATGAAAAACGTATGTTTTTTGGGGTGTCCGGATGCTTTTGATCACATAGTGTATGTTGAAACATGCATTTCTCAAAGAGATTCCGTATTTTTGTCCAGTACCTATATTAGATGATTACTTATTTTTTTCCTCTCTCTCCCAAGTCTTTCCTGGCGTTTTTCCAGCCTTTTTAGGCGATTTATTACAGTTGGGACTGCGTTTATTTGTAGGAGGTCGCTCATGCAAGCCTTCGGCGATGCCGTGCAGTCCAGGTTAAACGACTCGGACGCAGCGGACTGGCTGTGGGAACCCCACATACCCGCAGCTCTCGTTATTAAGTTTCGAATCGAGCGCGCCTCGTTCGGGTTGTGTTCGTTGCGCTGTTTCGGTAATGAGATGTTACACAGTGCTGAACGGGCGCGTGGCGAAGAGCTGAAAGGGCGGCTGAGATTAAAAAGAGCAGAACACGATTTGGCCGGGATTACTCTGGATCCCCCCCCCCCTCTCTCTCTCTCTCTCTCTCTCTCTCTCTCTCTCTCTCTCTATTTCCTCTGGCTGTGTGCTGAGTGAAAAGGCTGGAAAGAGCGTTATAAAAGTCGATTATGCGAACATAATTGCTGAAAAGACTGCTCTGTCTCAAAGAGTAATTCGGCTTGTATTACGGGACTGATGTTCCCCTTTAAAGGCGTTGCATGTGCAGAAAGCGTGCAGAACTTAAAAAAGATCAGACGTTTCTTTGACATTCCGCAGCTGTATTAACATCTTTAGTTCGCATTGCGGTATCTGTCTAGTGGACTGCGTGCAACTATACGTTTCCGCATTGCCAGGAAGGCTTCAGTAAATTCACACTAAAGCGAAGTAGCCCATTCAAAGACGTCTCTGAAATTAGTGAAACACACGATACTGTGACTCAGCTTTTGTGAAACTTCATGTTTTCGAGAAATATGGAAAACTTCAGTATGGACGGGAAATGATATAAACAAATGTAACATTTGAGGAAGAGTGTTTGTAAAATTCCTCCCGCACACCTTCACTTCCGAACAAAGTCAACGACGCCTGGACGTCTGCCGCGAATAGACTGAAATGCAAAACGTGGCCAATTCTTTCCTGGAAGAAATCATCGTGGGTGACCAGACTTGGTGTTATCGATACAAACCTATCATATTGTGGCAAAGTGTAGAAATTCACATGAAGGGCCACCGCTTTAACGACATTCAAGCCTATGCGACACGCGAGTTGAACATCATCCCAAAGTAGTGCTTTTCTCACGGTTTCAATTGATTATGTGAACGTTCTGTACGTTGTACTCACAAGGGAACCTCCCCATCGCACCCCCCTCAGATGTAGTTATAAATTGACACAGTGGATAGGCCTTGAAAAACTAAACACAGATCAATCGAGAAAACCGGAAGAAGTTGTGTGGAACTATGAAAAAAATAAGCAAAATATACAAACTGAGTGGTCCATGTGCAAGATAGGCAACATCAAGGACAAGATAAGCTGAGGAGCGCCGTGGTCCCGTGGTTAGAGTGAGCACCTGCGGAACGAAAGGTCCTTGGTTCGAGTCCTCCCTCGAGTGAAAATTTTACTTTCTTTATTTTCGCAAAGTTACGATCTGTCCGTTCATTCATTGACGTCTCTGTTCACTGTAATAAGTTTAGTGTCAGTGTTTTGCGACCGCACCGCAAAACCGTGCGATTAGTAGACGAAAGGACGTGCCTCTCCAATAGGAACCGAAAACATTTGATCACAAGGTCATAGGTCAACCGATTCCTCCACAGGAAAACACGTCTGATATATTCTTTACGACACTGGTGACGGCACATGCGTCACATGACAGGAATATGTTGTCGACACACCTAACTTGCACACTTGGCGAATGGGTAAAAAGATTCTTCTACCTTGCCCGATTTAGGTTTTCTTGTGAATGTGATAATCACTCCCAAAAAAGTGATGAACACATAAGAGTTTGTCACATAAACTGCAACAAATGAATGCAACAGTTTCACAGTCGCACAGTTTTCCCTGTGCTCTGTCAAAACATATGTTTTTTACGTTTTCAAATGTTTCCGTGCGTAGTCCGTCAAATCCTGCATATGTCCAAGCAAATCTGAACATGTCCTGGAATTTTGGAGAGCGAAGTTGATTATGTGTGAGTGCCTGAACTTTGCTAATTATCTGAAAATAAAAAATTAAACTTTTCACCTGAGGGAAGATTTGAACCAAGGACCTCTCGTTCCGCAGCTGCTCACGCTAACCACGGGACGACGGCGCTTGTAAGCTGACACTTTTCTTGATGTTGCCTAGCTTGCGCATGGACTACTCAGTTTGTATATTTTGCTTATTTTTTTCATAGTTCCACACAACTTCTTCCTGTTTTCTCGATTGATCTGTGTTCAGTTTTTCAAGGCCTATCCCTGTACCAACTTATAACTAAATCTGAGGGGGGTGCGATGGTGAGGTTCCCTTGTCACGTGAAAGAAGACTATTTAGAACACCTGAAACATTAAAACCACAACCCTTTCTCTGTTTCGTTTTAATCCAGTCTAGAAACTGTTTGGATTGATGGGGTATATTTCTGTGGGGATTGGCTGAGTACATTACGTAACAAAAATCAATACTTCCGAAATCGTAGATGGATCAGCTTTTTAGAAAAAAACTGTTCAAAATATGATGTGGTTGGTCTTTTAAAGCATTGCAAATTTCAGTTTCTTCGAGATTATCTAGAAATCCTCCTTTCCCACTCTCGAGAAACATTTCTGTTCAATAGCCAGTTTCTTTCACATTCTGCCTACTTGTGAGAAGATGATAGCCAAGCGTGGATTTATAGTTTTCGCTTACATAAGAGATCTTTCTGTACCACGTAATGTTGTAACATATATATATGATTCGGTAGCTGGTCTCAATATCATTAAAATACTTCTTATTGTACTGCCGAGACACTTGAACTAAGATGCTAACATAACCCGAGTTTCGTTATCATTATTATAGGATTTTAAGAATGTCATCAGACTATGTGGCAGTGCGCCCGCAGCGATTTTAATAAGATGATTTTTGAAGCTGTTCCTATAGTGTCCATCTGCATCGTATATTATCCAACTGTGTATACGAACGTAAGATATATGTTGTATGTTTTTTCCAGGTTTTGTGATTATTCGTGTACTCCATACCTTTGATATTGTTTGCACTCCCTTGATGTTTGGGCTGATGTATTTGTGTCTGTCTACATCTGCGATTTGTAAATATTGCTAACCCACAGTTTTTGGTATTTTATATACAACATATACTTCCTTTAGTGAAACTTGTATGTACCGATTTGGAACATGAATAAGAGTGATACCCGAAATTGCAAGGGCAATAAATAGGAATAAAACAATATCTGACAGCCGTAAGTGGAAAAATGACTGCTGTTGATTATTCCGCATTAAAGTATTTGGATTGTGTGTGTCGTACTTGCATGTTTTCAATCGCTTAATGCTCACCTCAGTTCTTTGGCCTTTTTCCGTTGCGGTGGGATGTTTCAATAAAATTTCAATCATTAACTTCGTCCTCCGAATGCCAAAATATTTTGTTCGGTCCCACCTACGTAGTGATAAATGACTGTCGTAATGAAATAAGAGCAGTCATGGTTCGCAGGGAAATATATAGGCATTTATTTTCTCCGTGTGATATTCGAGAGTGGAGAGGTTAGAACTAATCTGAAAGTAGTTTTGTGAACCGTCTGCCAAGAAACTGGATGTGAATTGCTGGGCTGTGATGTAGCAATATCTTAGCTGCCGCTTCAGATTCAAATGTCATCCAAGAAGAACATATAGACATACAAAGGATCTTATCTGATCGAAGCCAACCCCATTGAACTTTTAATTGACGTTTTGTTAGACTGTTTAGGAGGTTTTTTTTAGCTGTGTTATAAAACGAGTTGGGCTCGCTTATGTTATTTGGAACAAACGTAGTATTCACCTTTTTAAAGCAGTTACAGCAAAAGTCAGCTTCTAGTGCAGGAACACCTGTCTGTCCGGAACTGCACTGCTGCTGCGGTCTCAGGTTCGAATCCTGCCTCGGGCGTGGATGTGTGTGATGTCCTTAGGTTAGTTAGGTTTAAGTAGTTCTAAGTCTGGCGGCCTGATGACTTCAGATGGTAAGTTCCTTAGTGCTTAGAGCCGTTTGAACCTTTTTTTTATTTTTTTTTAAGGAACGCTAGTAGCATATGTTCAAGAAAGGAAAGGTGGGTCTTGATAGAGCTGACGTAGGAATCTTACGCGCGTCCATTTTTGTGAACAAATTCTACGGTTTACAAGCCAAATAAAACCGACAACTGCTGCTGGTGAGCGCAAAATCACGTTAACCGCCACGTGCCATGTGCCGAAGGTGCTTTCTGCGTACACATCAATGTTAGTTACCTCGTCCTGTGTGCCGACAGCTATGATGTCCTTACCAAATTTCTCCTTGATCTGCTGCAGAACTTGTTTCAGTAACGATAATTACAGTTAAATGCACCTTAGACATCCTCCTATGCAGTCGATGGAGTTCGCATATAGAAAGCCGACCGAAATTTTTTGCTGCGGAAACCTTGCAGTAAACGCACGCTGCAGATAAGCGCGCACTTTTCTGGATGGTAGGCTAGTGCGTTCCCCCACGCGTGGTCAGTGCAATACTCGTAAATCCGCGGTGTCGCAGTATGTGCGGCGAGGAGCGCGGCAGCGTGCAGATGCGCTGCCCGCAAATAAATCCCGCGTCGAGCGCTGCCGATGAATGCATGCCCGCGAGATCTACTACAAATGACCGGCTCTCTCCGCACTGTGGTATTTGCACCCCACTGATGCGCTGAATTATAAATGGCCCTACGGCCGTAGCGGCCAACAAATACTTCGATAAATTGTCGGATAAAACTCCTACAGCTTGCGGACGCTGCAGCGCGGAAACAATCGTATCAGGATGTATCGCAAACGGGGAATAGAACGGCCTCTCACCTCCCCCCAGCCCCCCCCCCCCCCACACGCCCCTCATCACAGGCTGTCCTATTCTCAAACTGTTGGCGGCCTGGGTGGTGATATGTTTTCGTGATAACTGAGAAAGCAAACACGATTTATGGTCAGAGATGCGAAACAGAAAAGCCGTCCACATCTACCTGCCGCTGCAGTCGGTTGTCCGACTTCCCTAACCCGAGCTTGCGCTCCGTCTCTAATGACCTCGTTGTCGACGGGACGTTAAACTCTAACCACCACCACCACCACCACCTCGGTTGTCCGAAAGAGCGACTCAGTGGGTCACAATGGTGTAGCAGCCCACATCACGACGCCTTTAGTAACACAGCTCTTCCTCCCTGAAAATTGGAGGACAGAGATCTCTACTATGGCTGCCGCCATACTCGTCGAGGAGTATAATCTATCGCAGATCCATCAAACAAAACGTCGTGCCCGGTTCTTAGAAAAAAGTACAGGTCACACGTGTCTACAAGAAGGATAGTAGAAGTGATCCACATAACTACCATCTGATACCCTTGACATTAATGTGTTGCAGTATCTTGGAACATATTCTGAGCTCAAACATAATGATGTATCTTGAACAGAATGACCTCCTCAGTGCCAACCAGCATAGATTCCAAAATCGTCGATCAGGTGAAACTCAACTCGCACTTTCCTCACGTATCAAACTGTAAGCTTCGAGGCCGGCCGGGGCGGCCGAGCGGTTCTAGGCGCTACAGTCTGGAACCGTGCGACCGCTACGGTCACAGGTTCGAATCCTGCCTCGGGCATGGATGTGTGTGCTGTCCTTAGGTTAGTTACGTTTAAGTAGTTCTGTTCTAGGGGACTGATGACCTTAGAAGTTGAGTCCCATAGTGCTCAGAGCTATTTTGTAAGCTTCGAATCGAGGCAGTCAGGTAGACGCAGCATTCCTTGATGTCCGAAAGGCATTTGACTCAGTACCACTCCTACGCTTATTGTCAAAAGTAATATCATAAAGGGTATCAAGTGAAATTTGCGACTGGACTGAAGATTCTTTGGTAGGAAGGACACAGCATGCGATCTTGGACGGCGAGTCATCGTCAGATGTAGAAGTAACTTCAGCTGTGCCCCAGGGAAGCGTGTTGGGACCCTACCTGTTCACGTTTTATATTAATGACCTTGCAAACAGTATTAATAGAAACAGTAGGCTTTTTGCGGAGGACATAGTTATTTATGACGAAGTACTGCAAGAAAGAAGCTCCATAAATAATGTCAGATGTTGATAAGATTTCAAAGGGGTCCAGAGATTGAATGTTCAGATATGTAAAATTGTGCACTCCACAAAACCATAAGAAATAGGATCCTATAACTTGAATATCAATGAGTCACTGCTGGAGTCGGCCAACTCGTGCAAATACCTGGGTGAAACATTTTGTATGGATATCTACGTCATACTCCGAAAGCCACCTAATAGTGTGAGGCGGAGGGTACTTTCGGGACCAGTATCTGATCCCTCCAACCCTGTTCCACTCGCGAATAGTGGGTGGGAAGAATGATTGTCGGTAAGCCTCTGTATTGGCTCTACTTTCGAAGTAATATGTTGTCTGACTCCTCCTGAAAAGTACTGTCCCGAAATTTCAATGGTAAATCTCTCTGTGACGCACAACGCCTCTCTTGTAACGCCTGCGACTTTAGCACATCCGTAACGCTCTCTCGCCAGCTAAACGATCCCGTGACGAAACGCACCGCCTTCGTTGGATCCTCTCTATCTCCTCTATCAGTCCTGCCTGGTAGGGATCCCAGATAGATGGACAATACTCAAGAATCTGGCGAACAAGCGCCTTACAAGCCACTTCTTTCGTGGATGAGTTACATTTCCTTAAGGTTCTTCCGATGAATCTGTCTGTTGTCTGCTTTTTCCACTATCTGTTTTATGTGGTCACTTCACTTAAGGTCGCTCTGGATACTTACGCCTAGATATTTTAAGGCAGACGCGGTCTCCAGTTATTTGTCATCAGTAGTGGATTTCTTTTCCTGTGTATGCTCAATATGTTACATTTATTTACGTCCAGGGTCAACTGCCATAGTCTGCACCATTCATCAATTCTCTGGATGTCGTTGCTACTTCGGTATAGACAACTGCATCATCTACGAATAGCCTTAGAGAGCATCCGACGCTTTCTACAAGATCATTTACATATATTGTAAACAGCAACGGTCCTATCACACTTTGCTGTAGTATTCCGGATATTATCTTTACATTATTTAGTTCCTTTAAGAGCGATGTGTTGAGTTGTATCTGCAAGAAAGTCGTGACTCCAATTGCAGGTCTTGTATTGTATTGTATGGAACTAAGGACCTAGAAACGACGGAGAGGGTCTGTCCCGGCCGCTGCCCTCAGTAGTTCACAACCCCACAACAGGCTACAAGAGTCCACTCACCCCACCGCCGCCCCACACCACACCCAGGGTTATTATGCGGTTCGGCTCACAGTGGACCCCCCCGGGAATGTCTCACACCAGACGTGTGCAACCTCAAATGTTTGCGTGGTAGAGTAATTATGGTGTACACGTACGTGGAGACAGTGTTTGCGCAGCAATCGCCGACATAGTTTAACTGCGGCGGAATAAGGAGAACCAGCCCGCATTCGCCGAGGCAGATGGAAAACCGCCTTAAAAACCATCCACAGGCTAGCCGGCACACCAGACCTCGACACTAATCCGCGGGCAGATTCGTGCCGGGGACCGGCACGCCTTTCCGCCCCGAAAGCAGTACGTTAGACCGAACGACTAACAGGGCGGGCTAATTGCAGGTCTGCTCCGATTGTATTTTTTTCATTAAACGGCAATGCGGGACGGTGTGTATATGATAAGGAATGTAATGGTCGCATAGGTTCAGTTGTGGGTAAAGCAGGTGGTAGACTTCGGTTTATTGGTAGAATACTGGGGAAGTGCACTCAGTCTACAAAGGAGATTGCTTAAGAATCACTCGTGTAACCAGTTTAGGATATTACTGAAGCGTGTGGGACCTGTACCAAACAGGACCAACATGGGATAGTCAACGTAAACAGAGAAGGGCAGCACAAATGTTCACAGCTTAGTTTGATCCATGGGAGAGTTCACAGAGATACTGAATACTCTTTAGGATAGCCCTAGGCTATCCTGAGAAATCCTATTTACACAGTTTTCAAAAACCGGCTTTAAATGGATAACTCTAGGAATATACTACAATCCCCTGCGTATCGCTCACATATGGATTGTGAGGATAAGATCGGAACAATTGCTGCACGCACAGAGCCATTCAATCATTCTTCCCGGGCTCCTTACGTGAATGCAACGAGAAGAAACCCTAATAATTGATACAGTGTGACGTACCCTCTGCCATGCACTTCACGGTAGTATGTAAAGTATGGATGTAGATGACCAAAACTATATCACTGCCTGACGTTGCTGTTACCTCAGTATGAGGTCGCTGGAAATTCTTTAATTTCGTTAATGATAAATACAAGAAAACACGATAATTACGTGAGAAAGGTACCCCATCGTGACATATTACAGATAAGTAAACATTCGTGTCAAGTACTATGGAGTAATGGAAGAAAGTTGTTTGGTCGGATGAGTCTTGTTTCACACTGTTTCCAGCTTCTGGCCGAGTTTACGTCCAAAGAATGAAACATGACGCCGTCTTCCTACGAATCGTGAAAACTTTGGGTTTTAGTGCTGCAACTGTATCTGTGTTTTTTCTTTGCAACTGGAATGAGCTCAATTGTTAAGTGCGGGTAAAATGTATAGTTCCTATTGGTTTAGGATCCCCACGCGCCACCTTGTTATGTGATGAAACACAGCGTCACGGTGTCCGTCAACTTAATAGATTCAAATTCGCTTGCAACATCTCGTCCAAAAAAGACTGTTGTCACTAATCTTCGCACATCCATAGTTGAAATGGAGGACAGTGGGACGTCAGCTGGTATAAATTTATATTAAAAATGAAGAAATTCCTCCAGCTGTACTTAAGGTGTCGATTTTATTTTAGCAACTAGTTTCAACGTTGTAACAACGTCATCTTCAAGCCCATGTACTTGTTGACGTAAACTTTGAATATTGCTCTTAGTTCCGAGAGCAAAATGTGTTACATATTACGGTGGAAACATAAGGCGAAACGTTAGGCGCTGTTCACCAGGGACGCACACTACTTTGGAAAACGCTCTAAAAACCATCGTCAGCTTTCCGCTTACCCCATCTCTACATTGGAGCTTGCTGCACAGTAATGTGTTCTTATTGACTTGGCCGGCGACTGAAACGTACTTCCTTTAAAACAGTTCGGCTCCTCGGCGAAATGTGAATGGTTAGAATCTCAGCTGCATCAAAAAACTAAAAAACTGCAACCGACGGTCCACGACAAATTCTCAAATTAGAAAAAATTGTAGGATGTCATGAGCGTTAAGCATACAAGTAATGCTGCTAATGAGTATGAAATGTAGCTATAGAAGGATAATAAAGCCATAAACAGCAGGCATAGTGCGTAATGGATGTCTTACACGACTGGTTTTGTAGTAGGAAAGTAAAAGGGGCGCGCACTTACTGCATTAAATGTCAAGTCAGTTTTCGTGAGCATACAACCACCGACAGGGCATAAATTGAACCACACAGCTCGAAGAAAACAAAACGTTTTCATTGTGAGATGTGATATTATACAGCAATGGGAATATAAAGCACAATACACACGGGTGTGATATCCCGCACCCAGAACCAATCGTAACACTACGCAGCGACCGTACATTGTACTACCAATGTTTTCCTTATGGAGACCGACGTACTTTCTGCGACTTTACGTAGTCAGACAGGTTGAATCAGGTCCCGTTTGTAGAAATGAAAAACTGAGGATTCAAAGACGTGATACAAACTCATTCAGAAACGATATTAATGTGATGTGTCCTGGTGGTGCCTTAAACTTTTGTCCGCTCTCCTTAGCTTCTATGACTGAACACACACACACACACACACACACACACACACACACACACACCGTCAAACACGCACACGCACGCACACGCACGCACACGCACGCGCACACACACACACACACACACACACACACACACATAAGAGAGAGAGAGAGAGAGAAAGCGAGTTACTCTCGGGAGTTACGTCTTCCGTCAGTGTGTCGAGCAGGAAGCGGGTCTGAAAGGGTGCCACCTACCCCTGCTGCCTCCAGAGGAGACGCCGCAGTGAAAATATCAGCGACGCCGCGTCGCCCGCTCGAGGGTGCTCCAAGCATTCGCGGTGGGTGGGCCGTGGGCCGGAGATGCTGCTGCACTCGCTGCCTCCCAGATGTTATTTCTGGCGCGGCTCAAAATTTCTAGTTACAAACGCGTGCTCTTCTCGCCGCTCCGTTCCAAATACAATGTGTTGCGTTGGGTGCTTGTGTGTCCTTTCCGTCCCTTAATTTAAAGTTTTACGAAAATGGAGTTGTCAGCGCGATTTCTAGTATTCCGTTTCTTACTTGCCTTTCTTGTCTGGTGACAAAACGATAGACAACAAGCTATGTTAGTGGTTCACACCCAGGTGAGTATAAGGTATATCGTTGCAGCGACTTTCTCCTGTATTTGCAGATTTAAGTTACACCCACACACAAAAAGACACGGGCGTAGGCTTGCTAAAATGAAAAACAAAGCAATATAAATTAACATTTCCTGGAACAGTCGTAAGGATGGAACAGAAATATGTGACTGCGTGATCACTGAGCTAAAGAAACGGAAGAGTGAGTCATTTTGCAGCATAAGGAAAGTTCTATTCGAGGGGCGTTTGCAAAGTCCGAGCAAAAATAAAAACAACATATGTGTTTGGGGTAAACCTCTTTATTTTTCGACGTGGTCTCCTTTTAGACTTATACACTTCGTCCAACGCTGTTCTAATTTGTAGATCCCTTCCGAATAATAGGAATTGTCCAAGTCTGCAAAATAGCTATTACTTGCTGCAATCACCTCCTCGTTTGAATAAAATCTTTGTCCCACCAGCCATTTCTTCAAATTGAGTAACAAATAGTAGTCCAAGGGAGCCACGTCAGGAGAATAGGGGGGATATGAAACGAGTTGTAATTCTATTCCCATTAATTTTGCGACCACATCTGCTGAGGTGTGTGCTGGAGCACTGTCGTGATGGAAAAGGACTTTCTTGCGGTCCAGTCGCCAAACGTCCACAGCGTTCAGCATCACTTGTGTCCATATGGCCACTCCGAAAATTTTGAAACCACTTATAAACTGTTCTAACCGAAGCTCCAGAGTCACCGAAATGTTTATTCTCGTTAGTCTCCTGAGGTGTTTTGTCTTTCATAATGTTTAATCACCACAAGAAATTCATTTTCGTCCATTTTTTGACAATCACTCGACTTTCTTGATTCACACGAATGCCAAACACAAAGAAATAGACCAATATGGCTAAAACTTGGTGTGCGTTCTTTCCAAAGATGCTACTAATTAAAGATGACCTCGATACGCGCCGGTGGTGCCATCTCTCGGACTTTGCACGGACTTTCCAAACGCCCTTCGTACTCTTAGACAGCTAAAACGATCAACCGTTCCAGTTGCAGGTTCCTATGTAACGACTTCGAGGGGGAACTAAAATTTGATTTTGAGTATTTCGTATAATTATTGACCGAATTTAGAAATTTTAACTTTTAACATTACCCACTCGTTAATTTGCCTTATCCTACGTTAAAAGTTTAACACCACAGTGCAAGTATTGAAGTCAGAAACAGTGTTTGTCTTGAGGCCAGATAACTCACGGCGCGCAAATTACCGAGACTATGTGCATCGAGTACTTGAGAATGAGAGCACTCACCGACATAGAGTAAAATATATTTTCAAACCTTTCCGAAACTTTTTGTCATTGACACACCTCGCGAAATAATGAAAGGAGAAACGTTTATCGCTTCCTGTAATTTTGCTATTCATGCAGTTAAACTTAAGCATCAGGTGTTATGTTTTAATTTATTACTTCTTTACTAATAACTCTACTCACAACAAATTTTCCAGACGGTTTTCACATATACCACTCGATGTTTTGCATCTTTACCCATTAAGGCTTTATTTACGTTAAATAACTGACACGTCAACTCATTCGTAACGTAATCAGACGTTTGAAGATGTCTTACGCAATAGGGGAGGGGCATTACTGGTAGATCTGAACAGAACAGAACAGAACAGAACCGTTTGTGGGTAAAGTGCGCAATTTTAAAACATGAGCCGGAGTCGCCTCTTCTTCCGCAAAATTATGAACACTCTGCCAAAAAGGTTACCCAGAAGCGTCACCACAAATTCGGACAGATGGGAATCCATCTCCCCCCCCCCCCCCCTACTGCCTCTCTCCTACCAAAGCGTTAGAGGAATGGACAACTATTATCGCTGCTGTTGGTTTTTAATATTGAAAGATTGCATGCGTTCTCAGGCTACTGTTTATTGATGTTTACAAATCATACAACATACATAAAGAACTTCTGCGACTTTGATTGGCCTCTCCATTTCTCTCGACCACTATGCGCGCGCGCACGCACACACGCACACACACACACACACACACACACACACACACACACACAGAGAGAGAGAGAGAGAGAGAGAGAGAGAGAGAGAGACGGGGGTGAGCGAGAGAGAGACGTCATCGTCGTTGTTGTCATCACAACCATTAGTGAGAACCTGAACTACATTTGCAAACAAAACTTTCGAGCCAGCCTTTGAGATTAATCCAAGAAAGAGAGGGATCAAAACGGCAGTATGCATGAATTGGCTCTCTTCGGCAACGTCTTCCTGTTCAGAAAATCATTTCTGTCTGCCTAGGATAGGCATGCGAGCAGTTCTGTCGGGAAATTCTTTAGTGCTTGACTCTCCAGAAGTTATGAGTCGTTTAGTGAAAAGGTCATCCGTGATACACATGCACATGGTAGCTTGTTCGCTTTCGGATGGTAACTGTGTCAATCCCAAATTGCATTGGATGGTAGACACAACTATGTTCGACGTTAGGCTTGTGTATCTTCAATAGAAGTGGATTGGAATACGTACGGATCATTAATCACCCAAAATGAAGATAAAATTTCTACAATTATCTCGGAATCTCAGAAACATATAAAACAACACAATCACAAATAGGAACACCTTCCAAGCTGCGCTATAACCTCGATGCAGGTACGTACCTTGAACATTCGTCAAATAGTTCGTTTTGTCTCTGTAGATGCCAATGTCGACAGGGTGTTCAAGAAAGAATAAAGCTAATATCAAGATGTTTGCGAGAGGTACAACATATTCATTTCTGTTTTGCTGCAAAGAGAGCAACAAAAAGTCGTTTATTACAGTCAGCCCCACGAACACGGGTATACTCTCTTCAGAATTAAAGACTCGAAGTATATAATCATTTTTTACGTATTTCAGTGAAGGAAATATCGTGAATGATTGGAATCTAGTGACACATGACATACGGCCAGAGAGCGAGTTTAATCGCGGAACCAGGAAAGCGATGTGGAAGTAGTTGCCGAGTTCTTCTCCCCAGGCGGCAACTTCTGAGACGCGCAAGAACAGCAAAAGCAGGAGTATACGCCACACAGTTTAAAATGCAATCTGCCTCGGAGAAGAGTTCACCGGCTGGCCGACGTGCCGCTGTCATTTACGATTTCTTTTGCTGGATGACGGTGGCAAGGCAGGGAGCCTTATGACTTTCCGCTCCATAGCGCGCGTCGGCTACAGTCTTGGCACTTTTATTGCCTTCAACACATTGCTTGTCAGAGGTGTGCCAACTATTGGCTTATAAAATATGTTGCAGTGCACTGCAGTACTTCGTCACCTCATGTAAGAAAGCAGCGTGCCAGGGCAGTGTTTCCTGCCTTCCATCATAGTCAATATACAGGACTACTACTGAACACATTAAGACATTAAAGTGTCTCGAAAACTGTATATCGGATCAAAAAAAAGTTATAATTCCAATTTGCTTGTCTCAGAGATAGACATCAAACAATTCCACACTCGACCCACTTCCCCCCCCCCCCCCACCCCCTGCATGGGTGGCGGGGGGAAACTTTGAAATCTTGAACAGGAACCTCAAGTTTTTTTACTACAGATTACTGTTGTAGGGCAAATCTACATACGTGTTGTCTGAAGCATTTTATTTATTTCGCCACAGACGGCGCTATAATCGGAGGAATAGAAATAGGTACACAATAGTAATGTACGACACGCTACTCAATGACTCTTGAATATCCAATGGCACGTGAGACTCCTCCTCCATGCTGCGAAGGTAGGACAGGGCAGTATTTAATTTCGGTCATCATATTAGATGTTTTGGGAAAGCCTGAAAATGTGTCGTTCATTAGTTAAATTATGAAAACTACACCGATTACTGGTTTTTGTTTCTTAGCACAACGCGTTTCTAGAATTTATTCTCATTTTCAGGTGCATTTGTGTATTTATTATAAGAATACATTTGGTGGTGTCTGCTTGTGTGATTTTCTGCCATTCTTGCGTCTTTTTGGAGCTATACTGCAATCGGAAAATCGGACAAAATGAATTTCTGAGGGTTTTTCATTGCCAGTGTTAGAAATGGTATTTTTGTTTGTTTACTTACAGATATTGTGCCTCCTTCATTATACAGAATAGCACACACACGCAAATCATCACTTACATTGTTTGTTTACAAAACATGCTACAAAGATATTATGACACTATGGCTTCACAAAGAGTTTGTACACAGAGATGTTACAGTGTTTTCGATTACGTTATGTCTATAACTGTAATTGTAAAAAATAAAACTCATTTTTATCACTTTTGACTACTAAATTATGGAATACATGTTTTTCTTTTTTTTTCTAATGAGGAAATATATGTACTTATGAAAATTTCCACAGTTATCATTCGCAGGAGAAACATTTGAAGAAATTAGTTGATTAACTGTCTACCTTGTCACTGAGAAATTTTCCTCCTTGCTTTTTGTGGTGCATAGAAGTTTCAAGCTCCTCCGTTCTGCCAGTTTGCTCTATGCAGTACCATTTCTAACATAAGGATTGAAAAAGCCTCAAATATTCACTTTGTCCGATTTTCCGATTCCAATTTGACTCCAGAAAGAGGCAAGGGAGGCAGGAAATCACACTATCAGACGTAGCCAAGCATATTATTGTCCACAAATGCACTTGAAAATGAGAATAAATTCTCTAAACGCGCTTCATTATTTAAATCAGGCCAGCATTTCATAACCTGTTATTGTAAACACCCATTCGCGACGTCGAATCCCTCCGACCTACCGAAAGGGTACTACTCGACGCGCCACCGTGGCCGTGTTGTGAACTACGACCTATTGTAACAGGCAGTACATTGCGATCACAACTCACGTATCGTGCAGACGTAGAACAGATAGCGGCTCCAAACATTATAGTACTTGCGCAGTGTTTATTGCCTGCACATCTACCTATCATTTGGAGAACAGACGTGCAAGTGGGCGATGAATGTTGTAACCTCAGAAGAAAAATATTGAAATTATCCTGACTTACGAGGAATGTGGGAAAAACGTTGAGACTGCTATTGCCTTGAATGCCGAGCGTTTTCCAGAGATATCTCGCTTTCGTTTGTTCTTTCACAAGATTGTGAACGCCTTTACGTAAGGTGGCAGCTTATAGACCGGGAAAAGGGTACGAAGCAAACCTGTTACAGGAGAAACTAATGAAATAGCAATACTAGCGGCAGTACACCACAACCCGCGGATAAGCGCTTTGCAATCACACCGCAATTCCGGTATGCCCGGACGTAATACTGTCACAATACTGTATCATTAAGTATCATTCGTACAATGTGTCACTGCATGAAGAACTTCATGGCACTGATTTCCATAACCGGGTAGTGTTTTGTGGACGGGCACCTCAACAAATGCAAAGGACTCCACGTTCCTTGCCGAGATACTATTTTCCGATGAGTCTACATTCACAAACCATGGTAGCGTTAACCGGCATGCGTGCATTTTTGGAGTGTAGACAATGCCCTCTGGTTAGGGCTAGTTGACCATCAACGTCTTTGTCCGGTTAACGTATAGTGAACAAACTCATTGGTCCGTATTTTATCTACGGCACGTTGAATGGACGCAAAACTCAAACGTTTTTGGAACAGGAACTACCGATAATGCTGTAATATGTTGACCTGGACGTTCTACAACGTGTGTGGTTTCAGAATGACAGCGGCTCATCTGCTGTCATGCAATTGGAACACGGGAGGCATTAGACTGTGTTTACACTGGTCAGTGGATCGGTAGAATGACCCTATTAATTGGTCCGCTAGGTCCCCGGATTTGACGTCGCCGGATTTATTTCTGTGGAAATATTTAAAAGATCAGTTGTACCAGCAAGTGACAACAGGCTGTGAAGGCGTGGTCGACCGCATAAGAAACGCCTGTGCTTATATTCCCGCAGATGTGCTTCCGTCCTGTGTACGGTCATTTGAAAAGTGGATCACTAAGTGTATTGAAGTTGGCGGTACTACGTTTGAACACCTACTCTAATTGGAAAAACCGGGTACTGTTAGCCTCGAGCCACGGCCTCAGTGGCGTGTTGAGTAATCTCCTGTTCGATATGTCGGAGTAATGCAACGTAGCGACTGGACTTTCCAATTAGAAGTTAGGAAATACTGGCCTGTCCTAGACTCGCCGCATGGAGCTGTGGTCCCATGTGGAGTTGGATATTCAGGGGCCTCTGAATAGCATGTTGTACATTACGATTGTGTACATTAACCAACCAGTAAAGGAAACAATAGAAAAATTGGGAGTAGAAATTAAAATCCATGGAGAAAAATAAAAACTTTGAGGTTTGCCGATGACATTGTAATTCTGTCAGAGGCAGCAAAAGGCCTGGAGGAGCAATTGAACGGAATGGACAGTGCCTTGAGATGAATATCAACAAAAGCAAAACGAAGGTAATGGAATGTAGTCTAATTTAATCAGATGATGCTGAGGGAATTACATTAGGAAATGGAACACTTAAAGTAGTAAATGAGTTTTGCTATTTGGGAAGCAAAATAATTGATGATGGTCGAAGAAGGGAGGATATAAAACGTAGACTGGCAATGGCAATGAAAGCGTTTCTGAAGAACAGAAATTTGTTAACATGGAGTATAGATTTAAGTATCCGGAAGTCTTTTCTCAAAGTATTTTTCTGGAGTGTAGCCATGTATGGATGTGAAACGTGGACGATAAATAGTTTAGACAAGAAGAGAATAGAAGCTTTCGAAATGTGGTGCTACAGACGAATGCTCAAGATTAGATGAGGAGGTACTGAATATAATCGAGGGGAAGAGGAATTTGTGGCACAACTTGACTAGAAGAAGGGATCGGTTGGTAGGACATGCTCTGAGGCGTCAAGGGATCACCACTTTAGCACTGGAGGGCAGCGTGGGGGGTAAAAATCGTAGAGGGACACCAAGAGATGAATACACTAAGCAGATTCAGAAGGATGTAGGTGGCAGTAGTTACTTGGAAATGAACAAGCTTGCACAGGATAGAGTAGCATGGAGAGCTGCATCAAACTAGCGCCTTTAAACGAAAACGTTTTGCTCGACCTTAATAAATCTGCATGAACAGTAGTAACATATTGTAAACAGGCCTCTGTTTATACAAATGTTAATAAAAAATTGAAGTTAATAAATAATTAAGTAAATTTTAACTTATTAATATGAGTTAACCAGTCGCTGTTTAACATATCGGAGAGAGCACTAGTTATTTTTTAATATTTTTTTCATAATGCGGGGCCACAGTCATAATATACTTCTTTAAAGTCAGAACCGCCATTAGAGTGTTGTTTATTTGCAGTTTTACCTTTACACTTACACTTACTCATGATTTCGGCTTCAAAGTGCCATTATCACGTGTTTGTGTGAATTAGGCAATCTATAACACTTAAAACACTTGATAATAGCACTTTCAAGCCGAAATCATGAGTAAGTGTAAGTGTAAAGGTAACACTGTAAATAAACGACAGTCTAATGGCGGTACTGACTTTAAAGAGTTATTTTTCTTCAAAGTAACAGCTTTCCTCTAAAGTTACAAGATTACCTGTAGATGGCATAAGTACTAACAGTATCAGGCAGAGAAGTGATACGTTACTGTTAATGCACCGAGCAGATTATGTTTCTGAGAGATGCTTCTCTTACTTTTTTTTTAAGAAAAGGAAAAGCTCACCCATTTTTCGTCTATCAAGGATTAGAGCAATCCTTTTCGATGTGATTTACAAAACACAAGGAATTATGAATAAATGGACGATAAATTTCTTAAAAACCAATTCTCTAGGTAACGAATGACAATCATTACTGCCATCGTGATTCTTTATTTGATACTTATTTTAATCTAATATTCCTGTGAAATGAGAATAAAATAAGTAAAACTATAGTATATATCTGAAGTGACCATACGCCTTTCGTGCAATAGAAAGACTGATATAGCAGTTGACTCGTCCACGCCATAAATTTCCTTTATCACACGACAGAATGCGGTGCGTGATGAATTTCAAGGCAGACCGTGTACGTTTGCATTTGTCGACCAGGCTGAGGCCTGGGAGTTTGAGAGAGGGAATTAGAAAAGAACAGGCTGAAGCTGTGGTCTCGTGTGGCAGAAGTTTTTGACCACTGACGGGCCAGCCGGCCGTGATTAAAAACTTTGCGGGCGGCAGGTGCTCACAGAGGCAGCCGGTTATACCTCTGAAGCAGTAACAGTAGCAGGCAACGAGCACGGCCGCTGCGTATGGTATGTAATCGTTACCGAGCAGCGAGTATTTCAAGGGACAACAAGAACCGTTTCATTAATGACTGAAAACCTGTTTACTGCATGTTGTTTATTTATTACGTCGTAGCCTATCATCGATAGCTGAAACACGAGCTGCACAGGGAGGTTCAAAAAGGACTTTGCAACTTTGAAAATTCATACAAACTGATTCATAGGACATACAGAGGTGATTTTAGTGTCAATTTGCAGGGGAAGAGATAAAGTGTCGCGTAGTCGCTAGTGCCGAATCACATAGCAAGGAGCGCTAGCGGCATTTGCGTTAAAGATGGCTGTCTTCACTGGACCCGAGCTTACTAGCTGTGTGTTTTTGTTTGAAGAATCGAAGTCGGCGACAACAAATGTTCAAATGTGTGTGAAATCTTATGGGACTTAACTGCTAAGGTCATCAGTCCCTAAGCTTGCACACTACTTAACCTAAATTACCCTAAGGACAAACACATACACCCATGCCCGAGGGAGGACTCGAACCTCCGCCGGGACCAGCCGCACAGTCAATGACGGCAGCGCCTGAGACGGCTCGGCTAATCCCGCGCGGCTCGGCGACAACAGTTCAGCGTAACTTCCGTACCAAGTACGCTAAAGATCCTCCTAGTAGGCCTACCATTTATGAGTGGCATAAATGTTTTGTGGAAACAGGGCGCTCGGTAAGACATTGGAAATCATCAGGTCGTCCAAGCACATTTGATGACTTCCCTGAGTGAGTGAGACGTTTTGTCAACAGCACTATGAAATCGACCCGGCGTGCATCTCGTGAACTGCAAATCCCACATACGAATGTTTGGCGTATGTTGAGAAACCGTTTGCATTTGAAACGGTACAGAGTAACGATCTTACAGGCAATAAAAGACACTGATAAAATTGCTCGCAAGAGCTTTTGTGCGGATGTGTTAAATCGATTACATGTAGATGAACATTTCTTGGACAAAATCATATTTTCTGACGAGTCGACTTTTCACTTAAGCAACAACATTAACACACATACCTGTAGGATTTGGGACAGTGAAAATCCACATCAAATATTGCAACATGTTCTTGATAGCCCTTAACAGAACGTTTATTATCCATTGAGCAAAAACAAGGTGTACGGCCCCTTTCTTTTCGTGAGGTAACCATCAACGGGATAGTGTACCTGGATAATTTACAACAATTTTTGATACCACAGATCGATGAGGATGACCAAAATGAAATGTTTACTTCGTGCAAGATGGTGCACCACCCCACTACCTGGCTGACGTCCGAGGTTTTGTCAGTGTTCAGGTCAATAGACTGGCCGTGATGCGCCAGTAGCATGACCCCCCACGTTCCCCAGATCTCACACCACTCGATTTTCTTTTATGGAGATTCATCAAGGATATCGTGTTGTACTTCCTGTGCCGGCTTCTCTACCTGAACTTAGAGCAAGAATTTACGCCGCCACTGAGCAAGTTGGACCTGCAGTGCTACAGCGAGTTTGGGAAGAAACTAACTTCCGATGGGATGTGTGCAGGATAACCAACGAAAGTCGCATACAACATCTTTACTTTAAACTTGAAAGTGTTTCCCTATAAAATAACACTAAACCAGTTCTATATCTTCTTTCAATAAATTTGTATAAATTTTTGAAACACCTGGTATTTATTCTTACACAAATCATTACTATCAACATTTATGGTTCTATACACCAGCAAATATTACATCCAACACAGTACCATTTGCCATCATCATAACTAATTCAACTACGTCTATGAAATTTATTCGCAATTGGGGGATCTTTCTGACATTAGCTGCATTAGTTGTGCAGGTGTTACTTGCTGATGGCATACGGAAGTTTGGGTTGGTCTTCGAAGCGTGCTGGGGTATCCATAATTGTTAAGCAACTCATCCCGGAAAGTGAGGGTTCGAGTCCCGGTCCGGTAAAACTTTTCGTGTTGTACGAACAGGTAATATCTTTATATAGAAAGCATCAAATGTCAGAAGGGTTCTGCAATTTCGGTTAAATTTCATAAATTTAGTACAGTGGCAAGATCATCATTCTCTGTTTCATCAGATATTGTTAAAAACTAACTATATCTACTACTATTATAATAATATCAGCTCCTGCCTGCCACATTTCACAATGCACTCTATCGTTGCCCGGTCCGTAGACATAGCCTGACAGTTCGTTGGGTGCTGCGGAGGACACTGTGGTCGCGTCTACCCGTTGCGTTGTTTGTCGGTTCCCTGGTTGCAGCGGACAGTTATCGTGGTCCAAGGAAGCGTTGTCGCTGCCGGTGAGAAGTGTAGCCACACGCCGATATCCACAGCGAATTATCGTCCGTGCGTTAAGAATCTTAACTATATTCGTCACCCTCCGCTCTTAGTTACAAACGGACGAGTGGTTTGAGGCGCCATGTCACGGATTGCGCAGCCCCTTCCGCCGGAGGTTCGAGCCCTTCATCGGGTATAGGTGCGTGCGTGCGTGTGCGTGTGTGTGTGTGTGCGTGTGTGTGTGTGTGTGTGTGTGTGTGTGTGTGTGTTGTTGTTGTTGTTGTTGTTGTTTTTGTTGTTTTTCTTCTTCTTAGCATAAGTTAGTTTAAGTAGTGTGTAATTGTAGGGACCGACGACCTCAGCAGTTTGGTCACTTAGGAATTCACACACATTTGAGCATTTAAAAATATGTCATAGAAAAGTAAAGAGCAAATTTGTGACTTGAATGCCGTTTGTCGGAATCAGTTTTCATTGAGTACGACAATTCCAAAGGAAGATAATATTTTCTTGTTAATGTGATACACTTCTGCGTTATTAAAGAGATCGGAATACTACTTCCATTTAAGATAATAGTTTTATTCATGTGCAAAACAGTGCACTAAAGCTTATCCTCACAGTCTCAGCGCACAACGAAATATTAATGTACTGTCACGCATTGTACTACTGCGCGAATATCTAGCTGCAATTTTGGAAAGGCAGTAATATCCTCGTCTGGAAAAACAACTAAAAAATCAAACAGTAAGGCCCTTGATTACGTAGTGATTTATTTTTATATTCTTAAAATGGACACAGCAGACCTGAGTTGGGTCTAAACGAACTTCGTGAGATGAAATTAGGAATCGTGTTCATTTGTAAAATAGATGCGTTTTCTAATAGGGCACAGTTTAAATAAGCCTAAATAAGTTATGCGTTATGACTGTTTGACGAGGAACTTGTTCTTTGCGCCGTTGATATCCATTCTTCGTAGTAAATGTCACTTGTAGATAATCATATTTACAGTCAGTTCCACTAAAAAGTGTACACCGTTACCTGTTTGAAAGAAAAGACACTATTCTACACTACTGGCCATTAAAATTGCTACACGAAGTAGAAATGCAGATGATAAACGGGTATTCATTGGACGAATATATTATAGTAGAACTGACATGTGATTACATTTTCTCGCAGTTTGGGTGCATAGATTCTGAGAAATCAGTACCCAGAACAACCACCTCAGTTCGTAATAACGGCCTTGATACGCCTGGGCAGACAGAGCTTGGATGGCGTGTACAGGTACAGCTGCCCAAGCAGCTTCAACACAATGCCACAGTTCATCAAGAGTAGTGACTGGTGTATTGTGACGAGCCAGTTGCTCGCCCACCATTGACAAATTGGTGAGAGATCTGGAGAATGTGCTGGCCAGGGCAGCAGTCGAACATTTTCTATATCCAGAAAGCCCCGTACAGGACCTGCAACATGCGGTCGTGCATTATCCTGCTCAAATGTAGGATTTCGCAGGGATCGAGTGAAGGGTAGAGCCACGGGTCGTAACACATCTGAAATGTAACGTCCACTGTTCAAACTGCCGTCAGTGCGAACAAGAGGTCTCCGAGACGTGTAACCAATGGCACCCCATACCATCACGCCGGGTGATACGCCAGTATGGCGATGACGAATACACGCTTCCAATGTGCGTTCACCGCGATGTCGCCAAACACGGATGAGACCATCATGATGTTGTAAACAGAAACTGGATTCAACCGAAAAAATTACGTTTTGCCATTTGTGGACCCAGGTTTGTCGTTGAGTACACCATCGCAGGCGCTCCTGTCTGTCATGCAGCGTCAAGGGTAACCGCAACCACGGTCTCCGAGCTGATAGTCCATGCTGCTGCAAACGTCGTCGAACTGTTCGTGCAGATGGTTGTTGTCTTGCAAACGTCCCCATCTGTTGACTCAGGGATCGAGACGTGGCTGCACGATCTGTTACAGCCATGGGGATAAGATGCCTGTCATCTCGACTGCTAGTGATACGAGACCGTTGGAATCCAGCACGGCGTTCCGTATTACCCTCCTGAACCCACCGATTCCATATTCTGCAGTCATTGGATCTCGACCAACGCGATCAGCAGTGTCGCGATACGATAAACCGCAATCGCGATAGGCTACAATCCGACCTTTATCAGTGTCGGAAACGTGATGGTACGCATTTCTCCTCCTTACACGAGGCATCACAACGTTTCACCAGGCAACGCCGGTCAACTGCTGTTTGTGTATGAGAAATCGGTTGGAAACTTTCCTCTTGTCAGCACGTTGTAGGTGTCGCCACCGGCGCAACCTTGTGTGAATGCTCTGAAAAGATAATCTTTTGCATATCACAGCATCTTCTTCCTGTCGGTTAAATTTCGCGTCTGTAGCACATTCATCTTCGTGGTGTAGCAATTTTAATTGCCAGTAGTGTAACTATATGTTTACACGAAAATAGATATTGTTACTAATTTCACAACTACCGAAGAGTTAACCAACCGCCGCCATTATCGAATTTAGCTTGGCACGTTTTCGGCATGCCTTTCACGAGATTTTCTGCATAATCTCTCGGTAACGATCTCTATATCGTTCTCATTTTGTATGACAGCTGTTTCAAAGCATATATTGGCTTTCCTTTAAGCTTCATCTTAATATATGACCAAACATTTGCGATCGGATTTGCATCCGGAGACATTGCAAAATGGTTCAAGTGGCTCTGAGCACTATGAGACTTAACATCTGAGGTCATCAGTCCCCTAGAACTTAGAACTACTTAAACCTAACTAACCTACAGACATCACACACGTCCATGCCCCAAGCAGGATTCGAACCTGCAACCGTAGCAGTCACGCGGTTCCGGACTGAAGCGCCTAGAACCGCTTGGCCACCGCGGCCGGCGGAGACATTGCAGGCCAGTCTATCATGGGCACCCCTTTGTTTTGTTTTCTTGCTGTACAGAGACGGCTGCGATGTTTCGAATCATTATTCTGTTGAAGCACCCAGTTTGCCTCGTTCGAACAAAACAGCTTTTTAACGAATCTCAGAAGGCATTTTTGATAAATATTGCACATTTTTTTCGGCGTTTGAACTGGCTGTATGTAAGTGCAAGTACCACGTCGTGCACGCTAGCCATCTCTCTGATAAATCATCCACGTTTCCAACTTCTAAATATCGTTTGACTCACTTTGCGACGAATGTATTTGACGTAAGAAATTTAGCAGCAGCTCCATATGAAAGACTTGGTCCTTTTGTATGGTTTACGAAGAAACACTGCCTCGTGACGCTTCACACACTTTGCACTCATTTTAAACAGTAACCGTCAAAACAAAACATTCACCTCTCACACTTTTTATCTATACACTGTGCAATAGCGCATTGATTACAAAAAATGTGGTTCAAATGGCTCTAAGCACTATGGGACTTAACATCTGAGGTCATCAGTCCCCTAGACTTAGAACGACTTAAACCTAACTAACCTAAGGACATCACACACATCCATGCCCAAGGCAGTATTCGAACCTGTGACCGTAGCAGCAGCGCGGTTCCGGACTGACGCGCTTAGAACCGCTCGACCACAGCGGCCGGCATTGATTACAGATTCGTGACCACTACCAGAGATGTCGCTGCAGACGTTACATTTAAAGTTATGGCGTACACTTTCTTGTGGAACGTAACTGTACTTCAGAGTAATTGACACCACACATATCGAAAGCACTTTACGTAGTTCATGTTCGCGCTCAAAAGTAGTGTTGCAAAGGCTGTTCTCGATCAGAAAACATGGGGGACACAGTAATCGGAATTTGAAAGCCACACACTTTAGAATTACAAGCTTTAGAGGACGAGTATCATTAGTTTCAAAAATTACCTGAATTCCCCTCTTTCACTACTCAACTGCGATAAGCTTAGACTGACGTCCGTGTGGCCGTGGTTCCGTAGAACGGTGTCGCGCACGCGAGCTGAGTTCGAGCGGTTCCGGCGTAATTACGGCGTCGGGCAGCTGTGCCGGTGCCAGACACAGCGTGGCGCGGCCCGGTCGCCGGGGGATTCTCGGCTGGACGGATTGGACCGGCAACTTGGAGCCGACGGCCGAGTTGGCAGGCCGCGACCCCTACAGCGGTGGCTGTAGCTGCCGATAACCCGGCCCTGCAAAGCGCCGCCCTCAGCTCAGGGGCCGCCTGGGCCATAGCGAGCCGGCCGCTTCTTGCTGCTCCGTCGACAGTCGGGCACCTCAGCACTTTGCGTTCACCTCCAAAGCAGAAGGGGTAGATGCCATTCTGTCTCAGTTTATAAAACCGTTCGGGGAAGTGGCAACCGAACCATTCTTAAAGTTATATTAAAAATGAAGAAATTTGTCCAGCTGTTTTTAAGGTGTCGATTTTATTTCGGCAACTAGTTTCAACGTTGTAACAACGTCATCTTCAGGCCCATACACTTGTTGACGTCAACTGCGTGCAGCTGATACTAGAAGTCAGTGTTGAGATATGGACGTACTCCGTGTGGAAGGAGGATAGTCATCTTCCACCTTCCACACGGGGCACGTCCATATCTCAACACTGACTTCTAGTATCGGAAGCACGCAGTTCACGTCGACAAGTGTATGGGCCTGAAGATTGTAAGGTGCCTCTTACGTGAGGAAGACATTTTTACCAGTTTTAATAAATTATTGTCTCTTATTGATGTATTCACGATAGTTAGGAAGTGCTGTAATCCGTAGCCGGCCATGAGTCGGAGAGCATTTCCCACGCTGGCTGGCTAGGTGACGAAGCGACCATATGTGGCGCGTAGTGGGGTGGGGCTCGGCGCTGGACCGTAGCAACAAGCGTCAGCCTGGGAAATATACATGACGGGGAGTACCGCCATCTTGGCGCCAAAGTCACCGATTTTGATTATTTACATTTAATAATTAAAGTCATTTATGACAATATGAATACTAGGAGGAGCCTCTGGATGTTTAAAACTATTAATCATAATTTTGCCTCGTTAAAATTCACACCCGTTCATTAACAAATGGAGCTTAGTAAGTACGAACTTCATCGGAAATCCACGAACTGTGACGAAACTAGTAAGAGATACCGACTGCGCGCCAAAATCGGCAGTCGGCGTTAAGAGCTCTTCCTGTCTTGTTCGATGAGAGACATGCTCTCCGTTACGAGTTGTTTGTGAAGTGAGTGTTTCATTATTGATCTAATAGGAATAAAAGTGATATTACGGCATTCTGAATGTTAATTTCGAGTAAATAGATACCCCAAAGTTGACCGACAGCACTTCCAGATAATTAGCGTCCACAGGCAGAGACATCCAATGCGCCAATGAAGAATCTGAAAGGGACGACATTTACGAGAGCTGCACCGCGCACAGGTAGGACGAAATCCGACGACACGACCCACCAAGGCGGATCGAGGAAGTTCCGACTTACATTAGCAAATTCCGGGTGGAAATGCTGACCAGTTATACTGTACGTCACATACACCACCCTCTACGGACTAGCGGCTAAGCTGAGTAGTAACAGTATCAGTTCAGAAGCGAGAGGATCTTGCAAGATGACGTTGTTACAACGTTAAAACTAGTTGCCAAAATAAAATCGACACCTTAAATACAGCTGGAGGAACTTCTTCATTTTTAATATAAATTTATACCAGCTGATGTCCCACTGTCCTCCATTTCAACTATGGATGTACGAAGATTCTTAAAGTTAGTGTGTAGAAAGTGCGGCACTCGAGACATAAAATCGGATTTACGAAACATATGCGAACCTCACAAAAAATTAGTCCACCCAGAAGAAACCACCCTCGCACGAACTCCCGTGATACGTGTTCCTTGATTTGCAGAAAGTGTGTAACACTGTCTGCCGAGTGCTGTTGGTAAGCGGGGTGCACTCAGACCTTGTAAGACCAACTGAGGAGCTACTTGATTGGGAAGTAGTGGCAACAGCCAGGAGAGCGGTGTGCTGACCACATGTTCCTCCCTACCCACATCTGGTGATGCCTAAGGGCTGAGGATAACACGACGGCTGGTCAGTACCGTTGGGTCTTCAAGGCCTGTTTGGATGGTTGTTTTGTTTGTTTAATAGGTTTTTTAATAAATAAAATTCTCCTCAAATTTTATAAATAAAATTCTCTTTCAAATTCTAAAGGTGGCACGGGTAAAATACAGGGAGCGAAAGGCTATTTACAATTTGTACAGAAACCAGATGGCAGTTATAAGAGTCGAGGGGCATGAAAGGGAAGCAGTGGTTGGGAAGGCAGTGAGACAGGGTTGTAGCCTCTCCCCGATGTTATTCAATCTGTATATTGAGCAAGCAGTAAAGGAAACAAAAGGAAAATTCGGAGTAGGTATTAAAATCCATGGAGAAGAAATAAAAACTTTGAGGTTCGCCGATGACATTGTAAACCTGTCAGAGACAGCAAAGGACTTGGAAGAGCAGTTGAACGGAATGGACAGTGTCTTGAAAGGAGGATATAAGATCAACATCAACAAAAGCAAAACGAGGATCATGGAATGTAGTCGAATTAAGTCGGGTGATGCTGAGGGAATTAGATTAGGAAATGAGACACTTAAAGCAGTAAAGGAGTTTCGCTATTTGGGGAGCAAAATAACTGATGATGGTCGAAGTAGAGAGGATATAAAATGTAGCCTGGCAATGGCAAGGAAAGCGTTTCTGAGGAAGAGAAATTTGTTAACATCGAGTATAGATTTAAGTGTCAGGAAGTCGTTTCTGAAAGTATTTGTGTGGAGTGTAGCCATGTATGGAAGTGAAACATGGACAATAAATAGTTTGGACAAGAAGAGAATAGAAGCTTTCGAAATGTGGTGCTACAGAAGAATGTTGAAGATTAGGTAGGTAGATCACGTAACTAATGAGGAGGTATTGAATAGAGTTGGGGAGAAGAGAAATTTGTGGCACAACTTGACTAGAAGAAGGGATCGGTTGGTAGGACATGTTCTGAGGCATCAAGGGATCACAAACTTAGCATTGGAGGGCAGCGTGGAGGGTAAAAATCGTAGAGGGAGACCAAGAGATGAATACACTAAGCAGATTCAGATGGATGTAGGTTGCAGTAGGTACTGGGAGATGAAGGAGCTTGCACAGGACAGAGTAGCATGGAGAGCTGCATCAAACCAGTCTCAGGACTGAAGACCACAACAACAACATAAATAAATCCTCTGCTACCAGTCACGATTTTTTCTTTATTTTACTATTCGCTCGACGCGTTTCGAGAAATAATTCCCATTTTCAAGTGCGTTTTTTGTGTGTATTAAGCCATTTCTTTTGATGTTGTCAGTGTGTGTGAGTCTGCTTTATTTTGTTGACTTTTACTGTAATACATAAGAAACACGCGATTTTAGGTTGGGTATCAATTCTTTTTGTGAGGTTTGTGGCTAAAATTTAGAAGAATTTGTACTTACAGTTTTCTAATGGTCCGCTTGTGTACAGACTCAGACACACTTAACATCACACACAACTTGTTGTACACTTTACACATCGAAAATATCTTATATAGACAAAACAGTTACATGGATCTTCTTACAGGTAGTCCACAGAGATAACATTACGAAATAAATGGCTTAATACACACAAAAACGCACTTGAAAATGGGAATTATTTCTCGAAACGCGTCGTACGAATAGTGAAATAAAGAAAAAATCGTGACTGGTAGCAGAAGATTTATTTATTTATAAACAAACCTATTGTATCTACAGTCACAGGCTTTCAAAAACCATTTATAATGGATCAAATCAGATTTTGTTTGTTTGTTTAACACAGTGCGCCACTGCAGGATGTTCACGAAGGTCCGAGCTTAACGAATAGATTCTCAGATATGATTGTGCCTTGATGTCTCATAAGTAATAGAACCCAATACATTATCCTGGATGGAGAATGACCATCAGAGACATGGGTATCTCCAGGAGAACCCCACGGAAGTGTGATGCGAGCGCTCTTGTTCTATGTCCGGGATAATTCGGCTGCCCCTACCGTTCTCGTTTTATGCAAACCACAATTCTTTACGTGGCGTTCCAAAACCACGCACAAGACTTTCATTTCTCTCGCTCGCCACACGCAAACTGTTAGTCCCACAGGAAAATGAACAGGGCCTTTCTGTAAGAAATTTAATGTAGTTAAATTTTGTACTGGGATACGTTTTCACTGAATGCCGTGCTTTTCGAATTATTCAGGAAAAATGTGCAACGTGACCTTTAAACGTATCTCCACCCCCACACTCATCCCTCACAAGTCAGGATCTCTAGTAAATTGCTCGTGGTACTCTCTCCGACCACTGTATAAAAAATTCTCACTACACGAATTATTTTCGACATTCGACAGTCCTTGTTCTCTATTGATTGGGCTACTGCGCCACCAGCAAAGTCTGCCATTTCCTTAACATCATTAATTTAAAAGTCCACGTGAGCGCAATGAAACAAAAACCTTGTAAGGGGTTCACCACCCTGATGGAGCAAATGTAATCTCGATGTATTGCTCACTTGCTAGAACGACAATTCACAGGCGCTGCCTGAGACATAAATTATCTTTGCCCTTGTTAAAAGAGAGCTAAGAGAGCTGCAATAGAGTCGTAGGTCAGAGCAGTCTCTCCCGCAGTTGCAGTCACTCGCTGCTACAGAGTAGTTGTAGTCTGTCGCTGGTACAGTGCGGTTTACAGTTGTTAGTTGTTAAAGTCACAGTGCAGAACAAATGGTAAAATTTTATTGTATGGTACAGAATAATAACTGTGATCAGCCGCAGAACTAAATGATACCATAGAATGAGATAATGATGAACAAATTAACGATTGTTAATATAATGAAAAATCAACAGTGTAATTAAGTCAACCATGTTTTGTAAGGTAAATTTGATTATTTTTATTGGCATGTGCGTAGTTAAGTCACTTGTCTGAGATGGTAATATGAATTTGTTTCAATATTTTCTTTTGTGATTCGTCAGCACCACTGACCCAGATTGGTAATATGTTCAATTCTCCTGTGTAATGGATTGTAGATCTTTATCAATAACGTAAAAAAATTTTCTGAATATAATTGTTTTTACCAGTCAACTATAAAAGTATAGTTTCCCCTTAAGTCATTGCCAGTCGTGAGCCAGTCATTTACCTAAGTTAAAATATTCCAGAATTTTGTCAGATCATAGTCATGTGTTCTTTAGTAATCAGACGACCAGCTGTGCAGCTGTGCCACATGGCCATGGCGTAGCGCTTCTTACGTCAAAATTTGTGTTTTTCATGGGTTGAGATTTATCACTTTTCGTGCGTCAGAGCTTAATTATCCAAATTTCATTATTAAAAAAACACAAAATAATTTTTTACGTTATTGATAAAGATCTACAATCCATTACATGGGAAAACTGAATATATTACAAATCTGTGTCAACTGGTGCTGACGAATCACAAAAGAAAATATTGAAACAAATTCATATTAACATCTCAGACAAGTGACTTACCTACGCACATGCCAATAAAAATAATCAAATTTACCTTACAATACATGGTTGACTTAATTACACTGTTGATTTTTCATTATATTAACAATCGTTTATTTGTTCATCATCATCTCATTCCATGGTATCATTCAGTTCTGCGGCTGATCACGATTATTATTCTGTTCCATACAATAAAATTTTACAATTTGTTCTGCACTGTGGCGTTAACAATTACCAACTGTAAACCGCACTGTGCCAGCGACAGACTACAACTACTCTGTAGCAGCGAGCGACTACAACTGCGGCAGAGTCTGCTCTCACCTGCGACTCTATTGCAGCTCTCTTTTAACAGGGGATAAAATATTATATGTCTCAGGAAGCGACTGTGAATTGTCGTTCTAGCACGTGAGCAATACATCAAGATTACATTTGCTCCAGCTGGGTGGTGAGCCCCTTACAACGTGTTCTGAATATAATAATATTAATAATAAATATATTTCTGTGTAACAAATACTAAGAATATCAAAGACTATGAGTATAACGTGTCATAGAATTTTATATAATTGTATGATAAAGACTTGGATGAATAAAATGATCCCTGTAGAGTTTCGTACGAGGTACCTTCTGAGCCCGCGATTTTGTTGAGTGTCCTCCTGGTTGTGTCTCCAAGAATTGGGCAAGTGCAAAGCGGCTGGCACTGACCAAGTTTTAAGATCTGCTTTAAAAAGTTCACTCCTTTTCTCGTAGCGTTTACGCCAATTTTTTCTTCTTCACACTGACAGTAGGGTGTCTCTGATACGCCGATTCTATGTGAATGCACAAGGAAAGATCCATGATTGAGACGCGTTCTCTCAATGTATGTTATAATTTTCCTTGTATGTTTGGACGTCGCAAACCATGACTGTCTTGGTATGAATGTCTGTATATGTGCATAGTTTTTACTTCAAATAATAATATGGGGTTCAGGCCTGCTTATAAGTAAATCGCTGACTGGTAAAAATCGTGGTTTCACTGCCTTAAATATTATTCAAATGATAATTAGCGGTATAAAAGGTCGGTGTTTAACAAAGAATTTATGTAACATTGAGAAAATAGTGCAACTACATAGGTGATTATATCGTCTCTCTCTCTCTCTCTCTCTCTCTCTCTCTCTCTCTCCTCTCTCTGCAATAATATTTATTTATCGGAGGTTAACTACTACTCTTGTAAACAAACCACGCATATTTTTGTGCTATCTATGTGTGTTGACAACATAAGTAAATTGTTACAACCTAACGTAGACCCTCTACTCCAAATTATTGCCTACATAACAACATTGATGATCGTTAGCTTACAATTTGCCCGTTACTGCGAATGTGCGAAATATATGCGACGTCACCACTTATAAATATTTTCGTCCACGATTCCAAACGTAAGAAACCTATACCTTGTATAAAGAAGAAAAGAGGGGTAGAGAGACGATATAATTCGCGCCGAACGTGTGGCATGTTGTCAACAAACACGACTAGCTCAAGAATACGCGTGGTTTATTTAAAACTGTAGCAGTTAAGGCCCGATAGATAAATATCGTTGCAGAGAGTACCACGATATAAGCCTGATTCTATTTGTTAATCATTTACTTTATTATCACTACTTTTTTTGAGAAATGTCATTTTTGGTCTTTTATCGCTAGTACACACTGCTGTAATTTTGACAGCTACGATTGACAGCAAATCCAACGATGTTATATGGTTACAATTTGTTTATTTGTCTGTGTATCGTAATGATCTATGGCGCGGTAGCATGATTGTGATGTTTCCGTAGTGTGTAATCTTAGTGTTTATTTTGTTCGCCGACCGGAGTGGCCGAGCGTTTCTAGGCGCTACCGTCTGGAACCGCGAGACCACTACGGTCGCAGGTTCGAATCCTGCCTCGGGCATGGATGTGTGTGATGTCCTTACGTTAGTTAGGTTTAAGTAATTCTAAGTTCTAGGGGACTGATGACTTCAGAAGTTGTCCCATAGTGCTCAGAGCCATTTGAACCATTTGTTTATTATGTTCAATAAAATTATCTATGTAGTTTTCGTTTCAGGTTCGTCTGTTCATTTACTATTTTATCAGGGTCTGTCTGTGTGAGTGATGACATGAACACAGTGACAATGTTACATAGAACTAAAATTTTCAGATGTGTTTGAAATCCTAAGAGACCAAACTGCTGAGGTCACCGGTCCCTCGTCTTACACAGTACTTAAACTAACTTATGCTAAGAACGACACACACACACACACACACACACACACACGCCCGAGGCAGGACGCGAACCTCCGGCGGGAGGGACCACGCAGTTCGTGACATTGCGCCTCAAACTGCGCGGCTACACCACGCGCCACATAGAACTCCAAACGGATTTCAAATGAACGTTGTAGAATATATATAGTTAACTTTATTGAAATCATGCAGCTCGATTCTGGATAATCGAAACAAAGTAAAAGCATACACACTGCAGGAACATAATACGGCTCTGAGCACTATGGGACTAAATTTCTGAGGTCATCAGTCGCCTAGAACTTAGAACTACTTAAACCTGACTAACCTAAGGACATCACACACATCCATGCCCGAGGCAGGATTCGAACCTGCGACCGTAGCGGTCGCGCGGTTCCAGACTGTAGCGCCTAGAACCGCTCGGCCTCCTAGGCCGGCCAGAAACATAATAAAGATTATACTATCACGCTATAGATGATTTCGATACATATATACATAAATAAACTGTAACCATACGGCATCACTGGATTTGCTACCAATCGTAGCTGTCCAAACTGCAACAGTATGTACCACAATAAATGATGTAAGATGATATTCCCCAACATCAGCAAAAAGTAAAATAAACAAACAAAATTAGGCTGCAATTGAAGTTTCTTATGCAGCAGGAAGATAATAAGACAGAGACAGAGGCTCGACGCAATAATAATGCAAAGCCAACACACGATCAAATAAAACTTATTAGTTATAAATTTGCAATTCTCAACAACGCTTATTTGTTTGTAAATAGCCTGATAATGACAATAGATTTCAAATATGCTTCGTATTATCGAACAACAGCAAAAAATATGAATTACCGCAGCATTCAGGTTCAATTCTATTATTACTATAAGAAGACGTGAAGACTGTGTCCCGTATACCAGGTACGTCTGCGCAGTTTATATCAGTGTCTGTTACAGACCAAGCTCGCTTTGTGTTGCAGCTTGTTTCCTGGCGGTAAATTACAGGGGCGACCTCGACCAATTGCGGTTTGCTGGAAGCAATTAATGCGACCGGTGAGCCGTCGCGAGAGCTGTGAGGGGAGCAGTCGGCCGAAAGTGACCGATGCGGGTAGTCGGGAGGCCCGCAGAGTAGCGCAAGCGATACTCGGGGACGGGAATTATGCAGATGTGCGGCCGGCGAAGGCCCGCGAGCGCGAGCGGCGCACGCATGAATATTCACACCTTCTGGCGGCGCAGAGGGCCGGCCAGGTGGCTGCGATGCATTGCACCGAGGCGCTGCCGCAACCGTAAACCTCTCTCATCTGCGTCTGCACACCACAAGGCACCTTACGGAGGGCACTTCTGCTCTGGGGCGTCCCAGTACCAGATTCCGTACGCTATATGGTATCTGTGCGAACCTACTTCAAAAATACCCTGTTTACCAGAAACTGCAATCAGAATCTAAAACAGCAGCAAATTTACATTTATTTGAGTGCAGTGATATTTGTTTTTTCCCAGGGGGCGGTGGTAGGGGAGAGGGAGTCATCACTCTGATTTGTTTGAAGGGGTCTGTCCTTTGCTAATACATGTACCCAATATCTTCATATATTTCTTGGATATATCACAGTCCCTGTCTTCCCCTACAATACCCGCCAATTCCATCTACTACACGGACGTTACTTCCTGTTGTCTTAATACTCTCCTATCATCCTGTCCCCTCTTCTTGTAAAAGTTTACAACATCCCCTCCACTCCGCAGCAATATCATTTGAGTTACGTGCGCAATGTCTAGTTTGTCATCACCGTCATTCAATTATTATCAGAGACGTATCAAATGTTTTCCTGAGAAAATAAAAATAAAAAGGATTACAACTAAATACTTGGAAAAACAAGTCAGGAACTCTTTATTTTTCGGCAAATTCAAAAAGTAAATTTCGTAATGACCTGAGCGTAAGGCCAAAAAAACTTTATGAAAGAAATTCAGTGCTGCTCTATTGCTTGTTCTTCTCCGAATAAAAACGTTTTCGTGCATCGCTCGAGGTTTTCACTAGCTTCGCCGTATTTAAGACGTTTTCTTAAGGCAACCTCCCAAAACCGTGTAGTTTTGGATGCTTGCTATATTTATCTCTCATTTTCAGTGAGTCCAATTGCTTTATGGTAGAGCGGCTCCGTTAATGGCTCTCAATGTTCTCGCTCGATTTCTGGTTTAAAAAATTCCACTACGAAAGCATCTTTGAGAAGTAGGCCATTATGAAAATGTGTTTGACAAGTATGTACGTTTGAAAAAGCCACTACTCAACAAAAGAAAAATTACAGAAAAGAAAAACTAATTCCAGTCCTCTAAGGGAAATAATGAGACATCTCAGGTAAATACACACCAGTAAAAAGTACTTGAATACGCTAGAGCGGACTGTGTATTTGATATGTATAATTTTGCAAGTCGCCACTTAATTATAGTCAAATTTCACCCATGTCCCATGCTTGCGGACTGCAGTTGATGCGTGACAGGACAGCGGAATATGTTGCTGGTCATGTAAGTTGACTTCGCAGGTAAATGGCTTTGTCCATACATCATGCTTAGTTTGCTCAGTCCGTAGAGTACTCGTCCGTGGCAAGCAAAGGTCCCAGGTCCCAGGTCGTGTCTTATCTTCGTGGGCCTTGCGCGCAATGTATGTTGGCGGCAGTAGAATCGGATGACAGTAAGCTTCAAATGCCGGTTATCTACATTTCCCCAGTAGTGTTTCTAGAGAAGAACGTCGCCTTTCGTCCAGGTATTCCCATTTGAGCTCCGGAAGTATCTCCGTAACACTTACGTGTTGTCCGAACTTACCGTAACAAATCTAGCAGCCCGCCTCTGAATTACCTCGATGTTCTCCTTCAATCTGACCTGGTACGGATCCAAGACACTCTATCAATACTCAAGAATAGGTCGTACCAGCGTCCTACATGCGGTCTCCTTTACAAGTGAACCACTCTTTCCTAAAATTCTCCCAATAAACCGAAGTCGACCATTCGCCTTATCTATCACAGTTCTCACATCCTCGTTCCACCTCAGATTGCTTTACAACGTTATGTCCAGATATTTAAACTACTCGACTGAGTCAAGCGGGAGAGTATTAATGCTGTATTCCAAAATTACGGGTTTGCTATTCCTACTCAGCCGTATAAACTTTCAATTTCTGTGTTTATAACTAGCTGTCACTTATCATGCCAACTATAAATTTTGTTAATGTCATCTTGTTTCCTCCTACAGTCATTCAACGAAGACATCTTACCGTACGCCACAGCATCATTAGCAAACAATCGCAGAGTACTGCACATCCTGTCCGCCTGTAATACAGAATATAGCAGATGTCCTATCATACTTCTCTGGGGCACTCCTGACGATACCCTTGTCTCTGATGAACACTCCCCGTCGAGGTCAACATACTGGGTTCTATTACTTAAGGAGTCTTCGAGCCACTCACATATCTGTGAACTTATGCCATATGCTCGTGCCTTCGTTAACAGCCTGCAATGGAGCACTACGTCAAACACTTTCCCTTAATCTAGAAATATTGAATCTATCTGTTTCCCCTCATCCATAGTTCTCAGTACATCATGTGAGAAAAAGGCAAGCTGAATTTCGCATAAACGATACTTTCTAAAAATCAGGCTGATTCATGGACGTAAGCTTCTCAGTCTCAAGAAAGTTTATTGTATTCGAACTGAAAATATGATCAACGATTCTGCACCAGAACTGGTGATTTATTTGCTTGCAAATCTTTCAGTGTTTCTCTACGCCAGGTATGCGCATTACTTTATCGTCCATACGGGAGTCTGTCCTATGGCCAAATGACGGTGTGTTTGTATGATTCTCTTGCGTGAACGATTTCTTGATCGGTACTGATCAACAAGGGACTGTACGAAAGACTTACACCTGCTTGGCGATTTTACATACGTCCAGAATTTTCTCGGGGATTCTGCCAGATCTTTTGCGAAGGTGTGACGGGGGTAATCGTTCTATGCTTCGCGCATCGAACTTTTCGCAGACGCACGAATCTCTATTAACCTTATGCGTTCCCTTTTGAACTGAGAGTGTGTAGTCTGTGCTTTCGCAGCATCCGCCGAATTTCGTTGTTAAACCATGGTGAGTCTGTTCCATCCCTCATCCACTTACTAGTCATATAACTCTCCAGACCACGATTTACAATCCACTTAAACTTTGCCCATAATTCGTCCACATCTTACTGGAACTAAGTGATGCCAATTCACTGTCTATGTGAGATGTTAATAACTGCTTATTTGCTCTGTCTAGCAAAAAGGCTCTCCTACCCTTTGTGCTTCATTTATTAACATTCGTAATCATAGTTGCATTCCTACTTCTTGAAAACGCTTATGAAATTATGAAATATGCGTAATGTACAAGAACAGCACCCAATTTTTTTTTGTAAACTTCTCTATGGGAACTCCTCTTCATACTTCTGAAGAAGGGTATCGTTTGCGCATTCAGCCGTTTACGCTTCGCAGTTGAAAGCTGTCAAAAGCGCTGCCACGTGTTTCGGGATTTACTAAAACTGAGTCGACTGTTAGCAGTAAAGAATAGATGTATTAATACTTCACGCATGATGCGGCATATTTTTTACGAATCTTAGTATTTATGACGTCATATCTCTTGAACCAGTCAGAAGACTGATGATTCAAAAAGAAATCTCATAAACTATGTGTTGTACAACGACGCGGCTACCCCGCGCGGTCTTAAGTTACGTTGTGCAAGACGCGACAGTTGGCTGCGACTGCGACGCTGCCCCCTCCTCTTTTCCCACCCTGGCAGACGGCGACACGGCCGCAACGCGACAGGAGTCGTCGCTGTGTCCCAAGCTCCGGTCGGCGGCGGCGGATTCAAATACATAAGAAAAATAAGAATTCCGATTTTCTTGCTGTAAAAAAATACTGTATGTTAATGCAACAAAGTTACATCGGCTCCCACAGTTAGTTTTTCGATACAGATTCTCCTTTTACTTTAAAAAATTCAAAAGTATCTCTTCCGGTTTTGCGTGTTCTTTTCGCTGTATATTACTTCTCTATCAATTGTGAGGAAAGTAAAAGGCACAAAAAATTGATGTTTGCGTATCTTACAGTTTCACATCACAGCTTGATAATGAGGTGTCTATTTTTCCGATATTCGTCAGAGTTATTCCGATACTTAATTTACAAGCGACCTACTGCATAAAATTTGAATTGTCTACAGTGAAAAATGTGGTCGCTGGCTACTTTACGTATGGTTCACGTTAGGTCATACATCGTTGTCGATGAAAAGAAGCTAACATATCGAAATTATTTTTAAAGTTGAGATCAGAATGATATCGATCTCCGTTTCCGAGATTTGGGCACATATATCTCCGGGAGCGTCGCGACTAGCCGCCAGTTCTGTCGACGCGCAACGAGAATCGTGTGGTCATCACACGATAGAGAATGCATTTGTTTTGTTTCGCTGAACATTTGGGCCTAATGAAACCATTTTATGTCATATATTTGCGGTATGAGTTACTAATATTTCTCCATATGCTCTTGACAATTTCATTTAAAATGCCACGAAATGTAGGTTTCTTGAAGCCAAGTGATCAAGCAGAACCCATTTTCTTGGTTTTGCTGAGGCATCTGAACCTGTTCCAAGCTTTCTTTCTCGTTTATTTCTCTGATACGAGTCCCGAATATTCCTCCATCTGTTTTTGCACATTTCACCTAAAATTCCAATGAAAGATAAGTTTATTAACAATAAGCGCAAGATAGCGTCATTGCATTGTTTCAAGTTCTTGACAATAAGATACGGTTACACCTTTAACATCTCTAGAATTTTCATTCTGAACGTCTACAGTATACACTGGCAGAAATGTGGAAGAAATAATGTCCGTGCTTGTTCACAAAATTTCCCCAAATTATACGTGTCAGTTTCTCCCATGCAGAAATTTTTGGAATAAGCTAAGGCAACTTTCATAGCCGACTGACTCTTTATTCCCATCCAAATGAACTTCCATATTCTTATAATCTGACAGCATACATCGTTATGGATGACTTGAACATTTAATCTTGCCAAGCTTCACTCAAAAGATGACTCCAGGATTTACAAAAGACGAATTTCAATTGTGAACTGTGTCAGACCAGAAGGGCCTTGTAAAACAGTAGTGCACTTTTGGCACAAGTTTTTTGAACACCATCTTCTACCAATGAATTGAAGTGAATGTGACAAATTACTTATTGCAGCATACTGTTTGCGCAATCTGTTGAGAAACGCCTTCCTCAAAAACGAACATCTATTGATTACAGAAAGCTGTACAACAATCTGGTGGTGGTTTTTTGCAACTAGAAGGTATCATCAAGACACCAATCTACCGTTTACTTTCAAAGTGAAGGTATTGTAAAATGTAACTTTCTCGTTGTACTTTACATTGTTCATTTTATAATGTACTTGCCGTTTTCAATTTTTGTCGTCACAAAAAAGAGTAATGCGAAAATTGACCTTCAAGTTCATGTTCATCATTCTAATTCTACATGTGCATGGATTATACTGATTTTCATAACAGGCCTGAAAAATTTGCATTAATGGGAAAATATTATATATTTCACTCACTTGCCAGTTTCAACTGTGCACCAATTTCTTCCCAAATTCTGTCTCCGAACATAGTGTGTCTATATTTAGGGTTCTTCAAATCGTGAAGGCAAGGATGTTGCGAGACCAGCTCACAGAGCATCACATCCTGTGAGTGGCTCATTTCAGTTTTCCTTGACTGGCTCAACATCTTTCTGGCAGCCGTACGTCTTTCCAGTTTCAACTGTGCACCAATTTCTTCCCAAATTCTGTCTCTGAACATAGTGTCTCTATATTTAGGGTTCTTCAAATCGTAAAGGCAAGGATGTTGCGAGACCAGCACACAGAGCATCACATCCTGTGAGTGGCTCATTTCAGTTTTCCTTGGCTGGCTCGACATCTTTCTGGCAGCCGTACGTCTTTGTGTCGTCCGACTTCCGTCGCAACACTGCTCACTGGTGCAGTGCTGCGACAGCTGCCGCAACAGTCGCGCGTCGCATCCCAAACTCGAACTGCGCATGCGCCAGCGGGCAACTTCTGACGTCAAGTAGCGACCCGTCGCAGTCGCTAGTATGCGTCGCGTCTTGGACAACGTACCTTTAGGCGTCTTGTCGCGGTCCGTACGGCTCCCACCGTCGTAAGTTCGAGTCCTCCCTCGGGCATGGGTGTATGTGTTGTCCTTAGAGTAAGTTAGCTTAAGTAAGATTAAGTAGTGCGTAAGCTTAGCGACCGATGACCTCAGCAGTTTGATCCCCTAGAAAAAAAAAAAAAGAAAGACGTATCTGTGAGGAACATTCATCAGCATTTGTGGATACTGTCCTCGAAATATGCGCGAATAGAGTTAGTAGCAAAGGAGTGATGAATTTAAACGTCATGCATGATGCGGCAGTTTCCTACACATCTGAGCATTTATGAAGTCATATATCCTAATATAGCCATACAATTTTGTAGGTACATTCTGCAGCATATGTAGGTACTGACTGCAAATTGTGTTGGGAATAGAATTGGTAGAAAAGAAGTTTTTAAACGCCATTCATGATACGACAGTTTTTCACGCATCTCATTGTTTACGATGTCATATCTCCTGACCTATTATAGGTAGTTGGTTCTTACCACCACAGCAATTGTTTCCCGACAGTAAGGGAAATGTGTACTACGTTCGGGTGAAATCGGTCCAGTGGTTTAGGAGGAAATAGGGATATACATACATTCAGTACACACATATAATTTACACTACTGGCTATTAAAATTGCTACACCAAGAATAAATGCAGATGATAAACGGGTATTCATTGGACAAATATATTATACAAGAACTGACATGTGACTACATTTTCACGCAGTTTGGGTGCATAGATCGTAAGAAATCAGTACCCAGAACCATCACCTCTGGCCGTAACAACGGCCATGATAAGCCTGGGCATTGAGTCAAACAGAGCTTGGATGGCGTGTATAGGTACAGCTGCCCATGCAGCTTCAACACGATACCACAGTTCATCAAGAGTAGTGACTGGCGTATTGTGACGAGCCAGTTGCTCGACCACCATTGACCAGACGTTTTCAATTGGTGAAATATCTAGAGAATGTGCTGGCCAGGGCAGCAGTCGAACATTTTCTGTATCCAGAAAGGCCCGTACAGGACCTGCAACATGCGGTCGTGCATTATCCTGCTCAAATGTAGGGTTCCGCAGGCATCGAATGAAGAGTAGAGCCACGCACGGGTCGTAACACATCTGAAGTGTAACGCCCACTGTTCAAAGTGCCGTTCAAAATGCGAACAAGAGGCACCCCACACCATCACGCCGGGTGATACGCCAGTATGGCGATGACGAATACACGCCTCCAATGTGCGTTCACGGCGATGTCGCCAAACACGGATCGACCATCATGACGCTGTAAACAGAACGTGGATTCATCCGAAAAAATGACGTTTGCCATTCGTGTACCCAGGTTCGTCGTCGAGTACACCATCGCAGGCGCTCCTGTCTGTGATGCAGCGTCAAGGGTAGCCGCAGCCATGGTCTCCGAGCTGATAGTCCATGCTGCTGCAAACGTCGTCCAACTGTTCGTGCAGATGGTTGTTGTCTCGCAAACGTCCCCATCTGTTGACTCAGGGATCGAGACGTGGCTGCACGATCCGTTACAGCCATTCGGATAAGATACCTGTCACCTCGACTGGTAGTGATACGAGGCCGTTGGGATCCAGCACGGCGTTCCGTATTACCCTCCTGAACCCACAGATTCCATATTCTGCTAACAGTCATTGGATCTCGACCAACGCGAGCAGCAATGTCGCGATACGATAAAATACAGTCGGGATGGACTACAATCCGATCTTTATCAAAGCCGGAAACGTGATGGTACGTACTTCTCCTCCTTACACGAGGCATCAGAATAACGTTTCAGCAGGCAACGGTGATCAACTGCTGTTTGTGTATGAGAAATCAGTTGGAAACTTTCCTCATGCCAGAAAGTTGTAGGTGTCGCCACCGGCGCCAACCTTGCGTGAATGCTCTGAAAAGCTAATCATTTGCATATCACAGCATCTTCTTCCTGTCGGTTAAATTTCGCGTCTGTAGCACGTCATTTTCGTGGTGTAGCAATTTTAATGGCCAGTAGTGTAATAATATGTATGGGTATCGCAACGTCCCTACTTCTGGAATTGCAAACTCTCCTGTTGCGCTCGTCGACAGTTCGGAGCAGGAACGGCTTCCGGAAGGCATAAGCACGCTGTAGCGGTCGGGATGAGTGACCGCTGTAGTGGGTGATGAGGCTCGCTGTGATAGGTCATGTCTGCATTTCACAACCCTGGGCAAGGCCGCAATGCTGCAGTGGCAGGCAGCAGGCGGCGCTGCATCATAGAAACAGTACTAGTTGAATAATCCCTTTATTTCATAAAAAGCTACAGCGGCGAAGACGGTAGTGGGAAGGTGGCCAGTGCCCTCTGTGACGTAGGCTGCCCTTGGCAGGCGAGGCGTGCTGGCGGCAGCACCTGTCTGGCAGGCGGCGGCACGTGGCTCTCTCCCTGAGGCGGCAGCCGGGTAGCTGATGCCGTCCGCACGCGGCTGGAGCGTTGATTCTGGAACGGAGATGAGCAGCGTGCATCTGACAGCGCACGGCGCCCGCGGCCGCTGCTCGCAAGGGGACGCAGGAACTTCCCCCGGCGGTTTAACCGTATTGACAGGCTGTACAGGGCCTGTCTATAACGTAGGTAAATAGCAACACGTAACTCCTTACCGTTTTCGAGAAAATCGTCCTTCAAAATTTTTTGGTTTGCTTACATACTTTTTTTGGTGCTAGTATTCAAGAAATCCACAGCCGAGCAAGTAACCACTTAATTTCATAAGCGGAAGGTCTCTGGTTCGGCTCTCGCTGCGGTACTTTTTTTGTCATTCCTACATAATTCTAGCAACGGATTTATAAATTCCTCTGAACTTGTTGCAGTTTACCGAGTCCAAATTTCCCTTTTTGGGATGTTATTCTGTCCGCATTTCTGAAATCTTTAGGCATTGTGTCTTCCTCCAGCACCTCGCCAGAAGCTGATACTGACAGACGGGCACACAAGAGAGCCCTATGGTCTTTCCCCAGCATCAGTTCAATATCATTAGGAGTAGTAGTTAACTTTTCAACACCTCCTGGGCTATGCTAATTTCATCGGTTAAAGGCTTTCTAGCTGCTCGTTTGTTCCGTTGATGGGATACCATTTTCGTGTTAGCTTGCTTCCTGATGCCTTCTTACACAACCCTTAAGACACCACTATCGTATCAGTAACGATGAAGTAAACACAGGAATATTTTATTGGTATGCATGCGACAACATATGTTCCAAAACGCCGCGCGTAAAATCGGGATTCTTCCGTGGCTCATACCTCGGGTTCTGTTGGTGATAAAAAAGTAGGGCCAAGTGTTACGTAGCCCTGGGGCTAGGAACTATTTACATACACATTAGAAGGATCGTATTAGTGTCAGAAACCCACAGTGTAGGGTCTAAGTATGAATATTATACGCTTCCTCCTGCTTAGGCAGATGCAGCAAATCGGTTCGTTACTTTTGCGTTTGATACGGTCCACTGTAGAGCTTAAGGACCTTATGGGAGCACCATTACCTTAAGGGTGGTTTGTTACCACATCTAAAAAAAAAGGATTTCCAGTATCACAAATTTCCAGCCAACCGGTTGCAAATAGAATTTTAGAATTTTACATTCTATTTCCAACCAGTTGGCTGGAAATTTGTGATATTGTAATTAAGTACGGTTGCTGATCACAGCCATGTTCAAAAAATTAAAAAGGTTTTCCCCATTTTCTCGTACCAAGACCGAGCCACGGATTCTAAGACGGCTCTGCACATCAAATTGTGATTTTTACGATGTACTCAGTATTCTCGATCTCGAACAATCTTGAAATTTTTCTTGATGTCGTTATCCGTTTCCGGTATACAGAGGTTCAAAGTTAGCCTACTAGCACACGTAAAATAAGCACGTATTATCGGTGTGAGGCGAAATCGTAGTTTATAAAGTGACGTAGCACGGAGAAATATGATGTATTGTGTCTCCTTTATCATCAGAATGGTTCTGAGAACTCAGAGTTGTAGCACTGAAGCACATCCAAAATTGTTGTGCACGTGAAGTCCTTTCTGAGGTGTAAAATTAGTTTTTAGTTATTTCAGTTTCACGTGAGTAAACTATCAAAATTTTATACCCCATAAAGTTCTTTTCACATGAGTGATATGCCTTGTTGTGGCAGGGAAACGCAGGGAACCATCGAAAAATGCTCTTATCGGAACACAAGAAAGATTAATATGTTTCTGTTTAAAAGGCTCTGGCTGAAAAGTGGGATACTAGCTGCCTCGTTCTACCTCTATCAGCACCTTTAAAAATATTCCCAAAAATCTTGGCACCCGAACACATTCGCACATTTTCTATGCTGAGAGAGAAAACACTGGTAGTGGCAAAAGGGATGGAAAAGCAATAAAAATGGAAAATAGAGGATAGTGGATGTGGTACAGAACGAGCGAAGGAGACAATGGCAGTGTGAGAGAAAGCAAGAAACACAGAGGCAGTGCAACAGAACAGCGCTAGAAAAGGAGTGAAGGAGCCTGTGACAATGACAACGAGGAAGAGAGAGATTGTAACAGTGAGAACAGAAAGCAACAGTGGGAAGAAAATGAGATAATAGCAGTAAGAGAGAGCAAGAGGGAGACAGAGCAGTGACAGGAGAAAGTAGCTGTATGACATTTAGAGACAGAAAGAGTTGAGATGACCTGAATGAGAGAGTGAGTATGGGCAAGTCGGAGGAAATGGGTATGAGCGACTTAACAGCGATGGACTAGTGGATGTCAGCGAGATAGTGTTAGGGATGCTTTTGGGAGCGAGAGTCCATTTGTATGTTAAAAAGAGCGCAAATATCTTCGCGTGCCAAAATTCTCGTGGAAAATTTTGAAGGTGCTGAGGAAGGTAGAATGAGGCTGCAATTTTCAGTCAGAGTCTTTTAAACAGGAGCATATTCGCGTTTATTATGCTTCGTTAGGAGCATTTTTCCGCTGCTTTGATACATTCCCACAGATATATTTGTATAGATTTTCAGATGAAACTGGCCTTTAAATTTCATTAAAAAGATAAGACTGTTTTGGCAGTAAATCCTTTATCTGTAGGTGCTGCCGGTTTCACAGCATTTCAGCTGCATCATCAAGAAAATATAAATAAAATGTTAAGTATACGCGGGGCGAACATACTTGCACAATCAAGTCACAAAGAAAGAATGGGATGACCCATCGTTCACAGTCAGCATTTATTCGCTAGAGCATAAAATAATATAGAACGCTCTCGTGATACTCTCCCGTGATACCTAGAAAGGACGAAAGCTGACTACGAACACTGGGTTATCCCATTCTCTTTTCTCCATCATGACTTGATATTATATGTTCGTTCCGTAGATACTTTTCATTTTAGATATGTTTTTCTTCCTTTACATGAGCTTTAGTCTACCAGTTTGTACAGATTTCGCCTGATAATACAGCTAAAATGCTGCGAAGCTAACAGCTGAAGCGGTCTTATCTTTCAAAATGGTACATCTTTGCTGCGGCTGCCAAGTCTACTGCTTTAAATTAGTTAATCAGTGTGCGTGTGTCTGTGATATAGTAACAACGCGCTGGTTTCTCATGCCCACTACTATAGCCGTGGTATCAAGTGCTGAAGAAGAGAAATTTGTTAACATCGAGTATAGATTTAAGTGTCAGGAAGTCGTTTCTGAAAGTATTCGTATGGATTGTAGCCATGTATGGAAGTGAAACATGGACGATAAATAGTTTGGACAGGAAGAGAATAGAAGCGTTCGAAATGTGGTGCTACAGAAGAATGCTGAAGATTAGATGGGTAGATCACATAACTAATGAGGAGGTATTGAATAGAATTGGGGAGAATAGGAGTTTGTGGCACAATTTGACGAGAAGAAGGGACCGGTTGGTAGGACATTTCTGAGGCATCAAGGGATCACAAATTTAGCATTGGAGGGCAGTGTGGAGTGTAAAAATCGTAGGGGGAGACCAAGAGATGAGTACACTAACCAGATTCAGAAGGATGTAGGTTGCAGTAGGTACTGGGAGATGAAGAAACTTGCACAGGATAGGGTAGTATGGAGAGCTGCATCAAACCAATCTCAGGACTGAAGACCACAACAACAACAATCAAGTGCTGTGTGAACGTGTATTATTTTCATATCATTTTTTCATGATATCAAATGTGAAAAATTGCAGTGAAAAAAAGAGGTGCTACCAAAAACAAAAAGTGGAAGAGGTAAGTGCGCAAGGTCACCCACACCTATACAGGGTGTTACAAAAAGGTACGGCCAAACTTTCAGGAAACATTCCTCACACACAAAGAAAGAAAATATGTTATGTGGACATCTGTCCCGAAACGCTTACTTTCCATGTTGGAGCTCATTTTATTACTTCTCTTCAAATCACATTAATCATGGAATGGAAACACACAGCAACGGAACGTGCCAGCGTGACTTCAAACACTTTGTTAGAGGAAATGTTCAAAATGTCCTCCGTTAGCGAGGATACATGCATCCACCCTCCGTCGCATGGAATCCCTGATACGCTGATGCAGCCCTGGAGAATGGCGTATTGTATCACAGCCCTCCACAATACGAGCACGAAGAGTCTCTACATTTGGTACCGGGGTTGCGTAGACAAGAGCTTTCAAATGCCCCCATAAATGAAAGTCAAGAGGGTTGAGGTCAGGAGAGCGTGGAGGCCATGGAATTGGTCCACCTCTACCAATCCATCGGTCACCGAATCTGTTGTTGAGAAGCGTACGAACACTTCGACTGAAATGTGCAGGAGCTCCATCGTGCATGAACCACATGTTGTGTCGTACTTGTAAAGGCACATGTTCTAGCAGCACAGGTAGAGTATTCCGTATGAAATCATGATAACGTGCTCCATTGAGCGTAGGTGGACGAAACTAAAATGAGCTCTAACATGGAAATTAAGTGTTTCCGGACACATGTCCACAAAACATCTTTTCTTTATTTGTGTGTGAGGAATCTTTCCTGAAAGTTTGGCCGTACCTTTTTGTAACACCCTGTATAATTATTTCATTTTCTTGACGCAGGAGAACTCCCATCTCCATTTTTGTGAAATCCCGTCTGTGTTCGTGAAATTAATTCTGTTTCTGGCGCTGTTTTCTGTAATGGAGTCAAAGCATAAACAGCAAGGAAAACTCTTTTTACTTTTCACCGCGTGTTGATGTTGTGTGCAGATTAGCTTTTGTTCTTGAGAAAATACAAGTATTTTGTTCTTACAAATTCCTCATATAATATGGACGTATATACGGCATTTTCAGAAATCGTAATGTGGAAAGATCAGCAAAAACACATGAAACATAGTAATAGAATGTGAGCGATGTCCATGCAAGCCTACCGGTCCACAATCGTTCGTAGTGAAACCAGGGGTGCAAGACGACCGTCAATGTCCATTGAATGGCAGAGTTGAGAGGACATTTCATTTTAAATGATAATGTAACAGATCAATAGATTAGCTGTAGCACGAGCACGATAAAAAAAATCTCAGCAATGTCCATTTAGCAACGAAAACTGACTTGGGCAGCCCCCTTTGTTCGCGGAAAAGGGCCGTCGGTGGCGGGGGAGGGGGAGAGTACATGGCGACCCATTCTTGTGAGTTTCGTAAATCTCTTCGTCAATACTAGGAGCAGCATTTCTGTCTTGCCGTTTTCATTTTCCGGAACAGCCTGAACTGCCACCGGAAATGGGCAACGGGAAACGTAATTTCTTGCGAACCGATTTTCTGCTCAGATACCGTGCGTCACAGACGGAAGTTACGAGGACCGGACGCTAGCAGCACTGGCTCACCGCAGCCCAGATTTTGCTCTCAGGGCAGCCGTTACCACTTCGGTAACTCGTACAGCACACATCAGCCTCAGACGGCAATATCATCTGTGGAGCCATGCAGCCCACATCCAAACTTTGGTGTTTTTTTAGCAGTAAGTCACTTGTCTCTGCCGCCTTCTTATGACAACATTCTCTTTCCTGCCAGCTTGTCACCCCGCAGGCCCGTAATGCTCTGTCATCAACAGTGGCGTCATTTCCCGTTTTGAGACATTAGACGGTTTCGGCATACAACAATATTATTTCAGAATCCATGGAATGGATTTAAATGGATAAAATATAGTTTATCAAGACGCCCCTTTAAAACTGATATTTTATCCATTTACACCACTACAGACTAGGAGGATACTTAGATTTAGAAAACAAGGTACTGGGTTACATATGCATGTATTCAGCGTTTTTAGAAATTTAACCCCTTTAGGGATGAAATAATGGGCCAAAGCTTTTTAAAAAATAGTTACTAAAAAACTTCGAAAGCATTTTTAAAACTACATCTATGAAAACTGGAATTTGACTTCTGAGTTAGAAACAAAAAAATATGTCATGGGATGAACGTTTCTATGGAAACATCGCCACAAGAACTGAAAAGGCAGGATTAAGAAAACCACCTCCTCCAGCCAGCAGAATCAGTTTTTCGCCAGAAGTACGTTCGGCAATGACTATATTTCTATGGCACTAACTACCGTGAAAAGTTTAGAAGGTGTTGAAATTTGTGAACTACATCACAATAAACCATGCAACCGCGACAAATCTGGTCTGAAGATTCAGACATGACCAGGGCGTGACAACACACAAATTCGTTTGTAGAGAAAAAAAAAAGTGCAGACCATACAATGTATACGAGCGATCAGCGGGCATTAAGCTCCATACTTAACAGTCATATACAACCGTTCGCTCGACGAAAGATCCGTACCCAAAGACTGGAACGTTGCACAGGTCATGCCAATATTCAAGAAAGGTAGTAGGAGTAATCCACTAAATTACAGGCCCATATCGTTAACTTCGGTACGCAGCAGGATTTTAGAACATATATTGTGTTCGAACATTACGAATTACCTCGAAGGAAACGGTCTATTGACACACAGTCAACATGGGTTTAGAAAACATCGTTCCTGTGAAACACAACTAGCTCTTTATTCACATGAAGAACTGAGTGCTATAGACAAGGGATTTCGGATCGATCCCGTATTCCTAGATTTCCGGAAGGCTTTTGACACTGTACCACACAAGCGGCTCGTATTAAAATTGTGTGCTTATGGAATATCGTCTCAGTTATGTGACTGGATTTTTGATTTCCTGTCAGAGAGGTCACAGTTCGTAGTAACTGACGGAAAGTCATCGAGTAAAATAGAAGTCATTTCAGGCGTTCCCCAAGGTAGTGTTACAGGCCCTTTGCTGTTCCTTATCTATATAAACGATTTGGGAGACAATCTGAGCAGCCGTCTTCGGTTGTTTGCAGATAACACTGTCGTTTATCGACTGATAAAGTCATCAGAAGATCAAAACAAACTGCAAAACGATTTAGAAAAAATATCTGAATGATGCGAAAAGTGGCAGTTGATCCTAAATAACCTAAAGTGTGAGGTCATCCACATGAGTACTAAAAGGAACTCGTTAAACTTCGGTTACACGATAAATCAGTCTAATATAAAAGCTGTAAATCCAACTAAATACCTAGGTATTACAATTACGAACAAATTGGAAAGAACACACAGAAAATATTGTGGGGAAGGCTAACCAAAGGCTGCGTTTTATCGGCAGGACACTTAGAAAATGTAACAGACCTACTAAGGAGACTGCCTACACTACGCTTGTCCGTCCTCTTTTTACTGCTGGGTGGTGTGGGATCCTTACCAGGCAGGACTGACGGAGTACATCGGAAAAGTTCAAAGAAAGGCAGCACGTTTTGTATTATCGCGAAATTTAGGAGAGAGTATCACAGAAATGATACAGGCTTTGGGCTGGAAATCATTAAAAGAAAGGCCTTTTTCGTTGTGACAGAATCTTCTCACGAAATTCCAATCACCAACTTTCTCCTCCGAATGCGAAAATATTTTGTTGACACCGACCTTCATATGGCGGAACGCTCATCACGATAAAATAAGGGAAATCAGAGCTCGTACGGAAAGAGGTAGGTGTTCATTTTTCCGCGCTCTATACGAGATTGGAATAACAGAGAATTGTGAAGATGGTTCGATGAACCCTCTGCCATGCACTTAAATGTGATTTGCAGAGTATCCATGTAGATATAGATGTAGTCAGACATATCACAACTGTAAGATCTATCTTATTTCTTTGAAAGGCCATTAATATGAGCCCAAGCTAATTAGCAGACCCACGCATTCTTTTTATGGTTGACGTGATTTCAACTTCATATGTAACAAATACATTGAGTAATGTTTGTTCTGAGTTGTTCAGTACAAAAACAAGACCACAAATGACGTTTACTGAAATGTCTCGCTGAATTAGTGTTGCAACCTTCGCACTGGGCATAAACAACAGAGCGCCATCTCGAAACACAGCTGTCAAAGCTGCTGCTTGCTTCACCAGCCGTCGTCGTGATAAGGCTCCCTACATCTGCCACTTACAGGTAGGGCGCTTCGTTTACTTTAGTGGAATGTGACGTCAGTCACACGGCGTAAAAAAAGCCGTGCGTCAGATGTACAACATTTCTTACGAATTAAACGAATTTTCATACAACTTTAAGTTGCGCTGCTAGTCAGTCACGCTAACGACTTTGCCACAGTGGTGACACCAGTTCCCGACACGTCACAAAGCGTATTCGGGCTTGGTTAGCACTTGGACGGGTGACCGTCCGGGTATACCGAGCGCTGTTAGCTAGCGAGACGCACTCAGCCCTGGTGTGGCCAACGGAGGAGCTGCTTGATTGAAAAGTAGCGGCTCCGGTCGCGAAAACAACGACCGGGTGAGCGATGTGCTGAGCACACGCCCCTCCATATAGTCTGAGGATGATACGGCAGTCGGTCGGTACTGTTGTGCTTTCCGAGGTCTATTCGGACGTAGAGGAGGGGAGGGTTAGATGGCCAGTTATACGGATGATTCAGTGCATCTAAAAGACATTCGAAGTCCCAAATCAACTCCCGCTTCTGTTCGCATCTAAATTTTGTTGATAATACATTGACTGACTGAACCTTGCTGAAAGAGAGCTGGAAGAGCTAAAAATTTACAAAAAGATCACTGTAAAATGCCAAAATAAAAACAGACTGTTACTGTGAAGTACATCAAACGATTTCATTTGGTCAGAGTTCTGCAAAACGGGATATTTTGTTACCAAAGGATTACGGAACTTATTGGTGTGTTTTGTCGATGTTTATATTAACAACAGTAATTAAAACTGTGTCTTTTAATTAAAACTAGTTACAGAATAGAGTTATTGTTTCGTGCTTCTACTGAATTACCTCAATTGCTTCAAAAGACTTTCAAAAACGTGTCAAAATTAAGATGAGCAGTGCTCTCATTAAGACCTATTTCATGGAAAATATCCGGCTCAGTAGTATTATGACACTGTGAAGATGAGATGGTTGTGAGTCCAATACATCTTCCTATAGCTGGGTATAATTCCTAAAACAGAAACGAAATACGAAAAGCTGAACCACAAGATGAAGGCTGACAAGAAGTAAATACAAGTAAAAAGATTTAGTTGGAAAGGGACTGATAATTAATTACACGTAGTTTGATGTAGCGGTCGAAATTGACAGGAAAGCTTCTATTGAGTATCATTTTATGTTATACATTACAAAGGAGTTTCCATCTGGCGCTATTGATTAGGAATAGGTCGACTAATCGCGAGCGAAACTCAGATTTATAAAGAGAGCGGCGGGTTCAGTAGAATTACATAAAATCTGCACGTGCAGCTTCCGATGTGAAACCATTGTAAAAACAGAATTTCACCATAAGCCGGTGATCAAATATTCTGTAAAGTCGAAAATCTTATATATCTTGGATAGAAGGCAAATGAAGTGTTTTCTTGTAAGTAGCAAATGCGGGGTTTTGTGGACTTCATTGTACAAATGAATTCCAGTGGCACTGACAAAGGAACTCGAAAGCTCGTTTTTTTCGTTTAATGTTTCTGTGTTGTGACCTGTGATATCATTCTCCAGGGTAATTGTATTCACAAAGAGCACTATTATCGGAGGACGAAATGCGGTGCCAATCAACTTCGTGGACGCCATTGTCAACATCTGTACAGAATTAATACCAAGATAAGGCCAGTAGGCTTTCCACGTTTCACTGAAGTTAAGCAGTAAGCAGAAAAAGTTTGTAAAAGGTTTGAAATTACGTTTAAAATGTATTGAAAGCAGCTAAATGCCCTCATTTCAAACGCTGGATGAATACAGTCTGGATAATTTATGCTCCAGTTTATGCAAATACCAGTTTTTCACGTGTCTAAATGTCTATAACGTCATACCTGGTACACTCAATAGTACACGTGGATATTATTTGGAAACTGTGTTTCGAATAAAGTCGGTCGTAAAAAAAGTAATAAATTAAAACCTCGCGTCATATGCTGAAGTTTGACTGCGAAAAAAGTTGCGTAAAGGTTTGAAAGTATGTGTAAAGTTGTTGCAAGTGCTCTCATTATCAAATAATGGGTGAATAAAGCCTGAGTTTATACACGCCGCCAGTTACGTTGCCTGAAGACACACAAACACACGCCCACACAATTCCTAACTGTAAAGCTTGTTTTATTGTGTGATGAGAAGATTATGACAACATTATAAAATTGTTTAAATTCGATTAATAATTACGAGAAATATTGAAAATCACATTTTTGTTGCCCCTGGAAGCCGTTAACTAGGCAACCCGCAACTGATGCCGAGTTCTGGTTCCGGGTGATAGCTCAGTAATATAAATTTAATGTCAGTTTAGGTATGGTGAGGTTCCTTAGGGACCATAGTGCACAGTATGGACGCACAAAACAAGCAGAAGTATTACGTTAGCAAGAATAGATACGTTTTTCCTAAGATATAAATTCTACTATAAAAAAACCGAAACAGAATAAGAAAGTGACTGACAGCTAGTTGTTTACGGGCAGTTACTACAGCAACAAATAATCGGAGTACGGAGTACAGTTGTCTCATCATTCCGTTACCTCGGCGTAGTACCTATCAACTGTGAGCGTCGGTTGTGGATTGTAACCTAACTGTCGTAATTTGTTCTAACATACGGTGTGTATTTTTCATGAAATGTGTGACAGCTAACTTTCAGATTTCTCAGGAAAATGATAAGGGTACTACGGCAATTGGCAATTGACCCTACGTAACGAAAAGTATGAGATCACCCACATGAGTGCTAAAATGAAACGGTTGAACTTCGGTTACACGATAAATCAATCAAATATAAAGGCCGTAAATTCAACTTAATACCTAGGAATTACAATTACGAACAACTTAAATTGAAGGAACACGTAAAAAATGTAGTACGGAATTCTAACGAAAGACTGCGTTTTATTGGCAGCAGATCTGCTAAAGAGACTGCATACACTACGCTTCTCTCTTAGAATACTGCTGCGCGGTGTGGGATCCTTATCAGATAGGATTGACTGAGTACATTTAGAAAGTTCAAAGAAGTGCAGCACGTTCTGTATTATCGCGAAATAGGGGAGAGAGTGTCACTGAAATGATACGGGACCTGGGGTGGACATAATTAAAAAAGGGCCGTTTTTCTTTGCGTCGGAATCTTCTCACGAAATTTCAACTCACTCCTCCGAATGCGAAAATATTTTGTTGACGCCGATCCATATAAGTAGAAACGATCGACATAATAAAATAATGGAAATCAGAGCTCGCACCGAAAGATAGGTGTTCGTTTTTTTTCCGCGCACTGTACTGGATTGGAATAAGGCAGAATTAATGTGAAGGTGATTCTATGAACCCACTGCCAGGAAGTTATATGTGGTATGCAGAGTATCCACGTAGATGTAGACGATCCTCGAAAGCGAACTCCGTGCTGCACTTTAAATGTGAACGTAATGAATGGCCTAAACTCAGTACAGAACCGCACAGCTGCTTCAATCGGAGCCGTATTGCGCTTGCGTGCAACAGCGAACTGACAACACTACTCCCCTCCGCTCAACTGTCAGTCACTTTGTTATATTGATCCACGTATAGGAAGAGTTAGAAGCAGAAACAGTGGCTGGGTGTAGCGTTCACCGTAGCATTGCCAGTTACCAAGAGAGGCAACGGCTGCAGCGTGAGGTGTTGATCAGAAGCAGAGGTTACTCTGCCAACGTCACAAAGCATTCTTATCCTCGCTCTGCGCAGAATATTTCGCGCTGTCGTCGTGTTACGTTCACCCATTGCAATGGGTGTTGTAGAGGATAAAATCCATAAAGGAAGACAGAGATTGGAGTATATCATACAAATCTGGGGGAAATCCTACTCTGAGATGAAGAGGTCTCATGAAACCAGATGACTGCTGATTCCCTACCAAAAGAGCTGACCGCTGTTCCTTGAAGTTTCCGACGAACTGACGGATGTTGATAATTTGGCAACCACAATATTCTGGCACAGACTTTCCTGGACATCTTCGCGTGTTTAGAGCACACATATATCGTGATCGCCGACATCCGGCAATTTAACCGAAACTTTATTGAACGATCAACGCGCAGAGAAAATTTGAAATCTCATTTTAACACTGTAGGGATGTAGTAACTAATACAACTAATGAAAGAAACGCACATGAAGAGGAGTAACGTAAACCGTCGCACACTGGTTGACATGAACTGAGTTTCTGTACGTTCTTCTTTGTCTCACCACAGGACGGAATCAGCAGTGTACGAAGGTGCGAGCGGCTAGTAAACTAAAAACAGTAAAAGTTTAGGTCTCCAAAACAGAAAAGCAATGTTACCACACATACATATCTTCAAACAATTACATAGACTTTGTGATCAAAAGTATCCGGACACCTAGCTGAAAATGACTTAAAAGTTCGTGGCGCCCTCCATCAGTAAAGCTGCAATTCAGTATGGTGTTGGCCCATCCTTAGCCTTGATGACAGCTTCCACTCTCGCGGGCATATGTTCAGTCAAGTGCTGGAAGGTTTCTTGGAGAATGGCAGACCATTCTTCGCGGAGTGCTGCACTGAAGAGAGGTTCGATGTCGGTCTGAGGCCTGGCACGAAGTCGGCGTTCCAAAACACACCAAAGGTGTTCTGTAGGAGTCAAGTGAGGACTGTATGCAGGCCAGTCTATCACAGGGATGTTATTGCAGTGTAATCACTCAGGCACAGGCCGTGCATTGTGAGCAGGTGCTCGATCGTGTAGAAAGATGCTATCGCCATCCCCGAATTGCTCTTCAACAGTGGGAAGAAAGAAGGTGCTTAAAACATCAACTGTGCTGTGCTGTGCTGTGATAGTAACACGGAAAACAACAAATGGTGCAAGCCCCCTCCATGAAAAACACGACCATACCATAACACCACCGCCTCCGAATTTTAGTGTTGGCACCACACACGCTGGCAGATGACGTTCACCGGGCATTCGCCATACCCACAGCCTGCCATAGGATCGCCACATTGTGTACCGTGATTCGTCACTCCACACAACGTTTTTCCACTGTTCAAACGTCCAATGTTTACGCTCCCTCCACCAGGCGATGCATCGTTTGGCATATACCGGCGTGATGTGTGGTTTATGAGCAGCCGCTCGTCTATGAAATCAAGTTTTCTCACCTCTCGCCTAACTGTCATAGTACTTGCAGTGGATCCTGATGCAGACTGGAATTCCTGTGTGATGGTCTGGATAGATCTCTGCCTATTGCACATTACAGCCCTCTTCAACTGTCGGCGGTCTCTGTCAGTCAACAGACGAGGTCAGCCTATACGCTTTTGTGGGGTACGTGTCCCTTCACGTTTCCACTTCAGTATCACATCAGAAACAGTGGACCTAGGGATGTTTAGGAGTGTGGAAATCTCGCGTACAGACGTATGACACAAGTAACACCCAATCACATGATCACGTTCGAGGTGCGGAGTTCCATGGAGCGCCCCATTCTGCTGTCTCACGATGTCTAATGACTACTGAGGTTGCTGCTATGGGGTACCTGGCAGTAGGTGGCAGCACAATGCACCTAACATGGAAAACGTATGTTTTTGGGGATGTCCGGATACTTTTGATCACATAACTTATCATCTGTGAGAAGGAAGCAGTTTTGCATCTTTCCCGTCGCTTACAACAGAAGTACATTGATCAAATGAATTACCAACTCCTAGATAATCCCTTAGGTCGAATCACACTTTACCGAGTGCCAGCTCAGACGGTTAAAGACCAAGCAGTTTATGGCAGAATGCCGCCTAGGTTGAGTTATAGCTACAAACGAAATCGAATCATCCAAAACGCACGAAGCCACCGCCGGCACTTCCGAATAAAAGGAATATAGAAATAATTGGGTAGCCGAACTCCTGCGATGTACTAGTAGGTTAACTCATCTTTTCGCAACTCTTATTTCACGATACCGCAGATAGGACGTCATCATTAACGTCCGTTGTATGATGGTAATAACTGTCACACAACCTCCCAGCATGTACACCTATATGAAGAACTTTGGTGGCCTAGTTAAAACCTGGGACCACTACAGTGAATGTTCCACAAACACAATGGAGATGGCACATATGAAGCGGCTATTTTACATATAGCTACCACGGCGTAGCCATCTCCAAACAGAAAAGCCTTCACTCTTCCAAAACGAACGGTCTTCACTGTCCTGGGAAACCATCCATTCCTGGCTGCTAGCAGACTGGCTGTCCTTAACACGGAAGTTGTGTCCTCCCGCGGTGTGCCAAAGCAGCACCTCTAGCTTACCCAAAAATATCGATACGGACGTTTCATTAGCCTGGAAGAAAGGTTGAAGAAATGCTATTCGATTCGTAGAATGAGCAAACTGTAAAGAGAACCAAGGAGAAATTTGGAAATGGAATTAAAGTTTAGGAGGAAGAAATAAAAACTTTCATTTTTGCCGGCGAAACTGTCATTCTGTCACAGGCGGCAAAGGAAAGAGCACCTCAACGGAATCTGTGGGCAGATTAAATCAGGTTAAGGCGAGAGAATTAGATTAGGAAATGAGACTAAAAGTAATGCTGTTTGGGCAGCAAAATAAGTGATCTTGGCAGAAGTAGAGAGGATATAAAGTACAGACAGACTATAGCAAGAACAACATTGCTGAAAATGAGGAATTTGTTAACAATAAATGTAAGTTCAGGTGTTAGGAAGTCTCATCTGTATTTGTGTGAGGTTGAGTCTTGTATGGATGTGACACGCGGGCCACGTGTAATTCATTCAGCAAGAAGATAAAAGCTTCTGAAATGTGGTGCTGTATAAGAATGAATCTAACTGAGGTAAAAAGGAAATGACAGAGAAGGGATCGATTGACAGGACACATTCTGAGGCATAAAGGAATTGTGTGCTTGGTAATGGAAGAAAGGGGGGACGGGGGGGTAGGTTGTAAAGGGAGACTAGTACGTAAGCGTGTTCGAATGGATGTAGGGGGCCGTAGTCATGCCTCGATGAAGAGGCTTTCACAGGCTTTGGCCTGGATTCGCATGGAGAGCATGAAACCTGTCTTCGGACTGCAGTCAATAACAACAGCAATAAAGCAACAACAACGTGGTTGTAAGTCCATGGTACAGCCTTGCTGTGACCGTTTCTGTACCTGTAACCTTTAACGTGCAGCCGCTGTGTCCGCTTCAAGGTACACTACGTTATGTTGGAGCTGCAAGTCGCAGAGGCTCTGTAGCGTAGGCGCTAGTGGCGCCGTTTATGACGTCGTAAATCGCCCGTGTCCCTCGGCGGCTGGTTTATGCAACCACGAGACCGGCCACAGACGTGTTTGTTTATTCCAGGGCCTACAAAGACATAACGCAACACATGGCACGCCGGCAGCCATTGCTCACAGAAACCTCCGCGCTGCCGGCGTAGCTTGATTTCGCTCTGGCGAGTCGGCGGACGGAGCGACGGAAGGAAAAAGACGCGCCTGAGGGGGAGAGAGGTAGAGATAGAGAATGCAAGGAGCGCGAAAAAGATAGATCCGTGGTAGTGAGCGAACAGTAAAAGAGAAAACAAAAAGGGGGGAAGGAGCGTGGTGTAGAAACGGATGGTTAGGTTAGCAGCAGCAGCTACAACAACAACCTGTGGCACTCGAGCCGAAAAATCGGACGGCTTTCTACACAAATATATCACGCACGCTGCAGCCGTGGAGCTGGCGGAGGAGACCTGCGCAGCAAGGCGTGATGGCTGGCTGGGCAAATATAAAGAGGGAGTGCTCCGAGACGAGAGCCAAAACAATGCCGTCTGCTGGGACGGCGGCGGCAGCGGCGGCTGCGCTTGAAAAAGTGACGGGGAGAGAGGGAGGGAGGGAGGGAAGCAAGGGGCGGGAGGGTGAGGGGTTGGGGCAGTGGGAGTTGAAGTGGGGGAGGAGGGGGGTGGGGCGTCCTCACGCCACAGGCAGAGCCAGAGCCGGCGCCGGCCAAGTTGTCCAGCATTGATCGCTTTAAAGCAAGCGGCCACGGCAGGACTTCACAGGGAAATATGAGCCGCGCCGCTCCACGGCCGCCTGGGAAACCTGTTGTGGCGCTGGCATCGCCGTTGTCCGTTTTGTTGCTGGATGTCCCTCCGCTGTCAGGCATCACAAAGACGCGCACTGTTCCCTTCGGCTTCCAGCACAACTTTGCCCTCACACACAGCCTCCTAATGCGTGGTATCCTACAAACGATCCTTGTAAAGTGGCCGCTTATGCGTATCAGCTTTACTTGATCTAGCGCTACACCAACGGGTATTAACACTCTGGTTTCACTTCAAATCGAATGTATCTTCCACCTTTTTTCCTGTTACTGTATCTGATCAAAAATATCCGAACAGCCTTACACAACATGGAGCTGACCATTACATGTCACGAGGGGCGGACTGGCCAGTGTAAAAGAAGACATGATATACGTCTACCAGGACTGCTCAGTGACTTCGAACATTGACTAGTCGTTGGATGTCACCCGAGCCGGCCGGAGTGGCCGAGCGGTTCTAGGCGCTACAGTCTGAAACCGCACGACCGTTACGGTCGCAGGTTCGAATTCTGCCTCGGGCGTGGATGTGTGTGATGTCCTTAGGTTAGTTAGGTTTAAGTAGTTCTAAGTTCTAGGGGACTGATGATCTCAGCAGTTGAGTCCCATAGTGCTCGGAGCCATTTGAACCATGTCATCCGACTGAGAAATCCATCCACGACCCTACAACCCTGCCCTAGTTGACAACAATGAGGTGACAAAAGTCAAGGGCTAGTAACATACATATGCAGGGTGAATATTAAGAAAACTGACAAACTGCAGGGACGGATTCCTGACTGGAAATGAAGGAAAAAGGGTCCTATGAACATGCATCCGGAAATACCGGGTGATCAAAAAGTCAGCATAAATTTGAAAACTTAATAAACCACGGAATAATGTAGATAGAGAGGTAAAAATTGACACACGTGCTTGGAATGACATGGGGTTTTATTAGAACAAAATAAAAAATAAAAAGTATTGCTAGACGCGTGAAAGATCTCTTGGGCGCGTCGTTGGGTGATGATCGTGTGCTCAGTCGCCACTTTCGTCATGCTTGGCATCCCAGGTCCCCAGACCTCAGTCCGTGTGATTATTGGCTTTGGGGTTACCTGAAGTCGCAAGTGTATCGTGATCAACCGACATCACTCGGGATGCTAAAAGACAACATCCGACGCCAATTCCTCACCGTGCCTCCGGACATGCTTTACAGTGCTGTTTCCTCGACTACAGCTATTGTTGAGGAACGATGGTGGAAATATTGAGCATTTCCTGTAAGTAACATCATCTTTGCTTTCTCTTACATTGTTATGCTAATTATTGCTATTCTGATCAGATGATGCCCCATCTGTCGGACATTTTTTGAACGTTTGTATTTTTTTGGTTCTAATAAAACCCCATGTCATTCCAAGCATGTGTGTCAATTTGTACCTCTCTATCTACATTATTCCGTGATTTATTCAGTTTTCAAATGTGTACTGACTTTTTGATCACCCGGTACATCGTTACTACGGCAGACAGCGCTGACGAGTGAATGTTCCTCCGACCACGTGCCATGAGCCTTGTGTGTAGCAGGCTGTGTGACTGACGCAGCTTAATATAAGCAACACAATGGTTCGGTATTCATGTAGGGAACAATCCGAAATGGTCTTTGTGTATGGCCAAGCAGATGGAGACGGTCGAGAGGCAGCTCGGATGTATCAGAATCAGTACCCTCACAGGATCCAACCACGTCATACATTTCAAGCCCTTTTTGAGCGTTTGTATGCTAATGGGTCCTTTCAGACAAACACCCAAAATGGACTTTGAAACGTTGTGTGATGTGACTGGTGTCTGTAAGGATGCTTGGCTCAAATGGCTCTGAGCACTATGGGACTTAACTTCTGAGGTCATCAGTCCACTAGAACTTAGAACTACTTAAACCTAACTAACCTAACGACATCACACACGTCCTTGCCCGAGGCAGGACTCGAACCTGCGACCGTAGCGGTCGCGCGTTTCCAGACTGTAGTGCCTAGAACCGCTCGGCCACCCCGGCCGACGAGGATGCTTCTTTTGATATATATAGTGTTACTACATCTCGACTGTTTTCATCTGCTTGGCCATTCATAAACACCATCTCGGCTTGTTCCCGACGTTATACCGGACAATTCTGCTGCTTACAGTACGCTGCGTCAATCACGCAGCCTGCTACACGCTTGAAACACACGGCAAAATGTCAGAGGAACTTTCATTCTTCAGCGCCATCTACGGTGGCAACTGTGCATTTCCGGACACATGTTCTGAGGACCTCTTTTCCTTCATTTCCAGTCAGGAATCCGTCCCTGGAGTTTGTCGGCTTTATTAATAGTCAGTGTGGTGTCACCGCCAGACACCACACTTGCTAGGTGGTAGCCTTTAAATCGGCCGCGGTCCGTTAGTATACGTCGGACCCGCGTGTCGCCACTGTCAGTGATTGCAGACCGAGCGCCGCCACACGGCAGGTCTAGAGAGACTTCCTAGCACTCGCCCCAGTTGTACAGCCGACTTTGCTAGCGATGGTTCACTGACAAATCACGCTCTCATTTGCCGAGACGATAGTTAGCATAGCCTTCAGCTACGTCATTTGCTACGACCTAGCAAGGCGCCATTATCATTTGCTATTTATCTTGTGATGCATGTACCGTCAGACCGATGTTCACAAATTATGGATTAAAGTTAAGTATTCCAGAAGCTACGTACCTTTTTTGCTAGTCTCAATTCCTTGTCATTTTCCAGACCTCACGCCAGCCTGCGTGAGCTTAAACGCGTGCCTTTCGGCTTCCTCTCATAGTGGATTGGCGCTCTTTCCAGTCCACAGCAGTCAGCTTGTATACACAAGGTATAAAGGGGCAGTGCATTGGCGCAGCTTTCATCTATAACCAGATGATTCATGTGAAAAGGTTTCAGACGTGATTATGGGCGCACTACAGGAATTAACAAACTTCGAACGGGTAATGGTAGTTATAGCTAGATGCATCGGAAACTCCATTTCATAAATCGCCAGGCAATCCAGTATTCCGCGATCCACAGTATCAAGAGTGTGCCGAGAATATCACATTTCAGATATTACCTCTCACCACGAATAACGTTGTTGTCGACAGCCTTTACTTAACGACCGAGAGCAGCGGCGTTTGCGTAGTGTTGTCAGTGCTAACAGACAAGAAACACTGTCGGAAATGACCGCAGAAACCAATGTGAGACGTACGAGGAACGTATCCGTTAGGACTGTGCGGCGAAATTTGGGGTTAATGAGCTGTGGCAGCAGACGACCGACGCGAGTGCTTTTGATAACACCGCCACGTCTCCTGCAGCCCCTCTCCTGGGCTCATGACCATACTGGTTGGACCCTAGACGACTGGAAAACCATGACCTTGTGAGATGAGTCCCGATTTCAGTCGGTAAGAGCTGATGGTAGGGTTCGAGTATGGCACACTCTCTCCGAATCCATGGACCAAAGATGTAAGGGTGGAGGTCGTTCCATAATGGTGTAGGCTGTGCTTAAATGGAATGGAATGGACTGAAACCTCTGAATGTTCGCTTACTTGAAGGCCATTTGAGGCCATTCACGGACGTCATATTCCCAAACACCGATGGAATTTTTATGGCTGACAATGCGTAATGTCACTGGGCCACAACTGTTCGCGATTGGTTTGAAGAACGTACTGGACAGTACGGACGAGTGCTTTGGCCACCCAGATTTCCTGATATGAGCATCTAATATTTATGGGACGTAATCGAGAGATCAGTTCGTGCATAAAATCCTTCACCGGCAACACTTCCACAATTATGGACGACCATGGACTCAGCATGGCTCAATATTTATGCAGGGACTTCCAACGACCTGTTGTTTCCATGTCACGTCTAATTGCTACATTACTCCGAGCAAAAGGAGGTCCGACACATTGTAAGGAGGTATCCCATGGCTTTTGTCATCTCATCGTATTGGTGATGTGAGACTGCCGTATTGTGCAACAAGCACATAGTAACATCTTCACGTCTGCGCCTCCCATTCGGGAACAAGTAATGAACTACCTTTGACATTCTGTGTCCGCACCATTGGACTGAGATTAGCAGCCTAACTGGGGCGTTACTGTGACACGTAGGTTCCCGTTAACACCACAACACAAGCGTCTGCGTTTGAAGAGGTGACGTGACTGGGGAGTATGAGCTGCTGATGAATGGGGTCGCATTGTGTTTAGCGATAAATCGCAATACTGCACTATCCCGGGTGATCATCGTCGGCGAGTATGGTGGCGACCTGGGAGGGGTCGCATTCTTCCAATGTTTTGGAGGGGCTTAGTGGTCCACTCTTGGTGTCATGGTGTGGGTAGCCATGAGGTAGGTCGTCATATTACAGCTTGTAGTGACTGAGTGAACTCTGACGCCACACTGGTACATTACGGACTTTCTTGTGTCCTCACTTGTTACCTCATGCGACAGTGCAAAAGCTGCCATTTTTCAACACGAAAATGCTTGTACACACTAGGTACGCGTCTCTGTTAACTGTCCGCGTTATGTTGAGGCCAGCAACACCGCCAGATCTATCCCCGATAGATCATATGTGGGAACAGCTCAGACGTCAAGCACATCCCAGTGCCAACACCCAGAATATCGAGGACCGGTTACAAAATTTGTTGGCCAGCTTGACTAAGAAAAGGATACAACGACATGCCGATATCCCTCCCAACCGAATCAGTGTATTCATCCAGGCAAGAGGAACTTCAACGTAATGCTGATAAGAGGGCCCTTACTTCCAAGTTCAACATAAGTTTGATTCGATTTTGTAATCACTGATATAATATCACATATCCCCTCGACGTCTAAAGTTTTATTTTGTTTCATCCTCTCCTTCTGAGTGCTTCAATTCTTTTTGTCAGGGAATGTATAAGCAATTTATGGAAAAGTAAGAATTATTGTGGCCAACGGCCTTGCTGCAGTTTTAACACTGGTTCTCGTCAAATCACCGAAGTTAAGCGCTGTCGAGTTTGGCTAGCACTTGGGATTGTTCACCATCCGGGTCTGCTGAGTGCTGTTGGATAAATTTGTGGTGGTAAGGTCTTATGGGACCAAATTGCTGAGGTCATCGGTGCCTAAGCTTACAAAAAAAAATGGCTCTGAGCACTATGGGACTCAACATCTTAGGTCATAAGTCCCCTAGAACTTAGAACTACTTAAACCTAACTAACCTAGCGACATCACACACACCCATGCCCGAGGCAGGATTCGAACCTGCGACCGTAGCAGTCCCGCGGTTCCGGACTGCAGCGCCAGAACCGCCCTAAACTAACGCACTACTTAATCTAATTTAAACTAACTTACGCTAAGGACAACACACACACACACGCACACACACACACGCACACGCACACGCACACGCACACCCACACACACACACACACACACACACACACACACACACACACACCCATGCGCGAGGGAGGACTCGAACCTCCGACGGGGGGAGCCGCGCGAACCGTGACAAGACGCCTCAGATCGTTCGGCTACCCCGCGCGGCGGTGCTGTTGGGAGGCGGGGTGCAGTCAGCCCTTGTGAGGCAAACGGAAGAGCTACTTGACTGAGAAGTAGCAGTATGTCAAGAAAACAGACAACGGCTGGGAGAGTGATATGCTGGCCACGGGACCCTCAGTACCCGTATCCAGTGACGCCTAAGGGCTGAGGATGACACGGGCGGCACAGTGTTACTTTTGCGAAATCTCAGCAATCCAGAAAGCTGTACAGTCCTCGATAGTTCACTTTCTATTTATACCGAAAACATGAGTTTAGTTGCGTTCTGGCCGTGACGTAATATGAGGCATCGCATACTCCAGCGTTTGACTGACGCGGACCGTATAGTAGGTGGGTGCGAAGTGTAATCTTTTAGCAAATATAAACGATTCAGGACAATGTACAGTCCTTGCGAGTTCATTTCCTATTATTACTGAAAATATGCGTTTATTTGCAGCCTCTCTGTGACATCATCCGAGGCAGCGCGTACTCTGGCATATGACTGACGCGGGCCGTACAGTAGCTGGATGCGAAGTGAAGAAAGTCGTGCCTCTCGGGCCGTATTTATATACGGGCGGAACGGACGGCCAAGGGAACATCTGCTGTTATCCGCTCTATGCCCACGGCAGTAGCCTCTAAACGGCCGCTTTCTAGGACACACAATATTTTATATCAATGTCATGAATCAGAATCTTCCTAATTTTTGTATGAATGGAGAGAAGTTGGTTAAAATCACAGAAAAAGTTTCAGCTCGCCTGCATTTAAACTTTCCCGTCTAGAATTTTTGGGACGCAACTGACAGTAGAACATGGCATCTGAACTACATTTTTAAGAGACCTTTTATTTGTTATTATTTACATCCAGGCCTTGTAACTTGTTATAGCTCTGTTATTTAACAGGTTTCAACAGGTGTTGTAATCAGAACTTTCTGGTATTAATATAACGAATACTTAATCTACTGCAAATAAGGACTTTTTGTTCCAAATTTAATTTTCAGCAAATTACTCGAAAACTATTGGCGGTAGCTTAATGGGATCACATAGTTAGTATTTTTATGTTGAACTGAAGCTTCATACAAATTTTCCTATTTCTAAGTCTAATATTTAGCACCCTTAATTTATCTTGAAAACGTGGGTTCTGCCGGCCGGAGTGGCCGTGCGGTTCTAGGCGCTACAGTCTGGAGCCGAGCGACCGCTACGGTCGCAGGTTCGAATCCTGCCTCGGGCATGGATGTGTGTGATGTCCTTAGGTTAGTTAGGTTTAAGTAGTTCTAAGTTCTAGGCGACTGATGACCTCATAAGTTAAGTCGCATAGTGCTCAGAGCCATTTGAACGTGGGTTCTGACCAAGATATTGCTTTAATCACGTTGAGACTTGTACCAGCTAGACCGATGGCCTCAGCAGTTTGGTTCCTTAGGAATTCACTCACTCTTCTACCAGTTAATTTTAACGTACATTTGCACATTCTGACTAATTTTTGGCTTCCTAGCTTTATTATTTAGCGATACTTATTTTTCGTAAAACCAAGTGTTTAGAGAAAGATATTCATCCGACCACTGTGAAATTTAACAATTTAAACGTTAATACACTGAAGCATATGTTGACAAAGTTTGAAAAAGCAACTTTAATTTTTTATTTCATTCTTAAATTATGGTGCAATACTTGTGTGCTGCGCACAGACGCGCTGTGGTGACGTGGCGTTAGTAGCAGCGAACTGAGATAAGTCCTGGAACAGTCGCTCGCCTCTGTAGCTCTCAAATGATACAACGCTTGTTTTGCCACAAGCCTGTTGAATACCATACGAGAGCGCCAGCAGGTCGAACAAAAGCGTTATTACACCCGACAAAGATGGCAGATCAGAAGTCGTCCGTGCTGCTTCCAAGTCATACCATTTTCTTCTGTTTTCCATTCTTTCAGCATACACTTGTATCGCTACAACGAATCGAGTTTCTTCGAAAGAAAGAATCTTAGTGATACAATCGTGCTGAAATACATGTTTATCCGTCGATTCATTCATTCCGCAACGTGTTGGCACCGTTTAGGAAGCGACGTTCCAGTAGAGGATGCCACTCGCCTTGTCGAGCTCAAATACTGGGCAGTGCGGTAGCGAAAGCACGAAAGCGGAAAGCGGTGGGCGCGGGTGGAACGGTGCCCCTGGCGATTGTGGGAGACGAGCGTTTAATTGCTGGCGCCACTTTGCACGGCCGCCGAAGCGGAAGCCGCGCTGGCGCTGGTGTAGCGAAGCGAGGCGGCGCGTTTAATATAAAAACCACCGCCCCCGCCCCCGCCCCCGCCCCTTGTTCTGGAAGCTGCGTATCCGCTGCCGGTGACGGCTTTGAACCCAGGCGGCGTTCCTTTCTTTTTATTTTTATTTTTTCCCCCGCACGCCCCAGTGCCACCCGTCTTCACAAGTGTAAGAAAAATAAAATCTTTTCATTTGCTCGCGCCTGCAGAGCGTGTGCCCGGATAGGGCAGGGGTAGGCGTTAACGGTTTTCACAGGAAATGAACCTGTCAGTCGACGCCAAACCCGCGAGGAGGAAGTTGCAGAGCGACCCGCGAATTCTAACACCGACAAAATAAGGCCTGAACAGAAAACAGAAACGCGACCACGTTTGCGCGTTTCTACTGCTGCTGCCGAACCAAACTAGGCACCTGCTGGTTTTCACTCGAATCAAAACATCTTCAGCCGTCTAAATTTCCAGTTATTTTATTTGAGTAAACAGTCCCAGCGCTACAGTACGCCATCTTCAGGCCCCCTGACCGACGTCGTAGGAAGAATTCCACCTCTGATCTAGTCAAAATAGGGGCAAGTGATGATCGGAGGGATCGCCGTGTCAAGAAGAAATCACTGAATGGTGTTCTCTATTTTGACTGGACCAGAGGTGGGATTCTTCCTACACATCGGTCACGGGGCCTGAATACGGCGCAATGTAGCGCTGAAAATGGTTACTCGAACAAAATAACTGGACATTTGAGCGGCTGAAGGTGTTTTGATTCGACATCTTGTACCGAACAGCCGAGGTCCCGCAACCATTCACAGATTTTCACTCGATTCAGCAGTCAAACATCGCGTACAGATTGTAGATAGCTCTGAGCGTTTTGAGATAATGAACGAATGGATATTCAGTTTTTTATGAACATAAGTAACGTACAATGTGTATAAGAAATGAGGACGACATCAGGCAGAATATGCAAGGAGAGGAATGCTTGGAAAACACTGATTAGAAGAGGGCCGTGGAATCCGTCCGAACAGACCTCGGAAGGCTCAACAGTACCAAAAAATGGTTCAAATGGCTCTGAGCACTATGGGACTTCACTTCTGAGGTCATCAGTCCCCTAGAACTTAGAACTACTTAAACCTAACTAACCTAAGCACATCACACACATCCATGCCCGAGGCAGGATTCGAACCTGCGACCGTAGCAGTCGCGCGGCTCCAGACTGTAGCGCCTATAACCGCTCGGCCACTCCGGCCGGCTCAACAGGACCGACCGACCGTCTACGGGCGTCATCAGTTGCGGATGTGGAGGGGTATCCGCCGTCCGTTGTCAGATCTCGTGACTTGGAGCCGCTACTACTCGATCAAGTAGCTCCTCTATTAGCATCACGAGGTTTAGGGAAGCCCGGTAGATTAGCAGCGCACGGCGGTCTGGATGGTCACCCATCCAAGCGCCAACCGCGCCCGACGTTGCTTAAGATCGATGACCTGACGGGAGTCTTTATCCAACGTTGCACGGCCGTTGTTACATCATAATGAGACATTTATTAAGATATCAGAATTAATTTCCATTGTAACAGAGGGAGCCGTAGAGGGCAAAAACTGTAGCGTAAAGCAGAGATTAGAATACGTGCAACAAATAACTGAGGGTGTGGATGCAGCTGTTGCATAGTGATGAGGAGATCAGCAAAGGATATTGTGGAACCCACAATAAACCAGTCAGAAGAATTACAACAAAAAAGATAGTTATTTCGATGAAATGTTGATCAGTGATGTAAAATACAGTACTATAATTTGAATTAATTTATTCCAGTTAACAGTATTTTGACGTCCTCCTGCGTTGGACAAGTTGGGTCTTTCACTTAATGGCTATGTATTTGGTTCTCGGAACTTTTATGTTGGGAGGACAAGAACAAAAGTCACCATCATGTAAATACCTGACGAATTTAAGCAGTAAGGGCTTCTCGTTTCAGTGCAGGCATTGACCGATCATATGCCCGACTAATGGCATGCGTCAGGGGTCTGCCCTGGGTTCTTAAAACTGTCATTTAATTACGAATAATTAGACGTCCTTCTAGAAGGCGTGGTCTACAGCTACATTTACATGACTACTCCGCAATCTGCAATTAGGTGCCTGGGTTCATCGAACCGCCTTCAAGCTGTTTCTTTACAATTCCACTGTCGAACAACGCAAGGGAAAATCGAACACTTAAATCTTCCTGTTCGAACTCTGATTTCTCTTATTTTATTTTTATGATGATCCCTCCCTAAGTAGATGCGCACCGGCAAAATACTTTCACACTCTGAGAACGAAGTTGGTGATCTGCATCGAAAACCGCCTATGTTTTAATGATTGCCAACCCAATACAAAAAAAATGGTTCAGATGGCTCTAAGCACTATGGGACGTAACATCTGAGGTCATCAGTCCTCTAGACATAGAACTTATTAAACCTAACTAACCTAAGGACATCACACACAACCATGCCCGAGACGGGATTCGAACCTGCGACCATAGCCCCAATTCACATATCATATCCGTGGCACTCTCGCTCCTATTTCGCGATACTACAAAACGAACTGTCCTTCTTTGAAATTTTTTGATGTCCTCCGTCGATCCTGTTTCACACGGATCCCACAACGCACTGCAGTACTCCAGAAGAGGACGTACAAGCGTAGTGTAGGCAGTCTGTTTGGTAGACCTTGTTGCATTTTCTCCGTGTTCTGCCAATAAATCGTAGTCTTTGGTTTGCTTTACCCAAACATAATCTATGTGACATTTCCAACTTAAGTAATCCCTAACTATTTAACTGAATTTACAACCTTTAGAATTGTGAGATTTATAGTGTAATCGAAATTTAGCGGACTCCTTTTGGTACTCATGTGGATGACTTCACACTTTTCATTATTTAGAGTCAATTGTCAGTTATAGCATCATACAGATATCTTGTCTAATTCGCTTTACAATTTGTTTTAATCATATGATGATTTTGTAAGACCATAAATGGTAGAATCACCTGCAAACAGTCTATGAGTGTTACTCAGATTGTCCCCTAAATCTTATATGTATATCAGGAAGTTCCTTGGGGAACATCAGATATTACTTCTGTTTTACTCGATGAGTTTCCGTTTTGCTCAAAGATATCGCTTTGAGGCTCCATTGTCAAGGATTAAGTAGCCTGCCAAATGGAGAGGATTACTGGGACGCAGACGACTGGAAAACAGCAAAAGGAAGGCGTTATATACGTGCCCGTATCGCAAGTCGTGTGAAACAGCCTTAATAAATGTGGAAGACTCAAAGAGGGTAGATTTCCTTGAAATACCTGTAGCCAAATGCAGCAAGCGTCAGAAAGCCGAGATCCTGAGATAGATCACAACTACAAGCTAACTGTAGGAAAAGGAAAAAACTGTCTGTGCCAGAAAAAAATCTTCAAACACGCACAAGACAGTCGGGAGGCCAGTATATGAACGGAGAGATGACATGGGCAACTCATAAAACCCAGAGCATGATTCTTGTAGCTACAATAGTTGCTGTTATGTATCTACGGAGCCACCAGACTAGGCATCATTCCGAATGAGAAAATTAAAGTTATTGAGGTGCCAAAACAATCACAGAAGAGAGATCTCAAATGACATAAATACGTAATGAGCGACCGAGACTAAAGTAAAAGGCTACCAGGGACTGAGAAGGACCAAATATAAGGGTGATCGAATATGTCCGAGACGAGCCGTGGGTGGTACACCTCTAAATGGAAAAAATGTGACTAAATATTGACCCTGTATAATAAGCTATGGAAAAAGACGAAGTAGAAGCAGAAGCAGCAACAGAAATAGCAATAGTAGTAGTAGAAGAAGAAGAAGAAGAAGAAGAAGAAGAAGAAGTAACAGTAGCAGTAGTGGCGGAAGTTAAAAACAATAAGAAAGAATTTCGGTCGAGAAAGCAGAAATTGGTCCACAAAATTTACGATGCACGTCAGTCGTCCTACGCTACCACATACGGCCTAAACGTAAAAAATCTACTGGCACGCAGCTGCCGCTTTACGCAGTGCAGGAACAAACGAACATGCCGTCAGTCCTATACCTGCAACGTAAAATGACCAATAAGCTATCAAACGCAAATGAGTCTGCCCGATTACTCGTCAGACGCGATGTGCAGCTACGAGCTGTGTTCTGTATGTGCTCATTTCGTGGAAAGCAGTTTCACGAGCTCTCTGCGAACTAGTACTAAAATCACAGTTCGCTACTTGCTCTGCGACTGTAAACACGCCCATCTGTCGTAATACACCCTTAGGACTTCACAATTAAACAAGCGACATCCGAAACTTGTATTTCATCAGTTTGTTGCACACAAAAGTGGATCTGGTGATGATGATCAAATTTGTTGTTTTACTGTGGATGATAGTATCCTCCCTCACATCAACTAATTCTGCATCACCTGTGAACGTTAGTTTCAGTTATTAATATTGCTTTCCTTGCAGTTTTACTTGAACGATTATGTTTTTATTCGCAGTTAAACCTTTGCAGGCTTACGCATTTCGCAATCGTCGTAACATCAACTTGTCTTATTTTTGTGACCTTAGTAGTATTATTCATCGAATAGTATTAAGTGCATTAGGTTGCAGGTTCGCCCTCAGTTGAGAAAAAAGTAACTGTCGAAAGGAAGATGTATTTGTAAGCAGTTCCAATTGTAAAAATTGTTTACGTTCGTTATCAGGACAAGCAAAGCTAATGTTTAAGCACTGACTGATTAGGGGGGGAAAGGTCGTTATCTTCTGCTGAAGTATTAGTGGCAGTAAAATGAAAACGATACAAATGGAAAAAAGTAAGAAACTGTTTATTACGTAAAAAGTAATCACTGAAACTAATAATATGAAACTATTAATATATTTCCAGAATGAGATTTTCACTCTGCAGCGGAGTGTGCGCTAATATGAAACTTCCTAGCAGATTAAAACACTGTGCCGGACTGAGACTCGAACTCGGGACTTTTGCCTTTCGCAGGCAATTGCTCTACCAACTGAGCTACCCAAGCACGACTCACACCCCGTCCTAACAGCTTTACTTCTGCCAATACCTCGCCCCCTACCTTCCAAACTTTACAGAATCTCTTCTGCGAACCTAGTAGAACTAGCACTCCTGAAAGAAAGGATATTGCTGAGACGTGGCTTAGCCACAGCCTAGGGGTTGTTTCCAGAATGAGATTTTCACTCTGCAACGGAGTGTGCAGAGGTCATCGGTCCCTAGACTTACACACTATTTAAACTAATTTAAACTAACTTATACTAAGAACAACACACACAGCAATGCCCGAGGGAGGACTCGAATCTCCGGCGGGATTGTGTTCCCAGATCCTGTGTCAGTTGTGCAGTGCAAATCATTTATCTATAATATTTGCTCCATATTTGATTGCCTTCCCTGGAGCGAACGGTTCGTTAGTTAGAAGCACAGAGCGGCGCCCAGCAGGAATACGTGTAGATTGGCTGCGGCTGGACCACTGCGCCATGGTGATCTCGGTCTATTAACGGAGGGTCTCTCACAGAGCAAGCCGCATTGTTATTCAGCTCGGGTCCTTAATAGAATCAATCGGTTTGTCGTCTGGAGTCCCTTCTGCAACGGTCAAATCACTTCACAATGCGCTATGCCGAAAGCCAGTGCGTAGGTATATTTTTATCAGTAAACTGCTGAAGTATTCGTGACGAAGTTCCAGAATTTACTGCCCTCCAGGAATTTTCTCGGGCTCAGATTATTCTTGGGACTGAAAGTTGACTGAAACCCGGAGCCGAATAGCTTTGAGATATTTAGCGAGTCGTCGAACGTACGTCGGGAAGACAGACTGTAGGACGAACAGCGACGCTTCACCCCTCTACCACAATACTTCCTGCTTGCAGTGAGCTTCAGTTGAAGTCGGCTTGCTGTCCTGTGTGATCGTTGCCTCCTGTGACTTTCTGTGTGTTCTACTGCGCTTTTAAAAATGTAAATATCGTGAGTTCCCTGTGTGTCTCATCCCTTTTGGTTTTTTAAGTACGTGTTGCCGAACTAACGAAGTGTATGCTGAAAACTAACGTCTGTTCTCTCTCTCTCTCTCTCTCTCTCTCTCTCTCTCTCTCTCTCTCTGTGGGTGTGCGTGTGAAAAAGATAGTTAGGGAGGGGGTTGTTGGTAGTTAATCAGTGTGAGTTGTAGAGAGTTGAATGTAATAGCTGTCAAGGAGCGGTTGAAACCTTATGTGATCGGCTGATTTGAGTTTTTGTTTAAATGTTCTGTGGACGCATTCGTGGATAAGTGAGTGGAAAAGTGTTGGCTGGTATTATAATTATTACTATTATTATTACAACAATCCTCTTTTGGAGTGGTATGCGCCGGCCGGAGTGGCCGAGCGGTTCTAGGCGCTACAGTCTGGAACCGCGCGACCGCTACGGTCGCAGGTTCGAATCCTGCTTCGGGCATGGATGTGTGTGATGTCCTTAGGTTAGTTAGGTTTAAGTAGTTCTAAGTTCTAGGGGACTGATGACCTCAGAAGTGAAGTCGCGTAGTGCTCAGAGCCATTTGAACCATTTTTTTTTTCTTTGAGTGGTATGCTATTATTTTATCTGTTAGTGTAAACAATGAATTTTTCGGCTTGTGTTCTTGATCATTCACAGAGTTTTCTTTTCTGCTTCGGTTTTCTGTATGTGTTAATTTTCTTGCAGGGTAAGGAGATATTTTTTATTGTTGATTATAATTATGGCCATATCTTCTTCTCTACTGGTGCAGCAAAGAAGGGTAGTTTTTATTTGCGAAACAAATATTTCTTAGAATTTCATTTGCATATCGTATTCACCTAATTTCAATAACAAGAAATTTTCCCGCTTTTTCAAAATTCGGTAACGTCATGAGAAAATGCATTTTCGTAAATTGTCCTTATATCGCCTTAATAATTTGCTGCCGCAGATAAAACTAAATTCAAAACTTAGTGTAGCTCTTGCAGAACACATCGATAACCTTTTCTGTACGCATTAAGCGGATAGTTTGCCTATTTGAACGAGTTGACTGAAATGTAAGATCACGCGTGTGTTTGTGCGTGACGTGGCAACTCTGTTCCATACCTCCACGTGTTCCTGCCGAAGCGTCAATCCCAAAGTAATTTTGGACAGTCTACGGACGCCGTAAGAGGCGTAAAAGTGTTCCTTGCAATTGACAAAAATATTGCCTCTACTGACGTTGAAATTGAGCGTGACGATGAAGTTATCTGATCGCGTATAATAGGTGCATGTGAACCCAAGTTACTTGCTGGATGTTTTTATCGGCCACCCAATTCCGCTGTGACAGTTCTTGAATCGTCCGAAGGAAGTCTGTCAGCAGCGCCTAAATACCGAGATCATCCAGTATTAGTTGTAGCTGACTTTAGCCAACTTAGCATAGAATGCGATGTCCATGGATTCATTGCGGGGTGCATAGACAGACAGTCGTGCGAAGTACTTTTGAACACGTTTTCTGGAAACTGTCTTGAGCAGGTAGCTCAATAGCCTACGCGCAATAGATATATCTTAGACACACGTTTGGTGTGTAAAATGTGAATTTCTGTAAAGACTCGAAATGAGCATTTGCCTTTTCTTTTGACTTCGATATTGAAGCCAAAATTGTTTCCCTGGAGATGGGTAAAGGTGAAACACTGTGCATACTCGGCAAGTGGACGGTGGTGCCAATCACCCTCTGGACATCCTGTATTAGGTTTTTGGTGATTTCACCAAATAGTTAAAAGCGAATACTGGGATGGTTCGTCCGAAAGGGGCTCGTTCGATTTCCTTCCTCACCTTTCTCCAAAACAATCTTGTGTTCCGTCTCTAGTCATCGACGCGACTTAAGAACCTCATGTTCCTACCGTCTGTGTTCACTGAAACCCACATATGGCGTTTGTGCCTAGTATTCCGTCGACGCCAGCATGATTACAGACGAAGCAGTATTTGTGCTGGATAAGGGTAGGCTCTCCCTGACGTCTGCCATTTCCTGCTCATCTGAAAACGTACTGATAGTATATGTACTACGAAGTACGACAATCTTCAACTTTTTCCCCCCAGAGTGTGATGGTGAGACCGACCATAGACTCCGGCCGTTGCTGCGGCGCCTTACCATTTTTCTTCTTTCCAGCCGCCAACTAAATTGACATTTCTTGTTAGATTAAAAACGTAATTTCACCTTTCTTTTTTTTTCACTAGCCTCCGGCGCAAAGGCAGGAGCGAGATTGCGCTGCATACGCCGCCGGTATTGGGTTTAACACAAAATGAAGCTGCCAACCGACGTAATTAGACAGGCACAGTCGTAGTACGAAGGGATAATTTCAATCAAGCCACGCTCTGGAAAATCTTAAGGGCGACAAAGTCAAATTAGCGAGATGAAAGGCCCAGCGTCCTACATCTTAATACACGGAGATAGGCACGCCTCGGTTTTCGTTGCTTTCAGTCTCCACTGAGATACACTGCTATCTACCGTGAGTGCTCGATTTTTGCGGAACCAGGCCAAACCACTTCTGCTCATTTCGCTGCATTTAAGTCCTTTTTTTGTGTGCGCTTGGTTCTCATTCAGTGTTGCCAGCATCAGTACGTGTGATGATTAAAATACGTATGTCAGCACGTAGTAAGCGATAGATTATACTGGCGCATCAGTAATATAGCAAATACAATTTTTTGAGTTGTTCAGGAAAAGGGTAAAGAATAATACCAATACACCACTTTTTCTGATCATATGACGAATTCATTAAGGTAATATAGTAAAACAAGATTTAATTGATAAATTGATATGAGTTGCTCCACGCTGAACAACAAAACGTAGTGAATTAAAACTGACATCCAGATGGCGCCAAGCTGGGCGTCAAAAATGTAATAAATTCAAATTTGAGAAATCATAAATAAGGTTGCCCCCTGCTGGACGCAAAAAGTGTAATAAATTCAAACTGACTGACTAATTGAATTGCTAATGGCCCCAAACTGGACATTAAAATGTAGTAAATTGAAATGAGACTGATATTCAAGTAGTCTCTCGCTGGTCGCCAAAAGGCAGTGAATTCAAATGTGATACAGGGACAGTCTATTCAAAGGGCATAGAAACTAATATGCAAATGATGTCGAAGTGAAGACATTAATTTAAGGGTTAATACTTGGAAACATTTACGTGTTTTATTGGATCAACAATACAAATATAAAATCACAGCTGATTTGAGTTAGTAGCTGCGTAAGTAGGGCAGGAATGGACCATTTCATCTCCTCATTCAACAGTCACTATTACATGTAGACATGATCTAGGCATGACGCATCTATCGACCCTCGTCGTTTCTGTGGCTGCAGCAAGACAGCAGGAAGCTTTAATCTTCCATGTTCTGTAGCTTGGAGGCGATGCCCTGGGCAGCTTCGGTTCTAGGCGCTACAGTCTGGAACCGCGCGACTGCTACGGTCGCAGGTTCGAAACCTGCCTCGGGCATGGATGTTTGTGGTGTCCTTAGGTTAGTTAGGTTTAAGTAGTTCTAATTCTAGGGGACTGATGACCTCAGAAGTTAAGTCCCATAGTGCTCAGAGCCATTTGAACCATTTTGAACCTGGGCAGCTAAACTCGTTTCTTTTTCTGTACCGGGTGTCCTACTCCCTCACGTATAGCGTGGCGTTATATTCCAATGTTTGGCGTCTATTGTCTGCGGATATTATCTCGGAGAGGTAGTGTGAGCAAATATTTGGAGGCTGAGATCAGGCTGGGAAGTGCAGTCGGACGCTAGAAGACTTGAACTTTGGACCGTAAGGAAGGCTCATTAGACAAGGAACGGACGAAAATGTGTACGTCACATTATGTTCCAGTGATAATAAACATCGTTATGAACGCAGGGATATGATTCAGAATCTGAAGATTGAGTCAACAGAAGGAAAACTCACTGCCCCTGTCCTCCTATCAGATTCCTGTCTGATCGCTGTTGATTTCTCTCTGACTGACTGCTCTCGTAGTTTTCTGTCTCCTCCACTCTGGCAATTTTGTTAAATCTCTCCCTCCCTTCTCATTGTCCTCTATGGTGCTGAATTTCCTATCCAATTAACGATCGACACTGCATGAAGACATTTTCCAGTCTGCACTGCCCAAAAATTCCCGGTTAAGCAGCAACAAGCATACAACCTAAGAACTCACTCATTCAGACGCTTCCCAATGATGGCTGTCGGAACTGTAGAAAGATGTGCAGCACTGTGACTTGCTTCAAAGTGTTTGTCTGCCTTCCTGAGTTGTCATGAAAGCAACGATCCAATAACAAACAATTCCTTGTTTGTAACGGGAATGCATATTATTTGCTCAAGTGCCCCAGGTATTTGAGACTTGGTGACACCTCTGTTGCTGTCCAGCAAGCTTTAAATGGGGCAACCATCTCCGAACGAAGAAAACACTTTACTGATGCCATAAGTCTCGGCCGTTTGGGAAAGTCTCACCTACAGGTATCGGCTTTAGGTTTTCCTGCCTGTCCCCAGTGCCTTGCGGTGGAGTATTACAGTAACGTCTAAGAATACGTATATTCACGCATACGAAGTTGACAATCGGCACGATGGCTGATGGGACCGACGGCAAAGGTATTTCTCGTTTAGAGTCGGTCCCATCAGCCACCGCGCCGAGTGTCAACTTTATTTGCGCGTATAGTAGATATAACAGTACAGCCCAACAACACACAGGATGGCGCAGAAGAATAGGAAGATGAATGGAATGAGGATACAGTCCCTGAACCAGACTTTTGTCGTCAACGGCGGCCTTGCAAGTCACGTGGTGGTGATCTTTTTCTGCAAGGTCTAAGCTTTTTGATACCTGATGAGCACAATGCTATGAGATGTAAGTAGCGTATGAAACTTTTCGGCCTTTACTTCAAAGTAGGCGATTCTGCCGTGTCTCGAGTGGGGCACGAAATGGGCGAAATACATGAAAATCCTGATTTGTACAACATAGTTTTGAAACTACTTTTCATTTGTTTATTGTGTTTAGAGTAACCAGTTAAAAGAAATGAAGACAGAATTCTGTAGCCCTGTCAGTCGCCTTCATTTGCAAGGCTGTTAAACAAAACGAGCTGTTAGCAATTTGAAAAAAAAAAAAGTGGTTCAAATGGCTCTGAGCACTATGGGACTTAACATCTGAGGTCATTAGTCCCCTACAACTTAGAACTACTTAAACCTAACTAACCTAAGGACGTCACACACATCCATGCCCGAGGCGGGATTCGAACCTGCAACCGTAGCGGTCACGCGGTTCCAGATTGAAACGCCTAGAACCGCACGGCCACACCGGCCGGCAGCAATTTTAACTTCTGTATTATCTCTTGATGTTAATGGCGTAAGACTAGATACAGCGAGAGAACAATATGCTCTTTTTACCTCGCTGGCTGTGATCGTATACGCGTCTTGTAAACTGTTATCATATTTTCAGCTGGATAAAACGGTCTCATCGATCGCCCTGGCAAAGTTGGCGATGAAAATATCGAGTACTCTATTCGAGGCGATGTGACTTCGCCCTAGACAACATACTGTCCCTGAATTTCGCTGCGACGAATAAAGTTCTCATATGTTGAGTTCTCGTGTAACGCTGTTACTTTACGAGTCAGAATTATATAGGAGTGCTGTTGCTCATCCATTAGTCTGAAAGGCAAATATTGGGAAAAAATCAAATGATTCCATCAACCAACTCGTCATTTTTTAAACTTTACGTGACTCGTGGAATCTCCTGATTATGTGTAGGCATATCTGTGTCATTTTGCCCGAGTTGGCAGACAGAAAGGCTGGCACGAAATATTGAAAACAGACAAGAGCGTATGTTTGCTTTAAAAGGAGTGAAGGAAGGGAGGGGGAGGTTGCGGAGCGGGTGTGGAGTGGGAGGAAGCGGGTGTGTGGTGGGGAATGGAGTGTGTAGAGGGAAGAGTCGAAGAGTCGTAGTTCCATCAAGTTAATGATTTCTCTCGACTGGCTGACGCTGCCTGTTCCAAGAATGTTTCTGTTAGCTTCCCTGTAGAGTACCGGTACTCTAAAGCAATCGTGTTAATGACGTTACTGCCAACAGTCGAGAACGCAATATTTGCGATAGATGTTTTTACCGTATATCAGCAAAGCATGAACTAGTCTGTAAATAAACTGAGTTACCCAGCAATTAAAATCTCCATGTTATTGACCCTGTTAGCCGTTGCGTAACAACTAGTCCATATCCTTTTACTCTTTATTCAATATGTTTTATTTCGTTTTTCGTTTTTGCCTGTAATCGTGAACTTCCAGTTTATTCTTGTTATTTGGATCCCTCATTCTCTATATCTACCGCGCCGCGCGAAGTGGCAACGTGGTTAGAGCCGCCATGTCACGGACTGCACGGTCCCTCCCACCGGAGGTTCGACTCCTCGCTCAGGCATGTGTGTGTGTGTGTGTGTGTGTGTGTGTGTGTGTGTGTGTGTGTGTTGTTCTTAGGACCGATGACCTCAGCAGTTTGGTCCGTTAGGAATTCACACACATTTGAACATTTTTATATCTACCGAAAGTCCTTTCGTTGAGATTATAAAAATAGTCATGTTCTAGTCTCTCACGAAAACTTGGAACAACATTTCCAAAACTAATTCCGAAATTGTCACCGTTCAGTTTTTTGTTCCTGAGGGCAATGTTAACAAATCAATGTTACAATTGGTAAACGACACGAATGGGCATGAACTTTCAATACTGCATTTTTGGCTTCGTTTCTCCCCCACGTTTCCAATATATTTTTGTTCAGCGTTACCTTAAAATCACTAAGAAACGTGATTCGTTTCAAACATTTCTAAGATCCTTCAGCTCACCGACTCGGGTATTCTTTATGCAAATTTGCAGTATCCGTATTTCTTATCTATTTCGGATTTTCACAGTCAGGTCTTATTTGACTTCCATTGTTAGAAAAAAATCCTCATTAGTAGTAGTCTTTGTATTCAACCACTCGACGTCCAGTTTCTTTCACACCACCGTCAATGACAAAATATAAGTTTTTCCGGTATCAGAAAGAACAATCTGTGGTAATAGTTTATATTTTCAGTGGTCTCTAACGTCTCTGGTATGTCAGAGTTCTATTAAAAGTAATGATGTTTTCAGTATAAAACTATGTTTTTGTGAGTAAATGAGCATACTTTTCTCTTTCTAAACTCTTGTCTCATCTTACTAACAAAAAGGTTCTTTACAAATTCTTAACTAATTTTAAAAATATACAATTTATTCGCAATTGAGAAATCTTGCTCACATTAACTGTATTAGATGTGAAGATATTACGTACTGATGACACATGAAACTTTGTGCTAGGTCGAGCCTCGAAACCGGATTTCTCGCTTGTTGCGAGCGGTTGCTGTAGCCATTTGGCTATCCGATCCACGCTTCTGAAGGGGTTAAGGCGACCGCTCTCAACAAGTCGGAAATCCGGCTTCGAGTTCCGTCCCGGCTCAGATTTTCATGTGTCACAAATAAGTACTATCTTCATACCTCTTGCAACTAATGTCAGAAGGGCTCTGCAATTGCGAATGAATTTAATAAATGTAGCACAGCTGTTTCCTAAGACACTGCTAAAAATAGGAAAAAAATTTTAAGGAACTTTTTCTTTTGATAATCCGCTACGAATAATTTAGCTATCCTCTGGTTTTCACATTTTAATTCCTATTCTTACAAAAAGAAAACTGGTGCTGGAATCCACGTCCTATGATGAGAGGACTTTTTTTTTCTCTTTCCCATTGGTTTATCACATCTAAGGAATTGCACTTTGTAACCAATGCTATGTTTTTTAATAGCCCATGCAAACGAGGTCTGTATTACAGATGTGGGTTACTTTACATTTAGTGGTGTGTAATGTTCATCATGTATCGCACAATCGAAGTAGTCTTCTTCTTTCTGTACTAATTCATTGCAATGCTTCTCATTTTCCCTTTCGTCTCTTTTGCAACGACTATATCAATGGATGCTTGAGGGATGTCCTCTTGTAAAGTGAGCAATCAACAAACAATGAGTTAGACGTGTCGACACACACAAAGAGAATGAGAGAGAGAGACAGAGAGAACATTTTATATTGTAAGTCATCAGACTGAGTAATAACCCGGCTGCTACAAGTCTTCAGCTAGTGATTCATCTGCGGTGAGCACACTGGCATTCATGTCAAATACTACTATTTCCTTTCTCTCCCCTCGCCCACTGCCACCAATCCCCCCAACCCCCACTCCCTCCCACACTCACCCACGCTGTCAACATGTTTCTATGTCTTGTTTTATCCTCATTGTCAGTTAATAGTTACAATGATGTAAAAGGTATAAAGTATACATTTCAATAATTCTTTTTCGTCTGATAAAATTCAAAACATGGAAAACCAACATCCAAAAGCAGATTTGCTTTCCATAATAATGGGATTCTATTTTCATTATTCGATTGCCGATCCACATAAATCCGTAATAAACAAAAAAATAAACGCATTGACTTACTTGGCACAACAGGAGTGGCTCCATCTGCTAGTTCAAAACCAAACACATGTATCTCCGTGCCAAGGAGAGGTAGGGGTTATGGCAGCGTTGCAAAACACGAGGCAAACCGTGTACTCAGTTGCAACTTAGTTTCTTCCTATACTTTCCTGTCTCCTTCTTGCCACTATTTCTTCTCCATCGGCCTCCTTCCTCCCCTTTTCTTCTTCTCTTTCTCAGTTGTCCTCCTCTCCCAAAACTGCGTCAACACCACAAAAACGACATTTAGTGCACGCGTCCCTGCTGCCATAACCCACGTCGCTGCCCAAGACATTCGTGAGGACGACGCTTCATTTCTATTTTGTGATAAGTTCTTACGGGACCAAACTGCTGAGGTCATCGGTCTCTAGACTTGCACACCACTAACTTACACTAGGGACAACACACATCCGTGCCCGAGGGAGGACTCGTACCTCCGACGGGGGAAGCCGAACCCTTCAAATAATGGTTCAAATGGCTCTAAGCGCTATGGCACTTAACATCTGAGGTCATAAGTCCCCTAGACTTAGAACTACTTAAACCTAACTAACCTAAGGACATCACACACATCCATGCCCGAGGCAGGATTCGAACCTGCGATAGTTGCAGCCGCGTCGTTCCGGAATGAAGCGCCTAGAACCGCTCTACCACAGCGGCCGGCTGCGCGAACCGTGACAAGACGCCATACACCGCGCGGCTACCCCGCACGGCGACGACGGTTCAAACTCGCGTCCGGCCATCTGGCCATTCTGATTTAGGTTTTCCGTGATTTCCCCAAATCGCATCAGGCAGATGCCGCGATGGTTCCTTTGAAAGGGCATAGCCGACTTCCTTCCCCATCCTCCCCTAATCCGATGAGACCTATGACCTCGCCGTTTGGTCCCCTCCGCCAAATCAGTGACCCATCCAACAAACTGCCCGAGCGCTCTCCCGACAACTGGTTCAACATGCTCGCACACGCTGACTTTCACTTGGCGCTCCCTCCGTCGACGAAACCGTCTTGCGAAAGCAAGCTAAGCTGCGGTTCCTAGCTGCTCGGCCCACAATCAAACGGGGGGAACTGGCACAGCTAATGACCAAGCCCCCGATGCCCCGGTAGTTAGCACAGAGCAAGGTCCCTGCAATTAGCCCTTGTGACGTCACGGTAGCTGCGGCTGACGTCATCACCGGAGCGTTTCGCCAAATTACGGCCGGAACCCGCGACTGATTCGGCTGGACACAGCCGTCAGGGCGTCTCAGCCCTTGAGTCAGCCTCCGAACACGTCTACGCTACGTCTAGCACCCAAGATTTCAGCAGCGTTCTAATATTTCTCGGAAGTTTAAAAGCTATGTATTCACCAAGAAATGCAGCGTATGTGTCAGAAGCACTTTGGCGGGGGTGACGCATACACACGCGGTCTTTCAAAAAGATTCATTCGATTTCGTCTTCTACGTGAGGGTATTTTAATATGCTCGTCCAGAATAAAACTTTCCCGTGATGGAGAGGAAATTAGTATAGTAGCCGTCGGCTTTGACCAGCGACGTAGTGAACATGTGCCGAATGACTTGAACAACATGGTGACTATGACTCCATTTTTGAAAACGTACATAAGATAGACAGTTTTGATTAAGAAAATTTACTACAAATCGAAGAAATATTTCGAATTACAACTGTTGTAATCAGCAACGTGTTAATAAAAGAAATATTTCTCTGAAAGCTATCGAACCGAGAGCTCTACAGCTGTAATGCAGACCACGATACACATTACGAATTTAAATGAAATATTTGTAGTAAATACTGAATGTAGTATTGTATAAGCTCAAGTGGAGACTGCTGTTACGTAATAACGAATACATACATCTGTGAGGAGTAAAGTGAAACAGTTATGACAGTGTCGTCAAAAACCACTACCTACGCAGAACCACGATACACCGTAAAAAACAAAATACTCCTTAGCAGTGTATCTGCAGTTTGGTCCCTTTGATCCTTAAACCAACCAACCTTAGCAGTGTAGCTCACGTGAAGACTGCAGTGCCTAAGATCAGGTACAAAATGAACCTTACAAAATATTATTTCATACAAATCACATAACCAATGGTCCTTTATATACTAAGATGGTATCTTAGTATACATATAGTTGAGGCTAACCGGCCACTTGACCATCTTCTTCTTCTGTGCAGATGCACAAACAGTGCCCGAACTCTTACGGGAATCGGAAACCCGCCGAGAATAACGCGTGTAATGGGCGGGGGGCACTACGACTGTAGTGCGGGACAATAAGTTGAGAATGTGGGTTTCGCGGGAGGCGTGCCAGAGATAAATCGCTGCAGTCGCGCTATCCTCTGTGTCCTCGGTGGCTCGCCGGCACGGTAGCTCAGCGTGTTCGGTCAGAGCGCCGGTTGGCCTCTGTAATAAAAAAACTGAGTGGAAGTATCAACAAACGGACTTGAACGGATGTCATTGTGTCGTCCGCAACGACCAAACACATCGATCAACAACGAACAAAATGCAAAAAAAAAAAAAAAAAAAAAAGAATAGAGCGTTTGCCATGTAAGCAGGAGATCCCGGGTTCGAGTCCCGGTCGGGGTACACATTTTCATCTGTCCCCATTGACTTATGTCCACGTCTGCTGTAAGCGACTAAGGGTTTTCATTTAATTGTAATTGAATTGTCATTTTCCTAGAAAGCACGTTGCACTTGGATACAGTCGGTTCAGTACGCAACTAAAAGAAACTGGAATGCATCTAATCAGGACAGCTCAAAACCATCTCACACAAACACTGTTATGCAGATAAGATTATTACAATTGTAGGATATTCAGAAATACTTACCAATAGCAGCACAGTGTTTCCACATAGCGTATACTATTTTTTTGTTGCGGGACGCGATCGTCTTTCGTTTCCACAACCACAAAAAGTCACATCCTGCAACGTCAAAACTAAATACACGAGGTGTAAATGTGTGTACACAATTTGAAAATGAAAATATATTCGTCAGCGAAGGTGCGGTGTACTGAAATCGAACATCTACGTGTAGAATTACATTAGAAATTAAGTAGAAAATAAAAAATCGTGATTAATAATTGTAATTTAATACTGTTTCATAGGAGTAATTCAAAACATGAGAATTGTTTACGATCTTGGCAAAACAGACTTACAAGGAAAACCGCACTGTTACTTTGAAATAAAGTGAAACGTGTATACAGTTTTACTATAGTCGCGTAACATGTCGAAAAACTATTGAACGCATTGGAATAGTTTTTTATTATTGATTACCAAAAACCACGTTCGACAACGGATCTTTCCGTAATTGAGAACCGCTTTTTGTTCGCTGTGCATTAAGTTTGCAGAAAGGCTTTTTTTTTTATTTTCTCACTATTAAACTCGTAACAGACATAAGGTATTAACTTCAAAGAAACGTCCTAGACAAACCTCCATGAGATGTTATTTAATACTTCTTTATTTACTACCGCTTTCAAACTTGAGATCAGGTACCTTATAATCATTTACAACAGCTTCCTCGACGTTACTAAAACCGTACTGTCAAATAGCCTATGAACGATCCTACGTCACTGCTGGCATTAGAGGAAGAGGAAGAAGTCATTTGGTGCCACGTTAGCGAAGTATAGAGTTTAAGGCAAAATCTGAAATCCCAAGAAGCAGCACGTGTGGCTATCTCCTGCCCGGGTTGAGCTATGGCTTTGTCAAGGAAAGACACCCCGTTGGACATTCGCACGACGTCTTAACATCCTCCCTTTAACTTGCAAGGAGATTTCGGTAGCATGCTCCCATTTAAGCTCTTATTTTCTTCTTCTTTTTCCGGGCTATATCTCGTATCTACATGTACGTGACCGCTCTCCAGTTTAAAATTAAAAGCTTGGTAGAGGGTAAATCGAACCACCTTCAACCTATTTCTCTATCGCTCCACTCTCGAATAGCAATTGAAAAAAACAAAGCCCAAAACCTTTGCGCGCGAGCTCTGTTTTCTCCTATTTTATTATAATGATCATTTAGTTGGTATTAACAAAATATTTTCCCTTTCGGAGGCTGAAATTTCGTTTTCCGGCAGCAACGAAAAACGCCGTAGTTTCTATCATTGCCATCCCGACGCACGTATCCCATCCGTGATACTCTCTTCCCTATTTCAATATAATTCGAAATGAGGTGCCCTTCTTTAACCTTTTCAGACTAGATATTTTTTCTGGAGGAAAGAAAATTTTTCTTTATATGGTAATGCCCTTAGATGATTTTTTAATGATTTTAGATGCAAGATTTATCCAAAAATATGTACCGATTTTCAAAATATACTTTGTACACTTGGCTTCATTTTATGGATTAAAATAATTAATTATGAAATATTTTCTATTGTAATAAATAGTAAAATGACCATTGAATAATTTTCCATACAAAATAACAACATATCACTCAATTACACAGTGGAATATCCTGAACCAACCACATACATATTTTCCGATGGTCACGAACTGCTGTGCAGAGCTACATTGACTTGCTGATATTTTCATAGTGATGCCCAACAGTTGATAGTACTTGTGCATAATGAAAAGACTGAACATCCACAAAACGTGTACCTCAGGTTTTCACTTCTGTTGCAGCTAAGACACTGTAGAAAGTAATGTACATGATTGTGGCCAGAGGGCATGAAAGGGTTAAACTTCCTCGATGTCCTCCGGGAATCCTGTCTGATGAGATTCCCACACCGTGCAGCAATACTCTGGCAGAGGGCGAACAAGTGTAGTGTGTGCAGTCTCTTTAGTAGGCCGGTTGCATCTTCTAATGTTCTGCCAACAAACTGCAGTTTTTGGTTCACTTTCGCGACGACGCTATCTATGTGATCGTTCCAATGAAGTTATTGGTATCTAGTTGAATTCAAAGCCTACAGATTTGTACGATTTATCGTGTAACCGATAATTTGCCGGATTCCTTTTGGTATTCATGTGGATGACGTCACGGCGTCGGCACCAAAAATATAGAATACCATAGAGAAGCAACATCACGACCTGAGTGAACAAACTGAACAAAAGAAGGGGCGTGGCATGTGACGCTCCGCAAGGACATTACGAAATCCAACTGTTAGCGTTTATTAACGATATTACCTCTGAGTATAGCACACTAACACATTATATACACCGGCTCTTGGCAATGTAAGTAACTTTCCTTTCAATATTGTAACCTCGGGTGGAAATCATTTGCAAGTAAAAGATACGACCTGTAAAATGCAGTTTAGGATCCGTCTTCGTGTATTTTAGTACACTTTTTGCTGCAGCTTTTGAAGAATAACAGTCATTGCAGACACGAACGTTCTACAGAATGACAGCTTTAATTTCGATTTTTGCATCATTCATATCACATTCAAAGCAAAAGCTGTGTTGCACTGAGCAGGGAGACACCACACCACGCGGCAGGTATATTACGATATAAGCCACGCAGGCAATAGATTATACAATGAACTTTTTGATTGATCGTTAGCTTATTCAAATAACAGCGAACATACTACCTTGTCTTTCTCATGAATCATATTACGCTACTTATATGTAGTTACATATAGCGCCAAAGTTTTCAAAGTTATGTGGTAGACCAGCCCCTTACATTTTTCGTATTTTATTTATGATATATATGAATAATTTCATCAAAACCCTTGGAAACTTGCCCATTAGCAAATATATATTCCCTGAATTTACCTTTCTGTTATAGTTTTTATGACGAAAACTTTATTAAATATAATGTACGGTTAAAGGAGCGGTGAACGTAAACATTAGGCTTTGCTACAGGTCAGTCTCACCATAACCAACATATGGTGAAACGGAGGTGGGGGAGGTACAGGGGTAGGCAGGCGTCCAATATGTCAATTCAGCCCCTATCACTACCCCTTCACAAGGTTCAGTATTAAATTAATTTACACTTTGCACAGTATATCTTATCTACGCGATTATCGGAAATCACAATTTAAAATATATGTGCTACCTGCTGTCGAACCAAACATTGAAAAACGGCTATCCCTATATAAAATCGTACCAGGATGATTCACAGTGTAATTTTTTCTTTATACTTTGCATATAAAACAAAGACCTATCTGCTCACAGAGAATTACAGACCTTTCCACCTATAATCCATACTTTCTGATATGAACACATGCTTCATTTACCAGAATGAGATTTTCACTCTGCAGCGGAGTGTGCGCTGATATGAAACTTCCTGGCAGATTAAAACTGTGTGCCCGACCGAGACTCGAACTCGGGACCTTTGCCTTTTGCGGGCAAGTGCTCTACCAACTGAGCTACCGAAGCAAGACTCACGCCTGGTACTCACAGCTTCTGCCAGTACCTCGTCTCCTACCTTCCAGGAAGTTTCATATCAGCGCACACTCCGCTGCAGAGTGAAAATCTCACTCTGGAAACATCCCCCAGGCTGTGGCTAAGCCATGTCTCCGCAATATCCTTTCTTTCAAGAGTGCTAGTTCTGCAAGGTTCGCAAGAGAGCTTCTGTAAAGTTTGGAAGGTAAGAGACGAGGTACTGGCAGAAGTAAAGCTGTGAGTACCGGGCGTGAGTCGTGCTTCGGTAGCTCAGTTGGTAGAGCACTTGCCCGCGAAAGGCAAAGGTCCCGAATTCGAGACTCGGTCGGGCACACAGTTTTAATCTGCCAGGAAGTTTCACATGCTTCATTTAGTTTCCAGAAAGCAAAAAAATAGTTATTGGACTGATGCCTGTTGCAACCGCCAAAAACTGAATCCTACAAAAACGACGTAATCGACATACCTTCCAACCAGCAATTAAGTCTGCATTTTCAGTCACAAAAAAATCTTACGATCGTATGCTGCTGACGTTTCGGAAATATTACAAAGGTATGATGGAGGCCTTTGGTAGCTACTCGATCGTCACAAAATTCTCTGAGTATCACATGCGTAGAAGAAATTGTATGAAACAAGCTTTATTACAACACACACACACACACACACACACACACACACACACACACACAAACGCGACTCACACATATCCTACATGCCACAGATGAGTCATGTGTGTGTAAGTTGCGTTTGCGTGTGTGTGTGTGTGTGTGTGTGTGTGTGTGTGTGTGTGTGTCTGTGTGTGTGTGTGTGTCCGTCTGTCATCTATTTTAGACAAAAGCCTTGTTGACCGAAAGCTTATATTGTGACAGTCTTTTTGTTGTGTGTATCTGCGACTCAGCATCTCCGCTATATGGTGAGTAGCAAATTTCTTTTCACAATATTGTTATATTGCATCCTGGATTTACCATTGTTTAATATGTAAGAATATTTACACCAATCTCCAATCTTTTTTCTAGATTTATACGTATATCTGTACTGTAATCAGTAGCTGGCCCGATTACGAAAAAAATTATGAACTTTCAAAATAACCGCAGAATAACTTCCCGAAACATGGCAGCTACTGGTGTGGCGTGTCACCGCAGGGAGCGCTGAATAAACATGCTACAGCCCCTCTATGTATTCTCAGTCTCTTTGGTCGGCGCTAAGTCTGCATTTGGGAATGTTAGTGGTGGTGGCTTGGCCGGATGCTCTTCCTGTGCCACCCCTATAGGTCGAATCAACCGAAACTTGGGAGCGCAGGAAGTCCTGGTGGGACGGGTATGTAAATTACATATGCCCTCCGCCTCTTTTGCTTGCGTCTCGTACCGTCACGTCTCTCTCCAGTCCTAAGTCTGTAGAAATCGTAAGCGTTCGGTGAATTTGCCAATCGGAAATAATTTAGACAAGATATGTGTATGGTACGAAAAGTAGCAATTGACTGTAACTAATGAAAAGTGTGAGATCATATCCACATAAATAGTAAAAGGAATCAACTAAATTTCGATTATACAATAAATAACACAAATTTAAAGGCTGTGAATTCAACTAAATACTTAGCGATTACAATCATCAACTACTTAAAATGCAAGGATCACATAGATAATCTTGGGGGGTGGGGAGGCGGGAGGTGAACTAAAGACTGCATTTTATTGGCAGAACACTTGCCAGACGCCGTAGTCCTACCAAAGAGAGTGCCTACGCTATGCCTGTCGGTCCTCTTATGGTGTATTGCTGCGCTGTATGGGATCCTTAGCAGACAGGATTGACGGAGATCATCGGAAAAGTTCAAGGACAGGCAGCTGGTTTTGTAACATTGCGAAATAAGAGAGAGGGTGTCTCGGACACGATACGCGAGTTAGGGTAGCAATTATTAAAGCAAAGGCGTTTTTCGTTGCGGCGAGATCTTTTGACGAACTTTCAACCACCAGGTCTCTCTTTCTAATGCGAAAATATTTTGTTGAAACCCACCAACATACGGAGAAATGATCACCTAATAATAACTAACCCGGACAGGAGGATTTAACTATCGATTTTTCCAGCGCACTATTCGAGAACGAAACGGAGAGGAATAGCCTGAAGGTGGTTCGGTGAACCTTCTGCCAGTCACTTAACTGTGAATTCTAGTGTAGTGATGTAGATATAGAATACCACATTTGCTTTAGCATCTACTTGGCAATCTTCGAGATGCAACGATGCGATAGCGAAGTCTCGGGGAGAAATCCATTGTTGAGCATAAGCGAGGTGTGAAGGTGGCAGCTGTGTGAATGAAGTGCACTTCGCCACATTCAATCATGTTAGCTAAAGACCCTTGATCTGTTGTAGTTTTTTTTTTTAAGTTACTTGGATGACGCTATAGAAATTATACTGTGCGCATAGCGTACGTCTGCGGTCGCGAGACGAGGGAAAGACGGCTTCTCGTAGACAGAACACATTTCGTAAAACAAAGAACAACCGCCATCAGTCACAGTCATAATTTTATTTCACTAAACGATGCATATCGATCCCCAGGGGCCCATCTTCATGTGCTTTGACAATATACATAAAGCTTCTATTCCAAGATAGGTTAATTTTGGTTTGCACCGAGTCTTTTTTCAGATTTAGGTTAATTCCGCTCCTGATAAGACTGCAATGATATATTACAATGTAGACTTCAAAGCACCTGAAGATGAGCCCCCAGGGCTCGAAATGCATCTTGCATTGAAATAAAATTACAATTGTGATTGGCTGGTTCAAATGGCTCTGAGCACTATGGGACTCAACATCTTAGGTTATAAGTCCCCTAGAACTTAGAACTACTTAAACCTAACTAACCTAAGGACATCATACACACCCATGCCCGAGGCAGGGTTCGAACCTGCGACCGTAGCAGTCCCGCGGTTCCAGACTGCAGCGCTAGAACCGCACGGCCACCGCGGCCGGCTACAATTGAGATTGGTTATTCTTTACGAAAGAGAAATCACACCCTCCACTTACTGAATTCCCAAACCGTTTTTCTAACACTTTTTTTCGGTCAGGGTTTCCATCTCCTGTGTGCATGTGCCCTTGCCAGCGGCCTATCTTGCCTCGACATAAAAAATCAATGAGGATTTACAGAAAATAAATGCGTGGTGTAATGACTGGCAGTTATCTCTCAATATTAGTAAGAGTAACCTACTGCGTATAACAAGGCCAAAATCCCCATTAATGTACGAGTACAAAATAAATGCCCTGTCTTTGAAAGCGGTAACATCCGTCGAGTATCTGGGCGTGACTACTCGAAATGATCTCAAATGGAATGATCAGATTACACTAGTAACGGGTAAGGCGAACTCTATATTGCGGTTTATTTGTAGAATCCTGAACCGATGCAGTCCTTCAGCAAAGGAAATAGCTTACAGTACATTAGTTCGTCCAGTATTGGACTATTGTTCGTCTGTATGGGACCCTTACCAGTTGGGTCTGATTCAAGAGATTGAGAAGGTCCAAAGAAGAGCGGCAAGATTCGTGACTGGTACATTTAGCAATCGCGAGAGCGTTACAAATCTCATAGAAAGTTTGAAGTGGGCCACACTTGCAGATAGACGACGCGCTAAACAGAAGGGGCTGCTGACTAAATTCCGAAATCCAATCTTCACCGAGGATGTAGAGCATATATTATTACCACCAACTTTCAAATCGCGTAATGATCATCATTCAAAGGTAAGGGAAATAAGAGCTCGTACTGAGGCGTTCAGCCGGCCAGAGTGGCCGAGCGGTTCTAGGCGCTACAGTCTGGAACCGCGGGACCGCTACGGTCGCAGGTTCGAATCCTGCCTCAGGCATGGATGTGTGTGATGTCCTTAGGTTAGTTAGGTTTAAGTAGTTTATTTATTTATTTTTAGGCGTTCAGACAGTCGTTCTTCCCTCGCGTGATCCGCGAGTGGAACAGAGGGGGGGAAATATGACTTTGGCGCGAATTGTGCCCTCCGCCACACACCGCTTGGTGGCTAGCGGAGTATATATGTAGATGTAGACCTCGGTACGGCCCTGTTGGCGCCAGCAGTCTACCCCCAAGCTGTCAATTGCCGACTACTATAAATCGGACTACAGTTGGGCGGCCTGTCTAGGCAGAGGAGAGCCGCTGGTGAGGGTAGAGCGGCGAGCGCCTGGCGCAGTGCGGGTGTGGCGTCGGGCGGTGGCCCCCTCCCCCACGCCTGCACCCCCCCCCCCCCCCTACACACACACACAGCGGGGGCGTCATTGTGAGGCGCGCACAATGTGCCGGCTTTGTCGCGGCGTCGCCTGCCCCCGCGTCCGGCCGCAGACGCCGCCGCCGCAACAGCAGCAGAAGCAGCGCAGCACAGCACAGCACGGCACGGCAGCGCCGGCACCACCCAGTCTGGAACAGCCCGCTGTTCCGCCTGACACCTCCCTGTGTCGTTCCGGTGTTGGTGCCGGCTCTGCCAACCCGGTCTTGCCGGGGGGAGAAGCTACTGCCACTCGAATCTGGAGACCGACTGGTTGCACGCAGGGAAAGTCAGGTGTGACGGCACTGTGACTCGTATCGAAGACGACTGAGACCGCTTATCAACTTTTGTGAAAGTTCAAGACGCTGAACTGTGGCAATCATTCTTGCAGACGAATCAAAGGACCAACTCATTATACCTTCGACTGGCACATTCGCTGCAATTTTGGAAGATATTCATGACTTATTTCTTTGTAAGAGTGTCTAACATTCTGCGTGGTGTCTCCCTACCACTTTCGCGCAACGACGCTCTGAGAGTGTTTTTTAGGGAATTGACTAGTTTGAACCTGAGACCTGTTGCTGGTAAGGAGACGTCAGACCACACATGACATGTAGCATTCAGAATAGTTCAGTGAGACTAGCGATGATATAACCAAATACTTAATGATTTCAGCGTCAGCTCCACTGCACTTCCTGTAAAGGAATGTTAATACTAACTAAATTTAGTGGAAGGGGTTCAAGGCTTTCCTATTTTTAGTTAGCTGGGAAAATAACGTCGAAAAAGCAGTTAAGTTTACCATTGGAAATTTTATTCTACTCACAAAACATCGTTTATAAACTGCACTATTGATAAAAGGAAATATTTTAATTTTATGATAAAAACCAACTGCATTCAACAAAAATGTGAACGAATATTCCCTGAATGGGTTTCCAAGTTCTATAATAGATCGAAGGATGACCTATGCCATATCACATCTATAATCTAGGTTAAAATTAAGTTTCATAAAAGAGAAAACTATCAAAAATGGTGTACAGTGACCCTCAATTATCTTTAATTACTAATTTAACTTGTCATAAATTACAGTGGCTGATGTGGCTTCTCAATAATTATACAACAGAAAAATCATCGTATTTCAGATTTTAACTTCAAATAGCAAATGTGAATACCACGACATTTAATTGACGATCGACACTAGTATTACGTAAAAAGGGGATGTAACAGATGACACTTCTGCAGTTCTGAGTGAAGCCTTATGCGCTCTTATGTGGCATCACGTGCATTTGTTACCTTGTCGTTGGTTAGGCAGCGTCAGGGGCGGCGGGAGGTGCAGCTCCACACACCTCGCCGTCTCGGTAGCAACTCTCTCGAACTTATCCTTACTACTGTTTACCGAAGTTGGTTTAAGAAAAATGTATCTGGCTGTGCTTTCAACTGACCAATCAGCGTCTCAATGTTAACCTTAAGCTCCGCCTACAAAAATTCTGTCTATCCACTTTTCGTGGTGGGGAAATGTTTTTAATGTTTGCTACATAACAGAGACACGTATAGTCTCACGCTAAAACTTGCAGCTGGTGTCGCCCTTTTAGTGTTATCGTAAGATCTATACTGTTCTTCTGGAGCACTTTTAACATGGTCTGGGGGATGGACCTTCCATCGGTCAGCCGGCGATGTGGGTGTCCCATTGTCCTGCTCTTATCATAGGACCTTCTAGCCTACACGGCTCTGCTCTCGGCTTTTCGTTTCTCCCCTTGGAACTGCGTCTGTTTCACGGTGGGAAGGTATGACATCCATTTAGGAGTTCTTGTATTAGTCTGTGGTATTCCATTTCCTCACTCGTTGACCGTATTACTTTGGTTAATTTAATGTCAGGAATTATTCCGAGCTATGTGACATATTGCCGGATTTGCTATCATGTCAGGGTTTTCATGGAAGGTGTTGGATATGCCTGACACCTTACAGGATTTTCATGGAAGGTGTTGGATTTGCTGGACACCTTACAAGTGAGCCTGCCATTTTTGCTAAAAATGGCTTCACAATCACAGAGAGAGAGAGGTCCGAACTGTATGGAGGGTGGCCGAGAACCTCCAATTTGAACTTCTGCAGGAGTGTTGCGACTGTGTTGGTCGTATGTGGCTTTGCATTGTCGTGGAGCAGAATGAACCCACGGGTGAGATTTCCTGGTCGTTTTGATTTGGTCGCTTGGCGAAGGGTGGTCAAGGTTTGCCAATAACGCTGGGCGTTCACTGTTGTCCCATGCTGCAGAAAGTGAAACAGAAGGGGGCCATCTTGGTCGCTTCAAAATGGCTCTGAGGGGCAAATGATTCACCTCGGACGACGATGTCCAGCTGTACGTGAGGAACTGGTTAACTTCGCAGCCCCGGGAATTTTATGAGAGAGCCATTCACAGCCTTGGGTCACAGTGGGACAAGTGTCTCAACAGCCAGCCCAACGTGGGTCTGTCGGTTAAATGTATTGTGATAGAGATTCCGTGATCGAACATTCCGACAATGTGAAATTTCTTATGCGAAAATTGCCGCCAAGTAACAGCGTGGTGCGGAGTCGGCGTTAAAATCGACCCACCCAGGAAATTACCTCCAGATATGAATGAAGGTAGCTCTGCTGGACGACTGTCGCGAATTGCAGAAAGACCTGCACAGGATCAACGATTGGTCCGTGTACTGGCAGTTGATCGTCAACGTCAACACACACACTGCGCATAAACGGGCGAAGAGGTTCATTAGTGTTCGTTTGTACTGTTGGCGACAAATTACTGGAAACAATAACAATTGTAAAATATCTAATACTAACCATCCGGAGTCGACTAAATTGGAATGACAACATGAGACATAGAATAAGCAGATGCCAGACACATATACGAGGTGCATTCAAGTTCTAAGGCCTCCAATTTTTTTTCTAATTAACTACTCACCCGAAATCGATGAAACTGGCGTTACTTCTCGACGTAATCGCCCTGCAGACGTACACATTTTTCACAACGCTGACGCCATGATTCCATGGCAGCGGCGAAGGCTTCTTTAGGAGTCTGTTTTGACCACTGGAAAATCGCTGAGGCAATAGCAGCACGGCTGGTGAATGTGCGGCCACGGAGAGTGTCTTCCATTGTTGGAAAAAGCCAAAAGTCACTAGGAGCCAGGTCAAGTGAGTAGGGAGCATGAGGAATCACTTCAATGTTGCGTAACGTTAGCTCGATGTGCGGGTGCGTTGTCTTGGTGAAACAGCACACGCGCAGCCCTTCCCGGACGTTTCTGTTGCAGTGCAGGAAGTAATTTGTTCTTCAAAACGTTTTCGTAGGATGCACCTGTTACCGTAGTGCCCTTTGGAACGCAATGGGTAAGGATTACGCCCTCACTGTCCCAGAACATGGACACCATCATTTTTTCAGCACTGGCGGTTACCCGAAATTTTTTTGGTGGCAGTGAATCTGTGTGCTTCCATTGAGCTGACTGGCGCTTTGTTTCTGGATTGAAAAATGGCATCCACGTCTCATCCATTGTCACAATCGACGAATAGAAAGTCCCATTCATGCTGTCGTTGCGCGTCAACATTGCTTGGCAACATGCCACACGGGCAGCCATGTGGTCGTCCGTCAGCATTCGTGACACCCACCTGGATGACACTCTTCGCATTTTCAGGTCGTCATGCAGGATTGTGTGCACAGAACCCACAGAAATGCCAACTCTGGAGGCGATCTGTTCAACAGTCATTCGGCGATCCCCCAAAACAATTCTCTCCACTTTCTTGATCATGTCGTCAGACCGGCTTGTGCGAGTCCGAGATTGTCTCGGTTTGTTGTCACACGATGTTCTGCCTTCATTAAACTGTCGCAGCCACGAACGCACTTTCGACACATCCATAACTCCATCACCACAGGTCGTGACACATCTGAAATGTAACGTCCACTGTTCAAAGTGCCGTCAATGCGAACAAGAGGTAACCGAGACGTGTAGCTAATGGCACCCCATACCATCACGCCGGGTGATACGCCAGTATGGCGATGACGAATACACGCTTCCAATGTGCGTTCACCGCGATGTCACCAAACACGGATGCGACCATCATGATGCTGTAAACCGAACCTGGATTCATCCGAAAAAATTACGTTTGACATTCGTGCACCCAGGTTCGTCGTTAAGTACACCATCGCAGGCGCTCCTGTCTGTGATGCAGCGTCAAGAGTAACCACAGCCGTTGTAGGTGTCGCCACCGGCGCCAACCTTGTGCGAATGCTCTGAAAAGCTAATCATTTGCATATCACAGCATCTTCTTCCTGTCGGTTAAATTTCGCGTCTGTCGCACGTCATCTTCGTGGTGTAGGAATTTCAATGACCAGTAGTGTACATATCAATATTTCTGACTGGAAACCCTATCATTATTTTCGGCCCTCGTGATAACAGTAAAGTAAGATTACGAGTAACGCGACGTTCATGCTTGCATCTCGGGATATGCAATAGCGACTAGTTTATTTCATTTCAAGGGTCAATTTCGATTTGCAATTTCTCTGGATGTAATTGACGTATTGCGATGCAAACAACTTCATTCTTTTTGTAATTTTCATGTTATTGACTTCGTAAGAAATAATGCAGGGTCGCCAACAAAGAAAGAAACATAAGTTTGTGTTGAACACAGTTTCGCGTACTGTTAGTCATTCTGCGACTCTTACCAAGTAGCACTAATAGAAGAGACAGAGAAGATCGTACAAAGAGCGGTGCGTTTCATCGCGGAACCGTTTTACTCAGTCCAAGAGCTTTACAGAGACTCTCAACACAGTGGTTCAAGTGGCTCTGAGCACTATGGGACTCAACATCTGAGGTCATCTGTCCCCTGGACTTAGAACTACTTAAACCTAACTAATCTAAGGACATCACACACGTCCATGTCCGAGGCAGGATTCGAACCTACGACCGCAGCGGTCGCGCGGTTCCAGACTGAAGCACCTAGAACCGCTCGACCACACCGGCCGGCTTAAACATAGTGGCAGACGCTACAAGAGAGGCGACGTGCATCACGGAGAGGCTGACTACTAAAACTCCTCGGGGCTAAGTTCCGATAACAGTTGCGAATTATGTTACTCCCTCCTGTATACGTCTCGTGAAATGGTCACGACGAAAAAATCAAAGAAATGAGATGTCATACGGAGCTTTGCTGGCAATTGTTCTACCCACTCGTGGACGCCAATGTCTCTTTCTGGTGTGTACAGATTGATTTTTTTGCCAACAACTGAGATGATTGATTGGATTTTTCATACTACTTCTAAATGAGGTGTTGCTTTGGCAGGGCCAGTTCGAGAGCATTTTTCCACAAGAGACTTGTCATATGGAGCTCCCCCATCCCCTTCTTTCCCTCGTACACTTCCATCCGTTTCATTTTTTGCTGTACACTTGTGACCAAACTTAAAGCAATAAATGGAAATTTTGCAAGATTGCGTTTATTTTGCCACAAAACAGTATAAACAGGTGATAGTAAAGTAGAAACACTGTAAATTATACGAAACATAATTAACTGCGACAAGCTTAACGGTAGATAAAAATATTCTTCGTTTTTTCCCAACTTAACGGACTTGTATACACATTCTGACAACGGGTTAATGTGCTCAGTATGGGGTTTGACCACCTCTGGCACAAATATAAGCCTGACAACGACGGGAAATGCTATGAGTGATATCATCAATCTCATGTTGAGGCAATAACGCGCATTCTTCCTGCAGAGCTGTTCACAAGTGTTGGAGATTGGTTGGTGGATGCCGACACGATGCAACCCGTCTCCCTAGTGCATCCCAGACATGCTCTACAGGATTCAAATCGGAAGAGCGAGCATGCCACATCACGCGAGCAACACCTTTCGTTTCCAAAGGAACCTTAACCACCTGCGCCCAAAGAGTCGAGCATTATCGTCCATCAATAAGGCCGACAGTATCTCGTAGCAAACTTGCATGAGATCCCAATCTCCTCGCTGTACCAGACAGCAGTTAAATCAGGCTGATTCACCCGCACAACTTTATGGAGTCATGTTCGAGTGTCAACATAATCCCTGCCCACACCATTAGGGATTCTCCCGAATATTGGTCTCTTTCTACAATGTTTGGGTCACGAAATCGTGTTCCACGTGCCATGCAGGTGAAAATCCGTCGAGAATATCTCTCCAGACCAAATCGGGACATCTCTGAAAAGGACATTGGCCCACCGTTCAACCACCCATGTGACATGTTGACGGCTCCACTCAAGATGTTTCCTTCTGTGAAGACACGCCAAAGGCAAACAGACAGCAGATCTCCACCAATAAAGGCCACTCTGCCGAAGCCTTCTATATACTGCGTGCCTCGATACAACACGTCCAGGGGATGCTGCGAGGTCAGATGCAAGTTGCAGTGCAGTAGTAAGGCTGTACCGTCGTGCCCTTACAGCCAAATAACGGTCCACTCTCTGTCACACCTAGCTGGCCGTGTCGTGGTCTCCGGGATACAGTTTCGGTCCGTATCAACTGTCGCTTCTCCCCAGAAACAGCAGAACGATTCATATTAAACCATCGGGCCACATCAGTTTGCGATTCTCCTGCTTCCATTCTTCCTACGGCCCTCCACAGCAGAAAGTCTGTAGGCGTCTTCTCTGCGCCATAATGTACCGTCTGTGACTGTGTGCACAGCGATTGTGGATATGGAACCGTCCCGCTCTGGTGTCATTGGTGGCGTGGTTGTCTGTTGATCGGAATGGCATCTTCCGTGCAAGACACGATCGTAACGACATCTGTTGACAGTTTGTACGATTTTATTATGAATCACACACAGGACGGGGAAATAGCAATTTGTTCAAAAAATGGCTCTGAGCACTATGGGACTCAACTGCTGAGGTCATTAGTCCCCTAGAACTTAGAACTAGTTAAACCTAACTAACCTAAGGACAACACAAACATCCATGCCCGAGGCAGGATTCGAACCTGCGACCGTAGCGGTCTTGCGGTTCCAGACTGCAGCGCCTTTAACCGCACGGCCACTTCGGCCGGCAGCAATTTGTTGCTTTAATTTTGGACACCAATGTAGTTGTGACACCCTCGGTGCATACATAATGCAGTCGACCATTCCTGGCGGCCTTTTCAGCATGGCGCCCCAAGCGGCCACACCTAATTGTGATGTGTCAAGAATGGAACTCTTACGGTAGTGGCAGCCATCTCAGCCTGACTCTCCAAGCTGTGACTTGTGTCGCTTGCACCTTAAACCGACCCTGAGTCTGGAACGGCAATACTGGCTTACAGGTGATTGTTTTTCCCAGGATGACTTGGCTCTTGCAGAATCGGTCAGAAATAAACTTTGAAAGGCTCCGGCAAGAAGCAGCTATTTGCTGAGTGCTGTTAGTGGGAACGGGGAATACCAAACGGAAGTATTTGGATCTGCTTCTCAGAATGATTGACTGTTCATAGGACTTCGCGGTGTGGATGCCGAGCTCGCTAAATAAATAGGCTGGCGGCATTCACGAGGCCAGCTGTAAGCTCACTGGGGCAGATCTGGCGTGCCAAAAGAGTGTTGCGTGTATCAACTCACTATCAAACAATCCTGAATGATGTTGTTCCACGTTGCAGAAAGCATTGAAAGAGTTCGCAGCTACGTTCCCATGCGCGGGCGTAGTAACCGGCTACGTCACTTGTCAGTTAACTAGGCGAGTGTTGGCATTTAGTACACACGTAATCGATGGGAAGAGGCCGTATAACAGAGTGTGGAATCCTTAGCTAGCTGGAAGTGTTGTCTAATGAACGAGACGGACATGGTTAGGTCTATTAGAACACAAAAAAATTCCTTTGCTCCACTGGAAACTTCAAGTGTAGTGTCATCGTGTGTGTAACGAAATTGATTCGCATTTTGAAAATCCGAATTGACGTCACTTGCTTCTGAAAGATGAAACTTTGTACCGGGCCGGGACTCGAACCCGGATTTTCGAGTTGCACCTTAATTATTTCGGTTATCCGACCACGTTTCCAGGTGTGACCCGAACTTCCACATGTGACCGAGTCCACAGTCATACTCACACACTTCGTGTTTCCCGCACAGGTAGAGACAAATGTCTTGACCTCATTTTAGCTCGTCGAGGCTCGGAAACATCATTGCCAGTTACAATGTCCGTGTTTACATAGTCTAACGTGAAGATACAAACACTAAATGATCGCAGGTCTTGTAAGCCGGCCGGTGTGGCCGACCGGTTCTAGGCGCTACAATCTGGAACCGCGCGACCGCTACGGTCGCAGGTTCGAATGATGCCTCGGGCATGGATGTGTGTGATGTCCTTAGGGTAGTTAGGTTTAAGTAGTTCTAAGTTCTAGGGGACTGATGACCTCAGAAGTTAGGTCCCATAATGCTCAGAGCCGTTTGAACCATTTGAACCGCCCCTTTGCGCACCCTACTGGAGAAACAGCATGTACAACACTGGCGCTCCTGGCGTATATCATTGAGAGGCGAAGGCTAGCACGAAGATAGACAGACTGGGATTCGATTTCCACGCTCGCAATTTATCAGTAGACCACCAACACGAAGTTACTGAGAGCACTTATATTACTAAGCGACTATCCTGGAACACGGTACCAGTTGCACGCTATTTAACGCGCTTTCAGGCGGAAATTTGATTTTTAATATTTCATGTAATTATGCACCGAATTAAAAAATTTTAAATGCTGTCGTCATTTGCCCTTTTGAAGTTCAGTCTTATGTTAAAAGCTTAACACAGAAGGACGAGCATTTCAGCCAGAAACTGTGTATGTGATTTTAGGTTTTCCCGGCATACGGAAGTCTCGGGTATTCATCAGGGTAGAGTCATCAAACAGGCTCGATATTTCGCCGAGCACTCGGCCTTCCGAAATACCGAGACATGTTGAACAGAAACCACGTGTTTCTCTTGAGGCAACGTAACTGATAGCGCGCAAATACCAGGACTTCAGTACTACATAATAAGGGAACTTGTCGTCTTCCAAAAAATTTTATACATAATTTCAAAACTTTATGAAACATTTTCCCGCTGATACCCCACACCAAATGATGAAATTAAAAAACAGTTATCACTTACTCCATTTTCGTTGTTCATACAGGCAAACTTCAGCTCAAGACATGAGGCTTTAATTTAGTACTTCTTTGTTACTGACTCTATTACCGACACATTTTGCAGACAGTATTCACGTATACCGCTAAACACATCTGTAAAATGATATCATTGTGCGACATACAGTTTAGGATATACGTCATAAACAAAAACTTTCTTTGCTTAGAATGGGCCGCAAATTACCCACACTATGCAGAGTGTATCAAAAAGAATTATACGATTTTTTAAAAAAAAGATCGTAACCATCATGTTATTCGAGATACGTGCGTGAACAAAGTACTGTTGGATAGAGAAAACCCTGCAGTTCTACATGGTTCCCACTAGGTAGCAGCAGTGTGCGCCATTTCAGTTCTAGTAAAAATGGTGTCAAGACAAAAGAAAGCGTATTGTGGTCTATGTTTCACGCAGTGGCGGTCAGTAATAACTGTTCAGCGTGACTCTCGTACTAGGTATGAGCATTGATCCTCTTACAGTACAGAGCATTAGACGATGGCACGAACAATTCCGAGAAACAGGTTGTTTGTGTAAAGGCAAATCGCCAGGCCATCCCCCGGTGTCTGACACAGACGTCGAACGCATCCGCCATAGTTTCAAAAGGAGTGTACAGGAATCCATCCGCCGTGCAGCTCGACAGCTAAACGTACCCCCGCCCGCCCGCCCGCCCGCCTAGCCACGCGGTCTAATGCGCTGCTTCCCGAGCGGGAAGGCGTGCTGCTCGCCGGCACGATTTAAGGCGGTTTTCCATCTACCTCGGTGAATGCCGGCCGGTTCCACTTATTCAGCCTCAGTTACAAACACAGTTTGCATGTTCGCATACACCATGGTTACTCTACCACGCAAACATTTTGGGTAATATTCGTCTGGTATCAGACATCCCGGGGGGGGGGGGGGGGGGTCCATTGAAGAGCCGAACCGCACAATAACCATGCGTACGCAGCATGTCATTCTCAATGGAGAGAAGTCTTCCGAAGTAAGAGTGGTTTCAGGCGTGCCGCAGGGGAGTGTCATAGGACCGTTGCTATTCACAATATACATAAATGACCTTGTGGATGAAATCGGAAGTTCACTGAGGCTTCTTGCAGATGATGCTGTGGTGTATCGAGAAGTTGTAACAATGGAAAATTGTAGTGAAATGCAGGAGGATCTGCAGCGAATTGACGCATGGTGCAGGGAGTGCCAATTGAAGCTCAATGTAGACAAGTGTAATGTGCTGCGAATACATAGAAAGTTAGATCCCTCATCATTTAGCTACAAAATAGCAGGTCAGCAACTGGAAGCAGTTAATTCCATAAATTATCTGGGAGTACCTCTGAAAAGGTATGAAAAAAAAATTTTTGAGTTTCCCGGTCATCAAAAAACAAAATTCATTGTATATGTTTATTAGTTTCAGAAACATAGACGTCGCAATTCGGATGATTCATTTTGATACACCCTGTATAATGAGAGCATTTAACCCGCCAGGGTAGCCGAGCGCGCTAACGCGCTTCCTGGACTCGAGTAGGGCCGGCACGGTAGCTCAGCGTGTTCGGTCAGAGCTGGTTGGCCTCTGTAATAATAAACTGAGTGGAAGGATCAACAAACGAACTTTAACGGATGTCATGTGATGCCCGTAACGACCCAATACAACGATCAACAACGAACAAAACGAAAAAAAAATAAGAAAAAAAAGGATGCCGAGCGCGGTAACGCGCTGCTTCCTGGACTCGAGTAGGCGCGCCGGCCCCGGATCGAATCCGCCCGGCGGATTAACGACGACGGTCGGTGTGCCGGCCAGCCTGGATGTTGTTTTTAGCGGGTTTTCCACATCCCAATAGGTGAATTTCGGGCTTGTCCCCACGTTCCGCCTCAGTTACACGCGTCGCAGACATTTGGAACACATCCGCACTATTACACGATTTACACTAGACGCAGACAATTGGTGTACACTGACTACGTCCTGGGGTGGGGGGGGGGGGGGGTACGGGGTGGCGGCAGGAACGGCATCCGGCCATCTCTAACATTAACACTGCCAAAACCATTGTAACCACGCCGACCCTGCGATCGCTGCGGGACTATGGCGTCAGCGAAAGGAAAGGAAAGGTATAATGAGACCATTTAGCGATTTCCAACCAAATTTAGCATGATTTCAAACCTTTCCTTACATGCTTAAACGACAGATATGTACCACACTAAATCATTTGTCAGATAATGAGATGCTTGAAGCTATATTATACACTGGAGTTGAATTATAAAGACTCTGGGATTTATTGTCTTGGATACTGAGAACGAGAGGGCTGCTACAGGGACTTCACGAAACACCACTGAACCTCCAACAACGGACGAGAAAGAACGTTTCGAAATCTTTACCAATCTAAATCAACTCTGTATTAATTTCCGTTCACCACAAACAGTCCAAAAGCAGAATTTTATGTTCTTACGATGTTCTAGGTTATCCATTTAAACGAAACACAACAACGAAATCCATTCGCGACAATGAGGTGTCACTTCACTTCCGTTACTGCACATCTTGTGCCAACCTAACAGAATGAAAATTTCACGTATAACTATTCCAGTTGTTTTCGAAGAGTGTTGATACCGTAACTGTGTTTATGACGAAATGGGGTATTCAATTTAATCGTTGACCCTTCACTTAATTTAAGTTGTAGTAGTCTTTTGATCTGTGCCCAGGAAGATATTAGAAATTATACCAAAATCACTACCAACAAATTACTCCAATCAGATAGCTTTGCCTGAATGAACTTGAGACTGCTGGGCAAATGCTTACTCCTTATTTCAACGAAACGAAGAAAAATGAGGGAGTTGCGCCCTCGCTCATCCGAAGACAAATTTAATTAAAAATTCAAACTGGGTTAGTTGATTTGGTCAGCCCGGTGAACGAATCGTCACATCGTTAAATTGGCTTTCAGACTAGTAAAACAATTAGAACGCTAAATTATCCAGTAATGGAATTAGAGTGCAATATCAGTGAATGAACAATTCATTGATCGCCGACGACTGGAATTTGCGGGTCACGCCGCTGGATGCGGGCCAAGCCTTCGAGCGTCAGCGGCTGATTACCAATATCCGGCCGCGACCGCGCAATCGCATTTCGGAAGCGTCTTTGTGCCAGCAGCACGGCTGTCAGCGATCGAAAGGGCTCGCGCTAAACAGCTATCCCCAGCCCGCGGCAGCGGTTTTATACAGAGGCGAAACTAGCCTTACAGGTTGTACCGTTATGGTCTGGAGCTATATGATCCTTGGGATAGTTCTACACTGTGAAAAACGCCGCCGTGTAAAATTTCCCATAGCCCTCCAAAACTACAAACAACCCCGCTAGATGCACATTCCGCAACTGAGCATTATAGCAAAATCCGAATACATCGCTTCAGTCGTAAGGTACTTTTTATTTCAGTACTTAAACACGACTAGTTTCAGGCTCTTATACGCCCATCATCAGCTGTTATAAGTGTGCGTTTGTGCTATGACCCCGAGCGCCGCAATGGACGAGTACAGAACGAAGTGCTGGAAATACTCCGCGTCCAGTAGCCGTCCATCACTGCGATCGGGGTCAGAGCACAAATTTATAAAACCATCGCTTAAAACTTCCGGGCTGATAGGCCGTGGTCGATGTACGAGGGTGAATCAAATGAAAACCCTAATTTTATAATAACAAATCGAAATTTCGCGCCGTTATCCTGTAAGTTGGTGAGCGCGCTACAAACAGCGTGCAGAATGGCCTGTAGGTGGCAGCATAGTGCAGATGCACACATACCGTCGCCCCACTTGTGACTAAGACTCGCACACGCATAGTGAACATTCGCGCGCCGGAGATCATCGCCATCAGTGTCTCGTGTGTGTGCTCCGTTTTGTGTTTCGCGTTCTTTCGCAGTTACAACTCCACTGTTCACATGTGCCGTCGCCGTCCTCCGTGTTCTGTGCGCCGTGTCAACAAGTGTTAGTGTTTTTATCGTCCAGCGTGAACGGCTTCATGTTTATTGTTTTTTGTCTCTACATTTTTGCCCGCCATTTTCATTGTATTGTCTATGTCACCTCTTTGTCATATGATTGTACCACTTAAGGCTGAAGAGCGGCGTACTATGCTGCTGACAGCCCGCCTGTATGAGGTGCTAAAATTACAGTAAAGAAAAAAAAATTGCGACTTGCAACTGGGAACAATAGCGTTCTGTTATTCGGCTTTTGCTTAGTGAAGGTGTGAAACCTATTCACAGCCACAAACAGCCACAAATTTTCAAAATTATCTATATGGTGTTAGGAATCTGTATGCAACTCGTAAAAATTATTTATTACTTCCATATAAAAACGTGCTGTACGCTATTAAAAATTTACTGTTATTTAAATAATAATTCCTGCATTTTAGTCTTGTTTGTGTGAAATATTTGAATCTGTTCCAAAAATCTTGATGAGATTCCAACCAAGAGATGTAAGTTCCAGTTTCTCTTCACCTGAGACAACCAATATATTGTTTTCTTCTATGAATCTCTCGCGAAAATATCGTGAAGGTGAAGATTAAAGATTCGAACTCACATGAAATCTTACCAAAAACTGTTCTTCCTGCAAAGCATTTGCAACTGGACCAGGAAAAGGGGCAAATGGCAGTGAAATGGTTCAAATGGCTCTGAGCACTATGGGACTTAACTTCTGAGGTCATCAGTCCCCTAGAACGTAGAACTACTTAAACCTAACTAACCTAAGGACATCACACACATCCATGCCCGAGGCAGGATTCGAACCTGCGACCGTAGCGGTTGCGCGGTTCCAGATTGTAGCGCCTAGAACCGCTAGGCCACTCCGGCCGGCGAAACCTAATGAAATTCATCGACGAATGAAGGTTCAGTACGGTGATGCATGTTTGTTACAGCAGCAAGTCTACGAATGAGGTAGTAAGCTCGCAAATGGTGCGACTTCAGTGGAAGATGCTCCTCGTCCAGGTCAGGCACAACGAGTTGTGACTCCACAGAAAATTGCAGCAGTTGAAGCCATAGTGAAGGAAAATCGCCGAGTGACACTGAATGGCATTGCAGCATGTTTACAGATTAGTCATGGGTCAGCAGCCCACATTGTGCATGATGTGCTCCAGTTTCACAAAGTGTCTGCAAGACGGGTGCCGCGGCAGCTGACTCCTGAAATGAGAGAACGACGTGTTGATGCTTGTGAAGAACTTCTTCGGCGCTTTGAACGAGAAGGTGATGGCTACCTTGCAAGAATCGTTACTGGGGACGAAACCTGGGTTCACTTCCACCAACCGGAAACGAAGAGACCGAGCAAGGAATGGCGCCATTCCTCATCACCAGACGTTGCCCCAAGTGATTTCCATATATTTGGACCACTCAAAGATGCAATGGGAGTAAAGAAGTTCCGTTATGATGAAGAGGTACGCCACGCGGTGCATGTGTGGTTTCGCGGACTACCAAAAGAATTTTGTTCTAAAGGAACGTAAGCACTTTGTAAACGCTGGAGGACTTGCATTGAGCGTGGAGGAGATTCTGTTGAAAAGTGATACAGCTTTGTACCACTTCTGCACAGTAAATAATATTTTTAAAAAAATTAAGGTTTTCATTTGACTCACCCTTGTATAAAACTTTCCCCTGACGTTTCGTCTCCGACTGCGGGAGACATCCTCCGAGGTAAAGCGGCGAACTGCAGTTTTATACATCGACCACGGACTACCAACCCGGAAGTTTTAAGTGAATACGGGCCGTGAAAGCCTACATTGTGTGGTCATAATTATAAAACCTTATGCTGGGCATGTAAGAGAACGAAACCGGTCGCGTTTAAGCACTGGAAAAATAAAAAGAACCTTACAACTGAAGCAGTATTTTCAACCTCTTCTCCACAACCAATTGTGGGTAGGCCACTCTTGAACTATTAACGTATAAATATTTGTGCGCAAAATTAAATAGCGTGAAAATTACGGCCCTAGGCATAGCTCTTACAGTGGAGAAATAGCAAGAGAAATGTCTCACTTCGCTTAACGGTATCGAAAACTAAACTCCGCCCGAACAGGCCATGGAGGCCCAACGCTACCGACCGGCCGCCGTATCATCCTCAGCCCATAGGCGTCACTAGATGCGGGTATGGAGGAGCACGTGGTCAGAACACCGCTCTCCCGGCCGTATGTCAGTTTACGAGACCAGAGCCGCTGCTTCTCAATCAAGATCAAAGTGCTAGTCCATTTGGCATGGTTTCTTCGTTGTTTCTGCAACAGTGTTCTGACCCGTTTTGTACACCAGGGAGGATCAGCTCCGTGTTTGTTTATTTATTTGGTATACATCTCTCAATTACTGCCGATACTACTTTGAATTCAAGCCACATCTGGTCTACACTTACATTGTTAATTTGAAAGGAGTGGAGACTGTCTCTGAGGAAGGCGTCAAGTGAATTTCTATCTGCTTTTTTGGAATAGATATATTTCTCGTTTATTTTTGGAGGATTTGGGGATTACACTATTCAGTCTCGCTACAACCACCCTGTGTTCACTAATCCGTATATCCGTTTTGATGTTCGTTATTAACTCAAGATTATTTGTTGCTAAGAGGTCAAGTGTGTTTTTGTTGTGACTTGGCAAGACAGCCAAGCCACTATGAGGTAGCCGAAAGGCACGCGTTTAAGCTTACGCAGGCTGGCGTGAGGTCTGGAACAGTAAAGGAGTTGAGTCTAGTAAAAAAAGTACGTAGCTTCTGGAATACTTAACTTTAATCCGTAATTGGTAAACATCGGTTTGACGGTACATGCATCACAAGATAAATAGCAATTGATAATGGCGCCTTGCTAGGTCGTAGCAAATGACGTAGCTGAAGGCTATGCTAACTATCGTCTCGGCAAATGAGAGCGTAATTTGTCAGTGAACCATCGCTAGCAAAGTCGGCTGAACAACTGGGGCGAGTGCTAGGAAGTGTCTCTAGACCTGCCGTGTGGCGGAGCTCGGTCTGCAATCACTGACAGTGGCGACACGCGGGTCCGACGTATACTAACGGACCGCGGCCGATTTAAAGGCTACCACCTAGCGAGTGTGGTGTCTGGCGGTGACACCACAGTTTTCACAACCATTAACTATTCGCATGGGCTCATGAACTGCTAATGCGTTTAGCGCAATTTCGGATGATGTTTTATGCGTACTTCTGGAATTAAACATGTATTTTCGCTAACGTACCGAGAGTAAATTAAAGTCACCGCCAAATATAATTGTATGAGTCGGGTGCGCGTTTGAAATCAGGCTGAAATATAAAGATTTGCAAAGCCTGATTAAGCTTTTCCGCACTGGTCCTGTGACATTCTTCAGTCAGCTTTCCAAAAGCTAAATATACGTGATGTAAGCAGCAGCTTTGTGTTATCATATCAAGAATACATTTAGTCGTGATTATTATGGAATTAGTGTGTCTGTTTCGTTTGACTTGCGTTTATTTCCCCAGACAGTGATACCTGACTGCGTTTTGGGAAATTACTTCATTGTGGGAACATACTGGTTGTCAATTACGCTATTTTTACATTCGATACACCCAAGATGTTTAACTTATGAAATAAAAAGTATAGTATGTTCTTATTTTGGACAATTCAGTTGCCCCTACCTGTGTGTTTTATGCAACCTTCAAAGTCTTCAAATACCACGTGCAAGGTTTTCGTATTCTTTCGCTCGCTATGTCCAAACTGTTGGTGCTACAGAAAAAATGAACAGAACTTTTTGTAGGAAATTTAATGTAGTTAAATTTTGTACTGGGTTATGTTTTCTCTGAAGTTGCGCGGGATTAACCGAGCGGTCTCGGGCGCTGCAGTCATGGACTGTGCGGCTGGTCCCGGCGGAGGTCCGAGTCCTCCCTGTATGTGTTCGTCCTTAGGATAATAACGTTAAGTAGTGTGTAAGCTTAAGGACTGATGACCTACGCAGTTACGTCCTATAAGATTTCACACACACACACACACACACATATGTTTTCTCTGGAGGCTTTAGTTTTCGAATTATTCAGGAAAAACATACAAAAATAATCTTCAAAATGGTTTTTCTTGGATAACTCGAAAACTGTGACATCTAGAAAAAAGGGTCCGAGTACAAAATTCAACTAGATTAAATTTCCTACAGAAAGGTCCTGTTCATTTTTTTGTATGACTGACAGGTTGCACATATTGAACGAGAGAATATGAAAATCTCGCAAGTGGTTTTTGACGGCATTGTGGGTTGCATCATGGGTAGGGACAGCTGAATAATCTTGTATAGTGCTGTGATCACAGTTCAAACATAAAAATCACTTTTTCTCGAATTTCATAAAAATTAGCTTACCTGGTTCTTTCGCCTTGCCCTTGCACCTGGGAGCTCAGTTCTTTAAAGAGGTGGGGCTGTGTGGTTAGTGGTTCTCAGGAGGCTTCCTGCGCCTCTGCACATCTAAAGGGAGAAACGGTGGCTTATCGGTAACGGGCCGAGCTGTAGGTCAGAGCCAATGTGGCAGCCCCGGACGGTTGTGTCTGCGGCCAGCTGCGCAGCACGCGCATCGCCGCCAAGCGTCGGCTGACCGCAGGTCACCGGCTAGACCTCGCCGCCGCTGTAGCCGCCGCCGCAGAACGACGGCGGTCAGGTCACGGCTAATCTAATGCTCCGGCAAGTGCGTGGCGCGGCGTAGCACAGCACGGTGCACCGGCTTAGTCCTGCTCTCACCGCAGCCGTGTCGTATAGCCGGAATCACTCAAATGAGAGCCCGTGCTGCGGCCTGCACGGCCAGGTAACGATCGGATTACCAGAGGACTTCGAACCCAAAACAACGGTTTTGCTAACCAAATTCCGTCTGCGGTCTTTGGCATGTCAGATTCTCCACACCACACACATAGGCACCCCGTTTAGAATTTGTTCTTTTTATGCAGCAGGACTAACTCTTCACCGAACAGAATGAATTTACACTCTTATAACAGAGAGCACGAAAATCTGAAACTCGCTGGCAGGTTAAAGCTGTGGGATGGTCCAGGATCAAATCCCAGGACTTTTGGTGTTCGTGTTCGAATGCCATACGACCTGTTATTACAGGTCTACTTCCGCTATTATTCTTTCCCAATTTTCCAACGTCACGAGTGGTCTCCCGCATACCTTGTGAAACTCACAGCCCTGAAAAGAGGAGGATGCGGAGATGGTTCAAAGGTTCGAATAGCTCTGAGCACTATGCGCACTGAGCACAGTCGCCTAGAACTTAGCACTAATTAAACCTAACTAACCTAACGACATGACACACATCCATGGCCGGCCGGTGTGGCCGTGCGGTTAAAGGCGCTTCAGTCTGGAACCGCGTGACCGCTGCGGTCGCAGGTTCGAATCCTGCCTCGGGCATGGATGTGTGTGATGTCCTTAGCTTAGTTAGGTTTAATTAGTTCTAAGTTCTAGGCGACCGATGACCTCAGAAGTTAAGTCGCATAGTGCTCAGAGGCATTTGAACCATTTTGAACACATCCATGCCCGAGGCAGGATTCGAACCTGCGACCGTAGCGGTCGCTCTCCTCCAGACTGTAGCGCCTAGAACCGCACGGCCACTCCGGCTGGCTGAGGATGCGGAGAAATGCCGTATTGAATTTCCACTGTGCAACGGAGAGTGTGCTGATTCCTGAAATAAACACGTGTCATGATCGTAGAAGATGTTAATAAATTTAATTACCTGTAAGAACAGAAAATGATGATAATTTTAATTACCTGTTATATCATAACTGGAGGTGGACCCAGACTTTCAGGTGCATGGTACAAACAGATGACAAAGAGGATAAGATAACAAGTTCCGTGACTAGCAAAAGCTGTTTTCGTCTCAGCGGCTGACCAAACACGCCAGAGGGGCTTACACACTGCCATTAAAATTGCTACACCACTAAGATGACGTGCTACAGACCCGAAATTTAACCGACAGGAAGAAGATGCTGTGATATGCTAATGATCAGCTTTTCAGAGCATTCACACAAGGTTGGCGCCGGTGGCGACACCTACAACGTGCTGACAAGACGAAAGTTTCCAACCGATTTCTCATACACAAACAGCAGTTGACCGGCGTTGCCTGGTGAAACGTCGTTGTGATGCCTCGTGTAAGGAGCAGAAATGCGTACTACCATGTTGCCGACTTTGATAAAGGTCGGAATGTAGACTATAGCGATTGTGGTTTATCGTATCGCGACATAGCTGCTCGCGTTGGTCGAGATCCAATGACTGTTAGCAGAATATGGAATCGGTGGGTTCAGGAGGGTAATACGGAACGCCGTGCTGCATCCCAACGGCCTCGTATCACTAGCAGTCGAGATGACAGGCATCTTATCCGCACGGTTGTAACGGATCGTGCAGCCACGTCTCGATCCCTGAGTCAACAGATGGGGACGTTTGCAAGACAACAACCATCTGCACGAACAGTTCGACGACGTTTGCAGCAGCAGGGAATATCAGCCCCATGGCTGCGGTTACCCTGGGCGCTGCATCACAGACAGGAGCGCCTGCGATGGCGTACTCAACGACGAACCTGGGCGTACGAATGGCAAAACGTCATTTTTTCGGATGAATCTAATTTCTGTTTACAGCATCATGATGGTGGCATCCGTGTTTGGCGACATCGTGGTGAACGCACATTGGAAGCGTGTAGTCGTCATCGCCATACTGGCGTATCACCCGGCGTGATGGTATGGCGTGCCTTGGTTACACGTCTCAGTCAGCTCTTGTTCGCATTGACGGCACTCTGAACAGTGGACGTTACGTTTCAGATGTGTTACGACCCGTGGCTCTACCCTTCATTCGATCCCTGTGAAACCCTACATTTCAGCAGGATAATGCACGACCGCACGGTGCAGGTCCTGTACGGGCGTTTCTGGATACAGAAAATCGACTGCTGCCAATGGCCTGCACATTCTCCAGATCTCTCACCAATTGAAAACGTCTGGTCAATCGTGGCCGAGCAACTGGCTCGTCACAATACGCCTGCCACTAATCTTGATGAACTGTGGTATCGTTTTGAAGCGGCGTGGGCAGCGGTACCTGTACACGTTATCCAAGCTCTGTTTGACTCAATGCGCAGGCGTATCAAGGCCGTTATTATGGCCGGAGGTGGTTGTTCTGGGTACTGATATCTCAGTACCTATGTACCCAAATTGCGTGAAAATGTAATCACATGTCAGTTCTAGCATAATATATCTGCCCAATGAATACCCGTTTATCATCTGCATTTCTTCTTGGTGTAGCAATTTTAATGGCTAGTAGTGTAGATTTCACGGTTCGCCAAGCCGACGAGGATCGACATCACAGACATCATTGGTAACCTTCCGATGCGCGTAATGGAGGAATTTTTTACTGGAAGTTAGAATGGTAGTGACAGATTAAGATAATCACTTGCCGTTGAAAGCTTCCAAGGGAATATTTCCGTCAAGTACTGCAGAGGCGCTTGTGCATCCGATGAGAGGCGAATTAAAGGAGAGTAGAGATTCAGCGACTTATCGGATCAGCCAGAGTGCAGCACGTGATGGAGCAATAGACTCCTTAACTACGAGATGATGGCGATAGATTCTCGTGGACACGTGGCAACTGCAAGTTAAGTCGTAATTTTCAGTACTGAACAGAGAATGCTTGTCTCTGTCTCAAAGAACCAAGTTAGAGGATTTCAAGTGAATAACAGGACAAAGTTACTGATGGGTACTTGTCTATTGTACTGGAGGCAAGTGCCCTTTGTTGATAGTGATTTATTTCAAAATGATGATTTGTGATTTACTCCAATTGTCCAGTAGTTACAGACCGTGCTGTAGTGAAAGCACTCGTGTCTGGTAAAAGTCCTTCTTAGCAATCATCTGACGTTCTGTCAAAGGGTTTTGTCTGACGTCTCAGTAAACAAATGTGTTGGTAGAAAAGTGAACGAATTGGATAAAAGTAATAACTTGCAACTTCAGCAGATCAGTCCTACCAAATCAACGAGAATTACCAACCTCTTGTAACGGAACACCCACCCAAAGCGAGCTCCTCCCTCTCATCTCGGTTAAACCTTAGTGTCGCTGACGTCCTGATTGTATCACGCAGATAATACCAAAGCCAAGAGAAAAAAAAATATATGTATGGAAACTGTGGCAAGACGTGACAGATGTCAGGGCGAATGGTGAGTCACGTTTTAGTTGGTAGAGCAAATGCACGTGAAAGGCAAAGGATCTGGTTGAGAATACCTGTCCCGTAAATCGTTCTTATCTTACAGGGCGTTTCATTCGGTTGAAGTGCACATTTCTCATGATAACTTTTCTTTCACAACATAGTCATTTACTGACATCCCGACACAATAAGATGATGCTCTTTTTTTTCATCATTGTTCTGACTAGTTTAATGCTGCCTGCCACGACTTACTTTTCTCTGTCAACCTCTTCATCTCAGAGTAGCGCGTGTATCAACGGCTTCAATTATTTGTTGGACATACAGGGTGATTCAAAAAGAATACCACAACTTTAAAAATGTGTATTTAATGAAAGAAACATAATATAACCTTCTGTTATACATTATTACAAAGAGTATTTAAGAACGTTTTTTTTCACTCAAAAACAAGTTCAGAGATGTTCAATATGGCCCCCTCCAGACACTCGAGCAATATCAACCCGATACTCCAACTCGTTCCACACTCTCTGTAGCATATCAGGTGTAACAGTTTGGATAGCTGCTGTTATTTCTCGTTTCAAATCATCAATGGTGGCTGGGAGAGGTGGCCGAAACACCATATCCTTAACATACCCCCATAAGAAAAAATCGCAGGGGGTAAGATCAGGGCTTCTTGGAGGCCAGTGATGAAGTGCTCTGTCACGGGCTGCCTGGCGGCCGATCCATCGCCTCGGGTAGTTGACGTTCAGGTAGTTACGGACAGATAAGTGCCAATGTGGTGGCGCTCCATCCTGCTGAAACATGAATTGTTGTGCTTCTTGTTCGAGCTGAGGGGACAGCCAATTCTCTAACATCTCCAGATACTGTAGTCCAGTTACAGTAGCACCTTTGAAGAAAAAGGGACCAAAAACTTTATTGGCTGAAATGGCACAGAAAACGTTCACCTTAGGCGAGTCACGTTCATACTGAGTTGTTTCCCGCGGATTCTCAGTGCCCCATATACAGACATTGTGACGGTTGACTTTCCCGTTAGTGTGGAAAGTTGTTTCATCACTAAACACAATCTTTGAAACGAAAGATTCATCTGTTTCCATTTGAGCAAGGATAAAATCACAGAATATACAACTAAATGAAACTTTATAGCTCCCTTAATTCGCCGACAGATAGTGCTTAGCTCTGCCTTTTGTCGTTGCAGAGTTTTAAATTCCTAAAGTTGTGGTATTCTTTTTGAATCACCCTGTATTACAACGTTTGACTTTCCCTAACGTTTTTGCCTCTACTACACCTCTGCTAAGCTATTCCCTGACACCTTAATACACGCCCTACTCTCTGTCCCTTCTTGTCATCGTTCTCTACATATCCCTTTACTCCACGATTCCGCAGAAATCTTCATTTTTGTTTGGAAATTTGTGGTAAGGTACTATGGGACCAACTCCTGAGGTCATCGGTCCCTAGACCTACACACTACTTAACCTAACTTAAACTAACTTCCGCTAAGGACAACACACACACCTATGCCCGAGGAAGGACTCTAACCTCCGACGGGAATACTCGCGCGAACCGTGTCAAGGCGCCCCTGACTGCGCGGCTACCCCGCGCGGGAAACCTCATTTCTTACACTACTTGCGCATCTAATTTTCAGTATCGTTCTACGGTACGACATCAACCCAAACGTTTCGATTCTATCCTTTTCCCGCACTGTGATTACTGTTTTTTCTTTTTTTTTTTTTTTTAATGTTGGCGGAAGAAATGTAAAGAGCAAATCATTGCGAGACAGATGGGAAAATGGAATTTAAGTTTCGACAACATACCTTCACCGAGGAGTCAAGCAGTATATTGCTCCCTCCTAAGTATATCTCGCGAAGAGACCATGAGGATAAAATCAGAGAGATTAGGGCCCACACAGAGGAATACCGACAATCTTTCTTTTCACGAACAATGCGAGACTGGAATAGAAGGGAGAACCGATAGAGGTACTCAAAGTACCCTCCGCCACACACCGTCAGGTGGCTTTCGGAGTATCGGAGTATGGATGTAGATGTAGATGGACGGCCACGAATATCTTTCTTCAAGTTTCTGAAAATGTGTTAACCCCATGGGGAGAGATCGGAACTGCGTGCAGGATGTGTAGGGGCTTTACAGCGAAACTTCTACAGTGTAGTCGAAACAAACTAGCGGCATGTAGGACGTCGATTTTCATTGGACGAAAAGGCGCACGCCTGTATACAATCACTGTTCCATAGGCAACCGCAAACCCTTTTTCCACGAAGGCACTGACCGTCTTGTCTCACAGTGGGATGTATGTTTTAACAGTTACGGTGATTACTTCTGAAATAATAAACGATTTACTTACTTCTTCTCCGTCTATTTTTTTTTTTTTTTTTACTACCGCTTATAATATTAGATACAGAAATTTTGTTCATTTGTAGTACACGTACAAATGTCAGCTTTTATTTGGCTGAGGGCGATCTTGACAGTCTTTTGAAACATTAGAGTTCATTAAGTTTGAAATGTTTTGCAGTCATCCTGTGAGCAGACTTAATATTCGCCATAGAATGCACACTCGTGGTTTTGCACTTTCCATCTAACGGTCACGACGTGTCTGTATTACTATATGGCTAAAACGGTCACCATCTCCCAGGTGCAAGTCGTCTATCTAACGGCATCCTGGAGCAATAAAAATTTTATTTCCAGTGTTTCACAGAATGATCGACCAAATTTCATTATGTCAGAGTCTACTCATTAACAGATGTAATCTTTCGTTTAAGGTTGAACACAATATATAAGTTTCAACGTCAGAAACTTTTTATATGCCTTTAGACTGCGTAACACACGGCGTGGAGAGTGTCCAGACTGTATTCATGCAGTATTTGCCAATGAGAGCGCGTAGCAATTTCCAAGAAACTTTACACATAATTTTAAACACCTACGAAACTTCCTCTAGTTGACATCGCCCATGAAATATCGAAAGGAAAAAATTCTACCGGGCAATATAACTTCTGCGACAATCATGAGGTTTTAATTTATTACTTCATTACTACTAACTATTTAATCCTACTAACTATTTAACCTTCTGGTAACAATTGTGTAAATTAACTTTTACAGTCTCTTAGCTGCAACAGAAGTATTTTTCCCAATGGAAACCTGAGGTATGCCTCGGGCATGGACGTGTGTGATGTCCTTAGGTTAGTTAGGTTTCAGTAGTTCTAAGTTCTAGGCGACTGATGACCTCAGATGTTAAGTCCCATAGCGCTCGGAGCCATTTGAACCCTTTTTTTATGAATGTTTAACATTTTCATCATGCGCAAGTGCGCATCACTATGAAAATATCAACAAGTCAGTGTAGCAGTGTGCAGCAGGTCGCAGGTTCGAATCCTGCCTCGGACATGGATGTGTGTGGTGTCCTTAGGTAAGTTAGGTTTAAGTAGTTCTAAGTTCTAGGGGACTGATGACCTCAGATGTTAAGTCCCATAGTGCTCAGAGCCGTTTGAACCATTTTTTTTATTATGCACATAAACAACACGAAAAGTGCAGAATGGTGGAAAAGGGGGAGGGGGGATGTTTCACCACGTAACTTTCACCAAATGTTTACCCGCTGTGAATTCAAAAGATGGATATTTTTGTCAATAGTATAACTGTAACATGTAAGCTTTCGTGTGTATCTTCAGGGATTGGGCTTAAGCAATTTCTGATTTAACCGGAAGATCCGTACTTACCACTCTTTTCCCTTGCAACTCAATCATCTTTAAACATACAACCAAGCCTTAATCAACAAGCAAATGCAGGTAGATTCGAGAAACTTTTGCACGCAAGAATCTTGTCATTTCGTGACCCGCCCATCGCCTCACCTCACTCTTTCCTTCGTCCATTGTGATACGCACTGAATACAGATTATACAGATCTTTCACTTGGACGTCCCTGGCACCCCCGGTCTTGAATACATGGCAGAAAAGTTAAGTGTACGGAACCGCTGTAACAATGCGGCAATGTAATTTTCATCAGCCACTCGCAGTATATTTCACATTTATTTATCGTTTCATTCAAATCGCATAATGGCTTCAGTGACACACTGTTCAAATACTCAGTTTGCACACTTTACACTGGAGAACGTATCACTTACGTTGCATTGGCACAGGAGGCCTAGCCAGATAGTCACTTAACAGATACAGCTGTTAGCTGTGACCAATCGCAGTGAAACATCTACGGTGATAAAAATCGCAGAAATTGCAATTCAGTATTGTGATTTTAAACGGTGACAGAGAGCAACCAAAAACCGCAGCTATCGAAAATCACAGATATCGGTAAGTCACAGTTTCGCCCACCCCAAACTTGCACCTTGCCCCCCCCCCCCCCCCCCCCCACACACACACACACACACACACGGTGTGGCAGCGCAATCTGCCCCCGCCCGTTGACAGGCTGCGACAGGGCAGGGTGGTGGGGGACGCGGCGCTTGTCACGCGGCTGTCAGGGGCTTCCCCGCCTAGCGGCTTCCGCGGCAGCAGCCAATCCGCTTGCAGGCGCGGCAGCAGCGGCAGCGCCGCCCCGGCCCGGCCTCAAGGGTGAGTCGCGCGGGCACGTGTTTCGCCGCCGGAAATTGGGGCGACACCTCGGGCCCTCCCTCCCTCCCTTCCTTCCTTCCTTCCTTCCGCCTCGCGCCAACAGCCGCCATCCGGCCGGCTGCGAGGAGGAAGGCAGTAAATAAAATACAGCTCTTCTCACAACTAGCGCAGCTTGACAAATGTCACCTGGTCCATGGCACCTGTGACCACTCAGTCCTGACTGACAGAGGGCCGCCAGAAAAAAAATTAAAAAATAAGTAGCGAGTAAGGCAGCATTCGTATTAAGGTTTAATGCACAGTAACTTGGAAAACATACAGCTTTTTATAGAGAAAGTATTGTCACCTTCAAAGCAACCGCCATTTTGAGTGCATTTACAGGGTGGTTACAATTAACTTTCGCTGCTTGAGACAGTGTAGATGAAAAACTATTTATCGTATGGGTATCCAACATTACAGGAATGAAGCTCTTGTATGTCCATCCTTTCGAGTGGAGGTCTTGAGTTCCACGGCCGTTCACTGTTGTAAGAAAATGGAACGCCTACAAAAAATGGTGCAAATGGCTGAGCACTATGGGACTTAAATTCTGAAGTCATCAGTCCCCTAGAACTTAGAACTACTTAAACCTAACTAACCTACGGACACCACACACATCCACGCCCGAGGCAGGATTCGAACCTGCGACCGTAGCGGTCGTGCGGTTCCAGACTGTAGCGCCTAGAATCGCTCGGCCACTCCGGCCGACCGAACGCCTACAACTGTCCTTATAATCTTACTTATTGTGTAGCCACAAGTTTCGGAACTTCAGACTGTGCGGTGCAGAATTTTGCGTTATTAGTAGTGTTTGTGTCATGTCTTTCCACTAGCCGCCGGGATTGGTAGTGACGTAGAGTTCAAACACAAGCATCAGTATTCATTACAGTTGCAGACAGTCAACATGGATCTGGACAAGAGCGAGCAGAGCTTTACTCGCAAAACTGCTTTATATCAAAACGACAACAATAGTGCTCCTGCTCTTCGTACCAATGCGTTAAAGGAGTACGGAGAGGCCTCTTCCTACACCGGGTTGAAGCTCATCTTCAAGCAGTGCTGTATTACGACAGCCGAGCATTCCAGGTCCAACTTTCGAAAAGCGCTCCGATCTATGGTAAAATGGTATCAATACAAACTTCCAGGCTGGTGTAGGTGCAGATGGCCGCCACATTGAGCAACGTTTGCGTCCTGGAACATAAACACGATATGCAATAACAAATGTTACCCTCTCATGTGGAAATTAAAATGTTGTTTCTGTTATGTACGAGGCGGAACTATGGGCCTCATGGAAAAAGGGTGACCCGGCTGAGTAACGCAATTCGACTGTTAGTCTGATCACGAGGTTTGGCCATTATATGCACACGTTGTTCACGTAGGCTGACGTGAGGTTCAATGAACTATACTTGACGGGATATATCTGGAACATCGTAGCTGATTAGAAATTAAATAATTAGCTTTAATTAAGCATAAGCGGTGAACGTCGATCTTGACTTTGTACAATAATGTTTACAAGTGCAGTTATAGACTGAACAGCGAATAGTTTTTTACAGTTGTGATTGCTTCACACATTTAGATCAATTGTGCATGAATAAACTGTATGTGGCGCTTGGCTAGGTCCTAGCTACTATGCTAACTAGCGCATCTGCAAATGAGATCTCTGAAGCTATAACAAGTGAACCATTCCTATTAAAGTCGGCTGTACAACTGGCCAGAGCACTAGCGTGTTTCGTACATGAAATGATCGTATGGCATTGTTGGCAGGGAGGCCCCATGCAGGGAAGTTCGGCCGCCGTATTGCAAGTCTTTTTAGTTGACGCCACTTCAGCGGCTTGCGAGTCAGTGATGATGAAGAACACACAACACCCGGTCATCACGAGGCAGAGAAAATCCCTGACCCCGACGGGAATCGAACCCGGGACCCCGTGCGCGGGAAGCGAGAACGCTACCGCAAGACCACGACTTTGGGACAGCGTGTCTCTTAAGACCAGCCGAGTGGCGGCGCTCGGTCTGCTAGCGTCAACAGTGGCGACTCGCGGGTCCGATGTGTACTGACGAATTGCGGCCGATCTGAAACCTACAGCCTAGCAAATGTGGTGCCTTGCGGTGACACCACAGTTTCTTTCAGTGGGTTATCCTTTATTCGTTATTTATCTTCCGCATGTCCTTATATTTCGCGAAATCTTCGCTCCAGGAAAGTTACCCCAACCCAGAAAACTACTGTTAGCTTTAAGCTCTCCGCTATGAGCTTAATGTGCACAGCTTAATTTGACAACGTTAGTTCCGTTGCCCATAGCAATAGATCATTAAGTGGGGATTTACACATAGAACATTTCACTTGAAGGGAAAGTGTCTAGCAGAAACAATATTTTACTTAAACACATTAATTTATACACTAAAAACATCTGTCACATGCGTAAATCAGTAGAAAATGTGGACTGGTTTACAAATACAAATTGTAGAAATTCTAATTAGTGACTTTAATGAATCAGCAGTGATACTCGATTGAATAAGAAAGTACGCCCTGCCACTGCTCGAGTCGATCATAAAATCAACTGCAAAGCTCGTTAATCCTAAATGAAAAATAGTGACTGTAAAAGTGGTGACTAATTGCGAGGCTTGCACATTCAACACACTAAGATTGAATCTGAGACAGATACTCGCACAGGATCCTGCAAGTGAGGACCAAGAAAGTCCTATGGCTATGATATTGCTACTTATGCTCATCATAATAGCGTATTTGACTATTTTCTGAAACTGTCTTAAATGATTAATTATGTCATTTTATGTTCCTAACATGCTTGTTTCCTCTTGCATTTCAGTATTCTTTTACAAAATCACAAATGAAATTTAATAATTTCAAAGCCCACTAGAACGCTTCATTCGAGTCATGTGATGCCTGTGACGTCACTGGCTAGTTCGCTGCTCCTGCTGTCATAATACTAATCCACAGTGATGTCTTGTTTTGGAATTTACATTTCGTAAAATGTGCTACAAATGGTGTAGTACCATACTGTACAAATAAATCGATAAAAACTCATGAAAGTTGTTTTTGAGTGTTCCAGAGAAGATGCGTAATATGTGGGTGCACTGTACCGGCAAACTGTCTCCACATCGACGCACAAGTTCACTAACTTAATTAAAAATGTGTTGCACTGCGAAATTAACATTAACTAAGTCCGAGATATGCTTTACCATACTTACAACGAATGATAGCTCATTCAATGAAATTAAACTCCTAGTGAAAATTGTCGTTTTACCCACCTACGCTTGAATTATTCGGTACCAAAGTTGTTAGAGCGGTAGACCGTCGAATTTTATAAGACGGTGTCCATGAATAGCTGTTTCGAATCTAACCTGAAAGAACATTTTAACTTATTTTTAAAACGATTCAATATTCCACTCATATGAAAACCAAATCACAATTACAAAGATGCACCACACCGATAAGAAACAGAATATTATTGTCTTTTCCTTACTTTTTACATGCACTTACATTTGCAATCACTGTTCACACATGTCACATCCAGAAAGATATTTTCGAGTTTATATGACCGCACACTTTTTAATTTATTAGAAACAATGTTTTCATCTTCGTACTGTGCAGATATTGTTTAAACTTTTGAGATTTCACCATCTTACATAAAGATGAAGTAAGTCTGCTTCAGACGCTAATGTTAATTTACACTGACAAACATCACAGCCCTTTTGTTTCTGTCACCTGTATGTTGTAGACCTTTTATACATCCCCGTATAAGCTCATTGTTCTACACCTCGTTGTAATGTGATATCTTCTCTACTAGTAACGCTTTCCAAAAAAGTGAATTGTTTGTTCGCAAAGTAAGTGCGTTTATCCTCTGTTGTCCATTTCTCAGACTAAGACTAACGTGAAGCTATATATAAAACATATCTCACAATCGAAACGACTGCTACAATCAGTTATTGCTAACGTTATTTCCCAATTTCGTGTAAAACTTTTTAAAATGTGTGACTCTGCCAGGATTCGTAATGTGACCGCATAATCTGCAGTGGCACGCGCTATCTGTTGCACCACCGAACACCTGCTGAATGCATAATCCCTGCTGATGTCTCTTAGAAAGGAAATCAGCACTACGTATGGCCAGGAATAATTTTATTGTGTTTTCGGTCGTAGCTGATGACTGATGGTCGGCAGTCTAGTTATAATATATAAACCCATTTGCAAAAGTTCTACAATTCCTTAGTTTTGAGCGAGTTAAATGATGTTGCAGGGAACAGGGAAAAGAAAGTCCTTCGTCGCAGATATCGCCGATCTCACCGGCATAAACACATCAACTTTCGCAAGGTTTCCACTATCACCGTTCAGAAAAGTTTCTATCTTAACTTTGGCTAACGCTCCTGTAACAAACGATAGCTTCATCTTACTCCTCGTCTGTGACGTCACCAGAGCATCAGCCAATAACAGAGCGATTTCTATCACGTGACCAAATATAGATATTAAATTATTTTTAAGCTTTTATTACATAAAAATAACAGACATATTATGAAAATATTGACCGTAAAGGCTTTTTAAATGTTATAATGAGTAACAACAATCCAACCCATTTTTATCACATAGAAAAATAGACTATTTTACATGACCGCTACGGTGATCGCTGCCATTGTGATAATGGGTCTCGATTGAATACGAGGGCACGTTGCTACTACTGCGACTCCCCTCCCTGCTCCTCTGCCACAATGCGCTGGTCTGTCTTACATACACTACTGGCCATTAAAATTGCTACACCAGGGAAATGACGCGCTACAGACGAGAGATTAACCGACAGGAAGAAGATGCTGTGATATGCTAATGATTAGCTTTTCAGAGCATTCACACAAGGTTGGCGCGGGTGGCGACACCCACACCGTGCTGACATGAGGATAGTTTACAAATGATTTCTCATACACAAACAGCAGTTGACCAGCGTTGCCTGGTGAAACGTTGTTGTGATGCCTCGTGTAAGGAGGAGAAATGCGTACCATCACGTTTCCGACTTTTATAAAGGTCGGATTGTAGCCTATCGCGATTGCGGTTTATTGTGTCGCGACATTGCTGCTCGCGTTGGTCGAGATCCAATGACTGTTAGCAGAATATGGAATCAGTGGGTTCAGGAGGGCAATACGGAACGCCGTGCTGCATCCCAACGACCTCGTATCACTAGTAGTCGAGATGACGGGCATCTTATCCGCATGGCTGTAACGGATTGTGCACCCACGTCTCGATCCCTGAGTCAGCAGATAGGGACGTTTGCAAGACAACAACCATCTGCACGTACAGTTGGACGACGTTTGCAGGAGCATGGACTATCAGCTCGGAGACCATGGCTGCGCTCTGCATCACAGACAGGAGCGCCTGCGATGGTGTACTCAACGACGAACCTGGGTGCAGGAATGGCAAATCGTCATTTTTTTCGAATGAATCCAGGTTCTCTTTACAGAATCATGATGGTCGTATTCGTGTTGGCGACATCGCGGTGAACGCACATTGGAAGCGTGTATTCGTCATCGCCATACTGGCGTATCACCCGGCGTGCTGGTATGGGGTGCCACTGGTTACACGTCTCGGTCACCTCTTGTTCGCATTGACGGCACATTGAACAGTGAACGTTACATTTCAAATGTGTTACGACCCTTGGCTGTGCCCTTCATTCGATCCCTTCGAAACCCTACACTTCAGCAGGATAATGCACGACCGCATGTTGCAGGTCCTATACGGGCCTTTCTGGATACAGAAAATGTTAGATTGCTGCCGTGGTCAGCACATTCTCCAGATCTCTCACCAATTGAAAACGTCTGGTCAATGTTGGCCGAGCGACTGGCTCGTCATAATACGCCAGTAACTACTCTTGATGAACTGTGGTATCGTGTTGAAGCTGCATGGGCAGCTGTACCTGTACACGCCATCTAAGCTCTTGTCTTACTCAATGCCCAGGCGTATCGAGGCCGTTATTACGGCCAGAGGTGGTTGTTCTGGGTACTGATTTTTCGGGATCTATGAACCCAAATTTCACGCAGTTTGATGTGATTACATTTTCACGCAAATGTAATCACATGTCAGTTCTAGTATAATATGTTTGTCCAATGAATACCCGTTTATCATCTGCATTTCTTCTTGGTATAGCAATTCTAATGGCCAGTAGTGTATTAGCAGCTGATACGCATAAGATGTGCACAGCTCCCCGTAAGAAGTCTAGATGGCGGTCCTTCGCCGCCTCTCTCCAAGAAGTCTCTAAATATTTTGGCATATTTTAAAGGTTTTATGGTTTTTATAGATCTTCTGCATCCTTATTAACAATATAAAAACAAGTAGTTCGGATACACCAATGAAATATGCTTCCTTTTAACGTGCTCTCACACTCCTTATTAGTTATACAGAAATTGTCACTTCTATAATCTTTCCCTCCGCTCCCTGCCCCCCCCCCCCCCCCCCACCGTTGCATAAATTTCGGCGGACGCCATGGCCATTTCTATCAAAGAAGTCAGCTTGAAGTGTCCCCTTAGAAAAATTTATAATTACTTTGCTGATAAACCTCTACGTTATTTGATTTTCAAACAGCTGATCAAAACTGAACGTATTCAGACATTTCTCTCTTTACTTATTCTGATCAACACTAAACTGACACACAATATTTTTTTTTTTTTTAGCGCAACGCAATCTGACTTTCAATAATCCCTACAAAAGAATGGCCCTGACTAACAATAACCTATACCTTTCATGAATCACTTACAAAAATCTTCGTTACTCGATCTACAGCAATATAGCGAGCGCCAATATTGCCAGCTAAATAGAAGATTCTAACTACTGAAGGCACTAACTACTGATAGGCATATAGTTAGCAAATGAAAGATTTTGATAGAGAACAAACAATTTACCTTAATTGTGTTCAAAAGTCATAACATATATGAATAATTTGTGACATCCAGTTTGGCAAATTTCCTTTTTCTGACGGACACACGTCTAGCTCGTCCGATCATATTAACATCTCAAACTCTGCCACCTCTCTCCCCACATCCACCACTGCCGACGGCTCACGTCCAATTGCGCAACACTACGCGCTGTTCACGTCCAACTGCCCAACACTACAATAACAAATATTCCAACAATGCAAACCAGCCAAAGACTGCACACAGCACAGTCAGTGATTTTCATACAGAGCGCTATTTGATGTTGCCAACATAAGAACCTAAACAGCCTACTTACAAGCTCACCTACGTCATTTATTGTTAAGGTAGAACACTAGCTTCAAGCTGGCCGCATCGAATCGTTAGAAAGAAAAATTGTGAGCAATTGTGTCGGGAAATATCTTTTTGACGGAAATAAATCTCAGTTTTCTTGCTGCTGCCGTATGTCAAGAGCCAGAGTGTTAGACCTTGTGGTTCCTGTTAGACAGTGAGCTCGGATACCTAGTGTTGTAAATATCCATAAATATCTCCAATCTTGAGCAATTATTAGCACGAAAACGTAATTGTTAGAAGGAAATATCAAAGCTGCACCACAGTTTTAGTTTTAAGTCGATGTACGTTATTACACCGTTTAAAAATGTCATAAACATACCTTCTGGAGTACTACGTATCTTACCTTAGCCTGACAACTGGGCGGGATTGTCACATATTACACGTGCCACAGAAACAGTATCTGAACAATGTGTCGCTCTCCGATTCACTGTTTACAAGCAACTGTCACGCCACGTATCGTATCAACTTGTGAATGCCATAGCTCCGCAGGACTGGATCAGTGTGCATCAGTGGAATCTAGAACGAGCACCTTTTTCTAATTCTATTTTGTCCAGATTCTGAAGCGAGTAAGCTGACTGTGCGCCGGACATATCTGATCTGCAGCCGCCAGGCCTCCTTGAAATTTGAAAGCATCGTACAAACGCGTGCGGATATCCTAGCGGGTTTGTGAAACACGTGGATGTTGAAACACTTTTGGGAGTTACCTGAAGTTTTTGAAAACTACAGTCTCTGATTCTTAGAGCACTGAAGTTACTTCACCAGCAACGAAAGCTTACAGACATTCGAAATTGCGGGCATGGAATTACGCTTCATCATTTTTTCTGTTTTACATGTGCGTGTTGTGGTTTAACGAGAGTGTGACTGTGCACATTCTCGACATACAGAAGCCTTATACCATATAGTGAAGTCATTAGCTAGCGGTGGTGATCAGTGAAAGAGAGGTTTTCTTGTGTGTGTTTTTGTGTGTGTGCGTGTTTGTTTGTTTATCCTTAAGCCACATTCCATGCTGCGTTGTCCATTCCTTTCAAGAGTCACTTATATCCAGCCAATAGAACTAACTCGTCTGTGAACCCTGGAATTGATATCTGTTCCCCTTGAACTTTTACTACAGGAAGTATAAATAAGAATACGATGAAATGAAGCTACGCCTATAATCAGGACTGCTGTGTATGAAAGCAATGTTTCAATGGAACTATGTTAGAAAGTATGCCCATTGCCTACCCTTGGCCTGGTATATTCATTCGTATGTTGTCTTGACTGGGAGTGTTCGCCAGACCTGCTGTAGTTGCGTAGGTTGCTCCTGACTGAAATCCTGGTGAAAGCAGGATCATGGCAGGGAACAGCACGCATAATCCTTTCACGCTGAGAGCAAGGAAGTCCGTTGCTGACATCATAATCCATTTATTCTGTCGTAAGGAGATCCCGACTGCGGACGCAAAGGCAGTAAATGGGACGCAGATGAGGCTGCTAAGGGCTTCTGCTGGTGGGTCACATCCCCAGGGCCACCTTAGCTCTAGCCGTGGGCGTAATATGCCACCGTAACCGTGCGTCGTCCCTTCTTATTTTCGTCAAGCACTCGGGTAGCCATGGCATTCAAGTGGAAATGTTAATGAACGTTACTGATTTACCACATCTCTCTGCCAAGTGCTGTGCAATACGCCATCTGAAAAAAAGGCAGTTCCCTTCGACACCGTTTGCTGATAATATCCTTGTGTCACGTGGCATAAAAAAACGACTTGGCACTAGATCAAGAATATGAGCAGACTACGAACACACTCGTTCTCGCGAAGGAAAAAGTTTCAGGTTTTTGTTCTAGGTCGGCAATGAGTCAGGAAATTGCTTCCAATTTCTCCCCAGTGCTTTAATTTCTTAAGATCCACTTAAAACGCACGTGACTGACGTACGCATAAGCAATTAACATTCCTTCAGAAGGGTTTGACGTGAATTTAAACTTCTTTCCTTGCAATGGGAGTATTTGGTGATAGATACCATTACCCGCAAGTGCCAACTTCACCTTCATTTATTCACTTTACTGGTTGTTGAGCGCCGTGGCTGTGGATTATATTATATATGTCAGTACGTGTTTCGCACAGAGCGAAGTGGCGCAGTGGTGAACACACTGGACTCGCATTGGGGAGGACGTCGACTCAAACCCGCGTCCGGCCATGCTGATTTAGGTTTTCCCTAAATCGCTTCAGGCAAATGCCGGGATGATTCCTTTGATAGGGCACAGCCGATTTCCTTCTCCATCCTTCCCTAATCCGAATTTCAGCTCCGTGTCGAATGACCTCGTTATCCACGGGACGTTATGTCTTTCTCCTACGTGTTCCGGGCTTTCGACAATCTTCCGTTGGCATAATACGTATTTAAATCTTCACGGCCCACCTTTAAAAAAAGACTGCAATTCGGATGCTGCAGCCACTCTGTACGAAATAACACTTTGGTTTAATTACTGCATTTCGCGACTAGTATATTTAGAAAATATTACTTATTACTTATTAAAATATTACTTATTACTTGCATTCCATTCATCATGCAGAATAGATTCGTAGTACAGCTAATGAATAATATATTGTAAATATACAAGTAGCGAACTGTAGTAGTTAACCAAAATTATTGTTTTGTACAAGGCAGCTGCAGCACTCAAACTACACCTCATGCTGGTCAGTTTAATAGATAATTTGCCAATTTCTCACTATTAGCTGGACTATGAATAAAAACCAATTTTGTAATTAATAAGGATTCTTGTAATCGACACGCTCAAACATTTGTCCAAAAAGACTATAGTACCAATGAAAACCATTGATACAGATATTGCATCAGCAAAGGCAGGTGCAAAACGAGGGAAATTTGACGGTGCAATAATACATAATTGAGAAAAGGTAAAGAGTAAATAAACCTAAGGGGAATATGCGAAAAACTTGAGTGAACATAGAAAAAAATGTGTGTTTTTTGTGTCCTGAAAGAGGACAAGATGAGCAAGGAATTAGACTTAACGGATGAGGATAAGTAAATGTAATAAAACGACAGAAGAGCCAATACAACAATTTAAATTTAATTAATAATTTCAACACCACGAAAAAGTACAAGACTAGAACACTGGAAAATAACTTCTGAAATGAATGACATATGATAAGTGACGCAGAAAAAGAATGAAAGATTTCGTTGACAATTGTAACATGGTTGGAAATACATAAGATTAAACTTCATGTCCGTAAAGAAGAAGAATTATGCTTAATGAAGGGAAGGTGTATGTATGACAAAACAACACAATACAGCGTGATTCAACTGTCCTTAGCGCTGTCGTTTTTTGCAGCCCTGGCCTTCATAAACCATGGGTGAGATTTTCATTTTCTCTTGCTCGATACGCGCAAACTGCTAGTCCTACAGAAAAAAAATGAGCAGGGTCGTTTGTAGGAAATTTAATGTAGTTAAAATTTCTCCTGAGATACATTTTGGCTGGAGGCCACCGTTTTGGAGTTATTCAAGGAAAACGTACAAAAGTGATCTTCAAACGCACCCCCAGTCCCAACTCAGCCCCCACCAGTCAGTATTTCTACTATCTTGTCCGTGGACGCTCCCTCCTACCAGTGTACAAATATTTGCGACTACATGAAGTATTTCCCAACTTCGACCTTTTTTTAGCTTCATTGACAGACTTTATTACGCCACCGAACTAGTCGAGCACTTAAATTCTATAAAAATGACGTTTGTATAAATTTTACCTAACAATAAAGTTTACCTAAAAATTTTGTGAACTTTAACAGCATAAAATAACCATTATATCTTTTTTTTCGTCAGGTCCTCTGACTACGAAACTACTGTTAACGTAATTAGTTTCAGCGTAACATTTACAAAAGTCATTTTTCATTCCTTACGGTCAAGAGCACGTTTAAATTAATAATTTTAAGAAAATAGCTGTCTATGCTGGTGGCGTAAGCATCAGGAGAGACCAAAACAGGTCGATTAACGGGAATAGTTCCTGAAGTCGGAAATTTTTGTACAGTGGTAGGAAGGAGAGCCACGAACAAAATACTAGAAATCTTTACTGGTGAGGAATGAGGTTGGGAGTGGAGGTGCGTTTAGAGGTCAGTTTTGTAAGTTTTCTTGAATAACGCGAAATGCGTGGCCTCCAGCGAAAGAGTATCCTAGTACAAAATATAACTACGAAAAGGTCCCAAACCACTGGCATTTGCGACTTCAGTGGAGGTGCGTTTAGAGGTCAGTTTTGTAAGTTTTCTTGAATAACGCGAAATGCGTGGCCTCCAGCGAAAGAGTATCCTAGTACAAAATATAACTACGAAAAGGTCCCAAACCACTGGCATTTGCGACTTCAGTGGCGTCAACTGAGAGGTAGCTGGAGGGCAGGGTGGAGAGTTTCCTGAGGAAAGTCGGTTCCGCCCCGGTGTCAGTTGAGGGCGTGTCTGCGTGCTAGAAACACTGGACCTACAACTAGAATTATGGCCTGGAGGGCTATTTCGTAAGACAGTAGGAGCACTCTGGTGGGTATCCCACGCACCCTGATTGCAAAATTGTACGTCTGTCTGGTGATTCGACTTGTTGTGCTGTCATTCATGAACAGCATTCCAGGAAGTGTTTTCCAACAGGATAACGCTCGCCCACATACCGCTGTTGTAGCCATACATGTTCTACCGAGTGTCAACACATGGCCGTGGCCTGCTCGATCGCCAGATTTGTCTCCAGTCGAGTACATATGGAACGTCACCGAACGACGCCTTAAATATCATCCACAAACAGCATTAACCGTTCGTGTATTGACTGATCAAGTGCAGTAGGCACGGAACTCCACCCTAAAATCTCACGTCCGGCACCTGTACAACACACTGCATGAACGTTTGTATGCTTGAATTCAACAGTCTAGCGGCTACCCCCGTTACTAATATACCACCTCTTCGCTTTTACAGTGCCTTATCTCAAATTCACCTGTGATCTTGCAATGTTAGTCACTTAAATACGTTAGCTACACGAATGTATTTCAGAAATTTCATTACTCTACTTTAATAATTTTTTGGTGTTGCAATTTTTTACGTCACTGTACGTCTCTGTCTGACTGAAGAGTATTTTTCTTGTCCAGCCATCCTGATTTAGATTTTCCGTGATTTCCCTAAATTGATCCAGGCAAATGCCGGGATGGTTCCTTCGAAAGGGCACCGCCGACTTTCTTCCTCGTCCTTTCCTAATTCAATGAGACCGATGACCTCGCTGTCTGGTCTCCTTCCCCAAAACAAACCAAAAACCACTTTCCTTAAACACTGTAAGGAAAAAAATAGAGCGAGGAGGTGTATAATTTTCTGTCCTTCTTTTTATATAAGACGTGATCAATTAGAACTGGGCAATAGCCGCTGGGTGAAGCAGTAAATTTTATGGTATCCAACTCTGGAAATCTCCTTTCTTTGTTGGATCACATATGTGATGGTGTTTCATTTGATAGAAAGCTGGATGTTTGTAAGCTGTTGATGATAGTTTGTTATTAATTCTGTTACTGTATCGACTTCTTTTCTGGTTAAAAAAGCCTTTATAGAGTATTTTTTCCTTCTCTCAAGGTTAGTAGCTTCCCATTCTCATCCGATTTCTGTCTTCCATTGTCTCCCCGATATTCGGTAGCCAAACAACACGCCACTGCAGATCTCCAATAGGATTCTCGTTAGTCCCGCATAGGATTACAGTGAATCCGTTGCTAGAAGCAGGACAGGGTATGAAGCAATAACACGTCGGTATTTCTATCCACTACGGTTATTTATGGTGAGCCAAAAAGGAAGTACAACAGCAGAAAAACTGATATTTGGATCCAACCGCGTCATTCACAGTAGTGGTGTTGCAATTCCTCGTAAAACACCGTCAGCACTACAAAAGGTCCGGGATCGCGGAAACGCCGTTCTGCCCTTCCTTCTTTTTTTTTTTTTTTCTTTTTTTTTTTTTAGCTTTCCACGGACAGCCTTTGCGCTCGACTGTACTGCACGCCTTTATGTGTAGTACAAAAAAGACCTGACGTCGGTACAACGTATTTGGACGTCAATCACTTGTTTTGAGGGTATTAGCCGTTATTCCTGACGTATGGGTTTCTATTTTTCTGGAACACAAAAAATTGCCGATATAGCGGAATTACAACCCGGAGTTAATAGACGTTCTGCACGAAGAGGGGTCCGTTTCGTCAAACATCGTTATTTTGTAGTGGCGTGTCGCAGAGCTATTGCCAGTCGCTGCGATTGCGCTAGATTTGTGTTGCAGTGGCGACAAGCGCTCTTTGTAAAAGCCAAACGGAACGGAACACCTGCTAATAATTTTACAGGCGCAACAAAGATACGTATCGTCTCAGGATATCCTGGATTTTCCATGTGGAATTTTCTGCGTTGAATGTGACGCTGCAATGCTTTGAAAACATTCTGCAATTTATTTGCTGCATGGTAGAATTTATTTTATTTTTACAGAAATCGCAAAATAATCTCAGTGTTCTTACGGCGCACTCCATGATCCATAAAACAGCGAGAGTTTAGCCGAAATCAGGTTTTTGTTAGTATTTCGACTCTATTCATCCATCTTCGAAGCAAGCCGTAACGACTGATGCTAAGAGCATTGGCCGTGAAACAAACAGAAACTCCAAAGGGCATTATGTCCACCTGACTTAGGACTGTGATACGGTTAGAAAATGAGGGGATATTATCTGTGTACAGTGTTACAGTTTTCAAATGTGTGTCAGTCCCTAAAGCGTCACTCGATGGTCACCTTTGGTCATTTATGAGGCGAATTTAGGAGTTACTGAACCAGTGAACTGGTGAGATTGTGGAGCAAAGAAGTTTTCACACAGATTCTTATGGATTTCCTCTGCGCGATTTGGTAGATGGGTGGTTGCTGAAAGAGCTGCCTAATGTGTGTGTTCGGGGTATAGCTGTGAGTCTCCGTGACAATTCTGAAAATTTTGTTTTGAAGAGTCTGCAGTGTTTATGAATGTTTGCGGCCATTGACCACATTTCCGAAACGTACAAGATAGCCGGAAGCGTGATGGCACTCCATATTGTCAGTTTTGCGTTATCTGAAAGTGCACCACTCTTTGCGAACTGGTGCAACTGATAAAGTACGACTTCAACCATTGTTGACTGCACTGGTTATGTGCGACCTCTAAGAATCTCTTATCCATTGTATGGCGAAGGTATTTAACTGAGTCACTCCAAATGAAGACCGTTCCGCCAGTTGCTAGTTCCGGTTTTGAGCTTGGTGGTGAGCAGAATTCCTTGATCCTCGTTATGATTGATTTTCACCTTCCAAGCAGTGCATCATAGGGTGATTCTGCCTAGTTGTTTTTTTTTTAATTAATTTTATCACCTTCTTGTACCCACACCACAACCATTACAGTAGTTTGTCTTAGTGACTACATTTAAATTTGACAGAGTACTTTGTGCATACACAAAATTACAAATTCAATATTTGATATGTCAGAGTTCTGAAGGTGCCAACCAATGAAGTTACGGTTGTGGCAGCACAGAAATAGTCGTGCAGTGACACCCGCAAACTGAAAGATTTCCCCTCTCTCCTGCTTGCGTATATAGTTGTTGTAGATAAGAGTACAGCACAAGTACCATAACCGAATCTTGCGGAAACCCGACCACAATCGTTTTTCGTGCTGCACCAATGATGGTCGTCCCTGATGAAAAATCCCTCGTCTCTCAGGAAAGAATTACTTATCTTGAGAGTATGTCCCGGTCTATTTTAAATATGAAGCCACCATGCCATACACGGTCAGAAGTTTTTTTCTGTATCAAAGAATATCACCAGCTACTCTGTCCTTCACTCTTCGCTGTTCGAATTTACACAGTGATTGACGGTAAAGCGTTCACGTTTATCTAACAACTGTTAGGGCAAGCCAAATGCGCATGCGTATACGACATATCTTAGTGGAATATATAGAAAACGGACGGCAGAGATATATACTACCTAGACGTTTTATGTGAGGAATATGTGTCACAAATTCTGGTCGACGGGGGGGGGGGAACATTACCGTTGTCTGTGACAACTAACTAGACTGGTGCCCAAAATTAAAGCAACAAACCGCTATTTCCCCGTCCTGTGTCTAATTGACGATATAATGAAACTAACTGTCGGTAGGACAGTTGCAAAGTCATGTGGGCGGATGGCTTAAGCCGGCCGATGTGGCCGAGCGGTTCTAGGCGCTTCAGTCTGGAACCGCGCGACCGCTAAGGTCGCAGGTTCGAATCCTGCATCGGGCATGGCCTTAGGTTAGTTAGGTTTAAGTAGTTCTAGGGGACTGATGACCTCAGATGTTAAGTCCCATAGTGCTCAGATCCATTTGAACCATTTTTGTATCGCTTATCGTGGATCATTCTGTTGTTTATCGGATGTACCGACAGTTTGTAGAGACCGAAATTCTATACCGAAGACCAGGGCAGGATCCACTACGTGTGACATCAGGGAGGACCGTTATTTGGCTGTAAGGCAACTGGCATCTGACCTCGCAGCATCCACTGGACGTGTTGTATCGAGGCAGACGTGTAGATAAGGCTTCGACAGAGTGGGCTTTATGGCTTTATTCTCGGAGACCTGCTGTATGTGTGTGTCTGACGCGTCTTCACAAAAAGCCCAGAGAGGAGTCGTCAACACTCCACCTCGACAGTCGAACAGTGGACCAATGTTCTTTTCACAGACCTGCCCTGATTTGGTCTGGAGAGTGATTCTCGACCGATTCGCATCTGAATGGAATGTCGAACACGATTTCGAAGCCCGATAAATGTCGAAAGAGACCGATATCGAGGAGGATCCCTAATGGTGTGGACAGGGATTACGTTGACCGCTCGAACACCTCTTCACAAAATTGTATGGGTTAATCGGAAAGCTTTAACTGCTGTCACGTATCGTGACGAGATCTTGGGACGTGATGTATGCTTGTTGCGAGGTGCATTGCGCCCAGATTTCGTATTGATGGACGATAATGCTCGACCTCATAGAGAACGAATGGTCGGTTGATGTTTTCTTGGCAACGGAAGATAACGCATGCATGGTATGGCTTGCTCGCCCTCCAGATTTCAATCCCATAGAGCATGTCTGGGATGCACTAGGGTGACGGGCTGCATCACGTCAACATATGCCAACCACTCTCCAAGACTTGCGAGCAGCTCCGCAGGAAGAAAGGGTGTTAATTAATAGCGTGATCCGTCGTTGTCAGGCCTGTATTGTTGCCAGAAGTGGTCACATCCTATAGTAAGCACATTAACCAGTTGTGGTAATGTGTGTGCAAATGTTTTAAGTTGGAAAAAACGAAGAATATTTTCGTTTACGGTTATGTATGTTGCAGTTGTTTTCTGTATTCCATACGTTGTTTCTACATTGCTATCACCTGTTTATACTGTTTCGTGGTGAAATGAACGCAACATTGCAAAATTCCTATTTGTTACTTTAATTTTGGGTTCAAATGGCTCTGAGCACTATGGGACTTAACATCTGAGGTCATCAGTCCCCTAGAACGTAGAACTACTGAAACCTAACTAACCTAAGGACATCACACAGCCGGCCGCGGTGGCCGTGCGGTTCTAGGCGCTTCAGTCTGGAACCGCGTGACTGCTACGGTTTCAGGTTCGAATCCTGCCTCGGGCATGGATGTGTGTGATGTGCTTAGGTTGGTTAGGTTTAAGTAGTTCTACGTTCTAGGGGACTGATGACCTAAGATGTTAAGTCCCATAGTGCTTAGAGCCATTTTGGACATCACACACATCCATGCCCGAGGCAGGATTCGAAAATGCGACCGTAGCGGTCGCGCGGTTCCATACTGAAGCGCCCAGAACCGCTCGGCCACAGCGGCCGGCTTTAATTTTGGGCACCAGTGTATATCCAGCGCTGGATCCAATTTTTATGAAGGATGAAACCCTCTTCACGATTAATGAAAGCACTGAAATGAAATAAGCTTATGGCATCGTTGGCCGGGAGGCCCCTTCCGGGGAAGTATGGCCGCCAAGTGCGGGTCTTATTTCAGTCAACACGCCATTGATGAGGATGAAATGATGATGATGACACAACACCCAGTCCCCGAGCGGAGAAAATCACCAACCCGGCCGGGAATCTAACCCGGACCCGCTTGCATGGGAGGCGAGCACGTTACCACCCAGCTAAGCAAGCGGACATTAAATCACTAGTCATACGTATTTCAATAGCCTACTTGAAAATCAGATTCCGGAAGTATGGTACAAATGTTAAAGTCTGGCGTTTCTCGTAGTCCATACCGCGATTTACATGAAAACGGCGCTACACCATGGCAGATTTTATCAGGCTGTTGCAGACGAATTTAGCGTCGATGTTCCGAGCAACGTTCTTGAACTGCATGTAAGATTCGTCCGATACAGGGGTTGGGCAAAAATATGGGAACATCACGAGAAATGCGTTTTTGAATATAAATCCAGATGCTGGCCAAGCCTGCAGGTTTCGATGTAGTATTTGGCCATGAACGGCACCTGCGTAATGTCCTCAATGGGTTGCAAGTGTCGGTCGTGTTCAGAAAAGTGTTCTGTGTAGTCGCGGGTGCATTAAATCGGAACTAAATGAATTCGATCGTGGGCAGTTTGTTGGTGCTCGAATCGTGGGTGCTTCCGTAACCAAGATAGCCAAAGTGTTCGTTGTTTCAAGAGGCACCGTACCGAAGATTTATACCGCATATAGGGAAAGCGGAAAAACATCCACATGAGTGCTAAAAGGAACTCGTTAAACTTCCATTGCACGATAAATCAGTCGAATCTAAAATCCGTAAATTCAACTAAATATCTAGGTATCAGCCACGCGGGTTTAGCCGAGCGGTCTAAGACGCTGCAGTCATGGACTGTGCGGCTGGTCCCGGCGGAGGTTCGAGTCCTCCCTCGGGGCCAGCCGAAGTGGCCGTGCGGTTAAAGGCGCTGCAGTCTGGAACCGCAAGACCGCTACGGTCGCAGGTTCGAATCCTGCCTCGGGCATGGATGTTTGTGATGTCCTTAGGTTAGTTAGGTTTAACTAGTTCTAAGTTCTAGGGGACTAATGACCTCAGCAGTTGAGTCCCATAGTGCTCAGAGCCATTTGAACCATCCTCCCTCGGGCATGGGTATGTGTGTTTGTCCTTAGGATAATTTAGGTTAAGTAGTGTGTAAGCTTAGGGACTGATGACCTTAGCAGTTAAGCCCCATAAGATTTCACACATATTTGAACTTTTTTTTATCTAGGTATTACAATTACGAACAACTTAAATTGAAAGGAACACATAAAAATGTTGTGGGGAAGGCTAACCAAAGACTGCGTTTTATTGGCAGGTCACTTAGAAAATGTAAGAGACCTACTAAGGAGGCTGCCTACACTAAACTTGTCCGTCCTCTTTTAGAATACTGCTGCGTGGTGTGGGATCCTTACCAGATAGACTGACGGAGTATATCGAAAAAGTTCAAAGAAGGGCAGCAAGTTTTGTATTATCACGGAGTATGGGAGAGACTGTCACAGAAGTGATACAGGATTGTTGCTGCAAACCATTAAAAGAAAGGCGTTTTTCGTTGCGACGGAATCTTCTCACGAAATTCCAATCGCCAACTTTCTCCTCCGAACGCGAAAATATTTTGCTGACACGGACCTACATAGAGAGGAACTATCACCACGATAAAATGAGGGAAATCAGAGCTTGTACGGAAAGATATAGGTGTTCATTCTTCCCGCGCGCTATACGAGATTGGAATAATAGAGAATTTTGAAGGCTCTGCCAGGCACTTAAATGTGATTTGCAGAGTATCCATGTAGATGTAGACATGTAGATCATCCGCTAAGTCACAACGTAGACGAACAAGTGTCATGAGTGATCGTGACAGACAATCACTGAAGAGAATTGTGACGTAAAATGAGAGCTGAGCTCCTTAAGCAAGGAACTGCAGGGCGGGTTGGGATTCCAGAACTATTCATTAGTCATACAATTGCCCGTAACAGGAAAACGTGATGCCGAAGCCATAAAACCTGCACTGTGGAGCAAGGGAAGAAAGTCATTTTGTCACATGAGTCTTGTTTAACACTGTTTCCAATTTCTGGCTGGTTTTACGTCTCAAGAATGATACATGGTGGGAGCTCGGTGATGATTTAACAGCCATATCGTAGTATTTTTTGGGTTCACTGGTTATTCTTCAAGATCGCGTTATTGACAAGAATTATGTGAACATTTTGGCTGCTCAGGTCCATCCGACGGTACAATGTTTGTTCCCCAAAGGAGGCGCTGTGTTCCAAGACGGCAGGGTTCCTGTTCACACATCTCGCATCATCTAGGGCTGGTTTCTTGTCCATCCATTTACGTCACTCCACACTGACAGGCGATCTTATACACGACTGTCTTCCGTAGAACCATCCTACAAACCCAATTGGGGAGGCTGTCTTTGGTACTGGCCGAAGAACAACTTTGACTTGAGTGATGGCACACTTTCTTTTAGCAGAAAGATTCTTTATGGGCGATAGAAACGCCACGAACGCGAACCTTCCACATCTGGCATAGAGTTGAAGCATTATGGTATGGCATAACTGTATCTGTCATCCAACCTTTGACTTGAAACTTCCTGGCAGATTAAAACTGTGTGCCGGACCGAGACTCGAACTCGGGACCTTTGCCTTTCGCGGGCAAGTGCTCTACCAACTGAGCTACCCAAGCACGACTCACGCCCCGTCCTCACAGCTTTACTTCAGCCAGTACCTCGCTTCCTACCTTCCAAACTTTACAGAAACTTTGACTTGATGGTCAGCCGTTATAGAGGCATCGTTGCTACCAGATACAACAGGTCTGTCTACCAAATTTCGTCCACTGTATTCCCCCAAATCTCCTTCAAACTGATTCGTATATTTTTCGTGCTGTACAGTTACACACAATTAACAAAATTTGCTGCTGTGACAATATTAATGGCCAACAGTGTACGTAAATTGATTGTAGCTAAGAGGCAAAGGTTAGGTTCCGAACTGTTTCGGTTGGGCTGTCCCCGTCTAAATTTCTCTGTGAAAGTTCTTAGCGGGAGTCCAAGCTTTATACCAAGAAAATTGCCAACAACAGGTAATTTTCTTTGCATACCGATAGCTTTTACCACCACATGTACAAGCTGAGCCAGAACTACCTCTGCGTATTTCGCTCACCACTGAGGGAAAAGAAAGGAATGTGTGATCCCTCTCTGGTCCCGTTATTTTCTGTGCAGTTCCCTGCGACTATATTGCCCATTTCTTCTGCCCGAGTAAGGCCTTCCAAATAATGACCCATTCATCTCCGCCTTCGTCCTCGCGCTCTGTTCTCTCAGAGAAATGCTTCCGCCTGTTCGCCGCAAGAACGGATACCTTCTCCTTTTACTAGCTGAGTTATTTCTTCTAGATATCCATATAACACCACTCGTTAACGAAGTCAAAAAACTTTCTTCTTGTGAGTATATTATTTTTACACGAAAATCAGCTTCGAAAACTCTTGCTATAACCTCTTTGGTCCTCATGTAGCGTACATGCCACACCCAACTTTTATTTTATTGTAGCTCAGGCAGTTAACTAAACTCGTCTAGAGGTGGCAGAATCTCCTTGAAGTAAGGTGTTTGTTTCAGTGTCAGCGTGTTTTCGGGAAATAATGTTAATTTCTGTTTGTTATTAGTTATTTTGGACTAACATGTGTTTAGAGCATGCTGTAACATGCTAATTTACCTACCGAATATTACTGTTATTATTATTTCATCACAGTAGTACAGCTTTACATGTTTTTCCATGGAGCTCTGGGAGTACATTCGACAATCAGCTCCACTTTCATATTTCAGTGGCACTATTTTCATATGTTTCAGGCGTATTACACTTAGTTTTCTGAATATTGGACGTGTTTCAGTTGTTTTGTAACATAAAAAGTACTCACTTTGAACCTGTCCGAAAATTTTGATGAATCGTACCATTTTTTAATCGTAGTACAAAGAGTCCGCCAGAAAAATGTATACACACTGTAAGGAACGAAAAGTTTTACTTATGTGTTTATTTTACCTTTAATAATTGATCAAACGTGTTGTACAACCTTCAGTTTAGCACTTGCTTACTTTAAATGTTCAAAATGTTCACCGTTGGCGGCTATACACATGACAGAACGACGAGCATTCGCCTGAACTGCGTCAGTCAATGTTTCAGTGGAAATCGCTGCACTTGGCTCTGTAATCTCCTGGCGAAGTTCCTCCAGTGCGTGGCTTACGTCGATGGACGTCATCTTTCACAGTTCCCCACAAGTAAAAGTCCATAGGTGTTAGATCTGGCGACCGTGGAGGGAACTCAATGGGCCCTCTTCGTCCAATTCAATGCCCCGAAAAATTGTCATCCAGGAACGCTCTTACGGCTGTATGATAGTGTGGTAGCGCCGCGTCCTATTGCGAGAAGACCTCTTCATCAGCTCCATAAAGCTCACGTATACCTGGCAAAATTGATGTGCGTAACATTTCCAGGTACACTTCTCCAGTGACAGTATCAACAAAGAAAAAGGGTCCTACTAAGCCCCTAGATGATAGTCCACACCACAGATGAACCCCTGGTAGATTGACCGCTTCATCCAAATAAACATGCGGATTTTCCGGTGTCCAGTACACACTGTTATGCCGATTCACGTTTCCATTAAGTTTAAATTGTGTCTCGTCAATCCACACTACCTCAGTCACAAATTGTTCGTCATCAGTTACCATTTGGTGATACCATTCGCAAAATTGCATTCGGCGATAAGGATCGTCATCATTAATCGCGTGCAGTAATCGTGGAATGTAAACTTTCGATTTTTCAGCTTTCTGAATTCGGCATACACTTGTACTGCTAACTCTCACTCCACGTGCACATTGCGTAGCAGACTTCTATAGAGAAGTAACAGACGTTTCCAACACGAGAGCCGACGAAACAGGACTTCTATCTATACGCTGTCTTCCTGATCTTCCTTTGTGAATGTCACCAACTGTTCCATGCAATTCAAACTTGTCAATGATGCGTTTAATTGTTAGGTGGGTTGGCGGTTCTGTTTCAAACTCACGCCTCAACTAACGTTGCATTTCAGTGGCATTATCAAACTTGAAAAAACCACTTCACAATACAGTTTTGTTTCTCGAATGTCATGTGTGCTCCAGCCATCTTGTTTTCTCAGTACCGAGATGAAAGTGACGACATCTATTGAGCCAAAGACCGTACTACGACACACTCTTAACTCAAATCGAACGACAATGTCGATATTTCGATAGAGCCTGACAGAGTGTATGCATTTTTCTGGCAGACTCTGTCTTTTACTCCTGTTTTTGTCCCACATCAGGGCATAGAACATCATTTATGTAGCAAAAAATACGTAGAAAATCTGGATTAATTAGGCACTGTAAGAAGTAAAATAAATAGAAATTAAATGATTTTCTGTATTTTGTTAACATTAATTACAGTGCTTAAACTAACTACATGGTGTATGAATTGATTACCTGGCGTTACCCGGGACTTGCTTATGCGAGTCTTATATTCCACAGGAAAAGGAAATGTATTTGCCAGTACTGTAAAACTCCACGTCCTAACTAACGTGATCAAACAACCGTATGTTCAAATGGTTCAAATTGCTCTGAGCACTAGGGACTTAACATCTGAGGTCATCAGCCCCATAGAAGATAGAACTACTTAAACCTAACTAACCTAAGGACATCACACACATCCATGCCCGCGGCAGGATTCGAACCTACGATAGTAGCGGTCGCGCGGTTCCAGACTGAAGCACCTAGAACCGCTCGGCCACTCCGGCCGGCCAACCGTATGTTGCACATATATCTTACACGAGAATTCAATGCTAGCTAGACTATTCTTTATTTTGAGTGTAAATAACGAGCCAAATACATATGTCTCGTGAGTAAGTTAGGCACCTCACCCTGTATGCGTTTCACTAAAGAAGCGCAAGTCAGAAAGAATGTTCGAGGTCCAATTTATGCAGAGAATAAAAACGTTACACATGGCACATTAACAAGACAGTTAGTCTAATGTCCGTTTTACACGAACGTATTTCTGATCAAAATAGACTATTCGAGGTAAGTGTCTCTTACTTACCTGAGTGTAATTCAGCCGCCAACCACGTCGCGAATCTGTCAGTGGTGTCAATCACCGATTGATTGTGCCGAGTGTAGAATGATGCTGAATGTGAATGTGTTGAAACGACTGTGACGTAGTCTGCCAACATCAGACCTTGAAACAATTTTCGCTGCGCTCATTCATGTTATAGAATTCTGTGCAGTTGTGTCTTCCTAACCTTTATTTTATTGTTTGCTTTGTGGTCTTCATACAATGCAATAGTTCCATGATAGCCGCGCGGCATTAGCCGAGCGGGCTAAGGCGCTGGAGTCATGGACTGTACAGCTGGTCCCGGCGGAGGTTCGAGTCCTCCTTCGGGCATGTGTGTGTGTGTTTGTCCTCAGGATAATTTAGGTTAAGTAGTGTGTAAGCTTAGGGACTGATGACCTTAGCAGTTGTTCCATAATATTTCACACACATTTGCCACAGTTCCGTGAGGACTTAATATTTTTCCTCCTAGTGTCCTCCCGCAACAGAGCCCACAAACACCATTTAGTGAAAAGTATCCGGTCACCTACTAGTGGGTGTTAATATGGCGTATGTCTGTCCTTCGCCTTTATGTTGTCCTAAATTCTGCTGCGGACACTTTGTTTGAGGTGTCTGAATGTCTGTGAAGGAATGGCAGCCTATTTTTCCTCAAATGCCGAAACCAGCGGAGGAAGTGACGTTGGACGCTGGGGTCTGGAAACAAGTCGATGTTCTGACTCATCCCAAATGTCTTACATTGGTTTCAGGTTAGGACTCTGGGCAGGCCAGTCCACTTCAGGGATGTTGTTGTCCATAAACAAGTGCCTCACAGATGCTGTTTCATGCAGGGTGCAGTGTCATAGTGGTACAAACAATAACTGTTCCTCTGCTGTACGCAGTACAGCGTCTTCCTCAGTGTAATGAGGGAACCACACTCTAACCACGAATGCCGTAACACTACCTCCTCACCGCCTTCACTGACGGCACTACACATGATGCTTGGTAACGTTTTCCAGGCTTCGTCAAACCCAAACCCTTCGATCGCATTTCCACAGTGTTCATCACTCGAAATAATTCGTTTCCAGTCGTCTACTTTCCAGTGACGTCGCTCTTCACAGCACCTCAAGCATCGCTCAGCATTGATTACAGATATCTGTGGTTTGTGAGGAGCTGCTCGATCACTGTAACCAGTTCTTTTCAATTCCCTAAGTACAGTCATTGGCCTAGCTAGACTACTTGTTGTATTTTGAAGTCACGATTAATTCGTTTAGCTATGTTTGCGTGATTTTTTACAATCACCCTCTACAATGCTCGACGGTCACTATTCATCATTACATTAGGTCTCCCTGGTCTTGGTTTGCCTGCGGCTTTCCCTTTGCGTTTCCACCTCGCAATCACGTCGCCAACAGTCGACTTGACCAGCGCCAGAGGGTGACATCCAATGACAGTTCACGCTCGAATTCACTACGCTCTCAAGCCCGGCCAGTTCTGTTGTTACTGCTTTCTCTACTAAAAACAACACTACCCACTTCCTTTCATACGGGCAGGTGCTCCTCTTGTGACATCTAGCTGCCAATTCCGCATTACGTAGTGGTGTCCGGTTACTTTTAATGATTTTAAACCATAAAAGTATTTAGGTTTTACAGTACCTTAAGGAATAAAAAGCCTGTACCGTGAATAAATAAGAATCTGAATAGGGCCCTTTTTAATGAAGTTTCGATACTTACAAAGTCAGATCTATTAAATGACGAAAAATTCCGATGTCATTTGGCACCTAGAAAGAAAACAAGATACAAGAGTTAAAATAAAATTGTGCTGTCTACAGCCTTCTTAACATTGAAATTACAATGAAATGAATACCCCTAGCTGCATACAGGCGTTGATATACTTCAACGGGGACAGTTGAAAATGTGTGCCCCGACTGGGACTCGAACCCAGGATCTTCTGCTTTTTTTTTGCAACCATGTATGTTTATTTAAATATATTAACAACGATACATTTAAAAAAACACATTTTATTCTATTAACGTGTTATATTCCTGGTGTTAGTTAACATTACTGTCATCTTATAGGTTTTCGTTTTTATATTCTTTCCTTTTTCGTTTTTCTCGTATTGTTGTTCCTTGAACCCTTTTACATGGCCATTTGTCATCTTTTTTTTGGGTAAAACATTGCAGGACAGGCATAATAATTTATATGTAGCATCGACACATTGATTTTGAGTTCAAATTTCTGTATGTCATACACTTGTGATGCCACAGGCATGTTGTGTATTCTGGTTTGATCTTCCTCTAGTTTGCACTGTTAAGTGAGACAGTATGAGGGAAACATCACCATGATAGATGGAGCAGAAGAAACTTTTTTACATATACTACCGAGGACACAGAGAATAGAGCGCCTGCGGGGACTTATCTCTGGCACACCTCCCGTGAGACCCACATTCTCAGCTTATTGTCCCGCACTATATTCATAGTGCCCCTGCCCATTGTTTGATGTCTCTGTTTTTATGTATTTTCTCCAGCAAATTAAATGTTGTCTTTCGAAATGTCTTAACCGCACTTATACTACCATACGGCCTTTCTCAACTGCAGCTACTATGAGTTCCACTTAGGTGATTAATTAACTCTATTGTCAATGATCCAGTAACTAAATTTCGACTTTTGGTGCGATGCATGATTCCTAATATCCTCAAATTCACCATTTGGATAAAAAAAACCTGCACACCGAATGACTTTCACAACATACGCAACTTTCGTTCCTATGTGCAAACAAAAACGATCGCTTGTAGCAAGCTAGACAGTAGAGGTATATTGCGCCAATTGCGTTGCAGTAGAGTTATTTACGATTAGTAGTCCATCGAGACAAGAACATATCTGTACCGAGGTGATTCCGCGCACCTACCAGAGCAGGCAAAGTTGCGTCCCACCCCCTCCGTAAAACTACTTTCCTACAATTTTGCCGACGCAGGTTTAACAAACTTTATAATTTTGTACATATGTTTCATGAAAACTACGCGTTATTGACTATTGTTACGTAAATGAACTGCACTGGTATAAAATACTACCCATAACATTAAATACCGTAAATAAATTACGAGCTGTATGGATTTTCTAAAAAACTTGAAAGTAAACCAAAATATTTATCTTGTTTTTATACCAGTTATAACACATGGTTTTAAAATGAAGTATGAGAACTATTTGTTTTTTAAGGTCCGATCGGTTGCAAAATGGAAACCACAGCGAAAATCAAAAATGTTTTATGTGCAACGGTTAGTTATACCTTCACTCTACGTTTCTACATCGCCATCGCTCCGACTTAGACATTTACCGTAGCGTTGTGTACCAGCTCTGCAAAATACCCTCGTCATAAAAGGCTTTTCGCAAGTTCTCTGCGCTGGCCCTCAGCTTGTTGTCTATGCCGATATGTTGTCTTGATTGCCAACGGTTCATGTGAACAGAGATGAAGCTCAAAGGGAGCCAAGGACTTCCATAGGAAAGCGTCTTCATTGCTCCTGCTGTGTGCGGCAGAGAATCATCTTGAAGAAGGAAATGTATGACAGTTATGTGGGCTGCCTGATATCAGTGGAAATGTGTCAGCAGGCCCTCGTAATTGACGGAAGACGCTATTTTCTAGGCATATTTACGTGCCCATTGTGCGCTCAGAACTGAAAAGAGCGACGTGACGCGTTCGACAGACATACTAGAGACACTGCCCAACACATCAGTGCAAAGTGTCAACGGATTTACACTGTCCTCATACAATAAAGAACCGATTTTATCTGTTCCCCCTAAATTATTAATAAAGCATAAATTACTAATAAGAAATGAAACACAGACAAGATTATGAAAAGAAAAATGAGGCTGTAATTAAGAGTTCATAAAATATCCATTTCCAGCAAATTCTTTGATTAAACCCTTAAGTCTAGTTTATCACTTCCGTCGTATTGTATGGCCAAAATAGCAAAATTTGACAGTCAGCTTATGCCCATAAGTGGGTTTAAGTAGTGTATCATCTTTAATTTCTTGAAACTGCTATGACAAAATACTTCAGTAACTGATGCTGTCACAAATATCCTCAGTGCTTGCACACGTGTGTGTGTGAAATCTTATGGAACTTAACTGCTAAGGTCATCAGTCCCTAAGCTTACACACTACTTAACCTAAATTATCCTAAGGACAAACACACACACCCATGCCCGAGGGAGGACTCGAACCTCCGCCGGGACCAGCCGCACAGTCCATGACTGCAGCGCCTTAGACCGCTCGGCTAATCCCACGAGCGCTTGAACAAGTATGTATTAACTCATACATTGAAAAAAGACTTTAAAATATTGAAAAGAGAACCGGGTCAACCACCTTCATCAGCGCTTCACCTGGAACTTGAAAGCAGTGATTTCTTTAACTAGCACAGCTGTATCAATACCTCTATTATATTCAGCTGCACTTTTTTCTGGGTGAGGTACACAGCTTTAAGCAGTGCTGGCGGGAAATTAAAGGCAAATGAAATGGTGTGCTACATGTCAAATCTGTTTTACAATTCCTTTATTACTCTGTCAAATAATTTAAGGTATTTTAGCTCAAATAGTCTCGCACCAGTCCTGCCGGTGGCAATCACCACCAATCAGAAGCCTTCGGTCAAATAGGATATTTGCTTTAGCATCTTTTAGCAGACCTTTGACATCGTACAATACCTTAGTGAAGTAGTGGTAAGTACTACATTACCTAACATGCTCGATATACGTAGGCGCCAGCTGTATGAACCAGGCTCACTGTTGCCATATAAACCACGTTAGCAACGTCTGTCTGATATTAGTCGTTTTTTTGCGATGCTACTTGGACGAAACGACGTTGTGACTACAACATATATTTACAGTCGCAGGCTTTTCCTCGTAGGTGGAAGACAGGAATACATAAGTCACGAGAAATCTCATATCTCTCCCTGTTGAACAGTCTGTCTTTCTTCCTAACATGTTTTCATTAACTTGTTCTCTTGTGTCTGTCTGACTGTTCATTTATCTGTTTGACACAAAGTTTGCAGTATATTTTCAACTACCTTACCGACGAACTAGAGACCTGAAACATCAAACATAGCTCAGAACTGGATGACAGTGCAATTTTGACTCACTTCTCACTGCCATTTGTCCCTTTTCCTGGTCCAGTTGCAAATGGTTTGCAGGAAGAACAGTTCCTGGTAAGATTTCATGTGAGCTTGAATCTCTAATTTTCGCCTTCACGATACTTTCGAGAGATATTCATAGGAAAAAGCAACATATTGGTTGTCTCAGATGAAGAGAAACTGAAATTTACATGTCTTGGTTGTAATCTCATCAAGATGTATGGAACAGATTCAAATATTTCGGCCGACCAGTGTGGCCAAGCGGTTCTAGGCGCTTCAGTATGGAACCGCGCGACCTCTACGGTCGCAGGTTCGAATCCTGCCTCGGGCATGGATGTGTGTGATGTCCTTAGGTTAGGTTTAAGTAGTTCTAAGTTATAGGGGACTGATGACCTCAGATGTTAAGTCACATAGTGCTCAGAGCCATTTGAACCATTTGAACCATTCAAATATTTCACACAAACAAGAGTAAAAAGCAGAAAGTATTATTTAAATAGCAGTAAATTTTTAATAGCGTACAGCACGTTTTTATATCGAAGTATAAAATAATTTTTCCTAGTCGCATTCAGATTCCTAACACCATACAGATAGTTTTGAAAATTTATGGCTGTGAATTTTTAATAGCTATGAAAATTTGTAACATAAAACGTGGGGCGTATGCAGTACCTAATTGATGCTTCAATAGGACATCTCTTAACTACTGTCTACTTCCTGCGCCCCGTGTTCTTCGTTATATATCCTGTAAGTATTTCCATAGCAACTGAAAATTCACAATCGCCAATTTTTCGGAACTATCTGTATCTTAAAGTAGTAAAGGAGTTTTGCTATTTGGGGAGCAAAATAATTGATGATGGTCGAAGAAGAGAGGATACAAAATGTAGACTGGCAATGGCAAGGAAAGCATTTCTGAAGAAGAGAAATTTGTTAACATCGGGTATAGATTTAAGTGTCAGGAAGTCGTTTCAGTAAGTATTTGTATGCAGTGTAGCCAGTTATGGAAGTGAAACGTGGACGATAAATAGTCTGGACAGGAAGAGAATAGAAGCTTTCGAAATGTGGTGCTACAGAAGAGTGCTAAAGATTACATGGGTAGATCACATAACTAATGAGGAGGTATTGAATAGAATTGGGGAGGAGTTTGTAGCACAACTTGACTAGAAGAAGGGATTGGTTGGTAGGACATGTTCTGAGGCATCAAGGGATGACCAATTTAGTTATGGAGGGCAGCGTGGAGGGTAAAAATCATAGAGAGAGACCAAGAGATGAATACACTAAGGAGATTCAGAAAGATGTAGGTTGCACTAGGTACGGGGAGATGAAGCAGTTTGCACAGGAAAGAGTAGGATGGAGAGCTGTATCAAACCAGTCTCAGGACTGAAGACCACAACAACAACATCTGTATGGTGCTAGGAGGAATTATTTTATTATTTTTTCTTGTCAGTTTTTGCGCCCTTTCTATGTCTGTGTCTTTGGTGGGGGCCTATCTTGCCACGCCCTCGAGACGACACAGGACAAGGAAATCATTCGTGTTAAAGGGGCTGAAGGCAGCGTATGACTCCTGGTAGACTAAGAAATGCTGCGCTTCCGATATTTAAGACAAGTGTGCACAGCTTTCGGCAGGACTGCGCACAAACTGTGCGCCCTCGACCGCCAACGTCCCAACTCCCAAGACTTGGCGGACTGCAGAGTCCTAATTGCATTCCGCACCTCGGCACGTAGCGCAGTCCAGACGGCGCGCGCTGCATAAGCGAAAGGCGGGCATTAAGTTGATTAGCGGCTGCGGCCGGCCCTGATTGGCCACTCTGCACATGGCCGACACGCCCACGCGATGCCAGTCCCGCCCCACCCCATCCCAGCCTTTAACTTAATTCGTGTTCCCGCTTTGGTCACTGACCGCCCACGAGATCCACCGGCTGACTCTGCTTCCTTCATTTGCCTCTCGCGAACTCCACCCGCATTGCTCAGCAGCGTGTCCTAGATGTCTACTGTAAATAGGGCTCTGCAGAATATAAAACACAGTTTCTGCTGCAAGCTCCACATCTGACGGCCGAGTTTATTCTGCTGCAAAAGTACTTGCGCTTCAGTAGACATGGCGTGGATACACTGACGTGCCTGTAGTCCACTCGCAGCGCTCCATCGTCACTGAGCTATGCTTCCTGACGGAAGGTTCTAGTAGCACCACGCAGGAACTTTCGTTTGCGACTCAGGATTAGATGCAAGAGTCCCCTTGGCGCCTAATGTTCCCTTGGCGCCCACTGCTGTGTGTGTTTATCGTATGCGAATGCTTACACGCTCGTTTCACAGCTACACTGTTGAACCAGGCTTCATAGTGAAGGCAACTACCCTCCTTGAAGAGGCGTCTTCAGCTGTCGCAGTTTTAAACGTATTTATATAGCGCTTCGTGCAATCATTAAAATGCAGTACAGGTCTTACACGAGGTCTCATAGCAAGTGATATATCACTGAATGAGCTTGCGTTAGGAAAGACAGAAGTGGTCAATACGATGTGTGTCCTAGCCGGTGCATGTGACGTTCCTTGAGAGTGGTCGTAGTACTCGGTAGCTTCGCAGAATTCAGGACCATCTCATTTGTCACAAGATCCCTCCACGTTACTCCTAGAGTATTTATTAAGCACCCCAAATAAAATCTATTATTTAACCTTATTAGATTAGGGCCTTCAGGGTCCTCACTTACATAGGACCAGGGTTTCACACATACACTACATTTTTTCATCTTCGTTACCTGAGAAATACCAATAATTTTATTATGACACTAATAGAATGATAATAGTGACAGAACAATAGTAATAGAACAATAATAATAATAGTGACAGATATAAAAGAATTTATAGGTTCACAAAATAGATATTGTCAAACAAATGTTCAAATGTGTGTGAAATCTTATGGGACTTAAATGCTAGTGTCATCAGTCCCTAAGCTTACACACTACTTAACCTAACTTATCCTAAGGACAAACACACACACCCATGCCCGATGGAGGACTCGAACCTCCGCCGGGACCAGCCGTACAGTCCATGACTGCAGCGGCTAGACCGCTCGGCTAATCCCGCGCGGCTGTTGTCTGACATAGCGAGTTCTGGGGAAGGGAAATGTAAGGAGACTATACTAGCTAACAACACTGGGAAATGAGGAAAATGTTGTTGGAAAACAGGATGTAAAGGGGTAACGAGTGCGAACAGAGACATTGTTGCTTTATTAGATATCTCATTAACTGTTTTCCGAAACTGTACATGTTATTCAGTTCTCTAATACAATGAGAAAGGTTATTCCAGAGTGGGGTCCTGATACTGAAAAGGACTTCGAGGAAGTGGCTGAGTGACAAAGTGGGACAGAAAGGATTTTCCTCTGATGGGAATAGGTGTTTCTACCATGTTGTTCACACAGGAGCATTAACGCCGAGGAGAGATATCAGGTACAGTGTACCTTGATAAGACAATAGAGGAAGCAGAGTGCATGGAAATCTTTACGCTTGTCTGCACGCAGCCAGGATAGCTGTGCATTTGATGGACAAGTATGATCAGAGAGTCGAACATCACGGATATACCGGACACGGTCGTTCATAACCTGTTCTAGACGTCGTGTGATTTCCTGAGAAAGGCCTTGCAGGATAACATCGCTGTAATCAATCATTCGAAGTAGAAGTGTTTGTATTAGTTTTTTTTTTTTTTTCATGTCAGAAGGGAAACCTTTCTTATACTTTTTGTAGGGCTTGGAGGGATGGTGATGCCTTCTTGCACATTGCACTTTGTTGCGTTTAGGACTAAAGATGATAGGAATTTCTTACGTTTCGAACTAATGATCCTAGGATGATCAACTAGTACCGCTTGGGTTTTGGATGAATTGATCTTAACCCTATATTCCGTGCCTATTTTGATAGTGCACAAGGATCGGTATTGAAATTCTCGCTGGTTGTCTTCAGATTTATTGGTTTTCTACCCAGATTCAACAGGTCATTAGTAAGATGTCCAAGGCTTGGTTCGATATGAGAGGATTTTCAAAAAAATGGTTCAAATGGCTCTGAGCACTATGGGACTTAACATCTGTGGTCATCAGTCCCCTAGAACCTAGAACTACTTAAACCTAACTAACCTAAGGACATCACACACATCCATGCCCGAGGCAGGATTCGAACCTGCGACCGTAGCAGTCGCGCGGTTCCGGACTGCGCGCCTAGAACCGCTAGACCACCGCGGCCAGCCAGAGGATTTTCATCACACATGATTGGTAAACGAGCATTTGTGGTCACCGCAAGGTGTTCGTCGTTGCACACTCCTGTGAGGACTTCTCTCGAAAATTTTGGGTGGTTTGTCAATTCTCGCCTTTATCTCGTCGTCCAAAGTGAGATCTTTTGACAACAGTGAGCCGAAGTAGCAGAATTTGTCAACTACATTCAACAATGAGCCATCCAATCTTATACCTGGCAAATCCCTGTATCCTTGCGCCATATCAACAGTCTTCTTTACATTCACAGGCATAGAGAAGATCTTACACGCAGTACCAGATTTATCTATAAGCCTTTGAAGACCATCTTTAGTGTCTGCTATGAATATTACATCGTCAATGAATGACGGTTTGTTTACAATGCAAGTTCTTCCATTAGCCCTCGGTTCTGAGTAGCGAAATGTAAAGTTTCCCATCAGTCTTTATATGTACATGGCAGGACTAATTCGAAACTCTGAGTTTCGCTAATCACATGAAGACCATTAGACCTCTTAGTCACGGATTTTGATGTGTCTTACGTATGTTGTATAGGGACCTGTCCTGAGTACCTGACTAGCAGTTTTGCATGCGGTGCTCCAAGTTTCCGAGAAAATCGTTCTCTGCAGCTTTAAAATCTGCAGCTCTTATCCCATCACACTACCGATCGTCAACTAGACTGCTTCCTCTTCTTCAGCAGTGCCCTCAGTCGCGTTCAGTTGTTGTCACACTACCTGGTTTCCAGAACACTGATTTTCCCTGTGCCCAGTGACGGAATAGTAAAACGACAGTTGCAAAATTTTAATCAGGTTGAGAACTATTTAACTAAATTGGTTTAACTTTTGGCTGTTAATTTTCAGATTGGAATTCTTTCGTTTGATGGAAACCACGGACAGCTTAATGGATGAGAACGTGACTCTAGGAATGCAAGTTGTGTATTGATGTTGCTTTCCCGCTAGTTGAATGCCGGCTTACTAACCAATACCTCATGTCCGTAAGGTGCATAAAATATGTCTTTACCAACTAAGATGTAAATGCCGGTCAGCGAACATAACACGCTGAATTCCTTTGATTATTTCCTTTTTCTTTGCACCAATATACGATTATAGTAACCGTAAGTGACCTCTCATTTGGCAGTGGATCTCAACATATTGTGTGAATACACCTCTGTCCAACAATCACTGGAAGCTGTAACATCCAGTAAATATTTGCGAGTACGAGTGATTTAAAGAGATACGACCACACAAAACTAATCGCGGGAACTCAGGTGCAGGACTGAGATTCATTGGAAGACTTCTCAGGTAGTGAAGTCCACACACAAAGAAAGTAGCTTAAAAAATCTCCATTTCCATCGAATAGAGTTCGGCAGTACTGAACCGGTTCCAGGTTGATGCACGAAACAAAGAAAAACAGCGCGTTTCGTCACAGGTAGGGTTTGGCAAGTGGGAAAACAGCATGGAAATGTTCATGCAACTCCACTGGCAGACGCTAAAAGGAAGGCGTTTTGCATCCAGATGTGGTTTACTGTTGAAATTCTAGAGCGTACGTTCCTAGAATACTCAACCAATATATTGCTTCCTCCTACGTATATCTGGCGAAAAGACCCTGAAGGTAAAATAAGACAAATTTGAGCGCATTCGGTGGCTTGCTAACAATCGTTAATTCGCGAGGGAAACAGGAGGGGACGGGAGGGGGGCTGATATGGAATACCCTCCGCCATACACAAAGGTAGCTTGCGGAGTACAGGTGCCAGGGTAACTGCTATAGTAGACGAGATATAACTTTTACGTTAGGTGGCAGTCTTCAATTCACTGCTTTCAGTTACACGTTTTAGCTACTATTTCGCTACAATTTGCATCCATTCTGTCATTAATTAGTCCTCTTTTTTTTTCTTTTCAGTTTGGACGTGTCAGTACCAGTGAAACTAAAACCTGCTTTTCTATGTCCGACTGGCAGGCACGTTTTTTTTTCTTTTTTTTTTCCTTTTCGCTGCGCGACGTGCAGGCCGTGTCACAGCGAAATGCGATCTGAGTGGCGTAACAAGGATGACGCCCAGTATGGCGGGAATTACAGTGCGCTCAGCTCATACGCGGTGCAATTTGCATTTGATTCGGTCAGGCGTCGCTCATGCGTCACGGGGTGGACAGGTGTCGTTCGGCAACCAATAGCACGCGTTTGCATGTGCCACAGCACTGCTTTGCCTGTTGCATATACAGCAGGCGCCGCATATCTCGTGTCGGTAAATGTTGGTGCTAATTTCATTAGGAATGACGTTGTCATTTGGCTCTGAGGCTAGTATTCAACAGGGATCTATCGTCTGCATCGCCGTATCTATTTACGTTATTGTATTATTGTAGTTTATTTGCATATAATGTACATATTCAAAGAGCTACACCAAGTTAGTAATACATTTGAAGGATGCAGCAAATCAATGTTAGTATACACAGTTTGATTCAGCTGCCCCTACAGATGTCGCTCGCTATGCGCGAACTATAAGTCCTACGGAAAAAAATGAACATGACTTTTTTGTAGGAAATTTAATGTAGATAAATTTTTTGCAGGGATGCATTTTCGCTTGAATCCAAGGTTTCCGAAATATTCGAGAAAAACGTACAACAGTTACCTTCAAACACTCCCCCACTTCCACACTCAGCCCCCACCATGCAGTATATCTAGTATGTTCTTCATGGCACTCCCTCCTACAGATGTACAAATATTTGCGACTGCACGAGTTATTTCCCACCTTATACCTCTTTGGTCTTCATTCTCTGGTCTTATAACTCCACCGGTTTAGTCGAGCACTTACAGACTGACCTTTGTGTAACATTTGGGTAACAATTGTGCGAATTTTAACAGCACAAAATGAATAATTACATAGTTTTATTGGTCAGCCTTCTGACTACGAAAATACTGTGCTTTTAAGGGTTAAGAAGTTTGCACAGAACTTTAAACGTGATTAGTTTTGGCATAACGTTTACAAAAGTCGTTTTTCTTTCAGTACCCTCACGGTAAGATCTAAATTTATAACGTTAACTAAATAGCCGACTATGCTGGTGGCGTAATAGACCAATCAATACAGATCAGAGAAGGTTAGACATCATGTAGTCTGAAATTTTTGTGCAGAGGTAGGAAGAGTGGCACGAACGACACCCTAAAAATCCTGACTGGTGAGGGATAAGTGTGGGGCTAGAAGTGCGTTTGAAGATAACTTTTAAACGTTTTTCTTGAATTACTCGAAACCACTGCCTCCAGCGAAAACATATCCTAGTACAAGATTTAGCTTCATTAAATTTCCTACGAAAACGTCCTCTTCATTTTTTTCTTTGAGGCTAATAGTTTGCGTGTAACGAGCGAGAGAACATAAAAATCTTACGCGTGGTTTTTGAAGGCTAGATGTAACATTGCAGGTTCGTTGTAACGACATTGGTAGGGGCAGCTGAACCATCGTGTATACGGGAATGGAGGTCAGACCGAGGAAACAGAGATTCAGGGACCAAACTCAGGACGAGGGGCGCGAGGAAATGTCAACCAACGTCAATGACTGGTTGAATATGCAGAAGAGGCACAAAACGCATCCGCAACTGAACTCGGACCTAGCCTCATCAGCGGTATTAGATACGACGATCATGAAGAAACGTCGCTGGAAGTTTCCTATTCTGAACAAGCCACAGATCAGTGAAAGCGGAACATAAGCATAGTAACATAAGTTTTGTTAAAGACAACAATCATTTGTTTAGATTTTTTTGTAATTCACTATGGTAACTACCATAGGAACTTATCCCATTGCTGCTAGTCGTAAGTGTTGTGGACTGGCAAGACAGCCAAGCCACTATGAGGAAGCCGAAAGGCACGAGTTTAAGCTCACGCAGGCTAGCGTGAGGTCTGGAAAATGACAAGGAATTGAGACTAGCAAAAAAGGTACGTAGCTTCTGGAATACTTAACTTTAACCCATAATTGGTGAACATCGGTCTGACGGTACATGCATCACAAGATAAATAGCAGATGATAATGGCGCCTAGCTAGGTCGTAGCAAATGACGTAGCTGAAGGCTATGCTAACTATCGTCTCGGCAAATGAGAGCGTAATTTGTCAGTGAACTATCGCTAGCAAAATCGGCTGTACAACTGGGGCGAGTGCTAGGACGTCTCTCTAGACCTGCCGTGTGGCGGCGCTCGGTCTGGAATCACTGATAGTGGCGACACGCGGGTCCGACGTATACTACCGGACCGCGGCCGATTTAAAGGCTACCACCTAGCAAGTGTGGTGTCTGGCAGTGACACCACAGCAAGAGTTAGCCATTTTTAGAATTCCACTGTACAATTATTTCTTCGCAACATATATCAAGTTTATAGATGTACAATTGGTCATCCTAGAGCTGACTAATTACAACTTTTGAGAGTAGAAGTGTGCCGGAAACCTCGTTGTTTGAGTCCCATTTCGCGCGAGTTAATATGTTCTCATAGTAGTTTTGCAGTTTGCATGGAACGGCAGAGTCAGGTATCACAACAACGATAGAATTTTATGTCCTCGAGTCCGAAACAAGTGCACGAGTATTGGGGACGGAATTCCTCTCGTAACATCTTAGAGTTCAGCTACAATCAAATTTCTTCTGTTTTTTGTGTGTGCATTGCAGTTAACTCCCTTGTACGATCCCATATACCATTCGTAGCATAGTGTGTGGGAAGGGAGTCGTTGAGATTAGTTTGCGAGACCCATGGAGGTATTTTGCAGGATGGTTGTGTATTGTCCACACTAGAGGCGTGTTGACTTCCTTGTATGTTTGCAGTGCAGTGTGTCTTCGCTGTGGGTTGATTATTGTCATCGCCAGTGGCACAATGTATTTGTGATGTGTTTTTCGTGTATGGATGTCGTCTTTGGTTCGATATTTCTTGCGAATGGGATATTTTATTCGAGTGTGGTTGCACTGATGAGCTATCGCATATTATGCGATTGTTTTTCACTGTGGTTATTCGCTTGTGGTTTTCGCATGTGGTTTTCTGCACTATTGTGCGATGATATTCGTAGGGGCTTCTGCAAGCGGTTCGCGAGCGCCTGAGTGGTAGGCCTTGGACGTGAGCACGGAATCTGCGACTCACTTTGGTAAGTTTTTGCAGACTGTGCGAGGCACACCATCAATTTGTGTGAAAGAGAAAACAGAGGAAATGTAGCTTGGCAGTAAAAGTCGATAATACCTTGTGCTTTTTTATGTTTGTTTCTGTAGCTGGAGAGAGCACGTAGCAGCTGAGAATTGTATTTGCTGCTGGCAGATTATTAGGACGTCTACGACTGTAACTCAGTGGCCAATTATTTCTTTGTTGATAAATCAGTCAATAGAAACATTGCCAACGAAAGGAGAGGTTAAGTATCCGTGTCCTGGTGCGACACACAGTTTTAATCTGCCAGTAAGGCAGAAACAAGGCACCCTCCACTACAGAGTGAAAGATTCATTCTGGAAATGTCAATCATTATTGTTTGAATATCTGTAATATCTGTTGCTGTTCTGAATGGTTCTTAAAAATAAGTTATAGCTCAGCCTTCTCTCACTTTCCCATTATTAGTAATTTGAACTTAAAAGCTTAGATGAGTTCACGTAATATTATTGTTATTATATCTTTCCTGTTACTTTATTTAGTTTAGTTACTAAAAAAATAAATAGCACCTGCTCATGGAATTTTAAAATCGGATCCTGAGAAAAACCTGGAGAAAACAAGGCATAGCAAGATTGGGACTAAAGTGCGGAGAAATAAAAGGGAAGAGTCAAGAAGAACAAGTACCATACCATACGAATAATGCCATGTGTGGCTGCAGTTTACCACGACAGTTGTTCTCATGTTGTACATCGAAGAAGCTGTGACGTAAGTGAAAGAATATATCGGAGCAGGGAAAGAAAGTGCAAGAGGAAAATACCAGGGTTTGCAGATGACAATACCCTTCTGGATGAATTCAATCGAAAGCACACTACACCAGTTTAATGTTTTTATTGATAACCTTCCCACTTCAGATGTCATTGGTATTTTGTGCTGAGGCGTTAGTGCATGGGGCGACCACGATTTGATCTTGAACCATCGGAAAAGATCTCAGAACTCTATAAGCTGAACTAACCTGGCGTCTTGGCTTCAAGTTGTTGGTCTCAGCCCAGCGATGAGACGAGTTGTTGGCTCTCGATCAAATACTGAAAAGGTCTGCTGGTATACGTGAGCCAGATATTCAGATGTATTCGAAATTTCACAAGGATGCCAGCTTTTATTTAGAGCGTTGGAGTGATTAAAACAACAAAACCATTATCGTGCGTGGTCCCTCCAGCCGGAGGTTCGAGTTCTCCCTCGGGCACGGGTGTGTGTGTTGTTTAAGTTAGATACGTTAGTTTAAGTAGCATGGAAGTCTATGGACCGATGACCTCAGCACTTTGGTCCCTTAGGTGTTCACACACATTTGAAAATTTGAACCGCTATCGCAAAGTCATGTGGCCACAGATATAAGTGATCTATAATCTGCACGCAAGGTAATTCAAATCCGTTAGAAGCATATTTTTCACACCCGGTGAACAGAAAAAAAAAATTGCCAATGAATAATTCGTCTGCATTGCTCAGACACTCGCGCCTGGACTCAACCACATTGCTACGAGCGAGGCACGCACAACATGAGCAAAAAAAAAAAATTGTTCAAATGGTTCTGAGCACTATGGGACTTAACATTTGAGGTCATCGGTTCCCTAGAACTTAGAACTACTTAAGCCTAACTGACATAAGGACATCAGACACATACATGCCCGAGGCAGGATTCGAACCTGCGACCGTAGCAACAGCTCGGTTCCGGACTAAAGCACCTAAAACCGCAAACGCAATATGTGGCAGCTTTTCTTCGTCGAAAATAGCTGAAGTATTCTTTCTAGTCTATTATTTTTAGTAATTTTTCATCTCCTACTATGTTTTTCCACTTAGGTAGCACCAATTTCCAGGTCCTTCCAATTTTTTTCCGGATCTTCTACAGTATACGTTTTAACTCCATACAATGGACTCTTCCAGGAACTACTTCCTTATTAGTTTCATGTCTATCTCATACCATACTTTAGTGTGACTTCAGCTGCCTGCTGTACAATGTAAGATGACGATAAAGCAATTGTAGATGCTAGAGGCAGAAATGTTACAACACAGCACAGAAAATGCTTTACATGTATGTAGTGCAAAGACGAAGAGAAGCAATGCGGGGAATATCGGCTTGTTTGACATAAAATCTGGGACATACAGTAGTGACGGAACTGACAGAGTCCTTCTATCAAGAAAGCAAGGCTACACAGGACGGAGAAAGCCAGGAAGACATCAGAAGTAGATTGGCACGGCCAAAACCAGCTTTCTACTGGTATAAGATAGTGACATGAAACTAAGGAAGTAGTTCCTGAAAATGTCCATTGTATGGAGTTCAAACGTATACTGTAGGAGATCCGGAGAAAAAATTGGAAGGACCTGGCAGGTGGTGCTATCTAAGTGGAAAAACAAAGTAGGAGATGAAAAAGTACTAAAAATAATAGACTAGTGAAGAATACCAGCAGAAAGGACTTGGGATAACTGCTACGATGCTGAAAAGAGCGATGGAGAGGCTAAATAGTAGGCAGACAGGCTACATTATGCAAAACAGCCTAGATGTTGGATTTAACAGTTACATAAAGATTAAAACATTAGAACATACAGGGACAGATGATGGACAGCATCAAAAGTAACTGATCACTGAAGTAACAGGTGCGTATAGAATAGATTAAGAAGATCCAAAGGATAGACAGGGGTGGAACACACAAAAAGTTATTCGATTTACGAGATCGCTAAGTCAAGCCGCTCGGCGCGTCAGTCACGGTGTTTATTGGTTTTCCGCAGTATTTCGACAACTTAGATATGTTTTCGACAGTCGCGTTCGTGGACTTTTAAGTCTGAACAGAAGTGTTACGTTAAAGACTTGCAAAATTCTATACACTGGCTCGTGAAATTTAAACTTCAGTGTCATGTTTAAGGACTTGTGTAATTTCCTTTACTGTGTGAAGCTGTCCACAACGAATTCTTCTAACTTTTACTTTGAACACAAATGTGGTGCTCCGGACATACGGACATTGTCGACAAAGCTCACAAATCAGTCATTGCACTCAGAATATCAAGCAAGGGCTCAATAAACGTTTGAATTAGTGAACAGTGCTCAGCTTGCGCTAAGGACATTTATTTATTTCACCAACCATTTGCCTGCCTGAAATTTAGTCTAGTTCTAGACAGTTAATAGGACAGTGACGGAGCGACGCGACACGTGGGTGGGCGTTCCCCAGACATCTACGAAGCCAACAAAATTTAAAAATCTGTCATACTATTATTTGAGCGCTTTTAAGCATAAAGAGCGTGATGGAAGTAAAGAGTACGTGCTCCGTTTGTTCAACCGGGCTGCACAATTGCAAAGTGCTGTGTGACGTCACGTGGGTATCTTCACAATGACGAGCTGCCCGCATTCTCGCACCTGAATGGCCTGCTGGCGCTTGGTGCTCGGCGTTCAGTGCTTGCTGCTCGCAGAGGCGCCGTAGAGCGGAATGCAAATCTGCGGCAATCAATTGCAGCCCCTGGGTGGCGTGTTTGTCACACGCTCTGCCACTTGCCGCGCGTGTTGCATAAGCAGCAGGCGCCTGCGCCTACATGTACCGCAGCACGCAGCGCGCCGTCAGAGCTCGAGAAGGCATAATGCGATTACCTTACGGCACTTCGTTTCCATAGCGGGTGCTCGAGATTACAGTTGCCCTCCACTCTTTAAAAACATATACTGTGAATAAACAAACCATCAATAATAATTATACCACATAATCCACTTCCTTATATGATTAGTGGGTCTTACTTTCTAAGTATGTTAGATACAATTTGCAGCTAATTACAATGTAGTGGATTGTGCGCTACAGCTATACTCTAATTACAATGGGCAGCTATTCTCACACGTATTAGTATTTAACTCATAAGATCTTAATTAACTCTACTACCTGCAGAGTCACAAATGTGTCAGAAATGTATGTATAAACCTATTTTATTGCCTTGCCCATCGAGCTAATCTCGATGGGCGTGCCCCTGACACTGGGCAGGCCAGGATGTTATTCGCTGCAGGTTCCTAATACTAATTTCCTAATCTAATTTCTACTAACTAGTTCTAACCTAAGTCAATTCCGGTGCATCGTCTAGTCCGTGATGTTATTCCCCACTCCCCCTAGTCCCGCACGTGGCGGATTCCAGACTATTAAGGTCGGCCTGTCCACGCGCAGGCGGTATGGGAATAGGGCGCGTGTTTGATATTAGAATTTCTCTAGTTTTATTGTAATTTGTGTTAATTTATTTCCTTCATGTATTCCTTTAGCACTTTTCGTGATACCTCGTCTGCTAGTTTATTTAGAGTTTGAAAAGTGTCTCGTTGTCTTATGAGGTGGTATGTGTCATGGTCAGGTAGTTGGTCACGTAGTGCGGAAGCAACATCATTGAAGAGAGGGGGCACTCGTAAATCACATGATCGGAAGTGCCCTCTGGTTCATCACATTCTCACGCGGGTGTGGCCCTTTTCCCGAACCGACATAAGTTTGTCGGGTAAGGCCCATGTCCAGTGAGAAAATGGATTAGTCCTCTGGTGGGTTCAAAGTATTTCATTTTCAATCGTTCTCTAATGTTTGGTATCAGTTCATATGTCCTACGCCCTGTTTCGTCCGTCTCCCATAGTTCTTGCCATAGTTGTTCCCCCCTTTGCTGAATCTCAACTTTGTCCCTAGCCCTAGTGCCTAAAATCTCTTCTATCTTCGTCGCATTTCCCTTATTAACCCAGAACCACGCGGCCTGCTCTCTGATTTTGATGTCCAGGGGGCAGAGCCCCATTATGAGCAATAGCGCTCCCCCTGGTGATGTTCTATAAGCCCTCACAGATCTAAGTATCATGTTCCTTTGAACCCTTCTCGCTGTCATGGCGGGCACAATCCTCGTGAGCCTGTGTGCCCACACTACCGAGCCGTAACCCACTATTGATGTTAATATGCTGTTATGGTAGAGTTTTATGAGATGAGGGTGGAGATGAAATCTTTTATGTCCAATGGATTTGAGATTGTTTAATATTTGAAGGGCTTTCTGAGTTATGGTTTTAATGTGTTTCCCGAAGTTCCACTTCCCATCAATGATAATGCCCAGGTATCGTGTGTCACGTCGCCGAAGGACCGGCGAGCGCTCGATTCGTACAGTCGGGTTTCGGATTAATTGTCCCTTTAATAGCAAGTAGGTAGACTTGCTTGGTGATATCGTCATTTTAGTGTTTTGGCACCATAGCTATAGTTTGTTTAGGTCACTTTCTATTTTGGGTTCTATGTCTTCGCGGCTACGGTCGCTGACCAACAGGAGGAGGGCATCTGCATAGGCTATCACCTCTAGCACTTCTTCACTTTGTTGTAAGGTGTCTAGTAAAGGCTCCATGTGGATGTCCCAAAACAGGGGCCCTAACACGGAACCCTGGGGACAGCCCTTTGTTATAGATTTGCCAATTCTCCCGCTAGGGGATGATAGTCAGACCTCCCGCTCCTCGCAATAGCTCCTCAGACACCCATATAGCGGCCCTGGACACTCCTTCTCCCGTAAACAGGAGAAGAGCGAAGGCCACCACAGGTTGTCGAAGGCGCCACTGATGTCCACCATGGTGCCCACTACGTACTTGTGCGGTATAGGTGTAGAGCCACAGACCTCGGCCGCCAGGGCGATTGCATCAGAATCCGATCGCCCAGGCCTGAAGCCGAACTGCCTGTCGCTCATCCCACACAGCACTCGGTGTGCGGCCAGTCTTTCAGCTAGTAGCTTTTCTAGTATTTTCCCTTGTATGTTAAGCAGATTGGTCTGTAGGATTTTGTGTTTTTTGGGCCTTTATCTGGTCCTTTTCGAATAATAACTACGTTCGCTGTCTTCCACACCCTTGGAAATTTTCGTTGTCTAAGACACTCATTGTATAAGTGAGTGAGTGGTGTAGTTAGCTGGGGAGCTAGAAACTGCACCACCTCGGCCCGGGAGCTTTACCCCTTTTAAGTGACTTTATATGGGTAGCCACCTCTTCCTCTGAGAAGGGGTAGACTGCCGCGTTGTTGTTGTATTCATTGAGGCTATCTAGTCTTAGTTGTTGTTGTTGTTCGGATTTCCCATCCGCGCTATCATCAGGCAGCAGGGACCGGAGGAAGACCTCGGCAGGCTCCTGCCAGGATTCCGTCATCCTGTCCCCGTGCCTGACGATAATTCCAGTGGAGAGCGGATCTTCTCTCTTCCTAATTTATATGGTGTGCCCCAGGGGTCCAATGCCAATTGGCTCTGGGCGAAGTTTTCCCAGCTTTGTGTTCTGACAGCTTGGAGTTCCTTCTGGAATCGGAGTTTAGCCTCCCGATATTTCAGCAGCCTTCTTTGCCGTTCTGGCCAGACGACGCTGCGCTGGTAGTATCTTCTCAACCTTCAGACAGATCGGCGCATATCCTCGAGTTCAGGCGACCATGGTGATGGAGAGGCTGCCATGGCCTTCCTCCTGGTCGGTACGGCAGCTTTCACCGCGCTAGTTATTGCACTGAATAGTTCCTCTGCTCTGTCATTTATGTCCAGGTCTGCGTCACCTTCTGGCAAGGCAGGAATGACGCACTCCCTCGCTAGACGTTCCCAATCAGCCCTTTTATAGTTGAATTTCGTTTCACACCCCATGGCCCAGCGGGACACTCTATCTCCTATAATGAATGCAATTAAGTTGTGGTCGCTGGTGGTGGCGTTTTATTCGACTTTCCACTGTTGTATTATGTTGATTGCGTTGGGAGTGGCTAGAGTTACGTTGATGTTTGTGCCTGGTCCTCCTCCCCCAGCACAGGTTGGAGGGTTGCCATGCTTGTTAGCCACCACTAGTTGCGAGGCCATGATGAAGTCTTCGATTTTCTCTCCGTTTGTGTCCCTTGTGCCGCTGTACCACAGGGGGGATTTTGCGTTGATATCAGCAGTAATTATCATCCTTCGTCCTTGCAATGCCGTGGTAACTGTAGCTAGATGGTCAAGATGACTTTCAATGTTGTCACCGTACTGGAAGTACATATTGACTAGTAGTATTGCTCCGCCGAGAGATAACAGCTCTACGACATTGCAGTGACTGTTAGTATATTGCGATAGTGTCTTTACTTTCAGGGCTTTATTTGTGATTATTAAAGCCGCTTTCGGATTACTTCCTTGGCTGATGACCTGCCAGGTCGCGGCTACAAACAAATAAAACAAACCAGTAGGGTACCAGTACACACCCGATCCATTAAAGGATTGAACTCCTATGTACGTGGGCTGTTCGGAAAGTAACGTACGATCAGTCGCGGAAAGGAAACCACTGTGAAAATCAAAAATATTAAATGAAACAGTTAGCTACACTTTCCAGCCACTTTTCAACGTAGTCGCCGCTCCGATTTAGACATTTGTCGTAGCGCTCTACCAACTTTCCAATACCCTCGTCATAGAACGCAGCCGCCTGTGCTTTCCGACAATCCTCTACGGCTCGGTGTCTGTGCCGAAATGCTATCTTCATAGCCAGTAACTCATGTGAGCAGCGATGAGATTGAAAGAGAGCCAAGTCCGAGCTGTAGGGTGAGTGATCAAGAACTTCTCATCGAAAACGCTGCAGGAGAGTCTTCATCGCCCCTGCTGTGTAAAGCCGAGGATTTGTCATGAAGAAGGAAATGCATGACAGTTAAGTTATGTAGGCTGCATGAATACAGGCGAAATCTCTAACCAAGCCCTCGCACTTGGTGGGAGACACTATTTTCGGGATATTTGTACGTGCTCATTGTGCACCCAGAACTGAAAAGAGCGACGTGCTGCGAACGACGAGCACAGTAGAGACACTATCTAATACACCTGAGCAAAGCTTCATCCGATTTTCACTGTGGTTTTCATTACTCGCCAGATGGGGCCTTACTTTCCGAATAGATCTCCTATAAAACAGCTTCGAATGTTTGATTACTTTAAAATGAGTCAAAGTGTTAAATGTTTTACTTTAAGCATGTAAGCGAGAAAAACTACAGAAAATGTTTCAATTTATGCTTAAAGTTTGTTGTAAGTTGCTAAGTGCTCTCATTATGAAACAGTTGGTGAAAATTGTCCGCTCCATTTTAAGCAAAAGCTAGTATTTAACGCATCTAAATGGTTACGACGTCTTGTCTCCTGAACTATACGTCGTACAATGATACACACGTCAAAATAAGTATTGCATCACCTCGGTTCCGAGAGTTCCGGAATTTGTACAGAAAATTGGAATACAGATAAACAGAAACATCATTTCTGCCCTTTTTATTCCTCATGAAAACCACACATTGCATGTTGTACCACCACACAGCGAGACCTTCAGAGATGGTGGTCCAGATTTCTGTACACTCCGCTACCTCTAATACCCAGTAGTACGTCCTCTTGCACTGATGCATGCCTGTATTCTTCGTGGCATACTATCCACAAGTTCATCAAGGCACTGTTGGTCCAGAATGTCCCACTCCTCAACGGCGATTCGGCGTAGGTCCCTCACAATGGTAGGTGAATAACGTTGTCCATAAACAGCCCTTTTCAATCTATTCTAGGCATGTTAGATAGGGTTCATGCCTGGAGAACATGCTTGCCACTAGTCGAGCTATGTTGTTATCCTGAAGGAGGTCCTTCACAATATGTGTGCGATAGGGGCTCGAACTGTCGTTCATGAAGACAAGCGCCTCGCCAATATGCTGCCGATATGGTCGGCCGGAGTATGGCATCCACGTATCATACAGCCCTTACGGCGCCTTCCATGACCACCAGCGGCGTACGTCGGCGCCACATAAAGCCACCCCAAAACAGTAGGGAACCTCCACCATGCTGAGCGGTCCAATCGGTATGCTGTTGGGCCCATCTGTACCGCGCTGCATGGTGTCGTGGTTGCAAAGTTGGATCTCACCATGGACGTCGGGAGTGAAGTTGCGCATCATGCAGCCTATTGCGCACAGTTTGAGTCGTAACACGACGTCCTGTGGCTGTACGAAAAGCGTTATTCAACATGGTGGCGTTGCTGTCAGGATTCCTCCGAGCCATAATCCGTAGGTAGCGGTCATCCACTGCAGTAGTAGCCCTTGGGCGGCTTGAGTGAGGCATGTCATGGACAGTTCCTGTCTCTGTGTATCTCCTCCATGTCCGAACAACATCGCTTTGGTTCACTCCGAGACGGCTGGACACTTCCCTTGTTGAGAGCCCTTCCTGGCACAAAGTAACAATGCGGAGGCCGTAGAACTGCGGTACTGGACGTCTAGGCATGGTTGAACTACAGACAAGACGAGCCATGTACCTCCTTCCTGGTGGAATGACTGGAACAGATCTGCTGTCGGACCCCCTCCGTCTAATAGGCGCTGTTCATGCATGGTTGTTTACATCTTTGGACGGGTTTAGTGACATCTCTGAACAGTCAAAGGGACTGTGTCTATGATACAGTATCCACAGTCAACGTCTATATTCAGGAGTTCTGGGAAGCAGGGTGATGCAAAACTTTTTTTGAGTGTGCATAATTTTGCAGGTACATCCGGTGGTGTATACGCGTGTGCTGTTTGCAAACTGTGTTGTGGATGGAGTCGATAGTAATGAACATATAAATTAAAACATTGTGCCTAACGCTGAAGTTTAACTGTGAAAACAGTGAAAATGTAGTAAGCGATGAACTTATTTTCATTCATCGCTTTGTAGGAGGGTGTCATCGACAAAGAGCCTCATGCTCCTTCACGTTATGTATGATGTTTCTTGACAGTGGCTGAGTGCTCTCATTCTCAAGTACCCTCCGCAACTGCATATAAAGTCGCATGCGCAGTGTGGAGGTACACTATGTAATCAAAAGTATCCGGACATCTGGATGAAAATGACTTACAAGTTAGTGGCGCCCTCCATCGGAAATGCTGGAATTCAATTGGTGTTGGCCCACAAATAGTCTTAGCTTTCACTCCAGCAGGAATGCGTTCAATCAGGTGCTGTAAGGTTTCTTGGGGAATGGTAGCCCGTCCTTCACGGAGTGCTGCACTGGGGAGAAGTATCAATGTCAGTCTGTGAAGCCTGCAACGAAGTCGGCGTTCCAAAACATCCCGAAGGTGTTCTATAGGATTCAGGTCAGGACTCCGTGCAGGTCAGTCCATTACAGTGATGTTATTGTGTAACCACTCCGCCACAGGCCCTACATTATGTACAGGTGCTCGATAGTGTTGAAAGATGCAATCGCCATCCCCGAATTGCTCTTGAACAGTGGGAGGCAATAAAGTGCTTAAAACGTCAATGTAGGCCTGTGCTGTGATACTGCCACGCCAAACAACAAAGGATGCAAGCCCCCTCGATGAAAAACACGACCACACCATAAATCCACCGCCTTCGAATTTTACAGTTGGTACTACACACGCTAACAGATGACGTTCACAGAGCACTCGCCGTATCCACACCCTGCCATCGGATTGCCATATCGTGTACCGTGATTCGTCACATCACACAACGGTTTTCCACTGTTCAATCGTCCAGTGTTTACGCTCCTTACACCAAGCAAGGCGTCGTTTGGCATTTATTGGCGTGATGTGTGGCTTACGAGCAGACGCTCGGCTATTATTTTATTCCTTAATTAGCTTGTCTCATGCGTTTGCAACATGAACATTAATTAAGAAGTATGTAAGTTTTCTCACCGCCTAACTGTCATAGTACCTGCAGTGGATCCTGATGCAGTTTGGAATTTCTGTGTGATCGTCTGGATAGATGTCTGCCTATTACACATTACGACCCTCTTCAACTGTTGGCGGTCTCTGTCAGTCAACAGACGAGGTCGGGCTGTACGCTTTTGTGCTGTACCTATCCCTTCACATTTCCACTTCTCCATCACATCGGAAACAGTGATGTGAAGTATCTGGAAGTAGGTGGCAGCACAATGCACCTAATATGAAAAACGTATGTTTTTGGGGGTGTCTGGATACTTTTGATCACATAGTGTAGATTTAGATGGGGGAGCGTGTGTTCAGATACAGTTTAGGTGCTGCTCAAGTCTCGATTGCCGTGGAGTGTGCATTGCAACATTATTATGGGAGCGAGAGAAAATCAAAAAGTATGTCTTCTAAAATATCCTGGAACAGGTAGAGGAAGAGAGTAAAATGTAAGGAAGTGCAAATCATTGAAAAAATTGATTCATGGAGAATATTTGCGTGAATTATGACAGATCAGAGTAGAAGATCCAAACGAATACTTCTCCTCATTGAGAACATCGGAAGTGAAAAGAGCATGGACGAAAATTCAGCGTACTGAAAAAGAGAAGCCATACCTGCAGCAATAAATCTGCGGCCCGTGTTGTACCTTCTTGCTACTGGTTGCAGTTTGAGATTCTGAATTCCTTTCTCGACAATGGACGCTAAATCTTTTATTTATTCTTAATCTAATGATTTTAGTTTTCTGTTGAATGCCCTTCTCTTGAAATTCTGGTATTTTCGAAACGCTAACATTATGTTCCGGATTTGGTAGTCTCAGGTTAGGACCATTTCGTCCAACATATTACAACTTTCCTTCCGCTTACCTTACACGAATGTTTACTAATTTGAAACTTCCTGGCCGATTAAAACAGTGTGCCAGACCGAGACTCGAACTCGGGACATTTGCCTTTCGCGGCCAAGGGCTCTACCAACTGAGCCCGACTCACGCCCCGTCCTCACAGCTTTGCTTCCGCCAATACCTCATCTCCTACCTTCCAAACTTTACAGAAGCTCTCCTGCGAAAGGCGAAAGGCAAATGTCCCGAGTTTCGGTCCGGCACACAGTTTTAATCTGCCAGGAAGTTTCATATCAGCGCACACTCCGCTGCAGATTGAAAATCTCATTCTGGAAACATTCACTAGGCTGTGGCTAATCCATATCTTCGCAATATCCTTTCTTTCAGGAGTGCTAGTCCTGGTTCTAGGCGCTCAGTCCGGAACCGCACGATTGCTACGGTCGCAGGTTCGAATCCTGCCTCGGGCATGGATGTGTGTGATGTCCTTAGGTTAGTTAGGTTTAAGTAGTTCTAAGTTCTAGGGGACTGATGACCACAGATGTTAAGTCCCATAGTGCTCAGAGCCATTTGAACCATTTTTTGCTAGTCCTGCATGGTTCGCAGGAGAGCTTCTGTAAAGTTTGGAAGGTAGGAGACGAGGTACTGGCGGAAGTAAAGCTGTGAGGACGGGGCGTGAGTCGTGCTTGGGTAGCTCAGTTGGTAGAGCACTTGCCCGTAAAAGTCAAATGTCCCGAGTTCGAGTCTCGGTCCGGCACACATTTTTAATCTGCCAGGAAGTTTCATATCAGCGCAAACTCCGCTGCAGAGTGAAAATCACATTCTGGTTTCCTACTTTCATCATGAACTGTCTGATACAAGACGTAATTGTCTAAAATATTTTAGAGTCGTATAACGCATTTTCACTTCTTAAGGAGACGTCTTTACTGTCGTAAATTTCTTACTTATGATAAAAATCACTTTCATCTGGAACATTATTTTTCCTGTTCACCGATTATAACATCAGAGTGAATGGGAATGAGACAATGGGTAGTAAGTCGCACGAAAAGACAACGATTTTTAGGTATCCCAGCGAGATCCTCCTACAGTGATAATCGTCACAGTTTTCCACAAGCCCCGCTGGTGGGCTAATTCGTTTAACGAACGTGCTAATTGCAGATATCATTTAATATAGAGCTCTCACATCTACCAAAGCGCTCTCTCTCTCTCTCTCTCTCTCTCTCTCTCTCTCTCTCTCTCTCTCACACACACACACACACACACACACACACACACACACACACACACACAAACAAACACACGAGCTGAGGCAGACAGGGTTAACCGTTTAATTTATGTTTTAATTCTGTTGTGGAAGCGGGTCATTATAACGGCGGCGGGTGTTAAAATAATTGTTTCAAAATAATTATTCTCGTTACATGAAACGACGGGATTGCTGAATCAGAATTATCCAACGCGATTGTCAGCGTAACGCTAAGTCGTTGCTAACTATTTTATTAAACTCTGCCGAATAACATACCTAATGCACGAGAACGAAGTCTTTCGCGACGGCACTTACATGTAAAACATTCTCGGTTTTCTTGCCGCGTCAGTTCGAATTGAAAAACCAAGAATGTTTTACATATAACTAATGCGTTTCGGCGTACACAAACGTTTGTGGAAAGTGCACCATCCAGAAAGACTGACCCAGATGAATCCAGATTCCGAGGGCGTGTAGATGAGAGTAACAGCAGGAAGTGATTAAGGCTACAGACAGACGGCGTACACTGGGTCCCACCTTTGCTTTTAGAGTTCAGTGTTTTCAAGTATTACTGACATCATATCCCCTCAACAATATTAGATATCTTCTAATGCCTTCAACCAAGTTTACACTTAACTATATTTTGGACAAAAAAACTTCTACTTTCAAAATTTCCAAAGGTAAATAGCACTTAATTCTCGTGCAAACAAATAAACTAAATAATACAGAATGGTCGCGGGACCTCTGTCGCTCAACATAAAATGTCAAATAAAAAAAGACATTCTGCTGTCTATATTTCCAATTTTATTTTTCTACCAGTTTCGGCGCTACATTACACCCTCTTCATGCCTCATGGATGACGTGCAGGAAGAATCTCATCTCTTGTACAATAAAAATAGGGCCAACATGCAGACATTCTTACACGTAGACTTCTTTTCAACGACAAGATCCCTCCGTTCATCAAATGTAGACCTGTGTTCCTGATTATGCGTAACCAGCTTCTTATATTCCGCTTATTGTCAGGCAAAGCACTTCGTAAAATAGGAACAAACTAGGTCCTTCACCCATGATTTTTGCTATTGGCAAAAGTCACGCCCATTTTATTCTTCACCCTCGGGCTTTTCCATTCCGTACTTCTCGGTTATGTCTTGGGTTTACTTTTCTGGTAGAATTAATTTTACATTAACGCGGATACACAGCAGCTTGGATAGTTTAACTTATGAAGAAATGGTTCAAATGGCTCTGAGCACTATGGGACTTAACATCTGTGGTCATCAGTCCCCTAGAACTTAGAACTACTTAAACCTAACTAACCTAAGGACATCACACACATCCATGCCCGAGGCAGGATTCGAACCTGCGACCGTAGCGGTCACGCGGTTGCAGACTGAAGCGCCTAGAACCGCTCGGCCACACCGGCTGGCTAACTTATGAAGAGTTGGCCGATTTGCACGTAACTGGTGTAATGGAAGAGCGGCAGAACGACGCTACAGTGCACTATTCCCACAGCGACGGCAACCACGCCAAAGTAATTTTCCATCTTATGGTTGTTACTCGACTATTTGTTTTGTGCTGCACGTTTTGGTGGTGGCACATTACAGGCTTTTTCTCTGCTGTGAAGGGATTTTCACAGAAACAAATGTAGTTTAGGTTAACAAACCGAATAAATCATAATTAGATTATTAACCTATTTTGTAAAATGATCTCCCCGGATAGCCAGCCATGCTTGTTAACGCGACGCTTCAGGAACGGGGTTGTGCCGGCCTCGGACCGAATCCCGGCGTGTTAAAGACGAGGGTCATTGTTCCAGCCAGCCTGTATGTGGGCTTTAGGCGGTTTCGCACAAATTGGTTCAAATGGCTCTGAGCCCTATGGGACTTAACATCTTAGGTCATCAGTCCCCTAGAACTTACAACTACTTAAATCGAACTAACCTAAGGACGTCACACACATCCATGCCCGAGGCAGGATTCGAACGTGCGACCGTAGCAGTCCCGCGGTTCCGGACTGCAGCGCCTAGAACCGCAAGGCCACCGCGGCCGGCGGTTTCGCACATCCCGCTAGGTGAATACCGGTCTGGTTCCCAAGTCCAGCCTCATTTACTTGATTCTCAAACATTTAGAAAACTTTCACTCACTTTCACACGAACAACAGTTAGTTGGGGTACATGTAAGCCCACCCCTTGAAAGGAATCGTGCCAAATCCGTTAATAACAGTGCCGACTGTGAGCCGATGGGAGACAAAGGTACAAGAAAAAGAAGAATAAGAACCTATTCTATGCGCTCCACTGGAAATGACGAGTCCCACGCAGCAAAATATCTGTGAACATCCTTGCATTCGCTGGAAATCATCAGGTTACCTGTAGCACAACGTAACAAGGATTCATATTAATATCCGCAGCTATCTGTAAACAGGAAAACATTTTAGGCGCTTTATTCACATTTGAATTCTCATAAATGCCTGGGAAAAGAGTGGTTTGCCACATACTAAAGCAATTTCAGTTGAGTATATCTCTGAACTTAGCCGAATCATACCAGAAATCCCCCCCCCCCCCCCACTCCCGATTCTTACAAACCAACTCCCATGCATAAAACAGCTTTAAAGTCTGATTACTTTACAAATTAGTTAATGTGTTAAATATTTGACGTTAATCACGTGAAACAATTATGGTCGAAGACGCAAATTATGTCGGTTTTGTTACTTTCTAATTATTTACCTAAAGACTAATGAAAAAGTCAAAACTAAAACTATAAGTGAGACAAAGTTTAGAAAAGGTTTGAAGTTACGTGTGAAATATGTTCGAAGCGGCTGAATGCTGTCATCCTTAAACACTGCATCAATACAATCTCGCTAACTTGCGCAACGTGAGTTACGCCGCCTCAAGACTTTTACAACTGTTGTGGCTTTACTTACAGCGTTAAACTCTTAATGTAACATTATACAACGTAATGAGTAGATTATGGTGGCATTTTCAGCTTATTAACTGATCTTTAATTCTACTCTTTGGTAACGTTAAAGATACATTTTTGTGGTAAAGGAAGTCTTCTTTTATTGTGCGCAGATTCGGCACGTTTATGAACGGATTGTCATGATTAATTCAATGAGCAGCCGGATGCCTTCCTGTCGCCTCACCGTTACCGCGTGGGGCGGAATACTTGTACTCCAGCAATCTGCGTATAGTGTTATTCATGAGGAAGTGAGCGAAAGTTTCCTGAATATATGCGAACAGACGAGAGGGGAGATGGGGGGGGGGGGGGGGGAAACCACTGCGGTATTCGCCTAGTGGGATGTAGGAACCGTCATAAAACTACATCCATGCTGATTAGCAGACGGACGTTTTCGCTAATCCGCGAGATGGATTCGATCTGGGGCCAGTGCACCACCTCTTTTCGGAAGCGCCGCTTTAATACGCACTGCTATCGATGCTGTTAATAATTGTGTAAAATACTGAAATGCAAATTTATGTTGCCCCTTGGAGCCATTAGATGAGCAACCTTGCCACTGGGCCTGGAGGACCAGATGACCATTTTAGCCATTTAGTAATACTGAAATTGTCATAAGCTGTTGTATTCTTTCCGCAGGCAAGCGGACCAACAATCGCTTTAACTGGTTCTTTATAGCATGGAGGCTGGCACTGGTATAAATTTGACATCCGAGTTGGTCCCACATGTTTTCTGTTACGGATAGGTCTACAGATCACGACGCGAGGAGTAAAACTGTTGCCCCTCTCCAGAACGTTCGAAGAATGGAAGCTCTCCCCAGGTCGCCGTCATACTTCCGACGATGCCGTCCATCAGCAGTCCACGACTGGTGCGAGACGACACAGAATGCTACATCGGCGATCTTCGCAATAGTGATCGGCAACCATTCGGGCAGCCTACATAGCCCCTGCACGCCTCAAGTTCGCGGACTCGCTCTGTTGCAGTAACTGACGGACACAAAGCGGCGGTATAAGCTGTAGCAGAGGCCGCCACTTGTAAGAGACCAATTCGCGTCCTCCACACACGTGACCAGAAAATAGTGCTGCTATAAACGTCGGCGCCAAAGCTACACAATTCCTCCAGTTTGGAGACCATCTCCTAGCCTCTGTGCGGGTGCTACTCCCTTCTTCCGCCCCCCCCCCCCCCCCTCACCCGCCATCGTCTTAGGACTCTCTCAGAGCCCATTGTAGAGACCGATGCTGCTGTATTCTTTCATCGATGTACCATTGGGACAATTATATGCTGGTGTTATTCAGGACAGCTTATTTGGACTTAGAATATTTTCCATGCATGTGTATTTGTCTATGAAGATCCTAATTGTGTTACTTTGTCAGACTCCGGATTCACCACACTGTCATGTCTTCATACTTGAGAGACACTGTAATTTTGATTTTGTTACTATCGTCGAAGCGTAGTTTCCTTTTCTAGTCAATAGACTTTTGTAGACTTTGATCACCATTTTCCCTTTGTCGATGTGAGCGACACATCAGAGTCCGTTACTTGTTCTCGGATAGCAGGCGCACATGTAAAGAGGTTACGATGTAATTAGTGCACAGTATCGCGATCCTTTCTTGTGGTGCTCAGATGTGTAGCCTTGATGACAAATATGCCTGCCCTCACGTGCCCGTGCAGGCCAGCATCGGGCCACTGTCATTTTTGATTCGATCTGCCGGCCAAACGGAGGCCGACAATGAGTCCCATTTCAAACTCTCTCAGTTGCTGATAACGTTGCCTCATCTTCCTGCCCTGCACAGTCATAACTGAACGCCTGATGCTGTTCATGTACCTTGTATACCCTACCATGCAAGATGAAAACACTAAACATAGAAAACACTTACGCACTGCGGTGGCTATTCAACCTGCCACAGAGAACTGAAACGCTTACCATTCAGATAGCCGCTGATGCTGTGTACGTGTACGAAGTTACATCGATACCCGACCATTTCTTCTGGGTGCTTCACTTTGCCCGCCAGTGTATGAAAGACGCTGGCTATGATTCTACCTCCTTTCAGTACATACTGCAACTTTTTTTTCGTAATGGGCTTATTTAGCAAGCGCGAAAGCGTCATGGAGACGCTCAGCCTATTCCACTGGCAGATGCTGCAAGGCAAGCGTTCTACATCACGGTGTGGTTTACTGTTAGCGTTTTGGGAGTGTACATTCCTAGAAGGGTCAGCTGTTATATTGCTTCCCCTACGTATATCTTCTGAAAAGACTACGAAGAATTAGATAGATACGAGCCCACACAGTGGGCAGTGACGTTAGTGCACAAAATATCCTCTACCCTACACCGTAAGGCGGCTTGTGGAGTGCAAACTGTGCTGACAAAAGGCATGGGACAGCGATATACACATATACAGACAGGGGTAGTGTAATGTCCCTTTTGAAAAAATTAAAAATGATAGTGCTGGAAAACTTCTTACGTTACTTGATTTTCAAACAGCTAAGCAAAACTGGACGTACTCAGACATTTCTCTCTTCACTTATTCTGATCATGATTAAACTGACACACAATATTTTTAGCGCAACGCAATGTGACTTTCAATAATCCCTACAAAAGAATAGCCCTGACTATCAATAACCTATACCTTTCATGAATCACTTACCTCACAAAAATCTTCGTTACTCGAACTACTGCAATACAGCGAGTGCCAATACTGCCAGCTAAATAAAAGATTCTAGCTACTGAAGGCACTAACTACAGATAGGCATAGTTAGCAAATGAAAGATTTTGATAGAGAACAAACAATTTATTTACCTATATAACATCCATCTTTACAAATTTCCTTTTTCTGGCGGACACACGTCCAGATCGTCCGCTTATAGTAACCTCTCAAAACTCTGGCATCTCTCTCTCTCTCTCTCTCTCTCTCTCTCTCTCTCTCTCTCTCTCTCTCTCTCTCCCCATCCACGCGCAGTTCACATCCAACTGCCCAACACTACAAGAGCGAATATTCCAACAATGAGTCCAACCAGCCACAGACTGCACACAGCACGGTCAGAGATTTTCATACAGAGCGCTTCGTGGTGTTACCAACATAAAAACCTAAATAGCCTACTTACAGTAATATCGCTTACACTAAGTATAAAAGGGGAGTACATTGGCGGAACTGCCATTTGTACTCAGGTGATACATGGGAAAAGATCGTTCGACGTGATTATGGCCGCACGACGGGAATTAACAGACTTTGGACGCGGAATGGCACTTGGAGCTAGACGCTTGGGACATTCCGCCAACAGAACACAAAGTTTCAGGTTGTACCACCTCTCCCCAAGGACAACGCAGTTGCGACGGCCTTCACTTACCGACCGAGAGCAGCGGCATTTGCGTAGTGTTGTCAGTGCTAACAGACAAGCAACGCTTCGTGAAATAACAGCAGAAATCAAGGTGGGACGTACGACGAACGTATCTGTTAGGACAGTGCGGCGAAATTTGGCGTTAACAGGCTATGGCAGCAGATGACAGACACGAGTGATTTTGCTAACAGCACGACTTCGCCTGCAGCGCGTCTACTGGGATCGTGATGACTGGAAAACCGAGACATGGACAGATGAGTCTCTATCACAGTTGGTAAGAGCTGATGGTAGGATTCGAGTCTGCCGCAGATCCTGTGAAACCATGGATCCACGTTGTCAAGAAGGCACTGTGCAAGCTTGTGGTGGATGTGTGATGGTGGGAACTGTGTTTGCATATAATGGACTGTGTCCTCTGGTCTAACTGAACCGATCATTGACTTGAAATGGTTGTGTTCGGCTACTTGGAGACCATTTGAAGCCATTCATGGCCTTCTTGTTCCCAAACAGCGATGGAATTTTTGTGGACGACAATGCGCCATGCATCTCGAACGAGTGATTTGCCCTCCCAGATCGCCCGACATGGGACATAATCGAGAGAACAGTTCGTGCGGAAAATCCTGCACCCGTACCACTTTCAGAGTTATGGAAGGGCTACAGAGCATGGTTCATTGTTCTGCAGTGGACTTGCAACCACTCGTTAAGTCAATGTCATGTCGAGTTCTTGCACTACGACGGGCAAAGGGAGGTTCGTCACGATATTAGGAAGTATCCCATGACCTCAGTGTAGATGTAGAAATTTAGACGATATTTTTACAGCCCGACACTACAGTCGACAAGCAGGAAAGCTGAGTGTGTGAACGCGGCTTTAAGCACTACTCCGCGTCGCTCACTCCGGAGCGCCGGCAGTGACTGGTTTCGACACGCAGCCGTCACACGCCGCAGGAGTCGCAGATGCGGTAACAGCAGGGGCAGTGGCAGGGGTCGCGCGCAGCGGTGTTCCTTGCGGGCGGCCCAGCCGGCCAATGGCTGGCCATATTTCAAGCGAACTGGCCGATCGCTTCGGCGCCGGAAGCGCTCCCGGGGCGCCCCGTGAATCACGCCAGAAGCGCTAATGCAGCGCACTGCCTCCCTCACCCGTCCCTCCCTCCCTCACCGGGTAACGGCGTCTGCAGCGACCCACTCTGATGAGCGGCCGCCGGATCTGCCCTCAGCACGTACAGCCGGCCTGTGCTAAGGCCCTGGAAACCGTCAGCCTTCTAGCGTCGGCATCGGTGTCCACCCGAATCCTACACCTGTCAGGAAGAAACAAAACAAAGTCGTGCTTTCCGCGACGATACATCCTACGCCTCTGTCCCGATGTATCCGCAGTACGTACCGTCCGCAGCGGAGCAGAATGCTCGTGGGTGCACCGAGTCACGCGCGGATACAGGGTTTCGGTTGCGGGAGAGGGGCCGCAGTTTATTAATCTCTCTCTCTCTCTCTCTCTCTCTCTCTCTCTCTCTCTCTCTCTCTCTCCCCTCTCCCTCCTTCTCCCTCTCTCCCTCCCTCCCCTTTTCTCCCTAAATATGACTTCCCCTCGTCCCCAGTTTTAAAGTGCAACAAATTTCCACGATTTTAATACACTACTGGCCATTAAAATTGCTACCCCACGAAGATGACATGCTACAGACGCAAAATTTAACCGACAGGAAGAAGATGCTGTGATATGCAAATGATTAGCTTTTTTAGAGCATTCACACAAGGTTGGCGCCGGTGGCGACACCTACAACGTGCTGACATGAGGAGAGTTTCCAACCGATTTCTCATACACAAACATCAGTTGACCAGCGTTGCCTGGTGAAATGTTGTTGTGATGCCTCGTGTAAGTAGGAGAAATGCGTACCGTTTCCGACTTTGATAAAGGTCGGATTGTAGCCTATCGTGATTGCAGTTTATCGTATCACGACATTGCTGCTCGCGTTGGTCGAGATCCAATGACTGCTAGCATAATATGGAATCGGTGGGTTCAGGAGAGTAATACGGAATGCCGTGCTGGATCCCAACGGCCTCGTATCACTAGCAGTCGAGATGACTGGCATCTTATCCGCATGGCTGTAGCGGATCGTGCCGCCACGTCTCGAACCATGAGTCAACAGATGGGGACGTTTGCAAGACAACAACCATCTGCACGAACAGTTCGACGACGTTTGCAGCAGCATGGACTATCAGCTCGGAGACCATGGCTGCGGCTACCCTTGACGCTGCATCACAGACAGGAGCGCCTGCGATGGTGTACTCGACGTCGAACCTAGGTGCACGAATGGCAAAACGTCATTTTTTTGGGATGAATCCATGTTCTGTTTACAGCATCATGATGGTCGCATCCGTGTTTGTCAACATCGCGGTGAACGCACATTGGTAGCGTGTATTCGTCATCGCCATACTGGCGTATCACCCGGCGTGATGTAAGGGGTGCCATTGGTTACACGTTTTGGTCACCTCTTGTTCGCATTGGCGGCATTTTGAACGGTGGACGTTACATTTCAGATGTGTTACGACCCGTAGCTCTACCCTTCATTCGATCCCTGCGAAACCCTACATATCAGCAGGATAATGCACGACCACATGTTGCAGGTCATGTACGGGCCTTTCTGGATACAGAAAATGTTCGACTGCTGCCCCGGCCAGCACATTCTCCAGGTCTCTCACCAATTGAAAATGTCTGGTCAATGATGGCTGAGCAACTGGCTCGTCACAATACACCAGTCACTACTGTTGATGAACTGTGATATCGTGTTGAAGCTGCATGGGCAGCTGTACCTGTACATGTCATCCAAGCTCTGTTTGACTCAATGCCCAGGCGTATCAAAGCCGTTATTACGGACTGAGGTGGTTGTTCTGGGTACTGGTGTCTCAGGATATATGCACCCAAATTGCGTGAAAATGTAATCACATGTCAGTTCTAGTATAATATATTTGTCCAATGAATACTCGTTTATCATCTGCATTTCTTCTTGGTGTAGCAATTTTAATGGCCAGTAGTGTAGTTAATGGAGCGCAATACTAAACTGTTTAATTAAAATTAATTATACGGCGTGTAATAGATATAAGCGCAGACATTATTTTATGTGTGGTACCTTAATAGTTAGACACGTCAGTGTGTTGGTTGTTTCCTCTCTGCGTCGAACAGACTTTGTACAACCACGTCACAAGCTTTACAATATGTTGTTTTCTGCATGGCCATCCTGCACCATTAATTGGGCTATGCCTGTCAGTACAGACTAAGCTTTCTGCGTCCAAGCATCTACACTTCAGTACCTGACCCACAGCGCAGGGGAAATAAACATTAATGACTTGCTCTTGCCACACATAAAAAACCTATGACTTGTAATAGCTATAATCATAGGTCTGCAAATGAACTGGTGTTCAACACACCATGCTCAATCAACCATATAAATTTCTGCACTTACACTGTTACATCTTTTGTAACATTTTTTAATCTAAGATTAATTATTTTTAACATGAGTGAAGTGTACATTACTTTAGCATGACTTCCAGCAAATTGCAGTTAAAAAGGACATTGCCTTTGATGAACATACTTCGAAAAATTTTGAGTACTACTTACACTGTCCATCCCGCAGTATAAGCAGTAACTAGAACGGTAGCTTGAACTTACAACTGCAAACAATATAAGTGTGTAAAAACAGGTAGTTGTGAACAGGCAGTTTCCAGCAGTGGACCTGCAGCCGTAGTATGTCAGCATTTTTGTGTCACAACTCGCAATGGAGCAACATTTTTGAAACAAGGGCTCAGTACATCCTGCAGAATGTCCAGTGTTTTGAAGAAGACCTAAGTGAATGCAAAGTTTGTCCCGCAAACCTTGACTCCCAAACAAAAACAACAGCTCTTCGACATCCGCCGCGAATTGACCGAAATGCGTGTGCAGACAGATTTTTCCCAGAAAAAATATTATGGTGGACGATACTTGGTGCTGTAAATACCAGTCTAGCAAAACGGCGAACTGCAGAAATTCAAATAGAGGCTCAACGATTTGACCTCATAACTGACGTTAACGCTGATGTCATGTACGAGTTGAACAACATCCGAAAGAAGGACGTTCCTGACAATGTCACTGGTTTGTATCAACGGTCTGTTCATTGTACCAGATGAGGGGAAAGTACTTCGAAGAACTGAAGCATTAAAACCACCGTATTAACTTCTCTCTGTTTCGTATTAATCGAGTCTCCAAGCTCTTTGGACTGACCGAGTATGCCACGTAGTTAGTTTAAGAACAGTGATAGCAAGAATGTCTCACAACTTTGATAAAGTAATAATTTACATAATAGAAAATCAAATATCATCTCTTCACTATCACTAAAATTTAAATACAGATCTACAAACTACGGCTCTACGAGCATGTAAATAAGGACAGTGCTATTTCCTTCAGTCCTTTGCGCCTACGTTCTGGCAGTCACATTTTCCATTTTTTTTTCTTAGTAGAGGGTGCTTCTGATTATGTCTTGCTTTACTCAGCTTCCTGTAGTTTCCGTTTCCTGTGGGTTAACGAACCGCATCAAATACGTTTCATGCGTCGCTAAAAGCAGGTAGGTCAGCCGCTGCATATGCAGATTTACCTGGTTGCCTGTCCGCAGCTCGTGGTCTAGTAGCTAGCGCTGCTACTTCTGGGTCCCGGGGTCCCTGATTCGATTCCTGGCCAAGTAGGGAATTTTCTCTGACCTGGGACTGGGTGTTTGTGTTGTCCTTATCATTTCCTCATCATTCGTAAAAGTGGCGAGATTGGACTGTGTCAACATTGGGACTTTGTACGGGTGCTGATAACCGCTCCGCCCCACAAACCAAACATCATCACATTTACATGCTTGGAATGTGGCTAATCAGGCAACAAGATCATACACATGAGCTGGCTCTTACGCAACCAGCTGAAAAGTACCCTGTGTTAAACTTAAATTTTAAGTTCTACAATTCCTTGCCATTTTCGAGACTCTTACATTGAGCGCTTTTTTTTCTTCGAAGGTTAGCTGACAAATTTGCAAATTGGTGTAATGTAAAGATATAAAGGCTCCTAGTAATAACACTTACTGTGGGAGAGGGGTCTCTGTCAGGTTTTCCATCCGTTGGATCGCGCTGTGCATTGTGCCATGCTCCATAGTAGAATAGTACATCCAGCTCCAAAAACATTTTCGTTTGCGCAGTTAGTCAACATCATAACTTTGACTGCATTGTGATGCTCTCTCAAAGAATAATACATATGGATCCAAAAACATTTTCATGTGTGCAAATAGTCAACATAGTGACTTTGACTGCGTTGTGACGTACTCTACAGCAGAACAGTACATGCAGTTCTGAAAATTTTAGGTGTGTGTACTTGCTCAAAATAACAACTTTGATTGCATTGTGACGTGTTCTACAGCAGAAAAGTATAAATGGTTCTAAAACATTTTCGTATGAGTTAGTAAGCATTGTAACTTCGATTGACGTGAAAAGGCCCGAATAGTGTAAATACATTCACACAAATGGGCAGTGTTACACCTGCCCCATTGTTTGAAACTTCGTGGGGATGTTCTTCACGTAGCAGGTATTAAATGATTAAGCTTTCATTCCGTTCATAACTGATGTCCATCATCAACATCAGTATGAGGATGTGACGCCAACAGGCACACACACACACACACACACTCTTTGCGAAATTGCGGAATGGAAGCAAATAGCCTCCAACAGTCATCTTCAGGAACTTACTGGCATGCCTGAAATACATGCTATGTCGTTTCATAAAGATTACATGGTGGATGTTCATATGGAAGTATTGGTCTTCCCATCTCATCCCAGACATGTTCTATGGAGGATCTGTACATTCCTCATGGTGATGTGAACTACACAGCGGGGTCTTGCATTATACTGTTGGAATACGCCGTTTGATATGCTGGTCGTGAAGAGTTATGAGAACAGGGTTTATCAATTTTGCCAAATAATGATGTGCTTTCAGCCTCCCTATAACAATCACCATATCAGTCGTTTGTGGTATCTAGTAGATAACCACACGATGATTCCAGGAGTTTTGGAGTTATGGATCACTCCTTCCTGTGTCCTTTTACCAGATCACCTACATTGCTGTTGATCCAGTTGCCACAAACAGAAATAAGACGCCTCGTTGAACCCCATAGTTGGTTCCAGGTATACACCACGCAAGTCACTGTTGTCCCTAGTAAATAATGCATGGCAGTTCGAACTCTCAAAGTATTTTCCAGCGCACTGTTCCCTGTGGCTCGCGTTGTTCTCTCTGTAACTACTACCCGGATTTCCGCTGTTGTCATTTGTCAGAGGCAGTCGGACAATCGTATGATCTTGTAGTACAATTCTTCTGGAAGAACCTATGCTTGCTCTACTTGCAACATTGCTGCTGTCGGTATGATGCTCTCATTTCCTTCGTTCCAGTGTTTCACCGTCCTCCGACCTTAAACGGTGACATTAACCTGCACAATCACGTCCTCTGTACATGCTGTGTTGCGATCTCCACTTGAAAGGTTCCAGTAACACACACAGCAATAGGCATCGCATACGTCATTTATATGTAGGAAAGGCTTTCTTCTGTATTGAAAATACTAAAAATAAACTTCTATAACAATGAAATTATGATCAACTCTTGCCCCAAAGAAATGTAAGTACTGGAGTATTAGCCTGGTAGCGTTGAGTCAGGGTATTCCTGGTGTACCTGTTATCGGAAAACTGTGAAAACGAGTATTTTTTGGAACGCCTAGTCAGTAATTATTATGTAGGGTATGAAATGTGGCTTATTTAATACTTTGCGTAGCCAGTTACACTACTGGCCATTAAATTTGCTACACCAAGAAGAAATACAGACGAAAAATGGGTATTAATTGGAAAAATATATAATACTAGAACTCACATGTGATTACATTTTCACGCAATTTGGGTGCATAGATTCTGAGAAATCAGTACCCAGAACAACCGACTCTGGCCGTAATAACGACCTTGATACACCTGGCCATTGAGCCAAACAGAGCTTGGATGGCGTGTACAGGTACAGTTGACCATGCAGCTTCAACACGATACCACAGTTCATCAAAAGTAGTGCCTGACGTATTGTGACGAGCCAGTTGCTCGGCCACCATTCACCAGACGTTTTCAATTGGTGAGAGATCAGGAGAATGTGCTGGCCGGGGCAGCAGTCGAACATTTTCTGTATCCAGAAAGGCCCGTACAGGACCTGCAACATTTGGTCGTGCATTATCCTGCTGAAATGTAGGGTTTCGCAGGGATCAAATGAAGGGTAGAGCCATGGGTCGTAACACATCTGAAATGTAACGTCCACCGTTCAAAGTGCCGTCAATGCGAACAAGAGGTGACCGAGACGTGTAACCAGTGGCACCCCTTACCATCACGCTTGTTGATACGCCAGAATGGCGATGACGAATACACGCTACCAATGTGCGTTCACCGCGATGTCGCCAAACACGGATGCGACCATCATGACGCTGTAAACAGAACCTGGATTCATCCCAAAAAAATGACGTTTTGCCATTCGTGCACCCAGGTTCGTCGTCGAGTACACCATCGCAGGTGCTCCTGTCTGTGATGCAGCATCAAGGATAACCGCCGCCATGGTCTCCGAGCTGATAGTCCATGCTGCTGCAAACGTCGTCGAACTGTTCGTGCAGATGGTTGTTGTCTTGCAAACGTCCCCATCTGTTGACTCAGGGTTCGAGACGTGGCGGCACGATCCGCTGCAGCCATGCGGATAAGATGCCTGTCATCTCGACTGCTAGTGATACGAGGCCGTTGGGATCCAGCACGGCGTTCCGTATTACCCTCCTGAACCCACCGATTCCGTATTCTGCTAGCAGTCATTGGATCTCGACCAACGCGAGCAGCAATGTCGCGATACGATAAAGCGCAATCACCATAGGCTACAATCCGACCTTTATCAAAGTCGGAAACGGTACGCATTTCTCCTCCTTACACGAGGCATCACAACAACGTTTCATCAGGCAACGCCGGTCAACTGCTGTTTGTGTATGAGAAATCGGTTGGAAACGTTGCTCATGTCAGCATGTTTTAGGTGTCGCCACCGGCGCCAACATTGTGTGAATGCTTTGAAAAGCTAATCATTTGCATGTCACAGCATCTTCTTCCTGTCGGTTAAATTTCGCGTCTGTAGCACGTCATCTTCGTGGTGTAGCAATTTTAATGGCCAGTAGTGTAATAGAAGGCCGGTTACGTGTAAGGCAAGTATAAGAGAAAGATAATTTAAACATTTTAATAAGATTTTACAGTTAGAGTTGCTGTTCCTGAAAATGATAAAGGTCATGGGGATTTTCGCAAGACTTGGCTCGCCTAAGTACTAAGTTACAACAATCTTGTAGTCTGGCCTTTTCGGTGTGGTACCAGATCACAGACCACCGCCGTGAGCTTTCATTTCTCCTTTGCCTCTAGTAAGGGGAGGGTAAGAAATTCTATAACGTACTCATGAGGTACGCCATTATCTAAGTCTCAGTTTCTGGTGTCCACGTCTCCGTGCGCGCGGAAGTGGCTATGGGCTCTTTGCGAGAGATGCTCGGTAAACGTACCGGATCAATAAGTCTGCTGGCGGCAAGGAAGTTCTACTGACAGCATCTTAAAGTTTTTGTGCCATTGACAACTCGGCACACAAACAGAACTACAAAGCTCGCCCAGAGATCCGTTAGCCCTTAGAGAACGGAGAATGGCGTTTGCCTTATTCTTATGAAACTTGGCGAGATATTAAGTAAATAGTGTTCACTCCTAAAGAAGTCAAATCTTTGCGCTGAAAACTTGACGTTGTCAGTCTAATTCTAACCTCATAACTACAATGAATTTTAAGTTAACGACGCAACTATCTTCTAACTTCAACTTGTGAGGACATAGCAAATTATGTCTCTGATTTTAACGGGCTGAAAACATTCTCCTTTGTATGAAATTTGATTCATACGCGGTTTGAAACTTAAATAGTGGCAACTATTTACTTACAATCGATACAAAATAGTTACATGTTTGCACCTGTTACTGTCCTTCAAAGTAGTCACCAGCGTTGTGTAGAACCCGTTGCCAGCGATGTGGAAGGCGTAGTATACCGTTAGCAGAGCCTGTTCTGTTGATGGTGCGAATGGAGAGGTCTACTGCCTGTTTCTGTAACAATTCCGAAGCGAATGCCACGAAGTGGTTCCTTCATCTTCGGAATCAAATCAAAGTCACAAGGACTTAGGTCGTATTACCGTTCGTCTTTGGAGCATCACCTGCGACCAGCTTTGCGAAAGAAGCGACAACACTTTCTGTGCAACCCACCCATCATTTTGCAAGACAATGCGCGGGCGCAAAGAGCACAAGCTGTGGCTGCTCTGTTCGGTCGATGGGACTGGGAAGTACTGTACCATCCACCATACTCCCCGGGCTTAAGTCAACTTACCAGCGTAAATGTATCGCACAGATGTAACTGACACGGAATCATCAGAAAGTAATGTCTCGAAGAATCTCCGTTGTAGCACGTGTCTTGAAGATCACTGTGACTCGCACTTACTTTAATTAGTTGCAGATTGCCCTGTCTATTGAAGTCAGCTCAGCTTAAATACACTTGATACAGACTGTCCGTGAAAGACTTGCATTCATGAACAAAGCAGAAATGAACACATGTGCAAATAAACATAAAAGATCGAGGGCTCGAAAAATGATTTCATCATGAAAAGGATTCTGGAGAGACTTGCATTTATAAGCCATTCTTGTTTAAAAAGTGGACATAAAATCTCAGGAATAAGAGGTACAAATGTCTCCTTGCTGAACTCGAGGCTCTACAGAATCACATACTTTCAAAGGACAGAAGAATAACCCCATATTCATACTAATCCCCGTAGTATCATTTAATGAGTGCGAAACTGATGTGTCAAGCGACCGATATGCGCGGACGGTTCAGTGACGTACAAATATTGATCCCCAGGTATTCTAACAAGTCGTCCAGGCATTATGCAGAAGTGAACCGTAAAAATTATTGCCCGAAAACATAAAAAAATGATCGTACTGGAAATTAAATTTTAAATATTTCCTTTTTCATGAAACTCTATCCAAGATGACGAAAATGGCCGTAAAATCCTCAGAGTTGCAATAAACCGTTTTTCTTAAGTAGTTAGGAAGCTATAGCTCCGATCGAAAAACGTTAAATGAGAAACTTGTCTAACTTTACAAGATCTATCGATGGCTTTTTATAAATATTTATTTCTATTACGAGTTTGTCGAAAAAAAATTTAAGATCGAGTTCTCTATAACTCGTAAAGATTCACGCTCCCACAGTTGTTATTTGCTGTAAGTACAGTCCGCAGTAAGGCAAGAGAGCACTTGTTTGAAAAAATTTGAAAAAGCAGTGACTTTTCGAGACATACCGGTTATTTGACAAAAATGGCGCTCTTGACAACTAGCTAGATCTTATCAGCGGATGGCCCTGCAGTAACTTTTTTAGGTTCATTCTCTTCGCAATGACTTGTGCTAAATGAAGATAAAAATTGAAATACTTGGTTTAAAAAGAACGCTCAAGAAAAGCGCAAGTTTATCGAAGCCACTTCTGCTCATTACAATTACTAAAGCTGTAAAAGTTATTTAATGTCATGGCAGTACAACTGCGAACAAAATAAGCCTGTAACAGTTACTGTAGGACCATCCGCTGAGAAAATCTAGCCAATTATCGAGAGCGCGCCCTTTTTCTCAAAAAATAGATGTCTCTCAAAAAATAAGTAATATTTTTTTTATTTTTCAAACAAGTACATCTTTGGCTTACCGCGTGCTATTCTTACAGTAAATAACCAGTATGAGAACTTGAATGTTTACGTGTTATAGAGAACTCGATTTTTAACGGTTTTGTCGATATACCTCGAAATATAAGATAGCTCATCCATAGACGGGGCTACACCACAAACGTTACCTACAGCGTCTTTGAGTCACACAAATGATTCACAACTTGCTTACTGCTACTTAACATGAAAGTTATTTATGACAGACGGTTTTCGTAACTGTTAAATGAGTCTTTCCTTCTGAGCCCTCTGGCAACGGTGATAGCGGCTCGGTGCAGCCTCACATGGTACGAAATCTTTCGCACAAGTGAGCTCTGCCCAAGGGAGGTATTGGAGGGACTGGCGATGAGTGTCCCACGATCATAGCTCGCTCCTAGTACTGCATTGTAGGCGGCGGTCGACCAATCGGAGCAGGCCTAAGTCCTAGTCCCTGAATGGTGGTGGTGTTTACCTGATTTTGAGTTTCAGAATTGGCAGTCCATAGTGTACTGTGTGTGCAGTGTACAAAGTTTTTCCAGTGAGTAACTGCCTTGTACACATGAGAAGTCCGTTCAGTTCTTGAGACAGAAGTAAGAAGTATTATTCCGAGTCTTCACCTCCAGAAATACTCAGGTTTTACATGGTTTTACCGACAACATTGATAGCCCAGGTAAAATGTAAATGTCGTGTGACTAGGTCCTCCCGTCGGGTAGACTGTTCAAATGGTTCAAATGGCACTGAGCACAATGGGACTTACCTTCTAAGGTCATCAGTCCCCTAGAACTTAGAACTAATTAAACGTAACTAATCTAAAGACATCACACATCCATGCCCGAGGCAGGATTCGAACCTGCGACCGTAGCGGTCGCGCGGTTCCGGGGTAGACCGGGTGCAAGTCTTTCGATTTGACGCCACTTCCGCGACTTGCGCGTCGATGAGGATGAAATGATGATGATTAGGACAACACAACACCCAGTCCCTGAGCGGAGAAAATCTCCGATCCAGCCGGGAATCGAATCCAGGCCGTTAGGATTGACATTCTGTCACGCTGACTACTCAGCTACCGGGGGCGGACATAGCCCAGGTGGTCTAGCAGCAAAACGCGTGGTTGGAAACCGGAAGGTCGTGGCATCGAATCTCGGTCACACCGCGGATTCTTCAATATGCCTCTTAACCTAGTATTCACCACTCAGTGGTGTGGAGATTCCCCAGAAATTACACGTGGTTCGATTTCCACATTAAAGTGTAGGTCCCCTTTCCGCGGTTGGGTAACTGGGGTACGTTAGGGACACTCTAGTCACTGAAGTGGCGTCCAACTGAGAGACCTGCTCCAGGCCACTTAATCATACTAAATTATTGTTATTATTATTACTTTCCTTTCTCAGACGTTATGTCTGGTTAAAAATGGAAAGTGACGCGGACCTTGATCAAGCGTGACTTCCTTTTAACTGTACGGTATATGTTACATTGCATTTAGGAACATTCGGGTAATTGAATATTTATCAATAATTACAGATTTCTGTAGTTGTATATATACGTTTGGATGTAGCTGTATTGCGTTGATGTACTAGTGGATATTGTGTGGTATCACTCCTGTAGTTGATAGTATAATTGGTATAATGTCAACTTTATCCTGATGCCACATCTCCTTGACTCCCTCAGTCAGTTGGATGTATTTTTCAATTTTTTCTCCTGTTATCTTCTGTATATTTGTTGTATTGGGTATGGATATTTCGATTAATTGTATTAATTTCTTCTTTTTATTGGTGAGTATGATGTCAGGTTTGTCATGTGGTGTTTTATCCGTTATAATGGTTCTGTTCCAGTATAATTTGTATTTATCATTCTCCAGTACATTTTGTGGTGCATACCTGTATGTAGGATCGTGTTGTGTTATTAGTTTATGTTGTATGGCAAGTTGTTTATTATTATTATTATTATTATTATTACCGAAAGCACTGAGTTCTGCTTCAGATCATTTTTGCTCAGCTTTAATGAATGCCTAACCAAGTAACAATATGAAGCGGTTTGCTCGTTCTATGATCGCTAAAGGTTATTTCTCAAAGGGTATTCACAGAGGCAGCGACGTCATTAATCATGGGATGTTCGCTACCTACAATGCCCTCGCGAGCAGGCTGATTTTAGAACTGTATATTTAATTGCTTTTGTACACAGAGTAAAGCTAACAACTCGTATTCATTAAAATGGAAAATGGGGAACTGTAGAATGAATCTGCAAATATTGCCGTGGATGTTGACATCGCTGATGGGTACGCCTGCAAACATGTAGATTTAATTTTAATACGTGAATTTAGCGATTAAACAACATTTTGTCGAGGAAATAATTTTCATTCTGTTTGAGCAGCCCTTCGCATTATTTTTAACCATATGTTCTTCCCAGAACAACGGACAGAATTTCGGCATAGATGCTTTTCCAGACACCGAATCCTAATGTCTTGCTTTTTTGCCGGCTCACAAGGTAGACCCTAACACAGCATGTCCGTATACTTTAAGTAATGTCTTTTTGCCAAAATGGACATTCTTCCACGCCGAGACAACACGTTCAAGATACCATACAATAAACGCTGACTACATCTAAATAAACTTTCCTAATAGGAAAAAAAAGACTGACGTAGGTAGTTTTAGGATCCAACATTTGGCTCTTTTTCCAGATTACAGAATTTTTTTATTTGCAGTAATTTCTTTTCTGGTGAGTTTTTATCCACCGTGGCAGTTTCCTAGATCCTCCAGTCTAGTGACTGGGAAACGCGGTCTGAAAACATGCCAAAAAATGCAAAATGTTTTGAAAATTTGATAATTTGTGCGTTTCGATCTTGACTTGCTGGCCCACAGATTAGCGATATCGATCTTGACTTGTTGGCCCACGGGTTAGCGATATCGATCCTCGGCTACTCACATGCTGTGATTGGTTAACAAATCCGACAGCCATGCATGAAACAGTAGCATACAATACAAATCAATTACACGCTCTGCCTGGAAGCAACACGCAACTAGCATCATTACACAGACTTAATGAAAACAACGATATTGCTTATAGCTCTCAAAAGGAAGAGGTTCACACGAAATAGAGGTTAAAAATGTACCTAAATCGTCTTACGCCGGTTAAGTGCTCTAATGCGTTATGCAGAACGTCTGGCAGAATACACATGTGTTTTCATACTGTGGGTGACTCCTCTTAGCGAATGACCAATTTCCGTGACGATTTATTGTCTCCAGTAGAAGTCTAATATTTCATCCATTCACGTCGTAAACAGTTTGATGTCACAATACCACAAGCTGCCGCAACGCCACCTTCGGTAATGTTGACGCGGCACGCCACTGTTACATCACGTCCCCTACGCTAGGCTGCGTTAAGCTGTTACTATTTGATTCATTACTGAAGGCCTTTGTTTGTGGTCGTCGCGAGTGCTTCGTTCACAGATTCATGTATCTACATTCTGCCGCAGATTACCGACGCCGTTTTCTGTGAAACAATGCACATCACGAGGTTGTGGTTAGATTAGGACGTGAGCTTAAATTCAGGGTTACAAAACGTGTCACCTACCGCGGGTCAGTCATTGGTCACTTAAAATCAGTTATCGACAGAGCAGCTCGCTTTTTCGTCATTCTTCATGGCAGCTGCTGCCAAGATTTCTCTGTGTTACACTTTAAATCAAACCACTTTTGTGGTTTATGTGTCGACTATAATTGAACGGTAGACGGTATGCGTTGTGCAACAGCATAGCGGCAAGTGACAGACGTCAAGTAACAAACTGTTTTTATCGGACTATGGTGAATAATCTGATGTGTGGTAAGTCAAAGTGTACGTAACAAAAATGGACGAATGTCATATAGGCGTGTTGTGAAAAAGTTACATATCTGTGACGAATGGTGCATGTGCTACGAACACCATCCATTTTCGAAGCATCGAACGCTTTGGATGTAGATATATGAGGCTTGTACAGAAAGTAAGTTCCGATCGGTTGCTAAATGGAAACAACAGTGAAAATCAGAAACATTTTATTTGCTGGAGTTAGCTACATTTTCCAGATACTTCCTACATAGTAGCCGCACCGACTTAGACATTTGTCAGAGAGTTATACCAAACTTCCAACACCATCGTCATAGAAGGCAGCCGCCTGTGCTTTCCGATAATTCTCTGCGCTGGTCTATAGCGCGTAGCCTGCACCGGTCTATAGCGCGTAGCCTGCGTCCAAGTGTCGTCTTCGGATCCAGCGTTTCATGTGAACAGAGATGATACTCAAGACGAGCCAATTAGGGCTGTGTTCTGGGTGATCGAACACTTCCCATCGAAAAGGCTGCAGTGGCGTCTTCGCTACCCCTGCGGAGTGCGGCTGAGAATTGCTATGACGAAGGAAGTGCGTGGCAGTTGTGTTAGGTGGGCTGCGTTCATTAAGGCGAAGCCTCTCAGCGGGCCCTCATACTTGTCGGGAGACATCGTTGTTCTAGGCACCTTTACTCACTCACAGTGCGCTCACAACTGAAAAGAGCGTCTTGATGCGATCGACGGTCATACCAGAGACAGTTTAACGCAGCATGGCGAAAGAGACGTGACGTAATAGTGACGCGGCGCGTCAACAGTTGAAACTATGACGCTGCGATAGCTTGTGGTTTTGTGACGTCAGACTGTTTACGTCATGAATGAATGAAATATTAGACATTTCTTCGACGCGATGAACCGTCACCGAAACTGATCATGCGCTAAGAGAAGTCATCCACAATGTGACAACACATGTATATTCCGGAATACAAGAAGAGGCATTAACATGTGCCTTTGCAGACGCTCTACGCTACGCCTTCACTACGATGTGACTGTAGAACAGTTTATATATAGTTTTAACCTTTTCTTTGTGTGAACGTCTTTCTTTCTGAGACCTATATGCAATTTCTCGTTTTTATTAAGTCTGTATAATGAGGCTAGTAGCGTATTTCTTCCAGACCGATCATCTAATTGATTTGCATTGTATGGTAATAACTTGTACGTTGTACAGTTTCACGTATAGCTATCGGACGTGTTCATCTGCCACAGGCAAGTAAGCAGATGGGTATCCATGTCGCACCATCCGCTGGCTAGCAAGTCAAGCTCGTTACGCACACATTATCAAATTTTCATAACAACGTTTTCCATCCCGTAGCTGATTCTCCGTCCGCGTTTCCCGGTCACTAGCAGTCGAATGACGGGTTAAGAATACCGTATCACACAAAAAACTCACCAGTAAAGAAATTACTTTAAAAAAAACTGTGAGTTAAAAAAGGTCTGTTTCGGATCAATTATTCACTGTTAACCGATTTTTTTTTTGTTTTGTTTTGTTTTGAACTAAGCGGTCCCACCTGCCTAGAATAAGTTAGAAGAATTTGTTTCCATGTCGAACTGAACATGGAGGTACGTCCTCGAAGCCTGGATCTGGAAAAAAATCTCCAGAATTTCGATGGAGAGTGGATGAAGAGTGATCACGATCAGTTCCCAATAATCAGACAATGATGATGATGATGATGTTTGGTTTGTGGGGCGCTCCACTGCGCGTTTATCAGCGCCAGTACAAATTCCCAACCTTTACTCAGTCCAAACTCGCCACTTTCATGAATGATGATGAAATGATGAGGACAACACAAACACCCAGTAGCAGACAATGAGGCAAAGTTCTTGTTTGATTTCGGAACCTTACCGTAACCATTTATGGCTTGAATGAGGAAAACAGCTTAAGAAGTCAGTCATACGGGGTGGTTTTCCATTTAATTTTAGCCTCTCATTTCTCTAGTATCAGCTAGTCACAACATAAACGCAACACTTTCCTTCTTTTAAGTGACTGCGCAGCGAAATTTATAATATAAGTCGATTCTCCCTCTCTTCTTTCCTTGCTTGTACTTACATTTTTCAATAAACTTTGTGAACAATGCATAGTGCATAAGGAATGTTATAAAATCCAGGAGAATCTTAAATGTTGCAACGAACTCTGGTTGGTTGGTTGATTTGAGGGAGGGGACCAAAAAACGAGGTTATCGGTCCCATCGGATTAGGGAAGGGAGGGGAGGAATTCGGCTGTGCTCTTTTAAGGGAACCATCCCGGCATTTGCCTGAAGTGATTTAGGGAAATCACGGAACACCTAAATCACGATGGCTGGACGCGGGTTTAATCCATCGTCCTCACGAATGCGAGTCCAGTGTGCTAACCATTGCGCCACCTCGCTCGGTAACGAAATCTGAACAAGCATTTATATGAAAAGAACTCACCTTTAAACTATTCATATTTTCGAACTACAATGGTCAGCATGGCTTATTAGTGTCACTTTAGGACAATTTGCACGTATTCTCTCCTTGCAACAACTAAATGAGTAATTTTCAGTTTCTTGTGTGGCAAGGTGGCAAGTGAAGAAAACGCGGACAGTGGCAATATACTCCGGAAAACAAAGCATACTTCCGGAAAAAAGTTCAAGACATAGTGATGTAATTAATGTAAGCGAAATATTACTGTCACTTTCAGGAGAGGTATACATTACAAGTAAAAGGAATGAAGTGGGAAGTGTCGAATATTAGAGTCACGTAAAATCATATATGCACAGAGATAATGATCCTGTAATAGTTGTATGCATTTACGTGAAAACATCGTCGTGCTTGCGCCGACACTTTTACAATTATCGAATTTTCACTTCTTTTAATACGTGTTGGAGAGATGGTAGATTGGAATATTGAGGGCAACATATCGCGGACGCGGGATGCGGCTTACATTTAGAGACAGGAAGAAATGCAGTATAGCTTCTACGTAGTGGAAAAATAGCGACCCTAAAAAAGACGACGATTAAATGTATGGTTTGTAGAAATTCTGTGAGAGACAACGTTGAGATTGCAGGCGTATGGAAGTGTATAAATCATCTCTCTCTCGCTCTCTCTTACTCTCCCTTCCAAAAACCACACACACACACACACACACACACACACACAATTCCTCCCTCTCACTCTCTCTCGGTTCAAATGGTTCAAATGGCTCTGAGCACTATGGGACGCAACTGCTGTGGTCATCAGTCCCCTAGAACTTAGAACTACTTAAACCTAACTAACCTAAGGACATCACATACACCCATCCCCGAGGCAGGATTCGAACCTGCGGCCGTAGCAACAGCGCGGCTCCGGACTGGAGCGCCTAGAACCGCACGGCCACCGCGGCCGGCCACTCTCTCTCGGAAATGAACATAAAAACGAACCAATAACACGGCGGTACGCAAGTCGTTTTCAAACTAAAGGCAGAAACTGTGTTCGTGGCATGAGACGAAATAATGGCGATCCACATAAACTTATGAACAGAGAGTGCAGCGAATCTATACAGTGGGTTATTTATAGCACAACAGTGAACTGCATGCCAGAACACCAACACTCTATACATTACAAGAGCTGTTACAAATGAACTGAAAATAAACGAAATGTGGAGCAAGAACCTACACGTCACATCACAGAAAGCTTGCGTCAGCTGAGTTTTTCACGGTTAGCATCCCAAAACGAAGATACCAGTGTTTAGCGGGTGTACGATGGGAAGATTTTGATACCTTCGTTTTACAACCTCCACTTCGTTACCTCACGCGTTGATATTTAAAAATACGTAATGATTCGTACTTTATGTAATCAGTATTATAGCCTTACGGAAATGGAGTGCATACACAGATTTGGGTCATTAGATGCAAGCCCATTGTATTAGTATTTCAGTGACAGTGGTCTGTTCGGAATACATTCAAACCTACTGTTGTGCTGTCGACGCTGTTCGTTTACTACCAACTCAATCCCTTAGAAAAATACTGTTCAGGCAATTAATTCTGATTCTGTTAGTCAGTATAGTTGTAATTAACATTATTTCATCCTAACGACTCTATCGATCACTTTCATGAGCGTATGCCCAACAGTTTTGCTATCCGACTGGCTGTTAATCTTGCGCTGGCCGTTGTGGCCGAGCGGTTCTAGGCGCTTCAGCCTGGAACCGCGCGACCGCTACGGTCGCAGGTTCGAATCCTGCCTCGGGCATGGATGTGTGTGATGTCCTTAGGTTAGATAGGTTTAAGTAGTTCTAAGTTCTAGGGGACTGATGACCTCAGATGTTAAGTCCCATAGTGCTCAGAGCCATTCTTTTGTTAATCTTGCGACACGACGTACACTGAGATGATAAAAGACATGGGATAGCGAAATACACATATATATATATGGCGCTAGCATCGTATACACAAGGTATAAAAGGGCAGCACATTGGGGGAGCTGTCATTTGTACTCAGGTGATTCACGGGAAAAGGTGTCCGACGTGATTATGGAGGCACGACGGGAACTAACAGACTTTCAACGCGAAATGGTAGTTGGAGCTAGACGGATGGGACATTTCATTTCGGAATTCGTTAGGGAATTCAATATTCCGAGATCCACAGTGTCAAGAGTGTGCCGAAAATACCAAATTTCGGGCATTGCCTCTCACCGACGGCTTTCACTTAACGACCGAGAGCAGCGACGTTTGCGTAGAGTTGTCAGTGCTAACAGACAAGCAACAATTCGTGAAATAACTGCAGAAATCAATATGAGACATACGATGAACGTATCCGTTTGGACAGTGTGCGGATTTTGACGTTAACGGGCTTTGGCAGCAGACGGCCGACGCGAGTGCTTTTACTAACAGCACAACGTAGACTGCAGTGCTCTCATGGGATCATGAAGATATCGGTTGGACTCCAGACTACTTGAAAACCGTAACCTGGTCCGATGAGTCCCGATTACAGGTGGTGAAAGCTGACGGTAGATTTAGAGTGTGGCGCAGACCCCACGAAGCGATGGACCTAATTTGTCGACAAGGTACCATGGAAGCTGGTGGTGGCACCATAATTGTGTGGATTGTGTTTACTTGGAATGGACCATTTCCTCTGAGCCAACTAAGCCAGCCATTGACCGGACATGATTTTATTCGGCTACACGGAGAACATCTGCAGCCATTAGTGGACTTCATGTTCCGAAACAAAGATCGAATTTTTATGGATGGCAGCACGCCATGTCGCCGGGCCACAATTGTTGGTGTTTGGACTGAAGAACATTCTGGATAATGTGAATCCCATCGAACATTTGTGGCACAGAATCGAGAGGTCAGCACGAAGAGCAGCACTGGCAACATTTTCGCAATTGCGGACGGCTATTGAGGCAGCATGGCTCCGTGTATGTGCAGGGGTCTTCCTACGACTCGTGGAAACCATGCCCCGTCAAATTGCTGCATTATGCCGGCCAACGCGATATTAGAAGGTACCCCAAGACCGTCGTCAGGTATCCCAATGCCTTCGTCACTTCAGCCAACAAGCGAATGTATCTCCACGCCTTAATTTTGATTATCGGTCTCTCTCAATTAGACTGTTTATTGAAGTATGATCAAGTTCGCGCTGAAGATTTTGAAACCAACGTCGCGCAGCTGGTAGTTACTTAGACGACACGACACACGAACAAGGAAAGTACACTTTTAATAAGTGGCCTTTATCACGTATTTTCAAGGAGCCAGCATGTTAATTATTTGATTCGGCAATATTAGTGGTATTGTGTGCCTGTGCAGACCCCTCCCGAGACGGAATTTGTGTATCCCAACCCCTCTAGTGCTATCCCATGCGAAAATGTGCGAACGTTTTCTAAATATTTGTGAATAGTATAATTGAAGTAGAATGGGAGTACCAGCCCGGCATTCACTTAGTCGGATGTGGGAAACCCCTTAGAGACTACCTCCAGGCTGGCCGGCAAACCAACCCTCGTTGTTAATTCGCCGGGAGAGTTAGATCCGCTTTCGAAGCGCCCTCCCAAATCACGGATGCGAGACCGCAAACGCACGCTGCTTTTGCTAATGAACGTAGATATAAAATGAACAACTTCTGTGGTGAATATCTTAACCATTTGTGGCAACGCAACAGTTGACATTTTTTTGTGGGACACACATACGGCAATACTTGTGACGCGCACAACGAAAGCTCACACACAACTCTCAACGATCACACTCTACTTTCTCCAGAGAGCCAACTATCGATAATGGGGCGGAAAGCGATACTACAGCACGTTTGCAAAGTCAGTATCTTTTATTCTTCTGTCTGTTGGGGTCGATTCGAAATTTTTTCTGTCTTTGTTCTGTGCGCGTAAATACAAGAAGCACTGAATAATCAATTGCAAAAGTTATTAGGCAACTTCAAAAGTTAATGGCCAGGTGGGCAGAAGAACAAATTGCCAGTGTTGTAATAAAGTGTGGTCCCTGATTGAGAATCTGAGTATGTCGGCCGCGGCGAGGGGGGGGGGGGGGGGGGGGAGGGGGTGTGGCTTGCACCTGCTGTCGGCATTTAGCTCGCGGCTGTCCACAGAGTGGTTGCCATGGTAACAGTCAGGCTCTCGGCCGGCTGCATTGATCAGCGAGGCAGCAGCCAGCGCCGCAGCGTCCAGCTTGTTGGCTAGCGTGGAGGCGTACCTATTGTGTGCGGTGCCATTACCTCCCATTAGCGGCCACAGAGTGCCGCCACGCAATATGCTCCCTGTGCAACAGCTGATATCCAATTATGAAATAGCGGTGCCTGCGCTACTAAGAAGCACTCTGCAGTTTCCTTCGGACATGCATGCATGTCTATAGGAACAGGCACTGCAGCGGCAAAAGCTGACAAGAAATGCAGAAAATGTTTTCATAATTTTGAATACGAACCACCATCGGGTGTATATTGGAATGATGACAATGAAAATTTGTGCTGGACCGATACTCGAAACCGGGTTTCCCGCTTGACGCGAGCGATCGCCGCAACCGCTTCGGCTATCCGTGCACGATTCACGGCCAGACCGAAACTTTCATGTGCCACAACCTGAACACATGCGTTACGTCTATTCCCGTACAGGAAGGACATACTTACTGAGAGTCGAGGGCCTGTCGTTGGCGAATAGATGATGGTTCGTTCCATCGAACATGCATGCATGGCCGGAGGAACAGGTACTGCATCGACTGCAGCCATACAGGAAATACAGGAAATGTATTCGCAGTTGCGAATGTGAACCACCATCGGTTGCATATTGGAATGACGGCAATGCAAATCTGTGCCGGACCGGGACTCGAACCTAGATTTCACGCTTTATGCGAGTGATCGCCTTAACTGCTTCGGCTCTTCGCATACGAATCACGGCCAGACCCCGAAGGAACGTTGCATCGTACTTCTTAATACCACAGGCAGTGTTATTTCGTATTTATTCGCCAATATCCTCGGCTCTTGATAAACATCTCATTTCTCGGACGGGAGTATACGTAACGTACTATTGCAGGTTGTAACACAAGGACGACCTCACGTGGAAGTTTCCGTCCGGGCATGATTCGTGCACGGATAGCAGAAGCTGTTAAGGTGTTAAGGTATGAGTAACAGGTACTATTTTATGAGAGGGAAGCTGTAGCGTGCACAGAATTCCCGAAGTTCGACAAGAATTTTCTAGAAAGTGATATTTTCTAACTGGAATAATTAACAAACTGACATGTTATTTTGGTCATCATCATCAGTTATCTGTTATATTATCAGGTCCTTTGCCTCTCCATTTTCTGCGATCCATTGCTTCCTTCTTAAGGCTGCTGTATGTTGTACCGTCCATCACGTCATCCAATATCTGAAATCTCTTCCTTCCTCAAAAATGGTTCAAATGGCTCTGAGCACTATGGGACTTAACATCTGAGGTCATCAGTCCCCCAGAACTTAGAACTACTTAAACCTAACTAACCTAAGGTCATCACACACATCCATGCCCAAGATAGGATTCGATCCTGCGGCCGTAGCGGTCGCGTGGTTCCAGACTGTAGCGCCTAGAACCGCTCGGCCACTCCGGCCGGCTCTTCCTTCCTCGCTTCCTTTCCCATTCTACATAACTTCTAAAACTGTTTTTATCAGTCCGTCATTCTTTCTTAATCCAATTTTTTTTCTTCTTTTTATTACATCTAGTAACTGTCTATTGACTCCCACCCTCCTCAGTACCTCTTCATTTCTGACTCTGTCCATCCAACATATTCTTTCCATTCTCCTCCATGTCCACATCTCAAAAGCCTTGAGCCTTTCTCTGTCTTTCCTCCTCAAAGTCCATGTTTCAGAACCATATAGAAGAACACTCCATACACATTTTATGAGTCTCTTCCTGTCCAGACCGCAGTAGAAAATTCTCCTTTTCTTATAAAACGCCTCTTTTGCCAGTACTATCCTTGTTTTCATTTCTGTGGTGCACTTCCAGTCGGTGTCTATCCTGCTTTCAAGATACTTAAAATTTTGCACCTGTTCTACTATTTCTCCATTCAGCATAATCTTTATTTCCTTATTTCCTCCTAGTGCCAATACCTCTGTTTTATTTGTGTTAATTTTCATGCAAAAGGCGTCTGTTATTTTGGTAAAAGTATATATTTTCAGAAAAAGATATATCAGGGCTACTAAACTGTAGCACTGGATTTTGGAAAGAATTAAAGACTTAAACATTCTAGAGCATGACATTTTTTAGTACAAATAACCTTCGAAATGTGATTCTTCAATTTTTCCCGTCGTATTTCTTACTCGAACAGTGGACTGTTCGAACCTTCGAAATATTAAATTTTCGTAAGAAATAAAACTTTTGCTTCAAAGACGAGAATGAGGGCTTTCAAATAATCCCTATCAAACCTATAACAGAAATTTTTATCTTTATTGAATATTTAATTGCACATCGTAAATTATGAATATTTCATTAAATAAAATGTTTCTGCGTAAATCAAATATACTGCTGTCATCAGCAGACCGTAAATTATATTATGAATAACGAAATGTAGTGAAATACCGTTGGATAATAATGTCGCAATTGTATATGGTTCAAATGGCTCTGAGCACTATGGGACTCAACTTCTGAGGTCATTAGTCCCCTAGAACTTAGAACTAGTTAAACCTAACTAACCTAAGGACATAACACACATCCATGCCCGAGGCAGGATTCGAACCTGCGACCGTAGCGGTATCGCGGTTCCAGACTGCAGCGCCTATAACCGCACGACCACTTCGGCCGGCAATTGTACACTCCTGGAAATTGAAATAAGAACACCGTGAATTCATTTTCCCAGGAAGGGGAAACTTTATTGACACATTCCTGGGGTCAGATACATCACATGATCACACTGACAGAACCACAGGCACATAGACACAGGCAACAGAGCATGCACAATGTCGGCACTAGTACAGTGTATATCCACCTTTCGCAGCAATGCAGGCTGCTATTCTCCCATGGAGACGATCGTAGAGATGCTGGATGTAGTCCTGTGGAACGGCTTGCCATGCCATTTCCACCTGGCGCCTCAGTTGGACCAGCGTTCGTGCTGGACGTGCAGACCGCGTGAGACGACGCTTCATCCAGTCCCAAACATGCTCAATGGGGGACAGATCCGGAGATCTTGTTGGCCAGGGTAGTTGACTTACACCTTCTAGAGCACGTTGGGTGGCACGGGATACATGCGGACGTGCATTGTCCTGTTGGAACAGCAAGTTCCCTTGCCGGTCTAGGAATGGTAGAACGATGGGTTCGATGACGGTTTGGATGTACCGTGCACTATTCAGTGTCCCCTCGACGATCACCAGTGGTGTACAGCCAGTGTAGGAGATCGCTCCCCACACCATGATGCCGGGTGTTGGCCCTGTGTGCCTCGGTCGTATGCAGTCCTGATTGTGGCGCTCACCTGCACGGCGCCAAACACGCATACGACCATCAATGGCACCAAGGCAGAAGCGACTCTCATCGCTGAAGACGACACGTCTCCATTCGTCCCTCCATTCACGCCTGTCGCGACACCACTGGAGGCGGGCTGCACGAAGTTGGGGCGTGAGCGGAAGACGGCCTAACGGTGTGCGGGACCGTAGCCCAGCTTCATGGAGACGGTTGCGAATGGTCCTCGCCGATACCCCAGGAGCAACAGTGTCCCTAATTTGCTGGGAAGTGGCGGTGCGGTCCCCTACGGCACTGCGTAGGATCCTACGGCCTTGGCGTGCAGCCGTGCGTCGCTGCGGTCCGGTCCCAGGTCGACGGGCACGTGCACCTTCCGCCGACCACTGGCGACAACATCGATGTACTGTGGAGACCTCACGCCCCACGTGTTGAGCAATTCGGCGGTACGTCCACCCGGCCTCCCGCATGCCCACTATACGCCCTCGCTCAAAGTCCGTCAACTGCACATACGGTTCACGTCCACGCTGTCGCGGCATGCTACCAGTGTTAAAGACTGCGATGGAGCTCCGTATGCCACGGCAAACTGACTGACACTGACGGCGGCGGTGCACAAATGCTGCGCAGCTAGCGCCATTCGACGGCCAACACCGCGGTTCCTGGTGTGTCCGCTGTGCCGTGCGTGTGATCATTGGTTGTACAGCCCTCTCGCAGTGTCCGGAGCAAGTATGGTGGGTCTGACACACCGGTGTCAATGTGTTCTTTTTTCCATTTCCAGGAGTGTATATGCACTTATTATATTATAGTATTATTGCATTATGAACAGTCTCCGTCTAGGACAATGCCTTGGATTCTATTATTTAAAGTGTCTTCGAACCACTCACATATGTGACAACCAAACTCGTATGCTCGGATCGTCGCTAATACTCTGCAGTGTGGCACTTGGTGAAACGCTTTTCGGAAATCTAGGAATATAGAATCTTCCTTCTTGCCCTCATCCGTGTATCTCAGAATATCGTGCAAGCAGTGGAGACGCTAATTTTCGCATGAGCGATGCTTTCTAAATCCGCGAGGATTTGTAGACAGAAGTTTCTTTTTTCTCTCATGGCTATTTATTATACTGAAACCAGTAAAATGCACAAAAATTCTGGAGCAAAGAGAAGTTAAGAATACTGATCTGGAAATTTGTGGGTCGGTTCTCTAACTCGTCTTGCATAAAGAGGAGTCGTCTGAATATTTCGTTACTCGTAGACACGTTGGTCACTCTGGTTTGATACACACACAAAAATAAATAAAAAAACGGACAAGAGGGAGTAGTACTTGCGCCCTGAGGGTTCAGTACAAACTTAATTAGGCGAGTGAACACTGGTAGGCCGTGATGTTTTCTGTGGTGTTTCTGGAGATATTTGCGGTTCTGTTTTTGCAACGTGTAGCTGATTTCAGCTCAAACTAATGTTGCTCGTCATATCTTTCATGTGACGCCCAACGCCGGCGGAAAGCGCCGGTTCGTTTTTCGTTACCAAGAAAGAAAGAAAGAAATAAGGGAAAAAAATTATTTAAAAAAAGTAATTTTTAAATCGGAGCTTTACGTGTCCATTCGACAGAGCGGTCGCAAGTTAGTCTAGTGGCAGATTCTTTTTATGGTCGTGTATAAACAACGACAGTATAAAACGAAGAGTATCCAGTACTCTAGTAGCGACAGCGCCGCCCTGACCCGCGGCGACTGCCACCGCCATGCAGGGGCGCTGCTGGAACTCGAGGTTATTCTTCATGTTTTACTGTCCCTGGTGATACATTCTACTGAACGAATATCGCATTAGACTAGTTTGGGGCCCCTCTCTCGAATAGGCAAGTAAAATTCTGTTTTAAAAATCATTTTGTGTGTAACGGGAAACAAACCGACGCTTTCGCCGGCCGGAGTGGCCAGCGGGTCTAGGCGCTACAGACTGGAACCGCGTGACCGCTACGGTCGCAGGTTCGAGTCCTGCCTCGGGCATGGATGTGTGTGATGTCCTTAGGTTAGTTACGTTTAAGTAGTTCTAAGTTCTAGGGGACTGATACCACAGCAGTTAAGTCCCACTGTGCTCAGAGACAAACCGACGCTTTTCGTGGAAATTGGGCCCCGCTTGAGAGACGTAATGAGAAGTATTTGTATTGTCTGACTGCAACTACACATTGCAAGAACGAATTTGCTAACACCTCTAAAACACCAGCGAAAATGCGCCTGACGACACACACGAGAGTCATCTGTTATAGATAGTTCATCCATAAGTTTTGATGAGTGAGTTTGCAAGTATCAAAAAATGTAACATAAGTGGCCGTATCTTTCGATTTCAATGATCTAGAAAATTAATTTTTTACGCTGTTGCTAAGGAACCGTAGATCTCAGTATTTGACACAAATTTCAAGTTGACACATCAAACCGTTTCTGAAAATTTTTGACCGTGCAGCCGCGGAAGAATATAGGTCCATTTAAGATTACTGCTTGAGATGTTCCATTCCCTCCAAGTTTATTCTCGAGGCTTATAATATGTTTGTAGACTGGCATGCGGTAGCCGGCCGGAGTGGCCGAGCGGTTCTAGGCGCTACAGTCTGGAACTGCGCGACCGCTACGGTCGCAGGTTCGAATCCTGCCTCGGGCATGGATGTGTGTGGTGTCCTTAGGTTAGTTAGGTTTAAGTAGTTCTAAGTTCTAGGGGACTGATGACCTCAGCATTTAAGTCCCATAGTGCTCAGAGCCATTTGAACCATTTGTTTGGCATGCGGTAGCGGCGTTGACGATACACACATCGTCGAGGCATAGTCCTTCAATGCTGTTGCAGATAGAGCTCACAGAGGCGTGCACTGCCCGCTTATATAGACACCGCGTGACTTTGATTACGTAAAGCGCTGGTAACGGACTTAGACTTTGCAGACAGCGGCCGTATAGAGTTATCCCGTACGCGTGCTGTAGCGTACCCTGGTGCGCCGAGCCAAGCCGGGCGGGTTGCGTCATCGACTCGCTAGGCGCTCAGCGGGCAGTGCGGTACTAAGTTCCCGAATTTTTTCAAACTGTTGCATCCTTGAGCCCCCGGTTCGCAATGTACGTCTTGCGGTTACAGGAGTCAAGGATCGCACTTTATTAATAATTAAAGTAAAAAGTAATATGTCCAGTTACAGTTACATTGTCAGCAAGTACACCAAGTCCTTTCATCCATACATGTATTTTTTCATCATTACTGTGTTAACAGACGGCCGTACAGACAGACAGAAAACAGAGGTATCCTATAGCATTGCTGAAAACCATTCGAAAGCCAAGGTCGCACAGAATATTTTTTTATTCGAGACAACCGGTCGCAACAGTCTTTCCTGTGATCATCAGGTCCTAAAGGTATTTTTGTAGTAAAACATGTTCATTTTAGGCTGTAGCTCAGCGCATTATAAACGTTTGTCATCGCTAAAATATTTAAAAACACAAAGCACCTTATGCAAAATGCCACGCCCATATGCATAGCTCATAGATGCTTGTTACATGATACAAGTACGGTACACAATGACACATTTGTTTACATCAACAGTGCGAATCCACTTTAAGTGGCGTATAAGCTACAACTTGATACAAATACGGTACACAATAGCACATCTGTTTACATATGATGATAATGTTTTGGTTTGTGGGGCGCTCAACTGCGGAGTTATCAGCGCCCGTACAAATGCCCAACCTTTGCTCAGTCCAGTCTCGCCACTTTCATGAATTATAATGAAATTATGAGGACAACACAAACACCCAGCCATCTCGAGACAACTGAAAATATCTGACCCCGGCGGGAATCAAATCGGGGACCCCGTGCTCGGGAAGCGAGAACGCGACCGCGAGACCACGCGCTGTTTACGTATGCTGGATACATACTGAACAGTGCGAATCCACTTTAAATGACTAGAAGGTTCAACTCATACCCGAAGATGACAGCAAAGACTGTTGAAACCGGTTGTCTCGAATAAAATTTTTTTGCGATCTTGGTTTTTGTATGGTTTTTAACAATTAAAACAGATCGCACTTCAGTACTCTCACAATGAGAAAATTCTGTCCTATAAAAGCTCCTTTTTGATCGACTGGGTACAGTATGAAGCATAGTACTCCCTTTAGATGGGAAGTGTTAATGTTTTGCGTTGTCCACAGAACGTCGTAAATTACTGCAGCAAGCGCTTCCTCCATAACTCCCATCTCCCTCTCCTGCCGCACAGAGCAAGCACGTAAACTGTTTCCTCCAATTGTAAGCGCAATCAGATAAACGCGTGAAATGTTTGTTCTTTTATCGCGAGGTACTGCGCAACGAGCGCCGCTTATACAACTCGCGGAGATAAACTTTGAATTTAGGGTGCAGTCGCGGCCTGTCGCGCTATACTGTGCGTGCCACGCCACGCCACGCCGCCACTGCGCGCCCAGATTTGGTTGGCCCGGCAGAAGCGTTCACGCCTCGGCGCCTCCTATTTGGGCGTTTATTGCTCGCAAATGACATCGATTTAGCGCTCCGTCAGCGGACGAGCTACGCGCCGGAAAATAGTCCCGGGCGGCGCGGCGCGGCGAGAGCCAATGTTTGCCAAGGGTGTCGGCCTCGAGCGCTCCGAAGCTTCGTGGCCCTAGCAAATGCTGCGCCCTGCGAGCGTGATTTCCCGGTGGACGCAGCCGGCAACCGACCCGGCTGTATTTCGCGTCTCCCGACCACGAAATATTGCTAATGAAGGCCGATGTTATCGTGCAACCTAATACTAGCTTATGGAGCGTACGCCCGGCTAATGCAGTCGCCTCGCTCAAGTGGGCGTTTGCATTTCCTACGCTCACCTGAGGATTCCCTTCTGGAAGAGACCAATTCCAGTGCGTCGGTTTATGTCAACATACGACATTTTTGTAACGCTTTTTCCTCTCTCTTTCCCAACACATTTAACCGAAAAGTAAAAGTAGGCAAGGTGTAATGAGGACGTTTGAAAGACAGAAGAAATTGTCACTTCCGTCGGAAATCAGTGGTGGTATTCGTATCACTAACACTCATCATAGGCTACTCGGCAGCATATTCCGTGGAGTACTGCATTCTTAGAATTTTTTGCGCATTTATTTCACCTGGCCAGTTTAGCGAACACAGGCCTTCTCTTACATGTAATCAGATATCCTTAGTGAATCAACATTACAATATGTACCAGTGTACCACATGAACAGTTTGGGATGATAATAATAATAATTATTATTATTATTTTTATTATAATTAAAATGGTGTCCATGAGGTTGAAAGAATTACTTTAAACAGAAAGAGGAACACTAAAGAAATCTAATAGAGAGAAAAAAAAGTGTAATTGCAACATTATATTGGCACAAGGGACCAGCAACTCAATTAACTTATTACGTATTTAGGTTTCCGTCACAATTGCATATAACTTCTAATGTGACTGGTTTCGGACGCTTGCGTTCATTTTCAAACGATCATCTACGTTACAACGTAAACTACAATATTAATGCGTAAATATGGCAATGATCCGACTGTCTGATTCACTCACTGACACATAATCGCCGAGCCCACGACAGAAACTCGTAATTTTCAGAGGCTGTTCATCTTATAGTATATGCATCGTTTAAGAAAGCGTATTTCGATATTCCATCTCTAATGTGGTGAAATATGGAATGGGTGGTTGTTTGAAAATTTGTCGCTATTAAGGCAATCCTGAAGCTAGAACTACAAAAACAGATATTTGATTTCTCAGTCGGAAATTTAAAGAAAAAGTATTTCAGCATTTTTGGAAATTCAGTCACTAAGAGGGTAAAGTAGAGGGTGAAAATGTTTTGAAAGTAAATCATTATTAAAGAACTATTAAAGCATTTTTCACAGCTACACCTATCAAAGTCGGTATTTGTCTTCCCGTTTGGAAATAAAATTATTTTTCAATGTTTTTGGAAATTTAACCCCCTAAGCGGATGAAATACGAGATGAAAAGTGTTACGAATTTATCTCATTCTATCAAAATTTGTATTTGGCTTCTCTGTTAAAACAAAAAAATATGTGTTCCACTGGTTTTGGAATTTCAACCCCTAAGGGAGTGAAATAGGGGACGAAAATATTGAGAAATTATTTTGTTGCATTAAAATATTTTTCAAGCTAAATCTATGAAATCAGTCCTCTCGGTTAGATATAAAGAAATATTTGTCACGGGATGAAACTTTCTATGGGAATATAACCACAAGAACGCAAAAGGCAAGGTTAACAAAAATATTAAACACCGGCTATCATAATCGCCGTTTGGTAAGAAGTAAATGCGGGAAAGACCACACTTTTATGGTCTTAAGTAGCTAAAAAGTTTAGAAACTGATGGAATTTGTGCACGACATAAAAATACGAATAAAGAAAAACAGAAAAGACTGTACAGACCATAGAGTCTAGGCGGGCGAAGCAGCGGCCGCTGAGCTAGTCAAAACGTAAAATACAATATGTCAAAATACATAAATAGTTTTCGAACATTCTTTAAGGACAGATTACAGTCGTGCCATACATCAGTTATGACATACCAATATCTCTCTCGATTAACTGTAAGATAACTCCAATGGCACATTCAGAAGACTTTTCATTATTCCCGATCAACATAATAAATGCAGTTAGGAGAACTCTGCAGGCGCCTTCAATTGCTCACCATGTATTCATACGCCCTGTCTCCGTTTACGGAAAACAGTACCTCAAAATTTCATGTTTATTGCACGCTCGCAGCGCACAGCGTTGCTAGGGCCACGCCATTCCGTTGCCCTCCCGGCCGATAGCCTTGAAGAGTTTTGTGGGATTGTTAAGTATGAAATCGTCTAGTACTATTGGCTACAAGTGGGGACAGCGAGCGTGTATACACAATAAGCAACTGAAGGTCCCTGTCGGTTTATCTCAACTACATACGTTACACCTGCCTGACATAGTGTAAGGCCCCCGCGAGCACGCAGAAGTGATGCAACACGATGTGGCATGGGCTCGATTGATGTCTGAGGTAGTGCTGGAGGGAATTGACTCCGTGAATCCTGCAGATCTGTCCATAAATACGTAAGAGTTCCAGGGGTGGAGATCTCTCCTGAACAGCACGTTCCAATGGTTGGTTGTTGTTGTTTTGGGGAAGGAGACCAGACAGCGAGGTCATCGGTCTCATCGGATTAGGGAAGGACGGGGAAGGAAGTCGGGCGTGCCCTTTGAAAAGAACCATCCCGGAATTTTCCTGGAGCGATTTAGGGAAATCACGGAAAACCTAAATCAGGATGTCCGGACGCGGGATTGAACCGTCGTCCTTCGAATGCGAGTCCAGCGTCTAACCACTGCGCCACCACGCTCGGTCAGCACGTTCCAAGGCATCCCAAATATGCTTATTAACGTTCATTTCTGGGGAGTTTGGTGGCCGGCAGAAGTGTTCCTGAAGCCACTCGGTAGCAATACTGGACGTGCGGGGTGTCGCATTGTCCTGCTGGAAGTGCCCAAGTCCGTCGGAATGCACGATGGACCTGACTTGATGTAGGTGATAAGACAGGATGCTTACGTAGTTGTCACCTGTCAGGTGACCTAGGTGTATCAGGAGTCCAAATGCACACGCCCCACACCATTACAGAGCCTCCACCAGTTTTAACAGTCCCCTGCTGACATGCAGGGTCCATGGATTCATGAGTTTGTCTCCATAGCCGTACTCAACCATCCGCTCGATACAATTTGAAACGAGACTCGTCCGACCAGGCAACATGTTTCCAGTCATCAACAGTCGATTGTCGGTGTTGACGGGCCCAGGCGAAGAGTAAACCTTTGTGTCGTGCAGTCATTAAGGCTACACGGGCGGGCCTTCGTCTCCGAAAGCCCATATCGATGACGTTTTGTTCAATGGTTCCCACGCTGACACTTGTTGATGGCCCAGCACTGAAATCTGCAGCAGTTTGCTTAAGGGTTGCACTTCTGTCACGCTGAAGATTCCCTTCAGCCTCGTTGGTCCCGTTCTTGCAGGATCTTTTTCCGGCCGCAGCGATGTTGGAGTTTTGATGTTTTACTAGTGGCTCCTGATACTCACGGTACTGTCGTGAAACGGTTGAGCGAGAAAATCCCCACTTCATCGCTACCTCGGAGATTCTGTGTCCATCGCTCGTGCGCCGACTATAACACCACGTTCCAACTCACTAACTCTGAAGCAGCAGTAAGCGATCTAACAACTGCGCCAGACAATTGTCTTATATAGGCGTTGCCGACCGCTGCGCCGTATCCAACCTGTATACACATCTCTGAATCTGGATACGCCAGCCCATACCAGTTCTTTGGCACTTCCGTGTATATTGACCTGATTTCGTAAGAAGTCTTTTGAACGTTCCATTGCAATTATGTTACAGTCAAATATGAAAGTTGCAGATATGCAGTAACCAATGTATTGCGCCATTATAATGCGTTCATAAAAAATATTCACAAGCTAATTATTTAAACATCTTTTGTTTCGTGTTTTTATTAATACTGCACTTTCTGATGTAGCTAATTGTCTGAAAATGAACGTAAACTATCGAAACTAGACACCATTAAAAATTAGATGCCACTGTCACAAGACACAAATAAATAATACAATGAAAAATAATCAGGAAAATTTTAGGTCCAAACTGTGCTTGCGAAGATACGTACAGACTAAGAACAAGTAAACAAATTTTGAAAGTATACCAATAGTTATTTGTGAAAAAAACGCATGTTAAAATTTTATGGGTATATTAAAAGAATGGAACCAACTACATTAACTAGAGATGTTGTCGAATTGTACGGAAGTCACAGTAAATCTCAGAGTGAAACAACAAAACGGACCAATGTAGTGAAAGAAGATCTGAAAGAAACACTAGTAACACAGCTCGATTTACTAGACAGAAAAATAATTGGACGGTCGACCGAGCAGAAATACCAAAGAAAATCGGAACAGCTTTGTCCATAAAGCAGAAAAGAGTCCATTCCTTGAGAATGATAGTAATGTGGGCACAAAGAGAAACTAAAACAAAACTCGTATATCGCGTGATACATTAGGACCCAAATGTGAATAATAATAATAATAATAATAATAATAATAATAATAATAATAATAGTAGTAGTAGTAGTAGTAAAATGGTAATATGTACAGGGAACCCCATTTATTTGGACTACCCCTAGTAACTTTTCGTCCAGAAAAAATCAAAAAATTATCAAGCAAATGTTGTTTAGCTACCAGGGGGACATTATCAGCATGACTGCCGTTCTTGCAACTTTCTTAGTTGCAAAGATATGAACAGCAGCACGTCTTCTTTAAAAAAAAAGCATCCTGTATTTTTTATTCGGCAGTCCTCTTCCTCTGCTCAGGCCCTGATCAAAAATGTACCACTGCCTACCGTTCACGTGAACATGACACTAAAACCGTTACGCTAAACTTAGTTTGACTCTCCTTTACTAGCACACAGTGCAAGTATCCGAGCTAACGTAACTCTCTCACCTGCTGGAGTTGACAGTGAACAAATGGAAACACAAGGAAAATACACACCGATCATTCAGGCAACCGTCTTCTGTTTATGAAAAGCTAGGAGTGCTGCAGATCTTTTAAAACTGCTGCGGTAGTCTGTTACATGAACCGTTATTGTAAATGAGAAAACGTTTTTGCTGTTCTTGTTCTGCGAGCTAGTTGAGTAGCATTTCTGTCACTCCCCGCACACAGAATGTCTGTGGAGAATGACGAGTCCCCAAAACTGGAACGATTCTTTAGATGTTCTAGACAGACATGACATCCAGTTCTACAGGTCTCTCCGTTATATACAGGATGTAAACTAAATTATTATAGTCGCTTGGAGAAAAGCTTCTTTTTAATCGGACAATTCCTCTTTAGAACTGTATTCAGCACAATCGACCTCTAGCAAGTTGTCAACGTAATGCATTGACGGAAAAAATGCAACACCCTGAAGGTTCAGTGGCACCAAGGTTTGGCTCTGAGCAGTATGGGACTTAACATCTGAGGCCATGAGTCCCCTAGAACTTAGAACTACTTAAACCTAACTAACCCAAGGACAGCACATACATCCATGCCCGAGGCAGGATTCGAACCTGCGACCGTAGCGGTCTCGCGGTTCCACACTGAAGCGCGTAGAACCCCTCGGCCACTCCTGCCGGCTGTGGCACCAGGGTATAATACGTTCATAGTGGGGGGTTGTAGTGTTAGAGATTCATTTGTCACGGTCATCGGCGATCAGATGGCGCTTTGGAGGCGTGTCTGTACGCGCCCTGTTTTGACTCCGCAGACAGTAACTGTACTGAGTTTATAGGGTACAACCACGCCTCACCGACGAGGACGTACTCCTGTGGAACATGTCCGCAGCTCGTAGTCTAGTGGCTGATGTTGTTGCCTCTGGATCTCGGGGTCGCGGGCTCGGTTCCCAGCCGGGTCGGAGATTTTCTCCGCTCGGGGCCTAGATGTTTTCCGAATCATTTCATCATCATTCGTAAAAGTGGCGAGACTGGACCGTGTTAAGATTAGGAATTTGTACGCGCGCTGATAACCGCGCAATTGAGCGTCCCCCAAACCAAATATCATCATCATCATAATCATCATCCTGTGGAACAAGTTCAGCCGTTTGAACAGGGTCGCTCTATGGGCCTGTGGGAAGCTGGATGGAGGTGTCGACAGGTTGCTGCTTTCAGCAGTGGTCTGTGGTACATTTCCCCATCAGCAGTCCAGGTTCTGGACGTGTACATAGTACAATTGCACATCAAGACTGACACACTGTGAGAGCTGCAGAGGTCTACCGAGCATCATCCAGGGAAGAAATCAGGGCACATGTTGCACCTGACGTATCAGCAAATACGACTGGGAACCGTGTGCTTGCAGCAGGACTAAGACCATCTGATACTCTTACAGGCTACCGCTGACATCACGACGCTGCCAAGCACGGCCATTCTGGTGTCGTGAAAGAGCCGACTGCAGAATGGAAAAGATTCTGTATGTTTGTAAATAACGGATGTACGGTGCAGACCTGGCGAGTGACCTATAGCAGGGCGCATTCGCCCACGACATTCAGGTCCCAATACAGCTTTTATAGTGTGTGTGTGGGGGGGGGGGGGGCGGCATCAGTTACAACTAGCAGTCAAATTTGGCGTATCTGCAGGGTTCAGCGACCAGTGCCCGTTACATTATACGGCTCGCTGTCCCCGTAATACAGCCATTTTTTCTAGAGGAAGGTGATGTGGATATTCAGCAGGACAATGCATGTCTACGTACGGCTGCATGCTCTACATGGAGTACAATAATTACTCTGGGCAACAAGATCACCAGATCTCTCGCCAGTTCAACACGTGTGGGACATAGCCTGCAAGATCGCCGAAATGCAATAAAAAGTGCGAGGTGCTTCATGTAGTCTATCGCAGGATGCCATTCGGCACCATTATGATCGTTTGCAAGGGAAAATATGCGCCTGCGTTGCCGCCAGAGGGGGATAGACTGTACATTGACGCTGCTGTTTGGGCGCCCTTTACCGTGTTTCATTCGGTCATAATTTGCAATCGTATACTGTGTTCCGGCCTAACGACAAGCGCCGGCTCGAAGATCAAGAACGATACAGCAGAGAGGGCTGTGAGACGACGTCAGCCAATAGCACGCTGGCTAGGACGTCACCACGACAGGAGCGACGTCTGCACGAAGAGAATAAAAGCAACGCGCCGCCTAGCCGCGGCCGCACAGTAGAAGACGCTCACTAGAAGAGCCGCCGTGGTATTAACTATAGCAGTGACTTATATGAACTTGAGTAATTAGCTTGCATGGAAATTGTATACATCAAAGGACATTGATTATTTGAATGTCGCCAATTGCTTGCGACCCATCATGTAGAAACAAAAGTTAAGTATTGTCAATTCATTTACTGTAATAAACTCCTTTAGTATGATATGCTTGTATGTTTTCTAGTTGTCCGAAAAAACAGCTTCGTAGGCATCCTATAAGAGACGAGTTGGCAGGATTCCACATACTGGGTGATTCCAGAGGAATGGCAAATATTTTAGGAGGCGGTAGTGTAGACGAATTGCAATAAAAATGCTATATAACACGTGTCCAATTTTTATTGAGTACAGAGATACAGTTCAATGAATTTTCCTTTCGTGTGTTGCTATGGGTTGCTCTGGGCGTATTTATCGAATGTCAGCAGCAGAGTATTCATGTTCACGTTGTCAAGTTGTGCTTTAGTTTACATTAAAGTTTTTATTGACATTTGTTGGCCAACTCTACTGTACCGTAACGTGTAAGCATGCCGCACCTGTGCCGGCCGGAGTGGCCGAGCGGTTCTAGGCGCTACACTCTGGAACCAAGCGACCGCTACGGTCGCAGGTTCGAATCCTGCCTCGAGCATGGATGTGTGTGGTGTCCTTAGGTTCGATAGATTTAAGTAGTTCTAAGTTCTAGGGGACTGATGACCACAGAAGTTAAGTCCCATATTGCTCAGAGCCATTTGAACCAATTTTGCCGCACGTGTGCTGAATATGCCGATATTGTATTTGTCTATGGGTTTTGCAATGGAAACGCTGCTGCTGCTTGTAGAGAATACGGCATGCAATTTACTAACCGCAGACTACCAGATTGCAGAGTGTTTACTCGTGCGTTCAGTACACTGAGTGACACAGCAGTCATATTGCTTCTGAACGTGTAAATGAACAGACTGTGAATGAAGTAGAAAACGTTATTCAGTCGATAGAACTTAGTCCTTCAACAACAACACTTAGAATTTCCGCTCGTATCGGTGTTCCACATACAAGACTATGGCGTACATTGCGTGTGCACCAGTTTCATCCGTATCATTTACAGCTCATTCAGCACCTTTGAGCGGGAGATGAAGATAGACAATTGGAATTTTGTCATAGGAGACTTGAAAGTCGCCATCATTTTTACTCGTCACTGATGAAGTCAGTATCACTCGTGACGGCATCAATAACACTCGTAATTCACATCAGTGGTCTGAAGAAAATCCACGTGCCATTGTGAAGACTCATTTTCAAGAACGCTTCTCTTTAAACGTGTGGTGTAGTTTGACAGGCAATCAGTTGACTGGGACTGTTGCGTTTCACTATCGTCTTACAGGACCCTGTTATCTACACTTTCTTGAAAATGGGCTTCCAGCATTATTGGAAGAGATTTCTTTGGCTACAAGAATGCACGTCTTCATCCAGCATGAAGGGGCTCTTGCACATTTTCGTCGTCAGGTGACACGTCATCTAACACTTCCCCGGATATAGATCGGTAGATAAGTGCACATTTCTTGGCCACCAAGGTCCCCGGACCTTATCCCTTTGGATTTTGCCTGTGGGGATGGTTGAAAGGCGAAGTCTACAAAGAAAAAGTAGCCACAGGAGCCGATTTGATCGCTCGGATTATGAGCAGCGCAGACCTCATAAAAGAACGCAAAGTTACCTCAGAAGAGGTACACGTGGTGTTATCAAGAGAAGTCAAAAGTGCATAGAAGTTGGCAGCGGAATTTTTGAAAATCAACTGTGAACTTCCTCATTTGCCTTTGTTTTAAGTTTGTGTGGATTACACACTAACAGCTGTATCTCTATACTCAGTAAGAATTGGACACATGTTATATACCATTTTATTGCAATTTCTCTATATTACCACCTCCTAACATATTTACTACTCTTGCGGAAACACCCTGTGTTCCTACAATAATGAATTACTTGTCACATCCTTGTCAATTAAACGGCCTTGTCCATGAAGGTGTTGCATTTTTTCCGGCACTGTAGGTGCATCAAGACGGTAAGAAACTGAACTAAAAATGAAATTAAGCGAGGAGTTTAAATAGCCCCAGAATTGTTCTCAGTAATCCTTGAAGTACTGCCGGCCGAAGTGGCCTTGCGGTTAAAGGCGCTGCATGCTGGAACCGCAAGACCGCTACGGTCGCAGGTTCGAATCCTGCCTCGGTCATGGATGTTTGTGATATCCTTAGGTTAGTTAGCTTTAACTAGTTCTAAGTTCTAGGGGACTATGACCTCAGCAGTTGAGTCCCATAGTGCTCAGAGCCATTTGAACCAACCTTGAAGTACTTTTCGTACTCTTAAACTGGGAGAACAATTAAAGAATGCTTTAGGTGTTTTGTATTATCCTGGACGATTGACTAATGTGGTAACTACGACGCTTCAGCTGTACTCTCTCCAAGTTCTGTGCGAAGGCTAAGGATCCACGACCCTGCAATAATAAATAAATAAATAAATAAATGCCTTCTGAAATAGGACAGACTAATGCGTTTAATAACCATCACATGTCCACACCGTTCCTTCTGGACATCACCACGGCGCAAACTTCCCGATATCCGTTACTGTGGCCAAATTCGTTAAGGAAATATCTCGCACGATAGCGACTATGACATATAGTGTTCAATAATACTTTGAACCCATCCGTAGATTAGAGCCAGGAAGTTAAATCCGATTTTCTGGAGTCTTTTTAGAGAGATAAGGTGCCGTATATCGAGGCAATAAATAACGTAATCTGAACTCGACCATTTTGCGACTGGGACGCGATTTTTCGTGTTGCCGAAATCACCATAACGAGCGCGTGCACCAATAGTATAGCGTATAATCCGCTTCCTGCGGCCCCGATAAGAGAACTCGCTTTGGAGATGCCCCTATGCATCACCTGGCCGGTACGTTTCTGGGCTAGAAGTCTGGTAGCTTTGCATGAAAGTTTCCCCATCCATCGACTGGCCCACCACTTAAAAGTAGCCTCCTTCGCTTCTTCGCGTTCTTTCGACTCTAAAACTAATGGTCGCAGCCCTGCATTTGGCGAGTCCCGTCGCTCGTTTATGCTAACGAATGTCCGCGCTATCTGGCTCTGGCCCGAGCATTTGCATTGTAATGAAGTCCGGCCAGCGGCGCCAGTTGCTGATGACGTATCGCTGTCATTGTTGCGCGATATGCGTAGCCGCTCCCTAATCGTCCAATATCGCCGCGCAACGCGTTCGAAAACGGCGCATTACGCTGAAACGAAAGGCCAAATTGCGCAATTTAAAGATAATTTGTACCGATCATTTCCGCTTGATAGGCGCCCTTCAACTGTAGCCGTGGTCGCTGTTTATTTGTGTGTTCTGGTGCACCGTCATTAGCGTACGACGCACTCGGACGCGGGACTGCTCAGCGCCAAGAATTGCCTCATGTGACTGACATCGTTTTCCAGCCTACACTACTGGTACAGATCTCCCAGTCTACAATCCTGGTACAGATTTCTCGTTATAATTCCCATTCTTAATTTCTCTCAGAAGGTATAAGCCCTTTATATAGCGGTTTAGTTAAACCAATATTTCCGAAACCCTGTAAGATATCGTAATTCTATTCTCACCTAATGAATCGCGAGAAAGTACTCACTAAACGACATACAATCACCTCTCACAGCTATATTGATTATAGAGGTATCGGTATCAACTTCGCTTTTTCAGTTGAATTGTCGTAATTTCTGCAGCTAATAATGTGGTTCTAAAAGAAACAAATTCAATACCGTTTCACTTTTCAAAATTTGATTAGAGGTTCCGCACTGACTATAATTTTTAGAACTTAGCATTCATGAACATGTAACCGATTGTTGTCTTTTGTAGAGGCTTGTGATTTCATACCCAAATAAGGAAATATGTCACGTCGGATAAGGAAGAAACAGAACAATCGAGTTGCACGCATGAAAGTATCCAGATAGACCGTGTCTACCAACAACGATAATTCAGTGAATGGGGCCATTGGAAGGGCACTGGAATACTACACAATGTTTTAATAACCATTAATTAATTAAAACATTGATAAAGATACATCGATAACTGTCGCAATACGCTACCTAGATAAAATCGAATTCAGTTTCGTAATGCTCCGAACAAACTGAATCGTTTGATGTACATCATAATAAAATTCTGCTTTAATTTTATTTTGCCTCTTTATAGTGATTTTTGTTTTAGTGTGTTTCTAAACCTTCCACCCCTTTCAGTCAGTCTCCATCAACATACAACGAATATGATTTTCATGCGAACAGAATCCGCAATTTTTGAGGAATTTCGACAGTCATTTAGGTACAGTGAATTATCCATATAACTGGTCATCAGGAGAGATTGAAATTTCAAATATGTCATGTCAATAATTCTGTATTTGACGTAAGCTGCTTTTTAATGGTACTTCATTTTACCGGACTAGTTTCGAGCTATCGTGCATCGTCGGCGGTACCTTATATGTACTGCTTTTAGCGGATTCCAAAGAGAATGTTTCGTAATAATCATATGAAGAGTTGAAACAGAAAAGTTCGAAGTGCCAAAGCTCACATTTGTTAGGAGAATCATAAAACGATGTATCTCTTTTTCTACATAACCTGTTTTTATCCAGAAAATTGATAACGTATTCTGAGACCACAGAATTATGCTACAAAAAACATTATGACAAATAAGAAAATAAATAATTTGTTAAGACTGTTTTAAGAGTTGTACCAGGAAACTGATTGGTTTTAAGTAACAATAAGGAAGTTTATATTTCAAATGTCATTAATACAGAGGCACTATTTGTGATAACTCAAGTTCAGAAATGCACCTGTTTTTAACTAGAAGAACAGAAGTCAACGAAAACGATTTCATTTTTTTTATTTTTTTTAGAAAAGAGCAACATAATTAAACTCAAGAAAAAAATTTCTGTTTCTTACACAATTCCATTCTTAGGTTCAGATAGTGCAAAATTTACTATAAAATTCCTTGTGCTGTCGGGGAAGAAATGGCAACACCTTGAATAGGTATTTCTGTTTTGTGACTGACATGCATGGCTAGTCTTTCAGATGAAATACGGCATGATCTGCAAATGCCATGGTCTTTCCTTTTTTGAATACACTGAAATTTATTCATTCTTTTCTTTCACAGTAAGAATTTTTATACAGCTGTTCTGATGGGGCAGTGTGAGACACTTTGATCATACTGTATTTAGAGATATTACAAACCTGCATTGACAACAATGTTGCAACAGCATATGTAACATCAGACGTCAGTTGAATGAACTGGAATTACATAGAATAAGTAAGGCTTGTGTGAAGCTTGCATTACAAATGCCATGCTTAGGCGTCGTTCCTCTGTATTTGTAAAATCTCTGTTGCAGATCAAAGAGCTGTGTCCACTCGCCAAAAACTTTTCTGTTGTCTCCTCAAAACATCACAGGCTAAATTGTGGAGACGTCAATATGCCACTTGCGTTTTCAGTGCTTTTGTGTTCTCGGTGCTCTGTTGCATGCCCAATAGCGAAGCACTGCTTGGCGCCAAGACGGTGCGCCATCTAGTAATGAACCTTTGAAACATACTCTCCATTATTTGACGCCTGGAAAAAGTTTAGTGGCATGCAACACAGTACCGAGAAAACAATAGCACTGAAAATGCAGTTTGTGAATAATGGCACTTTGAACGTTCATAGTGATTTCTGTTGTAGCATGTTTCTAATCTTCACCTCCTTCATTTATACATGCATATATATACAAATACACTCCTGGAAATTGAAATAAGAACACCGTGAATTCATTGTCCCAGGAAGGGGAAACTTTATTGACACATTCCTGGGGTCAGATACATCACTTGATCACACTGACAGAATCACAGGCACATAGACACAGGCAACAGAGCATGCACAATGTCGGCACTAGTACAGTGTATATCCACCTTTCGCAGCAATGCAGGCTGCTATTCTCCCATGGAGACGATCGTAGAGATGCTGGATGTAGTCCTGTGGAACGGCTTGCCATGCCATTTCCACCTGGCGCCTCAGTTGGACCAGCGTTCGTGCTGGACGTGCAGACCGCGTGAGACGACGCTTCATCCAGTCCCAAACATACTCAATGGGGGACAGATCCGGAGATCTTGCTGGCCAGGGTAGTTGACTTACACCTTCTAGAGCACGTTGGGTGGCACGGGATACATGCGGACGTGCATTGTCCTGTTGGAACAGCAAGTTCCCTTGCCGGTCTAGGAATGGTAGAACGATGGGTTCGATGACGGTTTGGATGTACCGTGCACTATTCAGTGTCCCCTCGACGATCACCAGTGGTGTACGGCCAGTGTAGGAGATCGCTCCCCACACCATGATGCCGGGTGTTGGCCCTGTGTGCCTCGGTCGTATGCAGTCCTGATTGTGGCGCTCACCTGCACGGCGCCAAACACGCATACGACCATCATTGGCACCAAGGCAGAAGCGACTCTCATCGCTGAAGACGACACGTCTCCATTCGTCCCTCCATTCACGCCTGTCGCGACACCACTGGAGGCGGGCTGCACGATGTTGGGGCGTGAGCGGAAGACGGCCTAACGGTGTGCGGGACCGTAGCCCAGCTTCATGGAGACGGTTGCGAATGGTCCTCGCCGATACCCCAGGAGCAACAGTGTCCGTAATTTGCTGGGAAGTGGCGGTGCGGTCCCCTACGGCACTGCGTAGGATCCTACGGTCTTGGCGTGCATCCGTGCGTCGCTGCGGTCCGGTCCCAGGTCGACGGGCACGTGCACCTTCCGCCGACCACTGGCGACAACATCGATGTACTGTGGAGACCTCACGCCCCACGTGTTGAGCAATTCGGCGGTACGTCCACCCGACCTCCCGCATGCCCACTATACGCCCTCGCTCAAAGTCCGTCAACTGCACATACGGTTCACGTCCACGCTGTCGCGGCATGCTACCAGTGTTAAGGACTGCGATGGAGCTCCGTATGCCACGGCAAACTGGCTGACACTGACGGCGGCGGTGCACAAATGCTGCGCAGCTAGAGCCATTCGACGGCCAACACCGCGGTTCCTGGTGTGTCCGCTGTGCCGTGCGTGTGATCATTGCTTGTACAGCCCTCTCGCAGTGTCCGGAGCAAGTATGGTGGGTCTGACACACCGGTGTCAATGTGTTCTTTTTTTCCATTTCCAGGAGTGTATATGCAATCAACATAAAACTTTCAGGAGAAATTTCCACTGACAAGTAAATATCCTCGTAGAAATGTTCTTATACCGATAGTATGTATATGCATAAAGAAATCATATAATCATATTATTACACGATGATTACGAAACATGATTTTTGGCATACGCTAAAAAGTAGAACATATAAGGCACCGCCGATGACGAACAAACTCCCAAACGTAATCCGATGACATAAAGTAGCATAAAAAAGCAGCTTACGTAAGATACATGATTATTAACATCACACATTCAAAAGTTACAGAGAACCAAGTGTACAAGACACGCTTAAAATTACAAGAACCCTAATTTGGTTCATAAGTCACGTCATATTTTAGGCGTCGTTTTATACTTTACGATTAGTTTACACAATGACGCGATATAATACCCAGAAGAATTTTAGCCGTCATGCGTCACATTTATTTGAAATGCCATTGTGTCACAGCTATTGTACTGACGAAGCCACCAATTTCACCGAACCGTGCACACAGAATGACGCAATTAATATTCGCGTGTCAGTATTACAGACTTTATGAGGCTTCTCGCGTTATTCACGACGGACAGCGAAAAATTCGAGTCGCGCCTGTTGAAGCCGATGCCAGAGCGGCGGCGTAGCGGTGACTGCCGACCGCAACCGGACCCGGCAGCGGGAGTTTAAAACCCGTTGTTTGCACGCCGTGTGAGTGGCGCCACCGCAAACCAACCGAAGTTGCGTAGCGCGGTTGACCACACGCCGGCCGACACGGATTTACTGTTACAATCAGAAGCGCGCGCTTGATCGCCGCCCTGAAAACTCACTTGCACGCAATTACGCGGTGCTGTTGCACAACAACTGTCTTTTTTTTTTTCCACCGCGGCTAAATTTCACAACTGACAGTCAGTTCCGCCGGCTTCCTTTTCTGCGCCGGGATACATATTCATCCCTGCATTGCCTCCACTTTCAACTCACGTAAGCAAAATAGCGGCCGATGAGTTCTAATTATCAAATATCCCCCATCCTCCATTCTTTAAACAAAGCAACAAATGAACGTACATGTTAAATACTTGACATTAAGCATGTAACATCTTTATGGTTGAGAAACACTGCAGTATTCCACGCGTCTCGGTGTTGAATATTGTAATCCCCAAATCCTCGACAAATAACCAAAAAATATACCTATTCTAAAAAGCAGATAAAAATTCACTTGACGCATTCCTGAGAGACAATTTCCACTCATTCCAAATTAATAACGTAAGTGTAGACCAGATGTGGCTTAAATTCAAAGAAATGGTATCGGCAGCAATTGAGAGATATATACCAAATAAATTAACAAACGACGGAGCTGATCCTCCTTGGTACACAAAACGGGTTATAGCACTGTTGCAGAAACAATGAAACACACATGTCAAATTTAAACAGACGCAAAATCCCCTAGATTCGCGATCTTTTACAGAAGCGGAGTTCAATGCGAGACGCCTATAACAGTTTCTACAACGAAACTTTGCTCGAAACCTGGCAGAAAATCCAAAGAGATTCTGGTCGTATGTGAAATATGTTAGCGGCAAGAAACAATCAATGCCTTCTCTGCGCGATAGCAATGGAGATACTATCGAAGACAGTGCTGCCAAAACAGAGTTACTAAACACAGCCTTCCGAAATGCCTTCACAAAAGAAGTAAATATTTCAGAATTTGAATCAAGAACAGCTGCCAACATGAGTAATGTTGAAGTAAATATCCTCGGAGTAGTGACGCAACTCGAATCACTTAATAAAAGCAAGTCTTCTGGTCCAGATTGTACACGAGTTAGGCTCCTTTCGGAGTATGCTGATGCATTAGTTCCATACTTAACAATCATATACAACCGTTCGCTCGACGAAAGATCCGTACCCAAAGACTGAAATGTTGCACAGGTCACACCAATATTCAAGAAAGGTAGTAGGAGTAATCCACTATTGGCCCATATCGTTAACGTCGATATGCAGCAGGATTTTAGATCATATATTGTGTTCAAACATTATGAATTACCTCGAAGGAAACGGTCTATTGACACACGGTCAATATGGATTTAGAAAACATCGTTCCTGTGAAACACAACTAACTCTTTATTCACATGAAGTGCTGAGTGCTATTGACAAGGGATTTCAGATCGATTCCGTATTCATGGATTTCCGGAAGGCTTTTGTCACTGTACCACACAAGCGGCTCGTAGTGAAATTGCGTGCTTGTGGAATATCGTCTCATTTATGTGACTGTATTCGTGATTTCCTGTCAGAGAGGTCACAGTTCGAAGTAATTGACTGAAAGTGATCGAGTGAAACAGAAGTGGTCTCTGGCGTTCCCCAAGGTAGTGATATAGGCCCTTTGCTGTTCCTTATTTATATAAACGATTTTGGAGACAATCTGAGCAGCCGTCTTCGGTTGTTTGCAGATGACGCTGTCGTATATCGACTAATGAAATCATCAGAAGATCAAAACAAATTGCAAAACGATTTAGAAGATATATCGGAATGGTGCGAAAAGTGGCAGTTGACCCTAAATAACGAAAAGTGTGAGGTCATCCACGTGAGTGCTAAAAGGAACTCATTAAATTTTGGTTACACGATAAATCAGTTAAATCTGAAAGCAGTAAATTCAAGTAAATACCTAGGAATTACAATTACGAACAACTTAAATTGGAAGGAACACATAGAAAATGTTGTGGGGAAGGCTAACCAAAGACTGCGTTTTACTGGCAGTACAGAAAATGTAACAGACCTACTAAGGAGAATGGCTACAAAAAAAAATGGCTCTGAGCACTATGGGACTTAACAGCTGTGGTCATCAGTCCCCCCAGAACTTAGAATTACTTAAACCTAACCAACCTAAGGACATCACACACATCCATACCCGAGGCAGGATTCGAACCTGCGACCGTACCAGTCGCACGGTTCCGGACTGCGCGCCTAGAACCGCGAGACCACCGCGGCCGGCGAGAATGCCTACACTACGCTTGTCCGTCCTCTTTTAGAATACTGCTGCGCGGTGTGGGATCCTTACCACATAGGACTGACGGAGTACATCGAAAAAGTTCAAAGAAAGGCAGAATGTTTTGTATTATCGCGAAATATGTGAGAGAGTGTCACAGAAATGATGCAGGATATGGGCTGGAAATCACTAAAAGAAAGGCGTTTTTCGTTGTGACGGAATCTTCTCACAAAATTCCAATCACCAACTTTCTCCTCCGAATGCGAAAATATTTTGTTGACACGGACCTACATAGGGAACAACGATCACCACGATAAAATAAGGGAAATCAGAGCTCGCACGGAAAGATATAGGTGTTCATTCTTTTCGCGCGCTATACGAGATTGGAATAATAGAGAATTGTGAAGGTGGTACGATGAAACCTCTCCCAGGCACCTGAATGTGATTTGCAGAGTATCCATGTAGATGTAATGACGTCATATTTCCTGAACTCTTTGTCGTACAAAGATACAATTTTCAGGTATATACAGTGGTATACGGATATTCCGGAACATCGTCGACAAAATTTTTCTACGGTTACCTTTTACTTATTGTGCATGGTCTCCTTCGCAATACTTTCTTAAACAACTGATACACCACACCCAACGACGTTTCCACTTCCGGAAGCAGTCTTAGTACGCCATTGTTGGATTGCGCGAAGCTCCGCCTGCGAATTTTCTTTTATCTCGTTTGTCGTTGCAAATCTTCGTCCTTTCAGCGTGTCAGCACCGTAACCGTAGATCCACATCTGATCATCAGTTATAATTTTCTTTTAAACATCTCGTTTTCATTTGTGTTATCCAAAAGTTCTTCACATATTGTGAGGCGAAGGTCTTGAGTCACGAGCCGTGGGACTAACTTGGCGGCAACACGAGGCATTCCGTGTCAGGATTTCATGACATGATCCAAATGAAACGTTTCTTTCTCCTACAAATCTCTCGGGCAGTCATTCTTCTATTAGCAAGCACAATTTCGTTGACGTTCCTCACATGAACCAGTCGTAACACCGAGTACGCCTTGAGCACTCGTTGCCGTAGGCTTCCTGCATCATTTTGTGTGTCTCTGTAAAAGTTTTCTTGAGGTTCACGCAAAATTTATTGCAGATACTTTGCTCTTCTAACTCTGCTGTCTCGAAATTCGCATTCTGTGCGACACAACGTTCTACCCAATACAACTCTAAACAATAACTAACAGACATACAACAATCAAAATTCCGGCAGTTAAACATTAAACAAAGGTGTGTGCAGCAATGCCAACCACATCTCGCTCCAACACGCCATTGACGCGAAATTACAAATGTTCCGGAATTTTTTTGAACAGACCTCGTATACTCAGTTTCGAAGTGTAATAATTGTTGCTGATGAGTCTTTCCCGTCGTATGGCCGTGGTCGAAGAAAGTTTTCGGTTCCTGCCGTTTCTTCCGGCACAGCTCTGGACGAAACGTGAGGAACCGGAAACTTTCTTCGACCACGGCCATACGACGGGAAAGACTCATCAGTAACTAAGACATCCGGTCGTGAAACCCTTAACTGTGATACTTCCATTATAGTGTTACAGCTTTAACACACGATTATACTTTTTAACGAGTAGATTAGGACATGTTTTTAAATTGTTCGGTTAATAATTATGCCTGACCCCCCCCCCCCCCCCCGCGCGAAGTCATTAGATAGACTGCCTGCAACTGGGGCTAGATGACTTTTATACATTATGACCACGTTATAATGACATATAGTGGAAGATTGAGTTCTGTAACAAGTTTCAGCTAGTAATAGCGAATACTCTGTTCAAGAACCACAAGAGGAGAAGGTATACTTGGAAACGGCCGGGTGATACTGGAAGGTTTCAGTTAGATTACATCATGGTCAGACAGAGATTCCACACGTCAAGAATTTCTACAGAGTGGCTCCAGAAAAGCTCTTCCGCCGGCCGCCAACCTCCTCAGACATGATCATTATTGAGCGTATCTGTGATGCCTTGCAACGTGCTGTTCAGAAGAGATTTCCACTCCGTCGTACGCTCACGGGCTTATGAAGAGCCCTGCAAGATTCATTCCCTTCAGACATTAGTCGAGTCCATGCTTCGTCGTGTTGCGGCACTTCTGCGTGCTCTCGGGGGCGCTACACTATGTTAGGCAGATTTATTAGTGTTTTTTTTTTTTTTTTTTTTTTTTTTTTTTTTTTTTTTTTTTTTTTTTTTTTTTGCTCTTCGTTGTAAGTTACCGCTGCTTGGGCGTCCTCTGTCGAATTTAGCTCGCTCTTCGAATATTGCTCCTCCTGGCGTATGTAGGCTTACACATAATGGTGATACTGCTTGCCCGCGAGCCCGCGGAGTTAAAATTCAGATATTTTTCTTTCAAAAATTCAGTCTTGATCACACCACGTATCCTTCAAGAACATAGGTGACCGGTTTCGGTTATGTCACATGACTATCGTCAGACCCATGGCAACCTTCGAAGATGGTGGGTGGAGCACTCTTCTCAGCTGCTGTGATGTCACAACCAGTTGCCATGGGTCTGACGATAGTCATGTGATATAACCGAAACCGGTCACCTATGTTCTTGAAGCATACGTGGTGTGATCAAAACTGAATTTTTGAAAGAATTTTTAAAAATTTTTGATCGCTGTTCCAAAAATGTTTATTAAAATTGTTTAAAATTCAGATGTCCAGTCGATAAAATTAACAGCCGCTACACTGCTCCGTGTTTGTTAAAGTTATGGAAAGACGCTCCGAACTGATTCACCTCCCCAGTATTACAAGCTCATCACTGCGGTCGCACACCTGCTAATTCGATACAATCAATACGGCATTCTTCGAGAACTATGCGTGACAGAGATCTTCCTAATAACGTGACTAAGCAGAATATATAGAGAGGGTGTATTTTTCTCAAGATTCTTGTGTACATGGTGTATTTTCATAAGAAGTAGTTTGTTGAGAATTGAGGGTCAGCGAATTCGTGCACTCAAGTACTTGTGTGTGTGCGGTGCAGGTTCCTGAGCGTGAAGAAGTGGTTGCTGCGGAAGAAGCACCAGATCGAGCTGGCGCGCAAGCGCGGCTGGAAGGGCTACTGGGTGTGCCTGAAGGGCACCACGCTGCTCTTCTACCCGTGCGACTCGCGGGAGGGCCGCAGCGTCGAGGCGGCGCCCAAGCACCTCATCATCGTCGACGGCGCCATCATGCAGCCCATCCCGGAGCACCCCAAGCGCGACCACGTCTTCTGCCTCAGCACCGCCTTCGGCGACGCCTACCTCTTCCAGGTGGGTCTCCCCCCTCTGCCGGAGGCGGACCTAGCCGCCAGTTCAGTAACCTTTCGTTTAACTTGCCACACGAGGTCGCGCAGGAGGCATCGAAGCATTGATGTGAATAGAAGATTGGTACTGTGAGTGTTACGCACGAGTTGTGAAACATGTGATACGGTTACCACAATATGTGGTAAAATCCCATTGTCAGGTGTTCTAAAACAAGGAAACATTTCAGTACATCGCAATACTACACGTATAGACACTCATATAACATTATTAATATCGTCCTGCAGTGTAACATACCTTAAATTTTCTATCCCATTAGGCACTGCCAAAAGTAACAACTCGACACTGAACAGGCATCGTCGAACATAAAACTCTGGAGGCACAGTTGTAAATAAGGGCTGCCGCTTTCACGTACAAATACTGTACTTTCCCGCAACGCATATGACAACCCCCTGCCGGCGGGTGTGGCCGTGCGGTTCTAGGCGCTACAGTCTGGAACCGCGTGACCTCTACGGTCGCAAGTTCGAATCCTGCCTCGGGCATGGATGGGTGTGATGTCCTTAGGTTAGTTAGGTTTAAGTTCTAGGGGACTGATGACCTCTGAAGTTAAGTCCCATAGTGCTCAGAGCCATTTGAATTTGACAACCATTTGCTATAAAATTTATTAAAGTTACACAGGGTGTTCGGAAATTCCCGTTAAAACCTTTTAAACTTGTAGAGGGGAGTACGTAGATTATACACACATCAAAAAAGTTTTGCATCACCCCAGTTCCCAGAACTCCTGAAGATAGACGTTGACTTTGGATATTGGACCAGAGACACAGTCCCTTTGACCAGAAATGTCACTAATCCCGCCCAAAGATGAAAACAACCATGCATGAGCAGCGCCTATCAGACGGAGGGGGTCCGACAGCCGATCAGTTCCTGTCATTCCACCAGGAAGGAGGTACACGGCTCGTGTTGTCTGTACTTCAGTCACGCCTAGCCAGTCAATAACGCGGTTCGATCGCGTCCGCATTGTTAATTTGTGCAGGAAGGGCTTTCAGCAAGGGAATTGTCCAGGTGTCTCGGAGTGAACCAAAGCGATGTTGTTCGGACATGGAGGAGATACAGAGAGACAGGATCTGTCAATGACATGCCTCGCTCAGGCCGGCCAAGGGCTACTGCTGCAGTGGATTGCCGCTACCTACGGATTATGGTTCAGAGGAATCCTGACAGCAACGCCAACATGTTGAATAATGCTTTTTGTGCAGCCACAGGACGTAGTGTTACGACTCAAACCGTGCGCAGTAGGCTGCATGATGCGCAACTTCACTTCAGACGTCCATGGGGAGGTCCATCTTTGCAACCACGATACCATGCAGCGCGGTACAGATGGGCCCAACAACATGCCGAATGGACCGCTCAGGCCTGCCATCACGTTCTTTTCATCGATGAGTATCGCATATGTCTTCAACCAGACAATAGTCGAAAAGGTGTTTGGAGGCAACGCAGTCAGGCTGAACGCCTTAGACACAGTGTCTAGTGAGTGCAGCAAGGTGGAGGTTCCCTGCTGTTTTGGAGTGGCATTATGAGGGGCCGGCATACACCGCTGGTGGTCATGGAAGGCACCGGCTGTACGATACGTGAATGCCATCCTCCGAGCGATAGTGCAGCCATATCGGCAGCTTATTGTCGAGGCATTCGTCTTCACAGACAATTCGCGCCCTCATCGTGCACTTTTTCAGGATAACGACATCGCTCGACTAGAGTGGCCAGCATATTCTCCAGACATGAATCCTATCGAATACGCCTGGGATGGATTGAAAAGAGCTGTTTATGGACGACGTGACCCACCAACCACATTGAGGGATCTACGCCGAATCTCCGGTGAGGAGTGAGACAATGTGGACCAACAGTTCCTTGATGAACTCGGAGATAGTATGCCACAACGAATACAGGAATGTATCAATGTAAGAGGACCGAATTAGAGGTATCGGTGTGTACAACAATCTGGACCACCACCTCTGAAGGTCTCGCTGTGATACAACAAGTGGTTTTCATGAGCAATAAAAATGGCGGAAATGATGTTCATGTTGATCTCTATTACAATTTTCTGTACAGGTTCAAGGACTCTCGGAACCGAGGGGACGCAAAACTTATTAATCGGAGCCCATGTCCGGAACGTACTGTTTCCGTGCTACAACCATTTGAAAACACATTGTTAATGCGACCACTTTTACAGCTAACAGATTAGGCGTGGCCCAGTACATCTCTTATTTTACAGTTCTACTCATTAATAGGCAAAGAAACTGCTCATGTACTCGATGGCCTCCTCCATTTCGGGTGTGCTGCGTCTCCCTGGAGCACGCCAGCAGATGATGAAGATACTCTTTCTCGAAACCGCTGTGTAATTGTGGCGAAAAGGCTACGCGACAGAGTTCGACGTTGTGGAGAACGATCTAGAGAAAGGCAACAGAACAGCTCTTCCATAACAGTGAGCTTCGCCATTCAGAAAGATCACACCCGTGTATCCTGCAAACTTGTACTCAACCACGCTGCTCTGACACTCACAGACACATGGATGAGGCTCAGATTAGGTAAGAGAGGTGGGATGGACATTAAATAACCTCAACCAATCCGACATACCAATCTACCCTCTACAAGTCGTACTAGTTTACGATGGGACTTTCCGAACATCCTATATGTCGAGCCCTGCCCATTCGTCGCGTACAGGGTCGCAAGCGATGAGCGGCGTGCAACATAAATCCGAGCCCTTGCTATACACAATGTTCAAACAAGCAATGGATATGGATCACTACAGTCTGACATCGTAGCACTCTCTGCTAGGCTGTGTTAATACTCTGCGAATCCTGTCCACTAACGTACCGCCGAGGCTGGCAGGAGCGGCGTTCATATTCACTTCTTGCAGAGGTCTCTCCTGTCGTGGCGCGGTCCTAGTCAGTGGATATTGGCTGACTTCGCCTCACCGCCTTCTCTTCTCTTGCGTTCTTCTTGGTTCCGGCGCTTGTGATTACGTCAGAACACTATATGTCAAATCCTAAAAAAATCATAGGTTTTATGATATCCAACTTATTCGAATTATCGGCGTTAGGTTTAACGTTCTCTGTTCGTTGTTCTATATGAATGTACACGTTGAAACGTGGGTATAGTATTGGATTTTATAATATTTTATGACGTAACACATAATATTTGTAGATTTCATGATAGTATCGTCGAGGGGACTGTAACATGTGCATTGCAAGAAAATTCTATCTTTGGTAGGTGAAAACGACTGAATTTACTTTACAGCTGTGTCTTGAGCGTATAACACTGCAACGAGATGTTCTACCAGAAGTTTTACATTTTACGATATATATTTGCTGCTGGGTTTTTACTTTTGACGTGCCTAATGGTTCAGAAGCTGAAAGTTATGTTATACTACAGATCGATGTTAATATTTTTATATGGGTGTCAGCACGGGTAGTATTGCTATCAACTGACTGATTCCTTGTTTTATAGCACTTGATAATGGGATTTTACCACATGTTGTGGTAAAAATGTCACATGTTTAACAACTTTTGCTTAAAATTCTCAGTGCCGACTTGTTGTACCATGACTTCACAACAGATGCTACTAGAGTTACCATTTCACACAATACTTTGTATCAAATTCTTCAAATGAAGTAATTTCCCGCTTGATTGTAACTGTTTTGTTATGCTATTCCAATTTCGGTATACGTTCCATTGTCAATACCAAGATTCGATACCTTATTAAGGCATAGAAACAGGTTAAAAATAACGTTCTTGTAGGGCTGTGTCATCCCTGATGGTAAATAGAACAACAGCTGTTATCAACGATACGAGTAACATGATATGTAAATTTGTGTTAAACCGATCCGATTGTCCATAGGCACGAATAACTTATACGTGCATGCTCCTATCACCTCCCGCGTAAGTTAACGATCATGTGGAAACACCCTAATTGCACGTTGTCATTCCAACTTACGAGTAAGTCACGAAAGTTATATGGCGTTTAAGCTTCTTTCCCGAAGTCGCCTCCTGCACCATCACCTACCACCTTCAGCAACTGCTGCTAGGTGTACCTGCTCTCATTCTGCTTCAATTCGTTTGACAGCACAGGTCTTGAATCGTTTGTTTACCTACATGAAAAGTTAGCGTAGAGGTAAAATAATAGACTTTGTCTTCAACTAAGTTAATAAATACTTTCTGAAGTGGCAAACTGCTCTGGAGCCCTGCAATAGGAATCTCATTCGAGCATTCAGTTACTCCTTATAATCACTGATTTATGATAAAGTAATACAGCATCATTTGAGGCGACGAAATGTATTCTAAGAGTATTGTAACTCAGAGTACGGACTTGCTGAGGTTCATATTCCTGCAGAACAGTCAGTATCCGAAGGATTTTTTATATCAGTGTAATGATAATAAGAATAATTTTTTCCTTTAGTCACTGTGTGTAAATACTACGGTGCAGGGGAAATAGAAAATTTATTTAGAGCAAAGCACTCCAAACATAGCATCATGGTGACACCTCTCTAATTTACACAGTTTCACGAAGCATCCTTCCACTAACATTAATAAAAGAGTTTTTATTATAACAAATAACATTTTAAAGAAATATCAATTTTTGTTTTTCTAATTACAGTATAAATATACATTATATACCTTTTCACAGATACAAAACTTTTCAATACTATAATCAGTTCAATGAGACACATGGATTTGCGAGCTTTACAAATCTGTCTTATATTAGCTTGGATGTAGGACAAATTCAAACGCATTTCCTGATATAACTTTCGCAAACTTCCACGTTTATCTGGTTTTATTTCAGTCATAATAGAAAATGCATTTTTAACGCGAATATATTGTAGAAAATTACAACAAAAGATGAGTGCTCTTTTACTTAGGTGAGGGTAATCTTGTTGAACAGAAATCCAAAAATTGCGTAAATCTGATTCTTGGTACGTGAGTTTTAAAGAGCGGTTGTTAGACAGGTCCACCAGTTCCTGCTCTCCACCAACTTGAAATTTACAAGTACTGGGAAGCGAGAAAGAATTTCTTATCCAGTCATAACGGGTTTCTATCTAGTCTTGGGAAATTTCCATTCAATCTCTCTTTCAATTGCACTCAATGGTCATGAATGAATGGTTGTATTTTGTCACTAACTGCACATATTCATATAAAAAAGTTCTTATTCTTAACATGTTTCTACGCCGTGATACGAGGTGCATTCAAGTTCTAAGGTCTCCGATTTTTTTTTTCTAATTAACTATTCACACGAAATCGATGAAACTGGCGTTACTTCTCGACATAATCGCCCTGCAGACGTACACATTTTTCACAACGCTGACGCCATGATTCCATGGCACCGGCGAAGGCTTCTTTAGGAGTCTGTTTTGACCACTGGAAAATCGCTGAGGCAACAGCAGCACGGCTGGTGAATGTGCGGCCACAGAGAGTGTCTTTCATTGTTGGAAAAAGCCAAAAGTCACTAGGAGCCAGGTCAGGTGACTAGGGAGCATGAGGAATCACTTCAAAGTTGGTATCACGAAGAAACTGTTGCGTAACGTTAGCTCGATGTGCGGGTGCATTGTCTTGGTGAAACAGAACACGCGCAGCCCTTCCCGGTGGTTTTTGTTGCAGTGCAGGAAGGAATTTGTTCTTCAAAACATTTTCGTAGGATGCACCTGTTACCGTAGTGCCCTTTGGAACGCAATGGGTAAGAATTCGCCCTCTCGCTGTCCCAGAACATGGACACCATCATTTTTTCAGCACTGACGGTTACCCGAAATCTTTTTGGTGGCGGTGAATCTGTGTGCTTCCATTGAGCTGACTGGCACTTTGTTTCTGGATTGAAAAATGGCATCCGTCTCATCCATTGTCACAACCGACGAAAAAAGAGTCCCATTCATGCTGTCGTTGCACGTCAACATTGCTTGGCAACATGCCACATGGGCAGCCATGTGGTCGTCCGTCAGCATTCGTGGCACCCACCTGGATGTCACTTTTCGCATTTTCAGGTCGTCATGCAGGATTGTGTGCACAGAACCCACAGAAATGCCAACTCTGGAGGTGATCTGTTCAACAGTCATTCGGCGATCCACCAAAACAATTCTCTGCACTTTCTCGATCATGTCGTCAGACCGGCTTGTGCGAGCCCGAGGTTGTTTCAGTTTGTTGTCACACGATGTTCTGCCTTCATTAAACTGTCGCACCCACGAACGCACTTTCGACGCATCCATAACTCCATCACCACATGTCTCTTTCAACTGTCGATGAATTTCAATTGGTTTCACACCACGCAAATTCAGAAAACGAGTGAGGAAAACGTCGCCATTTTAAGTATTTAAAACAGTTCTCATTCTCGCCGCTGGCGGTAAAATTCCATCTGCTGTACGGTGCTGCCATCTCTGGGACGTGTTGACAATGAACGCAGCCTCATTTTAAAACAATGCGCATGTTTCTATCTCTTTCCAGTCCGGAGAAAAAAAATCGGAGGCCTTAGCACTTGAATGCACCTCGTATGACATGGAATATTACACTTGCTAATGGGTCATAATCTCAGATTTCATTAACGTTGTGATGACAGTAACTAAGCAGAAAATGACGACATTTAAAGAATTTATGGAGGTATTACAAGACGATAAATGGACTTTATGAAGTTAGTTTCTGATGATGGATCGTTTCCCGGCAGTGAAGCTTTCGTAACTAGTGGATGCTTGATACTTGGCGACGTGAAGAAGTATTTAGTGTGTGCTCAGTTAATCGCATTGCAACTAACACTTTTTAAACCTAAGTTTTCGTGTAGAAGTTCTCCTTTAGTTTAGTTTTATTTTGGAAATCAGCACATTTTTAATCATTAAATTTCAAAGGATCGTAGAATAGCAAAACAACATTTACGACTTTAGTTCCTTAGTTGTTATTAGTCTTCATATGCAGTGCATGGCAATTTTTATTATGTATTACATAGTTGCAAGTTATTTTGAACCATCATCTAGTGTCATATTTGGATATCACCTCAACAGCTGACGGTCAATACTTAATTAAAAGTATTTTATAGCTTCCTAAGTAGCTAATGAACTAAATACACGTAGAAGAATAAAAAATAAGACAGATGACTACTTATGACCAACGATACTTAAGATAAAATAACGATAATAAATAAAAAATTGCCAGTAATATTGTTACTCTGTTATACCCGTAAAAAGTACGGGTAATGTGCTATTTTAAGGAGTGTTTTGATATGACGCCAAGTCTCCATTAGCTATCAGCTATCATTCTTAACTTATTCAAGGCCGTATGGTTAATCTCATTTTTAATTTAGTTTTCTTATATTTTACTGTCCTCCTTTACTTTCTTTTTAAACAGTAAATCTGATGATAACTGGCAATAGGCGAAACCTGTAATGATGACATTTGTGCAACCTGAGATCGAAATATAGAACAAAAAATTTCCGAATCACTTTGCAGCTTAGCTCTCGTTTCGCGTACACAAATAATTTCTAGAAATGAAAGAAGCAATCAGCAACAGAAAAAAATACTCACCCAAAAGAACTTATATTAATCACAATGCAGTCGAATATAGGACATATACAGTTCCTGTTATTCAGATGACTCCAATGATGTACCAATCAGATGACGAACAACAGCTGAATAATGTTCAAGTAAATTGCTCTTTGAAACTTCTTGACATACTAAAACTGTGTGCTGGACTGGAACTCAAATCTGAACACGTACGCTGCAGAATGAAAATCTATTCTGAGCACGTGGAATTTGTTGGTGAATATTATACTTTGTCGGGTTGCAACAGAAATTCCGAAAGGGAAATGAATAATACTATTCTCTTTTGTATCCACTTGTGAACGTTTCCGTACTATGCTCGCCGTTTCTTCTCTCTGTCAACTGCAAATGCGATTTTTTTTTTTATTTCCCTTGAGCAAAAATAATTTTCACTCCCTTTACCCAGAGTTTTCACTGAAGTTACAGCGTCATTAGTGTTTTTTTTTATATTTTCTTTTTACTAAACAACCAGAAATGCCCTTTAGTATCTCTACATATACAAATTTGAGCTCTTCAGAAAGTATTCACAAACTTGGAAATAGACAAGATTTTTTTATATATATGTTCTTCGCACATGCGGTACTTTTTGTGGTTTTCTGTGTTTTGCATTACACTTGTTTTCCTTTCATAGTTCGTTCTCTGCAGCTGTAGATAGCCATGCAGGAATATACGATAATGTACGAATGGATATGTTATTATTAACATTATTGTGTGTGTGTGTGTGTGTGTGTGTGTGTGTGTGTGTGTGTGTGTGTGTGTGTGTTTTGGTCAGTGTCGTTTGACAGTTCTCTAAGGGCAGAGAATCAGAATCAAGTTCCGTTGCAAGGAGCTGTGTATTCGTTTATTATTTCTTTTCCTTCAACTTCGAATGTAGAATGACAGCTGTTACTTTTTAGAGCCCTTCTACGTTCTGTGTACCTAATATTAAAATGTCTGCTTGTCTGTCCAATACAAATTGAATTGCAGTCTTGTCGTGCCAGCTGGTAAATACGAGTTGTGTTGTGTTGGCCTGCATTGGATACGCCTTGTTTTCTCAGAAGTGAGTTATTTGTTCCGTAAATTATTTTTAATCCTTGCATTTGCGTGGGATGCCTATCCTATGGGCTGTTTTTTGTTTTGTTTTCTTTTCTATAAAAACTCTTGTCTGTTTTCAGAATTGTGTGTACATTTTTAAATACTCAAATTTATTTATGTGCAGATATTAAAGGGCATTTTCTCGTTTTTGATAAAAAGAAAATAAAAACCCACTAATGATGCTGTAACTTCAGTGAGACATGTCTTGGAAAAATAAGGAAAGGCGGAGCCCATAAAAAAACAAATTTATTTGTAAGCTAACACGGACACAAGACTTCAATCTGAAGCGATAACTTCTAGAAAGCTAAGCAGGGAGACACAAATAGTGAAACACAGAAGCAAAGGTAATTTCGTGTGTGTTATAAGAAAATGGAACAGGACTGATACTGTTCATTTTATGTAATAACGACAAAAGACAGAGTCAGTAGTAATCTCGTTGTTCGCATATCATAGGGTTATGTAAGAGGAAGTACTGTTCCAGAAAAGGCTTAGTAACAGCCAGTTAGAATATCGCGTTCGCTTGTTCCACACTACTTTTTAGCCGGTATCTTGTTATTAAACTGTTTCATGTTAGAATCACGTGGTAATAGCCAGAATGAACGCTCTGTTACTTACACTGTGTAGTCGTTTAAATATCGTCGCACAAAATAGTTGTAGTAATGCTGAGAATTGTCGTACGACAAATTTGACATTTGCGTGCTCTCAGACAACCACTAACTCGGCTTACTGGTGCAGTAGTCCAATAGATCGGCGTTTTGAAACCGTACTTGTCGTAGACAGATATTACAACTTCCCCGGACACGTATCGCTTAGGACTTCGGCTAGACATCGGTTACCATCATAATGTGTATTCCCAGTTCTGATCACGTGCGCCAACTACGTACTCTGTTCTCTCGGGACAGAGCAGGCTTCTACATAGATTATAGCGCACTGTTATCAGACACGTCGTCATCACGTAATCGTTTTCCAGCGCAACACCGAAACGAGTGGTCATGAATGATTTAAAATTAAATACTAGGTATACATAATATCACAGATTAAGGTTATTTGGGAGGCTGGTATTAAGTCATTGCGGCGTAAAATTTGCGTTAAGTGCAAGGTTTCTGTGTTACTAAGTTTCACATTTCACCCGAATAATCAGTGAAACAAATTCAGTGAAACCTGTTCTTTCTAGATTATTGTCAAAATATTTCTCGAGAGGAGCATGCTATTTGTGAATACGGGGTTTTATGTTCTGCTTTTATTCTCTTTCATGCCGTTCTCCCCCATAACAACGAAACTGCAATGTTGGAAATCAATCGTCGCAGTTGTTCACACAATCAAGGTTTACGTTTGGCACTCCTTAGCAGTCTGGAGCAAAATAAGGACCATTCATCTTGTTTAAGAGTTTATCTAGGCTATAATGAGGGATTCCAGTACTATCTATACTTTTGTTTTCCTTAATCGGAGTTGATGCGAATGTGCCACGACAGTATTCTCTTGTATATACCTCGCCTTTTTGGTACAAATTACAGATTGTAGTTAATTCTTTATTCTTTTCTCTGAATCTTTCGTCGGTTCTTGGTAGAACTATAATAAATGAAAAGCACTAGTTTGTTTTTGTCTGCAGTATTACTTTTATTGTGTTAACCGGTTTTCGCCTTACAAGACCATCTTTTACTGACTTCTCACCAAAGAAGTTACGAAGTTTTTAAACAACATTCGAAGAGGTGTTAGACGTCTAGATTGAAGCAGAAACGTACAGTAAATAAGATCTTTGACAATTTGGTGGTACAGCAACGTAAAATGTAAAACATTCAACAGTAAATAAATAAAAATGGAGTAAACGGGGAAAACTTTGACACAAAACAGGAACAGCAAGCCTACATAACAGTTTATATTAATAAACAAGACTAATAAAATAAAATAAATTTAGTACTAACAAGGCTGCTCCAGGGGGATACAGCATGGAGAGTGATACACCAACCAATTCAAAGAAGAAAGACTTATCAGTGTAACTACAGAATATATAAGGAACTTAAGCAATAAGATAAACCGAAATGATTAAATGCAGGGAAATGGAGTAGTGTGAGGGAACGTACAGTAAATGCAATCTTTGAGAGTGTGGTGGTACTGCATTTTAAAAGGTAAAAATGGCTGAACAGCTCACAAATATAAAAGGTGCAAACAGGAAAAACATTAAAATTATTCTCAAAACTGTAACTACGTAATAGTTTGCATTGAATAAATTAACCAAGTAAAATAAAAACAGTACTTGGTGAGACAACTACAAGAGGTATTAAACAAGGAAAGTAATACAAGTAGCTTACAGTACAGATCTAATTCTAAATGACCAGACACAGCTCAACACTTCCTCTCTTCTAAACTTCACATGATCCTCTCTGTTTTTTATTACTTCCACACTGTCTGTTCATACATATTACCATTTCCCTGTATTCATTAAGTTCTTTTAGTTAACTGGAATTGTCTATGTAATCCATTTAGACTGTTAAGGCTTTCTTTTAACTGGTTCTTGTATTCTGTTGATACATTGATAATGCTTTCTTCTTTTAATTGGTTGGTGTATCACTCTCTATGTTGTATTCCTCCTGAAGTAGCGTTGTCAGTACTAATTTTATTGGTTTTATTTACTAATATAAACTGTTATCTAGGCTTGCTGTTCCTGTTTCGTGTCAAAGTTTTTTCTATTTACTCCGTTTCTATTTATTACTGTTCACTTTTTTACATTTAACATTGCTTTACCAACATATTTTCAAAGACGTTATTTACTGTACATTCCTGCTTCAATCTAGACGTGAAACTTCTCTTCCAATGTTGTTCACAGGCATTGTAACTTCTTTGGTGACAATACTCAGCAAAATTTTGAAGATGGCCTTGTAAGCCGAAAACCAGTTAACACAATAAAAGCGACACTGTACAACAAAAGCAAATTAGCGCTTTTCATTTGTTAAAATGTGCGTAAAATACTAAATAATTTTAAAAAAGTAGTTTACGACATCGTAATCTCTACTTCTGCAAGAGAGAGAGAGAGAGAGAGAGAGCAGCTTTTCCCCATCTCTTTGTTAGCTGCGCATTGTATACATGATTTAAACTACTTTTTACTGTCCGCTATTTGTCACCGATATTGTTATATCTGTCCATTTATGGGCTACGCATTTCCAGCGATGGGTGCTCATGTATTGGCTCTGCACACATTAAATTTCATAGAGCTATAAAAATAACAAATCTAATATTACAGTAATATTTTTGCATTAATATCTCTGATTCGGATAGCTGTTGGGCATTGTCAGTGCTTGGAATTAATGCGTAATTCTCCCACGTATGTTACGCCATAAACGCTGAACATATCTTTGAGTACACATTTGTGACTGTGTGTACCGCGTTGTTAGCATTCGTTCGGGTTGCACAGTATAGTGCAGTCCTGTATATCCGTACAATCTCGGCTCCCGCAATGTATCTTCCCTGCACAAAAGAAATAAAAGGTCACTTTTTCGAAACCCCGTCGTTTTCCTCCATTGCGTCGCAAAGGTTTGAAATTTGGCTCTAATGTGCCTACAAATTTCATCTGTAATGATACAAAACCGTGGCGCGATGCTTCATACAGCAAGGTGTCGACACATGCGAAAAAAAGGCCAGAGTTCAGAAGTTCATGAGAGATGTAGGCTGTGTTAATGGGGTGATATTGGCACCAAATTTGACCACAGTTCTGCCCAACACCATCGTGCACACTTCACCCTATGGAAAAGCCGTCACATCCACACATCTCCTCAACGCACATCTCACCCCTACTATTGACACCTATGCAACTGAGATCCGAACCCACGACGCCCAGCGTTGAAAACACGTAGTTTTCTTATAGGTGGTCGAGGAAAACATTTTAGGCACACCGCCGCTGAGAATCGACAAAAATGGCTCTGAGCACTATGGGACCTTACTTCTGAGGTCATCAGTCCCCTAGAACTTAGAACTACTTAAACCTAACTAACCTAAGGACATCACACACATCCATGCCCAAGGCAGGATTCAAACCTGCGACCGTAGCGGGCGCGCGGTTCCAGACTGTAGCGCCTGGAACCGCTCGGCCACCCTGGCCGGCTGAGAATCGACACGAAAAGTTCTCAGGAGGTGGCATAAATGGGACCAATGAAACCACCCCTTCTACTGGGCGAACATTTCTCGATCAAAAACGAGAGTATACAGTGGGATGTGCAAGAGAACGACGTTCTTGACAACATTTGATCCTCTGATAGCCCCCAGACGATTCAATCCTTCTCTAAGACCATCGTGGGGCCCCAATCCCATTGAACACTATCTGTCCACTTTGGAGTGTAGCACGGCAACATTTTTGCAGCCACTAGAGACCGTTCAATACCATTCGACAAAATTCGAGCATGATCAGAACTAATAAAAGCTGTTAATACTTTTTCAACCGTCCTGCTTCTTTCGCTTCCCCTGTGGCGAGATCACAAGGGTTGTGGCGGGGACCTTGACATGCACACAAATAAGACGGCAAAGGGTACCTTTAAGGTGCCCCTCCCCCGCCCCCCCCCCCCCCCCCCCTCTCGCAGTTCGTTGAGCGCTTTAAAAATGTACCTGTGCAGAGACAATCCTTGGCCGATTCCTAGGTTCCTGCGGGCAGGCAACCTCTTCACACCCTCCAACCGAGTGGCACTACACAGCAACTCTAGCACCTGCTTACGTATATGCAGACTCAGCGCTCTGCTTAGCACGAAGACCATGCTCTATCTAGTAATGACTGAAACCTTTTCTCCTTGATTTGGCACGTGAAACAAGTCTAGAGATCTGTTACAGAGTACCGGGAAGACAACAGCACTTAAAAGCGTCTTGTGAACAAATGGCACTTAGAATGTTTGACATTTCCACTCTTCAAATAAATACCTGCACTTAACGCTGTAGAACTATACAAAATTGAATAAGCGATAAGATCGATTGTGGGAAAGACAAAATGCGGACAGATCTACTAGAAGAGTTCTGGGACAATGTATTGCACCTATGCAGGAGACTGACTACATAATTCTCATGCTAACCATTCTTGAGTAGTGCGCGAGTATTTGGGATGCCGAACAGGATCAATTAAAGGAAGTTGTGATGCTAAATGCGTTACCATTGTGTTCGATCTGAAGGATAATGCGTTCTGTGTGCTTACAATGTTATGTCTGTAGGGAAGATCTTTTCGGCAAACAACGTTGAGGAAACGTAGAGAACCAATATTTGTTGCCATCTACAGTACGACTTTCCTGACTCTGGTGCTCACATTAGACCATAAGGAAAAAACAAGGGAGACAAGAGGTCGACCAGAGGCATACAACCAATTACACTGCCCGAGGAAATAAGTGAATCACTCAAAAGAGGTGATCAGATGTCTAACTTCGTACTAGTACACATCGTCAGTGTGCATGTTAATGATCAGGGTTGCAATTCTCTGTACAGATAGCGCGATAACCATAGTCCATTAGAGTTCTCCGTGTTTAATGTTGTTACGAGGCTTGGTAATGTGTATAAAGAGCGTGAATTATGTGAGACAGTGTTATTAGCACCTGAGTGTTTGAAAGGGGTGTCCTTCTGGGTCTCCATATGAGCAGCTGGTCGAAACGTGCGATGTCCAGATTTGTGCGCCACTCGCCTATTACAGCGACCCGATGATGGACTACTGGGCACACGATGGCAGGTATACACTACACGGTTCTGGTCGATCTTTTCTGACATCACAAGGGAGCATAGCCATATAGTGCACCACACACATCGTATTCCTTCACACATGTGCCTGCAACCAGAGAGCAAGTAATGGACTCCTTGGAGCACTTATTGATGAAACCACTCATGATGGTATCAGTAACACTCGTAACTCACATGGGTGGTCTCACAAAATGTCAAATACCTTTGTGGAGATATTTTTAATGTATTTGTTGATATGATAGACAGCCAGCTGATTAGGCGCGAAATGGAATTCGATGAACTTTTTCACACGTGTGTTGGACAGTGTCTCTAAAAAGCGCGTAGATCGCGTCACTTCGCTCTTTTCCGTTCTGAATGCACAGTGGGCACGTAAAAATGCCTCGAAAATAGGATCTCCTACCAAGTATAAGGGCCTAGTGAGAGATTTAGCCTGATTTCACGCAGACCACATGTCTTAATTGTCATGAATTTCCTTTTTAGTGACATTTTTCGGCCGCATACTGCAGGGGCAATGAAGCGTTTTCGATGGGAAGTGCTTGATCACCTATCCTACAGCCTACACTTGACTCTCTTTGAGTTCCATGTCTGCTCACATGAACTGCTCACATACCTTACCCATTTAGGCTTTTGCCTAAGGGGATAGTTTGAAAGGTAGTTCCACGGCTATGAAGACATTTGGCACAGACTACATGTTACAGACCAGCATATTGAATTAGCGGAAAGCGCAGGCGGCTGCCTTTCATGACGAGGTATTTGAAAGCTGGTACAGTGCTACGACTAATCACGAAGTCGGACCGGCGACTATGTAGAGAAGTAGCTGGAAGGCTTAGCTAGGTAGATACAGCTGTTGCAAATAAAACAAGTTTTGATTTTCATAGTGGTATCCATTTAGCGACCTTACTTTCTGAATATCCGCCGTACACTTTATTGAAAATGAGCTTGCAGCACTGCTGAAAGAGATTCCTTGTGTATTCTCCCAGCATGATGAGGCCTCTGTACATTCTAGTCGTTAGGTGACACCTTATCTAAAGCTAACATTCCTCGGAAGATGGATCAGCAGAAATGATCACGCCTCTTGTCCGCCAAGATTTCCATACCTTACCCATTTAGGCTTTTGCCTAAGGGGATAGTTTGAAAGGTAGTTCCACAAAGAAAAAGTAAACGAAAGAGATGACTCCCAGCATTTTCAGTGTGCAGCGGAGTGTGCGCTGACCTGGAATTTCCGGACCGAAACTCGAACCTGGGACCTTTGCTTTTTGGGGGCAAGTACTGTACTGACTGGGCTATCCAGGCACGACTCACGGCATGCCCTCTTAGTTTTACTCCCGCCAGTGCCTCAAGACGACTTGATCGCTCCAATTACGAATAGTGATACACAAAAGAATGCCGAGACGAACATAGAATAGCTACACTTGGAAAGTACACTGAATTCGGAGGTGGAATTTAACTCTAAACTTAACCACTTGCGTTTGCTTAATACCTGACGTGAATATTTGTTTAGGTGACATTCTAACAGCTGTACCTCTGTAATTAATGAAAACTGAACAGAGGCTACACACACTGTTTTATTGAAATAAGCCTGTACTACCACCTTCTGAAATACTTACCGTTCCTCTTGAAGCACGCTGTATACAATTGCCTGTCAGTGTTTGTGTACCTCTTGCTACTTCAACGACATCCATTTTGCCCCAAATTATTAGGCAATTCGTGACAATACACCTTTAAAAACTTCGTTTCACAACGTAGTCAAGCTATTTCTCTACCGTTCCACTCTCCAACAGCGCGAGAAAAACGGACATTTAAGTCTTTTCGTGGGCACTCTGATTTCTCTAGTTTCTCTTATTTTACTATGATGATCATTTCTCCCTATGTAGGTGGGCGCTATCAAAATATTTTCACACTCTGAGGAGAAAGTTGGAGATTGAAATGTCATGAGAAGATCCTGCCGCAATGAAAAACGCCTATGATTCAGTGATAGCCACTCCAATTCGTGGTACTCTCGACCCTATTTCGCTATAAGACAAAACGAAGTGCCGTTCTTTGAACTTTTTCGATGCCCGCCGCCTGTGTGATACGGATCCCACACCTTACAGCAGTACTCCACAAGAGGGCGGACAAACGTAGCGAAAAATCCTCTTTAGTAGCCCTGTTACATTTTGTGAGTGTTCTGCCAATAAATCGCAGTCTCTGGTTTGCTTTCCCCCAACATGATCTGTGTGATTATTCCCGTTTCAGTTATTCGTAATTGTAATCCTTAAGTAATTAACTGAATTTCTGTGATTTACCGAGCAACCGAAATTTGCGGGTTCCTTTTAGTACTCATGTGAATGGCTTCACACTTTTCATTATTTAGAGTCAATCGCCACTTTTCGCACCGTACGGATATCCTGTCTAAATCATTTTGCAGTTCCTTTTGATCGTCCCATAATTTTACTAGATGGTAAATAATATATAAATATATTTATTAAGGTTGTGGCCTTGGTTTATGCTTGAGGTACCAAAAGCACAGCACTCCGTAAAAACCACAGAACCGAGCCATACGAGTATCTGGCCGAGGCTTTACTGAAGATATTGGAGAAGCAAATCGGCGAGATGTTGCTGAGGATGTGGTCGCCCGCCACTCTGTAAAGTCCTGAAAGAGACTCTCCTGAGCCCCCCCCCCCCCCCCTCCCCCGCTCGCTTCCTCTGCCCTCACCACTTCTCCGCGCCCCTTCGCAGCAGCATCAGCAGAAATCCGTCCCCCATCCACCACTTCGCCTCACAAGTAACGGCGAAAACGAATTTAAACGCGGAAAGTGGAAATGCTTAACTCGCGAAAGCCTGCCGTAAGAGATTTTTTTCCTATGCCATAAAGGCTGAAAGACGGAGGCCAGGAGTCGCATCCAGTAGCACCATGGATGGCTGCCATCTGCAGGACCTCGAGCTCTTACAACGTCGCAAACGGCTACGTTGTGCACCGCCAAGTCTTTTCAGCTTTGCGGTTGGCGATGTCTGCAGACCTCTTGCTGGGGGAGAGTTGCTAATTCCATTACCTGCAGAGTACTGCTCTCCGAGGTCTTGCCCTGGAGAACCATTTTTGCGGGCTGATCACGACCGTGCACTCGCTACAGAATATCTAATTTTCCCTGTACCTGATTCAGCGCCCGCAGTTCAGCGCACCGATGCAGTATCTGTTTCTAACATTCGTTCTCCGTGTCCAGTTTCGACTATAGACGAAGATTCCAAATGAATGGGACAAACAGAAAGTAGGCCTGCTACTATAGTAATACGTTTTAGAAATCCACATAGAGGCTGAAAGGTTAATTCTCACAGTTTAGGTTAGCAACAGTGAAACAGTGAAAACTGGTCGTTGTTGTTCATCACTGGCATTACCACTCTAAATGCAAAATTGTGGCATCGCAAAGCGCAGTTTCGTAGAATACGCAGAAACATCATCAATAACGTTGTTCACAAACATTTTGGGACCAAATTTGGTAAAATGGTGCCACACCGTCACAACAATGCCAGATGGGCAAAGCAATTAGACGAGAGAGGATGCGTATTCAAGAAGAATCCCACAGGACTGCCATACGTCAAGAATGAAGTGGTGGGAAACATTCATACGATCTGCGAAGGAAGCCCCAGAAAATCCAAGCGACGTGCCAGAAGAGAAATGAAGATGTCGCAGTCAACAGTGTGTCGTGTGTTGCGAAAGCGTCTGCAGTTAAAGGCAGACCATAAACCAGCCGATAAACCAAAATGAAGGCAATTATGCTTTCCAAGCACGGATGGAGATGGATGGTTTTGCAGAGAGACTTGTGCTCTCTGACTAAGCCACATTCCACTTAGGTGGCAAAATGAATAAGCATAATTTGACAGTATAGGGTGCACAAAACCCACATGTCCCTCTGGAACATGAACGTGATTCTCCGAAAACTAAACGTTGTCAGACGTAACCTACTCGGTATGCCTTCTCTCTTGTCGGTGCCTCAATAGACAGAAGAGGTACTCGACTTCATTTTGGAGCAGGACAGAGCCCTGCCAGATTGTGATACACTAATACGTTGACACCTCAGCGAACATCTTACATAGTGCTGGATCGAATGATCTGCCGTCCATGTTGTATCCCCCCCACCTCCTACCCCCATCTGACCATACTCGAAACAAATGTTTTTTTTTTCTTTTCGAGATGTGTGAAGGACGTTTCTACATGGCTTACACCAGGTAAGGCACCGGACAGTCGGCACAGTTAACGCTACTGATCCGGCTGCTTTGCAACGTGTTGGCAGGACACAGCAGACAGACATCTGCTGTGTCACAATTGGAGCCCACATCGAACATCTGTAAATGTCAATAGAGAGAGTTGATGTTTCAGTCTATAATTTCTTAAGTAAAGCCATTGGCGTAATCACAGGAATACTTTCTTTTTGTCCCATTAATTTTGAATCACCTTATATCACGAATAAAATTGATTTATTCACTGCAGGTGGAATAGGAAAAAGAAAAAAAAGTCTATTTCGTGTCCTTTTGTGATTGCTTGTTTGAACTACACTGACAAGACATTATGACCACTATTCACAGCAAGATTGAATGCCACCGGATGATTGCTTGTTTGAACGACATTGTCGAGACAAGACATTATGACAACTATTCACAGCAAGATTGAATGCCACCGGATAGCGTTGCAGGGACGTGACGTGGCACGGAAAGTACGAGGGTTGTCCAGAAATGGACACCACAGTGAAAACCGGTGAATCTTTGTACAGATATGTTGGGTACTGTCTCTAGTATGACCGTCGATTGCATCAAGACGGTCTTTTCAGTTGTGAGCACACTGTGAGCGAGTAAAGGTGCCTAGAATAACGATGTCTCCACCAAGTAGGAGGGCCCGTTGAGAGGCTTCGCCTTAATGAATGCAGCCCACCTAACACAACTGCCACGCACTTCCTTCTTCATGGCAATTATCAGCTGCACTCCACAGGGGCAGTGAAGACGCTCCTGCGGCCTTTTCGATGGGAAGTGTTCGATCACCCACAACACAGCCCTAATTGGCTCGTCCTGAGTGTCATCTCTGTTCATATGAAACACTGGATCCGAAGACAACACTTCGGCGCAGGCTACGCACTATAGACAAGCGTAGAGTATTATCAGAAAGCACATGTGGCTGCCTTAAATGACGATGGTGTTGAAAATTTGGCATAACGCTCCGACAAATGTCTAAATCGGAGCGGCGACTATGTAGAGAAGTATCTGGAAAGTGTAGCTAACACCTGCAAATAAAATGTTTCTGATTTTCACTGTGGTTTCCATTTAGCGACCGATCGGAGCTTACTTTCTGGACAACCCTCGTATATATAATTTCTGACGAGGCGACTCTGGGATCATTCTTGCGACGATACAGGGAGCAAATGGGGACAACTTTGACAAAGGGCAAATTGTTACGATACTGTGCCTGAGAACGAGAATCTTAGAAATGGCGAAACTCGTCGGCTGCTCGCGTGTGAGTCGATGGAATGTGGTTGAAAGGCTCTGAAATCACGAGTAGGCGACAAGGTGTTGGACGTCCACGCCTCTTCGCAGAACACGAAGATCGCTGGCTTTTCTAATCTGTAAACGAGGATATACGGTGATGTGAACCATTTTTGACGACAAAATGTAATTGTGGCACCCTCTTAGCGCACGTCGCTGAACAAGGCGTCACGCAGCAGACAACTATACATTGTTCCCTTGTTGACCCAATGAAACCGTTTTATACGAGATTGGACCTTTCATCAGTGGAAACGTCTCATCTGGTGCGATTAATCAAGTTTCTAGAGACATCAGAACGACAAATAAGTACACATAATGTAACGTTAACACAAAGCGGCCCCCATCCAACGCAAGTTCGTTTTACTCTACTTTACACAAAAATGCGCAACATTTTTAAGCTACACATACAGTATACCAAAAAGTGCTGTGTTTGATTTACAAGCACAAATAATTTGATAAGACGAAATAACTTTTTTTGAGATGCTTATGCCGCCAGCTTGCACCGTCTAACAATTTCCAGGTCAAGACAGCCTGTATAGGCGTGCAGTGCCCATTATACGGAGACAGCGTCTCTAAGTTTTTCTGGTGAAACAATGGCGACTGAAAAAATAGTTTGGTGACCTCAGAATCTTGTAATGACCCCATACCCCTTTCCATGTGTTCACTACGTCAGTTCAAACTACATTTGGGCCTCATACTGGATATTACGTCCGTAACTACGGTAACTTTGAACCTCTAAATCACGGTAACGAGGAAAGATGTCGAAAAAAGTTTCGAAGTTCTTCGAGAACATTGTCACAACAATACATGGTGAAAATTTTGACCATTTTCCATGAATAGAAATTATGGAATTGGCTATACCCGCATTTGGTACTTCCGGTACCCAAAAAGCATAGTTTTTCGTGAGTTCCTCCGTCTATGAATTCTCGTAAATTCTGCTTTTATAAGCCACCTTAGGCCCACTTTAGACCACGCCTAATGCTAAAGAATCAACCTATTTGCTTAATGTACCTGTGCTAGAGAAAATCTGTTACGTTTAAATTTTGACCCTGTTTTGTAGGACAGCTACAGTACGCCTGTTCTTCCAATAAACATACAAATGGTCGCTAGGCCATGTGTTATCCAAACATTTAACCCGTTATCTCTGTGATCGAGAGATATGACCGCCTGAAAAATCGCAGTTTCGCGCGAGGCTTTTGATATCGTGCACGACAAACGACCGAATGATTCTTCAGAAACATATGATAGCGATGTAAGCTATCAGCCCCCTCTGACATAATTTTAGGTAGGCGACCGTCTTCCGTAATTTCCGTAATTTTTCTTTTTTTATTACTCTTGTTTCTGTAGTTGTTTCCTGCAGGGCGTTTCCCGTACAACGCAAGCGCTGTGTCCGGTGTAGTAGCGTACGAGGGTCATTCTTAGAGTGAAGAACATTTTGAACTGACGAACCTCGCTTTTCTCTCCCCAACCCCGTCGCCGTGTCACAGACTTCCTAATCGTCAGTGCCATGATGACGCTAACAGCGAACAGTAACAGTCGTATACTGTTTATTTGTGAGATTCTAAAGTGTTCAACGAAATTAATGATCCCGACAAGTGTGAGGTTCATAGCGTAATGCGCTTCCTGAAAGTAATAAAAGACCGCACTATTGAAATTTACAGGCCGCTAACCAAAGTTTTTGAAAAATGTGTTGCACCACGCAGAGTTCGAAAATGTTGGACCGTTATTATAGGATATGGGTTCCGCCTTTTTGCGAACATACTGCTTTTTCTTTTTGCTCAAATATGTTTCAACACTTCTGTGCCATCATCGGTAGTTTTTTATTGAAAAGTTGTGAAAAGTGGAAATATTTTGGATTATAATTGATTTTTCAAAGTGAGGCCTAAAGGAAGTTTTCGTTCGTTTTGCTTCTTACCGTGATACTACGTTATGTGGTTTTGCAGGACTAACTTTATAGTGTCCTGCACTGATATCTGCAAACCAGACGATGTAAATGTAAATTTCATCGGCGATTTAACACACCACTTGATTTTTAAAAACGTGATTTTTGGCGTGTTAAAATGTTCTGCATAGTAACAAATATATACGCAAAACATTTTGACACGTCAAAAATCATGTTTTTAAAAATCAAGGGATGCGTAGTAACAAATGTATGCGTAAAATATTTTGACACGCCAAAAATCATGGGATGTGTTAAATCGCTGATAAAATTTACATTTACATTGTTTGGTTTGCAGATGACAAGCTATCAGTGCAGGACACTGCAGAGTTAGTACTGCGAACCACATAATATGAAATCAAGGTAACAAGTAAATCGAACAAAAACTTTCTTCAGCCCTCACTTTGTTAATCAGTCATATCTTAAAATATTTTCTCTTTTTTACAGTTTCTCAATGAACAAAAAATCCACTGATGATAGTACAGAGGTGCTGAATCATGTTTGGGTAAAAGGAAAAGCAGTGTACTTGCAACAAGGCAGAACCCATATCCTATAATTTGACTACAAACGTGGAAAGAAAGGACGAGAGCTGCAGATCCAAAAGATGAATATGGTGCACCGTTTTTAACAGTGAACGAACGAATATTCACGAAGAAGAACGACCTGGACGAATTTCAATTTTGACTGAGGAACACAGATCGAGGACTGAGAAAAACAATCAACAGGGTAGGGATTTCACTATTGATGGACTCATCTTGTGCTTTCCTGAAATTTCACGAACACTCTTTGTCAAACTTCCTGGCAGATTAAAACTGTGTGCCGGACCGATACTCGAACTCAGGACCTTTGCCTTTCGCGGGCAAGTGCTGACCAACTGAGCTACCCAAGCACGACTCACGCCCCGTCTTCACAGCTTTACTTCTGCGAGTACCTCATCTCCTACCTTCCAAACTTTACAGAAGCTCTTCTGCGAACCTTGCAGAGCTAGTACTCCTGAAGGAAAGGATATTGCAGAGACATGGCTTAGCCACAGCCTGGGGGATGTTTCCAGAATGAGATTTTCACTCTGCAGCGGAGTGCGCGCTGATATGAAACTTCCTGGCAGATTAAAACCAATTACTTTATAAAGGAGACTGCACACAAAAGTCTAGTGCGACCCATCCTAGAATATTGCTTAACTGTATGGCACCAGCGCCACGTAGGACTAACAGGGGATTTGAACGGATACAAAGAAGAGTAGCCGAACTGTCACAGATTTGAGAGACCCATGGGAGAAATTTCATGAAAATGTTGAAAGAACTGTGGCAGACGCTAGAAGATAGACGCAAAGTAGACCGTGAAAACCTAGTTAGAAAAATTCTAGAACCAACTTTAAGTGATAAATCTAGAAACATACCACAAGCCCATGTGTGTCATTCTCGTAGGGATCGCACAGACAAGATTAGATTAATTACAGCACGCACAGAGGCGTTTAACGAATCATTCATCCCGCGCTTCATACGTGAATGGAATGGGAATAAGCTCTGTTAACAAGTACAGTGAATCATACCCTCCAATTTGCACTTCATAGTAGTTTGCAGACTATAGATGTAAGTGTAGATGTAAAAAAACAAAATTATTCTCTTCAATAAATCTGATCGTGCTTTTCTTGTTTACTAGCTTTCTGACACAATCTCAAAAAAAAAAAAAAAAAAAAAAAAAAAAAAAAATGGAGAAAATTTGTTTCCATTATTTTCGCTAACTTAAGAAATACATCTACCAACAAAAAGTTGGCTGTAAGGAGCTCTTCCATGATTCAGTAAGTAACTTTATCATTTGTGACACAAATGTGATGGGTGCTAGGCCTATATGATGTCACCTATGTGTCTCTCTGTACATATTGTACATCAATGTCTGAGGTAACAACATTTCAAAGCTGAAGGAATTCTGGGCTATTGTCCAGTATGACTCCGTGAAGCATGCAGGTATCTATATCTATCACCCTTAGTGCCTGGCAGAGGGTTCGTCGACCGTCAATGTACTTCTCTAGCTTTCCACTCTCGAACAGTGCGCGGGGAAAACGAACTCTCAAACCTTTCCGTGAGGTTCTGATTTCTCTTAGTTTATTGCGATGCCCATTTGTCGCTATGTAGGTGGTCGTCGACAAAAGGTCTTTCCATTCGGAGAGGAAAGATGGAGAAAACGCCTTTGTTTTAATGACTGTCACCACAAGTCGCGTAACATATCAAATGCGCGTAACATATCCGTGACACTCTCCCCTGTACTTCTCAGTAACACAAAACAAGCTGCCCGTCTCTGAACTTTCTCGATGTTCTCCGTCAGTCCCAACTGGTAATGATCCCACAATGCATAGCAGTACTGTAGCAGAGGACGGGCTAGCGTGAATAGGCACTCTCTTTAGTGGATTTGTTGCATCTTTTAAGTGTTTACTAATAAAACGCAGTCTTTGGTTCGCTTCCCCGAAACATTATCTACGTGAGTGTTCCAATATAAGTTTTTCGCCATTGTAATCCCTAGATGCTTATTTGAATTTACAGTCTTTAGACTGGCGCGAGTACGCCTGTACATACGTTACGCTTTCATATTTTTTTCCTAGAGCATAGTCCTAACCAAGGTTTTCGGGAGACTTCACTTGGTTGTAAGGCAAATGCTGCAACTGGACATTCTCTCCCAATTATTCGAAAACAGGGCTTCGTCTGTCCTCCTACAGTCTCTGTGGTGTTTGGCTGAAAAATTCCCTGACTGTACCAACCATTGCTTACCGACCGTGTGTTATTAAGTTTTATTCAAATGTCCATATTAGAACGTTAGATAACGAGTCAAAACAAACCGCAGCATTAAGACAAAAATACATCGCCGTCACCTAAGCGTAAGCTCAGTCACGCACGATTTATCTCTACTGAGACGGAAAAGGAATGGTGAGCTTTTGGCGATATCTGCTATTCGCGAGTGGGAGTGACGACTGACACGAAGGGTTTTGGTGTTCCCTTTGGTCGGTACACCTATATTTGGCGCCCTGCCTGGGAGATGTGCGCTGATTTTGGCCGGACAAAAAGGAGGAGAATCGGGCGTGAAGGGGGACCATGAGTGGGGCTAGACGGACGCTGGATCCTGGCCAGCTAGATTGCTCTCGCCGCCGTCACGGCTCGTTATGTGTGTGGAGGACTCGGAGCGTGCCAAGGCTCGGCAGTCTAGCTGCTGGACGCTCCGACCGAAACTCCAATCTCGAAGGGACAGCTGTCTCTCTAAAGAAACGGCACTTAGAAGTCCCGCCCACTCTCCAGAAGGAAGATTCGGGTTTAACGTGCGTCGACATCGACGTTATTAGAGCACAAGTTCGTAATGTTTCAAGGATGGGGAAGGAAATCGGCCGTACCCTTTCAGAGCAGCCATTCCGGAATTTGCCTGGAGCTATTTAGGGAAATCATTGTAAACCTAAATTTTGGATGGCTGGACCCAGATTTGAATGCGAGTCCAGCGGGCTAATCATAAAACAGCATGGACTTGGATCCGTATACTGCTATAATGTCGGGACGTATTTGTCCACACTGTCAAAATATAAGAGTACAAGGCCCATGTTACGGTATGGAAGCAGAGAACAACAGAAATGCTCCTAATGGCCTGCCAATGGTCTTTGAATACTAGAAAGTATGGCGCGAAATTTATATGAAAGCATTTTTAGTTTATTCTTAGTGGCTGGGCCTGATGGCAATATTCAAGTGCATACCTGGAAACAAAATGTTTTTGTGACTTAGCAAAGTAATTTATTCGAGCAATCAAAAACTAACTTCTGTTAACTGGGGTTGACCCTCATTTAAAATTTTGTAAATGACATCGTCATCGCCTTTTTATTATAAAATTATTTGTTTGTAAAACCCAATCTGCAGTTTCAACCATGTGGCCATTATCAAGAGGAAGTAATGCCTCCATCATCTGATATGACATGACACAGAAGTCGGTTTCATCACATTTTGTTCCTGATTACGACTTCTTGAGCGTTCTGAAAACTTTCAGTTACGTTGAAAATATGTTGCTCGTACTCTGCTTTATTTTTGCATTCATCCGTAATATCAAGTGGAGTATATGATTCCATATTTGTTTTTGTCTCATATAAAACAGAAGTTAGTTTTTTCGTATAGTGTTCTGTAGACTCATGTACATTTGTCGGTGCTTGCGAATACATGTGTGAACTGTCCGATTTAAATGTATTGTAAGTATAATGCTCTTCTTCTACTTTATTTTAGTTCGCGGCCGTCTTGTTAGCAGCTTTTGGAAGTACTGATATTCAACTTTATTACGTCTTGTCACGGAATGAGAATATATTTCTGCTTTGAGTGACGTTGGTTCATACGACTTACTAATTATTAGCACGCCACTCACTTCTGGTTTTTGTTTCTGCACCACTACGCTTTTCAGTGTTCATTCCATTATCATCATATGGATTACGGTAGTGTCACATGTTAACAACGTATGCCCACAGCTCATAAGTGTTTCAAGAATGTCACGTTTTACCGCCAAAAGCTGCTGCTAAAACTTCTTTATTGAAAACTAGTTTCTGTCCATGGGTCATCATGTTCATAAAAGATTTGGAAGATCATACTAGACTAATGCTGCTTATATGACATGGACTGTTAGGCACATTTTTGTGGTTCACGGTGTAATTCAGGTTACTATTTGATAAGAGTGACTAATTTACGGACTTTATTGTTTCACGGCACTTTATATCGCCTACTATAAGTTTGTATATGGTTTATAAAGTTGATGATGATCCATGGACCGAAACTGGTTCTTCAATAACGAAATTTTTACAGCTGCTCTTGGCAGTAAAATACGATGTTGTTCAAATACTTTTGCATCGTTGAATTTGTATGTGAGATCTACACGTCTGGTCTGTTATGTAGAAAGCCTGTGGCAGGGAGATTGCGAGACATATTGCACTAGTGGGGAACTTTAGCGTTATTTAAGCACTGAAAGGGTTTATAAACTTTTCTGTTTGTTTTTGGGAGATGTAGTTAATACAAATCTGGGCTAATAAGTATGCTGCATGCTGCGAATTTCATCTGCTGATCACTACACACTTTTCAAGTTACAGTATTTGCAAGTGTTGCAGTTCAAAGATGTTTACTGTAACATTGAAAAGTTTGTAGCGAAACACACTTGAATTTCGCCATGGCAGCCTACTAAAAATACAGTGTCCACTCAAGTTTATGTGACCATCTGTCAAAAGCAGGAGTAAACAATTTCTGCAGTGCGGAACTCTGCGAGAAGTGCAGCAAGAGAGTCAATTATCTCTGGAAGGTACTGACACGAATGTGGGACCATCCCGTCGTCAACTGCGTTAGGTGTCGCTGTTGAGGATCCATACCGCGAGCAGTACGTCCGAGGTGGTCCCACAGATTCTCGATTGGGTTTAAATTCGGGGAATCTGATGGCCAGGGGAATACGGTAAACTCATTCTGGTGCTCTTCCAACCACGCACGTACAATGCGCGCTGTGTGCCACGTTGCATTATCCTGCTGGTAGATGCCACTGTGCCGAGGAAAGCAAATTGCATGTACGGGTGGCCATGGTCGCCAAGGATAGATGTGTACTCCAGATTTGTCCATTGTGCCTTCCAGGATAAAGAGACCGCCCAGGGAATATCACCAAAACACTCCCCAGACCATGACGCACCCTTATCTGTTCTGGATACTTCCGACGACTGTTGCAGAGTGTTTGCTTTCAGTCGTTTCACGCTTTACAGGCCAAAGGCCATTTTTGATCTGAAAAGACCACCTGTCGCCACTCAATAGATGTCCAGTTCCGGTACTGGCGTGCAAATTCCAGGCGTCGTTGTCGATGAAAAGAAGTCACCATGGATGCTTGAACTAAGCACCCGTTGCAGAAGCTCGTACACGGCAACGTTCGCTGAACAGTCGTTGGGAAACACCTTTGTTCATCTGGGCGGTCAGTAGCACAACAGTTACACATCCATTCACCCGTACACATTTCCGCAGGCAATGTTCACCTCCGTCATCTATATTATGTGATTAAAAGTATCCGAACACCTGGCTGAAAATGGATTACAAGTCCACCCCCTCGGTAATGCTGGAATTCAGTACGGTGTTGGCCCACTCTTAAGATTGATGACAGCTCCCATTCTCGAAGGCATACTTTCAATCAGATGCTGGAAGGTTTCGTGGGGAATGGCAACCCATTCTACAAGGAGTGCTGCACTAAGGAGAGGTATCAATGTCGGTCGGTGAGGCCTGGCACGAAGTCGGCGTTCCAAAACATCCAAAGGTGTTCTCTAGGATTCATGTCAGGACTGTCTGGAGGCCAGTCCATTACAGGGATGTTATTTCGTGTAACCACTCTGCCACAGGCCGTACATTATGAACAGGTGCTCGATCGTGTTGAAAGATGCAATAGCCATTCCCGAATTGCTCTTCAATAGTGGCAAGCAAGAAGGTGCTTAAAACATCAATGTAGGCCTGTACTGTGATAGTGCCACGCAAAACAACAAGGGGTGCAAGCCCCCTCCATGGAAAACACGACCTCACCATACCACTTACCGCCTCCGAATTTTACTGTTGGCAATACACACGCTGGCAGACGACGTTCACCGAGCATTCGCCATACCCAGAGCCTGCCATCGGATCGTCACATTGTGTACCGTGATTCGTCACTCCACACAACGTTTTTCCACTGTTCAATCGTCCAATGTTTATGCTCCTTACACCAAGCGAGGTGTCGTTTGGTATTTACCGGCGTGATGTGTGGCTTATGAGCAGCCGCTCGACCATGAAATCCAGGTTTTCTCACCTCCTCCCTAACTGTTATAGTACTTGAAGTGCATCCTGATTCAGTTTGGAATTCCTATGTTATGGTCTGGATAGATGTCTGCCTATTACACATTACTACTCTTTTCAGCTGTCGGCGGTCTCTGTCAGTCAACAGATGGGGTGGGCCTGTACGCTTTTGTGCTATACGTGTCCCATCACGTTTCCACTTCACTATCACATCAGAAACAGTGGAGCTAGGGATGTTTAGGACTGTGGAAATATCGCGTACAGACATATGACACCAGTGACACCGAGTTACCTGACAACGTTCGAGGTCCGTGAGTTCTGATCTCTCACGATGTCTAGTGACTACTGAGGTCGCTGATATGGAGTACCCGGCAGTAGGTGGCAGCACAATGCACCTGATATGAAAATCGTATGTTTTGGGGGTGTCCGGATACTTTTGGAAAATTTGGCAATTTGTGGTAAGGTCCTAGGGGACCAAACTGCTAAGGTCATCGGTCCCTAGGCTCACAAACTGCTTAATCTAACTTAAGCTTACACTAAGGACAACACACACACACCCATGCCCATGGGAGGACTCGAACCTCCGACGGGCGGAACCACGCGAACCGAGGCAAGGCGCCTCAGACCGCACGGCTACCCCACGCGGCTGTACTTTTGATCTACACTTACATATATACTCCACTACCCACCAAGCGGTGTGTGGCGGAGGGTACAATTCGCGGCCGGTCGCTGTGGCAGAGCGGTTCTAGGCGCTTCAGTGCGGAACCGCGCTGTTGCTACGGTCGCAAGTTCTAATCCTGCCTCGGGCATGAATGTGTGTGATGTCCTTAGGTTAGTTAGGTTTAAGTAGTTCTAAGTCTAGGGGGCTGATGACCTCAGATGTTGTCCCATAGTGCTTAGAGCCATTTGAACCATTTGGTGCAATTCGCGCCTAAGTCATATTTCCTCTCCTCTGTTGCACTCGCGGAACGCGCGAGGGAAACCGACCGTCTGAACGCCTCAGTACGAGTTCTAATTTCCCTTATCTTTGAATGGTGATCATTGCGCGATTTGAAAGTTGGTGGTAATAATATATGCTCTACATCCTCGGCGAAGTTCGGATTTCGAAATTTAGTGAGCAGCCCCTTCCGTTTAGCGCGTCGTCTATCTGCAAATGTGTCCCACTTCAAACTCACAATGAGATTTGTAACGCTCTCGCGATGGCTAAATGTACCAGTCACGATTACATAGTGTATGACCCTTCGTACACCACAGCTGCTCCGCGCTAATTTTTGGTAGCGCCATTTTGCGTTGCACTGTATACTTAAACGACGGCGAAGCGTGAATAATTTACAAATTTCGCCGTTTCGGAAATGCTTCCGCTCTTGACCCGAAAGCCATTGATTATTTTCTTTTGAACGTCAGGTAAATCGCTCCATTTATGCATTTCGGCAATGACTGCATCATTTCCCGCGGCCACCGACCCCGCCCCCTTTCCCCGACACGCTTTATACACCCTCCACTGCTAGTGCTGCCAACTCCCATCTGTGAGCGGTTATTGCACGTTGAGGTCCTACATAGGCGGTAGTCACATTAATGTGATTGGACAGCGTATATTCCCCCCAGATATGCTCCAAGTACAGCTTCCACATACAGCAGAACAGTGTACAAACCCGATCGGTTCTTTAAATTATGCTTACGTTTCCTCTTGAATGCAAGATGACATACAGTCTCACTATCACAGCTCTGTCCGTTAAAGAGACAATTCATCTGAGTTCAACAAAGCAGACGTGCGCTAACACACCTGAAGATCACTGCGTAACTATTGAAACGCGTAGTGGAGTTAAAATGAAAATAAAAGTGCCTGAAGAAATCTACTAATATAATCAGGTACAACCCTTACTGAGCAGTTCATCATGGACGATATATTTGTTGTGCACAAACTTGCTAAACTGAGCAAACAACATCAAACTACCCTCACAGTGTTTCAGCAGTCAAATATGTAAAAATGCCATATCTTGGAATAGTATCTGACAAATTAGCAAGACTATTCAAAAACACAGAAGTAAAAATCAGCTTCAGCACCAACAACAACTTAAGTAGGAAGCTTATTCACAATATAAAACCACCAGATACAAGTCTTGAGGCATCTGGCATTTACAAAATTACCTGCAGCCAATGTAATAAATATTATATCGGCCAAACAGGCAGAAATTTCAGAACCAGACTCAAAGAACATTTAGACTGAAACCTCCTGGCAGATTAAAACTGTGTGCCGGACGGAGACTCGAACTCGGGACCTTTGCCTTTCGCGGGCAAGTGCTCTACCAACTGAGCTACCCCAAGCACGACTCACGCCCCGTCCTCACAGCTTTACTTCTGCCACTACCTCGTTTCCTACCTTCCAAACATTTAGACTGTTACAGGCTTGATAAATGTAACAAATCAGCAGTAGCAACTCTCATTAAAGACACAGGCCACCCTTTGAAAATCGAAGACAATCTCGAAATTTTACACAAAATAGGAAAAAGTAACAGAATGGATATCATGGAAGAAATTGAAATTTTCATACATAATACAAAGCATGGAGATAACATTCTTAATGAAATAACCGATTTCAAAACTCAGAATTCTTCAACAGTCTTAAGCTAGTTCTAACTCAATAGATTGAAGATGTGTCAATGTAAATAATTGACTACAAATCTGTCAGTACCAAGAATATCGATACAAAACCTCGATAATCCATACAGACTCACATGCTACAGTCCGCTATCTCGTGTTGTATGCGAAAAGTTTACATATATGTCCAAGCAATTTGTACTGTGAATTACGTTGGCAGTCAGTGATAAAATACAATGTGCAGTAGTGTAATGCTAATCAACAGCTCTGTCATTACACCAGTGATGCAAGTGAAGGAACAAGATGATGAAATCGTAAGTGATCAACTGTCATATAAAAGCCTTTCACACTATTTTCGTAACACATAACTGATGCAAATCTATCTGCGTCCTATACAGGTTGTGATATCATACACAGAAAGAAAGAACACCAGCACTGATTTCGATTTCTAGCCATCCACGGCCCCCCCTCCCCCCCCCCTCTCCCAAATGCCACACTAATCGCTGCAGTAACAAACAATGGGCAAAGAGTTCTAGATTATTCTAGTTTAAGATTGTTTATTTTTAAGTAACATTTCCCTGTATGTATGTATGTATCAACGTCTGCAGATGAACAGAGTAGGTTAGAAACGCGTTGTATTATTTTAGATTAAAGCATAAAATAAAAAAGTGACTGGTAGCATAAATTAGAAATAAATTGCTAGACTAGACTTCCATTCCATGTGTTACCTTGCTGTCTAAATGTGTATCGTGTAACCTGGAAGCGACTGAGCAGATCCGGAGTCGCCTGAGCGAGTGCTTTGTCCTCGTGTTGCAGGCGCCGTGCCAGGTGGAGCTGGAGAACTGGGTGAACAGCATCCACTCCGCGTGCGCAGCCGCCTTCGCCCGGCACCGCGGCAAAACGGGCACGCTGCACCTGCTGCAGGAAGAGATCTTCCGCCTTGAGAAGGCCATCGAGTCGGTAAGCTTCACCACACTGTACTGCTGTCCGACAGCTCATTACTCCGCCAGTGTAGGCTTTCACGGCCAATGTTTACTACATTTATGACTCCTCGACTGAGAGGCTGTAGTTGAACTATTAAACTACTAGCTGGCGTTTCGTCTCTCACTGCGGGAGACATCTTCGAGGACAACGACGCATACTCACTGCCGCTTTAACTGCGAAGACATCTCCCGCAGCCAATAGCTTGATACAGGGTGATTCATGATTCCTACCGCAGGCTTCTAGTGGTTATGGAGGGGACTTAGTAGATGAAGTTTTGACAAGGAACCCATGTCCGCAAGTGTATCGTTTGGGAGTGAAATAAGTTTGAAGACTGAATCACTTTCAGAAGTTAAGAAGAGGACCCCGCCGTCAGTCCCTGCTCTTATTATGACATCACACACTATTTTCTTTCGATTACAACAGCTGCGAAAAATTGGTAGGTCCGAAACTGGAAGGGTTGACTGCGGTGCTCCACAGACGCGCTGCACTCTCGTCTGAAGAGGACGTCCTTCGTCCCTTAGAAGAGAACCCGAGGACAAGAATTCAAAATATTGCCCATGCCATCCGCTCCCACGCCCCACAGGTCGGAGCTCATTGTCTCCGCTGTGTGCCTATCACGAAGCGGGAGATTTGAAAGTGGTCTGATCTTCAGATTTCAAGACATGTGTTCCTTATCAAAACTTCATCCCCTAAGTCGCCTCTACAATCCCTAGAAGCATGTAATACAAAAATCATCATGTATATCGGCCACTGCCTCTCATCCCGGAAGTTTTAGCTAAAGCTAACTACTGACTCAACAGACTGCGCTTAACTTAGCCACCCTGCTCACTCTAGGAGCACCCATTGCTTTTACGAATTAAATCTGGTATATAAAAGACTAGTCCTTCAGCAAAACACGGTGTATTCTTCATTCTTATTATCTACCCATACTTGTTTCGACACCTATGTGTCACCCTCTCGTTTTATTCCTATAGATATATTACACATTTTTAGGTTGGTTTTCTATTTTAGGCCTAATAGTATCTGCATCTATATGGCTGATGTGCGACTAACACGTGTTCGGGGGAGGGTCCATCGAAATTCACTGGCGGAAAAAACCAACGCCCTCGAGGACAAGGCCATGTCTTTGACAAGTGAGGTGACAGAGCATCGTTGTAGCACTATATGATAACAAATTCAGACCAAACGAAACACCAATGTCACTGTGATGGCTGTCCAAACAGTACACAGTGTACACCTCCCCCCACGCGCCCTCCCCCCACCACCAGCCCCCTCTAGCAGTATCGCACAACGACGCGGAGGCGTATATTCACGCAGGCAAACGAACATAAAGGTGCATAAAGGTGTCGAATAGCATCCTGCTACAGACTGTCCAAGCACATTGCGACTTTGGTTGCAAGGCGCCAGTGGTTCTTGCGGTCTCTGGAGAACGAGCAATTTCTGTTTTCGCTATGTCCCATAAGTGTTCCATCGACGGGAGATATAGTGATCTCAAAAAAAAAAAAAAAAAAAAAAGTTCCTTCCTGTCGAAAAAATACCAATGGCACGGGGATAGCAACCCGTACAGTGCAGCGGGATGTGGTTACTTTATCCTGTGCAAGCACCGAATGTGACTGCAAATCACATCTGTACCACACGATGAAGCCTCGGTTGGGACTTGTGTAACGTGGACGAATGCACTATGGAATTGGCATGTCACCAGTTCTATGCGATACACATGTACGCCAATCACTCGCATACAAACAGAATCTGCTCTCATCACTGAAGCCAACAGAACGCTATTTCATTCTCCAGTCAACTCTTTCACGACACTTGCTTGGCATTGTCGCGGTCTCAGTGGAAGCGTGGCCACAGACACACGTGGTCTTCATAATGCTGCAAACAGACGGTTCCCTATGTTCCCTGGTAAGGTGCAACATATGCCCGGAATTCGCCGCTGAGTGGTGTTCGGCCGAGCCCCACTTCTCGCACAAGGCGTCGATTTTGACTTACACTATGTGATCAAAAGTATCCGGACAACTAGTTGAAAATGACTTACAAGTTAGTGGCACCCTCTATCGGTAATCCTAGAATTCAATGTGGTATTGGTCCACCCTTAGTGTTGATGACAGCTTCCACTCTCGCAGGCATACATTCAATCAGGTGCTGGATGGTTTCATGGGGAGTGGCAGCCCATTCTTCACGGAGTACTGCACTGAGGAGAGGTATCTGTGTCGGTCGGTGAGGCCTGCCACAAAGTAGGCGTTCCAAAGCATCCCAAAGGTGTTCTCTTGGATCAGGTCAGCATTCTGTGCAGACCAGTGTATTATAGGGATGTTATTATCATGTAACCACTCCGCCACAGGCCGTGCATTATGAACAGGTGCTCGATAGTGTTGAAAGATGCAATCTCCATCCCCGAATTGCTCTTCAAGAGTGGCATGCAAGAAGGTGCTTAAAACTTCAGAGTAGGCCTGTACTGTGACAGTGCCACGCAAAGCAACAAGGGGTGCAAGCCCCCTCCATGAAAAACACGACCACAACACCACCGCCACCGAATTTTACTGTTGACACTACACACTCTGGCAGATGAAGTTCACCGGGCATTCCCCATACCCAAAACCTGCCAACGGGTCGCCACATTCTGTACCGTGATTCGTCACTCCACACAACGTTTTTACACTGTTTCATCGTCCAATGTTTACGCTCCTTACACCAAGCGAGGTGCCATGTAGCACTTACCGGCGTAATGTGTGGCTTATGAGCAGCCGCTCTACCATGAAATCAAAGTGTTCTCACCTCCCACAAATAGTGGCTCTGAGCACTATGCCAGCAGGCGCCTAGAACTTAGAACTAATTAAACCTAACTAACCTAAGGACGTCACACACATCCATGTCTGAGGCAGGATTCGAACCTGTGACCGTAGCAGCAGTGCGGTTCCAGATAGAAGCGCCTAGAACCGCTTGGCCACAGGGGCCAGCTCACCTCCCACCTAACTGTCATAGTAGTTGCAGTCCATTCTAAATCAGTTTGAAATTCCTGTGTGATGTTCTGGATAGATGTCTGCCTACTACACATTACGACCCTCTTCAGTTGTCTGCAGTCTCTGTCAGTTAACAGACGAGGTCGGCCTTTACGCTTTTTGTGCTGTACGTGTCCCTTCACGTTTCCGCTTCACTATCACATCGGAAACAGTGAACCTAGGGATGATTAGGAGTGTGGAAATATCGCTTACAAACGTATGACACAAATGACACCCAATCACCTAACCACGTTCGAAGTCCGCAAGTTCCGCGGAGAGCCGCGTTCTGCTCTCTCACGATGTCTGATGACTGCTGAGGTCGCTGATACCTCTGAGACACTGTGCACAACGAGTGCAGCAATACGTCGATCCGTTCATCCAGCTTCCCACAGGAGCACAGTGCGACCCCGTTCAAATGGCGGAAGATGTTCAGTAGCAGTATGTACTCGTCGGTGGGGCAGGGCTGTACCCTAGAATGAATGTTACAAACAGTATCCACTTCTAAACTCAGCACAGTTACGGCCTGCAGAGTCAAGAGAGTGCATAGACAGGCCTCCTGAGCGCAATCTGATTACCGAAGACCGTAATAAGAGAATCACAAATACTACAAGCAGCCAGTATGCACATACGCCACTGAATACAGTCCTTGAGAGTTCTGCAACTTTTTCCGGTAGCGAACCAGACTATTTCTCTACTGTTTCACACTCAAACATCATGTGAGACAGACGAACTTCAAAACCTTCCCGTGCGCGTTCCAATTTTTATTGCGATAAGCATTTCTCCCTGTGTCTGTGGAAACCAACAAAATATTTTACACAAGGAAGCTGATGATAGAAATTTCGTGAAAAGATCTCGCTGCAGCGAAAATTCGTTGTTACAGTGATTAGGATCCCAACTCGCTTATCATATTACTTAAAACTTCTTCCCTATTTTGGGAAAATATAAAGCGAACTTCACTACTGGCTTAAGGCAGCAGACGATTATAATAGTGGGGAAATTGATGATCTAACTTGGAATGAAGTGGAAGAAGCCATAAAGAGGATGAAAGGGGGCAAGGCACCAGGTTGGGACGAAGTAACAGTGGATATGATACGAGCAGCAGGAGAAGTAGGAACCCAGTGGCTATACAGAGTGCTGAGGGTGGTGTGGAAGGAGAACAGAATTCCTGAGGATTGGAAGAAAGGAATTATAGTCCCGATCTTCAAGAAAGGGGATAAAAGGAGATGTGAGAACTACAGAGGAATCACCCTGCTATGCCACTGTGGAAAAATCTATGAAAAGATGCTGGAGAAGAGAATAAGAAGCAGTATTGAAAGTAGACTGCAAGAGGAGCAGTACGGTTTCAGACCGGGAAGATCAACAACGGACCTCATATTTGCGGTAAGGCAACTGCAGGAAAGGCACTATGAGTACGGGAAGGACTTAATCATGGCCTTTTTGGATATTGAGAAGGCGTATGATAGTATCTGTAGGGACAAGCTCTGGGATGTGCTGAACGCAAAAGGGATAGATGAAGAGATTACACGAAAAGTCAGAAAAATGTATGAGGGAAGTGAGAGTTGTGTGAAAGTGGGGAGGGAACGTACTGCATGGTTCAAGCTGGAAAATGGGCTGCGACAGGGAAGTGCACTTTCGCCTTTATTGTTTATTATTGTTATGGATGAAATCCTACAGCAAATATCAGATGCAATTGGAGATCATAAAATGAAAGCAGTGCTTTTTGCCGATGACCTGATGTTATGGGGAAATTGCGTGAAGGAGGTGCAAGAGCAGTTAGATGCATGGGAGGCAACGGCAGCACAATATGGAATGCAGTTCTCTGCAAAGAAAAGTGAAATAATCGTCACAACAAGGAAGAAGAATAGGCCAAATGTGGATATAACTTGTGGAGGGGAAAAACTACAAGTGGTAGAGAACTTCAAGTACCTGGGAAGCGTGATTGAAAGTAAGGGGGGAAACGCAATGGAAATAAATGAAAGATGCAGAAAAGCAGGGCAGTTCTACAAATGCATTAGGGGGCTTATTTGGAGCAAGGAGGTGCCACAGAAATCCAAGGGAATTATATACCGAACCTACTTTGTCCCCATATTGACATACGGAAGTGAGACATGGGTAATGCACAAAAGCGACAAAAGTAGAATACAGGCTAGTGAAATGAAGTTCCAGAGGAGCAGGTTGGGTGTAACAAGACGAGACAGATTGCGAAATTTGTATGTGAGGGAAAGACTAAAGGAGGAACCAGTACAGGACAGGATAGAAAAATCAAGACTGCAGTGGTATGGACACATGAAGAGAATGGATGAGGGAAGAATTCCAAAGAGGATGTTTGATCTGCAACTGGAGGGGAAGAGGCCCAGAGGAAGACCAAGAGATAGATGGGTGAAGGGAGTGAAGGAATGTGTGGTGAGAAGAGGAGAGAACTGGACGAAGGTGGAAGAGGGGGAATGGTGGAAAGACAGAACACGGTGGAGAGGCTTGTGTTCCCGACAGACCCAGCCAGTGGCTGGAAACTGTCCAAGATGATGATGATGATAAAGCGAACTGTACTCATTTGAACTTTTTCGATGTCTTCCGTAAGTTCTGTCAGGTAGCGCCCCACACCGCACAGCAGTAGTCTAGCGGGGGAGGACAAGCGTAATGTTGGCAGTCTTTTTCGTAGGTTTGTTGCTCCTTCTTAGTGTTCTGTGAATAAAACGCTTTATTTTGTTTGCCTTCTCCACTACATTTTCTGTATGTCGGTTCCAAATTAAGTTGTTCGTCGTTGTAATCCCTACGTATTTATTTGGATCGTCAAGCATTAAATTATGTTACTTATCGTGATCGGTAATGTAACGGATTTTTTAGTACAAGAGTGGAGAATCACTCCTTTCGTTGTTTAGTATCGTTGCCATTTTTCGCATCATGATGTCTGAGTCCTTTATTAATTTGTTTTAATCTTCTGATGACTTTAATAGACAGTAAACTACGGCGTCGTCTCCAAACAGTTTGAGGTGGCTGCTTAAATGGTCTCCAAGATCTTTTCTGTAAATTAAGAAGAGCAGAGGATCCATAATAATTTCATGGGCAACCTCAAATCTCACTTCGGTTTCACTAGAGGACATTCCTTTGTTTACTATGAACTATGACATTTCTTAGAGGAAGTCACGAATCCAGTCACACAACTCATACGATATTCTACAGGCACACAATTTGGTTAGAAGCCGCTTCTCAATATTTGCTGTGATTCCTCACGTGAAACTGCATTCATGTAATGATTGTGTTACGCTGTTAGACATTGTATGAGACGATAACCTGTTACCGGCAAAATAATTGAAAAAAGATGTTTCTTTGATCATAAAAGGTATTTGCATACTGTTTTCGGAGAGTAACTGTAGTGGATTCTGGAAACATCCCCCAGGCTGTGGCTAAGCCATGTCTCCGCTATATCCTTTCTTTCAGGAGTGCTAGCTCTGCAAGGTTCGCAGAAGAGCTTCTGTAAAGTTTGGAAGGTAGGAGACGAGATACTGGCAGAAGTAAAGCTGTGAGTACCGGGCGTGAGTCGTGCTTCGGTAGCTCAGATGGTAGAGCACTTGCCCGCGAAAGGCAAAGGTCCCGAGTTCGAGTCTCGGTCGGGCACACAGTTTTAATCTGCCAGGAAGTTTCATATCAGCGCACACTCCGCTGCAGAGTGAAAATCTCATTCTGGAAACATCCCCCAGGCTGTGGCTAAGCCATGTCTCCGCTGTATCCTTTCTTTCAGGAGTGCTAGTTCTGCAAGGTTCGCAGAAGAGCTTCTGTAAAGTTTGGAAGGTAGGAGACGAGATACTGGCAGAAGTAAAGCTGTGAGTACCGGGCGTGAGTCGTGCTTCGGTAGCTCAGATGGTAGAGCACTTGCCCGCGAAAGGCAAAGGTCCCGAGTTCGAGTCTCGGTCGGGCACACAGTTTTAATCTGCCAGGAAGTTCTATTACCGTGGTTTGAATGAATGATTTGGAAGAGTCGAACCATGTATTCTTCCGGATACTCGTTCGTTTTCCGCACTGTCCGCAATGTAATTGCAACGGTATTTCAGCATCGAAACTGTTCTTAAGATGTTTTACACACTTCGCACCACCACAGTCTACACAGTCCCTTTTTTCCTCGTCCGGTGGTACTTCATATTTGCGACAAAAAGTCGAACAATTTTCTACGCTGGATAAACATGGAATTAGATTTTTCCATGTGAGAGAATCCGCCGAAGAAACGTCAAGAACACCAGACATCCCACTCACTAACGACATAAGTCGTCTGGGATTTCCTAGCAACCTACAAATAATTCGCGGAGGTATGTAATTTAGAGCAACTAAGGGAACGACGGAAAACAGATAAAAATGACGATCACAAATAATTGATCTCAACGCCCGCCACCAGAGTCGCAAGATCGATTTACTACCGCGCTTTCGATATGTATCGTTTGGACACTGCAAATTCGATAGGCAGTCATTCTTGAAAATTATCATGATTTATCCAATGACGGATGCGCAATGAACTTCTATTATCCAACAATATCCGAAAATTTGCACTGTCCCCCTCCCTCCCTCCCTCTCTCTCTCTCTCTCTCTCTCTCTCTCTCTCTCTCTCGTACACACGCATGTACAGACACACACACAAGCACTCACACACACACACACACACACACACACACACACACACGCCAAAGAGCCAAAATATAATGACCACATGCTTAGTTGGTTCACCTTCGCAACGAAATACAACAGCGATTTTACGTACCATGGATTCAGCAAGTCCTTGGTAGTTTTCCGGAGGTAAGTGGCACCAGATAACTTCCTCAAGTCACGCAATTCTTCTAAATTATGGCCTGGGACGAGGCTGGGCGAGGACCTAGCGCCTGATGGCGATCCAGGTGTGTTCCATTAGGTTCAGACCAGGCAGCTACGGTGGCCAAGATATCAGCATAAATTCACTATCATGATCCTCAAAGCACTATATCACGAGTCTGGCCTTATGACAAGGACAGTTCTCGTGACAGAAGATACAATTTCCGTCAGGGGAGACACCAAGCGCGAAGCGAGGCAGGTGGCCCGTAATAATATTCACATAGTCCGCATCTGTTATGGTGCCTTCGAGTACTACCACAAGTCTCGTGGAAGCCTAGGTGATTGCCCCCTATAGCATTCTGCTGCTCCCACCAGCGTGCGTCCATGTCGTGGTACATGTTCCAAGCATCTGTTCTCTGGAGAGTCAACACAACTGTACACGACCGTCAGCCTCAAGTAGGTAACAAAAAACGTGATTCATCTGACCGGGGGACGCGTTTCCACTGATCCAGCGTCGATGGACGTGTGTCCGCTGCGATCGTAACTGCCGATGGCATTGGGTGAGCTTGAGTATAAATGTAGTGGCGCTTTGCTGCGCAACCTCGTGTTCGGCAATATGCGCTTAACGGTGTGCTCCGAAACATTTATGCCTGCACCAGCATTGTACTCTGTCATCAGATCTGTGAAGGACCGTCATCTATCCTGCTTCACAGAATGGGTAAGCGTTCAAACTTGACGTTCTATAATGAGGTGTGCACTTCCACCTAGTCGTGGCTTACCCGTCCCTCAGCCACTTCCACAGATGCTCACAACAGTGGCGTGCGAACAGTCGACAGTCTTCGCCGTTTCTAATATGCTCATTGCCAGGCGAAGGGCCGTAACAATCTGCCATTTGTGAAAGTTTCTTGTGTGAGTAGATTTCCCTAAAGGCAGCGCGTATGGTGTCTAAAACGATTCCCCGGTGTTCTCCGATTATATACTTTCCCTACTGCATTACGTCCCTGCAACGTCACTAAATCTCGGGGTGTAGAATAAACATAGTGGTTGGTTCACCAGTACATACATCGGGAGTCCCTCAAAAGAGTCATCAGATGCGAATTCTCTTATGTTTTGGAAGATATTTACAATTTCGTTTTTCTAATGGGTAGCTGGTGTGAATCCATGCCCACTGTTGACGAAAAACGTCGGTGTTTTCCCATCACGAACAAAATTATTTTGAAACAGAATGTTGCGTGCCAGTTCGATTGAGCGGCACCAATTTAGTCTAGTGCAATATTCGTTTAATTGGTGTGTGTCACACTGACGTGACAAAATTCATGGCATACCTCCTAATATAGTGTCATACCTTCTTTTGACCGGAGTAGTGTAGCAGCTCGACGTAGCATGGACACAGCAAGACTCTGGAAGTCCCCTGCAAGAAGAATATCGAACAATTGTGGCCCGGTGACACAGCGCATTGTCGTCGGTAAAAATTCCATCGTTGTTTGAGAACATGAAGTCCATGAATGGCTACAAACGGTCTCCAAGTAGCCAAACATACCTATTTCCAGTCAATGATCGGTTCAGTTGCACCAGAGGACCCAGTCATTCCATGTAAACAGCCCACACCATTATAGAGCCACCACCAGCCTGCACAGTGCCTTGTTGGCGGCTTGGATCCACAGGTTGGTGGCGTTTGTATCACTCTCGAACCATAGCATGAGCTGTTACCAACTGAAATCGGAATTCATCTGACGAAGCCATGGTTTTCCAGCCACCTAGGGTCTAACCGACGTTGTCAAGAGCTCAGGACAGGCGCGGCAGACACCATGTCCTGCTAGTAGCAAAGCCACTCGCTTCTGTCGTCTGTTGCCATAGTCTATGCCAAATGTCGCCGCAGAATCCTAACGGATAATTTCGTCGTATGCCCCTCCTTGATTTCTGCGGTTATTTCACGCAGTGTTGCTTGTCTGGTAGCACTGGCAACTCTACACGAACGTCACAGCTCTCGGTCGTTTAGTGAAGACGGCCGGCCACTGCGTTGTCCATGGTGAGAGGTAATGCTCGAAATTTGGAAGTATCGGAACACTTTTGACACTGTGGTTCTCGTAATATTGAATTCCCTAACGATTTCCGAAAGCGTCTAGCTCCAACTACCACTCCGCGTTCAAAGTCTGTCAATTGTCGTCGTGCGGCCATATTCAAATTGGAAACCTTTGCACATGAATCACCTGAGTACAAATGACATCTCAGCCAATGTATCTCCCTTTTATGTCTTGTGTACGCGATACTACCGCCATATGTATATGTGCATATCATTATGCCATGATTTTTGTCGCTTTAGTTTACTAGAGATAGTAAAACATAAAGAGTAACCAGTAGTCTAACAGCGACTGAGCAGCGCCGCTGAATGGCTGTAGCAGTCGGCGCGAGCCAGGGCGGTGCTGTCGCTGCTGGAGTACAGTTATTCTTCGTGCTTTGCAGTCCGTGTTAATAAATATCGATTAAATTATTATCACACTTGAGTACGATACCATGACGATTTTATTACCGTAAAGTTGCCATGGGCAGTTTTCTTGTTTCAGCTACAACTTTTAAAGTAATTTTGTACCAATTGTACCCATGACTACACACCTACCTCATCAGATTCATCCCCTGGCGTAATCAGTGGTACCTGTCCATCAACCCTACAAAAACGAAGGCAATAGTGAAAGGAAAAATCGACCAAATTTTCTACCCCAAATCTGTAACTCAAAGATGTCCGCCTCCAATAGCTGAGTGGTCAGAGCGACAGAATGTCAGTCCTAAGGGCCCGGGTTCGATTCGCAACTGGGTCGGAGATTTTTTCCTCTCAGGGACTGGGTGTTGTCCTAATCATCATCATTTCATCCCAATCGACGCGCAAGTCGCCGATGTGGCGTCAAATCGAAAGACTTGCACCCGATGAACGGTCTACACGACGGGAGGTCCTACTCACACGACATTTACCTTTTTACTTCAAAGTTCACAACTATCTAGTAACGCTAAATGAAATACTAAAGCCAGCCGGAGTGACCGAGCGGTTCTAGGCGCGGCAGTCTGGAACCGCGCGACCGCTACGGTCGCAGGTTCGAATCCTGCCTCGGGCATGGATGTGTGTGATGTCCTTAGGCTACTTAGGTTTAAGTAGTTCTAAGTTCTATGGGACTGATGACCACTGCAGTTAAGTCCCATAGTGCCCAGAGCCATTTTTTTTAAATACTTAAGTACCTCTGTCTGAAACTAAGCTGTGTCTGATTCCTCCTAATATTCTCCATACCTACAAGACCCTCATTTGTCCCATACTTATGTATGCCATAGGTGCATGGACCTACGCCCCCACCCTAAATTTGATCACTCCCTCCGTACTCTCGAGCGCCATTTACTTAGCTTTGCCTTCCACGTCCGTCTAACTTCCCCTACCCGTGTTTTCTGCGAGTCAATCCAATTGCCACATCTCCTCCAATATAAAACCTGCGCCTCTCCGACATCACCCTATAGTCACCCCCATCAACGAGAAGCATGCCCTGTGCAATTAACGCTGCCCACTTTCCCTCCATCTCCGTGCACTCTATATCCTTTTCCAACGGAATTTCGATCGCCTCCTCTCCCCAAAACGGGAAGTCATCTCTGTGATCCACCTTCCTTATAACCATAATAACCTACTCATTCCACAACAGATGAAGGCTCGAACCCACCCAATCCTTAACCAGTTAGCATCCCAGTCCTGTCCTAACACCTGCATCCCAACTATCAGCTGCTTCCCACAAAGGCAGTTGTCATCCTTTTCTGCTCAACATCCTCCACAATAACTACCATATCTCAGTCCCCCTCACAGTAAGTAGCAGTCCGTATCACATCATCTTTATTACGATTTAGGACATAGCGGAGCAATGGGACTTCACAAAGTAAGTTACACATTATTATGGAAAGTCATGTAACTTGTATTGCATGTTGCATTGCAGAGACGACTTCCCAGCATAGTCATCAAGTTTCTGTAAACAACAGTCAGAGCGTTCTTCTAATCGTTCAGTTCATGGGCCATATAAATCCGCTCCTTGGTCACGGAGCCATTCGAGAACTGGCGTGTGAACTTCCTCATCGTCGGAAAATCAGCAGTTGCTGCGAATCTGTTCCTCGACAGCCAGGACCGTTTCGTCTGTGATCGATGTCGACGACCTTCTTTCCAGATCAACATCAGCCATCTCTGTGCGACCTTGGTAAAACTGTTGGCACCATTTCACTACGGTTGGAGGCGGCATTGGACATGGTCTCTATATACCCAGAATTTCAGGTTGAATGTGTGCCAGATTTAGACGTTTTTCCCATAGTAATCGTACTGACGCACGTACTTCAACTTTGGAGCACGATTTGTCACTCCATTTCGATTGCAACCTGTGATGCACCTGTTATCCATACCGCAGCAGGACTGTCTCTTCAGGAAACCCGGAACCTGCACTCTATTCTGACTATTGTTGCGCGATCGTCTTGGCGTGGGACGACATGTGTAACTCACTTTTGGAAATCCATACGTACATCATATCACCATCATCCTTTTCAAAAACATCATCATCCATATTTTAAGCTCACAGGTTTTTTTAAAATCTGAGCGTCAACAAGGATGATTCTGTCGCTCCCCCCCCCCCCCCCCTTCCTCTCGCCCCGCTCACCCATTGACATAGAATGTAAATAAAATTTAAATAAAACATGATTATTTGTCCTAAGATTTATTTTTACCAACCGAATGCTGGTGGCTGCACAGTTTCGTGGCCTACACTCAGGAACGTCAACTTACGATTTGAAATGCCATAAAGGCCATAACTGACGAAAATAAGTACAGTCCCAAAACGGACAACTATAGCTTCAGGAATTTTGTACGTTTGTGTGAAAAAAAAGTCATTTCTCTTCTGTGACAATCTCTTCCCCTCAGAGTAGCACTTAACACCCAACGCCCTCTGTTATTTGTTGTGCATGTGACTGGCAAAGTGTCAAAGCGTTGTATAGAATGCATAGGCTAGTTACAGTGTGTGTCAGGCGGAGTGGGCAATATTCAGTGATGTGACAGGAACGATCATTCGAAGCGAAAATATCCAGTAAACATGGGCTCTAAAATGTATACATTAAGAACTATGAGCACTTCTTCGTCTTCGATATTGTGAAACAAATCTCTTCTACCGCAAACTCGTTCTTCCCACACTTTGAGAAGTGGCAGTATGAAGCAAAATAAGGAAAAAATGTCCAGTAAACATGAGCTCTATGGTTCATACCTTAGGAACTATAAGCACTTGTCAATGCTCGCTGCTGTGAAACGCATATCTTCCACTGAACATGTTCTCGTAGTTCTTAAGGGAATCATTTTAGTGTCCTTGTTTAGTACCCCTCTTCGGTTCGTATGATCGTTCCTGTCATATCCCTGAATACTGACCGTTCCTCCCGGGATACACGGTATGGAATGACTAGTATTTTTGGCTAAATGTTTAATTTAAATTTCATTTAATATTTTTCCTAGGGAAGGTATAAAATGCCTAGAGCCGGCCAGTGTGGTCGAGCGGTTCTAGGCGCTTCAGTCTGGAACCACGCGACCGGTACGGTCGCAGGTTCGACTCCTACCTCAGGCATGGACGTGTGTGATGTCCTTAGGTTAGTTAGGTTTAAGTAGTTCTAAGTTCGAGGGGACTGATGACCTCAGATGTTAAGTCACATAGTGCTCAGAGCAATTTTTTTTAATGCCTAGATATCTTATAAACTGCGAAATGAACACAGGCAAAGTATAAAATTACAGTAGAATAAGAATAACATGCTCAAACTAGACAGTTATATATTTAATGGCAGTTACATAAAATTATCACATCTGTTTATGTCTAAAAACTAGCTTATTCTGAAGTGGATGTGTTTTAATAGTTTTAAAAATTACTAATATGTAATGTACAAGCGAAGAAATAGTTTCTTAATAATTATTGCGGATTTGTAACGAACAGTAACCGAATCCTTTAGGAAAACGCTGTTTTTTGAAAACTTACTCCAACTTTCTGTAACACCTTTGCAATAACGACAATTACAACATTTACACAATCGTCATACGCAACCTCCATTTTAGCTAAAGCGATACTGACGTAACTAAACTCCTGCCATACTGGAATGAAACAGGCACAATAATAATGTCTGTGGATCTCATCACATTTGCCTTAAACGTAACAGGCACTCTATTAAATGCCTAGGCAAAGTATTAAATAAGACGCATTTCATACCCTGCGTAATGATTTTTGCTATGCTACAGACTGTCTAGGCATTCCATAAAATGCCGGATTTCGCAATTTGCCGCAACATGTACAACCCATTCTCTGTGTTCCCCTGTGGCAACCTCTAATACCACGGAAGTTATTCGCTGTTGTCTTAACTCATGTCCTATCACCCTCTCCCTTCTTCTGTACACGAAGAGAGCACGGTAAGCACCACAGTCCGGTTTCCCAGAAACTTCTCTCAGTGTAAGAGGGGTCAAAATAAGCAGACACGAGTCTCGGCATATCCATAGATATTCGATCGTTTCTGAGAAAACAACAAAGTTTGCAAGGTACTTGATGTGCCTTTCAGCGAGTAAGTAATTCAACCGAAGTGGTTGCACTGTGGCTAGCGTCGCAGCTTCACAGTTTTGAGCTCCATGTTCGAAACTTGATTATTAATTTTATCTTTGTTCTTCATTTATATACCAATGTCTGTAGATGATTACTATACGAATGTTTTCTTCTTTATATTCAAATAACGTTGTCTTCATTCATCTTCTAATTGTGTATCCGGTGAATGAATAAAAAAGAAAAACTATAAAAGAATGGAAAAATTATTTGAAATAGTCTTCAATGAAATCTCTGCACTTTATCTCGATTCATATTCAATTTCAAGAGCCAGCTTTCGCGAAAATGTTCACTTATGCGTGGTTTGTAACGAAATTACTATCAACACGAAATTTTCAGCATGTCAGTGACGTTTCTTTTCCGAACGAGATTCGTACGAAGAAATGTCGCTGTGGCAAAGCTGCCTTCGAGCAATACTCGAGGTACTCGGGATTTCTATGTTTCGAACGTTTCTACGGTTGGTATCATGCAAGGAAATCTTCCTTTATAATATGCGTAAGAATAAAGCATTAGAATGAAGAATTGATATAAAAATGAAATATAAAAATATGAGAACGAAAAAAAGATTGTAACTCCTGGAAATTCCAGTAAATATATACACAGATACCATAGCATACACAGATATATTGTATAATAATGGTATGACAGTTTTGCAATTAATATAACGCTCTTGTATCAGCTAACTTCATAACAAACATTCATGTAGTAACCTTTTACCGACATAGATCGATAAATGAAAAAAAATAAAATGAATTAAAACACATAGAACAATAATTAGGTTTCGAACACGGGACGCAAAAGTGACTGCCGCGACGCTGACAACTGTGCCGTTAGTTAAGGTCAGCTTATTGTGCTCTAAAAGGCATTTAAATACCTCGAAAACTTTGGCGATCGTTTTCTCAGGAACTGCAGAGTTCCTACGGATACTCCCAGACACGCTTATTTTGGCTTCTCTTCCACTGAGCGAAGTTTCTACAAAACCGGGTTGTGCCACTCGCCGTGCTGTCCTCGTTAATCTTTTCCATGTATTCCTTGCCGATTTGCTGAGACGCTCCTCATTTCTTATTTTATTAGTCCAGTTTCCAGTATTCTCCTTCTGTGACATCACATCTCAAACTCGTTGACGCTCTTCTTTTCCCGTTGAGGTACTAACCCGAAACTATAGGGGGCTGCTTACGTCGCGATGGCGACGGAGCGTAACACACATCGTGAATGCTACTGGCGACTCACGTAGCCAGCTTGGCACTATGCAGAGTACTGTGCCGTGTTGTCGATCGCGCCTCTGTTCGGCACTTTCGCAGCAGAACGACGGCAGCAGTCCGCTTTATCTGGGGCCGCACCTGCGACGTGCCGCCTTATGAACGCCATACCTCACCTGGGACTGTAGCAGATTGTAACACTGCGCCAGGCCGCCTCGTCATTTATCTCCCGACATTATTTACGGGCTTAATCCGAGCGCATTAAAGTGGCGCGTCTGCGCACTCGTTCCCCCCGGACAGCGGCGAAGCCATTATTTAAAAGCTCGCAAGAAGTGTCCAAGTTTGCCACCGCTGCCGCAAGACAAACGCCTGTTCCGACTTCGACATCTCCCGACCCGCCGAATTCGGGCAGCCGTGTTTCTTTCTCGGCGGTCGTTTCGGCTTCACATACTTGTCTGCTGACCCAGCGCGATTCTTCTCCTCAGAATTACCATGTTTGTGATCCAAGATACGTGAGATATCGAACGCCATTAGTAACTGATAGGAACTCAGTGTCCGCTGCCCTCTTTCTCTCACTCTTATCGACCGCACGTAACTAGCTCAGCAGCGTTTCTTTTTTTCCTTTTCTTTTTTTTCTTTTAGCTTATAATCCTTTCGATTGTTTTTCCTCCCTCCTGCGAGTCCTGGATGTGACAGCTACTTCCAACATAATCTACAGGATGTCTGACTATAGGTACAAACGGATAGGACGAGTGGATGACAATGGAGCAAGCAAATGAGCCTAACAATCATAGGTCCGGAAACCAATGATTTCCCCAACGCGTCGTATTACAACTGAGTACACAAACACTTTATAACAGGATAACTGAGGATCCAAACTGTGGACATGCACTCGAGGGCACTTACAATACAAGAAGTGTTCCTCACGTCCACCATTCATGTGAACGCAGGCTTTAGCACGTCTCCTCATCGATATGATGTAATCAAGCCTGATACACATTCTGAAACCTTCGATACCCCGTGGGTATCGGCAATTTCATTTATAAATAGAAAAGTTCCTATAAAACTATATTCTCAAAAATTCATTGTTTAGTGCTCACTTACGACAAAATCTGAAGCCGCAATAGGAAAACCTGTAAAGTTTTTTTCCACTACGTTTTGCTAAATTGTGTATTAGTTAATCGAAAGAATATCTTTGACAACGTCGTAAATCACTCAAAGCTCTTTGCCTCAAATATAGTCATTGACTACTTCTTGTTGGCACTTGGCGGAGAGTTGTGTAATGGAATCAAATCATGTTTTGTGATACTGTAGAAGGGACACATGTGTAGGAGCTCATGGGTGCGATTGGATGTTAAATGTTGTCAATCTGATACTTAAAGAGTTGAAAATATAATAGTTAAAAGCGTAGGCCTTTTATTTCATTTCGTTGTTAGTGGATCATTCCAACATTCACATCCCTGGAATCAGTGTGATATTCTTCTCATAATCAAGACTTGTAGCCACTGCCGTACCTTTAACAAGTAGACAACAAGACCAACATCAAGAAAATGAGCCAAGTAAAAAGTTATAATGTAGTAAATTGAACATGCCTTCCAGTGACATTCTCTTCAGATTAATGACAAAAATCCATTTAAGAGCAAAATAATTGTACAGAGGCTCTTAAAAAGGCATGTTACACCATACACATTTTAAAAATTATAAGTATATTCCAAATGCAATTACTATCACCCACACCAATTTTTTTAAATATCCCCAAGCCAGAGATCAAAAGCCGGCCGCGGTGGCCGTGCGGTTCTAGGCGCTCCAGTCCGGAGCCGCGCTGCTGCTACGGTCGCAGATTCGAATCCTGCCTTGAGCATGGGTGTTTGTGATGTCCTTAGGTTAGTTAGGCTTAAGTAGTTATAAGTTCTAGGGGACTGATGACCACAGCAGTTGAGTCCCATAGTGCTCAGAGCCATTTGAACCATTTGAACCAGAGATCAAAAGCCGGAGGACACTGAAGGCCACGACCGATAAACTTGTCCAAATTCTGTTTACCAGTATTTCAGTATGATGATAAAATCAAACGAGGACAGCCTTTCATTTTCTGATTTACATCTCACTTGCGGTGTTTCGAAATAAACGTAGCCTTAGACATGAACAGTGTTGTTGTTTTGACACAACTGCACTTGGCATACGTCGTATCTGGGAAACCATTGGTTTCCGGATCTGTGTTTACTAGGATTATTTACTTGTTTCCTTGACCTCTTTTCGCCCCTTCAGTTTCCAAAAGATAGGGAAACACACTGATCATGCCCTTGCTAAGTTTCCGCATTACGACACCACTGTCCCATCTCCACCCAATACGTTATATTTACCCTCCACTGCTAGTGTTGCCACCTATTGTCTGCGAGTAGCTACTGCACGTTGATGTCGAAACTCGGCGATGGTCACATTAATGTGACTGTACCGTGTAGATTACCCAGGTCTCCCTTAGATCTAGCCAGAGGTCTATGTGTTGTGAACCTTGCCCCTTTCTCTTCAGCTTACCGGTTACACGAATTAAAATCGACCATATAAATGTAGTAACAAGTACAGATCTTCATTAGACGGTCGTGTATAAAATTTGTAGCAGATCGACTAAGACCTTTAGGAGTCTTTCGGTAACAACGTTTCCCTTTTAAATATTAGGTATCTATTTATGTCTTATATATATATATATATATATATAACTGTCAAACAGTCTTTTTTGCTATAAAAATATGTGATAGCAGAACTGTCAAATTGAACGCCATTTTTCTTCCTTTTTCATACCAAAATACTATTGCCATCCGCAGTTTCGATCACAACAAGAAAATCAACCATATCGGTGGAGCCGTCCTCAAGCGATGATCTTTCACAACCGATTTTAATTTCCGACTTTTCCAGTGGATTTTTCGAAAGTTTTCATTTATGCAAACCTTGTCCTGGCAATTACGAGTGCAATAAAGACAAAAATCATCCGAAGCTGTCGAACCGTTCTTAATTGACGATATTTCATACATATGGCAATTGATGTTAATTTCCGACTTTTCCATTGAATTTGGAAAAAAAAATTTCATCAAACCTTGTCCTGACAGTAACGAACACAACAAAAAAAAGTCAACTTAGTCGATATTCTCAGGGGATGATCTTCGATACATACCGCAACTGATTTTTTTTTACATAGACAAACTGCAACAGGAGTATGTAATTTTCGTTTGCTCCATTTTTATTCATAGCCACCCTACTCTTCAATGTATTTGGTCTACCGTCGCAAAAGCTTTCCGATGCCCTCTGAAAAAAAGGTTTTTGGTTGCGCAGCAAAATACATATGCACTGCTTCCTTCATCTGTTGATGCTATCTTGAAGTGGACCTATCAAGTGATTATTCGTTTCAGAAGCTTTAAAACTTCGTTAGCATGACGGTGCAATAGGCGGTGACAGATCTTCAGACGGTTATGCTTGTGCTCGTCATAGAGTTATTTTGGCATCCGTCTCGCACAGACTTTGTGAAATTTGAGATTGTTACTCATGACTTCGCAGGACCATGATTAACCTTTATATGTTTTGCCACGTCATCAGCAGTCACTCGACGGTTGTTCGGACTCAAGGCACTGACTTTTTTAGTATTGGCACCAGTTGTGGCTGTAGCTGGATGCCTCGCTCTTTCCCCATCCTTCACACTCGTTCCATCATTTCTGATTTGTTAAATTCCCCGGTAAACACTTCGTTGTGACAAAACATTGTCACTCCTGGTACACCTTTATGCCCAGAAACTGGATCACCGAACGTTTTCCTTCTATGGTACAAACAGAGTGGGGCTGCCGTATTTACGTGGCAACAGCGCAAAGTGAATTGATTTGATGCCATCTAACGGGTGGTGGGTACACAAAGCCGTAGAGCCAACCTAAATAAAATCAAAATTGCTGACACTTATTGACTTACCCTCCTAAATAAACCTAGACAGAGAATCGAACTCTCGAAATGGAGTACCGCGCAGCAAAACTGTAGCCGCTGCTCTAACTAGGCAAAACACGTAGACCTGCGCTCCACTAAAATTACGTTTCGATAGTCTGCCTGCTTAGCCGAGTGGTTGCCGGCAAGGTAGCTCAGCGTGTTCGGTCAGGGGGTTAGCTACCCTCTGTAACAAAAAACTGAAAGAATGGATCAACGAAGAATCTAAATGTGTGTCATCGGACGTCCGCCCCGAACAAATTCAACGAATAATATAGAACAAAATGAGATCAACAAAAATAAAAGAACGAGGTAATGTGCTTGACTCCAATGCAGCAGGCCCGGCTCAGATTCCCGCCCACGCTGGAGATTTTCTCCGCTCGTCGACTGCGTGTTGTGTTATCATCATCTCATCGTCATCGACGCGGAGTGGCGTCACATGCAGTAGGACTTTCAACGCGGGGGCCGAACTTCCGCGGACGGGGCCTCCCGGCCAACAATGCCGTACGATCATTTCATTTCATTTACGGTTCGATGGCTTTAGCACAGTATATAAATGACGTAGTAAATGGTAAGATTACCAGTAGGAAAAGAAATATAAATTAATGTGCGAAATAAAAACTGGGACAAAACCAGTGTTTGCTATTTGTTTCTTAGTTTTGCACATAATTAGACCCGCAAACTGTTCAGTGTTTGTTGTGTATTTTATGTCGTTACGAAATATAAATTGCATTTTATGAGTAACAAAAGTTAGTTGATGACATTACTTCTGCACTGTTATGTAACTAAAGCAATTACCTTTGATGCAAGTACTGCACAAACATAAAAAATCCGATAGAAGTGTTGCTGTTGTTTTGTATTGATCATGATCAAAGGCAAGTGTTATCTAGTATTATAAATGCGAAAGTTGTTTATAAGTGATATAAACATGTTTTGTAAAAGCTCTACAAAGTATTGAAGCAATGTTTCATAAGTTTTTTTCCTTGTGGTTTTCTTTAATTTAACCTTTTCTTTGAGGAAATTGCGTCTTCTAGCACTATGGTACCTTGTACATCTGTATAATTTTTATTTCATTTTTATTACAACATCCCTCTGTTTCACATTACAAATCAATAACTTTCAAATAAAGCCTGAATTAAATATTGACAATTTCAATTTTGCTACGAATACTGTTTATTTTTAACTAACAGACAGGAGGATAATTATGTAGAACAGAAATTTTCTGCAGGTTATGTGGCTCTTTAGATATTCTCACTTAGTTACTAAACTGTTCACCGCATCCGGTTTCAAGGGCAATCTAGAAAGACCCTGATCCCATATGCAAACAAAAGGTTCGAAATGGGGTAACGCCTGATACGTATGCAACACATCCAATGTAAAGCTGACGCAGTTATGATCTCAATGATCAAGCTACTAGGAAAATTACGTTGTCTACCAGGGACAGGAAAGGACTTGGAAGTGCAGCTGAACGGAATGGACAGTGTCTTGAAAGAAGGATATAAGATGAACATCAGCAAAAGCAAAACGAGGATAATGGAATGTAATCGAATTAAATCAGGTGATGCTGAGCGAATTACATTAGGAAATGAGAGACTGAAAGTAGTAAATGAGTTTTGCTATTTGGGACCGCGCAACCGCTACGGCCGCAGGTTCGAATCGTGCCTCGGGCATGAATGTGTGTGATGTCCTTAGATTAGTTAGGTTTAGATAGTTATAAGTTCTAGGGGACTAATGACCTCAGAAGTTATGTCCCATAGTGCTCAGAGTCATTTTGCTAGTTGGGGAGAAAAATAACTGATGGTTGAAGTAGAGAGGATATAAAATGTAGACTGGCAATGGCAAGGAAATAGTATCTAAAGAAGAGAAATTTGTTAACATCGAGCATAGATTTAAGTGTCAGGAAGTCGTTTCTGAAGTTATTTGTATGGAGTTAGCCATGTATGGAAGTGAAACGTGGATGATAAATAGTTTGGACAAGAAGAGAATAGAAGCGTTCGAAATGTGGTGCTACAGAAGAATGCTGAAGATTAGATGGGTAGATCATATAACTAGTGAGGGGGTATTGAATAGAATTGGGGAGAAGAGAAATTTGTGGCACAACTTGACTAGAAGAAGAGATCCCTTGGTAAGACATATTCTTAGGCATCAAGGGATCGCCAATTTAGTATTGGAGGGCAGCGTGGAGGGTAAAAATCGTAGAGAGAGACCAGATGAATACACTAAACAGATTCAGAAGGATGTAGGTTGCAGTAGGTACTGGGAGATGAAGAAACTTGCACAGGATAGAGTAGCATGGAGAGCTGCATCAAACCAGTCTCTGGAGTGAAGACCAGAACAACAATAACGGTTACTTATAATAGTCAGGGGTAGCCTGCGGTAGTTTTAGAACTCCGCCCACACGTAAATGGTACTGAAGGAAACTATAGTGCTATATTTGATTACAGTGTTGCCAAATTGCATCTCTTTGACGTGCATTTTCTATCGAAATTACGCACGAAATTTGACTTTTCCTACTGTTAGCAAGCAAAGAATCGTACTGTGACGTCAGAGTGAGCGAACTTCAGTTCGCCTTTTGTATAGAAATTCGGGACATTCAAGCTCCGCATTGTTTGTCGGTGGAAGTGTGAACGGCTGCTTGGCCTAGTTTACCCGGAAAGATTTGGACGACATTGTCGTTGCCGCTATACGACTAGCACTTGTCGCTGCGTATAAGGGGAGCGAATGGTATCCTGATCTCGAGACAAGTGCTGCAATAAATAATAAGGAACGCAAATGGGGGCTACGGCCTTGGCGACACTGCTGTTTACCTCCTGCGAAGATGTGCTCTCGAGCCATCGAGCTTTAGCGATGCCGCGGCGCGCGTTCGCTGCCCGCCGCCTGCTGGCCCGGGGAGCGATATTCGTCCAGGGGCGAGGTAGACGGAACGGCACAGGACAGGGCCTTTGAGGCGGGCCCGGACGCCGCGTGTTTTTACACACGCTCCGCCCTTCACAATACACCCTTCTGCGCGCCGGGGCGGCTTTATGCCCGCATAAAGGAAAATTTCGCGAGGTGATGAAAGGAAAAGAGAGCGTAACGAGAGAAGAGAGCGACGTCACTAGTGGGTCGGGGGAGGGGAGAGGGGGGGGGAGGAGCGAAAGATTTGAGAGGCGCTCGGGCGCGGGCTTTTGTCGCGACAACGCTTCGATTGACGGCGTTCGGACTACCTCTTTTGTCCCGCGGCCTCGCCACTAATGAGTCCCCGGGGATTAATTCGGTCTGACCAACTTTCGCCGTGACCGTCTGCATAGCTGCCAACTCGTGGTGGCGCCCCGGGGCCCCGCAGCAGCCATCAGTGCCTCCACACACGCTTAGTTAAGCGGTCTCACGTGCTGCGTTTCAGACTTCGATTTCAGCCCCTCCTGCCAGAAGGGTTTCTGATCGCTGTACTCATTTTCATTTTGGGCTCTATTCGAACTGCAACGCCACAGAGCTCATTCAGCCCTCCAGTGATGTATGTTACGATATAAATGAGAAATTTAAAGACAGTCGTGATCACCAAGATAAGCTGAAGCTTGAATAATTCTTTGATCAACTAGCAGTTTCGATGACATAGAACATTGTAGGTCCGTACAAGTAAATCCAATATGCTTAACGTATGTAGATACCACTAAGTGTCAGTAATAAACTGTACAGTTCTTTTACTCTACTGGCCATTAAAATTGCTACACCAAGAAGAAATGCAAATGATAAACGGGTATTCATTGGACAAATATATTATACTAGAACTGACATGTGATTACATTTTCACGAAATTTGGGTGCATGTATCCTGAGAAATCAGTACCCAGAACAACCACCTCTGGCCGTTAATACGTCCTGGACATTGAGTCAAACAGAGCTTGGATGCCGTGTACAGGTACAGCTGCCCATGCAGCTTTAACACGATACCACAGTTCATCAGGAGAAGTGACAGGCGTACTGTGGCAAACCTGTTGCTCGGCCGCAACTGACCAGACGTTTTCAATTGGTGAGAGATGTGGAGAATGTGCAGGCCAGGGCAGCAGTCGAACATTCTCTGTATCCAGAAAGGCCCGTACAGGACTGCTAGTGATACGAGGCCGTTGGGACCCAGCACGGCGTTCCGTATTACCCTCCTGAACCCACCGATTCCACATTCTGCTAAGTCATTGGATCTCGACCAACGCGAGCAGCAATGTCGTGATACGGTAAACCGCAATCGCGATAGGCTACAATCCGACCTTTATCAAAGTCGGAAACGTAATGGTACGCATTTCTCCTCCTTACACGAGCCATTACAACAAAGTTTCACCAGGCAACGCCAGTCAACTGCCGTTGTGTATGAGAAATCGGTTGGAAATTTTCCTCATGTCAGCACGTTGTAGGTGTCACCACCGGCGCCAACCTTGTATGAATGCTCTGAAAAGCTAATCATTTGCATATCACAGCATCTTCTTCCTGTCGGTTAAATTTCGCGTCTGTAGCACGTCATCTTCGTGGTATAGCAATTTTAATGGCCACTAGTGTACAATCATATACAAGGTGATTCAGCTGCCCCCACCGGTCGTTCTGTGCAACCCGCAGTGTAATAGTTGGCCTTAATAAACCAAGCCCGCATCTCGTGGTCGTGCGGTAGCGTTCTCGCTTCCCACGCTCGGGTTCCCGGGTTCGATTCCCGGCGGGGTCAGGAATTTTCTCTGCCTCGTGATGGCTGGGTGTTGTGTGATGTCCTTAGGTTAGTTAGGTTTAAGTAGTTCTAAGTTCTAGGGGACTGATGACCATAGATGTTACGTCCCATAGTGCTCAGAGCCATTTGAACCATTTTTTTTAATAAACCACGCGGGAGATTTTCATATTCTCTTACTCACTACACGCGAACTGTTAGTCCTACAGAAAAAATAGACAGGATCTTCTTATAGTAAATTTAATGTAGCTAAATTTTGTACTGGGGTACGTTTTCGCTAGAGGCAGTAATTTTCGAGTTATTTAAGAAAAACGTACAAGAGTGACATTCAGAAGCACCCCAACTCCAATATTTAGTCCCCACCTATCTGTATTTATAATATGTCGCTAACATACACTCCATCCTACCACTTTACAAATATTTCATTTCTCATATACGACATTTCTTGGCCTTCATTGACTGGCCTTACTACGCCAGAAGCTTAATCGAGCACTTACTAATTGTAAAATTGATGTTCGTTTAAATTTTACCGGACAACTCTGTGTATTTTAAAAGCATAAAATGAAGGTAACGTGGTTGTAAGCGTTAAGTATGGATCGAATTGTCAACGTAATTAGTTTCAGCGTAACGCTCACAAAGATCGTTTTTCCATCATTACCTCCCCGGGCACGTTTAAATTGATAGTCTTAACGAAGTGGCCGACTATGCCGGTGGCTTAATAGCACAATCAATAGAGACCAGAAAAAGCGCGAATATCGGTAATAGTTCGTGTATTCGGAAATTCTTGTACAGTTTTAGCAGGGACTTCCACAAACAATGTACTAGAAATCCTGACTGGCGAGAGGTAAGTATGGGAAAGAAGTTCGGTTAAACATCACTTTTTTCCTGAATAACTCATAAACTGTGGTCTCCAGCGAAAATATATGCTAGTACAAACTTTAACTACATTAAATTTCCTGCAAAAGTCCTGCTCTTTTTTTCTATAGAAGAAATAGTTTGTACGTAGCGAGCGAGAGAATATGAAAATCAGGCATGTGGTTTATGTAGGTTTATCACCCTGAATACTACTAAAAGACTGTATGACCGTATGGAACAGGATGTAATTCACAAACGTAAAACGATGGAACAACAAAAGATATTCCTTGGCCAGCACATACGAGCATATCATGAAGTACACGTACACAGGTTGTCACAGGAGAAATGGTCAATATTCAGGGATATGACAGAAAAGTTCATTCAGAGCAAAAAAGTCCAGTTAACAAGGGCTCTAAAATTCATACCTTAAAAACTATGAGCACTTATTCGACTTCCTAGTCTGAAATACGTCTCATCTACTGAGCAAATGCTCCTATCTCTTAAGGTATGTATTTTAGAGCCCACGTTCACTAGAGTTTTTTTATTCGAATCATCGTTCCTGTCATATCCCTCAATATTGACCATTCCAGCCGGGACACCATGTATACTGCACTAGCGACATATCCTGGCTTCGTACAGATATCACTAAGTATCTGGGGTCGGACTTTGTCTGGCGTAGCTTGGTAAATTATACCGACAAACAGTCCTCATGAATCAGCCTTTCAATCAGTAAAAAAGGTATCACAATCCTAACAGTGAGTCCTGAGATTAGCCTTCACATACAGCCAGAAAGCCGGCCGGGGTGGCCGAGCGGTTCTAGGTGCTACAGTCTGGAACCGCGCGACCGCTACGGTCGCAGGTTCGAATCCTGTCTCGGGTATAGATGTGTGTGATGTACATAGGTTAGTTAGGTTTAAGTAGTTCTAAGTTCTAGGGGACTGATGTCCTCAGAAGTTAAGTCCCATAGTGCTCAGAGCCACTTTGAACAGCCAGGAAAACAAGAGGCTTTAGTTCACCATTTGTATTGAACATATATATCGATTCTCATGAAGATTCGCTGCTTTCTGGTGTTGCTTCGGCTATTTACAGATTTTCGCGCCAAATGTCTTCGCCTTCCAGCCCACCAGCTTGTATCTCCCAACGTTGTCACGCGATGTCACTCCAAATGCCTGTTAAATATTGAATAGGTAACTGTACATATGTTAGCGGCTTTATGTGAAATCCCGGTATTCTATAGAAAGTATAGAGCTCCGGATGGTTTTAGGCAAACTGTGAAATGCAAGTTTTTTGTGAATGGCTATGAGCACTATGCGACTTAACTGCTGAGGTCATCAGTCGCCTAGAACTTAGAACTAATTAAACCTAACTAACCTAAGGACATCACACACATCCATGCCCGAGGCAGGATTCGAACCTACGACCGTAGCGGTCGCTCGGCTCCAGACTGTAGCGCCTAGAACCGCACGGTCACTCCGGCCGGCGTTTTTTGTGAAAATGTTACATACCTTCCTACGCATTCTATATAATTTCTAGGCATAACACAGTACGACCGGTACCATTTACACAAAGTGTTAAAAGGGCACAAAATGTGAAGACTTTATTAATTAGTGCGCATTTGCAACTGAAGGAACAAAACTACGAAGTAAAGCACAGAATATTCTTACCGGAAAACAATGAAGCAGAACTAATATTGAAGTACTTGTCACAATGTAATCACTTTCATTCGTCACAAAGAAAACACTTTACATTTTGAAAAATTTTTCGACTTAAATAATAAAGCGAAAAGAATATTTTTGTGGTAAAACAGAAAGCAGAACTGGCATGACCTACTTGCAGCAGTGAAGGCCAGAGTGACATTTCTAATTGCACTGAATTTTCTTTTTAACACAAAGGCACCTCATATTTTGGCATTTCGTTTTGCACATACACCTGACGGATCCTTGGTTGCTTCTTGTGGGCTGAGAAATAGCCGCAGATCCGAGAGGTACTTCGTGGTCAGGAACTTCAATTCTCATTAAGTCCTTTGGACATACGATGAATTTTGATCTTGCGTACAGCCTTTCCGAGGTTCATTCTGCAGTTCCAAGTCGATAAAATCCATCTTCCGTCACGTTCGTAACAACTGCCAACAGATTGTCTGGGTCACCCCGTCCTTTGACGCCGTCAGGAATCGGAACTCTCACAATGGCACCGAAGGGCACAGGAGGGATTTTTTTGTCTGAATCGATTCTCATTTTTTGGCTTGAATCGCAAGGTTCAGTTTCGATTCAGTTTTACTTTGGCTACTCCATCCGAACAGGCCTTGGATGGTCCAACGGAACCGATCGGCCACCGTGTCATCCTCAGCCCACAAACGTCACTGGATGCGGATATGGAGGACATGTGGTCAGCACACCGCTTTCCCGGCCGTATGTCGCTTCACGAGACCGGAGCCGATACTTCTCAATCAGGAAGCTCCTCAGTTTGCCTCACAAGGGCTGAGTGCACCCCACTTGCCAACAGCGCTCGGCAGACCAGATTGTCACCCATCCAAGTGGATGTTTTAGTTTCCTCCATCAGGGATTGCATTTACGCTTAGGTATTCAGCAGGGAGCTGTTTCATCTTGTCTTTCTATCTGTGTTGTCCGTAGGCTCTCTATAATTTTTTCCAGCTCTTCCTCGGTTTCTACATCTTATAAAACGTGGTCAGGCAGGGGCGACATCGAGAGACCTGCTCTAGCTTTGCAGCCGAACGGAGCTTCGTATGGTGACCAATCAATCCCTTAATGAAAAGCTCTGTTTTTCATAAGTTATACGAACCGCAGTCCGTCATCCCAGCCCGACAGCGATTAACTTCGGTGATCTGACGGGAACCGGTGTTACCACTGCGGCAAGTCCGTTGGCTCTTTACTTTGGATAGCTTTTTCAATATTGAAGCGAACACTACACAAAATGCCAATCCCATAATCTTCTTCTTCATCGCCGTCATCGTCTTTAAGAGAATATCCACAAATGGCATGAACATTTCGGCCACACTTTTGACATGTAAGAGCACCGCTGGTTTCTTTTAAGCAGACGCGACGGATACCACAAAAAGAAGGATTTTCAGTAACCACAGAAATGAAAGGCTTTTGGATAACCTTGTCTCCATCATTGTTTTAGTTTCCTCCATCAGGGATTGCATTTACGCTTAGGTATTCAGCAGGGAGCTGTTTCATCTTGTCTTTCTACCTGTGTTGTCCGTAGGCTCTCCATAATTTTTTCCAGCTCTTCCTCGGTTTCTACATCTTGTAAAACGTTGTCAGGCAGGGGCGACATCGAGAGACCTGCTCTAGCTTTGCAGCCGAACGGAGCTTCGTATGGTGACCAATCAATCCCTTAATGAAAAGCTCTGTTTTTCATAAGTTATACGAACCGCAGTCCGTCATTCCAGCAGCTAGTTTTTACGTCTTGCATTCAAGCACAGAGCATATATTCAATGACCTGATTTGCTGTTTCGACGCTCCCATGATTTTGTGAATGGCACCGCTTACCATGGACGGTCTTTAAGGTGGGCCAATACTCCTTTACGCTTCTTACCACATTGTAAATTCCCTGCCGTTATGGGGCTGCAGACTCGTTGGAACACCAAGCAACACAAATATGTCGACGAGGTTGTAGGCTGGTTCTTCTGCTCTCTTTGATTTCAGAGCCCTGAGAACTATAAACTTAGTGAGCTGGTCATGTAGACCATTATAGACTTGAACTCTCTATCAAGATGGGACTAAAAATCGAAGAGATATAACGGGAACTGAATTCCGAAAAAAACCATTGGCTTGAAAACACCTTTTTAACATCTTTTTGCGTCTGCTGGCGAGGCTCGCAGAGGTGAGTGTATAGCTCAGTATAATGACGGGCAAAGTTCTTACATTCTTCTTTCAACATCCTGTCCTGCCCACTCCATGACCAATACCCAATTGGGCTTTATGGAGTATGTCAAATAATTCGAAGCCGCGACAAAAAATTTAAAAATACTCGTACCCTATTTAACACGATTGGTCAACTTAGGCTTATTCTAGACCATCATTACGTCATAGTGTTTCAGCAGCCAGTAGTTCCGTGGTTTCTTCTTCATATCAGTCCGGAGCCGCGCTGCTGCTGCGGTCGCAGACTCGAATCCTGCCACGGGCATGGATGTATGTTATGTCCTTAGGTTAGTTAGGTTTAAGTAGTTCTCAGTCTAGGGGACTGATGATCTCAAAAGTTCAGTCCCATAGTGCTTAGAGCAATTTGAACCATTTGTACCTTCTTCATGACCGTCTTAGCCTATTTCACATCGTTAGCTAACTTTTGGTATCTGGTTTAGGTTAGGTAAACACAGTTTCTGCCAACATTGGCTCTTACTTGAAATAATTCAGCGCAGAACCTTCGTTGCATGTCAGCATGGCGTGATTCCTGTCTTGACACTACACTCCCTTCCCAACATGGTGATACCAGAACAACGGGAAAGGATGACGGGAGAGCGACAATGGAACTTTAGCCGGATGCTGTACACCGGAAAGCTATTATGGCGATATCCGTGACGTGATAGTTGGACGCGGTACAACAATACTTTATCTTCACAATCATTAAATAAAGACCCGAACGCCACCGCAAGTAGTGGTGGCGGAAAAACATGGCAGGTTTAGGCGAATTATATACTTTTCCAGCAAACAACCGGGCAAAGTACATGATGCCTAGGTGATGTATAAAATATTAATGTTTTCATACTTTGACGTTCGATTTTATGCATTCTGTACATTACCTTGGAATTCTCTAAAATACTGGATTTCACGCAATGCCGTTAACATACGTATATAATAGAAACACATAGGTTGATATGTTCAGCAAAGGACATTATTTTATCAGCCTAATCATTTCACATTTTCGATTTACGTCTTTTGATTACAGCTGTGATGTCACATATTATTCTGTCATTATAAACAACCGCTCAGATTAAATTTTGTCTCAGCCGGCCGCAGTAGGCAAGCGGTTCTAGGCGCTTCATCCCGGAACCACGCGACTGCTACGGTCGCAGGTTTGAATCCTGCCTCGGGCATGGATGTGTGTGATGTCCTTAGGTTCGTTAGGTTTTAGTAGTTCGAGGGGACTGATGACCTCAGATGTTAAGTCCCATAGCGCTCAGAGCCATTTTAACCATTTTTAAATTTTGTCATTGATGTATTATTATATATGTTAAGTACATTGGCTTGACTTTTTATTTTTTGATATGAATCTGCATGGTAGAAACTGGTTTCCAGTCGAAAGATTTTTTCAGGAAGAAGATTATGTTGGTGATCAAGACGTATGTTGAGCAATTAAAAAGTTCTGGTTACTACTTGAAGCAGGAAATGCATATTGTCCTCAGATGGTCTCGAGTGCATCAGTTAAGGGAAAATTTGTAATCGATCTTACGGTGGCTAAAGTAGTAGACTACAACTCGTGATATCCGATGTCCAGTGTTTAGTCTGTGTCTGCTTCCTCTGCTCTTCCTGCAGTATTGTCCTCGAGTTCGCTTCTTTTGTACAGCCTTTCTATATATACTTTAAACAGTTCAGCCTCGTGGGCTTTAGAACAGTAACAAAAGCTTATTACTGCATAGAATAGGGAAATATTTGCGTTAATATACAAACGAGTCGTTTGTCACAAGTTCACGAGTTTACTACCAATCTTCAGGCGAAATATCAGTTTCATGTCCATCCGCTGCTTTATAGCCACATGACCGTGAAGTCCTCCGCCGAGGGCCCAAACCGACCAGGCAACATATTTCCAGTCATCAACCGTCCAATGCCGGTGTTGACGAGATCAGGCGAGGCGTAAAGCTTCGTGTCGTGTAGTCATCAAGGGTACACGAGTGGGCCTTCGACTCCGAAAGCTCATATCCATGATATTTCGTTGAATGGTTCGCAGGCTGACACTTGTTGATGGCCTGGCACTGAAATCCGCAGCAATTTGCGAAAGGATTGCACTTCTGTCTCGGTGAACGATTCTTTTCAGCCGTCGTTGGTCCCTTTCTTGCTGCATCTTTTTCCGACCGCAGCGATGTCGGAGATTTGATGTTTTACCGGATTCCTGATATTCACGGTACACTCGTGAAATGGTCATTCGGGAAAATTTTCACTTCATCGCTACCTCGGAGATGCTTCGACCCAACGCTCGTGCTCTGACTATAACACCACGTTCAAACTCACTTAAATCTTGATAACCTCTCATTGTAGCAGTAGTAACCGATCTAACAACTGAGGCAAACGCTTTTGTTATATAGGAGTTGCCGGCTGCAGCGCAATATTCTGCCTATTTACATATCTCTATATTTGAATGCGCATGCCTACACCAGTTTCCTTGGCGCTTCATTGTGTAACAAAATCATTCTTCTGCCTTTACCGAGGGAGGTAACGCAGTGGTTAGCTCACTGGACTCGCATTCGGAAGGACGACGGTTCAAACCCGCGTCCGGTCATCCTGATTTAGGTTCTCCACGATTTTTCTAAGTCGCTTCAGGCAAATGCCGTGATGGTTCCCTTGAAAGGGCACGGCCGACTTCCTTCTCTATCCTTCCGTAATCCGAAGGTACCGATGACCTCGCTGTTTGGTCCCCTCTTCGAATCAACCAATCAACCGCGGCCCAACGGGTGGGCCAATCACTGGCCTCCGGAAGAGATTTCACAGTCGGTGGCTGGGGAGATGGGAGGGAGTGGGATCCAGTCGGCCCCAGGCGCAGAACCGCCAAGTACCTTGGCGTAACCTTGGACTCTCGCCTTACGTGGAAACCCCACATAGACGAGGTCCACAGGAGGGTCTGCGCCAGAATGCCCACCCTATACTCAATCCTGAACTCAACCAGCTCCCTTCCCTGCCCAGTAGCAGTTAATGTGTACCAGGCCCTGATACGGCCAGTAATGGAATATGTGTGCCCTGTCTGGGGATACGCGGCAAAGCAGCACCTGGACAAACTCCAGAGGCTGCAGAACCGCGCCCTCAGGAGGGCATTGCATTTACCTCTTAGATTCCCTATAGATGATCTGCACGCCGCAGCTGAAATCCCACTCCTGAGAGAGCGTTTCCAAAATTTGGCAAGGGCCTTCTATGAGGGTTCTTCCAGATCAGGAAACGCCCTCATCCACTCCCCAGGTCGGTATGACATGCCCCACGACAAGCACAAATATCCAATCCCAATCCCAATACCCAATCCCAAATCCTGCTCCTTCCCATATAACACCAAACATCTCGCCAACCTCAGGCAAATACCGGACACAAACAGGTCATCACATTTCACAGACACCAAAAAACTACAGATATAATCACACACATATATACACAGGGGAGTAAAAGCCGAAAGGCTACAAACTCCCCCTCACACTTCCCCAAAGAGGGGAAAGTAACAGATGAGAGCAGCAGGGATCCAGGCGTCAGGTCTTGGTGCTGCCTGTCTGTCTATTCCTCCCGCTGCCTCCGCCGCTTTTACATCAAAGTGCTCCTGATGTATTTTCGCTAACGCACATCCCATGCGGAGCTCAGACGGAAAGATCATGTACTATTATTTCACTGCCTCTTTGATGACCGAATTCCAGAACCTTTGACACACCACAGTAGCTTTGTCTTTTCAAAACAAACGTATTCTTCGTTGATGCGGATAACCCTAGAAGATTTCATCAATGAAATTCGCCGAGAAAGCCGTCATTCCCTGTGAGCACCAACGATCGTCATGACTACTTACAGCAGCGTTGTCTATTTAAATCAGTGCTCTGTTGGCTCGTGCCGTAGTTTCAGCATGGACGCCTTATGTTTTCATAACGAGGTTTATTGTAGTGCACGGTTTTTCGTTTTCCCATATAATTCTCTTTGCCGCACATGGACCCTCGTCATGCAGGACTACCAACTCGCATACTTTATCAGACTTTTTATCGTAAAATCTGTGTTGACAAAGAAAATATTGTGTCACTACGGTAGACATCATCGCCCTCACAGATTCAGCAACTATTTAAATAATTTAAAAAATTCTCATTTATTGTTCCTCCTCAGTTTTACATTAAATCAGAAGATGATCCAGAGTTATCCAAACATGTAATCTAGTTTAAAAAACGTGCAACTGACATGGAACGATAAATGAGATTTATCAAGTAGGTAAAAAGACGAGGGCTAGTAGAAATCCTTGGGTAACAAAAGAAATATTGAATTTAATTGATGCAGTAAATGATGCAGGCAAAAAGAAATACAAACGTCTCAAAAATGAGATCGACTGGAAGTGCAAAATGGCTAAGCAGGGATGGCTAGAGGACAATTTTAAGGATGTAGAGGCGTATTTCACTAGGGAGTTAGATAGATACTGCCTACACGATAATTAAAGAAACCTTTGGAGAAAAGAGAATCCACCTGTATGAATAATAAGAGCTCAGATGGAAACCCAGTTCTAAGCAAAGAAGGGAAAGCAGAAAGATGGAAGGAGTATATAGAGGGTCTATACAAGGGCGATGTACTTGAGGACAATATTCTGGAAATGGAGGAGGATGTAGATGAAGATGAAATGGGAGATATGATACTGCGTGAATAGTTTACCAGAGCACTGAAAGACCTAAGGCGAAACAACTACTGACAGCCTTGGGAGACCTAGCCCTGACAAAACTTTACCATCTGGTGAGCAACACATATGAGACAGGCGAAATATAATCAGACTTCAAGAAGAATATAATAATTCCAATCCCAAATAAAGCAGGCGTTGACAGATGTGAAGATTACGGAACTATCAGTTTAATAAGTCACGGCTGCAAAATACTAAGGCGAATTCTTTACAGACGAGAAACCAGATGGCAGCGATGGCAGTTATAAGAGTCGAGGGGTATTAAAGGGAAGCAGTGGTTGGGAAAGGAGTGAGGATTGTAGTCTATCCCCAATGTTGTTCCATCTGTATATTGAGCTAGCAGAAAAGGAAACAAAAGAAAAGTTTGGAGTAGCTATTAAAATCCATGGAGAAGAAATAAAAACTCTGAGGCTCGCCGATGACATTGTAATTCTGTAAAAGACAGCAAAAGACCTGGAAGAGCAGTTGAACGGAATGGATAGAGTCTTGAAAGGAAGATATAAGCTGAACATCAACAAAAGCACAACGAGATAATGGAATGTAGTCGAATTAAGTCAGGTGAAGCTGAGGGAATTAGATTAGGAAATGAGACACTTAAAGTAGTAGATGAGTTCTGCTATTTGCGGAGAAAAATAACTGATGATGGTGGAAGTAGAGAGGATACAAAATGTAGACTGGCAAAGACAAGAAAATCGTTACTGAAGAAGAGAAATTTGTTAACATCGACTATAGATTTCAGTGTCAGGAAGTCCTTTCTGTATTTATATGGAGTGTAGCAATGTATGGAAGTGAAACATGGACGATAAATAGTTTGGACAAGAAGAGAATAGAAGCTTTCGAAATATGATGCTACAGAAGAATGCTGAAGATTAGATGGGTAGACCATGTAACTAATGAGGAGGTATTGAATAGAATTGGGAAGAAGAGAAATTTGTGGCACAACTTAACTAGAAGAAGGGATCAGTTGGTAGGACATGTTCTGAGGCATCAAGGGATCACCAATTTAGTACTGGAGGGCAGCGTGCAGGGTAAAAATCGTAGAGGGAGACCAAGAGATGAATACACTAAGCAGATTCAGAAGGATGTAGGTTGCAGTAGGTACTGGGAGACGAAGAAGCTTGCACAGGATAGAGAAGCATGTTGAGTTGCATCAAACTAGTCTCTGGGCTGAAGACCACAACAATAACATTATGTCACTTCGGACGTAATACTGCTCCCAGTGGTGAAGACTTGGGGCAAGAATTTCTGCACCCTAGGTAGATTTACACGCATGCTGGCTATTTAAATATACTACAGTCCTGGTCATTTAAGAGAAGATACGATATCAAATACGATCGCTTTCAGAAATACGCAGCATCAGCCACTGGTAATTCTTCAAACTAGCTGTGTGAAATAATTGCTTTGAGTAATAAATATTATTTTAAGAAAATCATTTATCACGCCATAGGTTTCGGTCCTGATTGTAGTTAAGTGAAGTAACAAAAATTCTAAAACCGAGTGATGCTTGGTAGCGCCTACGTTTTGGTGAAAAGATACCATTCAGATACATGAAGAATATTTGCGTCCACTGTTATTTTATTAATCAACTGGAATACGTAGAGACCGTCTGGAGTGAAGTTGTGGTATTGTGCCTGCAATCAAAACCAAACGTTCGCGTGTACTCGCATTTGGCTTTTGTTAAATGCCAGTTAGAGGGGAATTTCAATAATTCAACTCTTTTTTTGAGTTAGTATATTCTTAATATCCAAGTATTTAGCATATGTGCGAGTACTAGGCATCTTTTACGGAATTCGAAAATATCAAATGTATAATTACTCGAGTATTGACATAAAAGACACATTATTCTATCCGCTGGTCAGCAGCACGATGGGGTATCAATATTTGTGGATCCCGAAAGAACGAACAAAAAAGAAAATGACACTTTCAAATGTTTGAAGCCAAAATCAGTGCTGTGAATAAGAGCTGTTAGACCGCTACAGTGAGAAACAAGTATCTCGCCGGAAAAAAAAGAAAAGAAACAGGTTTTGGGCAGAGTATAAAACAATGCAGGCACTCTCTATAATTTATCTCTTGCGAAAAAGTGAATATTGACACCTTTGCATTGCGAAAATCTGTCAGCTCTGCGTTTGATGGCTGAGAGGAAGCGTCAATTAAAAGCTCCTAAACAGAGAAATTTAAAGCGCAGCTGCAGTTTTATAAACAAGCCACCGAAAAGCAAAGAGTGAAATTAAATTTCGGCCTTGTGTCTACAAAACAGCGAACCCTTTAACAGTTTCGGTTGGTAAGCCCTGCTAAGCATATATTGGGACGGATTTTCAATTTAAATTTGTCGCTTAGCTGCGTTTGTGGTACACTCGCATTGGTTGCCTACTGCGTAGTTGATTGCAGAAAAATACAGATTGTCATCAAAATAAGTGTACAGTTCCCAGAATTAAATTTTCACTCTGATGCGGAGTGTGGGCTGATATGAAACTTCTTGGCAGATTAAAACTGTGTGCCGGACCGAGTTCGAGTCTCGGTCCGGCTCAAAGTTTTAATCTGCCAAGAAATTTAATATCAGCGCACACTCAACTGCAGAGTGAAAATTTCATTCTGGAAGCATCACCCAGGCTGTGGCTAAGCCAAGTCTCCGCAATATCCTTTCTTCCAGGAGTGCTAGTTTTGCAAGTTTCGCAGGAGAACTTCTGTGAAGTTTGAAATGTAAGAGACGAGATACTGGCGGGAGTAAAGCTGTGAGCGCCGGTCGTGAATCTTGCTTGGGTAACTTAGTCGGTGGAACACTCGCCCGCGAAAGGCAAAGGTCTCGAGTTCGAGTCTCGGATCGGCACACTGTTTTAATCTATCAGGAACTTTCAAGTCAATAGTTATTTCCTGCAATATAAAATATTTGTGAAGCAGTAACATTGACCGTACCTTTAACAAGAACCAGGAAGTACAGTTCATCATTCGTGGTGACGAAAGTTGCGTTGTCCTCTACATCTTCGCGGTGAGTGTGTTGTGGAGACTGCCGTGTTTCAAGACGATAACATCCATGTCCTCAGGGCTTCCCGAATACATTCCTGGTCTGACGAACACTTCGGCATCCACCCGCATTTCGACTGGCCCGTTAAATCGCCCGATCTTAATCCGATAGAAAATATATGGCTCTGTTTTGAACAGCGGTCGAAACGTTGTAGTCAACATCACCGCATTGCGATCTCTCTACGGGATCTAATCACCAATGAGTGACTTCAGCTGTGAATGGCGTACATGAAAGAACTTGTCGACTCTCTTCCTCGCCGAACTGAGGCCGTTATCAAGGTGGGATTACACGCTGTTGGCCTGATGTCTCCTAGTTATGACAAATTTTTTTGTCCGATCTGCTACTTTCAGTGAGACGGTATTGTGCAGGAAATAAATCATAGACAGTTAACTGGGATCTGCCTAAAAAAATCTCCATAATTCGCTTATATTTGAAACAGCCCACCTTGCCTGTTCAGCTAAAAAAAAGTAAACAAAGGAAAGAATAAATATAATTCTGTGCTCTAAATACCAAGTTTTTCAAAATGATCTAGACATTTTCAAGTGATTATGGATAACGTTTACATTGAGATTAGGTGTTATATGAGTACAGGTATGGAAATAGCATCGCAAACAATTTTTTTTTAATTTTAGTCTCCAGCAATATGGCACACACACCAACGGAGAAGGCATTTTGCGTGATGTTCTGCAATAGGAAGTCCGCAACAGCAGTGCGTCGGAAATTCGGGACCTATCACACAATCCGTTCACAGATGTTTAAGGAAACGCGTTATTCTTGTAAAGGCAAAAAAGAATGAGTATCCATCGATAATTGAGTAACAAGTTGAAGGAATTACGGAAACATTCCGTAGATGTCTACAAAAATCAACGGCTCGTGCCAGTCGTTTCCTAGAAATTTCACAACAACTGGCTGGAGAGTGCCGAGAAACACCTGCAAATGAAACCATACCATGTTCATTTTTCCAAGGCGTTACACGTGGTCACAAACGTTTGTGCAGACAGTTTTGCACTGATATGCGACACTTAATGGAGGTGGAAGATTTCACCTGCACGTTGATTTTCTACGATCAGGCTACTTTTCACCTGTGTGGTGCAGCAGTATGAGCAGTAGAGAATCCCCACATTGTTGTGAAACATGTCCGTGGATCCCAAAATGTTGTCAAGGTAAAACGTGCATGGCCCCCTCTTATTTGCAGAGTCGAAGATCGATGAACGCTCTTACCTGAACATGATTCAGTTGTGGCTCATGCCGCAATTTCGGGAGGGCGGTGATAATTTCATTTTACAACAGGATGGTGCTCCTTCACACTTCCACAATGATGTCTGCGAGTTCTTGAATACTGTGTCACCATGACGATGCATCAGCTGGCAATCTGCTGTCAAGGCCCTTACGTTCACCGGACCTAACACCGTCTGATTTTTAGCTATGGGGTTACACCAAATACACTGTTTGTACATCTGCCACTCCGCACAACATCGATGTCTCAACGAGGATGTACTGGGACAGTTGTGACTGACATCGATGCAAACACTTTGGGGCAAGTGTCGATCGATTTGGACTCTAGAATGGACGCGTTCCTTATGGCTAACGGTTCACACATTTTTACAATCCCTTGAAATGGTCTAGATCATTTTGAATAGCCATGCGCATCTATCCCCTTTGCACACGTTACCTTGAGACACAAAGGCTGATACGAAAAGAGTCACATTGTTTATACACTGAAGAGCCAAGTAAACTAGTACACCTGCCTAATATCATGTAGAGTCCCCACGAGCACGCAGAAGTGCCGCAATCCGGCGCAGCATCGACTCTACTAATGTCTGGAGCAGTGCTGGAGAAAACTGACACCATAAATCCTGCAGGGCTGTCCATAAATCAGTAACAGTGAAAATCTCTTTTGAACAGCACGTTACAAGGCATCCCAGATATGCTCATGTCTGTGGAGTTTGGTAGCCAGCGGAAATGAACTCAAAAGATTATTCTTGGAGCATTTTTGTAGCAACTCTGGACGTGCGGGGTGTCTCATTGTCCTGCTGAAATTGCCCAAGTCCGTCGGAATGCACAATAGACATGAATGGATGCAGATGATCAGACAGGATTCTTACGTACGTGTTACCTGTCAGAATCATATCTAGACGTATCAGGAATCCCATATCACTCCAATGCACACACCCCATAGCATTACCGAGCCTGCACCAGCTTGGACAGCCTCTGATGACATGCAGAGTCTATGGATTCACGAGGTCGTCTCCACATCCGTACACGTCCATCCACTCCATACAATTTGAAACGAGACTCGTCCGACCAGACAACATGTTTCCAGTCATCAACAGTCCAATGTCGATGTTGACGGGTCCAGGCGAGGCTAAAACATTTTGTCGTGCAGTCATCAAGGGTACGCGAGTGGACCCTTGGCCCCGTTGCTCATATCGATGATATTTAGTTGAATGGTTCGCACGCTGACACTTGTTGATGGCCTGGCATTGATAACTGCAGCAATTTGCGGAAGGATTGCACTTCTGTCTCGTTGAACGATTCTTTTCAGTCGTAGTTGGTCCCGTTCTTGCAGGATCTTTTTTCCAGCCGCAGCAGTGTCAGGGATTTGATGTTTGACCGGATTCCTAATATTCACGGTACACCAGTGAAATGGTCGTTGGGGAAAATCCCCACTTCATCGCTACCTCGGAGATGCTTCGTCCCATCGCTCGTGCACTGACTATAACACCACGTTCAAACTCACTTAAATCTTGATAACCTGTCATTGTAGCAGTAGTAACCGATCTAACAACTTCGTCAGTCACTTGTCTTATATAGTCGTTGCTGATCGCAGTGCCATATTCTGCCTGCTTACAAAAAAAATGGTTCAAATGGCTCTGAGCACTATGGGACTTAACTTCTGAGGTCATCAGTCCCCTAGAATTTAGAACTGCTTAAACCTAACTAACCTAAGGACATCACACACATCCATGCCCGAGGCAGGATTCGAACCTGCGACCGTAGCCGTCGCACGGTTCTAGACTGTAGTGCCTGCTTACATATCTCTATATTTGAATACGCATGTCTATACCAACTTCTCTGGCGCTTCAGTGTACAATAAAATCATTCTTCTGCTTTTACCGAGGGAGATGACTTTGTGGTTAGCCCACTGGACTCGCATTCGGGACGACGACGGTTCGAACCCGCGTCCGGTCATCCTGATTTAGATTTTCTGTGGTTTACCTAAATCGATTCAGGCAAATGCAGGGATAGTACCTTACGGCTGAATTCCTTCCCCATCCTTCCCTAATCCGATTGGACCGATGACCGATGACCGATGACCTCCCGCAAATCAACCAAGCATCCAACCAGCCAGTCTCTGCCTTTCGCTAGACTTAATCCTTAAATACCTGAATACATTTCTAACTGAACTAAAAAGCAGTGAATCTTATTTTGCAACCAATACTGAAGTTATATAGAGTACATACAGTCAAATCTAAGATATGTTATAACTTCAGGTATGACTTAGTATGTTGCGTATTTGCAACAACAACTTGAGAAAATCAACGCGACACTTCATTTAGTAAAACACCATTATTTAATATTTTGACAATACATTGAAAGGAATTAAGCGATTAACAGAATTATGGTCGCATACATTTTAAATAATTATGTATTATACTATATAGACTTATTTGTGAGATTCTCAGTAACAAATTAATGTCTCTTTTAGTGACGGATGAGCGTTACACTCAAACACGAATATTGGCTCTCCTTTACAGTGTGGTCTATAACATCTTTTAGCTGGCCGTTGTGGCCGTGCGGTTCTAGGCGCTACAGTCTGGAACCGACCGACCGCTACGGTTGCAGGTTCGAATCCTGCCTCGGGCATGGATGTGTGTGATGTCCTTAGGTTAGTTAGGTTGAATTAGTTCTAAGTTATAGGCGACTGATGACCTCTGAAGTTAAGTCGCGTAGTGCTCAGAGCCATTTGAACCATTTATAACATCTTTGCCTTGTGTCTGTAACCTGAGGCCAATAATCTATTGCATCAGTTCGAGTAAACGTAACTGGAACCGGTTCGCAGTACTAACAGTTTGCTAGAATTTCCAGAGCGCAGTAAATGTGTTGAGGCCGGATTATTGAAAACTTCAATAAATCAGAGTATGTACAACGTACAATAATAAATACATTTGGTCACTGAAGTATTGTGGTGCTACAAATAAACGGAAATATTTTCTTCCGCAATACTTGATTTCATCTTTAACATGTGCTCATGTAGGTAACAACCGCCTAATAATGCTTATTTTACACAAACAGTATTTTCAAATTCACTTACACATGAAATGTCAAAATCTGATTTTTCTCATATCATGGATATTATAGAACAAACAAATAATTTTCAGAAATAAACTCAGAATCTATCTATAATCGTCAAGACAATGACGACAGCTTTTCTGCTGCGTGTCGTGATCAAAGCGCGAAAATCAAGCCGCTCTAGAAGTACCCAGTACATTCAGGAGACGAAATCATTTGTCAAAGGCTTTGGCAGATTCCTGTACAATCTGCACCTACTGTCATTGGCACTCAAAAACGAATAACCTACCATTTATTAGCATCGCCCTGGTATGATACGAATTCGCAACGCACGGCATAAAGGGGTTAAATCTGCGTTTGATGATTACCAAAAAATCAAATGGCTCCAAGCACTATCGGACTGAGGTCATTAGTCCCCTAGACCTAGAACTACTTAAACCTAACTAGCCTAAGGACATCATTCACATCCATGCCCGAGGCAGGATTCGAACCTGCGACCGTAGCAGCAGCGCAGTTCTACACTGATGCGCCTAGAACCGCTCGTCCACAGCGGCCGGCTCATGATTACCACACTACCGCTTTAAAGAGCAATACCAAGCAGGAGGAGCGGAATAAACTCTTTCGTGACCTTAAGAGAGAAATTTCCAATTTTAGGCTGACGTATCGCTCAACGACAAGAGCTTAGTTCCATTCCTGTGCTAAAACAGGAGCACTGGATTTACACTGAAAGCCAATTTATACGCAAGGATTTTTTTTTAATAGAGAAGGAGTAACCGGTCGATAGGTGTTTCCCAGTGATTTCGTTGCACACTCTCATTCATTAATCAACGTAAACGTCAGACGTAGCCGTCAACCTTCAGTTGATTTATGGATTCTTGGTCGGTGTTATGCAGAGTGTTGCTAATCCTGCTAGTCGTTCTCTCTCTCTCTCTCTCTCTCTCTCTCTCTCTCTCTCTCTCTCCTGCCCATTGATCCAGAAGTCTATTAATCTCGGCAGGCTTTATACGAAAACTGATATTTCAGTTAGCAAATGTATTAAGACATTGACTGCACAGTACACCTGCTATATTCACAGCCACGTATCTCTCTAAACCTTTTTCTTCGCCACGAGTATCGCTTGTAGTCTGCTATTTAGAGGGTACATACTCAGGTCATAGAGAAAGGAAAGTATCTACGCTGAGGTGACGAAATCATGGGATAGCGATATGCACATAATTATAGAGATGGCGGCAATATCGCGTAAACATGGTTTAAAAGGCCAGTGCATTGGCGCAGCTGTCTTTTGCACTCACGTGATTCGCAAAATATGGGAGAGAATGTCACAGAAATGATACAGGATTTGGGCAGGACATCATTAAACGAAAGGCGTTTTTCGTTGCTACGGAATATTCTCACGAAACCCCAGTCACCAACTTTCTCCTCCGAATGCGAAAATATTTTGTTGACACCGACCTACATAGAGAGGAACGATCACCACGATAAAATAAGGAAAATCAGAGCTCGTACGGAAAGATATAGGTGTTCATTCTTTCCGCGCGCTATACGAGATTGGAATAATAGAGAATTGTGAAGGTGGTTCGATGAACCCTCTGCCAGGCACTTAAATGTGATTTGCAGAGTATCCATGGAGATGTAGATGTGAAAAGGTTTCCGATGTGATTCTGACCGCACGACTGGAGTTAGCAGACTTACAACGCGGAATGGTAGTTTTAGCTACACACATGGGACACTCCATTCCGGAAACAGGGAATTCAATATTCCGAGATCTACAGTATTAGGATTCCGGAGTGAATATCACGACCGAGAGCAGCAGCGTTAGCGTAGAGTTGTCAGTGCTAACAGACAAGCAAAATGTGTGCAACAGCCGCAGAAATCAATGTGGGACGTACGATGAACATATCCGTTAGGACAGGGCGGTGAAATTTGGCGTGAATGGGCTATAGCAGCAGACGACCGACGCGAGTGCCTTCGCTAGCAGCACATCGCCTGCAGCGCTTCTCCTGGGCTCCTGACCATATCGGCTGGGCCCTAGGCGTCTGGAAAACTGTGGCCTAGTCAGACGAAACCCGATTTCACTTGCTAGGAGCTGATGGTAGGGCTCGAGTGTGGCGCAGAAGCCATAGACCCAGGTTTTCAACGAGGTATTGTGCAAGCTAGTGGTGGCTCCATATTGATGTGGCTGTCTTTACATGGAATGGACTCAGGTCCCACTGAACCGATTATTGACTGGAAATGGTTATGTTCGATTACTTGAAGAGCATTTGCAGCCATTCAAGGACTTCATGTTCTCAAATAACGATGGAATTTTTATGGATGACAATGCGTCATATAATTGGTCCACAGTTGTTCACGACTGGTTTGGAGAACATTCTGGACAGTGCGAGCGAATGATTTGGTCACCCAGATCGCCCGACATGAATCCCATCCTACATTTATGAGACATAATCTAGAGGCCAGGTCGTGCACAAAATCATGCACCGGCAACGCATTCGCAATTATGGTCGGCTAGAGAGGCTGCGTGCCTCAGTATTATTTCTACAGGGGACTTGCAACGAATTTTTGAGTCCATGCCACGTCGAACTGCTGCAGTAAGTCGGGCAAAAGTAGGTATGGCACGATATTAGGAGCTGTCTCGTGACTTTTATCGCGTCAGTGTATATCTCAGTAGTACAATCATTAAGTTATAAGACTGGAAGCATAGCGATGGTGTGGTGCATTAGAGGACGTTGGTAGCACCTTAGTGTGGGACCTTGTCAGTTAGTCTCTCCCTGCAGCAAGAGACAGTTGGGTGCATGTGTTATAAGCAGTTGATGCTGCGGCGGCGATTCGAGTGGGCTTATCGGAACTCGGTTATGCTGGAGCTGAAACAACGGACAGACATATAAAGTTCTACCACAAATCGAGCAAAACCGCTACGGAAACGTTTCAGATGACGCAGCAAGTTTATGGTGACGACTCATTATGTCGCAGTGTTTTGTTTAGACGGAACCAACGTATTTTTCCCAAGTAATAGAGCCGGCCGGTTTGGCCGAGCGATTCTGGGCGCTACAGTCTGGAACCGCGCGACCGATACGGTCGCAGGTTCGAATCCTGCCTCGGGCAAGGATGTGTGTGATGTCCTTAGGCTAGTTACGTTTAAGTAGTTCTAAGTTCTAGGGGACTGATAACCTCAGCAGTTAAGTCCCATAGTGCTCAGAGCCATTTGAACCATTTTTGAACCGAGTAATAGACAATTTGAAAGATAATGTGCGTTGTGGCCGGCCACAAATGATTAGAACTTAGCGCAAGATTGAAGAGGTTGCAGTGTTGGTGAGTGCCAACCGCTCCCAAACGGTGGGCGATATCGCAACAGCAGTAACGGTCAGCCGTAGTACATGTTACAAAAGTCTGACTAATGACCCGAACAAGTCACGGTTTACCCAGTGCGATGTACGCTGTGTTACGCGGCATCTTAAGTGACATGCAAGTTATTGTGGATGCCTAATGTGCAGGCGCCAGGCTCAAAACTTAATGACTGCAGTAGTATAATCAGCAAAGAAATCAAACGGTATGTGGCGGAGAGTACCTCTGGTACAACTTTTCCATCTTCTTCTGTTACATTCACACATAGTGCGTAGAAAAAGTGACTGTCCGTAAACTTCCTTATGAGCTCTAATTCCTCGAACTGTATAGTCGTGGTCATTTCGCGAGACACATGTGAGAGGAAATGATACGTTGCCCCGACTCTTCTTCAAACGTACGTTCTCTAAATTTCAACATCAAGCCTCTCCGTGATAAACAACGCCACTCTTGTAGCGTCTGCCTCTGTTTGTTGAGCATTTTTTTCACAGTTTTGCTCTCTCTGACTGTGGATGTGACTCCCGCTCGCTCTTAAAAAGATGCTTGTTCCTTGAATATCTGCACCCGTAGCGGAGCTTTCACGTAGATTTTCTTGCCACTGGAAGTTAATTTGTCCACAATAGGGTAATTTCATCGCTCCTCTTCTACAACTTTGTGTAACGCTTGTGAAGGCAAGTAGCATACATAATACTAAGATAGGGAAACTTAAGCCCATTGGCTGATTCAGACCTGTACGAAGTACAGTCTGTTAGTACTAGCAAATTTCGTCTGTGTTTACACCATCCAGTCGCAATAGCTTCATAGATTTGTCAGACTTTATGGCAGTTGTCGAATTTTCTTACTCTCTCACTAGACCTTCACACGTTAGGTGGACCATTTTTGCAGGCTCGTCAACATTTAGACCACCAACAACATAATTTGCAACATAACGCCCACTCCCGTCGTTGGTTTCATCTGTGAACACCTAGACCTTTTGGTCAGCAGCACTATTTCGTATTTTGTTGAGCACCTACTCTTAGCACACAGATAAATAGTTCTTTCCCAGTTTGGATTCATGTGTTGTGTACTTCTCCGAGAACTGCTTGAAGCGTAGATTCTTCAACTTCTCCAATGGAATGTTGCAAAACACCATGATCTAACAAGAGTCCTTGAAGAATGACTGACAACTGAAGAGAGATATGTCTGCTCAAATAACAGCGTTCTTTTGTCATTATTTTCAGCACATCTCTTCACAGAGATGCCTTTTGTGGCGGTATTATGGTACTGCTGCACGTAAAGCGCTTTTCTACACTAGTTGAACCTCGCATACTTTACAAAATAATATTTCCCTGTCAATGTTAAACTTCTCTGCAAAACCACGAACAAAACTTCACATCTTCATGCTGTTGCAGCATTTTACTTTCTGCATGTTGAACCGGACTGAGTTTATATTCAAACTGAACATGTGACCGGGTTTCCGGTTTTTATTACGTCGGAAGCCGCCTTAATTGGCTTCGAGAGCGTTTTGTTGATCCCTCGCGACAATCTCTTAAGTCAGCGAACCGATTAGCGTGTTACGCTGCTTGTCTACTACATTCCTGACAAAGTTTTGTAGTAATTGTGAAGTTTGTGACAATACCATCTTCATATAGTTAAGGCTAACCGGCCATCGACCTTCTTCTTCTGTGCTGGATGCACACGCATTGCCCGAACTCTTACGGGACTCGGTAAGATTGTCTGCCGCGAGTAATGAGTGTAATGGGCAGGGGCACTACGAACGTAGTGTGTGGACATTAAGTTGGGAATGTGGGTCTCACGGGGAGCGTGCAAGGGATAAATACCTGCAGTCGCACTATCCTTTGTGCCCTCGGTGGCTCAGTTGGATAGAGCGTCTGCCATGTAAGCAGGAGATCCCGAGTTCGAGTCGCGGTGGGGGCACACATTTTCAACTGTCCCCTTTGATGTATATCAACGCTTGTCAACAGCTTAGGTTCTTGATTTAATTATCATTTCACCCTGACACACTGGCATGTGAGAAGCATTCTCATATTTTTATTCTTGTGTCCTAGACACAACAAATACGAGTATAGGCATTTTTGTCAAAAGCTGGCCGAAATATGACCAATTATGGCGAAATTTGGGCGAAATATGACCTAGTATTGAAAAAGGCATAAATATGACTTTATATGCACAATAAAAATACAATTTTCTTCACTACAGTACCTAAAGTTCAGAGAAAAAAATATGACCTTTCATTAAAATCCGGGCCCTATCCATGATTTACACTGCCTCAAGACACACGTACTCAGTTTCTAACTGCAATAATTCTCTTCATGTGCTAAACCTTTAACGTAAGATTATACCTGTTAATGAGTAGCTTACGACAGCATTTTAAAATTTTAAATTCGTTCAATAATTACGGGAAATATTGAAAATCAAATTTTTGTTGTCATCAGACAGGCAATCTGTAACTGGGGTCATGAACCGGGAGCATTGAACGGTGATGTACGACAGACGTTTAGTAACACAGATGCTACGCAAACGAAACGTCACTGCAGAAATTACGCTGTGACAACAGCGTGCGTTTACAGTTGTGGGCTGAGGTGAAGGCTGCATCTCTTAGGCAGAAGACAGGACCATGAGGACTAGGAGAGCCGATCAGCCTCTCCTGGTCAATTCTTATGGTGTGTTCATGCTGCCACCTCGCTGTCTGCTGCTCGTTGGCGTGGCCTGGCGATGATAAACCAAGTCCACTGAGTCCAACCAGCATATTTAACCTGCACCGTCGCTGCTCGCCCGACTGTTCGTTGTCATCTTCAGCAAGCGATAATATCAAGCTAGGCTGTGTTTCGCACCGCGACCACCGCCGCATGTCCTGAAACGTGAGCTGTGATTGGTTGCTTCAAGATCACCCCAGCAGTGTCGAGTTTGTTAGCGCTCTGCTAGCTATGTGAATTAGAGCTGTTGATAAAATATCGATATCTCGGTTCATTTCCCAAAATTATCGACGTATATCGGTGACGTTCTTTCCACAATATATCGATACATCAGTACCGAAGTGACAACATCGAGTTCCGAGATTTTTATTTTAAATTATTTTTTTTCACAATTTTCGGTAGATATTTGAAGTTGTTATTTGGAAATTATAGTAGAACATAATTTTACTTTCAGTGAGCTTTCATCACGTCCTGTCTTTCTCTTTAACTGTGTAAAGTAGGTATATGTGGCACAAAAGAAAAAGTCCGATTGTACTGGGGGGAGGGGAGGGCGATGTGAATGGAATAACAAGATTTCCGATGTGATGAAATGGCACACATCGTTTGGATTAACGCATCTATTGTGCTATTTCTTCACATCGGCATTCTTCAAATTCAGTTGCTGAAAATGATGAACAAAAATCTAAATGACAAGATTGGTTCTGCAGTGGTGGGAGAGAGACATGTGAGGGGAAATGCTCATGGGCGTACCCAGCGAGGGGCAGGAGGGGGGCAGCTGCCCCCCCCCCCCCCCCCGAGTATTTTCGCAGTTTTTCACTAGTTTACTGTTTTATTTAATAAGAAGTGCTGTATGTTGTCACGAGTCCTTGTTTCCTGAGACCAGTATGACCTGCCCCCCCCCCCCCCTCCCCCTAGTTCAGATCCTGGGTACGCCCTTGGAAATGCTGACGTAATCGGCGCTCTGCGCTGCTAGCGGAAACTGCAGCGTTTAGTTTCCCAACGAAATTTTGACACTACAGCTGCTAGGTCGATAGCGTTAGCAGTAATGAAAAAACAGGGAAGTCAACACGAAGTGTTCGGACAAATCTGATGTGTGACGAAACCGAACGACAGGCCCATCGGACACCTTCTATTGTACCACTTACACGCATTTACCGTTGTTAGCAAAGTGGTTATCGCCAAGAGTGAACGTGCTCCGTTTTCCTTTCAATTCTTGCTCTAAAGGGGATAGGCAACCTGCTAGTTTGTTGATTTACAGAATATCTAATAATAAATCAATACTCAAAATTGCAGCTCTGAAACTGGCAGTATATTTACAGTGTGAAGCCGATATTTTTATTGGCCGGTACGTCAATTTCTTCCTTCGATACACCGACACTTTTCCTCGATATATCGAGTGACGTTAATGTGTTCCTTCTAAAATATCGATGTATCGGACACCCGATATTTTTAAAAATATCAACAGTCTCTATGTGAACAACTGCAAGGTAAAGACTCCTGGCGAGCAGCGAGGCTGCAGCGCAAATGTAATAAGGTTTCAGCGAACAGCAGAGTGCGATATGGCAGCAGCGAACAGCGAGAATGCAGCCTATACGTGCTCTTAAAAATGTTTTTCTTTCTTGGTCTTTTTCTGGTCTGTTTTTGCACCCTCTCTGTGTCTGTGCCCTTCGCAGGGATCTGTCATGCCACTCCGTTGGTACGGCCCTGTCAGTGACAACAACCATCACCAGCATTGGATGACGAGAGTGAGTAACAGTTGCGCCTGCTGTTGGCAGGACCACAAGCTGAAACACATGGCGGACCTGCAGCAGAGCGTGGTGTCGGACCCAGAGACGAAGCAGCAGATCAACAACCAGATCGTGCAGTGGGAGGAGAACCTGGAGCGACTCCACTGCGAGCAGTTCCGGCTGCGCTGCTACATGGCCAGCCTGCAGAGCGGCGAGCTGCCCAACCCCAAGGTAAGCCCAGCCGACTCCTCTACATCGCACCTCGAGCACCAGGCTGCTAGCCTAACACGTGTCACCTTGCTGAAGAACCGAGAGGCAGGTAGTTTCTTCTACACAGAGTGTCCCATAGTTCTTGGCCACTCCAAATAACTTTGTGCCCAAAAGAAAAATAAAAGAAGATGTATCAAGCTAATGTTGCTTAGCTAGCAGGGGGACATTAACTACACTACTGGCCATTAAAATTGCTACACCAAGGAGAAATGCAGATGATAAATGGGTATTCATTGGACAAATATATTATACTAGAACTGACATGTGATTACATTTTCACGCAATTTGGGTGCATATATCCTGAGAAACCAGTACCCAGAACAACCACCTCTGGCCGTAATAACGGCCTTCATACGCCTGGGCATTGAGTCAAACAGAGCTTGGATGGCGTGTACAGGTACAGCTGCCCATGCAGCTTCAACACGATACCACAGTTCATCAAGAGTCGTGACTGGCGTATTGTGACGAGCCAGTTGCTCGGCCACCATTGACCAGACGTTTTCAATTGGTGAGAGATCTGGAGAATGTGCTGGCCAGGGCAGCAGTCTAACATTTCCTGTATCCGGAAAGGCCCGTACAGGACCAGCAACATGTGGTCGTGCATTATCCTCCTGAAATGTAGGGTTTCGCAGGGATCGAATGAAGGGCGGAGCCACGGGTCGTAACACATCTGAAATGTAACGTCCACTGTTCAAAGAGCCGTCAATGCGAACAAGAGGTGACCACGGAGACGTGCAACCAATGGCACCCCATACCATCGCCAGTATGGCGATGACGAATACACGCTTACAATGTGCGTTCACCGCGATGTCGCCAAACACGGATGCGACCGTCATGGTGCTGTAAACAGAACCTGGATTCATCCGAAAAACTGACGTTTTGCCATTCGTGTACCCAGGTTCGTCGTTGAGTACACCATCGCAGGCGCTCTTGTCTGTGGTGCAGCGTCAAGGGTAACCGCAGCCATGGTCTCCGAGCTGATAGTCCATGCTGCTGCAAACGTCGTCGAACTGTTCGTGCAGATGGTTGTTGTCTGGCAAACGTCCCCATCTGTTGACTCAGGGATCGTGACGTGGCTGCACGATCCGTTACAGCCATGCGGATAAGATGCCTGTCATCTCGACTGTTAGTGATACGAGGCCATTGGGATCCAACACGGCGTTCCGTATTTCCCTCCTGAACCCACCGATTCCATATTCTGCTAAGTCATTGGACCGCGACCAACGCGAGCAGCAATGTCGCGATACGATAAACCGCAATCCCGATAGTCTACAATCCGACCTTTATCAAAGTCGGAAACGTCATGGTACGCATTTCTCCTCCTTACACGAGGCATCGCAACAACGTTTCATCAGTATGTATGAGAAATCGGTTGGAAACTTTCCTCATGTCAGCACGTTGTAGGTGTCGCCACCGGCCCCAACCTTATGTGAATGAATGCTCTGAAAAGCTAATCATTTGCATATCACAGCATCTTCTTCCTGTCGGTTAAATTTCGCGCCTGTAGCAATTCATCTTCGTGGTGTAGCAATTTTAATGGCCAGTAGTGTAATATAGGGGAAAGGGAACAATTATACGGATGGATCTCCTACGAGACGTCAGATTCATTTTCTCTAGAATTTCGACATATATTTGCAATTTTGTTTTTGCGATGTGCAGGTGGATTTAGCCCAAACAAATGCTGCTCATGATGTCTGTCATGCGACTCCTGCTGTTGACAGAAAGCGTCTGTTTGTTTTTAGAAACGAGATTTTACCTGCCCATTCGGTAGAGCGGTGTGAGATTAGTCTAGTCCGACATTCGTTGTATTGGTATATATTAACAAGGACAGCAAAACACGAAGAATAACCAGTATTCCAACGGCGACATCCTGGTCTGCGCTGACTGCTACTGCCTTGCAGCAAAGCTATTCAGTTGCTGCTGGACTACTACACTATGTGATCAAAACTATCCGGACACGTAGCTGAAAAGACTTACAAGTAGTGACGCCCTCCATGGGTAATGCTGGAATTCAATACGGTGTTGGCCTATCCTCAGCCTTGATGACAGCTTCCATTCTCGCAGGCATACGTTCAATCAGGTGCTGGAAGGTTTCTTGGGGAATGGAAGCCCATTCTTCACTGAGTGCTGCACTGAGGAGAGGTATCGATGTCGGTCAGTGAGTCCTGGCACGAAGTCGGCGTTCCAAAACATCCCAAAGGTGTTCTGTTGAATTCAGGTCAGGACTCTGTGCAGACCAGTCCATTATAGGGATGTTATTGTCGTGTAACCACTCCGCCACAGGCGTGCATCATGAACAGGTGCTTGATCGTGTTGAAAGATGTAATTCATCTTATCCGAAATGCTCTTCAACAGTGGGAAGCAAGGTGCTCAAAACATCAATGTACGTCTGTGCTGTGATAGTCCCACGCAAAACAACAAGGGGTACAAGACCCCTCCATGGAAAACACGATCACATCTTAATACCACCGCCTCCGAATTTTACTGTTGGCGCTACACACGATGGCAGATGACGTTCACCGAATATTCGCCATGCCCACACCCTGCCAACGGATCGCGACGTTGTGTACCGTGATTCGTACCTGCACGCAACGTTTTTACACTGTTCAATCGTCCAATGTTAACGCTCCTTACACCAAGCGAAGCGTCATTTGGCATGTACCGGCGTGAAGTGTCGCTTATGAGCAGCCACTCGACCATGAAATCGAAGTTTTCTCACCTCCCGTCTAGCTGTCATACTACTTGCAGTGGATCCTGATGCAGTTTGGAATTCCTGTGTGATAGTCTGAATAGATGTCGGCCTGTTACGCATTGCGACCCTCTTCAAGTGTTGGCGTTCTCTGTCAGACGACAGACGAGGCTCAAAATGGCTCTGAGCACTATGGGACTTAACATCTGAGGTCATAAGTCCTCTATACTTGGAACTACTTAAACCTAACCAACCTACGGACATCACACACATCCATGCCCGAGGCAGGATTCGAACCTGCGACCGTAGCTGCAGCGCGGTTCCGAACTGAAGCGCCTAGAACCGCTCGGCCACATCTGCCGGCTAGACGAAGTCGGCTGTACTCTTTTGTGCTGTACGTGTTCCTTCAAGTTTCCACTTCACTATCACATCGGAAACAGTGGACCTAGGGATGTTTAGGAGTGTGGAAATCTCGCGTACAGATGTATGACACAAGTGACACCCAACCACCTGACCACGTTCGAAGTCCGTGAGTCCCGCGGAGCGCCCCATTCTACTCTCCCACGATGTCTAATGACTACTGAGGTCGCTGATATGGAGTAACTCACAGTAGGTGGCAGCACAACGCACCTAATATGAAAAACGTTTGTTTTTGTGGGTGTCCGGATACTTTTGATCACATAGTGTATTTATTCCTTGTGTTTCATTGTCCCTATTAATATATATATATATATATATATCAATACAACGAATGACGCACTACACTAATTTGGGACAGCTCTATCGAATGGACATTTAAAATTCTGCTTTAAAAATAATTCTGATCGTAACTGGAAACAAAACGACGCTTTCTGTCGACACTGGACGTCGCATGAAGCGCGTGGTGAGCAGTGAACTGCAAAAATGAAATTGCGAATATCTGCCGAAACATCAACTATATATATCGCGTACCGGGAGGAATGAGCAGTATTCAGGGATATGATAGGAACGATCATTCTAAGCAAGGAGAGAAGTGTAGTAAACATGGCTCTAAAAGGTATATGCCTACCTTAAGACATATGAGAACTTCTTCATCTTCGATACTGTGGAACAAATCTGTTCTACTGCAACCTCTTTGCTTCCGATATTTTGAGAAGTGGTAGCGTGAACCAAAGCAAGAAAGAGGAGTTCAGTAAAATTGGGCTCTAAAGTACATACCTTAAGATCTTGTTCGTCTTCGCTAGTGCAAAACACATCCCTTCTACTGAGCAAGTGCTAATACCTCTTAAGGTATTCGTTTTATCAGACAATTTTTTCTTGTTTTGGTCCGTACTACCTCCTCCCAAAATACTGAAGGCAAAGAGCTTGCTGTAGAAGAGATTTGTTTCACAGTATCGATATGTAGAACTGCTTATAGCTCTTAAGGTATGCTTTTTAGTACCCATGTTTACTTAACATTTTTGCTTCGAATGGTCATTCGTGTTATATCCTTGAATGTTGACCATTCATTCTGGAACGCACTGTGTGTGTGTGTGTGTGTGTGTGTGTGTGTGTGTTTGTGTTTCATTGTTTATGAACATAATTGAAACAAAAATTCACTGTAGAAAATGACGAAGGGAGAAGTGACAATAATAAAAAAAATGGTTTCAATAAATCTATTCTGACCTGACGTCCCAGTTTTTCCGCAGCAGTGCCGTTTTTGGAATAAATGTCTTGGTGCCCCGAGAAAACAATTCTGGACACGTAATTGTCCTAGTTTTCAATCGAGAAACAAAATGCGTGCAGTAATAATTCTCATTTATTTAATATTCACAAAAGTCCCTATAGGCCTACCGCATTTAGTTTAAATCGTATCGTGCCTAAACAAAGAGTAAGAAATATGTTGAGAAAAGAGATGTATTACCCACCATCGCCTCTGACTTTTTTACCTTCCGCTTTATGGGTCTCGATACAAATAAAATCAAAACCAAAGAAGGTATCGCTTAAACCATTTTTCCCAACGGGAGTGCAGCCATATGGAAGTCAATTTTGTGAAGAATGTAAGCGATGGGGCGTGTGTTAGCGGTACTTATTGAGTATTGTTTGGCGGTCTGCAGGCAAGAGAAATATTAAGTTTTAGTAACTAACAACCTAGTAAGTGACTTAACATTAGAGAAAATACATCCAAGCTATTACAATGAAAAAGTATGTATCAGTGTTTTTTATTTCTGAAGAAAATAATTTTATTTTTATGAAATGTACCTGCTTGCTCCTTTCAAAAACACAAAACGAAGATCCGAGACACATCCCGAAAGTGAGTTTCCCTGTTCGATTTTTTGACACTCACCTGCCGCACTATTTCTTGAACAGCAGGGGATTGGTGACAATTTCACGCAACAGTGATTGCGATATCTGCGGAAAATGGCTGCTGAGCTCCGTAATCGTGAAGCGACGGTTCTCTAGAGTGCGCTGCCGCACCAGCTCAACCAGGTAATCATTGATGAGGAACGGTCGCCCACTGCGCTCTTCATCATGGATACTTTGACGACTTTCGAGAAATATCCTTCATCAGCAACGCACCACCTGTTTGCACATGATGTTCTGCCTGTAGACCTGACAGAGCTGAAGGTGAATTTCGATAGGTGCTATATTTTGTGCTTGAAGGAACCTCATCAATGACCGAGCCTCAAAGGGGGCGGGAGAACGGATAAGGGACGCCATTTCGGGGCTGCTGCCGTAGTACTGGCAACATACAGGACCTGTTCGGCAGACAGTTGATTGTCGCGTCATAGATCTGTTGCTCATGCGCGATTTTCCCGGCCAAATACGTCTACTTTAAAGGAAACAACATCGGAAAAAATGAATAAATAAAACATGATTTTGCGACGTTGCTGCGTATTTGGTAATTTTATAACATCGGTAAACTCACTTTGTGGACGCGCCTCGTACATTTTTGCCATGGAATTTTCAGCTGCAGCATATACCTGTTGTCAGTTTCAGAATACCACGTTAACTAACAAGAAAGGTAAGTGTAAGTGTGGTAATGAAGTTAGAAGGCTAGATTACTCTAGCTGAAACCTGGGTAAAGACCATTAACTTTTCGCAACTGAAGTATTATATTAAACCACATGAACTACCGCCCAAGGTGTCTCGGTGGAGTGGGCGCTCAGTACGTGGCAACAGGAACGGTGAGTGAGTGTACACGTGTGCGCGTGCGCTGTGCAGAGCCTGCTGACGCACGTGTCGCGCGCGACGAAGAACACGCTGAACAAGCTGGGCGTGTTCACGGTGTCGTCGTTCCACGCGTTCATCTGCGCGCGCAGCCCGTCGCTGCTGAACAACCTGCTGGCGGGCCGCGGAGCCACCAAGCGCCGGCCGCCCATGCTGTCGCGCTCCAACTCGGGCTCCTCGCGCCGCTCGCTGCAGCTCTCGTCTCGCGACGACCAGGACAAGAGCGTCAAGGTCGCGCTGCCCGACAACCAGGTCAGAGGTTGTCCCGCCTTCTTTTCACTCTCCTACAGGCGAGCACGCCGCCTAGCATAGCATAGCATAGTCTAGCCTAGCCTAGCCTAAAGCACCGCTTCTTTGTCTCTCTCCTCGCGCACTGGCTGACATGTTACTTCCTGCCAGGCCCAGATCATACTTAACCCTTAACCCCAAATATCTCTTAAATTTGCGTAAATAAAAACGTGCGGTCTCACAGACCTTGTAAAATTTTTTATCACATACCTCCACATTACCAGACAAAAATTAAGTGAATAGTCAACTATTTCATTTTACACTGAGGAGACAAAGAAAGTGTGTTGTTGTTGTTGTTGTTGTTGTTGTTGTTGTGGTCTTCAGTCCTGAGACTGGTTTGATGCAGCTCTCCATGCTACTCTATCCTGTGCAAGCCTCTTCATCTCCCAGTACCTACTGCAGCCTACATCCTTCTGAATCTGCTTAGTGTATTCATCTCTTGGTCTCCCTCTACGATTTTTACCCTCCACGCTGCCCTCCAATACTAAATTGGTGATCCCTTGATGCCTCAGAACATGTCCTACCAACCGATCCCTTCTTCTAGTCAAGTTGTGCCACAAACTCCTCTTCTCCCCAATTCTATTCAATACCTCCTCATTAGTTATATGATCCACCCATCTAATCTTCAGCATTCTTCTGTAGCACCACATTTCGAAAGCTTCTATTCTCTTCTTGTCTAAACTATTTATCGTCCATGTTTCACTTCCATACATGGCTACACTCCATACAAATACTTTCAGAAACGACTCCCTGACACTTAAATCAATACTCGATGTTAACAAATTTCTCTTCTTTAGAAATGCTTTCCTTGCCATTGCCAGTCTACATTTTATATCCTCACTACTTCGACCATCATCAGTTATTTTGTTCCCCAAATAGCAGAACTCCTTTACTACTTTAAGTGTCGCAATTTCCTAATCTAATTCCCGCAGCATCACCCGACTTAATTCGACTACATTCCATTATCCTCGTTTTGCTTTTGTTGATGTTCATCTTACACCCTCCTTTCGAGACACTGTCCATTCCGTTCAACTGCACTTCCAAGTCCTTTGCTGTCTCTGACAGAATTACAATGTCATCGGCGAACCTCAGTTTTTATGTCTACTTCATGGATTATAATACCTACTTCGGACTTTTCTTTCGTTTCCTTTACTGTTTGCTGAATATAAAGATTGAATAGCATCGGCGAGAGACTACAATCCTGTCTCACCCCCTTCCCAACCACTGCTTCCCTTTCATGTCCCTCGACTCTTATAAGTGAGTGATACGTCTAATATCGTGTAGGGCCCCCGCGAGCACGCAGAAGTGCCGCAACGCGACGTAGCAAGGGCTAGACTAACGTTCGGGAAAGAACTGACACCATGAATCCTGCAGGGCCGTCCATAAACCCGTAAGAGTACATCTACACCTACTGCTACATGGATAGTCTGCAAATCACATTTAAGTGCCTGGCAGAGGGTTCATCGAACCACCTTCACAATTATCTATTATTCCAATCTCGTATAGCGCGCGGAAAGAATGAACACCTATATCTTTCCGTACGAGCTCTGATTTTCCTTATTTTATCGTGCTGATCGTTCCTCCCTATGTAAGTAGGTGTCAACAAAATACTTGCGCATTCCGAGGAGAAAGTTGGTGACTGAAGTTTCGTGAGAAGATTCCGTCGCAACGATAAACGCCTTTCTTTCAATGATGTCCATCCCAAATCCTGTATCATTTCTGTGACACTCTCTCCCATATTTCGCGATAATACAAAACGTGCTGCCTTTCTCTGAACTTTTTCGATGTACTCCGTCAGTCCTATCTGGTAAGGATCCCACACCGCGCAGCAGTACTCTAAAAGAGGACGGACAAGCGTAGTGTAGGCAGTCTCCTTAGTAGGTCTGTTAGATTTTCTATCTGTCCTGCCAATAAAACGCAGTCTTTGTTTAACCTCCCCCACAACATTTTCTATGTGTTCCTTCTAGTTTAAGTTGTTCGTAAGTGTAATACCTAGGTATTTAGATTATACTGATTTATCGTGTAACCGAAGTTTAACGAGTTCCTTTTAGCACTCATGTGGATGACCTCACACTTTTCGTTATTTAAGGTCAACTGCCACTTTTCGCACCATTCCGATATATCTTCTAAATCGTTTTGCAGTTTATTTTGATCTTCTGATGACTTTATTAGTCGATAAACGGCTGGATTGTCTCCCAAAACGTTTATATAGATAAGGAACAGCAAAGGGCCTATAACACTACCTTGGGGAACACCAGAAATCACTTCTGTTTTCCTCGATGACTTTCCGTCAATTACTACGAACTGTGACCTCTCTGACAGGAAATCACAGGTCCACTCACATAACTGAGACGATATTCCATAAGCACGAAATTTCACTACGAGCCGATTGTGTGGTAAAGTGTCAAAAGCCTTCTGGAAATCCATAAATACGGAATCGATCTGGATTCCCTCGTCAATAGCACTCAACACTTCATGTGAATAAAGAGCTAGTTGTGTTTCACAAGAACGATGTTTTCTAAACCCATGTTGAGTGTGTGTCAATAGACCGTTTTCTTCGAGGTAATTCATAATGTTCGAACACAATATATGTTCCAAAATCCTGCTGCATGTCGACGTTAACGATATGGACCTGTAATTTAGTGGATTAGCCCTACTACCTTTCCTGAATATTGGTGTTCCTGAGCAACTTTCCAGTCTTTGTTTACGTATCTTTCGTCGACCGAACGGTTGTATAGGATTGTTAAGTATGGAGCTAAATCATCACCATACTCCGAAAGGAACCTAACTGGTATACAGTCTGGACCAGAAGACTTGCTTTTATTTAGTGATTTAAGTTGCTTCACTACTCCGAGGATATTTATTTCTACATTACTCATGTTGGCAGCTGCTCTTGATTCGAATTTTGGAATAGTTACTTCGTCTTCTCTTGTGAAGGCATTTCGGAAGGCTGTGTGAAGTACTGGGGGGTGGAGGTCTTTTCTGAATAGCACGTTTCAAGATACCCCAGATATGCTCAACAAGGCTCATGTCTGGGGAGTTTCGTGGCGAGCGGAAGTGATTAAACTCAGAAGTGTGTTCCTGGGGCCACTTTGTAGCAATTCTAGACATGTGGAGTGTCACGTTGTCCTTCTGGAATTGCCCAAGTCCAACGGAATGCACAATGGACATGAATGGATGCAGGTGGTCAGACAGGAGTCTAACGTACGTTTCACCTATCAGAATCGTATCTAGACGTATCAGAGGTCTCATATCACACCAACTGCACACGCCCCACACCATCACAGAGTCTCCACGAGCTTCATCTGTCTCCTGCTGACATGCAGCGCCTATGGATTCATGAGGTTGTCTCCATACCCGTACACGTTCATCCACTCGATACAATTTGAAACGAGACTCGTACGACAAGGCAACATCTTTTCAGTCATCAATAGTCCAATGTCGGTGTCGACGGGCCCAGGCCAGGCGTAAAACTTTGTGTCGTGCAGTGATCAAGGGTACACAAGCATGCCTTCGGTTCCGAAAGCCCATATCGATGATGTTTCGTTGAATAGTTCGCACGCTGACACTTGTTGATGGCCCAGCATTAAAATCTGCAGCAATTTGCAGAAGGATTGCACTTCTGTCACGTTGAACGATTCTTTTCAGTCGTCGTCGGTCCCATTCTTGCAGGATCTATTTTAGGCTCCAGCAATGTCAGAGAGTTGATGTTTTACCAGATTCCAAATATTCACGGTACACTCGTGAAATGGTCGTTGGAGAAAATCCCCACTTCATCGCTACCTCGGATGTGCTGTGTCCCATCGCTCGTGCGCCGACTATAACACCACGTTCAATCTCACTTAAATCTTGATAACCTGCCGTTGTAGCAGCAGTAACCGAACTAACAACTGCGCCAGACACTTGTTGTCTTATAGAGGCGTTGCGGACTGCAGCGACGTATTCTGCCCGCTTCCATGTCTCTGTATTTGAGTACGTATGCCTGTATCAGTTTCCTTGGTGCTTCATTGTACGAGCGCTATTCGGAAACTGAGGAACGATTGGTCACGAAATGGAAACCACTGTGAAAATCCGACGAGGCTTTTCACAGACGTTTTGGGCAGTGTCTCTAGCATGCCGTCGATTGCATCAAGACGCTCTGTTCATTTGTGAGCACCCTTGTGAGCGAGTAAAGGTGCGTAGAACAATGTCTCCCGCCAAATAGCCAGTTGAGAGGCTTCGCCTTAATGAATGCAGCACACCTAACACAACTGCCACGCGCTTTCTTCTTCATGGCAATTCCCTGCCGCACTCTGCAGGGGCAGTGAAGACGCTCCTGCAGCCTTTTCGATGCGAAGTGTTCGATCACCCACAACACAGCCTAAATTGGCTCGTCCTGAAAATCTTCTCTGTTCACGTGAAACACTGGATACGAAGACAACACTTGCGTGCGGGCTACGCGCTATAGACCAGCGTAGAGAATTATCGGAAAGCACAGGCGGCTACCTTCTATGACGATGGTGTTGAAAATTTGGTATAATGCTCCGATAAATGTCTAAGTCGAAGCGCGACTATGTAGAGAAGTACCTGGAAGGTGTAGCTAAATGTGCAAAGAAAACAGTTTTTATTTCCACTGTGGTTTCTATTTCGCGATAGATCGTTCCTTACTTTCCGAACAACCCTCGTATAACTGAATACAATACTATTCAGGGCTTTTTAAGACATCGTTTATTACATTATGCAAAATAAACGCAAAACGTGGAATGTATAGTCATTTATTGCGAGAAATGACTCAGTACCACACCGACGCTTATTGTCAAAAGTGCGATCATATGGGGTATCAAGTGAAATTTGTGATTGGATTGATGACTTTTTGGTAGGGAGGACACAGCATGTTATCTTCCATGGAGAGTTATCGTCAGATGTAGAAGTAACTTCGGGTGTGCCCCAGGGAAGTGTGTTAGGACTCTTACTGTTCATATTGCATATCAGTGACCTTGCAGACAATATTAATAGTTAAGTCAGGCTTTTTGCAGATGATGCAGTTATCGATAATGAAGTACTATCTGAATCAAACTGCATAAATATACAGTCAGATCTTGATAAAATTACCTGAAGGACACCTCCGAGCAGACGCCCTCCAACGTGAATTCCACTGATTCCAAACCATCGCCATTTGCGACTTCAGTAGTGTCAAACGACGGCCCATGGTAGAAGTCTGTTGTGTTTGCTGATTAAAGTTGGTTCTGCCATGTGTTGGTCAAAATGAGGCCAGTTGAAGGACTGAAACCGACCTGCCTGCGTTCTAGACGCACTGGACCTAAAACTGGAGTTATGGTCCGCAGTGCTATTTCGTATGACAGCAGGAGCACTCTCGCGGCTATGCCACACACCCTGACTGCAAATCTGTACGCCAGTCTGATGATTCCACCTGTTGTGCTGCCACTCATGTCATCCACAAACAGCATTAACCGTCCCTGTATTGACCGACCAAGTGCAATAGCCAGGGAACTCCATCCCACAATCTGTGCAACACAATGCAGACACGTTTGCATGTTTGCATTCAACGATCTGGCGGCTACACCGGTGAATAATATACCAGCATTTCACATTTGCAATGGTTTATCTCGCGCTTAGATTAAGCTGTGATCTTACAATGTTAATCACTTACATATGTTACTTAAACAAATGTATTCCCCAGATTTCATGACTCTACGTTAGTTATCTTTTGGTGATATCATTTTTTCTATCAGTGTACAATACAATAAACTTCTCATGAATCGTAAACACTACTCACTACGCTAAAGTGACAACAATTCTACTATGTTGCCACTTGCTAAATGCTTTAATAGTAGCTATGTTACTAACTGAAATCTAACTATAGCAAATTGTACCAAGGACAATGTGTTTTTCGTAGAGCCTCAGTGTGCCGCTACTTTCAAATGACACACTCCCATAATACGCACGTTACAATAATTCTTTTGCCACGAATATGATGTCTCTCATTATTTTATTGCAACGAATCACACAGTTAAAACGGGTTTTCGAATGATTCTCAATTTGCTGGTGCTCAGAAACGACATATATATTTATAGACAACAACTGAATGCCAATATGGCGCCTCACAGCTCGATGCTGAAAGGAGATGGCGTACATGTGACGTACGTGGCGTTTTGCCATCTGATTGGTCAACGCTCAGCCGCACGCTCAGAATATCTGGCGTGCTAGACATTGCTCTGCACGTTCGGAAAGACTCCCGAACGTGCTATTCCACGGTATGACGTCAGAAACTCGCCACACTCCACGCTCGGATGCACGGTTCGTGCGCCGCCGGCTTTACACCGGTTAATAATATACCAGCATTTCACATCTGCAATGGTTTATCTCGCGCTTACATTAACCTGTGATCTTACAATGTTAATCACTTACATAGGCTACGTTACTTAAACAAATGTATTCCCCAGATTTCATGACTCTACGTTAATTATCTTTTGGTGATATCATTTTTTCCATCAGTGTACAATACAGTATATCTTTGGATAACATGTTACGGAGTTTAAATTATTAAGAAACATTTTGAATATCTTCCACGTGAACTTGAATACCGATAGTCAACTTATGTGGAACTGTTAATGCTGAGTGTTGTTCTGGAAACAAGTAGTAGCTAGTCATAAGACTGAGCCTTGAAATGTAGGTTAGCTCCAGAGGGGTGGAAGGGACTGGGGGGGGGGGGGAGGGGAGGGAGGACTTGTCCGCAGTACAACTCTTACGGGCTTCTAGAAGTCACAACCATAGCTCTCTCTAAGGAAATCGTACAGAGGCTCCGCTGCTTACAAGGTAGGGAAATCAGCAGTGTGACCGAACCTTCGCTCTCGAATCCCTGTCTCTGTATTTCTCTGTTTATATTTGAGACGACATTAATCGAATCTAATTTGATAGTGTTAAAGATACATTTTAGTTTCTGGCATTAGCAGTTCTAACCACTGTAGTAAAGGTACTCTTAAGTTTGTAAATATCACGATAAAGTGCACTAGATTACTGTGGCACAAAATCCATGGTATAACGAGATATTCGTAAATGATTAGATGAAATAGAGGCGCAGTGAGTGTGCCGTTACTTTCAGTTTCAAACAAGGTCTTTACCTGCTAAAGGCACACGTTTCATAAAGTGCATTATCAGGTCAATAAATCCACAACCTTCAGGACAGATACACAATTACGTTCGGCCTCCAGTGGGAATCAAAATGGAGGATGGAGGACGTGGACGCAGAATGTGGATAGGTGACGCAAAGTGCGAATGTTAGATGGCCAGAGAGCTTACCAAGACAGTCCGAACCGAGCGAGGTGGCGCAGTGGTTAACACACTGGACTCGCATTCGGGAGGACGACGGTTCAATCCCGCGACATGCCATCCTGATTTAGGTTTTCAGTGATTTCCCTAAATCGCTTTAGGCAAATCCTGGGATGGTTCCTTTGAAAGGGCGCGGTCGACTTCTATCCTCATCCTTCCCAAATCCGATAAGACCGATGACCTCGCTGTTTGGTCTCTTCCCCCGACTCAACTCAACCCAAGATAGCCCCCACATTCGCAGTAAACAGTGTGTACGGGTAGCAAAGTGGTTAACGTGACTTCCCAGTCAGCGGGAGATCGCAGATCCGAGTACCGGGCTGGCACACATTTTCACTCGTTGCCGTAGATTTCGCACAGAGTCCCGATGCACCTAATATCATTAGCTCCTTTACTTTCCTTGCCCCCCTCCCCCGATTCAGTTTTCATAATATGTATCACAGCTGCAGGTCTAACTTCGTGTCTGTTAAATTTCGGACATGTCCGAAAGACCAAACACCGTGCATTCATAGATTTGCCTTCACTGATGAATCCTGCTTCAAAATGAACCCCGATGATCTGAGAAGACGTGTCTGGAGACGCCACTGACAGCTGTGGGATGCCAACCTAACTGTCTCCCACCATAAGGTTCAGTAACCTGGAGTACTGAATGGTCTAGAGTGCCATTTCTTTTCATAGCAGGAACCCTTTGGCTGTCATCCACGGCAGCCGTACAGCAGGGGGACGCAGAAAGCTATGCGCAGAAAGCAACGTGTTTTCTCAGTTGTGCGCATGACGTCACGGTGGAAGCAGTTGTGCCAAACAGTACACAGTTCGAATTGTGTGTGATTGTTTTTCTTGTGTTGTTTTGTGCTTGAAGGAGTATTTTGATTGAGTTCTTTCTTCTGAGGTACTCAGTCAACAGCGGAAACATTCGGAAATCGGGAGTGTTAACGGTTTTTGCTGTAATTGACATTTGATTCAGAACTGAAATAGTTAGCGATAGTGGACAGCGGAATCAACATTGTGTTCGCCAGCTCTATAGTTTATGGTTCGTCCTGTGAAATTCTTATTGGAGAATCTACAAGAGAGTGAGAAAATTAATTTTTACAATGCCAGCCTGTGCTGTAACGGGCTGTTTTTCCTACAACTGGAGCACAAAGGGAACTGACGTAATGTATCACAGTTTCCCGCGTAATGAAACATTACAAAAACTATGGTTGTCGAAATGTTGAGGGAAAGACAGTGTAAATGTTGCGCATGCAAGAATATGTTCTCGCCATTGCGCAGAAACAGATTACTTAAGGGATTTACAGTCTGAATTGCTTAATTTGCCCCGAAAAAGAATGCTCAAGCCAGATGCAGTTCCTTCGCGCAATTTGCCGTGCAGTAGTGCGACTGTCAATGTGTCACCCGCAACAGAAGACAGAACCAAACGGTATAAGGAACGAGAACTACATAATAAATCTCTGGAAACTCTGGAAAAGCTGTCACCAAATAAGAAACATCATAACAAGAGCACATGTACAGATGACAGTTTTTTTTTTTTTTTTTTTTTTTTTTTTTTTTTTTTTTTTTTTTTTGAGACACAGATAAAGTTACTTTGATGAATACTATAGCGGCTTTAGAAAGAAGGAATGCTGTTCTTACAAACAAGTGTGTGCAACTTCGAGCTCTTAAGTAAATTCATTTCAATGCGATTAAATGAATAGTTTCTGATTTATTTGAGCCGAGGTTTCGAATTTCAAGTGTGTGTCAGTGTGGTTGTGATCTGACATTTTACCGATGTGTGAGGCATAAGCTGCGAAAGAATATAACTCATCAGTTTTAACTGTAATATTTTAGCAGCAGAAAAGCAGTTTAGATATCTCATTTCTGGTATAAACAAAATCTTCCGCCAAAAACTTGACGTAAACGCGCATGCCGTGTCGTCTGCTTGTGAGCGCTTGCTTCCACGCTGACGTCACTAGACCAGCCAATGGCAGAGCAGAGCGCTTACTGCCCAACCTTACTATTTAGTAACCTTGCCTTACAGCACAGAGGTACGTCGAAGATGTTCTACTCCCCGTTTTGTTGCTCTTCATAGCGAACCGTCCTGGTCTTAAATTTCAGCAAGATAACGCCCACCAGCACGCGACGTGAATTTCTACTGCTCGTCTTCGTGCTTGCTAAGCCCTATCTTGGCCAGCAAGGTCGCCGGATCTCTCACTAATTGAGAACGTTTGGAACATTACGAGCAGAACCCTTTAACTAGCTCGGGATTTTGACGGTTTAACGAGCCAGTTGAACAGAAGATGCAACGATATACCTCAGGAGGACATCCGACAACTCTACCAATCTGCTTGCATAAAGGTCAGAGGTGGACCAACACGCTCAATTTTTGATGCTCTTTCTGTTGAATAGTCTACCGAATGCCGTCCCATTCGGGTAATTCCTTCGTACTGCGTAGATCTTTTTTTCGTTGAGCGTATTAAAGCAGCGGAGCGATTGAGTAGTGCTGAAGAGTATCAAACTCGTGTCAAGCACTCCACGACCTGTCTTTCAAAACATTATTTAAAAAATTTCGAAAAGCTGAAAGTGTGAAGGATAAAATACGCCAATGAAGAGGAAGGACAGCTGCTGAAAGAAATGAAGCAAACATTTTAGCGGCAGTAACACACAAGCCAACTGTCACTAAGAGGCCTCTCGGAAGCACTAGAGGGATCAGCGAAACTAGTGTTATGTGAATGTTACATTCGATCGCACGTCATCCTATTCACATTTCGCTGCATCTACAGCTTCATGGTAGTGACTTCCAAAATTAGAGTTCTTCGAATGTTATCTACGAAAAGGGCAAAGTGGCGCAGCATATCTATGCAAAATTTTGCTTAAGGGAAAAATCATCATTTACAAACCATGGGCAAGTCAGTCTTCGCAGTATGCACTAACTGTGAGTTGAAAATCTGCGTTGGCTCAAAGAAATGGATAAAAACAACGCTCTCAACGTTAAATGCCTGTTTTTCAAGAGCCGCGCCTTTGGTCCCTGCTCAACTGACGGGAACCTAAATAGACTAAATTCTCTAGAGTTCGTAAGATATGCTGCTGCCGCAGTTATTGGAAGGTATCCCATTTGACATAAGGCAGTCAGTGTGCTCCAACATGACGGATGTCCCTCCTTTTCCGCACATGTAATGGCAGATCCTTTCAAGAAAACATTTGAAGGACATTGGAACCGTCGTTCAGGACACGCAAAATGGTCTGCACACTTACCAAATATAATTCTTCCATCTATACTTTTATTTGTGGCGAAAATTAAAACAGTAGTTCTATTAGGAAACACCGACGACTCCCGAAGCTATGAAATGCCTTACAACAAGGGCCTGTGCTGCCGTTCACTCCAGATGAAATTCAACGTGCGGTACTGTTCTCCAGAAGCACTTTACAGAGTGTAGCCATACTCAAGGTCATCGTTTTGAACACTTACAAGGGAACCTCCCCATCGCACCCCCCCTCATATTTAGTTATAAGTTGGACAGTGGATAGGCCTTGAAATACTGAACACAGATCAATCGAGAAAACAGGAAGAAGTTGTGTGGAACCGTGATAAAAATTAGTAAGATATACAAACTGAGTAGTCCATGTGCAAGATAGGCAACATCAAGGAAAATGTGAGCTCAGGAGCGCCGTGGTCCCGTGGTTAGCGTGAGTAGCTGCAGAACTACAGGTCCTTGGTTCAAGTTTTCCCTCGACTGAAAATTTTACTTTCTTTATTTTCGCAAAGTTATGATCTGTCCGTTCGTTCATTGACGTCTCTGTTCACTGCAATAAGTTTAGTGTCTGTGTTTTGCTACCGCACCGCAAAACGGTGCGATTAGTAGACGAAAGGACGTGCCTCTCTAATGGGAACCGAAAACATTTGATCGCAAGGTCATAGGTCAACCGATTCCTCCACAGGAAAACACGTCTGATATATTCTATACGACACTGCTGACGGCATGTGCGTCACATGGCAGGAATATGTTGTCGACCCACCTAACTTGTACACTTGGTGAATGGGTAAAAAGATTCTTCTACCTTGCCCGATTTAGGTTTTCTTGTCGATGTGACAATCACTCCCAAAAAAGTGATGAAAACATAAGAGTTTGTCACATAAACTGAAAATAAAAAATTAAACTTTTCACTCGAGGGAAGACTTGAACCTAGGACCTCTTGTTCCGTAGCTGCTCTCGCTAACCACGGGACCACGGCGCTCCTTGGCTACCAGTCTTCTTGATGTTGCCTATCTTGGCATGGACTACTCAGTTTGTATATTTTACTAATTTTTTTTCATGGTTCCACACAACTTCTTCCTGTTTTCTCGATTGATCTGTGTTCAGTTTTTCAAGGCCTATCCACTGTGCCAACTTATAACTAAATCTGAGGGGGGTGCGATGGGGAGGTTCCCCTGTTAGTATGGCAGCCGTGATAAACAGACGAGCCGTACCAGAGCTACATGCCTTTTTTTTCCCCCTCAACAGTCTTCTCACTGGTTTGATGCAGCCCACCACAAATTGCCCTCCTGTACCAATCTCTTCATCTCAGATATCTCGGAGTAGCACTTACAGCCTACGTCCTCAATTATTTGCTGGATGTAGTCCAAACTCTGTCTTCCTCTACAGTTCGTGCGCTCTACAGCTCTCTCTAGTGTCACGGAAGTTGTTCCCTGATGTCTTAACAGATGTCCATCTTCTCTTCTTATTGCCAGTGTTTGTTTTTCATATAATCATTTCCTCTCCGTTTTGCGCAGAACCTCCTCATTCCTTACCTTATTAGTCCAACTACTTTTCAACATTCGTCTGTAGCACCACACCTCAAATGCTTAGATACTATTCTGTTCCGGTTTTCCCACAGTCTTCTCAGAAATTTCTTCATGTTTGCTTGCATTTACTATAATAGGATAGACGTTTGTCAAACCTCTTGTCCTGACGGCGGGACTTTGGTTTTCGGCGCTGTTGTCCCAAGACTGTTTGATCGTCCCATATATGTTATGTTGTTGAAGTGCTTAGAAGCTTCTTTCAAATTCCACAGAGAAAAGTACTATATAGTTCCAGTAGAAAAAAATAAAGTCGGTGTCGTAATTCGGTCACTATAAAGATAAAAATTATTCGCGAACATCAAGAAATTCGCCTTATTGTCCGCTATAACTTGGTAAAAATCCCACCTCAATATATTTATTCATTCTGGTTATATATAGGGCGACCTGTCCTAGCTACCTCACCCTCTATAGTGCGTCCCTCCTAAGATTCATCAGGCACATTTTCTCTGATGTTTCGGCGGATACTTGCAGTTTCGTTTGTGCAATGTCTATTTCGACTCATCGCAAAGAAATATTGCTCATCAAGCGTTTCATATGACGTCCAGCGGACGGAAAGCGTCGATTTGTTTCCCGTTACAAACAAAACGTTTTTCGTCTTTTTTTTAACGGAGTTTTACGAGCCCATTTGATAGAGGAATCTCAAATTAGTCTAGTGCGATATTAGTTTTGTCGATGCAGACAAACAGGAGCACAAAAGCACGATGAACAACCAGTACTCTAGCAGCAATTGAGCAGTGCTGTTGCAACCCGATAGCTGTTAGTGCAGGCCAGAGCGGCATGCCAGTTGCTGCTGGAGCGCCAGTTGTTCATCGTGTTTTTGTTGTTAATCCATATCGATAAAACGAATGTAGCACTAGACTAATTTGGAGTCGCCCTATCAAATGGGCATGTAACACTCCGTTAAAACAATTTTGTTTGTAACAGGAAACAAATCGACGCTTTCCGTCGATGCTAGGCATCGCATGAAACGTGAGATGAGTAGCATTTCTTTGGGCTGACTCAAGCTACACATTGCGAAAACGAATTTGCAAGTATCCGCCGAAAAACCGGAGAACCGCACCTGACGACACATATAAAACCTGTTTTTACATTTTCTCGCTATGTACGTTATTTTCTGTTGATTCCATCCCATAATAAGCAGTATTGGCTCAAGACATTGTATCCCTGCCGGTAAAAACTGTTTGAGCACGTAAAATTTGTTTGATGTTTTCTTTCCATAAAATCCACTCGCTGCTCAGGCAATGAACACAATTTGTTTCGAATTAACTGTTTGGGACAAAGAAGTAGGACGTTACATTCAACTCTCTAAACTTGGTCAAATTCTTTCATTGCAGTGAAAGCGTCGTTGAAAGCACCTAAAAGCAGTGTTCTACAATTACGTTGTGTAGCAACTGCGAATGAGTAACTGATTGGTCCCTTTTTCGAGCATGCGTGGACCGAGTGGGCGTATAACGCTTCAGACAAGATACAGTAGCTGCAAGCGCTTCAGAACTTAGCCTAGCAGCGAACGTTACACGCCCATACTTCAGTACGGCCACTGAGTTCCTCCAGGGATACCAAATGATGGGAAATAATTTTTATCTTTCCTTTGGTACGTCTCGAAACCGGCACATTCAGAACATCGGGACGTGTGACAGCCCTTGTGGCTGTTAAGGGGTTTAGATCACCCACTTCCAAGTCATTATAATTTCAACCTATCGCATCTAAGCTATCATTACCTCGATGATTATCAGTTACCGTCGTACCATATCAATCAACACCTGGGTAGGTAAAGCTATGCATTGATGTGCATCTATACTACTATATAAAGCCAAGTCGTGTATATACGTAGGATGGAACTCAAATAGTGGCAACACTGTTGTGGAGACACTATGCAATGGAACCTACTATTGTCGCTAGGAGCACACGTTATTGACATACCTACATTACCTCCGTGCAAATGGACTCACCCGTTCCACGTCATCGGCGTGCGCACAATCGACGTTTTCGAAACAGGAATAACGGAGTTGGATCAAGAATGAATGTGTCGTATGTCGTACAGGTCATCGAGGTCTTCAAGAGGTGTGCGAGGAATCGGCATTGCCTCCAGAACAGTTCACAAGTAATAAAATCCCAAATATTCTAGTTTATGAACGTAAAATTAATTTTGCATTTTTCTTCATGTGGATACTGTATTGTGTACTACTCTAAAGAATTTAAGGACGATATAGAAAAGTAACATAACATATTAACTACTCGATGGAAACGAATGAAAATGACGAGAGGATGTTGTCAGAAGTCTCCCAGTCACGCACTGAAAGGTGCAGGTCACATGCTGTGAAGTCTACCAAACTATAGCGTCTAACGGTACTGGTGCCACAACACGTGGCAGTTGAACGAACGGAAAAAAGGCACCGTGTGTCAATCAGCGAGCAGTAACCGTGCACTGTGGTGGTATTCTTCGTTTGGATGACTTCACATGAGGAAAGATAAGCGGGACACTGAAAGAAGGACTAAATGTGACGAGCGTAAGCCCAGGAATTTGGTACTGCTCATGGCATTGTTCCATGAGCGTGGGAAGCGTTCCTAATCACAGGTTCTGGCGCCCGAAGGGGAAGAAGCGGACGACCAAGGGCAGCTGTAGCACCAGGTGACCGCTACATTGTGCAACAAGCAAGCAGGGTCCCCCATCACACAATGGGTGCAATTGCAACCGCATTTAACATGACCGCAAGGCGCACAATCTCACGCTCCAGGGGTAGTACGGCGATTGCATAGGGGAGGTGTCTTTGCCCGACCACCAGCACGTTGTGTTCCGATAGCACACGCTTATCGTCGGCTCCGTTTGCAACAGTGCGGAGAACATAGGGACTGGACCAACGAGGAGTAGGGTAGCGTTCTCTTTTGGATGAAATCGGATTCAGGCTGAGTACTGATTCTGGACGTGCCTTCATATGATGAGAGATGGGAACACGCACCCAGGAACATTGTCGAACATGATCGTTTTGGTACTCCAGTTGTTATGGTGTGGGGAGGCATAATGTTACATCGGCGTATTAACCTCTAAATCTTTAAACACGGCACATTCACCAGTCAATGTAATTGTGATACTACACTTCTTCCCTGCGTGCGTTTTTCGGAGATGCGTTCTTTATTTTTATGTATGACAAAAAAAGGAAAAAAATCAAGACCGCATCGAACAGCGCAGGTGGAAGAGCCCTTGAACAAGAAGATATTCCCCGTATCGAATGGCCTACCCGTTCCCCAACTTATGTCCACCAGAGTATGTGTGGTATAGCATTGGGTAGACGTACTATAACACGTCCATATGCACCAACGACCAACCAGTTGTCAACTATACTGGTTGAGGAATGGGACGCCCAACCACAAGAATTCCTTCTAGACTCCGTTGTCAGAATGGGAACACGTTGCCCGTGCCTTGCTGCACGTGTTGATCACACTCCATATTAAGAACCATGTCCCGCCTTTTGTAATGTCCTGCTAGCCGGTACGGTATCAGGTTCGAATCCCGCCTTGGGCATGGATGTGTGTGATGTCCTTAGGTTTAAGTAGTTCTAAGTTCTAGGGGACTGATGACCTCTGATGTTAAGTCCCATAGTGTTCAGAACCATTTGTAATGTCCAGGAGAGCATCGTACACCGCGGAGACTTCAGTGTAATTATTGTCTTTGAATAAATACATCATTCCTGTACGTCTGATTGCTTATTTTTTTCGGTTCGCTTCTGTATTAAACTGTAGTAGCTCTTTCTATGTATGATCGAAGTTTCATCAACGTTTTGCACACCGCTGTATTTCAATTTTCAAGGATGTTACCGTGTTTAAGATTTTACTTCACTCCTTTACACATTTGCGTTTAAATCCATTTATGACACGACTATTCAGTCTTTTGATGTAAACAAGAACGAAAAGAGCACGTGCCTCTAGGAAATACGCAGCAAAGTTGATCAAGAATGTATTCGTATGACGAAAATACAGTGATTTGATCGTTCATCCGCATTTTGTCACTGTCTCGTTGTTGACAGTACCAGAAATGGGTACTGAAACGAAATTATCGATATAATACCAAAGGTAATGTCGATTTGTGAAATATCGGCAATCATGTGTAGATCTCAGATTCCTTTTTCTTTTTTTCTTTTCTTTTTTTTTTAATAATAAAGGTAAATATCGAAGGGCACGCTCCAGCTGTTTCAGCAAATGTTGAATATTTTCTAACCACTAGCACATGTTATCCGATGAAATGAAATGATCGTATGGCATTTATTGGCCGGGATATCCAGTAATTTTCGTACAGCTTCAAAGCACGAGATTTCTTAAAGGGAAACATAGCAATTTTAATTTAATTGCCGGTTGCTGTGGTCGAGCGGTTCTAGGCGCTTCACTCCGGAACCGCGCTGCTGCTACTGTCGCAGGTTCGAATTCTACCTCGGGCATGGATGCGTGTGATGTCCTTAGGTTAGGCAGGCTTAAGTAGTTCTAAGTCTAGGGGACTGATGGCCTCAGATGTTAAGTCCCATAGTGCTTAGAGCCATTTTTAATTTAATTAACCTTTTTGTAATTTCGGTTCAGACATCCTATAAAATCTTTCATTATTCTAATTCATTTTATAACCCACTTTGCATAGATATTGTATAATGTTTACGTCAATTTATGGATATTTTCAGATCATTTTTGTGATAATTTTCAACGTATTTTAGCCCATTAAGATATGGGCGCTGAGGTTACAAGCCCTCTTTCATATTAGTAAACTAAATGAATTCTCACTAGTGGCAACTGCCCCGAACCACCTCCTCCCTCCCAACCTTCGTGCTCGTGCCCCTCGTAAGACTTAAATCTTATCCTTGTACATAGGCATCCGCAATTGTAAGGAGTGGGGGCAATGAAGAGGGGAACCTTGCCCGCTCGCAGATTCTGGAGAACAGGGCTTTTATTTATATGTTATTCGGATTCTTTGGGATATAATAAATATTTTATGTCACACATGAAATTTATTTTGCATGGCATGACGTATCACGAAACTGGCTCCTCCTGTACATCAGAAAAGGCAATTTTGGAGTCTTGCTACTCCCCCCCCCCTTCCCATCCACCCCTCGCCCAACACCACCACCACCGCTCCCTGTAAAAAATTCTGCTGTCACTCATGTCCATGTATGTACTATTACTATTGTAATTCACTGAAGTCCTCAGCATCTGAAGGGCAATACACAATTGATCAAACAGTTTTCTTGGCAAAGCATTTATTTTACCATTGAGAGAAACATAAACTTCTATAATTGGTGTGTTGTTCCACCACAAGACCAAAGTATCTCAATTTGAAATGCATTTCTGGAAATTGACATCAATGTGCCTACAACTTTATCCAGATAAACTCTTTTAAAAAATTTCTGGGGCACTCCACTTAATTACTAGGGAGTACGTCTTTCCATTCTGTACTCAATCTCTCTGTCACTTGAGTCAAGGATTACAGAAAACAAAGAGGGGCTTTTCATATCAGTGCTCATTCACCCCAATGTTCTGAAAAATCTGAACAGAACTTTTCATCAAAACTATTTTGAGGCACTGAAAATCTTGCAGTGGGAACCAGAACCTGATACCCTTTAAGTAGGGACAATGACTGTGACATGAAAGTTAGTGACCTTACCAAATCTAAATTTTTCCCCCTTCAGTTGAGACACTTCTGTTAAATTATGACAGTCCCACTAAAGACATGCACTTCAAAATATTGTTTAGCATCATCAGGGACACGGCTCAGGGCCACGATTAGTAATGAGCATCTATTGAGGTTGTGTTTATTACATCCTCACAGGAAAAGAATGAATATATATATATGACTTTTTGTGAAAAGTGGACCAACTAGATTTATTTAATGTATTTCATCTCAATAAATGAGTCAAATAGAACAAAAATTTGGTTTTGTTACTGTAAATCACACATTATAAAATATGGTTGTTCTTACATACTTAATTACATTATCAAGCAGTGTTCTGTACTTTTTTTATGAATTTCAATATTTCAGCCTTGAATGATGAGCTATGTATCTTTCTTAGCATCTCTGCTGCCCCATCCTCTCACCCTGCCACTGCAGTATAACATCAGTGCATCATGTAGTTGTTTCACCTTATCCCTTACCCCCTCCCTTCCCCATGACCACCCCTTCTCACTCAAAAATCAGACAAACAGTTTATCTCTCTCTCTCTCTCTCTCTCTCTCTCTCTCTCTCTCTCTCTCTCTCTCTCTCTCACACACACACACACACACACACACACATACACACACAGAGAGAGAGAGAGAGAGAGAGAGAGAGAGAGAGAGAGAGAGAGAGAGAGAGAGAGAGAGAGAGTGCTTTAACAGGTACACAGAACAAACCAAGAACTAAAGTGGAGACCCTGTCTTCTGAATACTTCTACTTTGATATTTTGGGAGAGAGTAAGGTATACTATTATCGTATGCAAAACAGATGACAGATCTTTGCTGGTTTACTGTTTACACAGATTGTCCAGACAATGTGTAATCTCACTTAAAAGTGTTATGGAATTTTTTTCCTCATGTTACCAGACAAGTTGTTTTGCCCCTGTGGGATATCATCTCAGCCAGTGTGCAATGAATTTGCTATTATTAGCACATACATGTAAATGCTTTGCTCAATAGCTGATGCTTTGGCTTCCTTGTGACAGTGATGACAAGAGGATTTTAAATTCTATCCATTATGCTCCAGGTTTTCACTTTACCATTTTAAATTGACATGTATTTAGGAAGGATGTGAAAGATTTGTTTCATTTACACCTGGTGACAGTTAACATTTGACAAAGAAGTGAGACATAAAATCATTGTGTGTGTGTTTTTTTTTTTTTTTTAAATTGTAGAATTTTATAAAATATTAATTATCAGGATCTAACTTTTACTTCAGTTTACATACACTGATGAAGAATTTGGAGCTCATTAACAGTTTTGATTACAGTGCCAAGCTACCAAAATGTAAGACTTTGCATTAATTTTGAACCATCAAAATGAACTGTGTAAAATTTTTTAATATGGAAGTGTATGTGAAAATTCTCCTGCATATAAAAGATTCTTAATTATATAGACAATTAAGAATGCAGTGTGAGCACTCTCAGAAGATTTAAGTGTCGAGTGTTGTGTGTCCTGATTGCTGCTAACCTTATTGATCAAACAATGCTGTCAGAACTAGCATTTCAATAGGCAATGCTGAATGTTCAGCCTATCTTCAGGGTGTCACATTTGAATTCGAATGAGCAATGAAGCAGTTGCTTGTCTGCTATTGGTATTAATTCTCAGAAAAGAAGTGTGTGTAAATGCCTAGCACAAAACAGGAAGTACTGGTATGATGGCTGTACTGCACAAAGAAGACAGAGCTTCTTCCCTCCATAACACTCCTCGTCTTGTGCCAGTTGGTGTATGTGGTAGGACTTGCTTTCTTTGCTGCCCAGACTTCTCACACATCTAAAGTTTTCTACGAAATTGGCCATTTCTGAGATGAAAATAACTTATGACATGAGAGTCAATATTTAATTATGGGTAGTTTTGTGAATAAGTTAAAATATTACTTGTGAATAAAATCTGGAATAGACACATTTTATGTTGCACAACTCTGAAATTATAAGGATAGATGAAACATATTTTTTAGGAGTTTCATTCTCATGTAGCAAATTTATTACTAAAAAAATTAGAAATAATCATTTAAACTAAAAGCTTCTAGCATGAAAGCTTATATTGCACATATTAATTAAGAAATCAGGAGTAGTGGTGACACTGTGGGCTTACGGTTAAAACCCGTAACACTGAAAAAAGGAATAAAAAGCATATTAAGGGTACAGATAAATGTTTCACCAAAATGGCAATTCTTCTTTACATTAGTAAGTGCTTACAGAGGCAAAAACAACACACTAAATGATGAAACAGAAACACATATACACACACATTTTGACTGATTTGGTCTTTCGTGACTCGGAAGGTCATGCGTTGGTGGGAGGCTCAGTGGCTGGATGTGAGGGATAATAAGTTGCGAGCGGTGAAGGATTCTGTTCGACCGTGGCTCACCTCCTCCTGACAATGACGAGCTGAGGAAGTAGCCCTTACACGGCTTAGAATAGGACATTGTCCGTTGACACATGGTTTTCTGTTAAATCGTGAGGAGCCACCAACGTGTCAGACATGTGGGACACAGCTGTCGATACGACATATTTTAACTGAGTGTATTTTATATGCGGGTGTGAGGGAAGATTTCAGTTTCCCACCAGACCTCCCTTCTCTTTTAACTAATAATGAGGTGAGTGTTGCTAGAGTTTTACGTTTTTGTGTGATGACTGGACTTCTTCCCAAAATATTGGGATTGAGGTCTTAATGTGCTGTACAGTGGTTTGGTCACCCATTATTTGTAAGTGGTCACTCAGCCACCGTTAATTATTTTCACCTGTTTGTACTGCTATTTTATTTTTAGTTTTATCTATGTGTTTTGATGTGCTGTGTCCAATCTTGCAATTTGAACATTACCAATTCTCACAAATATCGGCACTGAATTGATCTTTTGAGAACGGGCGCTGATAACCTCGTTGTTGTGTGCCCTAAAACACTAATAATAATCATCATCATCTTGACTGATTGGTGCTTGTTGTGGCCCTTAGTCCAAAGACTGGTTTGGAGCAGCTCTCTGTGCTTGTCTATCCTGTGCAAGCTTCTTCATCTCTGGATAACTACTGCAGTCTATATCCATTTGAACCTGCATACTGCAGCCAAGCCTTGGTCTTCCTCTATACTGTTGACTCCCCCACATTTCTCTTAGTTACCAAACTGACAATTCCTTCATGCAGCAGGACATGTCCTATCAACTGATCCATTCTTTTAGTCACGTTGTGCCATAAATTTCTTTTCTCCCCAATTTGATTCAGTTTCTCCTCTTTAGCAATCCTACCTACCTTTCTAATCAACAACAATTTTGTGTAACACCACATTTCAGAAGCTGCCATTTTTTTCTGATCTGAACTACTTATCACCCTTATTTCACACCTGTATTAATCTGCACTCCAAACAAATACCTTCAGAGAAGACTTCAAAACACTTAAATTTATATTCTGTGTTAACAATTTTCTCTCTTTCAGAAACAGTTTACATGCTATTACTTACCTGCATTGCTTTGGTCGTTGTCAGTTATTTTACACCCAGATATAAAAACTCATCTATTGCTCCTAGCGTCTCATGTCCTACTCTAATGTTGATTTCATTAGACCACATTCCATGAAACCTGTTTTAAGTTTGTCAATGTTCATTCTGTTGCCAGTTTTCAGGGCATTGTCTGTTCAGCAGCTCTTTAAAATTCCTTTCCATCTCTACAGAATTACAATATCATTAGTTAACCTCAAAGTTTTTAAATATTTCCCCTGAACTTTAATTCTCTTCCCAAATTTCTCCATGGTTTCCTTTACTCATTGCCCAATGTATAGATTTAATAACATTTGACTGCAATTCCATTCTCAACTAGTTCCCTTTTGCATTCTTTTTTTTCTTATAAGTGCAGTCTAGTTCCTGTACAAGATGTAGATAATCATTTGCTACCTGTATTCTGTCCCTGTTATCTTCAGAATTACAAAGCATTTCAGTCAACACAGTCAAAAACTTTGTCAAAATGTGCAAAGCCTATAAATGTAGGTTTGCTTTACTTCACTCCATCTTATAAGATGAGGTGTAGCATCAGTATTGCTACACAAGTTACTGTCAGAAATTTGCAGTTGTGACTTATTAAACTCATTGTTTGGTAATTCTCACTTCTGTCAGTATTTGCCTTCTTTGGAAATAGGATTTTTACATTTTTCTTCAAGCCTAATAGTATTTTCCTTGTGTCATGTATATTAAATACCAGATGGAGTTGTTTTGTCATGGTTGTTTCTCCCAAGCAATTCAATAACTCCGAGTGAATGTCATTTATACCAGGTGCCTTTTTTTGACTTCTTTCAGTGCTCTGTCAGATTTATCTCACAGTATCATGTTTCTCACCTGATCTTCATTTACTTCCTCTTCTTTTTCCAGTATATTGCTGTAGTTTCATTTGTATACTCTTTCTATATGTTCCTTCCACCTTTCATTCTTCTCTTCATTGCTTAGAACTGGCTTATCATCTGAGCTGTTAGTACTCATACTCTTGCTTCTCTTTTCTCTGAAAGTATAGCTAATTCTCCTTTTGTCAACATCCATCTTTCCCATGTTCACACTTGCTTGTGTATGTTTGCATTCCTGCTCTAGCTGTTCCTACTTTCCCATTTTACACTTTCTGTCAGCCTTATGTTTTAGACATCTGTATTCCCTTTCACCTGCTTCATCTGCTTGGTAGATAGTGATGCCTCCCACATCTTGAATGTTGTGTAGCCTATGACACAGAAAACTGCTGATACCCATACCTGGGCTTGCGAAAATATACATTTTAGAGCAAAAATTACTACATGAAATGGTAGCTGTTCTTTCTCATTACATGTGTAGACACACTGCAACAAAACTGCTATGGATACACAATTAAAGTTATATCTTGAAATTTTTGTGTGTTATTGCATGCAGGGGAAAACAAACACACAGCAATTTCTGAGGGTATTTTGTTCCATCACTACAACTACAAGAGAATGTGTGTTTTTTTCCTCACAAAATTTGTTTCAGTTCACTGAATAAGCATCATCAGTGGACTGGAATTAAAGATATTTACAATTTAATTTGTTTTCTAGATCAAAACACTGTTGTTAACGAACTATATTTTAATATAACAAACAAATCAAATTGTAAATATCTTTAGTTACAGACCACTGATGGTGCTTTATTTCAATAAAGCACAACACATCTGGTGAGAAAAACACAAATTTTCTTGTAGTTGTAATGACGGAACAAAAATACCCTCAGAAACTGTTAAGCAACTGCGGACAATATGGCCATACAAATGAAGAAATTAAAGACATAGCAGTTTGTGTGTTATACATGCACAGTTTTTCATGACTGCTTTCGTAGATGTGAAGGAGATAGTAGAGAAAGCAAGCAAAGTGAGCTAAAGGGAATATGAGGAGTTAGCTTATCCTCCTTTGTTCACAGTTGCCAGTAAGATAAACTGCTGTACTTAAATCATTTGTGTAATTATATCTGCTTCACTAATTTTTGTACTACAATTCTTGAAATACAGAACAACAAATAAAGAATGACATTCAACAATAGCATTGTCAGTTTCTGCACTAGACCTCTGCTTGTAAACACATATGTTAATAAATTCAGTTTGTGAAATGTTTTCCACATTTCTGACGATTCCATACTCTGGAACCAAGAGGCAGAGGAAAACTGTGCAGACAGCCCTGAGTGTTCAACATTGTTCTACACCAGATATTTGCTTGCAGAGATCAGTAAACACACTATTTGTCAAAATCTTAATATTTGTGCTGGTTCGGTACTGTGGTCTCAAAACGTAAACAAGATGCATGCTTGTTTATACCAATTACTTCTTAATGACAGGTATATCAACTGAGGTATTACTTTACAGCTGTTGTTCATGAGAAAAAAATATTTTAGTACATTTGTATTTTTTGGTTGTTAGTGAAGAGTGAAACAATGAATGCAACCACTGTGAACATTTCTCATTACCATCACTGAAATAAGTGCCTAGTTTACACCATTACATTTAGAGCTGTTGTTGCATACTTATTTAGTAAGAAAAATTGAAAATTGGTTGCAAATAAAGTTACCATAATCTTCCCATAATGTGTTATTGTCTTGATTATCTATTTACCAGATGTGCTTACTATTATTTTTGCCATATGTTACTTTATATTTTGTTATTAGTTTCCAATATCTGTGACAGTAATCTTCAGCTGAGAAGATATTTTTCATTTTTGTTATATCAGCATCCCTTTTTCACTTGGCTTTTCATTTACATCAGATTCTGTCATTATTGCATTTGAAATCATATTTATTGTGGGATGGTGGAAATAGCAAGAACAGAATATAGCACCAGTTTGTTTGAGCCTAGATTTTTCTTCTTTAGTTTGACTATGAAAAAAAAAAAAAAAAAAAAAAAAAAAAAAAAAAAAAAAAAAAAAAAAAAAAAAAAAAAAAAAAAACCACACAGACTGACGTATTTAAGAGTTCAGAATAGAGAGAAATACTCAAAGTACTCGGAGCTATGTATTATGGTACTCAGATTAACTTTTCCCACCATTCCTTTTATCTTTCTTCCGAATGGAGAAACCGCAACAAAACAGTTTGCAAACTTTTGTTTCCATTCCTTGACTGTCTTATTTTAAAATGGTGTAAATTTTTACTTTTGACTCTGTCTTCTGATTTTACAACTGTGAAACAATATTACCACCTATAAATTTTTCATTTTGATAGTAATATAATGTTTTTACAGTTTACACATCTTATGTCCATGTTTACATGTCAATTTTTGACTGACTTACATAACCAGGTCAATAATGTTAATTGAGCCCATGTTAATACTTACTGAAATTATTTTCAAGCAACACTTATAATATTTCTAAACTACATTTATTGTTGTTAGAGGTCTTTAGATTTCTGTCACAGTTAAATAGCCAGAACACGCACTTTGTAAACTCAAATAGGCAGCAATGGCATGAAATATTAACACTTCACAGTACTCTGATGATAACAATTTTACAATAACTCACTGATATTTATCACATAGTTCTTTCGTTTCATGCTCATGTCATGTAAGTACAAAGCTGAGCAATTTTTTCATTAATCCTGAATCTAGTAAATTAATGTAATTTAACACTATTTTTCCCATATTGCTTGATTATTTTGCTGATTCTAGACAGATACAACATGACAGTATCTAGTCAGCTCTAAATATTTAGAGAGAACCTTACAAAATCTAAGCAGTGAAATGCTATTGTTAATTGGAGTGTCGTTATTTTCATATTCCGCTATATCCATTGCTTTACTTTGACACTGAGATGTATAAACATGACATATTTTTCAGATTTATTTGTCTGATAAGTTAGAATACTGTTCTGTTAACGTCCCTTTTCAGGGAAAGCAGGAGTCAGAAAAACTGTATTTACATGAACATGAAAATTACTCCCATTCTTCAAATTTGCAATGTACAAGTAGGCCCCAACTGTTGATCCACCTCCCCTGGCAGAATCTGTATCACTTAAGTGTACATGCAACACAGAGAATAATAAAACATAAATTACAGTCTTCACAGACAGTAGTGTTCCTGAGGCTCACTCGATCCACATGCTATATCATCCAATAGCCAGTAAAAAAATGTTGTTTGCAGAATAATTTGCCTGTCAGATATTTCCATGCTTATGTACATATCTAATTTTTTAAAACACGTTCATCTAGCATGTGTTGTGTATGTATGTATAATTTAAATAAACAGGTCACTGAGCTTGAGAATATGCATTTCTGATTTGTGCACTTTTAGTACTGGCCCTTACTGAAGAAATATCTGCTTCTATTTCAACATATACATCTATACTCTAGCAGATGATGCTATTATTATTTGTTCCATGAACTAAGCATGCCATAACAGTTCTGTTTATTTTTAATGCTAGCTTACACTAGTGAAAATATCTTTGTTTTTTTGCTGTCACAATGATGTAACTATGATTACCTTCCTGCAGACTGCTAAGTTTTTGCATGAATCTGTCACTTCAGATACTCGACTCTGTTAAGGCCAATGACTTTTGTGTGTTTTACTGAACAAGATGTTCAGCAAATAACAGGAGTCCACTACTCTAGAGACTGTTCAACATTAGCTGTTTCTCCTCAGAGATTTGCCTGGTGCTCGTAGAAATGTAACAGTCAACAGCCATGTTTTTCATAAATTCATACAAGAGCTCAAAGGAGCAGCCATTTTTATAATAAATGAGGTATCAGTGACTTAATAGTGGGTTGGGGTGGTGTTTAGGTTTGGTAGTTGGTGTAATCCTGTTCTATGATAGGTAATTTAAAATAAAACAAAAATGTTTCTCATTCTCATACATGGCATTGAGAATATGAATCTGTGGACCATATGTCTGTAGCACTGATTGATGGGTGCCATCCTTAATGTATATGGATAATACATTTGTTTTTGCCCACTTTCTGAGAATGTTTATGATCTTTGAAAGCCTTTTCAAAACATATATATACACCACCACACCAACCAATATAATGCAGTAGTTAAGACACTGGAGACACATTTGGGAAGATCAGAAGATCAGACTTCAGTTTCTTGCCTGGCCGTCTATATTTACAGATTTTGAGGTTTCCCTTAAATCACTTATGACAGGTGCCAAAATGGTTCCTTTGAAAAGGAGATGACCAACTACATTCCACATCCTTCCCTGATATGAGCTTGTGACTTGACTCCAATGATCTTGTCATGAATGGTGTCATTGAACCCTAGTCTTCTCATTATATCATCAAATGAATTGTCAAAAGGTACAAACAAGCACACCATCATATACAAAAGTTGGAGTTTAATTTAGTGTTATCAGTGTGTATGTTTACTGTGGCTGACAGTTTTCACACCATCTCATCCTTTGAGCAGACCAAGATAGATAGAAAATTTCATGACTGTGCTGAGAAACCTATCTGTATGAAGTGAAGTGTAAGCTACTTGAAGTTCACAGAAATTTGGCAATAAGAGCAGGGCAGAAGGAAACTCTCATTCCCTCTGACATTTTGGGAATAATGGGAAAAAAATCGTGGTTTGTGGATGTGCAAAGATAGATAGTTACTAAATTTGTGCTGTAGATTCCTGCCTAGTGCTTCCCTTTAAAGAATTAACCATCAGTGAAGGCATAGAGAAAATTATACTTGACAGATAACTGGCTAAGGAAATGTTCAAAAACAGCTAGACCACATGACAAGAAAAGCTTATACAGGGCGAGTCACTAACTATTGCCACTAAGAATGTCTCCAAAAGTATGAGCTGAAAAGTTTCTGAGCCAAATCTGCATGAGACAACAGGGGCCATAATATGACGTTGGTTTTTTGTTGGTAAGTGGGATCGCTTCAAAGATCTGAAGGTCAGCTTTTTTTTTTTTTTAAATGGGATGCTATAGTTTGGTACTTGTTTTCTGATAGCAGCTATTGAGATGAATCCAATGATGTGTAACAGTAAGGTCTTTGAAGGTCAATGAAGGTCACAAAGGTGGCATGAATGTCCATTTACAGAAGGTGTTTGAAATGATGACCATTGCTATCAGTACAGAGCTGCACTCTTCTTATCATGGATTGAGAGGTATTCCTTATCACATTTGCACTTATCAAAGCACATGCTCTGACAATTCTCTCTCGTATTCCGTGCAAATAGTAAATATTTGCCAAATACAGCATACCCATCTGACATACCATTGACATGTAAACACCATTTGATGGTTTCACAATACAACACTAAGAGAAACGGTAAGACTAATATCATCGAATCAAGCGAATGTGAATGATGTATTCCTTCAAAGAATAAGTCGATATGCTTCTCATTTATGGAGAATGCCAACGAAATTCAGTGAGAGCTAGAGACTTACATGCTGAAAGTTATCTCCTCCACATACCCAGCCTACATGTCATACATTTAAATATGTGTATGATAAACTGAGAACAACTGGATCTTTAATGCATTGGAAACATATCCAGCAAAGGAAAGTTACTAGCGAGGAAATGGAAATTGGTACTCTTGCACTGTGGTTCGAGATACTTGTGTTAGTTAACATCAAATTGCAAGGGAATCTGATATGAGCCTGAGTAGTGTTGTTCGTGTTCTGCATTGCCATAAATATCATCCTTGCCATATCAATCTCCACCAACAATCAACTGGTACGGATTGTATGTCTCGCATTGAATTCTGCTGATGGACTCAACTTCAGATTCAGAGGGATAAAACATTTATTAAATTGATTTTATTTACTGACAAAGCTACAGTCATGATCCATGGAAATGTTAATTTGCGTAACATGTATTATTGGGCAACTGAAAATGCATGTTGGATGCGGCAAGTTGCGCACCAAAAACCATGGTTGGTGAATGTATGGTGTGGGATTCTGGAGGACAGAATTATAGGCCCCTATTTTGTAAAAGGAAATCTTAGTGGTAGGAAGCACACCACATTCCTGCAAGAAACATTAGGTCTGTTATTGGAAGAAATACCTTTAGGCACAAGGAACAGAATGTTGCATCAACACGATAGGATTCTGGCACATTTTTCACTGATGGCTAGAAATGAGTTGCAGAGACAATTCCCAAATCATTGGATTGGATGTGGAGGAGATGTGTCGTGGTCAGATTGTTTGCCAGACTTGACGCCTCTGGATTTTTTCTTGTGGGGATTCATAAAAGACATTCCAACTACACCTGAAGATATGCAAGAGAGAATTGCAGAGCATGTGCTTGGATAAGTGCCACACAATCCATGATATCAATGGTCATCACTTTGAACACCTTCTGTAAATGGACATTCATGCCATCTTTGTGACATTCAAAGTCCTTACTGTTACACATCATTGGATTTGTCTCAATAACTGCTATCAGAAAACAAGTACCAAACTATAGCATCCATTAAAAAGAAAAAAAAAAAAAAAGAAAAAAAAAAGAAACAAGCTGACCTTCGTATCTCTGAAACGATCCCACCTAGCAACAAAAAACCAACATCATATTATGGCCCCTGTTGTCTCATGCAAATTTGACTCAGAAACTTTTCAGCTCCTATCATACTTTTGGAGATATTCTTGGTGACAATAGTTAGTGACTCACCCTGTATAAATACAACATCCAAAGTGGTAGCGATTTAGATAAAATTTATCACTATGTTTTCTTCACAACAAGCAGTGTACTAAGATTTTTATAAGTGTGGCAGGATGGACACATAAACAAATCAGCAGTTGAGAAGTAAGCAGAACAAAATGCAGAGCACTTAACATGATCTGTACTGTGGAAGTGAGAAGACTTGATGTTGTTGTTGTGGTTTCAGTCCTGAGACTCGTTTGATGTAGCTCTCCATCCTACTCTATCCTGTGGAAGCTTCTTCATCTCCCAGTGCCTACCTCAACCAACATCCTTCTGAATCTGCTAAGTGTATTCATCTCTTGGTCTCCCTCTACGATTTTTAACCTCTGTGCTGCCCTCCAATACTAAATTGGTGATCCCTTGATGCCTCAGAACATGTCCTACCAACCGATCCCTCCTTCTAGTCAAATTGTGCCACAAACTCCTCTTCTCCCCAATCCTATTCAATACCTCCTCATTAGTTATGTGATCTACCCATCTAACCTTCAGCATTCTTCTGTAGCAACACATTTCAAAAGCTTCTGTTCTCTTCTTGTCCAAACTATTTATCATCCATGTTTCACTTCCACACATGGCTACACTCCATACAAATACTTTCAGAAATGACTTCCTGACACTTAAATCTATACTCGATGCTAACAAATTTCTCTTCTTTGGAAATGCTTTCCTTGTCATTGCCAGTCTACATTTTATATCCTCTCTACTTCGACCATCATCAGTTATTTTGCTGCCCAAATAGCAAAACTACTTTACTACTTCAAGTGTTCATTTCCTAATTTAATTCCCTCAGCGTCACCCGACCTAATTTGACTACATTCCATTATCCTCATGTTGATTTTGTTGATGTTCATCTTATATCCTCCTTTCCGTTCAACTGCTCTTCCAAGTTCAGAATTACAATGTCATCGGCAGACCTTAAAGTTTTTATTTCTTCTCCATGGATTTTAATACCTACTCTGAATTTTTCTTTTGTTTCTTTTACGGCTTGCTCAGTATACAGATTGAATAACTTTTGGGAGAGGCTACAAACCTGTCTCACTCCCTTCCCAACCACTGCTTCCCTTTCATGTCCCTCGACTCTTATAACTGCCATCTGGTTTCTGTACAAATTGTAAATAGCCTTTTGCTCTCTATATTTTAACCCTGCCACCTTCAGAATTTGAAAGGGAATATTCCAGTCAACATTGTCAAAAGCTTTCTCTAAGTCTACAAATGCTAGAAATGTAGGTTTGCCTTTCTTTAATCTATTTTCTAAGATAAGTCGTAGGGTCAGTATTGCCTCACACGTTCCAATATTTCTATGTAATCCAAACTGATCTTCCCCGAGGTTGACTTCTACCAGTTTTTCCATTCGTCTGTAAAGAATTCGTGTTAGTATTTTGCAGCTGTGACTTATTAAACTGATAGTTCAGTAATTTTCACATCTGTCAACACCTGCTTTCTTTGGGATTGGAATTATTATATTATTCTTGAAGTCTGAGTGCATTTTGCCTGTCTCATACATCTTGCTCATCAGATGGTAGAGTTTTGTCAGGACTGGCTCTCCCAAGGCTGTCAGTAATTCTAATGGAATGTTGTCTACTCCCGGGGCCTTGTTTCGACTCAGGTCTTTCTGTGCTCTGTCAAACTCTTCACGCAGTATCATATCTCCCATTTCATCTTCATCTACATCCTCTTCCATTTCCATAATATTGTCCTCAAGTACATCACCCTTGTATAGACCCTTTATGTACTCTTTCCACCTTTCTGCTTTCCCTTCTTTGGTTAGAACTGGGTTTCCATCTGAGCTTTTGATATTCATACAAGTGGTTCTCTTTTCTCTGAAGGTCTCTTTAATTTTCCTGTAGGTTGTATCTATCTTACCACTAGTGAGATAATCCTCTACATCCTTACATTTGTCCTCTAGCCATGCCTGCTTAGCCATTTTGCACTTCCTGTCGATCTCATTTTTGAGACATTTGTATTCCTTTTTGCCTGCTGCATTTACTGCATTTTTATATTTTCTCCTTTCATCAGTTAAATTCAATATTTCTCCTGTTACCCAAGGATTTCTACTGGCCCTCATCATTTTACCTACTTGATCCTCTGCTGCCTTCACTATTTCATCCCTCAAAGCTACCCATTCTTCTTCTACTGTATTTCTTTCCCCCCATTCCTGTCAATTGTTCCCTTATGCTCTCCGTGAAACTCTGTACAACCTCTGGTTTAGTCAGTTTATCCAGGTCGCATCTCCTTAAATTCCCACCTTTTTGCAGTTTCTTCAGTTTTAATCTACAGTTTATAATCAATAGATTGTGGTCAGAGTCCACATCTGCCCCTGGAAATGTCTTACAATTTAAAACCTGGTTCCTAAATCTCTGTCTTACTATTATATAATCTATCTGATCCTTCTCTTATCTCCAGGCTTCTTCCATGTATACAACCTTCTTTCGTGATTCTTGAACCAAGTTTTAGCTATGATTAAGTTATGCTCTGTACAAAATTCTACCAGGCTGCTTCGACTTTCATTTCTTACCCCCAATCCATATTCATTTACTACGTTTCCTTCTCTCCCTTTTCCTACTATCGAATTCCAGTCACCCATCACTATTAAATTTTCATCTCCCTTCACTATCTGAATAATTTCTTTTATCTCATCATACATTTCATCAATTTCTTCGTCATCTGCAGAGCTAATTGGCATATAAACTTGTACTACTGTAGTAGGCATGGGCTTCAAGTCTATCTTGGCCACAATAATGTGTTCACTATGCTGTTTGTAGTAGCTTATGATTGCCACCATAAAATTCACTATCAAGCTTTTCCAGGAGCTGTTCTGGACCATCACGTCATTGAAAATACTGCCCACTATAGGCCTAGAATATTTTTTAACAATATTTTGTCTTAAAATCCATCTGACTACTCTGTCTGTTTCTTTTTTATTTAGTTTAATTTTAAATTATTTATTTGTTTGACAACTTTCCCTGTCAGTTATCTTCACCATATTAGGTTTCTTCCCTTTATAAAGCTCTTTTGTTTCTCGCATGTGTTTCAGTCTAGTTATTATTATTTAGCTTTCTGTTCCCTACACATTTCCTGCTGTCTTATTCTCTTATTGTTACTCAAGCAGTACTATATCTTGTCTGTCAGATAAGTCTGTCCTCTCACCTTGTATACAGCTGCAGAAAATTAACTTCTCCTGTCATTCTAGTGTTAGGAGAAAGCAACAATAGTTACACTTTTGGTTCACAAAAAATTCAGAAATGTTGAGAGGTAGAAGTTAGTAGAAATTCGTGCTCCTATATTAGATTGATATATGAAGCAAGCAACAACTCCCACTGTCATACATTAACTAATGATCCTGCCAAGAATCTTAGAAAATGTAAGATGGCTAAATGGTCAAAGGCTTCTGTTCAGTTACTCACTGACCAATCTGCTGTGGCATCAGAAAACAGCAAAAGGAAAGCTGAAGTTTTAAATTTCACACTTGAAAAGTCATTCACACTGGAAGGTTGTGCACACTATTATTTGACTGCTCCACAAACTCCTATATGGTGGACACAGAAATAGGCATCATTTTCATTTAGAAGAAACTGAGAGAAATGAAAACAAAGAAGTCACCATGTCCAGATGGAATACCAGTTCAGTTTTACAGAGGGTAGTCTTCAACATTGATCCCATAATTAGTGCCAATCTCTTGCCCAGTGCAAAATTCCAAGTGACTGGAAAAACAAGCAGGTGGCTCCCAAATATATATAAGGAAATTACAGATCAATATCCTTAACATTGATTTGCTGTGAAATTCTTTAGCAGATTCTGAGTTTGAGTATAATAAATTTCCTTGTGAAAGAAAAGTTTTGCTGCATATCAACATGGAACTCAGCTTGCCCTTTTCTCATGCTGTATCCTGCAGACTACGGATGAAGGGCCACAGGTATATTCTGTATTCCTAGATTTCTGGAAAGTTTTCAACACAGTGCCACACCAGACTTTTAATGAAAATCTGAACATACAGAACATGTTGTCAGATATATGACTGGTTGAAAGAATTTTTAGATAGTAGAATCCAGTACACTGCTCTGGATGGCAAGTGTTCATCAGAGAGAAAGGTATCATCAGTGTGCCTTAGGGAAGTCTGATAGGAATGCTCTTGTTCTCTGTATATGAGGGCTGGAACTTAAATAGTTGCAACTTGTTGTGTACAACTTATACAAAGTAGATACATGTTTCAAAGTTGTGCTGACCTTTAGAGTAGCCACAAGAATTGTGTAACCTGTTGCCAGTGATGTGGAAGTTGTAGGATACTCTTGGGACTGCTAGTTCCGTTGATAGTCTGAGTGGAATAGTCTGTTACTTAACCTAGTGGTTGCTCAGTCTGACATGTTGTGGTTGTGTACTGATCACCAGACCAGAACTGTAAAATGAATACAAAATTAATTTTAAAAACTTATTTATGAAGATCAGTTTGAAATGGAAAATGGTCAAAGAAGCAATTCTGCCTTTTTATTTAGTAATGGAAAGAAAAACAATGAAAACTCAGGCTAAATTCTTAATATTTCCAGACACAGAGACAGCCTTTGACATTGAAAGATGAAATAAGATGTCCTGTGGATGTGCGGATGGATATGTGTGTGTGTGTGCGCGCGCGAGTGTATACCTGTCCTTTTTTCCCTCTAAGGTAAGTCTTTCCACTCCCGGAATTGGAATGACTCCCTACCCTCTCCCTTAAAACCCACATCCTTTCGTCTTTCCCTCTCCTTCCCTCTTTCCTGATGAAGCAACCGTTTGTTGCAAAAGATTGAATTTTGTGTGTATGTTTGTGTTTGTTTGTGTGTCTATCGACCTGCCAGCGCTTTTGTTTGGTAAGTCTCATCATCTTTGTTTTCACACAAACAAACACAAACATATACATGAAATTCAAGCTTTTGCAACAAATTGTTGCCTCATCAGGAAAGAGGGAAGGAGAGGGAAAGACGAAAGGATGTGGGTTTTAAGGGAGAGGGTAAGGAGTCATTCCAATCCCGGGAGCGGAAAGACTTACCTTAGGGAGAAAGAAGGGGTATACACTCGCACACACACACACATATCCATCCGCACATACACAGACACAAGCAGACATTGGTAAAGGCAAAGATTTTGGGCAGAGATGTCAGTCGAGGCAGAAGTACAGAGGCAAAGATGTTGTTGAAAGACAGGTGAGGTATGAGCGGCGGCAAATTGAAATTAGCGGAGATTGAGGCCTGGCAGGTAACGAGAAGAGAGGATATACTGAAGGGCAAGTTCCCATGTCCAGAGTTCTGACAGGTTGGTGTTAGTGGGAAGTATCCAGATAACCCAGACGGTGTAACACTGTGCCAAGATGTGCTGGCCGTGCACCAAGGCATGTTTAGCCACAGGGTGATCCTCATTACCAACAAACACTATCTGCCTGTGCCCATTCATGTGAATGGACAGTTTGTTGCTGGTCATTCCCACATAGAATGCGTCACAGTGTAGGCAGGTCAGTTGGTAAATCACGTGGGTGCTTTCACTCGTGGCTCTGCCTTTGATCGTGTACACCTTCCGGGTTACAGGACTGGAGTAGGTGGTGGTGGGAGGGTGCATGGGACAGGTTTTACACCGGGGGCGGTTACAAGGGTAGGAGCCAGAGGGTAGGGAAGGTGGTTTGGGGATTTCATAGGGATGAACTAAGAGGTTACGAAGGTTAGGTGGATGGCGGAAAGACACTCTTGGTGGAGTGGGGAGGATTTCATGAAGGATGGATCTCATTTCAGGGCAGGATTTTAGGAAGTCGTATCCCTGCTGGAGAGCCACATTCAGAGTCTGATCCAGTCCCGGAAAGTATCCTGTCACAAATGGGGCACTTTTGGGGTTCTTCTGTGGGAGGTTCTGGGTTTAAGGATATGAGGAAGTGGCTCTGGTTATTTGCTTCTGTACCAGGTCGGGAGGGTAGTTGCGGGATGCGAAAGCTGTTTTGAGGTTGTTGGTGTAATGGTTCAGGGATTCCGGACTGGAGCAGATTCGTTTGCCACGAAGACCTAGGCTGTAGGGAAGGGACCGTTTGATGTGGAATGGGTGGCAGCTGTCATAATGGAGGTACTGTTGCTTGTTGGTGGGTTTGATGTGGACGGACGTGTGAAGCTGGCCATTGGACAGGTGGAGGTCAACGTCAAGGAAAGTGGCATGGGATTTGGAGTAGGATCAGGTGAATCTGATGGAACCAAAGGAGTTGAGGTTGGAGAGGAAATTCTGGAGTTCTTCTTCACTGTGAGTCCAGATCATGAAGATGTCATAAATAAATCTGTACCAAACTTTGGGTTGGCAGGCCTGGGTAACCAAGAAGGCTTCCTCTAAGCGACCCATGAATAGGTTGGCATATGAGGGGGCCATCCTGGTGCCCATGGCTGTTCCCTGTAATTGTTGGTATGTCTGGCCTTCGAAAGTGAAGAAGCTGTGGGTCAGGATGAAGCTGGCTGGAGTAGGTAATGAGGAATGTTTCCCTCTATTTTATATATATATATATATATATATATAAAAGATGATGTGACTTACCATACGAAAGCACTGGCAGGTCGATAGAAACACAAACAGACACATTCATACACACAAAATTCTAGCTTTCGCAACCAACGGTTGCTTCATCAGGAAAGAGGGAAGGAGAGGGAAAGACGAAAGGATGTGGGTTTTAAAGGAGAGAGTAAGGAGTCATTCCAATCCCGGGAGTGGAAAGACTTACCTTAGGGGGAAAAAAGGACGGGTATACACTCGCACACACACACATATCCATCCACACATATACAGACACAAGCAGACAAATTAAAAGGCAAAGAGTTTACCTCTAAGGTAAGTCTTTCCGCTCCCGGGATTGGAATGACTCCTTACCCTCTCCCTTAAAACCCACATCCTTTTGTCTTTCCCTCTCCTTCCCTCTTTCCTGATGAGGCAACAGTTTGTTGCGAAAGCTTGAATTTTGTGTGTATGTTTGTGTTTGTTTGTGTGTCTATCGACGTGCCAGCGCTTTCATTTGGTAAGTCACATCATCTTTGTTTTTAGATATATTTTTCCCATGTGGAATGTTTCCGTCTATTTTTATATATATGTGTGTATGTTTGTGTTTGTTTGTGTGTCTGTCGACCTGCCAGCACTTTCATTTGGTAAGTCACATCATCTTTGTTTTTAGATGTGTGTGTGTGTGTGTGTGTATATATATATATATATATATATATATATATATATATATATATATATATATATATATATATATATATATATATATATATATATGCAAACCATGAGTGACCCAGCAGACATCAATACAGTAATTGAATTCTTGTCATACCTGTACCAGCCCAGCATCGTCGACTGTGGCAGTCCCGTATTCTCTCCTGGAGCTCTACTACATCACGTGGTAGAGGAAGTACATACACCAGATCTTTAATGCATCCCCACAGAAAAAAGTCCATTGTACAGCTGTAGTACACTTGTTTTTGTTGAACTCCAACACACAGAAAGCTCGCTCTCCACCTGAACTCGCCACGTTTGTGACTAGTGCCGACTCGGCAAATTACCAAAATACACTATAGCTGTATACATGAAAAAAAATTTTCAGGGTTTCTCTTCAAAATGACGTATATGATAACAGTACAATGTTTGGTTCTTATGCAATAAATAATTGAAAGTGTTCCCGTACGTAATGTACACCTTGTATTTGACATGGTGGTGACAATAATATATCACATAGTAAACACACACGAATCATAGTAAATCAGATAACACATGAGGAAAAAATTATAAATATATACTAAGATATACTATATGCACTGCAACATTAACACATCCGAAAGGAGAAACACAAAACCTCATGAATTAAAAAAAAAAATCCATTGATGAGGTAAGATGTAAACACTACAGTCAAATTAACACACTGAACATTCCTCAGTCACTCCAGGGCTACTCCAGAGACATTTTGGGTGTCTTTAATTCCTCCGCCTTTGAAACTGTAAATTGCAAAATTTGTAATATGGTCCATGGTTTGAAGTTGACCACTCTTATAGAAAGGATCATTTGCTAGATCCCATTTTGTCATTTAGCTTTTACAGTGACCTGCTTCAGTCCTTATTTTGTTTAATCTTGTCCAGTGTCTTCTTGGGAGGTCAAAACCAGAAACTCTTTTGATCACATCAACAATAAGGATTCCGTTTTGTGGTGTGTTTCTTCATTGACAATCCATTTCATCCTCAAAAACTTCTAATCTTTGTATGGTTTTCCAAAGAGATGTCCTCAACTTCAGTTGAACCCTTGTGTGTAAATGATGATGAATGGGGAGGTGGCTATGGTTTGATATCTTACTTTTTTTTATTACAGCTTTGTGTTCGATATTTGATGGTTGTATATTGACTAGCAGTGGTAGCCAGGTTGTGGGGGTCAGTTTTGGTTGGGCCAGTTATGATCCTCCTCAGTTCAGTAAGCTGCCCATCATCTTTTCTGTGTGGGTGCTCATTGCCCATACTGGGATGCAGTATTCAGCAGTACTACTATAGACCAGTGTCAGTGCAGATGTGTGCAGTGTGTTTGCATTGCTTCCCCTTGAGCTGCCTGCTATTTTTGCTAGTATAGTTGGCTGAACATGTTCTGGCCTCCCAGCCCTGGTGAAGACAAAGAAAGTGTAGGGATGGGCTATTATGACCCAGCCTGAAGGAAGATATAAATACAATTCTTGATAATTTCATTCTTATGCATGCTATCTCAGTCTTACACCTCCATCTTTCATTAATAAACTGAATTTATCCATAGCTTTTGCCCTTCTCCTTTTTCTGTAACTATGATACCATGGCCTGCATTAATTGTTCCTTTCTGTGTTATATCACACTATTGAGTTTAGTACCGGACTCTGCTTGTCCTAATTAAGATACATGTTGAGTGAGTAATGATAAGGAGAAATAATACGAGGGCTATCCACAAAGTATATTACGTTTTGGAATTAAAAATAAATAAAGTATTGGAATTTTTTTTTTATTATATACAGATGAAAGCCACACTTAAATACTACTTTTCTACATAGTTGCCATTTAAATTAAGGCACTTGTCGTAGTGATGGACGAGCTTGGAAATTCATTCGTCGTAAAATTCAGCCGCTTGCGCCTTCAACCATGTGGTTAATCAGTAACCCAGTAGAAATACGATTTTTGTGGATTTCCTGGAAAGAGGCACGGCAATAAACTCTCAAAGGTATTGCCAAACTCTGCACAACCTCTGAAGAGCAATACAAAACAAGCGCAGGGGAAAATTGGGCTCTAAGATCTTGCTGATTCATGACAACACCCGGGCCCACACGGCAAATGCCACTCGTGAAGTTCTCGAATCTTTTAAGTGGGAGTTGTTTCCTCATCCGCCGTACAGTCCCGACCTGGCACCGAGCGACTTCCACTTATTCTCAGCAATGAAGAAGTGGTTGGCTATGCAGCGTTTTGATGACGACGCACAGCTTCATGAAGAGGTAACCACGTGGTTGAAGGCGTAGGCGGCCGAATTTTACGACGAAGGAATTTCCAAGCTCGTCCATCCCTACGATAAGTGCCTTAATTTAAATGGCAACTACGAGGGTCAGTCAAAAAGTAATGCCTCCTATTTTTTTTTCTACGTTTAATTGTCAGGAAATTTAAATGCAATTACATAGGTTGAAAACCACAACATTGAGGATCATTTTGTCATTTTTCAATGTAATCTCCGCCCATCTCTACAGTTTTGGTCCATCTTTGAACAAGGGCATGTATCCCAGCACGGTAAAAATCACAGCTCTGCTTCCTAAGCCATTGACGCACGGATGTTTTGACGGCCTCCTCATCTTCAAAATGAATCCCACGATGAGCTTCTTTTAGTGGCCCGAACAGATGGAAGTCTGATGGTGCCAGGTCAGGGCTGTATGGGGGATGAGGCAAAACTTCCCATCCAATTTTGACAATCTCGTCAGAGGTGTGACGACTGGTGTGTGGTCTTGCATTGTCATGCAAAAGAAGAACATCTGCCATTGATTTTGTTGGGCGAACTCGCTGAAGACGTGGTTTAAGTTTGTTGAGGGTTGTGACGTATTGAACAGAATTTATTGTGCATCCCTGCTCCAAAAAATCAACCAGAATCACACCCTCTGTATCCCAGAAAACTGTTGCCATAACTTTCCCTGCCGATCGCACAGTTTTGAATTTTTTCTTCCTTGGCGAGCTTGTGTGACGCCACTCCATTGACTGCCTCTTTGATTCGGGTTCAAAAAAATGCACCCATGTTTCGTCCCCGGTCACAATTTTTTTCAGAAACTCATCTCCCTCCAAACGGAAGCGCTGCAAGTGTTGGGAGGCTATTGTTTTCCTTGCCTCTTTATTCTGATCGGTTAACATTCTTGGAACCCACCGTGCACAAACTTTTGAGTACCCCAATTGTTTAATAATCGTGATCACACTGCCTTTACTAAGAGAAATAATGCGACACACTTCATCTGCAGTCACCCAACGGTCACCACGAATGATGTCATCAACTTGCTGAATGTTGTGTGGAGTCACTGCACTCACCGGCCTGCCGCTCCGCTTTTCGTCAGTCAACGGTGTTTGCCCTTCAGCTTCCTTACAACGACGAACCCATCGTCTAACAGTGCTGACATCCACTGTCACAACACCATACACCTTCTTCAGTCTTTCATGAATGCGTATGGGCGTTTCACCTTCTGCATTCAAGAATTCAATCACACAACGCTGTCTCAAACGAACATCGATGTCGGCCATCTTACAAACTTCTGCTGTGCTGCCACCTGTTGACACAGAAAGTTACTACTGCAGTGGATTGCAGAAGAAGGTTTGAGGAATGGCGCCAAATTCAAATTTTTCACTTAACTTAATTTCTTTAAGTAGAAAAAAAGTGGGAGGCATTACTTTTTGACCGACCCTCGTAGAAAAGTAGTATTGAAGTGTGGCTTTCATCTGTATATAATAAAAAAATTCCAATACTTTATTTATTTTTAATTCCAAAACGTAATGTACTTTGTGGATAGCCCTCGTATATAATTTTCCTATGCTTGCTCACTCAGTGTACTGTGTGTTGTACAATTATTTAATTTGAAATCCATGTGATTCATCTCCTATGTTCATCCCCTTTCACAGAAGATAAATGGCAGTTTGACTGTGCTAAAACTGTGTGTGTTTCATAGTAATATTTACTGTGTTAGCAGAAGTTATAAAGCATACTTAACCTGCTAAAGACTTTTCATATAAAAAGTATTTGACTACTGCTTTCACTGAATGCCACAAAAGTGTGTCTGGTATCTGTGGTACAGATGAAACAGTTACTAAACGTCCTCTTGTGTAATATTGTGACTGAAGCAGAAACTTTTTCTTCAATAAATACTTAATTGTAACATTTGAAATGCAGTAGTCATGTAATAAGCTTAATTGTTGAATTATTCCTCATTTTCAACAAACCAGTGTTTACTGTATGATAAATGAAATATCTATTGAATGTTTTAAGTTAATCTATTCACTCTTTCTCTTTTGACAGACTGCTCATATCTACCTGAGGGATGCAATGTCTGTCGAGGAATTTCTGGCAAGTGCATGCGGTCGGAAGAATTTAAACCCGATGGAACATTTTGTACGGGTCAAGAAAAGACGAGACATGGAAGACCACAATTATTTCGTTCCTCATCGGACGGATCTTATAGAGACATATGTATGTTAAGTACAAGTTCATAACACAGTTTTTAGAACATGCAAGATGTTTTTAAAGTTAAACATAGTGTCCTTGTGAAGAAATATTGAAATTTTCTTTGGTTATAGTTTAAATAGATATTATATGGTGCTATATGTTACTAGTGTTGTAACTGATTACCAGAATAAGGCATGTGACTAATATTATCATTGGTGTTGCCAATAGTGAGTTGGCTCTTGATCTGCTCTCATGCAAATAAAAGTAATCATTTTGGTTACTGTTAACAAGATAAAATAATTGACAGCTAAAAAGTTCATGCTTGTAAATAATTTGGCATCTTTTCAATGTCAAGATAGATATTTTATGGATATTGACAATATTACAAAAAGGCTAGATTGCCATTTGCCATGTAGTGGAAATCTTGGGTTGCAGACAGGCACAACAAAATGACTGTCAAACAGCTAAGCTTTTGGCCAAAAAAGGCCTTCATCCGAACCAGACAACATACACATGCTCACTCACATAAAAGCAACTCACACACACGTGAAGGCCTTTTTGGCTGAAAGCTTACTTATTTGACAGTCTCTTTGTTGTGCCTGTCTGCGACTCAAGATTTCCGCTACATGGTGAGAAGCAAAGTAGTACTTCATAAGATTGTCATTATTCAATCCTGGATCTTCCATTATTTGTAAATTTATGGTTACATAGATTAGGGAAAGGCTACCACTCACCATTAGTGGACTGATGAGTGGAGCATACAAACACACAGCAACAAACACTATTCACACTGTCTTTCAAGCTCTTGTTCCTTTTCTGGTAATCTGAGTGTGACCAAATTTCAAATAAGCAAATTGTAACATTGACACATCTCCTGTACATCAGACAAATGTTCTGAAATTGTGTGTATTATGAGATGAATAAAACACATTTCACATTACTAGAAAAAGAGCAAGACTTTGAAAACTAGAGTGAACAGTGTTACCTGTTGTGTGTTACTACGCTCCACACATCAGTTTGCTGTGAGTGGTTTGCCTTTCTCTCATTCTATGCATTGTTTCATCCAAGAATTTCCATTATTGTTGTATGATGAGTAACTTTCCAAAACACACAACCTCACAGAAAGTTAAATTTTTCTGACAAATGAAAAACCTGTACAGCAAAAATAATTTTATTATTTTTTTTGAAATTTATACAAAATACATCTGTAGGGCTACTGATAAAAATGTGTAATTTTTTGATTTGCTGTCAAGATGTGAGGAGTGTTCTGATTAAATGTGGTTTGTTGTGTTTTAAGTGGATGATATGCCTTTTCACGTTAACTGTTTTGGACATATTGCATTTTGATGAGTTTTCAATAACATTTTTTGAAAATTCACTTTTTTAAATTAAATAAAGCACTTTAACACCAGAAGCAGAAATAAAAACATTAATATGCTCCATTTCCTGTTCTTCAGAGAGAGCACTTTGAATCTATTTGATACTTTTATGAAAGTGTATCCACATCTGCCTAATGGCAGAAAGCAGTTTGAAGTGTGTTTTGGATTTCACATCAGTCACCAATTTGCCTATCATGAATTTCTTCTGATGAATTGTTTTCAGATCATTGACCCCATTTACAGGCTTCAAATTTTTGCATAGTTTAATGTAATCAGATATTTCCAAATCTTTCACCAAAATCTTTCTTCACCCACTTGTGCATTACCTTCCTGGTATGTGTTTGGATTCAATATTTCTGAAGTTTCTTTACTACTCCATCAAAACTTCAGTCAACAGATAAAAAGGAGAGCATTCAAACTAGAAACCCAGGAGGTACATCAGTTAAGGCACTAAAGATTTTCTTCTAATTAAAAACGCAAAAATCAATGAAAAAGTCACTCCAACTCTCCATTGTACTGAATTATAGCAAGCTGTTTCTCACACACTGACATAGTTACTTTACACACCACCATGTTACAGGCTACAATTTGGAGCCCTCTAGTGGCAGAGGGCTGCAAATACAGAGACATGAAGTATAAAGATGTAGAATGTTAATAATGTTTGCTTTATTTTCAAAAGACTTTAAGAGTTTTCACATAATAAATTCAGAGGCATCACTTTTCAACACACTCTTGTAATTTATGGTTAATATTTTATGGAATTAGTTCTTTTAGGAGTATTATTTTATTTTGAAAGCATGGTGTTCGGTTTATACTATAGTAACATAAAGTCACACTTTCGTTATTTTCTTTAAGAAGTGCACAGTTATTAAATATTTGTTACTCATGTGATTACTGTTAAAAATGCGTAATCCTGCATGAAACTGAGATGTGATAACAGTGTCTCTCTCTCACTTGTTATAAATCATAAGACACTGTAGCTTATTGAATAGACACTAATAATTTTAATTGCTTTAAATTGCTACAGTAGGTCATGGAGAATTCTAATTTCACTATTGCACTGCTATAACACTTAACTGAATAGTTGTCTGCAATGTGAAATAAAAATCAATGCTCATAGATTGAACACTGCTGGCGAAATCTTTATGTTGAAGGAGCTTTCTGGGAATCAACTGTCATTTTATGATTTGTTCGTGTTTCATTACATCGTTCCTTCATTAAATTTTTATAAGTAATTGGTGGTCAAAATTTGTTATTTATTCCAATTTAAAAGGTTTATCACTGTGGGTTTCTAGAATATTAGAAACAGCATCAAATTAATGAGAATAAATACTAAACAAAATTATTTTTGCAGTTATCAGTTTGTTTTTAAGTTGCATAAATTACTCAAAACTCTTGAGCTTATTTTTTCAAGATATATTCTTTCTGGATCTTTACCAAGAGAGTTCATCACACTACTGAACATGCACAGAGAGAAACCAATGCCTGTGTTATAGGTCATACACACACACCACACACACACACACACACACACACACACACACACACGTGGCTGGCATCAGAACCTTGACGATACATCTGCTGTTCTGTTGACTTCTTCTTGTTGTCCCCTTGGTCTGTCTGAGTTAGCTTTGTCAGCACCTCATCACAATGAATGAGATATTGACTCAAAGAGATTGTAAAGAAGCTAGAAATTTCTGTCGCGGGTCCTGGGTATATGATTTTACAGCAAAAATCATTAACCCAACACAGTTTACTGCATAATAATAGTTGTTTATTGTTAAATAACATCTATTTTTTACCATTCTCTAGTCTGTGTTTTCCAAATAGTCCTTAACTCTGTAGTATTGATTATTTAAGAAATGTACTTTTAACTATTAGCTTGAATATTAGGATTTTAATTTTCTTTTAATCTCCTTGGACAATTATTGTACAGTTTTATTCCTTTGTAGAAAATACAATCCTGCTCCCAATCCTGCATCCTATGGGTCATTCCCTTGTGGTCGTCTTAGGTGCAAGACCTGTCCCACACAGCCACCCACTACCTCCCACTGTGTTACAGTCAGAAGCATTTCTTACCTTATAAAAGACAGGGCCAGTTGTAAAAGCAGCCATGTTACGTATTGACAATGTTGCAATTACTGTGCAGTATTCCATGTTTCCATGACAAGCAACCAATAGACTGCACACATGAATGACCAATGCCAAGCTATTGTAAACCACAAACTAGACAATCCAGTTGCCTAACATGCTGTGCACCACAACACAAATGACTGCAACAGCTGCATCACTACATGAGCCATATGGATACATCATTCCAGCTCCTCTGAGCTGGAAATTGTCTCTCCCACATATCCTACACTCTCACAATCACCATAGCCTAAACCTCCACTAATCTATTTCCCTTTGTCTCACCTTAAATTTTTCCTTCTCTCTTCTGTTCACATCACTCCTACCCCATCCAGATCATGTACTGCCTTATCCCACCACTCTTCCTCCCTCCTGCACCCTCATAAGGATATACTCTCTCTCTCTCTCTCTCTCTCTCTCTCTCTCTCTCTCTCTCTCTCTCTTCCTCTTCCTCTTCCTCCCCTTCTTTCCCCATTGTACACCCCTCTCCATTTCTTGCTTCCTTCCCTCTCTCTCTCTCTCTCTCTCTCTCTCTCTCTCTCTCTCTCTTCATCTCCACCTACCTCTCTTATCTGCCCTTCCCTGTCACCGACCCCCCTTTCTTCTCTGTACCTCTCATATCCTCTATCCTCTGAATTCCTTTTATCTTGTTGTGCAGCCACTGAGTCGTCTCTCAAAAGGCTTGCCTCACACCATTCCTGCTACTCCCTCATTGCCTCATTTGTCCTTCTCAACCTCCTCCCCACCTCCATCTGCCCAGCCAACTGCTCTCAATAATTGATAATCAACAGTTTTGCAGTTGCCACGTTTGTGTGTGTGTGTGTGTGTGTGTGTGTGTGTGTGTGTGTGTGTGTGTGTGTGTGTAATATTTTGATTTTATGAGTTGGAAATTGTGAAACTAATGAAAAAAGTTTACATTTCTTTCTTTTATAACTCAATTTACAGCTCCACACACACGAGATAGTGGAGGTTTGTGCAAAGATACTGTATCAGGTAGAGCTTCAGCGTACCACTCTGGAACAGATGTGGGGATTCTCAGTGGAAGCAGAACTGATCGAGAACGCCGATCGCCAAGACGAACTGTGCTGTTATGTGAGCAGAGTGGAGGACAAGAGTGTTGCTATGCAGAATGGTAACTATAAGCCACTTATTCTTTAAGCAAAATAGTATATTCCTCAGCTTGCTAGGAAGTGTTCAAGGATGTAACATAGTTAGTCTATGGAATGTATAGTGTTTTCAGAAAATATGCAGACAAAATTAATTATATGGAAATGTCAGACATTAATATTAATTATACTGGTGACACTTTCTTTGTAGTCGGAATAATTAGATGCAGCTATAAAAGATCAACAACCCCTTGTAGACCTTGTAGAAATAGTAGTTGAAATATAGTGTTCAGTTTAGCATGATATTTGTTTTGCACATACAGAATAGTTGATCTTTCAGCATACATTTAATGAAATTCGAAGTGTGCTCTGATTCAGAATATTCAACAGGTATTAGTAATAATAAGAAGTGAGATGATACTCCTTGTTCTCACTATCATGGTGTTTGAATTCATTGTTCTTCCTCCTTTAGATGTTAGGTAGCCAAATGTAAAGGGTTAATCATAACTCCACTGACAAAACTCTAGAACACACAACTTTATAGTGTGGGCAGCCACAGCCACTGAAATTCATGGTAAATTGAACTTGATAAAACCTCAAACAGCTGTTAATTAATGATTTATTCATCTGACCAGTTTATCTGTGTTAAAGCATCATCTTCATGTGATAACATAGATTAGCACACAGAAACACACCCAACATTTGTGGTCACAGAAACCATCCCATGGATAGGGCGAGTAGTCGACAAATAATAACAGGCAAAGCATTGGGGCAAATAGTGGAGGGGATGAGGCACTTGTAGTCGGTTGTCATGAGGGTAAAGCACTGGAGGCAGTCAGCTGTATACAACCTGATGGGGACCACCTTCTGACCGGAGACGCTGGTGAACAATGGAAGAACACAACTGGCCAATTTAGTACACAGCTTACTGCCTCCGGTGCTTTAGCCTCAAAACAACCAACTACAGGGTTTTATATTATATACGCTGCCTTCTACTATCAGATATGTTCATTTTTGACTAGTTTGTTACTGTGCCTCATCCCCTGCACTATTTGCCTCAGTGCCATGTTGGTTATTAGCTGTTGGCTACTTCCCCTCTTCATGGGGTTGGATTCTGTGACTACAAACATTGGGCGTCTGTGTGTGCTAATCTGTGTGACACTGTTATACAATGTTCTACCATTAAAGTGGTTCCCAACCTTTGGAGTTCAAATCCTGTCATGCCTGCCATTTGTTGTGATCTTTCATCATTCACTAGCACCTCTGGTCAGAGTGTGATCTCCACCAATGTAGTGTGCAGCTCACCGCCTCCAGTGCTTTACCCTGACAACAATCAACTACAGATGCCTCATCCCTTGCAATATTCGCCCCAATGCTCTGTCACTTATTTGTTGACTACATGAAACTCTCAGTAATATGGCCCTCAGTAGTCCGGCCTCTCAGTAATCTGGCACACTTCCAGCTTCTAGGCTTTCAACCTGAAATGACGCCTACAATATTAAAATTTCATCTGCAACAATGTTTTTAGTTAATTATAATGTTTGACATTCCTGTAATTGTGGCTTTCCTTGTGGATCATTATCATGGCTTCTTTAGGGAAACACATTATGCCAGACCTCAAGCAGAAACTCGAAATTAGATATAAACTGATCTGAGGTTCTTCGCAGGAAATCATTGCTGCTGGCAACAGTGTTGGACGAGCAACTATTTATGACCAAACTTCAGCAGAAAAGGGGTAATCATAGGCTCACAGGAAAGTTACAATGAAACAGATGAAGAAGAGGACATAGGAGGAGAGAACTTGAGGATATCTCGAACTGCTGGTGCTGAAGCTGGGGATGTCTTCCTGGAGTACATTATGCAATAATCAGAAACGTGGCAGGACCTATGAAATGCTTGTAAAGCCGTTATGTGATAAAGCATACTACTGCTGCATATCATCATCATGTCAACTAAAACTTCGGGACATGTTTCATAGTGAATGTTGAGTGATACTAATACGCAGGTACACACTCAAGGACTAAGTTTTCTGTAAAAATTAATGTATCTTTTGCTTTGATAAAATTTTTATTCTAAATTTTAGGCACTCTCAACAATCTGGCACTTCCGCTAATCCAACACCCATATGTGCGAGGAATGGCTGGTTTAGCAAGAATCTAGTGTACTTCTCCTCTTCATGGGGTTGGATTCTGTGACTATTAACATTGTGCACATCTCTCTGTTTGCAGTTTTACTCTAGTTCAGTTTACCAAAACTTTAGAAGCTGTTTAGGGATATTTTCTGGGAATTGTGTTGTAAGGGACCTATGGCCTCCTGTGACTTGATGCAGAATAATTGCATTTTGTTTGACTTCTTACCCATATCTACTTCTTATCCATAATGCCCTGAAAACATATGCACAGTGATGCAAATGTTAAAAGTATATGCCATGTGTCTTGTTTGGAAACAAACTTGTTCCATTCATGTACGGTACTAGCTGTTGACAACAATTATGCCCAATTTACTTTTTGCATTAGTGGTATGTTAACAATGGTACCCAGCAGTATGGACAGGTTAGGGATAAAGCAATGGCCAGTAGCACCTCATGTGTGGATTCACTGAATGCAGTAGAAGAGTGGCACAATGACACCATGATGACCTGATTGTGCAGCAGCGGAAACCATGTCACAGTACTTTTGGATCTGTAGATTACTCTGTGTTTAGTGCTGTACATTGTAGTTATTGTATATTACAGACTTTTTCATAGTTGTGAAGAAGTTTTGACAAGGTAATTAGGATAACAAAAAGGAAAAGTGTTATAACATTAATACTCTGTAATGAGTCACTGGAGACCATGAGTTCCTTATACTAAAAAACTCAGAAAATGCCCTTGAACATTCCCAAAGTCTTGTCAGTGGAGTTCCAATTCACCCTGATATGGGAAAACTTCTTCTCTAAAGAAAATTGACTGTTTTAGACTATTTACACAATGATGAAAGAGGGTAGTCACATTAAAGTCGTAGGGAGCAATTGGACAAGATGAATATTCTTCACAAATTCAGCTACAAGTAGATGCTACAGTAATTTAAGGAAAAGTGCTCAGGACTAACTACTATTAGGTTACGATTATATGCATACAACAGTTATGTATGTTTTTATTCACAGTAGCACATCATAGGATATCAGGAATATTAGCAGAGCAGTTTTTGAGTCTTAAACAATTAACAAACAAAACATCTAATTTCCACAACAGCAAATTACTTTGTATTCATTGCTATTTATTGTGGGTACAAGCTTTAGCTTAGCAACATGTAAGCAATCTAGCAGTAGTATTGTATGTGCATTACTCACAGTTGCCCCACCAAGTAAGAACTTCAGAAAGTCAAAATTCTGAAAAAATGAATTTTGTAACACATACCAGTTGGAAGTGTGCCTTCCTTTGCTCTAATTAAATGGAAACATTTTGTTTTTAGTCATATTGGATATATATATATATATATATATAATTTGATATCACAAAGATATTGCACATCACAATGACTATGTGCTCACGTGACTGTGAAATATGTTCCACTGAATGAAAACTCAAAAGAATTAGGGAAATATGACTTTAAGTGTCTGCTATACTTCACTGAACAATAACTGAGGACTGGTATGTTACCAAATTATACCTTTAAAAAGTGGAAAATCTAGGATGGAATGTAACAACATTATGAAAAGGAAAGTTGCCACTCACTGTATAACAGAGATGCTGAGTCGCAGATAGGCACCAGTCTGGTGCTACAACTCGCAGTGTGGCCTCAGGTGCCTGAGACTGCAATCATGTGTGGATGAGTGGCATGTGCGTGAATGAGTGAGTGAGTGAGTGAGTGAGAGTGTGTGTGTGTGTGTGTGTGTGTGTGTGTGTGTGTGTGTGTGTGTGTGTGTGTGGGGTGTGTGATATTTTTATCGTGCCTATCTGCAACTCATCATCTCCATTATATGGTAAATGGCAACTTTCCTGTTCATAATATTGTCAAATTACACCTTTATGTTTCACAAATTAAGTATACAACAAAACCTCATTGCATCCTCAATTGTTTACATAAAAAGAACTGAAATGTCGAGCAGATGTCAAAAACAAAGTGGAAGCAATCATTCATTCTGTCATCCTGGATGCTATTCATCGGACTTTGAGAGCTTCAATAATGTGTGTGCCCTCCATGAATATTTATCAGGGCTTGCCATCTACATTACATCCACTATACAAGTCTACGGAGGTCACCCTATGGTGTCCACTCCCGTTCTTCAATGAGAGCTCATGAGAGTTCTTGGAGAGTGTGTAATGAAGGAGGACAACCATGAGCACATCTGTAAAATTTAAAATTTTCCCAGTGAATCAACTGCTCAAAGAGATTTAGGGATTGTAGCCAGTCATTGTAAACTTCATTCCATGATATTTTGGCTGAACAACTGCCAGCCGTCTTCAGGTGAACTGAACAAGGACTGACAAGACGTTTTCTGCTCCATCTTATATTGTGCGCTGATGGTACTGCCGCGCATGCATTGAAGTCATGGAGACAGAAGGACCACACTGCCCAGTGGCAGCACCCTCACTAGTGGAACTGCAAGATTTAGCTGCCATCAGTATAGTCACTGGCTGCAGCTATCAAAGTCTTCTGGCATCTTCATCTTGAGCAAATTTCGGAGATGATGGGATTCCACGCATTATTCAGTGATTACCAACTGAATAACATGTGGAATCCCATCATCTCCAAAATTTGCTCAAGACGAAGACACCAGAAGACTTCCAAAGCTGCGGCCAGCGACAATACCGATGGCAGCTGAGTCTTGCAGTTTCACCAGCGAGGGCGTTGCCGCTGGGCGCTGTGGTCCTTCTGTCTCCGCGACTTCAACACATGTGCAGGAGTACCATCAGCGCACTATATAACATGGAGTGGAGAATGTCTTCGTCAGTCCTTGTTCAGTTCACCTGTAGATGGTTGGCAGTTGTCCAGCCAAAATATTGTGGAATGAAGTTTACGACGACCGACTGCAATCCTGAAATCTCTTTGAACATGAACACGTCTGTCAAGCATGTCCCACATATGTTTTGAAAAAAGCTGCTGCCTCTGCAGTTATATTGTATAACTGCTGTTAATCTGCTATTGGTGGCTAGTATTTATGTACATCTATAAATACTGAGTCATACTTACAGTAATGAATCTAGATATTCAGATAATTGCTAGGAATAGTGGCTAATGAGGTATGTTCTTAATTTTCTTTTGAATTCAGAGGGATTATCAGTTTCTTGCTTTAAGTTAGATGGGGGCTTGTTGAATATCTTCTCTCCAGAGTACACAGCTCCATTCTGAACCATAGATGAGGTGGCAAAGTGTACGTGGAAATAGCTTTCATGCCTTTTATTGTAATTGTGTACGTCATAGTTTTGCTTAATCTGATCAGCAACAAATAACGTTAAGTAGTGAATGTATTAGAAAGTGAGTACAAGAATCCTAAGATGGTTTCTGCAAGCTGTACAATTATCTACTTTACATGTTAATCTTACTGGTCACTTCTGCTGAATGAACACTTTATCTCCTTGGAGATGGTTGTTGTAAGGGCTTTATGCTATGGTAAAGATCACCTGAAGCTATACAGATGCAGTTAGTATTTTTAAATGTAATAAAGCTCAACAAGCCAAATTGTTCAACTATTTGCTGAGCATTTTGAAATTTGTGAGTACTAATTGCATCTTTATAGCCTCTTATGTTGTCTCCAGTATTAGGAAACAAAATGTTTTGCACAAAAACTTTTCATATATCATAGGCTAATACTTAACAAGATGTAAATACCAGCCATGAAAGCCTGCATTGTACAATCAAACATTCATTCTGTAGTGTCCTGCAGTCAGCAGGAAAGAACTAACAGTCAATCTGAACACAATTTATTACAAATAAAGAAAAAACACCACCTTGGCATACACTTAAGTTTTAAATGCAGAAGCAAACAAAAAAAACCACTCCTCTGTGGTAGCAAAACAGGTAAGCAAACAAGATGATGGAAGAAAATACTGACCAAAACTACTCTACAAAATACAACATGCTACTACAGGACTACGGTGAGTGAATACAAGGCTAGGGCCAGCGTAAGTACTGGCCGAAGCTGTTCCTAGCAGTTGGTAAACACTGACGGTCTGACGGTCTAGGCATGCTTATAAAGCAAGGTTGGCAGAGTACGACAGCAGTCATAAGAGTTCCGATTGGTGGAACTCTGTCACATGTTGTCTGGCGAAGTAGTTCCATGTTTATTTGGAAAGTCAGTTACTGTTTCTGTCTGCTGGCGATGTTTCTACCCGTGCTGCTGAAAGAGGGTTAGCAACCCATCTTGCGTGTCAGTTTTGCAGGCCCTCTAACAATAAGGAGCCGCTACAGCATTTCTCCCCCTGGGAAAATAGATGCACAGCACCACAAACGTCCATAGGAGTATGGGCGACCTAGTTGATGTCCATGGGTTTATGGCTAGCAGGGGTGGGAGGTGGAGACGCAGCATGGGCAGCTGGTGGTGGAGACAGTGGGTGAGGTGCAGGTGGAAGTGAAGGTTCTGCTACAGAGTGGTCGGCAGTAGGCATTGGCAGCTCCCCCGGGGCTTCATGGTCCACCAGACAGGGGCGAAGCTGGTTGAGGTGCCAGCGTATGGTGGAACCGTCAGCCCATCAAAGAGATGCCATCACCCAAGCACAGAGTTCGGTGATGTTGGCAGGCACACAGCGTACCCGTGGATAAGAGAAGGTCCGCCCCCAGACCTCTTGCCTGACGCAAAAAGAGTGCATCGGCATGCAGGCAGGAAGGTGAGAAGGAACCAGAAACCAGGAAAGATATGGGGGAGCAGAATGGTGGACCATGACGTGTCTCAGCTGGACTTTTAATGGCATGGGGGGGCAGTGTGGTGTGTAGCCAAGAAAAGAAGCACGGCCTCCTCCAGCGGGTGATGGGTCAGCAGCTTATTGAGCTGGGTCTCGAATGTCCGCACAAATCATTCTGCCTGGCCATTTGATGCAGAATGAAATGGGGCAGTATGGACAAGGGAAATTCTATTGGCAGTACAGAAGTGCTTAAACTTGGTTGAAGTAAACTGTGGACCGTTATCCGTAACACTCGTTTTGGGGAGCTCGTCAACAGCAAAGAGGTGCCAGAGAATTTTGATACTCTCAGCAGAAGTGGTGCTCATCACATGGGAAGTGTATGGGTATCCCAACCCAGAGTCAATCAGGATGAGCCACTGGGAACCACGAAAGGGCCCTGTGAAATCCAAATGAAGACAATCCCATGGAGCAGCAGCATCTGGCCATGAAAAATACTGGTGCGGGTGTGCGTCTGACATGTTTGGCACATGTTGCAGGCTGATACAAGGGAGACAATGTCTTTATTCATACCGCGCCAATAAATGTGTCGGCGGGCCAGCTGTTTGGTGAGGATGATGTCCCTGTGGCCAGTGTGAAGAAGGTCAAGGACCCGGAGGTGCAATGCAGACACAGAACATCAGAATTGCTATGCAAAAGGATAACTCCATTGCAGAATAAGAGACTTTGCCGATGATCTCAAAAGTGCTGGACCTCTGCATTGTCTGATCCTGAGCGGTGACCCAACAGCCTGCATCGGCATCCAACAGAAGCACATCCAGAGCTGCGTCCATGTCTGGGTCCACATGGAAACACACCAAGTGGGAAGCATCAAACTCACGATCCACTACGGCAGGCAGCTGGGACAGAAAATCGGTGTTTGCATGCCATTCAGAAGTATGGTAGACAATATCAAAGTCAAACATCACCAGGAAGAGTGCCCAATGCTGGAGACGGCGTGCCGTCTGGGTGGATGCTCCAGCACCCAGGTGAAACAAAGAAACCAAAGGTTTGTGACCAGTCTGCAGTGTGAAATGATGACCATACATGAAATTGTAGAACTTTGTCAGGGCAAAAACCAGCACCAAAGCTTCCTTTTCAATTTGACTATATTTGGCTTGAGCATTGGTCAATTTTTTGTATGCAAAAACCACAGGTCTCTCAACGCCGTCGACCACTTGTGAGAGGACCACATCCAGGCCATAGTCTGAGGCATCGGTGGTGATGATGAGGACAGAGAAGAATCGTAAGCAGTCAGACAAGGAGGGCGGGAGAGAGCTGACTTGAGATGTATGAAAGCCAGCTCATACACCGTCTCCCAAACCCAATTCGCACCCATGTGCAATAACCCGGTCAAGGGCACCAAAATCTCAGTGGCGTGGGGTATAAAATGCCAATGATGATGATTTTTGGTTTGTGGGGCACTCAACTGAGCGGTTATCAGTGCCTGTACAAATTCCCAACCTCTGCTCAGTCCACTCTCACCACTTCCATTAATGATGATGAAATGAGAACAACACAAACACCCAGTCATCTCGAATCAGGTGAAAATCCCTGACTCTGCCGGTAATCGAACCCGGGCCGCTGTACTTGGGAAGTGAGGATGTGACTGTGAGACCATGAGCTGTGGAATTAAATGCTGATAATAGTTGATTTGACTGAGGATGGACTGTAGTTGCTTTACATTGGTGGGAGGAGGCCAGTTTTGAATCACCTCAATATACTCCTCAGAGGCATGTAGGCCATGGGCATCAATCATGAATCTGAGATAGCTGACCTCTCATGCAAAAAAGTCATACTTTTCTTTCTGGCAACGCAGTTTAGCCTCAGAAAACAGCCAGTATAGCTTGTCCACGAGGTCCACTGCTGATGAGCCACTGACGATGACATTGTCCAGATAATTGGCTACCCCGGGTACATGGCTTGTGAGGCATTCCAAACAACACTGGAAAATGGCAGGGGCACTGGCAATGCGAAACAGGAGGCAGTTGTATGGGAAAAGGCCACACAAGGTTTTTATGACTAGGATCTGCTGTGATTTCTGGTCCAAAGACAGCTGCAAATAAGCATTGTACAAATCAATTTTGGTGAAAACGGTTGAGCCCACAAGATGTGTGAGGATGTCATCCACCAATGGGACAGGATAGGCATTGATGATGGACTGAGAATTGACCATGACCTTAAAATCGCCACAGACGTGTAAAGCACTGTTCAGCTTCTCGACTATCACGATAGGCGTCGCCCAACAACTGTGTGCGACGAGAGAAAGGATGCCTTCATCCTGTAAGCGGCGAAGTTCCACCTGGAGCCTGTCTCAGAGAGCAAAGGGAACTGGGCAGGCCTTAGAAAAATGAGGAACAGCAGAGGGAAGAAGCTGAACATGCATAGTGAAACCCTTGCATTTTCTGAGCAATGGGGCGATGAGGGAATTGACACCACTTGTTCTGCGTCCTGCACAGATAAACCCAGGGGACAAAAAATTAGTTGCACCAGGGGATCCAACCACCAAAAACTGAGCTGTGAAGGAACAACCATTGTAAGAGATTTGTGTGGAAAAAACGCCATCGACGGATATAGAGTGATTACTGAAACTGTGCAAGGTGCAAGTGTATGGGGATAAAGCCGGCAAACTCAAATGTTGGTATGTGGCACCATCCACAATAGAGACAGATGATGTTGTGTCAATTTGGAAGACCACCGGAATATGCATGACCTCCAAGGTAATGAGAAAATGGGCACCTGACTGGGGAATGATGGAGAATACTTGGCTGTCAATGGAATGCAAAGCTTCCAGGTCCTGATGTGATGATTCGCGATGAGCCTGTGAGTCTGCAGGAAGCGTGGCATCGACATGATGTTTTTGTGAAGCCTGACACACCACAGTGCTAGGGCCTGTTTGGCTGTAAGCCATGCATCTTACTCACCAGTGGAGGCTCTCTGACCATTGGTGGGTCCGTAAACAGTCTGGACAGGATAGAAGCGGGGTGGAAGACTTCCTGTCATGGAGTGGGCCAATGGATCGACAAGGCTCCCACTCGGTGCTAAGCAACTGGCGAGCTGTGAAAACAGCTGGATCAAGACATGGTGGTTGTAACCTGTGAGACTGTTCAAGCGCATGAATGATCAGCAGACAGATGTCGAGAGATAGGTGCATGAAAAACCAGCATACTGCAAATCAACAAAGAGACATAAGGCTGCTTGCAGGCGATGTCAGTGCACCAGAATTTACAATCGCGGGAGAGACCCTGGAGCTTTATAATCTATTCAAGATAAGTCTGACCTGGAGACTTTTGACAAGAAAAGAAAGTCTGACTGGTGGAGGTGCCATGTATTTGTGCATCAAAGTACTGAAAAAGGCAGCCGTTAATGTAAGTAAATGGGAGGTCTCGAGGGGGACTGCTCAGGGTTCAATTGTTGAATTAAACGATACACCTGTGGGCCAGCTGTTGCTAAAACAAAGCCTGACTTTGATTTTCGTCGTGGATCCCATGTGCCAGTAAATTTTGTTCCAACTGTTCAACATAATTTGGCCATGGTTTGACAGGCCTATTGAAAGCCAGAAACGTTGGTGGAGCCACGTGTAAAGTGTTCAATTTACCTGCGATGGAATCGACCCTATGGGTTGCTTCTTGCAACGCTGGCGAGTGAGAGCGAATGTCCAAATGCGTGAGCATTGCCTGAATCTCCTGTAGTTTCCACCAAGGAATGAGGAAGCTCCTCAGAGGAGGCCATTCTGTTCGAAAATGAAAGTTGTATCCTTGTCATCAATAACTGTAGTGTCCTGCAGTCAGCACAAAAGAACTAACAGTCAGTTCGGATGCACTTTATTACAATTAAAGAAAAACGCCTTCTTGGCATACACTAAGTTTTAAACGCAAAAAAAAAAAAAAAAAAAAAAAAAAAAAAAAAAAAAAAAAAAAAAAAAGACAATTCTGTGATAGCAAAACAGATAAGGAAACAAGACAATGGAAGAAAATGCTGACCAAAACTACTCCACGGCAACGGCCTTGCCACAGTGGATACACCGGTTCCCATGAGATCACCGAAGTTAAGCGCTGTCAGGCATGGCTGGCACTTGGATGGGTGACCATCCAGCCGCCATGCACTGTTGCCATTTTTTGGGGTGCACTCAGCCTCGTGATGCCAATTGAGGAGCTACTCGACCGAATAGTAGCGGCTCTGGTCAAAGAAAACCATCCTAATGACAGGGAGAGTGGTGTGCTGACCACACACCCTTCCTATCCGCATCCTCACCTGAGGATGATACGGCAGTCGGATGGTCCCGATGGGCCACTTGTGGCCTTAACACGGAGTGCATGCACATGCACAAAACTACTCCACAAAATACAACATGCTCCTACAAGACTATGGCGAGTGAATACAAGGCTAGGGCTGGCATAAGTACCGGCCAGAGCTGTTCTTAGCAGTTGGTAAACACTGCCAATCTGATAGTCTAGGTGTGCTTATAAAGCCAGGTCAGCGGAGTGCTACATCAGTTCTGACTGGTGGAACACTGTCACATGTTGTCTGGCGAAGTAGTTCTGTGTTTGTTTGGTAAGTCTTTTACTGTTTCTGTCCACTGGTGATGTTTCTCTCTGCCCTGCAGAAAGGGGGTTAGCAATTTGTCTTGCGTGTTGGTTCTGCGGCCCTCTAACAATAAGGGGCTGCTACAACACATTCATTCATTCATTCAGTTTCATTCACATATAATTCTCTGTAAATCTCATCATGATGGAGAGCATTCAGCTGTGTGGAGGGAGTCAAGTGATGTATGCTCTCAGAGGTGTGGAGGGAGTTAAGTTGTATATTAATAGATCAAAGAAATATCTTCTGCCTATTTCTGTAAAGTATGCCAACAACAAACAATTGAAAATCTGGAATGGAGTAACAGCAATATGAATTAAGACAGATTGCAGCTCACCACATATAGTAAATGTTGAACAGCATACAGACACATTTAAAAGTTAACTAAGTTAAGGGATGAAGACCTTTGTCAGGCTTAAAAAAGCGTTCGCTCACAACTGAAACACGCATGGCCACTGTCATCTCCAGGTGCCAACACTCCATTGGAGTCGCAGACTCAGTGCCCATAGACAACAATGACTGCGTGTGTGTGTGTGTGTGTGTGTGTGTGTGTGTGTGTGTGTGTGTGTCTAGCCCTGACAAAGGGCTTCTTTGTCTGATAGCTTAGTCTACTTTGAAATGTGCCTCTCTGAATATCTCTTTTATGTGGTGAGTAACAATCTATGCTAACTCTTATGACTAACAGTAATCTGCTCCAATTATGATTACAGCAGTTGTTCTTAAGACTGCTTTATATATGTTTTGGGTGTTTGTATACTTATAAAGTAAGGATCTATCTAATATAAAAATTAGTCACATTAGCCAAAATTTGTCTGGCAATAACAAAAACAATAAAAGTTGCCTAAAAGCACAGCATTAACTTAAGATATTGATCAAAATAATAGTCCTTTTTCAGTGGATGTTGATCACATGACAATCACTGTCTCACACAAGTACATTGAAAAATTATTGGTTATAAGTTTATTCTTGGAACAGTTTGTAATTTAGAAAATGATGCACACCAGTAAAACTTGCATGTAATCTAGCATTCCATTAAATCCACTGATGCTGTACAGTTCACATTATACAAACCAGTAAATGTAGTAAATAAATTTCTGTATAATAACTTTTTGTACAGGAATAATCAAGGGCGACGAGATCATGGTAATAAATGGTGCTATAGTGAGCGACTTGGACATGATGTATCTCGAGAGTGTTCTCCAAGAAGAACTCGCCCTGTGCATGATGATGAGGTCATCACGGACAGAGCCGCCAGATCTTGTGGGTATTATGCGTGCGACGGACGACATCATCGAGAGCCTCGTCTGCCCACCTCCCCCTTCAGATCCCCCTATCATCAGCGAAGAGATGATATCAGGGCTCATTGTTCCTGCACCCGGCTGGAGTGAGTATTCCTTTTAAACATGATTACATCCAGAAAATCAGTAGATTGTTTCATTTGAGCTGTACCACTTTCTTTCAAGTTTTTCATCTCGAGAAGTAGTAGATTGTTGAATTTGAATGGCAGTACTTTATTTCGAGCTTCTACCCTTTGCTTAGTTCTGGTGCCCACAATGTCAGTTACTGTTCATGGTAGGAACAGTGTCAAAGAATTCAATTAAAATCTCATAAGGCCAAAATTTGCTTGAAAACATGTTATTCATTTAAGTTTTAATAAAATATGTATTATAAAGGCCCAGATAAAATGGTGAATTACATTGACCGAAAGACAAAAAAGGAATTGAAGCCCTAAAGCTCTAAAACAAATGGTTATGGGGCACTCCATCTGAAGACAAAAAGTAACTTATTAAAATGACTAGATGGGCAAGATAACCACAGAGCTAAATAGCAACACTTCTCACAAATATTTATCATCTTCCCACATTCATTAAAGTCCTTTTGGGCTGCGAATGGTGTGTGATTTTTCCATATAATTAGTTTCCCATGTACCTTTCTCTTCATCAGATGATATGGAGGCACTGCTGGTTTGAAAGCTTTAAATCCTTATCCTTCATAAATGCTGCCACCTGTCTCTATGGTAACTACATTATTTTACGTCTAATAGTTAAGTTCATTTTGAAATATTTTTTCTTCTGTGTAATGAAACTACTCAAGAAATACAGTTTGTGACTGAATATTTTCTGGCTTTTGTTTATGCTCTGATACCTACAAATATTGCTTAAAATACCATATGCAACAGTTGCATCTTGGATGTGTTAATATTGGGCAACGGTTAGATAAATTATTTTCTGTTAATATCAAAATGAAGAAAATCTTACACGAAAATGGAATTTGTGTGTAATGTTTAGAATGATTATAATTAAAGGTCCAGTTTCAAAATGCTGGGAAAAAAGAATTGGTGCTCAGAATAATGAATTGAATATTACCAAACAAGGAGCAAACATTATGGAAACAAAGAAAAGTTAATGAAAATTTCCCCACTAGATGGAACTGTAAGCATCATAACTTAAATGGGTCCGGCTGCAAATGACAGATGAATCACACATTGCATCAGCTGTACTGTCCAAGTACTGCATAAGTTTAGCATTCAACAATTGTGGCATAACAGCAAGGTCATACCATATCAGATTGGAAAAATTTATTTTTATTGTCCTGAGACCAAAAACTGCATAAAAGGCAACAATGATATCAGCTTTTAATTGTCCTGAGGCCAAAAACCTCATAAAAAGCACCAAGGAAATCAATTTTTAACTGTCCTAAAACCAAAAACTGCATAAGAAGCAACAATAAAATCTGTTTCAATTGTCATGAGACCAGAGAAAAACATGTTCAGTATGCTGTTCATCATTTTCTGCCATAAGTTTAAATCAAGAAACAGCATGTTACATGACAGATTTAGTGTCTCAAGGGTCACATTAAGAATGTGTTGCACAATGTGTGCCTTCATTGCAGATGTGTTTGTGATTGGGGCACTGAATACAGCACCTTCCAGATAACCCTACCAGCCAGAAGTCACATAGGATCCTTGGTAATCCTAGTATTTCCAAAATACCTCTGCTGCAGCTTTTCACTGACACTGTAATGTGCGGTGGAGTGCCATGTTACAGTATAACTTTGATGTGTAAGCATTGATTGATGCCTGTACATGCCAAATTTATATTGTCATATATGTCATTATAACTATACTGAGTCTACATGACTGCCTGTAATGTACTGATGATAGTTGCACTGTTAGCTGAAATCTGGATTTGCAATAACATACAGATGATATTACGATGGATGCCGACCATCCTTCTGTCCTGGATGACATCACAGTCTTAGGATACAATTATTCTCATGGAATAAAACCTGGTGGGTAGTTTCATATGGATAGCAATGCAAGATGTTTTGTAGAATTTTATGCACCATGGTCATAGGCATATCCAAAGTTCGGGCAATTCCCTGTGCACTGCCTGTTTGCACAGCACTGCTTGACCCCCCCCCCCCCACCCCCCCCCCTGCAATGCTGTGGCCACATCTTCTACTGATGTCACATCAGTCGTTTTCTCCTTCTGCCACATAACATTTCAAAAGAACATGTCTTTTTGAATTTTATAATCATTTTCTCCAGACTCTTGGTGGACATTTTATCAACACTGTTTTTCATACTCTTGAGTACCCGAAACTTCTGCAGAGCTGTTGACACACAGTCACCATTCTTGTAGAAGAACTTTGCCAGTAGCATGTAATGTTTCATTAATACATTCATGGTGAGTGTCTCATTGCAAATTCTGCTGAATACGGTGCCATCTAGTGCCAAAATTTTCATTAAATTTTGTTTCCATAATATTTTCATCTTCTTTGATAGTATTCTGTTCAAATATAATTACAGCATTTTGGAATTGGAACCTTAATTATAATCACCCTGCATTTCACCATGGCATCATCTTAAGTCCTCTTAATGTCTGATTGCTGGAAATTGTTATTAAATTTTGGCCCGAACAACATTATGAGACAAGAAGCTCAGATAATACTCATCATTTTGCTTGATTACTTGGTTTTGTATCCTTTACATGACAGAACATTGGCGAACCTTACAAATCCTGTGAAACTTGTTCTTTCTTATACAGTTTACAAACAGCGTACTTTCTATTTCATTTTCTTGTGTATTCTTCAAATTACATTCACAGTGCTATCTGTAAGTCAAAATGGGCTTTTAATATTAATTTAAATAATATTATTTAACACTTTCCATAGTTTCTGCCAATATTGTAGAATTTTGTTATCCTGAATCATTGACTACCAAATGAAACACAAAATGGAGGTTTTAGTATTTCAAAAAAACAAATTTAAATGTTCCAGGCAAGGAGCTTTACTCTCCCGAGGCGGAGAGCTCTCCTGCTCCTTCTAGTGAAGCTGGCGGAAAAACTACTTCCCGGACGAACTCATTCGAAATAGAAAATCTACTGAAGGTATAAAAAACACAGAATTTTTCATAAGAAAATAACATAAGTGCCAGTGTTCATAGTAAATGCGAATGCCAGTAGAGGAGAAATATATGTGCATTAAACACTGAGTGTGTAACTCAGAAAATTTCAACTTGGATACTGCATTATGTGACTTACAATTTCAAATTGCCTGTGAAGTACTCAAATGCTACATGCCATTTGGGTGGGAAAGATATGGAGTGTATAAAGTAAGTTTATTTATCCTGTTGGATGTATAGCCGGGTGATCTGTTTTAGTAGTTGCATGTACTGTGTTCTATGGGGACTAGCAGAGCTATATTTCAAGTGCAAGGAGTTGGCATGATACACTGTTATGTTTTCTTTCACAGATCACTACTAGTGAAGTGAAGATTGGAGAGGCTTGACTTTAATATGCAGGCTCTCTCTCTCTCTCTCTCTCTCTCTCTCTCTCTCTCTCTCTCTTTCTCCTCCCCCAACCCTCCCCCTTTCTCCTTAAAAAAACTTCTGTTAGAATGTTGGTTAATAGCTAACTCAAGGAGGTTTTGCATCAGGTAAGAGACTTTGCTGAAGTTTATTGAAGTGGAAATAAATTGCTTTGTTGGGAGCTTAAATATGTCTGCTTCAGTCCACTAGTAGATTAGAAAATGATATATTAAAAGTAGTCCATGAATTTTGTTATTTGGGCTGAAAAATAACTGATGCTGGCTGAAGTAGAGATGATGTTAAAAACAGACTGGCAAAATCACGAAAAGTGTTTCTCAAGGTAAGAATCTTGATAGCATTGAATATGAATTTAAATGTTAGGAAGCCTTTTATGAGGGTATTTTTCTGGAGTGTAGCCTTGTATGGAAGTGAAACATGGTCGATACACTATTCAGACAGGAACAGACTAGAAGCTTTTGAAATGTGGTGCTATAGAAGAATGCTAAAGATTGGATAGTTAGATCAAATAACTAATGTGGTACTGAATCAAATAGGGGGGAGGGGGGGGGGGGGGGGTGGAGGGTGAAGAATGTGGTACAATCTGACTGTAAGAATGGATTGTTTATCACCATAGCATGCTCTGTTCTGTGCAGAAGGCCAAGTAAAGATACCTAACCACACCTTTCTTATGGTGCCCAGATTGCATGGTAATTGACCTCTTTCTAAATGTATTTACCTCAGCATTGCATATCATCCTGCTTTCTGGAGGGCTGAGTTCTGTAAGACCGACCTACTTGTGTTTTCAAAGAGTATGATCATGTGATGCACTCTCTCCATTATATAGTAAATCAATGGAAAAGTACTTACCTTTTCCAGAGAAAGGTTTCGATTGATGAGCTGATAAGAGAAAATTTAACTTTCAATAGAAGACCATTTACTTTGAAGCATGGTGGTTTCTTAAAACAGTACAAACTACATAAAACTTCCCGCACTTCCAACTGCACCTGGCACAAAAGCAGAGTGTGTCAAATGTTAATCTTGCCATGGGTCTTACACATTACTTCATTACTCACATGATTTCACCTAATGTTAGAGAACTTTACATTGCTTTTTGTGACCCAGCAGTCCTCAACAATTTCAGTTACTGTCAGGAAGGCACAAACATGAGGCATTAGCATGTCAGAGACTTATGTGGCATGTGAGGCAAGTTGCATAGCTGTGTTGTCATTGCTAACATCAAGTGATACCATTATAGCTGCTGCTGGAATGAACTGCCAATGCTTAAAGCTGCTCTCAATGTAATACAGCATGAAGAAAAGCCTGGTAGGTTCTCTGTGGCTCTTTTCATGTTTAACTTCACAAAATCTATTTCAGTTTTTTAAAGACTCACACTGACTTCCGAAAAGTGCATGGTCCCAAAAAAACCAGAAGGTGCTCCTACTCATAATCTTGGTTCAGTGAGGAGTAACTATTTTATTTTTACTAGACCTTTTTCTGCCAGTAGCTATAAAACTGTATGAAGTTAATTTCTACACCTTGTCTCATGTCCTGCTCTCCAACTCTAAAAAGAGCCCTTATCAGATCTAAAAAAAGCTTTGCAAATGTCTCTCCTGCCTGTAAAAACTGATGGTCTCTTTCTTCCAGGGAAGCAGTTGTTCCCGTGCTAAATCTACATCTTAACTTGAAGAAATAGTAATTGTATTCCTCTACCAATGTTGTCTAGAAGCTTACCAGTTGCTATGTATACCTTTCCAGAAACAGTACACTGTAAAGTTGGCCATGTTGGCTCTTGATGCTTTCACACTTATCCTCTACTCTGATGCATAATTCTAAACCACATTAGTTCATGAAATTAATTATGTGCAAACAAAATAAAAGTTTCCTACCAAATTGTCTGTTTTGAACTTGACCAAATTGAGATTACTTTAGCTCACAAAAACAGTTAATCAGTAATCACTGTGGAATGAGGTGAAATGGAGCATTGAACTATCTTTGTGCCAGGCTAGGCTATAGGTTGATGGGATCAAAGAGTCTTCAGTTAGGTAATGGAAAGAAGTGTGAAGGGCAAACATTGTAGAGGGTGACCAAGGCTCAAATACAGTAAGTAGGATCAACTGTATGTAGGATGCAGTAGTTATGCAGAGATAAAGAGCCATGGAGAGAATAGACTCGCATGAAGAGCTACAGCAAACCAATCTTTGGAGTGGAGACAACAACAACAACAACAACAACAGTTGGTTCTTATAGTGTGTCCAAGTGTAGTGACATGCCTAAAAGGCCCACAGTGGTGTAGGAACTGTGAAAGTCTGTGGAAGGATAGTGGCCCTTCCCAAAACACTTTCACAAGTACAGTAGTGCAGGAAGATGGTTCATATCAATCTGTAAATATTCCTAAGCTGATCTGAGCATTATCACTTTGCATAGCAAAACAGCATATTTCACATGTGGACAATGACAGTGGGTGATATTCTAATGGCTTCCTGGCAAGAAGTGAAGGAATGTTATACAGTGAAACAAATAAATAGTTAAGGAATGATAGCAATGGTCATGGTTACTTTCTCAGCCACATATTTATGAAAATAGCTTGTGAAATCCACTCACACCCCTGGAAGTCCATTCAGTCATAAAACATATCATACAGGGAGAGGTGCCAACCTCAGATCGGATCTGGACAGATTAATAGTGAGACCCGGTGTACCAACCAGCCCAGATGTGGCTTTCAGGTGGTTTCCCACATCCCACTAGGTGAATACTCAGCTGGCACCCAAGTCCAGTCTCAGTTACATGATACACAAACATTTAGAAAACTTTTGCTCTCTTTTACATGAATAAAACTGCATGCAGACAATTGTGGTACACATATTATGCCCTGGGGGATGGGTGGCAATGGAGTGGCAATAGGAAGGGCATCTGGCCACCCTTTAAATTAGCCATGCCAAGTCCATGCTGACTGTGTGCTAATGTGGGACAAAGGCAAAAGAAAGAGAAGTCATAAATCAAATGATAAAATTCCATGAGCATTGCCAACATTAGAGACAAATTTAATGACTGTCATTATTTATAGCCACAGTAGGTGAACAAGGTCTGTTCAGAAAATTCTAAAACTTTGTCCACAAAATGTTCCAACCCTTGTGTTTTACTTATTGTGCATGGCCTCCTTCAAAATACTCTCCAACACAATAGATACGCTACTCCCAGTGCCCTTTACACTTCCAGAAGCAGTCTTGGTACATCTCTTGCTGAATCACACAAAGTGTCATCTGCAAATTTTTTTGTCTCATCTATCATTGTGAACCTTCATCCTTTCAATGGAGTTTTCAAGTTTGGAAATAAGAAAAGGTCCACAGGGGCCAGATCTGGAGGGTACAGAGGATGAGGCAGCACAGTAATTTCATTTTTTATGCAATAGTTGTGCACGAACAGGGATGAATGTATGGGTGCATTATCATGATGCAAGAGCTATGAATTGTCTTGCCCCATTTCAGGCTGTTTCCGTATCACATTTCCTTGCTGACATTGCAACATGTTGTGGTGTCACCACCAGACACCACACTTGCTAGGTAGTAGACTTTAAATCGGCCGCGGTCCATTAGTATACGTTGGACCCGCGTGTCGCCACTATCAGTGATTGCAGACCGAGCACTGCCACACGGCAGGTCTAGAGGGACTTCCTAGCACTCGCCCCATTTGTACAACCGACTTTGCTAGCGATGGTTCACTGACAAAATACGCTCTCATTTGCTGAGACGATAGTTTAGCATAGCCTTCAGCTACGTCATTTTGCTACGACCTAGCAAGGCGCCATATTCAGTTACTATTGATATTGTGAATCATGTACCGTCAAGAGCGACGTTCATCATTAATGGATTAAAGTTAAGTATTCCACCAGCTACGTCAGTTTTTCTAAATTCTAATTTCCTTGTCCTGTTCCAGACGTCATGCCAGCCTGCGTGAGCTAAAACACGTGCCTTTTGGCGTCCTTTAGTAAAACGGTGTTGGCTCCCTTGCCAACCACAACAAGTCTCAATAGTACCATTGATTAACAGTGTCTCCTTGTGGCACAAATTCGCAATGAACTAATCCTTCAAAGTCAAAGAAAACTATCATCATTGGTATCTGACCTGTCCTGATGAGCTCTTTTTAATCTTGGAGAACTTTTCCACAACCTTTCTGGTCCTGACTCATGAGCCATGAGATGGCAACGTGATGCTACATGATGCATTCCAAGATGCTGTGTCAGGATTTCATAACATGATCCAACAGAAATGTTACATTCATCTGCAATTTCTCAGTCAGTCTTCAATTGGCATGCAAGATTTCATTGACATTCCTGACATGAGTGTCATCCGTAGATGTTGAAGGGCATCCTGAATGAGGATCATCTTTAATTTCTGTCGGGGTAGTTTTTAAGCCACATGAACCATGTGCAACACCAAGTACAGCTTAATCATTCATCACCATAGGCTTCCTGCATCATTTGGCGTGTCTCTGTAAATGTTTTCTTGATTTTTACGAAAAAGTCAACGCAGATATGTTGCTCCACTTACTCTGCCGTCTCAAAATTTGCAAAACTGTGCAACACAATGTTCTACTCAATACAGCACTGAATGATAACTAACAGACATACAACATTGAAACTTCCAGCAGTTACAGATTAAACAAAGGCGTGTGCAGGGATGCCAACCGCATTTCGCGTGAAATTACAAATGTTCCAGAATTTTTTGAACAGACCTTTTATGCAAGCTACATCACTCAAAAAATTAAACTGCATGCAGAACCATGAGTTTCTTATAATGAAATTAAAAATAGAGCACCAAAAGAAATATTAACAGATCAATTTCTAATGACAAACACATTCTTCTTAAAGCTCAAAATTCAATAAAAGGTCTTGAAAATATTCTATTTAAGTATTGTTACATGTTGGAACCCAGACATTAATAACATACAGCATTCTTATCAATTTGAAAATATATTTTTTGTTCATTATTTTATGTCTACATTGGACTAAAGTATTTTTACTTTTGCATATATTTTCAGACTGCAGAGCAAGTGACAGGCTTCTGCCGATCTCCTGTAGAAACTCGTAAGTCTAGTCCTACAGGTAGTGTCACAAGCAGCCAGTCACAAGCTCTGCTTACACCTAGCCGCCAACTTACTGATGCTGAAAAACTTCGCAAAGTTATTCTCGAACTTATTGATACTGAACGCACTTATGTTAAGGTAAGTACATGATTTTCTTGTGAAAGTGAATGTTGATATAAATGTGCAGTAAAAAATTAATGTGAAACCTGTTGGACATAAATTGAGTAATATTTTTGAAGGGTAAAGCATATTTTAATGTTTGCCATTTACCATTTAGTAATAAACAAGATAAAGGGAGAAATAAGAAGTGGTGTGTGTGTGTTCATCTTCATCCACTCATAACCTGAAGACAATTCTTTACTAATACTCCAAGTGACTCTGCCACAGAATGTTAAATTTGAAATCACATTCAGTGTTCCTGATTTAATGTTCCACAGAATCCCACACCATTGCAGTCAAATTCAGATGTGTTTCTTTCTGAATGCCACAAACAATTCTGTCTTATGTCATATTTTGGTCTAATCCAGTAGTCACAATTGTCTGTTGCTGCTCTCTTAATCACGTTAAGTAGCACTACTAGTATGGTGTATACTGCAAGGAAAGAAGCAAATATTATTAGAAAAAGAACTCTCGAAATAAATAATTTTTCTTTATAGTAACCTCAATACTAATTCAAATTGTGGTAAAAGATTGAAGAAAAGCATTACACTTCCAGATGGCATAGCTTTATAATGATAAATACTTTACAGAAGAAAGACAATGTTATGAAATGTGTGCTAATAGCAGTGTTGGTATAAATCTTACATTACACTGCACTGCACTGTGAACAGCAGTGGGGAGCACATCCTCTGTGTAGCACATCCTCATAGATCATAGATAACTTCCTCATCTTTGAAAATCCTTAAATGATAACTAATGCTAACCAGTAATTGTAAGTCATTTATATAAAAAATGAACAGTAATTGTTCTATCACAATTCTATGGGGCATGCCCAAAATTACTTCCATTTCTGTGGAACACTCAGCAATGGTAATCACAGACCTGGTTAGATATTACATGTGAACATGTTTCTTGTAGTAAAGCTGTGACCAAATAATTCATACTCTGTTGTTACTGTCACTTCCCACCAGTCCTTTCACCACATTATAGCTGGCTGTAAAAGTTAATTGCCATGCTACCCATGAGTGGGTGAGCTTTAATGTAACTAGCAGAAGTTTTGTGATCACAATGACAAGTATTTTCTTAGCATTTATTGTCCTTTGTAGATGTGAAAAGAACATGTTTAATATTTTGTAAATTTTGGGATTTGTTTAACAAAGCCACATTATCTAATATGTGCTTAATTTCTTTATAATTATCCATCCTCTTTGCTGTTGTACTGTGCCAAACTTACTTCACTTTTACATTGTGTGCAATGTGTCACATTGTATGGTGCTGTAATAGCTGTCATAGTATTGTAGCTGCCACTTCCTCCTCACTCCAAGAAAATAATATAACTATTTTCTGATAAAACTTTAACTTAGTGACTATCAGGTCTTGGTTTAGAGGCACCATGTCACCACTGTTAATACTGTAGAAACTCATGTTTCGCTTTGACTGCTGACTTTGTCATGTTGCAAGTACATATCACATCTGTAATATCAAAGATGTGTGGGTTCATATTGAGATACATTGCACAAAATGTAATGATTAATTGTGTGGTCCCATACTACTAACAGTAATGTGTAATGACTGAATTTGTTTCAGCACCTAAATAATCTATTGGAGAATTATTTAGAACCACTGAAGAAAGAAACATTTTTATCAAATGCAGAAATTAATGCACTTTTTGGAAACATCCAAGAAATTGTAGCATTCCAAAGACAATTTCTTCAGAACCTGGATGAAGCTCTAGAAATGGAACCTGATTTCAACAAGTTTGAGCATCCTAGCCAATTCAAAGTGCGTATAACACAAGATTTCTCATTTCTAGCATATTACATGCTTCAAATATGATTATACTTCTGTAATCATAAATCTTTGAAAATGGATTGTAATCAGAATGCTTCAAACCACTGGTCTACAGTTTCTAGCTACAAACAGTGTTATGATCTAATAATAACAGTACTGTGAGTAGTGCCGTAGCAGCCACTACAGTGGATTGTGAATATCATATTATGCTGTCTAAGTTGTTTGTTTTAAAATGTGGAATGAAACAGTTCTGTGCTTATAGTGGGAGCTGTGTTTGCCTCTTCAGAGATTATTCATTGAAATGTGAAGTGAAGGAAGGAAAATAATTACCTGTGTCACAGAATGCTGCTTTGATAACTAGTATGGTTTTTATCACAGTGAATACTTTTATTCAAAATGAACATGTCAATAGGGCACATTCACAAAACATTAAGCATTAGTTATCTCTGAGAGTTATTTTACTTTCATACACCTGTAGTTGTAGTACTGTGTATTGTTCTTGCAGTTTGTTGCCCCTACAGTTCTCTCCTCCCTTTGACAGTAATGTTCTCCGCAAAGATTTTCTCTACTAACATTTCTCTGTCCCTCTGCAAGCCATTAAAAAAAGTTTGATGAATACTATTTGCATTTCAGATATCACTCACTAATACTATCATACACATGCAACTTTTGAATTTTGCATAGCTGTACTTTGGTGAATTTTTATCACCATCAAACAGTATTTTATATATTTTCTTGATCAATTACTTATATTTTTTTAAATAGTGAAATGTACTTTTGTATTTTTACATAGTGAAATATACTTTCTTATGCATAGGGCAGAACAGGAGTTTTGAGATTCTCTTTCAACTTTAAATTTCTATACAGGATACTGATTTTGTTGCTACATGTAAATGTAAAAATAAAACAATGTTGGCAAGAAAGTAAATGACTAAATTTAAATTGTTTCACATGAAGTAATATAAATGAATCAGTGGAAAATTGTGAGCTATGACTGGGAACTTTATTTTAAGAAGAGATACAAAACTGAATTATGATTAAAGCCAGCAAGTAAATGAGGAAAAATATAAGATTCTGCATTAGGGTAGCCGATTTTAAACTCTGAGATGGACTTATTGAATTCCCTATATGTTGAGAACTAAACCATTCATTTAGTGACAGCATGCTGAACATTGTTTTAAAACTATCTGCTTGATATTGCTCTAAAATTGCACACACTTGTAGACTATGGCAGGAAGGGAGTACAGAATTTATTCATATCAAGTCATATTTCATATATAACAATGGAAAGTCCTGGTTGGAGTATCACCAGTTATGAAAAAGATAGATTGCTACTCATCATAAAGGTGAACACTGAGATGAAAACAGGCACAATGAAAATACTCTTATACACTAAGCTTTTGGCTAAATTTTCCTTCAGAAAAGAAGAGGAAACACACACAGATCACACAAGCAAGTGTACCTCATGCACACATGACTGCTGTCTCTGGCCGCTTCAGCCAAACTGCAATTGGTGCAGTGAATAAAATCAGCAATCTGGAGTGTGGCAGGGAAGGAGAGGGGAGGGGGGGGGGGGGGCGGGGTAGAAGATCTCCATCTTTCACAGCATGCAGGGACTAAAAGATGTCAGGACAAGACTGCCAGGGGCAGCATCAGAAGGCTGTGGGTGTGTGGGGAAGGGGGGGCGGGGGAGGTTGAGTGGAAGAGAAGCAGGGAGGGGAAAAGACAAATCGGTGCATTGGCAGAGAGTGGTGATGAGATGGGAATTGGGAGGATATTATAGGACAGAGGGTGCAGAAACTGTTGGGTAGAGGCTGTAGGGACAATAGGTTATCGTAGGTTGAGGCTGGAATAATTTCAGGAGTGGAGAGTGTGTTGTAAGGATAACTCCCACCTGTGCAGTTCAGAAAAGCTGGTTGTGGAAGAGAAGATATGAATGGCTTGGGTTGTGAAGCAGCCGTTAAAATCAGACATATTACGTTCAGCTGTATTTTGTGATACAGGGTGTTCTACTTTGCTCTTGGTCACAGTTTGGCATCGGCCATTCACCCTTGTGGACAGCTGGTTGGTAGTCATACAAATGTAATACCAGCTTGCTACAATCATTGCACAACTTTTTAATTTGGTATGACTACCAACTAGCTGTGTGCCAGGATGAATGGCCACAGTCAAATTGTGGTCAAGAGTGAAATGGATCATTCTGTTGTACAAAATGCAACTGAACATAAGATTGTTGATTTTAGTGTGTGCTTCACAACCCCGGCCATCTGGTTCCTCCCCTTGTTGAAATCAACAGTGGTATCAGTATGCACACGCTCTCTATGTTTATAGGCGTACATAGTGTATAGCCTGATTTTTTCCATGACTGTGGAAATAGCCACTAGCTTGCTAGGTGTTGACAAGTGAACATGTATAACTGGTAGTCATCAGATTTTGTGTTGTGGGCAAAATGCCAGAGATAGTGGAACAATGTTATTGCATCACATTTTGTTGTAACCTGGTGATGCTCAAGTTGAAACAGTTTGCAAGATTCAACAACTGTTTGGGGATAAAGCAATGGGTACCACATAGATAAAGGAGTGGTACAACAGCTTCATAGATGGCCACTCATCAGTGAAGAGTGAAGCACATTTAGGTAGGCCCTCAGCATCCACAAATAAGGTTGTTAATGATCATGTAAGGACCCTGGTGATGCAGGGTAGATGAATCCAATCATAGAACTTGCTGACAAGGTTAAAGTTAGTTCTGAATCCATTAATTCCATTTTAACAGAACATTTGTATCTCATGAAGATTCCAGAAAAATTTGCACCAAAGCTGCTAACAACTGAGCGGAAGCACCTTTGCTTGGAGATTGCAGAGGACATGCTGGATACTGTAAACAGTAATGTCAATTTTCTTAACATAGTGATCACTGGTGAAGAGCCCTGGGCAGAGCCACAGCAATAATAATAATAATAATAATAATAATTTTATTGTCGTTCAGCTGATTACAGCAATAGACAGTCAAGAGCAAATATTTCTGGAAAGTAATGCTGACTGTCTTTTTTTGATTCCAGTGGTGTAGTCCATCATGATTACACCCCAAAAGAACATCAATAATGAGTAGTACCAAGAGGTCCTGCATTGTCTTTTTAAAGCAGTGAGATGCAAACTGCTGGACTTTTGGCCAGTGGGAAGTTGGCACCTTTACCACAATAACACACCTGCTCATCATTCTGAATTAATTCAGGGTTTTTTGATCAAAACAACACAGCTGTGGTTTGTTAGCCTCCTTATTCCATTTGTCAACCTACTCTCTCTCCTAGCATAGCACCAAGTGACTTCTAGCCTTTCCCATAACTATAAAAAGACTGAAAAAGACCACATTTCATAACAGGGAAGGCATTTGACAGAGCAGCTGTGCACCACACCCAAAGAGGATTTCCAGTGATACTTCCAGCAGTAGCAGCAGCATTGGGAGAGATGTGCAGAAACTGAATGGGGCCACTTTGAAGGTTACTAGAGTCAAACAACTGTATATGAATAAAGATTAATTTTATAAAATCAAAGTCAGATATGTCTTAGCACTAGACTCCAGTCCTGGAGGTCCCAGGTTCAATCCCTGATGGGGATGGGCTTTTTTTTGTTCCAGTCCCTCCAGTATGGCCCCAGATCCACCCAGCCTCACATCAAAATCAAAACCGGGTATCTTTCCCACAGGTGAAATGAGGCCAGGGTGGGAGGCATGCCACTCTATGTGCAATATGGACAGTAGGGTGGTCATGGGCTCATGCCACAGACTATACCATTTTTATATGTTTATTAATATTGTGTCTCACAATGATGATCAGCAGTTGGTTAGTTTTCATATACTTCACTTAACAGATTATTAAACTTACTTACATGTGCCAATAATCAGTAATCACATAGCACAAGATCACTTGAAAATATGGAGATTGACACAGAATTTTACATTCTTAATTCTGGGTGTTGACTGACTAATTGAGCAACCTGACTAATAAGTAACATAATAATTACTTTCTTTGTCATTGTATGTGTATTTTTTTAAGATTTGTGTCCAGCTGACTGATTTAAACAGACAATTACATGTGTACTGTTACATATAAAACTTTTACATTTTAGATATTAAAATGAAAGGTAGCAAAAATATAGAATATAGATTTACGTTAAGCAAAGGCATTATTTTTTTAGACAGTCAGCTGAATTTCCATTAATTGGTACAAATAAATAATTGTTCCATTTTATGAGGAAGAAATTTGAGAATTCTAATTTTTTGATTGAAACGTCTTATAATCTAATGTACTATTCGAGGAGAAATGTACATTTTAAGAAACAGAAAATGTAGGACATGATGATAACACTGAAATTTTGAAAGGATTACGTTTAAGATTCTAAAAACTCACAATTTTGAATAAAGATAAGTTTTGAATTACACAGTTTTCATAAGATAATATTATCGTTAGAAAGGTGGGAATGACAGCTTGCAAATAAGGTATGTCGGTCCTCAAACAAGCAATTATTAGTGGGGTTCAATTTTGACAGTGGACTTGGTTTTCACACACTGTAAATTTTGAATGACTTGTCTACACTACTTATTATAAGAAGAACATAATGTACTTAATAATAAAATTTTGAAAAATAGTTTAACTACTCCACCTAGTTACATTTCAACCACTCTCTACTGCCACCAAATATACTGCAACATAATGTATATAATAGCCTTCAAAGTCAGCTGTCTTGGAATACTGAGGAAACTTCTTTATTTTGATTGATTAGATTGAAATGTACCTTTGTTTCAATTGCCTTCTTATGAACCTTTGCCCATCAGCTGTTGAATGTTTCCTCCTCTCTGGATCTTCTCTCCAGTTCTGAAATGATGGTACTTGGAGCATTAAACTGCTTGGTCTCCTCACTACACATAATTTTGTACAAAAGTATTCACTGAAGCATTTTACTTCTCTATAACTCATATACTGTAAACCGAATGCACACACACACACACACACACACACACACACACACACACACACACACACACACACTCAGGACCACTGCATTTAAGACATGTGCCCACAGGAATTGTTGCAATTACACTAAGTGCTGTCATACTGATGTGCTCTTGATGCTGGATGTTTTTGTGTATTAACTTCTGTGACAGTCCAGTCTGCACATTGTCTCCATGTCAAATAATCTTTTTGTGGATCTCAAAGATTCATTAATGTATGAATATATTTTTTTCTGATAATATCTTTTTTTCTGTTTCAGAATGTTCTTTTCTCTATTGGAAATGCATTCCTATTATACGTAAATCACTTCAAGCTCTACAGCTCCTTCTGTGCAAGTCATTCAAAGGCACAAAAAGTACTACACCCTAGTAAGTAATTCAGTAGACACAATTGTATTAAATGATAAAATATGTAGAGTTTTGAGTTTAGGAAAATATGTGTGTGTGTGTGTGTGTGTGTGTGTGTGTGTATATTATTTCATGTGTCAAGAGAAAGTCATTTGAAAAATTTTTAGTTTTATTTTATGTCTATACACTAGTCATACAAAGTAACTACCAATGAATTTTTTTCTTTCAGATTTTTGCATGTTTTGCTCATGTTTAATCAAGGAATCGCAAAGTCAAGTTGTGAATGTGTTATTCACAAATCAAGAGCAACTCTTTGTTTTTTATTCTCTATCTATTCATTTGTCTCATTAAAAGTAAATCAGTTTTCGGAATCATCATACAGTATGCAAAATAAATAACTTGTGTGCAGACGTGCACGCATGCGCGCGCGCGCTCCCACACACGCACACACACACACACACACACACACACACACACACACACACACACACACACACACACACACACAGGTAGGAGAACATTCATAGATGCAGAACACAAAACAAGACATGGTTATTTTACAGTATAATTTCTAACAGATAATTAGTTTAAAAATGCTGCTGAATTTTGTTACTGTTATTTCATCCTTTTCTTTCAATCCACATAGTAATATTTTTAATATTATTAAATATCCTAGCCTTATTAAACATATAATTTTTAACTGCATAAAACTAATGTAAGAAAAAGCTAATATGTGATCTAATCAGTGGCATACACAGGAAAACCTCAAGGAGGGGTTGCTAACAATATCTTGAGCTACCTTTACTTTTGCCATAATAAAAAATAATCAAGTCACAAGCAAAGTACAAGAAAGTTTTATTTAAACTTATTACACACATACACCAGACAATGCCATCTTATGATATAAAAATGTTACAATTGTGGTACTCTTCCTTAAATGATGAAGTCTATGCACCTAGTCTTCCTGGCAAATTGGTTAATTACATTGTCAATAGGACAGTCAATGTCAGGGTGAGTGTTCAACAGAGCTAAGCCATGAAGTCAATCCTCCTTCATTGTTGACCTCTGCCATGTGTACACCACAATGTTGAAAAACTTCTTTCTACTGTACCAATAGATGAAGGTAGACAAGCAAATATTTTGTACAGTGTGCACAAAGTAGGATAGTCAGATCTAGGACAAACAGGCAATGCATGCATAACAGAATCACGATCATTAAGGGCATTTATGCTCATTTGCTTGTATTGAAAAACCTCTCCCATTAGTCTCTTTTTAAATGCAAAGAGTGATTCTTATTCAAAAACGGTAGTTCAGTTAAGCACTGATTCAATTTATGTTCCAGATCATTACCTTCATGTTTCAGTAGTTGTGAGGGCAAAAGTATGTTGAATTTTAAATGATAAATATTTTCTTCAGCAAAAAGTTCTCTCATGTCAATTGTAACATGGTCCAGTGTTGGAACAAAAACAGTTCTTTTCCAATATGTCATACCATCATCATTATGATCGCAGTTTTCCCTGTGTCTTTGTCTACCTGTAAGACGAGGAGCAGTGATCTCCATATCTAACTCCTCCATAACTGCCTTCACCTCTTAAACAATACAAGCAAATTGGCTGTCAACATTAGCTCTCATGCCGTCATACAACTTGAGCATCGAATCTAGATTTGCTTTTGCCATCGCGATGTCCAAGCTAGGGTCCTGTAAGATTTTGCTGAATGGATATGTTATGCCCATAATGTCACTCAGTGTAAACAGAGTGATAATAAACTTGCAATTAGAGAGAGATCGAAGGAGAATATCGGCTTTGGCAGCCATTGTTCTATCCCTCCAACACTGTATTTCTTTAAGAACTTTGCAAACTGTTCTAAGATCAGCTGCGAATAGTAGCATCATGTCGCTCAACCCATCTCGTTTGACATTGTGACTGCAGCAAGTGTTTTAAGTGACTCTTCAATGTTGCAAACCACTTGCTAGATGCTGTGAAGAACTATACTGCTTCTTCAATAGTACCAAGCGAGTTTCCCACACTTTTAACTTTACAATTATGAGAGACAGTGAGTTTGAGCTGATGACTTCAACATGGTGCTATTTGCGCATTGATAGCTTTCTTTTTTGTTGTAGCCACAGCTCCTGACTTAACCGAGCAACCATCACAGCCTACACCCACACAGTTCTTCAGTGACAGAGAAAGGCTATCCATTCTCCTTAGAATTGTAGTACCTAATACTTCACCAGTAATGCTACGCTCTTCATCTTGACTCTCTTGAGGGTCATCATCTATGTTTCCACTAAAGTCATTGACTTTATGTATGTCAATGAAACCCAAAAATCTTTGTGTAATTTGCCGTCACCATCAACATATCTTGCAGCTAAACTCTGTTGAATGATGTGCGCTATGTCCGTAGTCTCATCGAAGATTGTGCTGTAATAATGAGAGTCTTTGATTTCCTCCAGTATTCTCAACAACATCACTGTCTCACAGCATGAAATAAGTTTGTTACATGTTGTTTTACTTATGTAAATGGCGTTTGCTTTAGTGGTCTCAATGTGATGTTTTAGTTGCAAGTCCCCAGCAACATTTCTGAATCTTAGAAGAGCTCTAAAGTTTTCCTCATTGCTCACTACACTTTCACGATCACTTTCATTTTCTAATAGACTCCCATCATCTCTATGCCCCTGCGGAGGAATATTTTGCTTGCCATGAAATATGGTTGCTTTTACTATAGGTACTATCCAGTCTCTGTATTCCCTAATGCTTTCCATTCTCTGTCTTGACAATTGATTTATGACCTCAAGTTCACTGTTCTCTTGTATTGCCAACTATAATTTTGTATCTGTTGACGCTTCAATGTGGTACTTGAGCTGAAAGTGGGTCTCAAGGTCACCATCTTTACCAGTAAGTTTAGCAAACTTTGTTAGTGGCATTTCTTGGCAATAATGGATTTCTTTCCTCTAACCATTTTATTATTCACAAAAATTGAACAGTTAATTCAAAGAAGTCCCTTTTTAACTTGTGAGAACATCAGTCGTGGATACTGTTCAAAGTGATTATCATGCATTTATCTGCATTCAACTCGTCCCCCTTGTTGTGCTCAGAAGTAGGAAAGATATAACCTTTTTCAGGTTTCCTTGGAGCTGTGAGCATCTTGTATTTTATATCATTACTAATATTTCCTGACACTAATATATCCAAATAATTGCCAATATCCATGGGATTAAAGGAACCAGTCAATGAACTTTGTTGTGGAAGTTTCGACAAAGTGCTGGGCTCTGCATGTACATCTGGTGGTGTTTTTGTGGCTGAATAGTGACTGGACTCTTCAGATGTTTCCACTTTTCTTTTTCTTATTACATAATGATCCATTTTAATATATTTTTGTGAAATAGGTAAATTAGATGCCATTATCCTCGAATAAACACTTTATTCACTGAAAAATGCAACACTAGTACACTTAGCACTGAAACACACACGTTACACTCTGCTTATTTCTAATATCACTAAGCACAACACTAACTGAAGTCCTTGGTAATAGCCAATAATCAGAGTTGTTCACTTTTTATCACTTCCAAGTTATCGCGACAATTGTAGCTTTCAAACTGACCATATATGTGGCTCTGTTGTTTCGAGAACATTCACTGCCAGAATGTTCACATCCAGACTTTTATGGAGTGTGAACAAATACCTACTGTGAAAGCAATAAGCCAATATACACCTTACCATGTATAATATAAAGGCGAGGTTACAATGATGACATCATCAGGCAATTTATGTGTGTAGAACTTTTATTGTTGATTCTGTTCCTTTTTAGTGCATTTGATAGATGGCCTAAATGGTAACAATGCAGTTTTAGGAATCTTCTCAAAAGTCACTGTTACCTGAGGTAGAGGTATACTCATCAATAGTTTCCCATACCTAACTCATATTACGAATTAGGTATGGGAAACTATTGTTATGATATTAGTAAAAATTTTGTTATGAGTCTCATAACAATATTTTTACTGAGAAATTGCTATGAATTACTATTATTAATACTTTACAATCAACTGATCACTCTCACTCTTGACTAATCTTCCCTCTTGCTTTTGCTACAACTAGGACTTTTTACTTATTCATTCTTCTGTCTTAATATTTCTGCTTCTGAATGTAAACTACCTTCCTATTCGACGAGTAGTCCATATTTATAACGCTACATATTGAAGGTTCTCTGTACTAGAAAACAGTAGAATATTCATGACTTTTCTTGAACAAATGCCAGACAGAATAATGTATCGAGATCACTAGAATGCCCGCGACTTTTCTTGTAGGTATGTGTTAGCTGTCTTCATGCTAGACAGAAACGTACAAAATACAATGATGCGTGTACGCATGCTACATAGGAAAGCACAATTACTCAATAACTTGATTCAGTCAAGTCGACTGACGAAAGAAGTAAATGAATAGCGTGTGGGCTGACTGGCGGGGCAGCGCAGGTGACAATGTGGGTGGCCCCACAAGGGGGGGCATGCTCCTCGCACTCCCCCAATAAGTAACCGCCACTGGTCTAATTTACAATATTTTTGCGTGTAACATTTTCATGACAATTTTCTGATTAAGTCTATAGTAGAGTCTCTGTAGTCTGACATATATGGGACTGGGAAATGTCAGATGAAAGAAATTGTCAGATTGCCGGGTTTTCAGTGAAAAATGCTATTTTTTTTATGTATTTAAACATTTAATTGACTCACAAAACAAAACAAAAATCCTTTGTAAAACTCTTTACATACAAAAACAATACTTTATGTACATATTTATATCAACAAATATATTGATTGAAAAACAGAAACAATTTAATTTTTAATGTAGTTATCATTTTTATGTTTATCTTCATCAATTGGCTTCTGTGATATGAAGTCGTCAACCATTGTTCATTTTTAAGGTCAAAATGATTTTTAAAGCTTTCTCTTCCAGCCTCTTTAAAACTAAAACATCAGCTGTTTCTATGTCATTCTCCTCAGCCCATGTGATGCATGTATTGAATACCCTACCAGCATCACAATGTTATATGGTGTGTACTGGCAAAGTTTCCAATTGTTGTTCATTGTCATATGTAGTTAAGTTGAATAATCTCATTATCATTCATCAGCTGACAATTTCCATTTCTGAATAACCAGTCATTTAAATGTCTAAAAGACAGTGTTTCAGATTTATTTGAACAGATATCGTCAATTGTCTCCTGGAGCTGCACGAGTTCCTCATTTTTAATAGGTTCAGCGTCTTCCTCAATCCCTGTACCTTCTTTAAATCGTCTTTTGTACTCATTTAGTAAAGGCAGATTTGGCCACAGTTTGCCCCAAGCAGATACCAACACTTTAGTTGAAACACTTTCCTAAGCACAAGCAAGGTTGTAAACAACACTTTAACATTTGTTTCTTTTAATCATTGAATAATACTTTTTTCTCTGCTAATTACACTGTACAGAAAGCTTTTTTCGTAATGAACCATAACAGCCTGGACAATATTCTTATTCGTAGATTGTAGCAAAGAGGTTACATCTTGGGGGAGGGGGCGGGCGGGGAGAAATGTCACCTTGATCATACCATCTTTGGATTTAAGGTCATCTTCATCTGGATGTACAGGGCAGTTATTGAACACCAACAGAGCTGTCTGAGACAAATTTTGCCTCTTGTAGAACTTTTTGACTGGTAGCATGAACTCCTCATGAAACCACTCACTGAACAATTTCCATGTCATCCGAGCTTTCTTTTCATGTTTATATTTGACTGTGTTGGAATTTTGATAGCCCAAGAACTTTTTTGATTTTCCTATGACAGCTCAAGTTTCTGCATTCCACTAGCATTAGAGCATGGCATAAATGTGTGCCTATCTTTAGATATTTTTCTGCCTAGAGCACTTGCTTTTGCTTTGTGGACAAATGTTTTGTTGGACACAAGTCTCCAGAACAATCCGCTTTCATCTGTTTTATGAACCTCTTCAGAACAAAGATTTAATTCTTCTAAAATTTACTTGAATTTTTGTTTTATACAGCTCTACAACTGCTTTGAAGTCACAAGAGATTTTTCTCCTGTTGTGGTTAGCAAGTGGACCCCAAATCTTCTTTTAAAACTTGTGTAGGAATCACACTTTTTCATAATTCCTTTATAAAAAAAAAATCTCATTTTCTCTTTGATAAAATCTCTTGAAATTGGAGTGTGTTTACTACATTCCTGAAGAAACCATGTGTAAAATGTGTCTTCTGTTAATAGGAAAGATATGCAACACTCACTAACACTATCACAGTCAAGTTAAAAGAGGATACTAATTCGATTGCACAATGTATATAATAATCAACAACTGTTGGCTGACGATGTATTGTTTACTAAGCTATTCACTTGAAGTGTTCATGTCACGTGATCTTGGCTCCTTGTGTCAGATTACTGGATGTGTCGGACTGGTGAAATGTTGGATTATAAGGTTGGGTTGATTTGGGGAAAGAGACCAAACAGCGACGTCATTGGTCTCATTGGATTAGGGAAGGATGGAGAAGGAAATTGGCCATGCCCTTTGCCTGAAGCGATTTAGGGAAATCATGGAAAACCTAAATCAGGATGGCCAGACATGGGATTGAACCATCATCCTCCCGAATGCGTGTCCAATGTGCTAACCACAGCGCCACCTCGCTCGGTTGGATTATAGAGACTCTACTGTATTTTTATATCAGTTTCAGTTGCAACATGTTTTAATTGCAGATACATTTTTCCACTCATAATGATTAACATTAAATCTGATAATTAAGAAAATCTTTCATGTTATTTTCTCACCTTTAACCTACTGTATTAGTGTATTATTGCATTATGGACAAGGAGATGGGCAGATTACTTTGTACAAAAGCTTTATGTACTTGCATTGTGGCTGTTTACTCTTCTTTAAAACTATTTTTTGTCTTCTTTAAAACTATTTAGTGTCATTAATTTAACAAAGTTTTTTTGGGATATGGACATCATCAACAAGTGTGTACACTGAGTAATTTGCAGAGGACTATGCGGATTATCTGTTACTAACTTCAGAGATTGCAGTACTTATGCTTTATAAAAACATTTTCATTTATTGCCCTATTTCCCCAGAAAATACATTTATTCCTACACTAGGGAATATAAATCTCCATAGTGTAATAATAATTTTATTTACTTTATTTAAAAAAGGGATGGTTTTATAGAAGAATTATGCTAAATTAAATTTCTTGTTAACTTCACAAGAAATTTCTTCTTAACTTCACAAGAAATTTAATTTAGCATACTTCTTCTATAAATCCATCCCTTATTTAAATAAAGGAAATAAAATTATTATCACACTATGAAGTTAACTAATACAACATAGGATTATACAGCCAACTGGTTGCAGATTACTGTTTGGTACATTGACCTATGTTTTGACTCTTAGTAAGGATGTCTTCATCATAATGAAATCTTCATAAATCCTATAAAATAATACATAGAAAATTTAGCATGAGAACAAACACATTAACCATGATGACAATTATCATGAAGTACAAAGGTTACTTACATAAAATTAGGTTGCAAAAAAGCAGTGGTCTGAATTTAGAGCAGCTATGCTCAAGACAAAAATAAAATAAACTGTTCCAGTCTTTGCCACGTGTGCCTTGCTAGGAACGTTAGACTGACCAGCCCAGTGGCTGACATTGCTGCCATGAAAACAATACATGTTGCGCTGCAGACAGTGACGTGCACATTTGAAACATTATAACAGAAATAATAGAAAAAAGGACTGTTAATTTTAAAAGCAAATATAAAGGAAGAGAGCATAATGTATTTTCAAAAATACACAGTAGTCGAGCAGATTAAGTATAAATAAGAGCTATCTACTAGGCTTTACAGAAATCTCCCTGCAGTCCGAACCTGGCACTGTCAGATTTTTTCCTGTTTCCAAAACTGAAGGAGCACCTTGATGGTAAACCTTCACAAATGATGAAGACCTGAAGGATGCAGTTGTGACCTGGTTGAGTAGCCTGGCAGCCACGAGGTATGAAGAGGGCATACACAAACTGGTCCCAGGGTACAAGTTCTGTAATGTCAAAGGTGACTATGTGGAAAAATGACAAAATGTGTGCCAGGATGTTTATATTCAGTTTCTGTGTTATTATTTAAGAATATCTCGGTATGGCAAAATGTTCTTTACTTTTTGGATGGCTCTTGTAGATCTGATGAAGTATAGAAGAAGTGGGTAATGAGGAATTCTTTGACTTTGTTTTTTAATATCTGGAAATTTTCAGTTTTCTGCTTGATTACTACTGGGAACCTTTTATACACATTAGCACAAGAAAATAGGGCACCATTCTGAATTGTATATAAGAACACATAGATATCTTGTTGTTCTGGTTGTTGCTGGGGTCTCAAGTACAAATAGAATACTGGTTTCATGCAGCTCTCCAAGCTAGCGTATCCTGTGCAGGCTTCTTCATCTCTGCACAACTATTGCAACCTTCATCTATTTGAACCAGTTTACTGTAGTCAACCCTTAGGCTACCTCTACAGTTTGTGCCTCCCACATTTCCTTATAATAGAGTACAATACTTAAAGTGCAACAAGATGTCTAGCTGCAGAATTATTTGTGAATATAGTAATTTTTGAGTGAGCAGATTTAGACAAAATAATAGATGCAAGAGGCTGCACATCTTTATATTGAAGAAAAAAGTGTTGCATGCAGGTATGAATCTTATACTTGCTTCTCTAGTACAAGTGATAAACAGATCAGGTGAAGCAGATGACAGTGTAAAGTACACATGAATTTCATTGAAAAATAATCTTCCCACAAACTCACTTTTTTAAAGTTGCATATGTATACTATTCCACTTCTGGCCCAAGCCACTTGTCAAATGTTGTTTTCACAGTATACTGCTGTGTAGTACTAAATTGATATTGAATTCAGGCTGCAGTCAAAACACCAATTTTAAGATTCCCTGCTTTCAGTGAATCACTTCTTGAAAATATGGGGAAGGGTTCTTAAACTGTCTTCTTTTCCTCTTTTCAGTGTGTAAAATTTTAAAAAAAGAAAACATTACTCTTTACAATATGTCTCTTTATATCTGGCCATTTGATTATTGTATTCAGTTCATTTCATTGTACTGAACTTTACTGTATGGTGTTTACTATAACTGGCACCTTAATATACCTTTCCCCTTTCTTGTAATTACTTTCCAGTTATGTAAGAATAAACTTACCTTTCAAAAAGAAACAGTTACTCTCATTTGCTGTCATTACTTGCAGCCAGTATGTGGCAGCTGTGTTTCTTTCCTGTGTGTCACACACTGACGCATTATGAAGATATGAGTTACATACATCAGTGAAGTTTATTGGCTTTTGTTTGTTTCATGATTGAAGATTTATGCACGGAAATGCTTTGGGTCTTGAAGTAGCAATTACACTCAAAACTAGTGTATTAAATTTGTGACAGATTTGAAAGAGACATTCATCATGTTTCTAAATGAAGTATAGACTTAAGATGTGCAACATGTACTGTTTATACAAATCTTATTTGCCTTAGATGAGGGTAACCAAGCACTGCAAGAGTTCCTAGCTGCACGTAATCCAAGACAGCAGCATTCTTCCACTCTGGAATCATATCTCATCAAACCAATCCAACGAATTCTTAAATATCCACTTCTACTGCAGCAGCTGCGAAACTTGACAGATCCTTCTTCAGATGAGCATCAGCATCTTGTTGGTAAGTACATTGTTTCACTTGCATAATGTATTATATACTAAATAAATCTGTAATTCACAGAAATGTGGCATTGTGTTGCCAGGGCTAAGCATGATTTTGTATTATGACTTTCTAAAGAAAGCTCAGACTGAATGAGGTATTTTATTGACATGACAAGCATCTGAACATTTTAGATGTAAAAAAGTGGCCTCCTTCAGTCCAACCAATTATATCCATAAATTAACTCATCTGCTTTTCAGTTTAGAAAACTAGTCAGTTTTACTGCAGCTGAAATGCATATTAAAAATTTGGAATCTCATCCAGAATTTTTATAAACTGAAATCTATTCATCATCACATGTATTACTGAGGAATGCTCAATCTTTTTAGGCTTGAGATCTACCACATGTGATTTAGTCAATTGAGAGACCTAATGATTTAAAAATTCATAAAGATTTAAGCACAAAACAAGACTGTAGCCAAAATTAACTATTTTAATTTCACAAAATACATAAAAGGTTATTTTCTTGCCATCAGAAGCTGTAGCCTACTACTCAGTTTTTAAGAACTTACACATGTGAAAAAAGATTAAAATATACACCATCATAAATGTTGAAAAAGGGTTAGTGAGATACCTGGCTTTGCATATTGTTGATAAGTATATTAAGCTGCCGAATTATTTGTCAGAGCCAACCTCACCCTGTCTGAAAGATGAGTGTCAGTCAGTTAATTTCTACACTTTAATTTCACTATGTTCATCGTTGAAAATGCTACCTCACATAGATAAGTTGATCCAAAAAATGATAAAATGTACATCACTTTAACAATGTTATGGTAGGATTTTATACTCACTCTTTTTGTATTGTGACACATCATTTTGAAATCAAATTATTTCCTCTTCAAGTTCAGTTTCACTACAAGAGAAATTAGTACGCATTTTATTTGAAATATTTTTCACATCCACTTTCTGGAAAGTTGAGCTGATATATTGCTTTGAAAATCTGAAAATCAGTTTTCAAATTCTATCTTCAGTGCAATCGTGCTGGCTGTACACGTCTCTGCAGCTTCTTGATCCAGTAGTGTTTGTTGATCCCACAGTTCTGACTGTATTTGAGGAAACTGTTTCCCATTTAGTTTCTGAAACTGGACTACCCAAAAATCAAGTTTTCACGTAAAACACTTTATAGAAATGTAATCATTATGATGATTTGTTTTTTTATTTGAAGTTCTTTGTTTCATTCATTTAGTTTTACTGACATAGCAGCTGCAAATGGCAGATCCAGCAACCAGCTCAAATCATACAGTTATGAATAATCTTCCTCTCTTTCAGACACAAAAGATTTTATCGCTGGTAGATTTTCTCTAAATCTGTTTAGAAGCATACCTCTTCCCAGCCATCAACCTTCAGTGTGCAATAGCAGGTCTCTGTACTGGCTATTCAATTCTTCTAATTTCAATCTAAACTTTGTTCTCTATAGTGATTGTGAGCAAATTGAATTCACAGTTTTTGTGACATTGCTCCTAACATGTACAACTCTCAAAATATGTCCACAAAGCACTTGCTGATGCACAGTACAACGATATTTAAAGAAAAGCAGGAAAGATTTGTTGTTTGCATGCCAGGTAATAAATCATTTGTGTTTCTTTACCATGCAAGGCACTCCATCAGTAGTACCAGATGCAAGTTTTTGAATCGGAAAATCATATTCCAAACTGAAATATGTGAATGCATTGTAAATATCTTCTCCTCATATAGTGTCTTTCGAGGTCAAAGTTGTATGTCAGTCTTCTCTTACACTGAAATCTGAAAATACCAATCATAAATTGAGGTGGATTGTTTCCATCTACTGATACATCTAACTGCATTGAGAAACAAAAGCAGGATTGCAAATCTATGATCAGTTGACATTTTATAATTTCTGCCATTAATTCCACTTCTCCTGTTATAGTAGGTCCTGACAGAGGCATGTCTCTGATGGTTGATATTATCTCTCGCATGTTTTTGAATGGGGAAAACAGGGACTCACTACTGGTAGAAAGAAGTCCTCGACATCAGTGCATCAGCAAAGGGTTTTTCATGTTTCATGAGTACTTCTGATACATGAAATGATGCAATGTTTGATGAAAGACTTTTTTGTACAGGCTTGACAAAAAATGACTGCCGTGACTGTAAATTACTTTTAAGATTAGAAAGTTTCTTGCCCCTCAATCCACTACCAACAGCTGCTTCCAATTCAAAGTCTTTGTGGACTGCTCTGAAATGGCATTCTTTGTGGACTGCTGTAAAATGGCATTCAGTAGTGTTCTTTTTAGGTATGGGTAAATTAGCATTACATACCAAACATATACACGTATCTTCATGCATTGTAACAAAAAAACTGTTCTTCCCACTCATAATGGAACTAGTACATTTTCCTGTGGTTAGCTGCACTTATTTTTCACAAAGATGTGGCATCTCCATGCATGGCAAGCATTAAAGGTGATGAAATGCAGATGGAGACAAAAGAGGCAAAGATAATGTGGTCAGAAATAATGCCTACGAATGCCATGCAAAACACTCATTGTCTACAAACTAGCATTTTACAAAAACAGCTCCTTTAAACAAATTTTAAATAAAAGGATTTGAAAGACTGACTCATAAAGCCATGGCGATTGAATGGGTGATCGTGATCAACAGGTTGAACACCCCTGTCCTACAGGTATGTTTTTATACTGTATACAATATGGAAATCAACATTGAAAAATCAAAAGTGATGTGCAGATCAAAATGTGAGAAACGCTTGAAGATTACTGTTGACAATTTGGAACTGGAAAATGTGAATCAGTTCAAGTACCTGGGAAGTTTTATCACAAAGGATGCCCAGTGCACCAACGAAATCCGAGCAAGAATCGCCATGGCCAAAGCTGCTTTCAACAAGAAGAGGACTCTGCTGACCAGCAAGTTGAGTTTGACATTGAGGAAAAAACTGATAAAGTGCTACATTTGGAGCATTGCACTGTATGGAGCAGAGACATGGACCATGAGAAAGAAGGAGAAAAAATACTTAAAGAGCTTTGAAACGTGGTGCTGGAGGAGAATGGAAAAGATCAAGTGGACAGATCGCATAAAAAATTATGATGTACTGTGAAGAGTAGCAGAGAAGAGAAGTATTCTGCGTACAATTCTTCAGAGAGAGGCCAACTGGATTGGACATGTACTTAGACACGAGGGACTCATACGTGATGTCATCGAAGGGAAAATCAGAGGAAACGCAGGATGAGGAAGAAGAAGAATTCAACATCTGGAGGGCATGAAAGATGGAAGGAGATACAACAGACTGAAGGAAGAAGCTGAAGACATGGAACAGTGGAATCAGAAATTCTCCGTACGAAGACATGGACCTGCCATTAGGCAGAATACTACATAATAATAATAATACAATATACTGATTCCTGTGTAGTTAATTATCAAACAAATTCAATGTTCATCTCTCAATCTGTTTTGTAAATCCCACAATATAGGGTTATTCGTAAGCTCCAGTAGATGTCAGAAGACAACTGCATGAAAATTGCAAGACATACAGAAAAATCATGCATATCAATGGATGGACCATCTCTCCAAGTTTTGATTTGTTATTCACATTGTGGAATAGTTGCAAAGTGCATCACTAAAGGGCAGGCATGTCAGAAAATGGTGTGTAATGGAGTGGTGCATGTATTTTGTCTTCTTGAATTTGTTAAACATGAATCAGTTGTGATAAATCAGTGGTGATTTTGTACCAAATGTCAGGTAAAATCTCTACCAAACAAAACAAGGAGGCCATAGGAGCTGCTTGTTTCAGATATTTCCATACACTTTTGTCTTACGGAATCATCTTTTGGGGCAACCAGCCCTTGGCAAAAAAAGTTTTTATTGCTCAGAAGAGAGCTATACGTATCGTGAGTGGTGTGCAACCAAGGCATTCATGCAGGAATCTGTTTAGGAAACTACAGGTATTTACAATTATATCTCAGTACATATATCCTTTGTATGTTTCATTAATAAAAACCACTCTCTCTTCAAAACCAATAGTGAATAAAACGGTCACAATACAAGGTCAAAAAGGACAGTCATAGTAATCAGTCAAACTATTCCCTTGTACAGGAAGGAATCAATTATATATGCATCAAAATTTACAGTGCTCTACCCAGTGTCATCAAAAGTCTTGTTCCTGAAACACCAAAGTTCAAGAGTAAACTGAAGGAATACCTAATACAAAAATCATTCTATTCAGTTTGTGAATTTTTTAGTGCATGGGAGCAAGTTTTTATTATACAACCGAGTTAGCCACGCAATGTAAGCATAAATTGCTGTAATGTTATATTTTTGCACAAATAATTTGATATTGTTAATCTGAATGTGTACACAAAAGTGTTAATTCTGATGTATGTAATATGTTTTTATTCCTTATAGTGTGCCATGTTGTTACTATGAGTCTTGTCATGAATTAACCATATTGTGTGCTACTGTATTGTTAACATTGTAAAAATACTGACTCATTCCATATCCTTGCATCGCCATTGCCATCAGGATCTACAGAACTTGCAAGTGTGTGTGTGTGTGTGTGTGTGTGTGTGTGTGTGTGTGGTTTGTTTATTTGTTTATTTGTTTGTCTATGTGTGTGTGTGTCTGATTGTTTGCATGTGCAAATGCACATGCATGGTGCTAAGAAGAGTTGGAAATCTGGATTATACTGTCAAATGACACAAAGTAGATAGCTATTCAGTGCTTAGAAATGTGTAACAGAAAGCAGTGTACATAAGCTATTGAGCTCTCTGGTTCTTCTAGTAGAAAGCATAAACATTCACTCACAGAGCCAAACAGACAGGCAAATGCGCATAATTACCTCTGCAGCAGCACGTGCTTGGGTGTCTGTGTGGTAGTGTATGTGATTGTTTGTATTTTCTATGAGAAAAAGGGCCAGGGAGCTAAAAGACAAGAGAACATTGTCTTCTGTTACAGATGTCTATGCATCCCATATTGATCTGCTATAAGTGAATGGTGCCTTTCCCTTCTTTTATTAGTTGTTCCATCTTAGAATTTCCATTATTGCTATAGAACGTAGCTAGAGTAGAATATTAGGGAGGGAGGGAGCAAAAGAGAGAGAGAGAGAGAGAAGTGAAAAACAAAGTATGATGTCAGGACAGAAGAGCATTGGGGGCAAAGGTGGAAAACTGTGGGAGACAAAGACAAAGACAAAAGAGTAAAAAGGGGTCCTTTACGATTGATCTAGCAGCAATTTAGCCTGTGGGCCTACATAATTCAGAACTAGAGGGTGTGCTGGAGGGAAAACTCTGACCTGTGTGGTTCAGATGGAATGATGTTGTTTATGTGGATTGGAGAGTGGTGCTTTGTGTGAGGACGTAGGAGGTTAGAGGATTACCAATGGCACAGTATTTTGAAGCTGCTGCTCAGGTAATTATCATTGTGGTGTGCAGCATGCTTAGCAAGCATGTGTTTGAATTTGTGAGGCCAAACTCAATTTTTGTCAATCAACATTCATATAGGTAGGCAGCTGGTTAGTTGTAAGTGAAGTGTTGGCAGAAGAGCCAACACCGTGTTGCTAGAGGAGGCCGAAATGCACGCTTTTAAGCTCACGCAGACTGGTGTGAGGTCTGGAACATTACAAGGAAATGAGAACTTAGAAAAACGGACGCAGTTGCTGTAATACTTAACTTTAATCCATAATTGGTGTACATCTCTCTTGACTGTACATGCTTCAAGATAAATATCAAATGCTATGGCGCCTTGCTAGGTCGTAGCAAATGACGTAGCTGAAGGCTATGCTAACTATCGTCTCGGCAAATGAGAGCCTATTTGTCAGTGTAGCTTCGCTAGCAAAGTCTGCTGTACAACTGGGGCGAGTGCTAGGACGGCTCTCTAGACCTGCCGTGTGGCGGCGCTCGGTCTGCAATCACTGACAGTGGCGACACACGGGTCCGACGTATACTAACGGACCGCGACCGATTTAAAGGCTACCACCTAGCAAGTGTGGTGTCTGGCGGTGACACCACAGTAAGGTCTTGTAACAGTTAGGTGCAGGATGAGACTATGAGAGTTTATGGATGTAATGGGATATTCAGTAAGTCAGGTGTGTTGGTAGGAGTGTTGATAGATTGTCCTGTGCCTCATTCCAAAACATGAGATAGTGAAAGCCATGGTAAAGATTGTGTTGTGTTTGGCAAGGCATGTGTGTTAAGGATAGTACCATTTAGCAGCAGTGATGATGCCAGGATTGTGGAAAGGTATGAGGTCAGGTATCTTTTTATGGAATAACTGTCTGTAAAGGTTGTTGAAAACTTATAAATATAAGTGGATAACTCCTTTATCACACCAAGCTGCATTGCCTGCAAGTATCAAAATTACATGAGAGTGACATGGAACAGAGGACAGCTGTCAAAAAGGACGAACTCTTGTTGGTTAACAATTTTGATATCAACTAAGGCTTCTACGGAAGTATCCAATATGTGGAGGTCAGTGTCCATGAAGGAACAGTAAAACAGATTTGAGAGTGTGTGTAGAAGTACTGGAGGAAAGAGCATTTATCTGTTCATCTGTGAAGGGTTAGGATTGGATGAACTGAAGGCTTTCTTTATGTGACCAATATACATAATATCATAAAAAAAGCCATCATCCATTTTCCTATGGCAGATCCATGGATTTGTTGGCAAATTAGGCTTGAAAAAGAAGATGTAAATGAGTCAGAATGTGGTTGGTTAAGCAGATTTGGAATGAGATGATGAGCCATTGGAATAATGGGAAAGGCAGTGTTCCACATCATTTGACAGCACAGAAGTGTTATGCAAGTCAATAGATTTGTTATGACATTACAATATGTACAAATAATTATGTAGCAGTCTCTTAGGGAGGCATGACTGTTCTTGATTTACTTTCTTTACAAAACATTATCACCTCTCAGTTATTGCAATTAATCTGTGATCGACTTTGTGCATATTTTTATTAAACATGCATTCTTTTTATTTCAGAGGCCCTTAAGGGAATGGAGAAGGTAGCTGAACATATAAATGAAATGCAAAGGATACATGAAGAGTATGGAGCAATATTTGATCACTTGTTTAGGCAACATCAGAAATCATGTAAACAGGTAATAAGCATAAGTACCTATAGCACTTGCGTAGTATTTCTGTGAAATTAATAAACTGGTAGTCATTTTACTCAACACTTTATTAGATCACTTCATGTTAAAAGAAACTTGTTTATTCATTTTATTTGGCCTTCAGCATTTAACACTATTTAGCCATGGACAGATGCAATAACTATGATACAAGTCTGTCTTCTATACAGCATTTTAGTAATCACAGACACTCCAGAAAATACGCTTCACTTGTAATTGACTCTATAGGAAAAATTTAAAAGAAACTTGACACATTCTACTGCACTCAGTGCTAGCTGATGTACAGCAAATGACTCATGTGGCTCACTTGACACAACAAGGCATGCATTAAGCATAGAAGTGTATAAAAAAGAAAGACATACAAAAGATTTTGACCCACAGAGACCACAGATATTCAACTGAATGCTTTGATTAAGCTCAACAGCTTCCTTTGGAAGTACAACATTCTACAGTGTTGCACAGGTCACCAGGCTCTTACTTTTGTTTCTTGGGCTGTGCTAATGATCTGTTTGATTCCTTCACACTCATTTTAGATTGGCTGTTAATCATTGGTTTTCCCATGATACTGGATGACTCTGGTAGATTTATGTAAATGCAGATGAAATGGTTACCAAATAATTTGTATTCTCCCTTTGTGTCCATTAGGACTTCAATTACCTTCTTAATGTTTTATTTTGCCTTTTATGGCATTATCTGGTGCCTATGCAGATTGTTTGTCAAGATTTCCAAATGATCCTGCTTTCTGGTCCAGATGACATCCTTTACAGGTTTTTGTATCACACCACTATTTTCCTATTTAAGTACACAGTTTTCATAAACTCCTTTTTACATAATTTATATTTCTGAATGGTATTGTGTCTCTGATCCTATATTACATATTTGTTGTATATCATAATATATGGAAATGTGTGTGCATCATAACAGTCTTTGTTAAATGTGAGATTTCCACTTTATTCTTTGATGTTTACAACTGGGAATATTGTAGCTGACCTATTTCTTTATTGATGTAGTATTTGTGTTCATAAGTATTTTTACTGTCACAGGATAGAAAATGCATGCTTTTTTATAATTTTTCTTGATCTTGCAAATTCTATTCACTAATTTGATGTGACGTTCACATAAAAAGAAATGTATAACACAGGCACAATTTGTGACACTGAGTGACTTAGTCTTTGCACGTCTTATCATTTCCGAGTATAAGCATCTTGGTGGTAAATTGAATGGCATAAGAGTGCAAATAACTACCATATTGCATAAAAGTTGTTCTTGAATGTTCAGACATTTTCCAAAGCTGGTGATACGTTCTCATTGGATGAGACAGTTTGTAATATTTCTCTTCCCAATAAGCAACACAATTCTAAGATTTCATCTCAGAAGAGCATTACAATTGTAAAATTCATTCCCATATCAATAAGTCTAATAAGGTTTATTAAGTGCATTTTAGGTTTGAAATTTCACTATTCTTGCATTTCATATTTAATATTGGGAAGAGATGCTTACAAACAAATTTACCTATCTTTCTGTCTTGCTTCTAGCTTATTGCCCAAGATCAGATTTGTTATCTGTTCAGAAGAGAAGAGAAATTTGTTAACATCGAGTATAGATTTAAATGTCAGGAAGTTGTTTCTGAAAGTATTTGTATGGAGTGTAGCCACATATGGAAGTGAAATGTGGATGATAAATAGTTTAGACAAGAAGAGAATAGAAGCTTTTGAAATGTGGTGCTGCAGAAGAATGCTGAGGATTAGATGGGTAGACCACATAACTAATGAGGAGGTATTGAATAGAATTGAGAAGAAGAGAAATTTGTGGCACGACTTGACTAGAAGAAGGGATCAGTTAGTAGGACATGTCCTGAGGCATCAAGGGATCACCAATTTAGTATTGGAGGGCAGCTTGGAGGGTAAAAATCATAGAGGGAGACCAAGAGATAAATAGATTGCAGCAGGTACTGAGAGATGAAGAAGCTTGCACAGGATAGAGTAGCATGGAAAGCTGCAGCAAACCAGTCTCTGGACTGAGGACCACAGCAACAACAACATCTGTTGATTGAAACATGTTTTTCTGCGTTTTTTGAATTTTTTTTACACCTACAAAACTTATAATAACACAGTATGGTATGTTTACACAACAGAAAACTGTAGATAGACCCATCACAGCATGTTTACAGAACAAATACATATTGTGAAATGAGAGTATTGTTGGTGCATTGCTCATATTTGTAATTATTGCTTTCCCTTATAGACTGTTCTTGAAAGATGAACTTTTTTAATTACAATAATTTTCTTATTATGACATTAACTTTGACAAAATTATATATATTTTTAGAAATTTCATATTAAAATAGGAATTTAGTATTGGTTATTTAAATTTGTTTCATTTTTACAAAAAAATTCTTTAAAATTTGGAATATTCTTTAAAAAATAATTTTATACAGAAAATGTTGTTTTGGGAAAGGAAATCATTTTTTCATATGTCCAAAAGAAGGAGATTTCAAATGCTAATTTTAAAACAATGAATTTTTATGTGTGTAGAAGTTTTTGTACACATGATAATTTCATAATTTTTCTTTAAATAAACTGCATTTTTACCATCAGGAGACTGATAACTAAATTCTGAGTAATAAAAATCAATCTGAAAAATCCTAAGTAAAATTTTAACAATTTCTGTAATTTTAGATTGCCCATTACATATTTTATAGACTGTATAAGAGAAAAAGAAAGTGTTGACTGGATAGAGAGCTCCTTCCCAGAAAGAAAATTTTCCTACCCCCAGTTACTTTCGTAGCTTTGCCACTGAATTTAGTTCAGACAGTTAGAATCCAACACTTATGATCCCAATCTTAACAGGATTTCAAAATCTAGCCCAAACAAAAAGAATTTTTTACTTGAGTAGTTTACAAGTAGTTTTATGAGAATGAATGAATCTCCGAATCTAAAAAATTTACTTCGGGATCTCACATTCACATTTACCGTGCAAGTTATAAGTGCCACTAGTAACACTCAGCAATGTGGTATAGGTTTAATTATTAAGAAGACAGGATAACCTTCTGGAAATCATCATCTTTTCCTCCTCTACCTAAAAGTTGTTAGTCTTGCTTATACTTCTTCCTTTCTCAGTGGTATCACATCTTACATCAACTGTTCTCCTATTCTGGCTGGGTTCTGAAAATTCCTTAATGCATTTTACATGTACAAATTAAATAAGAGTGAAGATAAGCCTCATCTTGGCTTTACTCATTTTAATATCTTAGTCTGTGGTTCAGTCTTCCCTATTACTGCATTATAATTCTTGTAGAGTTGCAGGGCTATGATTTTGCCCCTATAGTCAGTTACCATGTTCTTCATTTCTTGAACAATTTGTTCCAGTCAGTGTTGTGGAACATCTTTTCTATGTGTATGAAGATGATCAATATCGATGTGTTAAATCTCAAGAATTTTTTTGTGTAATTGCTAATAATGCAAGTATTGTCTCTCATATTCAACAGCTCCTTCAAGATCATCATTGATCATTTTGATCTATGGAATGATAGATTATATTGCTTGCTATTTTTCAGGCATGTGATATGAGGCTGAATGCTCTGCACTGATTGCACTTCTTTGCACTGTTGGTCTTTGGAATATATATCATACATTTCCATTTAAAGCTGTCAGGTATTTCTCCCTTCATATAAATAAATGTTACTTTTACCATTAGCTATACAGTATTTTTGCTACCCTCATGAACCATGGACCTTGCCGTTGGTGGGGAGGCTTGCGTGTCTCAGCGATACAGATAGCCGTACCGTAGGTGCAACCACAACGGAGGGGTATCTGTTGAGAGGCCAGACAAACGTGTGGTTCCTGAAGAGGGGCAGCAGCCTTTTCAGTAGTTGCAGGGGCAACAGTCTGGATGATTGACTGATCTGGCCTTGTAACACTAACCAAAACGGCATTGCTGTGCTGGTACTGCGAACAGCTGAAAGCAAGGGGAAACTACGGCCGTAATTTTTCCCGAGGGCATGCACCTTTACTGTATGGTTAAATGATGATAGTGTCCTCTTGGGTAAAACATTCTGGAGGTAAAATAGTCCCCCATTCGGATCTCCGGGCTGGGACTACTCGAGAGGATGTCGTTGTCAGGAGAAAGAAAACTGGCGTTCTAAGGATCGGAGCGTGGAATGTCAGATCCCTTAATCGGGCAGGTAGGTTAGAAAATTTAAAAAGGGAAATGGATAGGTTGAAGTTAGATATAGTGGGAATTAGTGAAGTTTGGTGGCAGGAGGAACAAGACTTCTGGTCAGGTGACTACAGGGTTATAAACACAAAATCAAATAGGGGTAATGCAGGGGTAGGTTCAATAATGAATAATAATGAATAGGAAAATAGAAATGTGGGTAAGCTACTACAAACAGCATAGTGAACGCATTATTGTGGTTGAGATAGATACGAAGCCCACGCCTACCACAGTAGTACAAGTTTATATGCCAACTAGCTCTGCAGATGACGAAGAAATTGAAGAAATGTATGATGAAATAAAAGAAATTATTCAGATAGTGAAGGGAGATGAAAATTTAATACTCACAGGTGACTGAAATTCGTCAGTAGGAAAAGGGAGAGAAGGAAATGTAGTAGGTCAATATGGACTGGGGGTAAGAAATGAAAGAGGAAGCCGCCTGGTAGAATTTTGCACAGAGCACATCCTAATCATAGCTAACACTTGGTTCAAGAATCATAAAAGAAGATTGTATACATGGAAGAAGCCTGGAGATACTGACAGATTTCAGATAGATTATATAATGGTAAGACAGAGATTTAGGAACCAGGTTTTAAATTGTAAGACATTTCCAGGGGCAGATGTGGACTCTGACCATAATCTATTGGTTATGAACTGTAGATTAAAACTGAAGAAACTGCAAAAAGGTGGGAATTTAAGGAGATGGGACCTGGATAAACTGACTAAACCAGAGGTTGTACAGAGTTTCAGGGAGAGCATAAGGGAACAATTGATAAGAATGGGGGAAAGAAATACAGTAGAAGAAGAATGGGTAGCTTTCAGGGATGAAGTGGTGAAGGCAGCAGAGGATCAAGTAGGTGTAAAGACAAGGGCTAGTAGAAATCCTTGGGTAACTGAAAAAATATTGAATTTAATTGATGAAAGGAGAAAATATAAAAATGCAGTAAATGCAGCAAGCAAAAAGGAATACAAACGTCTCAAAAATGAGATCGACAGGAAGTGCAAAATGGCTAAGCAGGACAAATGTAAGGATGTAGATAGAGGCTTATCTCACTAGGGGTAAGACAGATACTGCCTACAGGAAAGAGACCTTTGGAGAAAAGAGAGCCACTTGTATGAATATCAAGAGCTCAGATGGAAACCCAGTTCTAAGCAAAGAAGGGAAAGCAGAAAGGTGGAAGGAGTATGTAGAGGGTCTATACAAGGGCAATGTACATGAGGACAATATTATGGAAATGGAACAGGATGTAGATGAAGATGAAATGGGAGATACAGTACTGCGTGAAGAGTTTGACAGAGCACTGAAAGACCTGATTCAAAACAAGGCCCCAGGAGTAGACAACATTCCATTAGAACTACTGACGGCCTTGGGAGAGCCAGTCCTGACAAAACTCTACCATCTTGTGAGCAAGATGTATGAGACAGGCGAAATACCCTCAGACTTCAAGAAGAATATAATAATTCCAATCCCAAAGAAAGCATGTGTTGACAGATGTTAAAATTACTGAACTATCAGTTTAATAATTCACAGTTGCAAAGTACTAACATGAATTCTTTACAGACAAATGGAAAAACTAGTAGAAGCCGACCTCGGGGAAAATCAGTTTGGATTCCATTGAAATATTGGAACACGTGAGGCAATACTGACCCTACGACTTATCTTAGAAGCTAGATTAAGGAAAGGAAAACCTACATTTCTAGCATTTGTAGACTTAGAGAAAGCTTTTGACAATGTTGACTGGAATACTCTCTTTCAAGTTCTGAAGGTGGCAGGGGTAAAATACAGGGAGCGAAGGCTATTAACAATTTGTACAGATACCGGACGCCAGTTATAAGAGTCGAGGGGCATGATAGGGAAGCAGTGGTTGGGAAGGGAGTGAGACAGGGTTGTAGCCTCTCCCCGATGTTGTTAAATCTGTATATTGAGCAAGCAGTAAAGGAAACAAAAGAAAAATTCGGAGTAGGTATTAAAATACATAGATAAGAAATAAAACTTTGAGGTTCGATGGTGATATTGTAATTCTGTCAGAGACAGCAAAACACCTGGAAGAGCAGCTGAATGGAATGGACAGTGTCTTCAAAGGAGGATATAAGATGAACATCAACAAAAGCAAAACGAGGATCATGGAACGTATTCAACTTAAGTCGGGTGATGCTGCGGGAATTAGATTAGGAAATGAGACACTTAAAGTTGTAAAGGAGTTTTGCTATTTGGGGAGCAAAATAACTGATAATGGTCGAAGTAGAGAGGATATAAAATGTAGACTGGCTATGACAAGGAAAGCGCTTGTGAAGAAGAGAAATTTTTTAACATCAAGTATGGATTTAAGTGTCAGGAAGTCGTTTCTGAAAGTATTTGTATGGAGTGTAGCCATGTATGGAAGCGAAACATGGACAATAAATAGTTTGGACAAGAAGAGAATAGAAGCTTTTGAAATGTGGTGCTACAGAAGAATGCTGAAGATTAGATGGGTAGATCACATAACTAATGAGGAAGTATTGAACAGGATTGGGGAGAAGAGAAGTTTGTGGCACAACTTGACTAGAAGAATGGATCGGTTGGTAGGTCATGTTATGAGGCATCAAGGGATCACCAGTTTAGTATTGGAGGGCAGCATGGAGGGTAAAAATCATAGAGGGAGACCAAGAGATGAAAACACTAAGCAGATTCAGAAGGATGTAGGTTGCAGTAGGTACTGGGAGATGAAGAAGCTTGCACAGGATAGAGTAGCATGGAAAGCTTCATTAAACCAGTCTCAGGACTGAAGACCACAACAACAACAACAACAACAACATACAGTATTTGTTTTCTGTCTCCAAAGAAACAAAGTAGTGTGTGTTTTTGAATGAAATTTTTTGTGCCTTTATATCTTCCTTTAGCTTGACACCACAAAATTTCAATTCCATCATGTCTGCATAGATTACTACACTTGACACCCACACACCTGCACAAATTCATTTCATATGAGTTAAGTGATTGTTGGTATCAGTGACCAGTTCATCAGGTGGAAAATAAATTATAGTTACCAGTCAGTGTGCTGACTAAAAAGTAATTTCAGCAGAAAGTATTATTCAGGGCACCAAGAAACATCAACAGCCATTTGAATTTATGATAATACAGGGCGATTCAAAAAGAATACCACAACTTTAAAAATGTGTATTTAATGAAAGAAACATAATATAACCTTCTGTTATACATCATTACAAAGAGTATTTAAAAAGGTTTTTTTTCACTCAAAAACAAGTTCAAAGATGTTCAATATGGCCCCCTCCAGACACACGAGCAATATCAACCCGATACTCCAACTCGTTCCACACTCTCTGTAGCAAATCAGGCGTAACAGTTTGGATAGCTGCTGTTATTTCTCGTTTCAAATCATCAATGGTGGCTGGGAGAGGTGGCCGAAACACCATATCCTTAGCATACCCCCATAAGAAAAAATCGCAGGGGGTAAGATCAGGGCTTCTTGGAGGCCAGTGATGAAGTGCTCTGTCACGGGCTGCCTCGGGTAGTTTGGTTTTCAGCCTAGTCATCAGCGCCTCAAGCGAACAAATGTACAACTAAATGAAACTTTATAGCTCCCTTAATTCACCGACAGATAGTGCTTAGCTCTGCCTTTTGTCGTTGCAGAGTTTTAAATTCCTAAAGTTGTGGTATTCTTTTTGAATCACCCTGTATATATCTTACTGTCCTGATTAGTCAGTAACAGTTAATTTGATAGCACTCTGCATTTGTTTCTCCTTTTTTACTATTAAATGCAGTGTCCAGGCATAGGCTGTTTAAATGAATTAAAAATGTCAGTAATGCCATCTCTCATGAGTTTTCAGTGTGGCCATGTCATGTACAAGGATTAAGTTAGCATTAGCACCATTGTTAGCATCAGTGTTTAATCCCTTAAAGCAAAGATATCACTATTACCACATTGTTCATATTCTGGTTTTCCTAAAAGTATCAATGTAAATACTGGCTGTGAAATCCTAACATGTATAAGTTTATCTCAGCCTGCTACAGCCAGATAGCCTTTTATTGGGAATGAAAGAGTACTGATGCTGGGAGCCATCAACTTTCCTTATTTCAGAAAGAACTTTATCTCTGAAAATAGTTTAGATGTTGTTATTTTACTACTTTTGTGAGTGACTGTTTCTTTTATATTTGAGAGTCTTGGATAGGTTCCACACTTAATAAAATTTTATTGTAATTACTTGGTAAGTAACAAATGTGGTGCCTATGTTTCAGCCAATTGATCTCTCACCTGGCGATCTTCTTTATTATGGAGGTGTTGAATGGTTGAACATATCTGACTTCCTAGGAAAAATAAAGAAAGGCCTTGAACTCCATGCAATGTGCTTTGTATTCAAGTCAGCAGTTGTGTTCCTCTGTAAGGAACGATTGCGACAGAAGAAGAAACTAATGGTTAGAAATCATATTAATGCTTTTTAAATAGCATTACATTAATTATTTGAGTGTAATATATTAGACAAACCAGTTTTTTGTTGTATATACTTGAACAATTCCTTGTGTTTAAACTCATGAACAATCTTTTCCTCTATTAATAGTACAGAACATATATTAAAAAACTTCTAATTCAGTATTCTAAAAATTTCATTGTACTACAAACATTTTGTTATCATAGTTAGGTATAGTGTGATTAATGAATTTTGTTTGCTGTATGCAGGGGGTGTCGAGCAAAGGCAGTTCCAGTGAAGTAGAAATAATTCGATACCAAGTTCTTATTCCTGTAACTGAAGTACAAGTTCGTGCAAGTTCAGCAAAGGACATGGATTCACATTTCCTCTGGGAACTTATACATCTTAGGTCACAATTACAAAGGCGATCAGAAAAGGTTTACGTTCTTTCTAACAGGTAACCTTAATATCAATCTTGACAGCTTCATTACCAATAAAAACCTTCCCTAAAGATTTCTAGTTGAATTGTCCCATATTTGTAACATAACTAATTACTTTAAACATAAATAGACTGTATAGCAAGAAGTGTTATCTTGTACTGATGTGACATCTGTCTTCAAATAAATTTTACAGCTAGTTAAGTTATTACTATTATATTATAGCTGTACTCTACCAAAATGCAAGAAAAACTGGCCAATTATGCCAAGTAAAGTACCTTCTTCAAACAAACAGACTGTACTGAAAGTGTTATCTCTCTTTTTGCATTTATTAGGTTGCTGTGTCCAACATGATCTCTTCAGTTACTAGTCACATACTGAGCTGTGCACAGAATAATTTTTCACCTACATACAGTAATACAGAAAAGTTGTGCTTCAAGTTTCCACAAGCACAGTTTTCTCTGATGGGTTTATCAGAATATCTTGACTGAACCTCTAATTCTTTTAACCTGTGAATTTCTTCTTATACTTCTTCACAAAAGAATTGAAGCACCCAGAAGGGGAGGAGGAAACAAAATAAAACTTGACATGTTGAGAGGGTATGTGTTGTTATTTCATTGGTTACAAATTCGAGTCAAATTTACAAATAACTTGGCTGTATGACCACTGAGTTGCACCTATTTTGACCTGAATGCATGCACTGGCTCAGTTGGCAATGGTGCCGTAAAGCCATTGTATCCTTTCCTGAGGCAAGCCAGCCTGCAAATGTTGTAACTGGTCGTTGATATCCTGGATAGTTGGAAGTATGAGCCCACTTATTAGTATGATGTTGCACCATTTGTGCCTGGCACTGGGAAGGAGTTGATGTCCAAGCTGGTCCCACACATGTTCCATTGGGGACAGATCTGAGGTATTTGACTGGTAATAGGAGTAGCTCAGCATCGTGCTGACAGTTCATAGAGACACATGCCTTGTATGGATGAGCACTGTCCTGCTGAAAAATGGCACCACAATACTGTCACATGAGAGGAAAAATGCAAGATGTCTGTGATATCCATCAGAGTTCCTCCAACCACTACCATCTGTGACCTAAAGACTTAACCGATGGATCCTTACACCATGACACCAGGAGTAACACTCCAAAAAATAGAAAGAATAGGACCTCTTCCAAGATCAGATGGTCATCTAGGGTAGCACAGAATCGTAATTCATCACTGAACACAATGCAACCTCATTCGTCAGCAGTACATCCTTTCCTGTCACAATTCCACTTCAGATGCAGCCATTTGTGTTGTAGTGTTAATAGCACCCTATGTGTGGGAGATTAATTCCATTGTCCAGCTAATGGTGCAGGATGACACAGAAAGTTGCAAGCAGTCCGTTACTTTTTCTAGTATGTCAGGCACAAATGTGAAGGGGTTACAATGTGCTTGGCACACAGTACAACAGTCATCCCTTGTGGTGGTCAGATGTGCTCATTTGGAATATTGAGGAAGAGTATGCCTGCCCACATTCCCATTCAGTCCAGCATCAGGCTGCTGCCGTGTCTGATTGCCACACAAATCTGGATATTGTGTGATTCAGCCAGACAGCCAAATGCAGACTCAGAATGATACTGCTCCCAAACTCTGTAAGGTGCTGATAATGATCTCGCGTGCATACACAGAACCTCTGTGTCCTTCACACTGGTTACTCAACATCTGACATTGTTCACACCATTTACACACTCTACTGGCCTGTTAGTGACAGTAAAAATGAATGACACTAATGCACTCTGGTGGCTGCTCCTACCTGTCACAGAGAATTGCAACACTAATTGTTTACATACTTGCCAATGGTGTGACATGCACGAAGTTATATTGACATTGTCTTCCATATGTTTCACATTTTTGTCATAGAGTATATATTCATTTTTTCTATAGATTGCAGTACAAAGGGAAACATTTATGAGTGTGAAATGAACCAACAGATATGTTAATAGACACAAACTGACATTGTGAACTATTTCTGTGTGTTAAATTACACAAGCATGTAGCATAGGTCATTGTGGAAGGAACCAGTTGGAAGAACATCAGTGGTAACAGATGTCAGTACCATGAGTAACTCTGAACAGGCCTCCGAAGGCCCAACAGTACCGACCAATTGCCGTGTCATCCTCAGCCAGTAGGCGTCACTGGATGTGGATATGGAAGGGCATGTGGCCAGCACACTGCACTTCCAGCTGTTGTCGTTCTTTGTGACCAGAGACAGTACTTCTCAGTCATGTAGTTACTCAATTGGCCTCACAACTGCTGAATGCACCCAACTTGCTAACAGCACTTGGCAAACCCGGATGGTCACCCATCCAAGTGCTAGCCCAGCCCAACAGTGCTTAACTTCGATGACCATAAATAAAATAACGTAAAAAGCACTGCTTCAGCCAGTATGCAATTATCATATATGTGGATGTGGGCTACGTGATTTTTCAAGAACCCTAGGACTGCCAGCTGTGGCATGCATACTGCAGTGGCTCCGTACATAACTGTGCTGTTTCCTTGGGCTCTGATGACACCAGCATCCTTGAATATTCCTTTATTCCTCATGGAATAAGCACATAGAACTTGAAACACCCCAATTTACACCTGCTGCAGTGTGATGAAAGCACAAGCAGTCTGCTTGGTTCACAGTACAGTTTTGAGATGCTGCCCACTTCATGAGACTGGCAGTGTTATCTGTTATAAGCACCTAGCCTATGTGGCCAGGATTGGAATTTAGGGTATCCAGTTAGCATTGTCTGGGCCTGGTAAATTGTAGACTGGCAGTGACTTGTCGATAGCTCAAACTTTGATCAATTTAGTGTGCTTGTGGTGGAAAGGTTAAAGGTCCTTGTTGTGACACAAGACCACACCCAGATTGGGGCACCTGTGCGGAACCAAGTGTCATGTTTCAGATACCTGTGTGAGGTGGGTTCCATCCTTTGCAACAATTCTGCTGGAATTTAGCCATCTTTGGGTGTGACCCTTTATATATTCTATAATACCATCAAAAACTGGTGAAGCCAGTTTGGATTCCAGAGAGATATAGGAATGGAATGTAGTCATGGATGATAAGCAGTCTACATAAGAAGAGAATGAAAGCATTTGAAATATGGTGCAACAAAAGAATGCTGAAGATTAGATGGGTAGGTTGTGTAATTAATGACAAGGTACTGAACAGAATTGGGGAGGAAAGAAATTTGCGGCACAACTTGACTAAAAGAAGTTATCAGTGAATAGGACACATTCTGGGACATAAAGGAATCACAAGTTTAGTATTTGAGGGAAGTGTGTGGGATAAAAGCCCTAAGGAGAGGCCAAGATATGTTTACAGTAATTAGATTGATAAGGATGTACATTGCAGTAGTTATTGGCAGATAAAAAGCTTTGCATAGTATGAAGAGCAGCATCAAACCAGTCTTTGGACTAAAGACCAGAACAACAACTAGAACTTTAAGTGTTGCCATTTGCATAGTTTGCTGACTACCTTCATCATCCTAGCATTTAAAGCACACAGTAAGCACTGGGCATTTCGATTTCTTTGGCTATGTAAGGCAGTAGAAGGCAGAAGAGGAGTTTACAGGCACTCAACTCTGAGGTTATCAGTGCAGTAGAAGTCAAATTATTCTAAACACAAGATGGAACTGTCATTACATATACTGTTAGCTACTGCCAGGAAAGATGACTGTGAAGACATAGGCAAGTGCTTGATCATTGGTTGCAGTAGAGTGCATATTTATGACTGGTTAATTGAGATCTGTTATTAAATTGAACTTCGTATCGGACAAGTAGACATGAAATCTTTCAAGCAGGTAACGGACACTGAAGCCTCATTTTTCAGCTTGTGAATAATTGCTTTTGGCCTGAAGCAAGGTCTACTGTGTGAACACTGTAGCCTTCACCATGTTTCTCCATACCATCAGGATTTGTATGTTCCAACACTATGCTGAAGACTTAGTGAGAGGCTTGAATTACTAATACCAAAGGTTTGCCTAGAGTGTAGTCTGCTAAATATGGAACTGAATGTGACTTTTGCCTTGCCTTTCCTTTAATTGCCTTGATCTGGTGTTCAGTAACATGTCAAAATGAGGTTTGTTCAGTGAATACTTGATGTCAGTAGCCTTAGAAATACAAGAAGCTTGGAACTCAGTTGCATTACTAGGTTTCAACAGTGTTTCAATAGTGGAAAAATTGATATTTGATGTGCCTGTTGCACTGCAAGATGTATTCTGTATACTCAGTTTGTTCTTAGAGAATTTAATTCTTGTTTAAGTTCAACTCAAGGTCTGCTTCTTGGAAGCAAGAGAAAATACCTCAAGGATGTTCAAGTGGTCTTGTCGATCAACGCCAGTAACAATTGTGTTAGGGAAGGTTGCAAATGTGGTATACCTCGAGAAATTCACAGATGCACTAACCTCTCTGAATGATAGTTTTCTGTAATGATACATTCCAGCTGAAGTGTTGATTATCAGTACTTGGTTTGACACCTCAGCAAGCAGTGAAAGTTCTATCTTTGAAAAGTATTTACACCCATCAACTCAGAAAGCAGATCATATTGACAAATAATGAGGTAGTTTTGTCAATAGCGTTTGTGCCCTTTAGCTTTATTGTTCCCTTGAAATCATTACATAGCTCTAACAAATTGCTAATGGTTTAGTCCAGTCACTAATGATTACAGGCTCAACCAAGGCTTATGTTTTTTTAGTTACAACATGGTCCAGGGTCATGATAAACTTCTTGAAATAAATTAGTTTCCTGCACTGGCTGTTATTTTGTCTCATTTCATTTTGCATTCTATGATGTTTTGGCCATGTAGTAAAACCAGCACATGACCAGGCATGAGAGCTGTAGCCATGATATCCATTTGTGTGCAGACAGTAAGGAGCACACAGCCAAGCCATTTATTAGTATGAGGGAGCAATGAACACAGTCAATGACAGCTCTTGGCAAACAAGTCGAAGATAAACTTGTGTGGATAAGTATGACTAATGTTTTTAAATTGTATGTTTCTACCAGGGTCCTTCTTTAACAAGGAAAAAGATTGACCCTGCACAAAACAGAAAGAAAGAAAGGGGAACATTTGGCATAAATCACTTAAAACTGAAAAAAAAATGCAAGATGAGATCACGTGACATCATCCTGAATTATAATACTGTAGGATGTGAAAGCATCTACTCCACAAATAATAGTGATGTGAGCCAAAGTGTATAAATGACTTGTATGTGGCCTTCATGGAAAGCTACCGTTGATTGTGGTTTTCTGTTTAAAAGAAAAGGAATAAATTAACAATAGGGTTTAATTTTCCATTGATAATCAGGTCATTAGAGACATGTAACTAAAATACATTAGCCATAATGGTTGGGGACAGCAGATGAGTCTCAAGTTGTTAATACACTCCTGCATTAACTGAGATGTGATCTTTCTACCTGAAAGGGGACCTCACTGTCATTAATATGGAATATTAGGAAAGCTTAGCAATGATTATTTTAGGTTTTAAGTCATTGTAAGATCATTTATTTAGCTTATAAACAAGAGTGGGCACAGTACCAACCCATTTGGCATGCTACGTGTTATGTTCTCCCATTTTGAATCTATTTTCATACCTGAGATATAGTATGTTAATAAAACCCACTTTCTGCTGTTATGGAGGTAAAATTACATCCATGCAACAAGAATGCCATGTAGCATAACACTTTAGTTTGCTAAGTAGAATTTTGTGATCCACAGAAACAAAGGCTTTGACAAAGACACATAATATACCAACAGGAAAAGGTTTCTTTTATAGCTCTGCTAGCCCTTCATATGGGAGGTCTTACAGTGCTCTTGTATGTGGAACCCTTTGTGAAAGCCAAATTGAGATCCAATTAAAATGTTTTGCTCAGTTAAGTGAGTCAGTATTCTACCATAGACCGCTTTCTCAAGCACTGTTAATAAGGACAGAATGAGTGATATAAGTGTGGAGGAAGAGGTAGTCAGGTGTTACTTCAGCATATTTAATTCTGTCAGGACATGTGCCAAGAGTCATTCATTGATTACCCAGATAGCATAAGGGTAATCGTATCAATATACTAACAGTGGAAAATCAAGAATGGAATAACAACAATATTATGAAAATTATACATTGCTACTCACAACAAGGAAGAGGAGCTGAGTTGCAGATATGCACAGTAAAAGGACTGCTACACATTTAACATTTCAGACAAAAAGTCTTTCTTCCAGAATAGAAAACACATACACATATATAATAGAAAGAAAATATATAAAAACAAAGATGCTGTAACTTACCAAACAAAAGCATTGGTATGTTGATAGAGACAATAAAAAACACACAAACACACACACAAATTTCAAGCTTTCACAACCCAAGGTTGCTTCATCAAGAAAGAGGTAAGGAGAGGGAAAGACGAAAGGATGTGGGTTTTATGGGAGAGGGTAAGGAATCATTCCAATCCCGGGAGCGGAAAGACTTACCTTAGGGGGAAAAAAGGACAGGTATACAATCGCAGCTTTCCCTATCCTCTGGCTCCTACCCTTGTAACCGCCCCTGGTGTAAGACCTGTCCCATGCACCCTCCGACCACCACCTACTCCAGTCCTGTAACCCGGAAGGTGTACACGATCAAAGGCAGAGCCACGTGTGAAAGCACCCACGTGATTTACCAACTGACCTGTCTACACTGTGAAGCCTTCTATGTGGGAATGACCAGCAACAAACTGTCCATTCGCATGAACGGACACAGGCAGACAGTGTTTGTTGGTAATGAGGATCACCCTGTGGCTAAACATGCCTTGGTGCACAGCCAGCACATCTTGGCACAGTGTTACACAGTCTGGGTTATCTGGATACTTCCCACTGACACCCACCTATCAGAACTCCGGAGATGGGAACTTGCCCTTCAATATATTCTCTCTTCCCATTGCCCACCAGGCCTCAACCTCTGCTAATTTCAAGTTGCCGCCCCTCGTACATTACTTGTCACTCAACAACATCTTTGCCTCTGTACTTCCACCTCGACTGACATCTCTGCCAAACCTCTTTGCCATTACATATGTCTGCCTGTGTCTGTATATGTGCGGATGGATATGTGTGTGTGTGTGTGTGTGTGTGTGTGTATGTGTGTGTGTGTGTGTGTGTGTGCGCGAGTGTATACCTGTCCTTTTTTCCCCCTAAGGTAAGTCTTTCCGCTCCCGGGATTGGAATGACTCCTTACCCTCTCCCTTATAACCCACATCCTTTCGTCTTTCCCTCTCCTTCCCTCTTTCCTGATGAAGCAACCTCGGGTTGCGAAAGCTTGAAATTTGTGTGTGTTTGTGTGCTTTTTATTGTGTCTATCTACCAGTGCTTTCTCATTTGGTAAGTCACAGCATCTTTGCATCTTTGTTATATAAAGATGCTAAAGAAGAACTCCAGAATTTCCTCTCCAACCTCAACTCCTTTGGTTCCATCAGATTCCCCTAGTCCTACTCCAAATCCCATGCCACTTTCCTCGACATTGACCTCCATCTGTCCAATGGCCAGCTTCACACATCCGTCCACATCAAACCCACCAACAAGCAACAGTACCTCCATTTTGACAGCTGCCACCCATTCCATATCAAACGGTCGCTTCCCTACAGCTTAGGTCTTTGTGGCAAACGAATTTGCTCCAGTCCTGAATCCCTGAACCATTACTCCAATAACCTGAAGACAGCTTTTGCATCCCGCAACTACCCTCCCGACCTGGTACAGAAGCAAATAGCTAGAGCCACTTCCTCATCCCCTCAAACCCAGTACCTCACACAGAAGAACCCCAAAAGTGCCCCACTTGTGACAGGATACTTTCCGGGACTGGATCAGACTCTGATTGTGGCTCTTCAGCAGGGATACGACTTCCTCAAATCCTGCCCTGAAATGAGATCCATCCTTCATGAAATCCTCCCCACTCCACTAAGAGTGTCTTTCTGCCATCCACCTAACCTTCGTAACCTCTTGGTTCATCCCTATGAAATCTGCAAACCACCTTTCCTACTCTCTGGCTCCTACCCTTGTAACCGCCCCCGGTGTAAAACCTGTCCCATGCACCCTCCCACCACCACCTACTCCAGTCCTGTAACCTGGAAGGTGTACACGATCAAAGGCAGAGCCACGTGTGAAAGCACCCACGTGATCTACCAACTGACCTGCCTACACTGTGACGCATTCTATGTGGGAATGACCAGCAACAAACTGTCCATTCGCATGAATGGACACAGGCAGACAGTGTTTGTTGGTAATGAGGATCACCCTGTGGCTAAACATGCCTTGGTGCACAGCCAGCACATCTTGGCACAGTGTTACACCGTCCGGGTTATCTGGATACTTCCCACTAACACCAACCTATCCGAACTCCGGAGATGGGAAGTTGCTCTTCAATATATCCTCTCTTCCCGTTATCCACCAGGCCTCAATCTCCGCTAATTTCAAGTTGCCGCCACTCATACCTCACCCGTCATTCAACAACATCTTTGCCTCTGCACTTCTGCCTCGACTGACATCTCTGCCCAAACTCTTTGTCTTTAAATATGTCTGCTTGTGTCTGTATATGTGTGGATGGATATGTGTGTGTGTGCGAGTGTATACCTGTCCTTTTTTCCCCCTAAGGTAAGTCTTTCCGCTCCCGGGCTTGGAATGACTCCTTACCCTCTCCCTTAAAACCCACATCCTTTCGTATTTCCTTCTCCTTCTCTCTTTCCTGATGAGGCAACAGTTTGTTGCGAAAGCTTGAATTTTGTGTGTATGTTTGTGTTTGTTTGTGTGTCTATCGACCTGCCAGCGCTTTCGTTCGGTAAGTCACCTCATCTTTGTTTTTATATATAATTTTTCCCACGTGACATTCCACGCAGGAAAAATATATTTAAAAACAAAGATGATGTGACTTACCATACGAAAGCGCTGGCAGGTCGATAAAAACACAAACAAACACATACGTACACACAAAATTCTAGCTTTCGCAACCAATGGTTGCTTCGTCAGGAAAGAGGGAAGAAGAGGGAAAGACGAAACGATGTGGGTTTTAAGGGAGAGGGTAAGGAGTCATTCCAATACCGGGAGCGGAAAGACTTACCTTAGGGGGAAAAAAGGACAGGTATACACTCGCACACACACACACACACACACACACATATCCATCCGCACATACACAGACACAAGCAGACATTTGTAAAGGCCAATGTCTGCTTTACAAATGTCTGCTTGTGTCTGTGTATGTGTGGATGGATATGTGTGTGTGTGCGAGTGTATACCTGTCCTTTTTTCCCCCTAAGGTAAGTCTTTCCGCTCCCGGGATTGGAATGACTCCTTACCCTCTCCCGTAAAACCCACATCCTTTTGTCTTTCCCTCTTTCCTGATGAAGCAACCGTTGGTTGCGAAAGCTTGAATTTTGTGTGTACGTTTGTGTATCTATCAACCTGCCAGCGCTTTCATTTGGTAAGTCACATCATCTTTGTGTGTGTCTTATTTTGAGCTTTTCCTCATTACAGAGGCTCATCTCCAACATAATAATTTACTCAGAAATAACTATACACAGAATGAACGCAGCATAAATACATGTTGCTGTGTACTTTGTGGCATTCATGATGTAACGAGAAGGATGAATAGAGAGTGCTATCTATGTAATCACGTATGCATTGTGGTGAGCTCAAACCATGTGGCCTGCGACAAGCAGGATCATACACCTGGAGACATGCGTGTACTAGTCCGTTGCTCAGCTCACACTGTTCTCTGCTTTGTCTCGTGCACACCTGTGTGCGTTGCACTATTGCCAAAATTTTGCCTGAAGGAAAATCAGTTGATGCCGGGCTCCACTAGCTAATACTGGCTTTAACTGTGGCTCACACATTTCTTGATGTGGCAGGCTCAATATTCTGCTGGAAAGATCACCCTGGGAGACAGACTTACAACTTTTTAGCAATCTGATGAATTCTGTAATTGCTCTAGAGCCTGCATTTTTAAAAATAATGTCTGTTGGCAGTGCATGCAGTTTCTGCACAAGCAGATGTAATTCATCTGTATTTGGTTGTTTATTGGTGGGTCAGGTGTTTGCTGCCACTGTGGGGAAGTAACCATTGAATTGATGGCGAACAGTATTATTAATAACTTCAGACTTTTTTTTTTTTTGTAGTGGTGCAGTTATCTATAAAGAAGTACTATCCAAAAAGACTCCTCAATTACATAAAATTGTCCAGTTCATAAAATGCAATGACTACAATATCAGCCAATCATGCTTGCAGCTATTCATCCCAGTAAATACTTAGACGTAACAGTTTGTGAGGACAGGAAATGGAATGATTGCATAGTCATAATTGCAGGCAAAGCAGTTGACACACTTTGCATTTTCCCTGTATTTTGCAAATGAAACAATCAGCCTACAAAGGAAATTGTGACCCCTCCTCAAAACTTGCTCAAATGTGTGGGACCCATAGTAAATAGTACCAACATGTGTATTGAATGTATACAAAGAAGGGCAGCACAAGTGCTCGCAGTTTGTTTGACTCATGGGAGAGTGCCACAGAAATACTGTCATATTTGGACTGGCAGAAACTTGAAGAGAGATGCCGGCTATCCCATGAAAGCCTAGTTATAAAGTTACAATATCCAGTATTAAGTCATAAACACAAGATAATACTACAGTCCCCCATGTGTTGCTCCCATAGAGACCAAGAAGTCAAGATTTAACTAATTACAGAACATGATATGGCAGTCCCTCTGTTATTCGGATTATGATGCAAAGTTCCTTTGGACATTCCAGGCAATGTGGCGACTACAGCCGTTATGAACCACATCAAATGAATTTGCAATTGCAAACAAGGACTACCATCACCTGTAGGATGGTATGACAGCAATGAAAATTTGTGCCGGACTGGGACTTGAACCCGGATTTCCCATTTATCACATGCAGTCACCTTACCCTTTGGCTATCCATGCATGACCTATGGCCAGACCCAAACTTCCATATGTCATCAACCATGTTTCTAAGACCTATACTTGTACATCCATTATGTATATTCCCATACAGGTCAGACATTATACTTGAAAGTCGCTTTCCTGATATCAGCAGATAAATACGAAATTGCAGTGCCTGTGTTATTCTGATTATGATGCAAAGTTCCATGCAGTCATGTCGAAAGGAACAGGCACTGTGGTGACCACAGCTTTTATGGGTTCGAGTCCCAGTCCGGCACAAACTTTCGTTGTCGCCATTCCATTCTACAGCTAATGGCAGCCCTCATTCGCAAATGCGAATTCATTTGATGCGTTTTGTAATGGCTGTGGTCACCGCAGTGCCTGTTCCTTTGTACATGCAGGCATCATAATCAGAATAACACAAGCACTGCAATATCGTATTTATTTGCCGATAGCAGACAAGCGACTTTCAAGTACGACATCTGACCTGTATGGGAAGATACATAAGGGATGTATGAGTACAGGTTGTAGATGCATGGTTGACAGCATGTGGAAGTTTGGATCTGGCCGTGGGTCATGCATGGATAGCCAAATGGTTAGGGGACTGCTGGCGATAAGTGGGAAATACAGGTTAGAGTCCCAGTCCAGCACAAATTTTCAATGTCATCATTCCATTTCATAGCTGATGGTAGTCCTTATTTGCAATTGTGAATTCATTTGATGTAATTACAGAGTGGATAGAAGTATGTGAGTAATGTTTCTTCCCACACCCCACATGCAATTTGAATGAGGAGAAACCATATATTTGGTACAATGGGAAATACCTTCTGTCATACATTTCACAGTGGTTCACAGAATATCAATGTAGATAATTCCATAAATAATTTATCAGCTCAACTGTTTTATTATTATTTGGACCCACTGATGTCTGCCTTGTGCCTTAAGGCTCTCCTCTCCTTCCTATGATGAATTCCATTCATTTGCTTATCTTTGTACTCTTTAAACATCAGTCTCATTTCTTTTTCCTCTCAACCTGTGTGTCCTTTGACATCATAGATATAAGGGCAAAGAGAAAAAATGTAATTCATATGATTAACACTCTGAAGTCATTAAACTATTACTGTCTCAATGAAAAACCCACTAGACTGAACGCATGCCTTGATAACATAATTAACAATGTGCAAAGAGACTCCATACAATGTGATGTAATAGAATTAGGAATATCAGATCATGCAGGGCTATGGCTTCAAATAGAAAAGTTAGCCTTCAGTTCTACAGAGAGAAAAGTGACATATAGAATTCTAGGTGAATCCAATGTAAACAAAATGATAAACCAGTTAAAAGAAATGGATTGGACTCATGTAATGGATAACAAGAAAATGATTAATAAATGTTTTTCCATTTTCCTGACAGAGATCAAGCATATAGTAGAAATGACATGCCCCTTGGTAACCAAAAGGTACCAGAGTAATATTACTCATAAGCAACAAAATACTAACAAGTGGAACACCCCACAACTTAACAAACTCAGAATACTACTGATGATTATGAAAGACAAATCTCATAACAGTGATAGAGACAAGGAAAATTACACTAAAATGAGAAACTTTTACAGACTAGAAATAAAAAATGCTAAGTGCTGTGCAAATGATGAATATATTTTAAATTATAAAAATAAATGTAAAGCTGCCTGAACTCTCATTAAAAGGGAAATAAATAATACCAATAAAGAAAGGAGTATCCCTATTGACTGCAATATTCTCAATGAATATTTTGTAAATAGCGTCACCACCCCACCCATCAATTCTGCCTCCGATGCAGAAGCATTGCTCACTTGTGCAAAACAGACAAGAAGAGAGTAGTTCACTTGGACCCAAATCACATTAAATGATATTCATGAGTCAATAAACAAATTAAGTAATTCCAAAACAGAAGATTACTATGGACTCAGTAATCTCATCATTAAATGTTTAGCAAAAGAAATTGAAATGCCACTTCTCTCACTATCAAACAGAGTACTTGATGAAGGAATGTTCCCCGACTGTCTTAAGCTCACAGTTACATTGCCTGTGTATAAAAAAAGGTGAAAGAAACCTCCCAAATAACTACAGACCCATTTCAATAGTACCAATCATATCCAAGTTAATAGAAAATTGTGTGCATAAGCAGATATACAGGTATTTTGAAACCAACGAAATTTTAAATGAACAACAGTTTGGCTTCAGGTCACACCTATCAACTGTAAAAGCAGTAGAAGCTTTGGTAAGCAATGTTTATGAAGGGTATGAAAACAGGGTATCAATGTCTGGAACACTTATTGACCTAAGTAAAGCTTTTGACTCGGTGTCACATGACATACTCATCAAAAAGTTAAAATACTATGACATTGAAGATGACACACTCCGACTATTGAGATCTTATCTAAGCAATAGGTTACAACTTGTGTATGCAAATAAGCAGAGGTTAGAAATACTCCCTATACAAAGAGGAATACCCCAAGGCTCTGTTCTTGGACCATTTCTGTTCATTGTCTATGTTAATGACTTCTCGAATTACATACCGTGTAAGAACATACTATATGCTGACGATATGACATTAATAAGTACAGGAGAGAACTTACAGAGTGTACTGGACAAAAATAGAGAAATGATGCAAATGGCTAATTACTGGTGTCAGGCTAACCAGCTGTGCATAAATCAAACAAAAACAGAAGAAATAATATTTAATCTCAAAGTAACTAAAACTGAAAACAAAACAGTGAAATTACTTGGGCTAATCATAGACCAAAAGCTCTCATGGGAAGGACATACCAATTATCTATGTAGTAAACTAGCACGAGTACTTTTCTTATTGTATAAATTAAGAAACAGTGTGAGCAAGCAATTGCTACTCCACTCATACTATGCTTTTTTTCATTCCCAACTGCAATATGGAATATTGCTTTGGGGTAACTCACCGGGGGCTGAATGTATTTTCAGATGGCAGAAGAAAGCAATCAGGTGCATGGAGGGGTTAGCACCCAGTGAGTCCTGCAGAAATTATTTTAAATCTCTTGGCGTAAAGACCGTGCCAAGCATGTACATATATAACTGTCTAATATATGCCCGAGAAAATCTGAAAAAATTGAACATGAGATGTGATGTGCATGCACACAGTACAAGAAACAGTCACCTGCTGGACTTGCCTTCCACAAGACTTGCTGTAGTCCATAATAACTATAAGTATTTAAGCATAAAATTTTTCAATAAGTTACCATGTTCAGCTCGTACAGTAACACTAAATAAATATAAGAATACATTGCAAACCTTGCTAAAAAAAACGAATTCTATACAACTGAAGAATTCTTAGAAACTAATCATCAAAATATATGTTTTACCTAAGTTATGAAGAAAATGTTTTGATATTATATAAGCTAGTTATTTAGTGTGATTCTTTTCTTTTGTGTGTATTTAATTACTTTATAAAACTACATAATGCTGAAGAAAAGGTCTTTAGTTCCTTTTCTTCACTTTCTGTAACTATTTGAATATTGTACTGAAACTAAAGCCCTCTGTAAACTTTGACGAAGCCAATTGTATGAAAAACACTGAAAGGCTAATAAAAATATTCTATTCTATTCTATTCTATTCATCCTCAAAGTTCCAGTTATAAGAGAAATGCCATCATATCAATCATTTATTTGCTAAAGCTATTTGTGCTCCACTGATCTTCTTTCCCTAATAGCAGTGCCCTTCCTACACAAAATTACACAAGATTGAACTTTTTTAAAAAAATATTACTTTACTGGTGTTTCTTAATTTCTTTCTCCTTCTTTGTTGATTATTGCAACTTTCTGTCATAGTTTTCTTCTTGTTGCTATGCAAGCAGTTGTCTTGTATCTTATCCCCCATGCCTTTGGCATCATCTGAAATGTCTAAACTTTAAAGTACCCACCTCTCTACTAGTTCTTTTTGCAGTTTGCATTTCTAAGCATAATAATCTTTTCTCTTCATCCAGTTCATCCTCAACTATTACATTTCATCTGTCATTTTTGTATGAATTACTGTGTTATTGATTTCACTCTTGTCCTGTTTTCCTGTTATATCTCCCTTAATTATAGGAGTTTTCTTTACTTGGATTACAAAGGTTTTACAAGGAAACTCTTTTTTACTTCTTGAATAACTTGTCAAAGTGTAAAAGTCTGTAGTTTCATGTGGACACTTTGTATACTGAGTAACCAAATTTAATTTCTCAACATTTCTCTTACTTTTATAGCACGGCAGACTTCAGAAATGCGTTCCTGAAAACTATTCGCCAAATAATTCGTGAGAGTGTTCGTAATATGAGCATCCCTGCAACGAAGCCAGGATCAGGATCTGGGGCTCTAGTGTCATCTGCATCAACATCAGCAACACCCAGCAGTGGTACAGCCACTAAGGTTCCGGCAGGAAGTGCTGCCTCTAGCAGTATGAGTGGAACTGGAGGCAGTGGGTCTTCTGGTGGAGACAGTCATCAACAGCAGCAACATCAGCAGCAACAGCAACATCATCAACAGCAGCAGCAGCAACAACAACAGCAGCAGCAGCAACAACAACAACAGCAGCAGCAGCAGCAACAGCAACAGGCAACATCTAGCAAGGGTGTAGTAATTCTGCAGGGATCACACACTTTGGGAAAGCCAAAGAAACCACCAAAGGGCCTTCAGCGACACTCGGCTGGCAACATTGACTATGACAATCTTGATCGAACTGGTGAAAGTGGTTCCCAAGAAACTCCTAGCAGTTTCCGAGCACGTAGCAAGACTGTTAGTGATGGTGCTGGTGAGTTGTATTAAAATTTAATCTACTAAATTAAATTATAATTCCAGTAGTAATGGGAATTTTGAACTGATTATGTGTAGTTATAGAAAGAAGATTTTACTGCGTGTTTAATTGTTGAAGTATCAGGAAGTGAATATGAACACCTAGAATATCAGCAGAAGCACAGATAGTCAATTTTCTTAGCAATAAGGTCATTAAAAATTCAGTTTCTTTGAAATTAAGTAATACATTTTTCTGAGTCTCCATTATAATGAGTCTTGAAAAGTGGCATTACCAAGTTGAAATTCTGAAAGAAGACAAAATGGCTGGCAATTATTTACCTCCAGGTGTGAAATTCATAGAAACACAACAGTAGACAATACTACGCCTGACTTTCAGAACTTTTATGTTCCTTCTTCCAGGAAGGAAGAGGGTTTAAATGGGATGAATGGAAGGGGGGACATTCCACTCAAACCTTATGTTTAAAAGGACTCACATTTTGCCAGGAGCCATGGATAATGTGAGTCAAAGATGAGAAATAAGATATCAGAGAGTTTAGTAGATCAAATTTTGTAATTTCAGTCCAGAGGGGCATAGTGACAAATAAATGTGGATTAAAGGGAAACTGAAATGAAAAGTTTAATGTTATCTGATTCTTCCATTGGTTCAAGGTAGAACAACATTATAGTCAATGAAAAGCAATATATTACTTACTGTTAATTAACATACATAATACCTTTCATATGTGTGTTTTCCTTCTCCCACTTGTGTGAGTACATTTTTCATCTATCTAATTATATTATTTTTTCAAAAATTCATTATTATTAACTCTCTAGAACATAAGCAATATAGTGCTTTTTGTTTAAAAGTTGAATGAATTATACAATTAAAAATGGGAGGAAAGGGGTAAAAGAGAGGGAGAAAACAGTTAAAAGAGAGATAACGGAAAATTAAAATAAATACAAAAAATTAATTGAATAAAAATGACATCTTGCCATTGAGAAACAAAGTAAGATCGTTATTAGAAGTCATAACTAAGATGGTGCCTGGGTGTGAGGGTATGTTGCAGAGCATGTTCCCAAGTCCTTGGTTCAATGAAAATAATACTGGGTGGATGGATTAGTGAAAGAAGAAACATAACTTCCAAAGTCTTGGGTTAGTGTTTTCTACTCTAAGTGCTCCTTTCAGTAACAGTGGAAATTTCATCTCCAGAATCTAAGTACTAACCAGTCATTCTCTCTCTCTCTCTCTCTCTCTCTCTCTCTCTCTCTCTCTCTCTGTAATTTAGATGGTATTTTTGCATCAATTGAAAATAATTACCTCTAATTATTAAAAATACTGTAACAATATTATGAAAAGGAAAATTGCTACTCACCATATAGCGGAGATGCTGAGTCACAAATTGGCACAACAAAAAGACTGTCACAAATAAAGCTTTCAACCAGTAAGGCCCTCATCAAAAATAGATGACAGACACACATGTCTGGGTGAGTTGACAAAGGCTTGTAAGGTCAAAAGCTTTATTTGTGATAGTCCTTTTTTGGACCTATCTGCAACTCAGTACCTCCACTATTTGATAAGTAGCAGTTTTCCTTTTCATAATATTGTTATGTTCCATCCTGGATTATTACAAATACTGTATATACATGGGTGGCAGGCATGAGTAAGTATCAAGGGTTGTACATGGGTTTTGTAAGTTGAACTCTGTAAACCATACTCCATTTTTAGCCAATGAGCATTTTTTTCCAGAACTGGAAAGTAATTGATGACAGTAGAAAAGTCCCCATTGCAATAACATAGTGATGTGCCCTGTATTCAGGAAACATGTCACTAAAAATTCATTTTCAGCTAATATGCCAGTTGTCCATTGAGGGTGATAACTATTTTACATGTATTTTGTGTTGGAGTCATTGCACAAGTAGATCATATGAAGGTGTGGGTAATTACCCTGAAATATTTGTGCAGCATGCTATACATGTTGATGCTTGATACACCACAGACTGTTTCTGTCTTTAATGGTAGGAGTCTTTTTTTTTTAAAGTGGTCTCTGAAAAATGCAACTGACCCAGTGGAAATTAGCACAAGTAAGCTAGCAATTTATAGTAAAGAAGTACATTAGAATTACTGATGATACTGTAATCTGGTTAGACTCTGAAAAGGGTATAAATTGTAAAATGAAGATGGTGACAGATACCCTAGTTACCACTAAACCAAAAATACACACAAAAATCCTTGAATGCTGGATAAAGATGTGAGAACAAATAGAAAAATATGAAATCCACCTTTAAATCAAATATTTCATCTTACTATTTCTGTAGTGTAGCTACAATAGCAACAGGAATATAATAGTTCTTGAAAAAAAGATTGCTATGTTCAAACTAGTCTAAAGGATAGATGTAATGTATTAATACATAAACACATATTCCTTGATGTCTTAACGTGCCTTATTTTTCTGTTCCCATGTCTTGTGAAAGCTTCCGTGTGTTTCTCTGCTCGCTAATTCTGCAGAAAACCACCTCATTTCTCATCTTATCGGTCTCTAATTTTCAACATTCCTCCTTTAGTACCATATCTCAGTTACTTATATTCTCTTCTTCTCCAGTTTTCCCATAGTTTATGATTCACTTATTTATGATTCACTTACAAATAATTTTGCACTCCAAATGTACATTCTCAGAAATTTGTTTGTAAAATTAAGGCTAATATTTGATATTAGCAGACTTTTTTGGCCAGGAAAGCATTCTTTTCCCTGGTACTGGAATTTCTTCACTTCATTTACTTCATGGCCCTCAGTTTTGATGTTAAGTTTATTATTAATCTCATTTCTGGTGCACCTCATTAATTTTGTTTTTCTTTTATTTACTCTCTACCCATAGTGCGTACTTGTTAGATTGTTCATACTATTCAGCAGGTGCTGCAGTTCTTCCTTGCTTTCAGTGAGAACAGCAATGTCACACTTCAGTCTTATCATTGATATCCTTTCACCCAGAATTCTAATTCCACTCCCAAATCTTTCTTATATTTCCTATGCAGTAGGTGCAAAAGATTACTTCACTGTCTTACACTCTTTCTAATCCAGTCACTTCATTCTTGGTCTCCAATTCATATTTTTCCCTCCTCATTCTTGTATATTTCAGATTACCTGCCTTCCCCCGTAGCTTACATCTATTTTCCTGAGGATTTCGAACATTTTGCTGTACGAAAAAGTTAATATGACATAGGAAAGTCATGGGTGGATTACAAATAATGCAAATAATAAAGGTTAACACCCATTTTACAGTTGAGGCATTGAGTGCTTGACAGGCACAAAAACAAGACTGAAATGAATGAGGGGATTCTTCTTCTCACAAAAAGGGAAGGGGAGAACTAAACTATTCAAAGATTAGTATGAACCTTATCCAGTGCCACAGATCAAGATGCCCATATTTGGAGAGAAGGAGAAGAAAAATCAGTACTAGTGTTGACTGTTATTGTACAGGTCCCTGCCTCCATAAATGTAAAGCAAATGTGCCCTGCAGCTCATCAGTTTTCACAATATATACTGTAGATTTTTGTGTTCTGCAATCATTCAGTATTGTGGTATATATCTTTCCTGTACATATATGAGTATGGAGAGATGACTAGATCTTCTTGAACAGTAATACAGGTCTATTTACATTTTACATAGTTCTTAGAGAATGATGTAAATTCAATAGTTTCTTTACAATGGTTTTCACAGCCACTTGGAATGTGTTGAAGTTAGATACCTGATTCTGCTGGCAGTCAAAAGTACAAATTTACTACAGCCTTGTTTTGTCTTCTGAGTCATTGTCAAATGATACATAAAATATGATATAATGCAGCTAAGTTATACATATGTAGATTGTAACCTCAAAGCCCTATAAATGTATTGGTGCACAAAGTAAATTTCAGGCATCGTCAATGAAAATACTTAATTGCATATTCATGTGGGTGAAGAACATTTCTGCATTGACTGCTTTTTAAATTTGACATATGTGTCAACAAACAGACATGTTAGGACCTGCATAGAATGCAATAATATCTATTAATTTTATAGTTATTTACTTGGTATTGGATCATTCCCCAGTGATGATACTATATACATACGATACTATATCATAGATGACAATGAAGAATTCATATTATAAGAAATGAGAGTATGCATAGGTATAATGTTAATTATTTACAAAAATACATTAAACATTTTTAAAAATTTTTGTTGTTCTGACAGTGGAGAAAGGAAAAAGAAAAGCAAAATCTGTAAGAGCCCACAGAATAAAATTTATAGTAGTTCCACACTGCAAATAAATGTTATTACAAACACATACATAAAAAGAAAGTAATTTTAGTTTTTATCTTCTCTGTATATTATTTTGTCTATTTTCTCAAAACTTTCAGGTTTTTCCTTCTAGATCTCTGGCCACCTTATTTGGTCTGGACTCCAGAAAGATTGCTCTCACAGGTACTTGTAATGTGAAAGACATCCTACTAACACGCACCAAACAGATTTTCTGTTACATATCAAAGTGTTACCCTAACATCCTTACTTACTGAAATGTATTTAGGTGTAACTAGAATGATGCTGGGGAATGAGAAGACTAATGAGAATTAACAATTTAACTGGTATTGTAATTGATAGTGAACATTCTAAATTTAAGTAACAGTTAAATATAGATTCTATATGTATCTAAGAGCAGGGCATAGTTTCGCTGTTCAACTGCTTGAGAAGAGCATTATACTCTATTTTATTGGTCCTGTTGCCTACAAAAACAGTTTATGCATAATCCATTGGCCAAGTCAGTTTATAAATATACAGGTGAAAGTGGTTCCTGTGCAAATTTGCTTAAAATTATGAATAGTACACTTCATACATTAAGTATTTCAGTAGAGTAAAAGCAGTGATGCTATAAATGATTTACCAAAGGTTTTGTCCTCAGTAAATGATTTTATATGTTCAGGAATTTTGTTATGAAGTTTAACTCCCATGTGAAAAGTACCACTGTGGCACAGGGATGTGTTGATTTAGGTCATATATAAGTTTTTGTTTTGTCTGTCAAATTGAACATAACTACCACAGTTTTCTTTGTGATCTACTGTCCATACTCATTACATTGATCATAAAGAATATAAGGGTTCCCATAATGTACATACATGATAAAGGAGGAATGTCAGATACCTTAAATAGTGGTTTACGCGAGTCTCTAGGTTTGCTTCATAATATGATTCTAATGGCCCTATTTTGCAGTTTGCTTTGGAGTTGCCCCAAAGTGTGACTCCATATTTAAGGTGAGAATGAAAGCAGGCATAGATGAGCTTTAGAATAACTCAAAATGTGACCCTGTATTTAAGGTGAAATTGTGAGTAGGCATGATGTGCATTCTTTTCTGTTCTCTCACTATAGCAGGATTTTAGTAAACAAAGAGCAATTTTAGCAATGACCAGTTGTAGATTTTTTTTATTTTAAAAGCCATTTTCATAGTACTTACACTTGCAATCAGAACAGGTTCATTGTAATACCAAAAGTAAACGTATAAAATTTACAAGAATGAGTTAAAACTGCTGATTTCTGTACCACATTTCTTTTTCTGTTTCCCATTGTTTTCTTGGTCATTTTTGACCATGGGAAGATCCTGCACATCTGTTTCATGGGAGCTAGTTACTTGTTCTGTGTAATCAGAAAGAGACTTGTCTAGTGTAGTGTACACTATGAATATCTCTACACAGCAAGTAAAGACAGATGAAAGTCCCTCTCATTGTAAAAAGTGAGATGTGATCAACTTTTTGCAGTCGAAAATATCAACTTTTGTGGAATTTGCTGTAGATCTGTTTTTTACTCTTTGTAAAGGGGGTATAAAAGGCAGTGTTCATACTGGTCTTTGTGCATAAGAGTGGGTGAACAGATATTTGCGACATTCACTCATCACAGGTGACCTTGAAAAGTGTATGGACTAATTTATAAAACTGAATCAATGCTTCCTGATTCGAAAATTGTATGACTATTTTGTCTGGTAAACACTGCAAGCAGGATGATGAAACTGTTTTAATCTTGCAGAAGCATGCACATTTTTTATCATATGTGACAAATTAAAACTATTTGCCAGACTCAAACCATAACACCTGTCTTCTGTTCCAGTTTAGCCACACAAGTGTACCTCAGTGATAAGAGCCTAAACTTCAACTTGCCACTGGATCCTCATTACATGTGATAATCAAAGCATATAGTCCACCAAGAGTGAATGTTTTTCACTCTCTTTTAAAACTTTGAGGTTGTGGTGAAATTAAACTCTCCAGGATGCTCATTCCTTAAAGATTTGTAGCTTCACAACGTGATAACAAAGCTTCTTTAAATTTGGATTGAGTAAGATAGCATAGTAGCAAGACACAGGATGTACGTTCAAGAGGACGCTGGTCCAAATCCCTGTCCAGCCATCTAGATTTAAGTTTTCCATAGTTTCCCTATGTCATGAAGGAAAGTCTTGTGAATGTTTCCCTGAAAGGGACATTGCCAATTTCCTTTCCCATCCTTCCTCTGTCTGTGCTTGTGCTGTGACTCCAATTCCTCATCATTGATGGGTCTTTAAAATTTAATCTTCTTTACTGTGGACTTTGGAAGATACAGAGAGGAACTGGAGGCAATCTGAAGTGTTGAGTTAATTTGTGAAGTGCATACTCAATGACAAAACCACTTCCTGTGATATGCAGACATCTGATTTTGAGTTTCAGGCCAATGTACATTTTTAACCAGTCTCAAATGATCAACTAGAGGGTTTATTATGGCTCCAAATGTTGTCATGGACCACACAAATGATCAGATAATTTCATTATCTGAAGAGAGATTGCTTAAACTAGTGTTAAGATGCAGCAAATGCTATTAAATTTAATGTGGTTCTGAGCAAAGTTAGATGGTAGTATGTGGCTAATATTGATGTATTCCATCTTTTTTAGTGTTGTTAATTTCTCCTTCATCACTAACGTCCTACTTTTATGGTCCTTGACCTGAAGGTAGTGTTCCAATCCTTATGGGAGAAGAATGTTGAGCCACATCCCAAACATCATTGGCAGTTCAAGCATACAGCAAATGATGGTGCTGCTTAGGAAAATGGCAGTAAGAGATGGAATAGGATACAAAGCACACTCAGTGTGTATACCTGGGGGCCTCATTAACGTGTTGAAGAGGCTATTCTAGGAGCCATTGAGGGGACAGAGTGCAAGCAACTGCAGATTGTGACACACATTGGAAAAAATTATGCTTGTCATCTGGACTTCAAGGTCATACTTGAATCATTGCAGCATTTGACAGAGAAGGTTGAGAAGACTAGCCTTGCCCATCGAGTTTCAAAAGAGCTCACAATTTAAATCATTGTCTCGAGAACTGATTATGGCCTTTGGTTCTGAGTTGATTGGAAGGACTGAACCAGAGTTGTTGAAAGTTCTGTGACAAGTTAGGCTACAACTTCCTGGAGTTGTGCCATAGAGTTGAGAACTGTAGGTTGCCCCTAAATGGGTCAGATATGCACTACACATCAGAGGCTGCTACCCAGGTAGCCATCTGTGTGTGGGGTGCACACAGGGCTTTTTTTGTTTTGTCTAAAAAAAAAAATTAGGTGACTCTCCATAAAATCCATGTAATGATAGCTGTAGGAAACCCACAAGTACCAGTGTAAGATTGAAAGAAAGGCTTCCCACAGGTGAGAGTATTAAAATCCTAATAGTTACATGCTAAAATATTCTCAACAAAGTGACAGTTTGAAGTGCTCCTAAAAAGCAGTGAAGCTCACATAATACTAGGAACAGAATGCTGGTTGAAAATTAAAATTGAATCCAATGAAATTTTTGGGGAAAATTTAATATTACATTGAAAGAAAGGCTAATGGGAAATGAAAGTGGTGTTTTTGTCACAGTAGACAAGAAACTCAAATCTACCAAGACAGAAACTGACGCTGCATGTGGGATTGCTTGGGCAAGACTCACTATCAGTGATGGCATAAAATGGTAATTGGATCCTTCTGTCACCAACCACTAGACCCATATCTTGAGGTAACTGAAAACTTTTGAGAAAATCTCAGTTTGCTTGTGTGTAAGTTTCCCAGTCATACTGTAATCATTGGTGGAGACTTTAATCATCCATTAACCAACTGGGGAAATTACAGTTTTGTTAGTGGTGGGCATTATAAGACATCCTGTGATACATTACTAAATGCCTTCTCTGAAACCTGCCTAGGACAGATAGTTCAGAACCCCACTCATGGTGGAAATATATTGGATCTAATGGCAACAAATAGACCTGACCTCTTTGAGGATGTCCATATCGAAATTGGTAGTGACAATGAGGCAGTTATAACAACAATGAATACAAAAACACAAAGGGCAACTAAAACAGACATGAAGATAAGTGTGTTCAATAAAATAGGAAAAAATTGGGAGTGTCATATTTCAATGAGAAACTTGAAAATTTCAGCACAGAGCCAAAGCATGTAGATGAACTGTGGCGCAAGTTTAAAAGAATAGTTGACCACACTCTGGATAGATATTTATCCAGTAGAACAGTTCATAATGGGAGAGACCCTCCTTGGTATACAGTCACTGTAAAGAAACTTCTAAACATACAGTGACTACTGCATAATAGATGTAGAACAAAGCAGAGGACTGTAGATTAAAGAGATCCTAAATGAAACATGTTTGGCTGTCAAGAAGCCAAATCATGAAAGCTTCAGTGACTACCATAGCAGAAAACTGTCGAACAGCCTTCACAATTCCCAAACATTTGTGGCCACAAGTAAAGGCTGTTAGTGGCAGCAAAGGTAGTATCCAGTGCATAGTGAATGAGGCAGGAACTGAAATTGAGGGTAGCAAAACAAAAACTAAAATGCTTAATTCTGTTTTCCAATGTTCCTTTATGAAGGAAAACCCAGGAAAATTGCATCAATTTAGTCCTCATACAACCTGAAAGATGAGTGAAATTGGTATTAGTGTCAGTAGTATTGAGAAACTGCTGAAATTGTTAGAAATAAATAAAGTGCCAAGGCCCAATGGACTTCCAGACAGATTCTATATTGAATTTTTGACTGAGTTAGCCCCCAATTCTAATTATAATCTGTCATAGATCCCTCAAACAAAAACCCATACTGCTGCGTGTGATTAGCCGAGCGGTCTAAGGCACTGCAGTCATGGACTGTGTGGCGGAGGTTCGAGTCCTCCATCGGGCATGGATGTGTGTGTGTGTCCTTAGGATAATTTAGGTTAAGTAGTGTGTAAGCTTAGCGACTGATGACCTTAGCAGTTAAGTCCCATAAGATTTCACACACATTTGAACATTTTTTGAAAAACCTGTACCCAGTAGTTGTAAAATAGCACAGGTAACTCTCATCTACAAGAAGGGTAATAGAAGTGATCCACAAAACTGCAGTCCAATATGCAGAATGAGATTTTTACTCTGCAACAAAGTGTACACTGATATGAAACTTCCTGGCAGATTAAAACTGTGTGCCGGACCGAGACTCGAACTCAGAACCTTTGCCTTTCACGGGCAAGTGCTCTATCAACTGAGTTACCCAAACATGACTCACGCCCCGTCCTCACAGCTTTACTTCTGCCAGCACCTCATCTCATACCTTCCAAACTTTACAGAAGCTCTCCTGTGAACCTTGCAGAACTAGCACTCCTGAAAGAAAGGATATTGCGGAGACATGGCTTAGCCACAGCTTGGGGGTTGTTTCCAGAATGAGATTTTCACTCTGCAGCAGTGTGTGCACTGATATGAAACTTCATGGCAGATTAAAACTGTGCCGGACCGAGACTCAAACTTGGGACCTTTGCCTTTCGCGGGCAAGTGCTCTACCAACTGAGCTACCCAAGCATGACTCACGCCCCGTCCTCACAGCTTTACTTCTGCCAGTACCTCATCTCATACCTTCCAAACTTTACAGGAGCTCTCCTGTGAACCTTGCACAACTATCACTCCTGAAAGAGAGGATATTGTGGAGACATGGCTTAGCCACAGCCTGGGGGTTGTTTCCAGAATGAGATTTTCACTCTGCAGCAGAGTGTGCAGTCCAATATCTGTGACATTGATTTGTTGTAGAATCTTAGAACATATTCTGAGCTCAAACATAATGAGTCATCTTGAACAGAATAACATTCTTCATGCCAGTCAGCAACAGATTCCACAAACATTGATCGTGTGAAACCCAGCTCATACTTTCTCTCACATGACATACTGAAAGCATTGGATCAAGGAAGTCAGGTAGATGCAGTATTTCTTGATTTCTGAAAAGCATTTGACTCAGTAACACACTATGCTTAGCATCAAAAGTTTCATCATATGAGGTATCAAGTGAAATTTGTCTTGATTGAGGACTTTTTATTAGAGAGCACATAGCATGTTACCTTGCACGGAGAGCCATTGTCAGATACGCAACTAGCTTTGGGTGAGCTCCAAAGAAGTGTGGTGGTACCCTTGCTGTTCATGTTGTATATCAATGATGTTGTAATTAATAGTAACTTCAGACTTTTTTGCAGATGATGCAGTTATTTATAATGAAGTACTGTCTGAAAGAAGCTGCATAAATATTCAGTGAGATCTTGATAAGATTTCAAAGTGGTGCAAAGATTGGCAGCTTGCTTTAAATATTCAGAAATGTAAAACTGTGCACTTCACAACAAAAAAAGAATGTTGTATCCTAGGACTATAATGTCAATGAGTCACGGTTGGAATTGGCCAACTCATACAAGTACCTGAGTGTAATACTTTGTAGGGATATCAAATGGAATGATCACATAGACTCAGTCTGGGTAAGCAGGGGGTGTGTGACCCATTCTAGAACGTTGCTCAGGTGTGTGGAATCTGTACCAAATAGGACTAACTGGGGATATTAGAAGGTATACAGAGAAGGGCAGTGGGAGAGTGTTTCAGTGATACCGAAGAAACTGAACTTGCAGACTCTCAAAGATAGATGTAAACTATCCCGACAAAATCTATTAACAAAGTTTCAAGAAACTCCTTTGATGGCTCAAGGAATATACTACATCACCTATGTATCACTCACATGGGGATTTTGAGGACAAGGTTAGAATAATTACAGCATGCACAGAGGCAGTCAATCAATCACCTACCCCCACTCCACATGTGAATGGAATGGGAAGAAACCATAATAACTGGTACAATGGGACATACCTTCAGCCATGCACTTCACAGTGGTTTGCCGAGCATGAACATTAATTTAGATGTAGATTTTCACAGTGTCTCTATTAGATGGACAATACATTTGCTATTCAGCAGGTGCAGACTTGCTTCCTTTCATTCCATGCCTGTGCATAAGAACACAAACATAACAGTGTGCTGCATAGTCATTCATCCTCATGATGCAGATATACACTTGATACTTCCTACACATCAGAGGAAGACAATTTCAAGTCGCTTCCACTAGTGTCAAATCCAGGACAGTGCTGTACAAGATACATATTGTCCCAAATGCTTATTATCTTACACTCATACTCATAAATTAAGGATAATGCTGATACATGGTGAAACAACATTCTGGTGGGCAGTTTTCGGGTTTAAATAACCTCAGGGTATGACCATGCGGTGCATTTGACCTGCGGTCGTCGCATAGTGGCACTGGCAGCAGTCCACATATGCAGAGGTGTGTTGGTGCATGTCAGAGTACAGTGCAGTGAGTAAGTGTGCAGATGTTTCCAGACGTGCTAATGGTGACTGTGTGTTGAAAATGGCTAAAAGAACACATATTGATGACATTATGAGGGGCAGAATACTAGGGCAACTGGAGGCTGGTCAAATACAGCAGGTCGTAGCATGGGCCCTCCATGTGCCACAAAGTGTGATCTCAAGACTATGGCAACGATTCCAGCAGACAGGGAATGCGTCCAGGTGCTACAGTACGGGACGTTCACAGTGTATAACACAACAAGAAGACTGATATCTCACCATCAGTGCTCGCAGACGGTCATGGAGTACTGCAGATAGCCTTGCTCGGGACCTTACTACAGCCACTGGATCAGTTGTAGTTGTCTCCAGACACACAGTCTACAGATGACTGAACAGAGATGGTTTATTCTCTTGGAGACCTGCAAGGTGCATTCCACTGACCCCTGGTCACAGGAGAGCCCGTAAAGCCTGGTGGCAAGAACACAGTACATGGTCATTGGAACAGTGGTCCCAGGTTATGTTCACGGACGAGTCCAGGTGTAGTCTGAACAGTGATTGTCACCAGGTTTTCATCTGGCATAAACGAAGAACCAGATACCAACCCCTTAATGTCCTTGAATGGGACCTGTATGGAGGTCTTGGTTGATGGGGTGGGGTGGGATTGTGATTGGTGCACGTACACCCCTGCCTTTGACAGGAGCTCCTACAGGCACTGGTGCAAGAATGAGAGACTTTACCCCAGCAGGTGCTCGAACACCTGATCCAGAGTATACCAACCCATTGTGCAGCCTATGTACATGTGCATGGTGATCATATCCCATATTGATGTCGGGTTACTTGTGCATGAAACAGTGGTGTTTTGTAGCAGATTTGTTTCGGTACGGTTTTTTCAACTTATCACCGATACTGTGGACTTCCGGATCTGTGTTGTGTATGTTCCCTATGTGCCTATGATATTGGCACCATTTTGTGTAGTGCCATGTTGTGTGGCACCACATTGTGCAATTATCCTTAATTATGAACATGAGTGTATTTTGAGACTGACTTTTGTACTGAAATTTTTCATATCTGCTGTAGACTGTAATGCTTTCCTGCTTCTCTGTGAATAATCACATGTAATGAATCTGAACAGTGTAAGCTGTGTGTGCCTATTTAGATCTACAGTAAATTTTTTCTTTGATCTGATAGTTCTGATCCAAATTCTAACATAACTACTAGCTTAAACGGTCAGTCAACACAACAACAAATCAAACAATGCACTCAGCATAGTTTGTAGAACCCAATCTGCTAATGCATTCAGTTAGCTAATCTTATGCTCCGTTAATAGTTCCGAAGTATCAACTTTTTGCAGAATGAGTCACTTTTTTTTTTAATTTGTTTGTGTGTCTGTTTATATGGTGGCTATCTACAGGCTACTAAATGGCACAGTGACTGAGTGAGGTACTCTAATAATTATGTCACCTTTTACGTTCATCATGTCCATAGAGCCCATCAAGAAGGGAACGTACAAACTGCTTAATGTTATTCATGCACATACCAGCTAAATTTAACATGTTGTTGTTGTTGTTGTTCTTGTTGTGGTCTTCAGTCCTGAGACTGGTTTGATGCAGCTCTCCATGCTACTCTATCCTGTGCAAGCTTCTTCATCTGCCAGTACCTACTGCAGCCTACATCCTTCTGAATCTGATTAGTGTATTCATCTCTTGGTCTCCCTCTACGATTTTTACCCTCCATGCTGCCCTCCAATACTAAATTGGTGATCCCTCGATGTATCAGAACGTGTCCTACCAACCGATCCCTTCTTCTAGTCAAGTTGTGCCACATGCTCCTCTTCTCCCCAATTCTATTCAATACCTCCTCATTAATTATGTGATCCACCCATCTAATCTTCAGCATTCAAATTTAACATATCAAATCAGAAAGGAGGTGATATGTTGAAAAAGTTGCTATTTGCTCAGTTCCGTTGCCATGTGGCGTACATCATCTACTGTGGCACAGTGGTTATAGCCACTTTCCAACTACTTGTGGGTTATACTGGTTTGATTGATGTCTCCTAAAGTTGTTTATCATTTAACACTTATAATTTCTGGAAGGTTCTGTGACTGACTTATTTATGGATTGGTGCATTTTACTACAACATTCTATGTAAGTACAAAAAAAAAAAGCACCTTCTGCTGAGACATGCAACAAAGTTCTGTGTGTACTTAATGCATGGTCAGTAAACATGGCTTCAGTGTGAAGGGTTGGTTCTTGTGAGTATTAGTGTTAGTTCATAACTGGTACTTGATTCCAGATTCTGTGTGACAAAATTCAGTAGCTGCTATTGGTAGCCTGATATTTACCTGGTAACATTACCCCTTCATGCTGAATGTCATGAATTTGCATCATACCACCACTGTGCTAATAACTGGAAAGTTAACTGTTTTTGAGTGCCAATGCCAGTAGATGCTGATTCTGTGTGGAGATACCAATGCTTCCGACAAGTGCTGCATTCTCCTGAGTGTTTTGGGTACCTCTAAAGCACCACAGTTTTTTATTTTTATCTTTCATCTAGAAATTTATTCAGATATTAATGGATTAATAATTTGGTTACATTAATAATTTTCAAATCTGCAATTAAAATAATAAAATACTTTTGAGTTTAAAGCCGCATCAAACACTAAATAGTTAGCTGCTTGACGTGGCTTGAAACCTAATAACATTTTATTAATGGATATCACCATGAAAGCATGCATTCATAAATAGTTATCTAAAATTGTATATACAAAAATGGTTCAAATAGCTCTGAGCACTATGGGACTTAACATCTATGGTCATCAGTCCCCTAGAACTACTTAAACCTAACTAACCTAAGGACATCACACAACACCCAGTCATTATGAGGCAAAAATTGTATTTACAAAGTTATTACAATACATTATTAATTATTAAACAGCTTTACTGTGAACAGTACTACTTGACAAGTAGGTAACAGAATCAGATAGTCATATAATTCATAGAAAGAGTAGCTACAGAGGTATGATTTTTGTGTGTGTGTGTGTGGGGGGGGGGGGGGGGGGGGTTGTGTTTGTGTGTGTGTGCATCTACAGGAAAATTACTTTTGTGAATTGTATCATGACAGTTCATTATCACAGATCAGCTGAAACTGATATTTATTATTAGCACAAATATCATTAAGGCGTAAATGTATCAGATTGAGAGTGTAAGAATTCCAAGACCCTTAAAAATGCCACTGCAATGTGTGTTGTCATCGACTTTTCACACGAGTTCTATTGCTCTCTTCTTCAGAAGAAGTACTTTTTAGTGCACTGCACCAAAAGACATTCTATGAAACAATGGAGAGTGAAACTGCGCACAGTATCATCATCCTCATCATCATCATCATCAGCAGCAGCAGCCAGTTTGATCACTTGTGATGTCGCCTCTTCGAGTCGGCGTGCAACGTTTGATCCCTGCAGGTTCTCTCATTTCTGCTGATCTTGAACTTTCCATTGTCGGTTCAGTCTGGCTATCTGCAAAATATATTGTACCAGTAATACAGCACATATATTTTATTAAAAGCCTTTCTTGAAACAATACGTACAACAGTGGCTATGAATCTTTGACAAAAATCCAATATAATACAACATTTTACGATTATGTTATGTTGCAGATGAAAGTCATGAAAAAGGTAGTGGCAAACAGCATGATTTGGATCCAGGAACAAAGTCTGAGGGAGAAGAGGATTCAAGCCTAGTTGCAACAGCGAAAGGGAAGTCGACTCTAGGGAGAACACCAAATCACCTTACTCTGAGTTCTACGTCAACCCTCTCAGCAGGAAGCACTGGAAGCCAAGCAAGACTGATCCAATCATCCCATCAGCCTGAGAACTACCAGCCACCAACAGTTAAAGATTTAGGTAAGCAGTCACAACTGCTCAGACCACCTACAACTTTACCACAGCCCACTTGCCTGCAGTGTTACCTTGCTGGCAATTACAAAACTGTATGAGTGTAAGAGAAGCAGTAGTGATTGCACATTAACCACAGATAGACGCACTTACTTAAGTCAATAAAGTATTTCATGTGGATATACTTAGCAGTTTACTGGCATATTTTGTGAATTACATAAAATATTTTATTCATATATTTTGTTAATTTATAATTAGTTTGTAGTTTGTAATGTTTCATGTGTATGTTGCCATGTAATGTATGAACATATTATACTGCAGCTTGATCATACGATACAGAGTAATATTGGCTTCCTCTTCTGGTTATTGTGTCTGACACTCCTTTCTCCTTGGATTTCTGTGATTCATTTCATTTTGGAATTCATTTCAGTTTCTTAAACTTTTCATATCTGTTTCATTGGTAAATGAATTCTATACCCACTGTTACAGAAAAATGTTACAATGTGATTAAAATTGACCTTCATCTTGAATGTATGATGAAGAGCTGATTCAAATTATCAATAAAAATTCATTACACTAAGTGCCTTTTTCTTTATGTTTGTGAAATCTGGCAGATCATTCAGGACGAATTATTCTTATTCCTTATTTCATGGTATTTATTTAACCAAACCAAAGGTCTCTAATTGTTGCTATGACTTCTTAGACACACAAATCATTTTATGTTGGTAGTAACATCAAACTCAGTATGTTTTGTTGTCACTATAAACAGCATCTGTAATATATTTTCAGCATTTAATTTTTATACACTGTATTGGGTATAATGTTTTACTTATACCTCACTCCCCCTAACAAATAATAACAAAACTCGAGTCAGTATGCAGTGAGACAACTTTGCAAATACTTTCCTCAATTTTAAAAAGACAAAATATAAGAAGCCTTCTGAGTGTGGTCACTATTGCTTAAATTTATCTGTGTATCAGATCATAACCACAGCACTTTGTAATTCAGTACCTAGTTTTCTGCATATTTACCATAATTATTCAATAACAAAAGACTCTTCTAAAGAATTTAAGCTACTGAGGTCACAATCTTTAGCAAAGTTCTATTTTGTCCATCTGTCATATGAATAACTATTCAATCAGAAATTAATATCGTGGAATTTTTCATGGATTTTGAATTTGGAGTTCTTTTTTGGTCTGTCAAGCAGTTGCACTAAGTCTTCATGGGATAAAAATGTTACAGTGTTGGAGGGAAGAGTGAAAACTTTGTCACACAGATCACATGCTTCAGCAATTAAATTTTTGGGTTTACATGAAAGATTCTTTAGACAGCTTAGCTACAGAGGAACAGTACCACACAGTATTTTCCATGTTTTCATCTCGGTTTGTAACCATTAAAAAAAATCCATCTCTGTCTTAGTTTCAAAAGAATATACCTTTTCTCACTCAAAAAATGCCAATTTTAGATATCACAACATATGCCAGGTTTATCAGTGTGATGTTCATTTCAGATAACTGTATGGAAAAGGCACTGAAGAATTCTTCAAGCTTAAAAACTGCTTAGGAGCTATTATATAATGCCACATGTGGTAGTGCATATTTGTCTGTTGTTTATGTGATTTTGTGGAAATTTTTCCATATCAATTGCTACTGCTTCGTATAAAGAATCAGGAAAGTTTCATGTTAAAATGTACAATATGCATGCTTAATTAAATGTATGATACTTAGATGCACTTATTTAAGATATACACATTTCACTTACAGTTCATAGTAAAAATGTACATAAAATTCTAAATAATATGAACTGTTGTACAGTATACACAGTGTTGTTGATAAATGTCTCTGGCTTACTTTAAAAATTAATGACAGGAAAATCTAATTTGCTCTGGTGAGGTTATATTTGAAGCTTTCATAAAGTCTTTAAATCTTAGGCTACTATGTACTTCTTGTATCGTTATGCATGAAAAACAAACTAGTAAGCCAGATTTAGCATTTAATAGCAATACAAGCAGATATAAAATTGTGAAGGCATTTAACAATAAAAATGTTGTTTTATCAGGATAAATTCTTATTTTTAATATTTGGAGTTGATAGCATAGCCTGCGCTAAGCTCTCTGCAAGTTTATGTCTTCATTCTGCAAAGACATTGCTCATAGACACTGGTTAGCTGAAATGTCTCTCTTTGCATAATCTGTTTGTATAGGTAACAGAGCTCTAGATCATTTACTTTAAGAGTTATAGTGCAAACTGTTAAAGGAAGTATGTTTAATAAGATATTTAATAAAATCATATTTGTTGCTTGTTTCACAGATGGTTCAATAGACACAGCTTATTTAATTTCTCATACTTATTGTAAAACGAAACATGTAGGTAAAAAAGTGGGAGTGCATTAGCATGTACAGCTGTAGAGTGGAAGTCAAAGAGCTGCACGCTGAATGTCAAATTATCTGCATTTCGTTGCCTTTCATAAAAAGGTTCATGTTATGATGCATACATTGTTCCAGTTACGAAAAATAGTTCATGTTTTATAAATTGCATCCAGTTACATACAAAACTGTACACAATTATTGAAATTAACCTGGCTTAAAACAAGTGTAGGGAAGTAAACGTCCTGCTGGATGTATTATGCATATAGGAGCTTCACAAAGAAAAGGTGTGTAAGCTTTTAAAGTTTGATATTGTTTCATTTGCTGTCATCACTGTTCTAAAAGTGAAGGTTTGCTTTGTTTCTTTAAGAAAAAAACATATTAAAATGAAAAACTATTTTAAATGGATAATTGTTTCAGTGGCAGGTAATTTTGTCCAAAAGCAAGTTTCAAGTTTACTGCCATAATCTCATAAATACATTACAGTATGCTCATCATCTAGAATTCCATTCTTCTTAAGTCAACAAGTTTAACATTTAAGCATTCTGAAAGGATGCCTTTTTTGGATATTTAGTGTGTGGCTTCATTGTCATTAATTGTTTCTTTCAATTTGCTGCTGCTCTTCTTCTGAGTCTACTTTACATGATCATAGTATAGTCAGTGATCAAAACTTTTGAGCTGTTGCTTCAGTTTTCTTTAGATCTATTTTACCAACACACTGAATTTGTTGCAGTCCTGCATTTTTGTACTTATTTGTTGTTTCTGATATGACCTGATAACATTTGTGAGTAATTTTGAATCTGCTTTTAATCAACATATTTAGACTGAGGCATTAAATGGGTATCTTGTGTTGCAGGACTAAAAGCAAATCATTGTACAGTCATTTGTATTCCAAATTTCACATCAATTTATACTACTCATCTGACATCACACTGAATCAAGGAATTAATTACAGTTAAATACCTGTGGGATTTATGTTGTCTTGTGTGTGTAGTTTCTTTATTATTATTATTATATATATTCCAGAGGCAGAACTTGAAAATATATATCTCAAAATGTACAAATGTATACAGAATATGGAAGTGTTTTTTATGAGGATAGGACAGGTGGTCAGCTCTGACCAAACTGTAAACTTCCTTCTTCTGAAACTGAAGATGATCCTCTACACAAATGTGAGGGTGAAGAGAAGTATATGCAATGGAAAGATGATTGCAAGCTTTATGAGTTTAACTGGGACATTTAAATTTAGACTTTTAATATTCGACTTCAGGGCAAAAGTGTGCTAATGGGATATTTTCATTACATGTTTTGTTAAAGTCCTATAACATTAGCCAAAACTATACAGAGAAACAGAAAAGAATACATTTCTAGCGACTGAAAGATTGATGTTGCAGAACAATGAAAGGAATCAAAAAGCTGTGAGAACAAGCCTAGTGACTCCAATACACATCCTGGAGCATACAAAGTAATCGGCAGAAGAGTCTAAGTTATTATTCTTGTCAATTAAGGTTTTTTCTAATCAATACCAGCATTAATTTCTTTCTAGTGCATTTTCCTCAGGAGACATGAACTGGAAGATATGGTAGAGTTTTTATTTGGGTTATGACACATCTACATATCAAAGAACTTTCTTTATGAAAACGAAAGATCCATTTTTGAAATTCTGAAACAGAATTTTTGTCCATTACTTGCCTTCAGGAGACCAAAAAAATTTCATACTGCTTATAGATACTGTTTTAGCTTGCAGAACTGGTAGTGTCACGTTCTTTCATTTGTGTCTGTCAGCAGTACTAAATCTTTTACCCCCTGACCAGCAGTTCTCTCTCGCAGTTTCATAGTTTTTTCAGATCAATTTTTGAGTTCTGTGATAAAAAGATTTGCTATGCTAGGAAGATTCAAAAAGTATTTTTCTCACATCATTTACTTTATTAACCTTAGGTTATCATTTCAGATTCCACAGATACTCCACTCTCTGCAGTTCTGCTGTAGAATTCAATACCTCCCCCTTTTCTGTTCTCAAACTTTGGCACTCACATCTGAACTCCTTACTACACTCACAATAATTTGTCTCCAATTCTACTTGTTTAAATGTAGTTACTATAGCATTAATATAATGCATATTACTGATGTCAAAATATTTTAACACTCCACATGGCTGTTACATTGTAGTTTGATTTCTGGTTGAATTTCATTTAGTTTATCTTACTGTTTTGTCTCATACACCTACCATTTCTATAGTTTTTAGTACCACCTGAAAAGTTAACTGAAGAGTCTAAAGCCAAATCAATAGGTGTTTATTTTTTTCCCTGTTTCAGTTCAACAGAAAGAAAAAAATATATTTTCTATAAAAATGTTGTACTCTCATTAACAAGTTTGTACAATAATTAATACCATAATGGTATTGTTCCCTGACAAAAGTAATACTATATATGTTTATATTTTGTTTTCAAATACACGAGTTTTCTTTTAAACTATCTAAATTTTCTTGACTTTTTATTTCACAGGTGTCACAGACTATGGAAATTTTTTCTTTCTCATTTAAAAGGATAAATATTAAAGTGTACCTGAATTGAATCTCATTTCACATTAAATTTACTTATAATCATTTTTCATGTAAATGTCCTTTTACATATCTTAAAAATACAACAAAAATTTTGCCTGGGTATAATAATTTTGATGGATTCTTCTCTCACCAAAAGCTCATTCCTTTAATATATGTTCATGATCAATCATTTTTTGGCTTATTGGGCCGTCAACAGGTACCCATTGTTTTGAAAGATTCTGACCTTAGTGAAAAGTAACCATTCCATAATGTTTGAAGGCTTATGCTTTAATACAATACATTCACATACAATCTACTTAACAAGATCAACTGACTGATTAAGGGGAAATTATCATGATATTATTAAGATAAAAACAAAACATAGAATAATAGTTAACTCTCAACACATTGCCTAGAATCCACAAAGACCGTTTTGTCTCTGGGAATATCAAAAATTATGGAAATGATAGACTGCTACTCACCCTAAAGATGACAGGTTGAGTTACAGAGAGGCACAACAAAAAAATTGTTACACATTAAGCTTTGGCCAAAGCCTTCATCAGAAAAGAAAAAATACACACACTTTCACACAAGGAAGAACACCTTACATGCACACAGTTGCTCAGGCCAGCCAGAGATAGCAGTCACATGTGCATGAAATATGTTTGCTTGTGTGAATGTGTGTGTGTTTTTCTTTTCTGGTGACGGCCTGGCTGAAAGCTTAATGTGTAACAATCTTTTCATTGTGCCTGCCTGCAACTTAACATGTCATCTTTACAGTGAGTAGCAATCTACCCTTTCCATAATTGTTGATATTGCAGCCTAGACTTTCCCCTGTCCTTTTTTGTCTATGGGAATGGTAATCAAATTTTCATGGCACCATAAACTGTGTCAGAGATTTAAACTCAACAATTGGCTTTTATGTTTCATATACAATGCCCTTTGCTGTGTACATACGTCATAGACCAATACAAAATTGTACGCTGCCAGTATCTGTCTGCTGGTAAAATGCATTCTGCATATGGTTATTATTCAAGGTCAATCCTTTAGTTGTCTGACACCCTTTCCTCAGCATATTCTGTCAATCTCGTGTCCTTTTTGTCCTGTTTGCATATAATATAATTTTTGTGTTACAAAACTTCCATGTTAACATCTTTTGTATTGCTCAGTCTTTCCTCTTTTTCTCTTACATTTCAATTTCATGTCTCCCCCCACCCCCCGACCCCCACCCCCCACACACACACACACACACACACACACACACACACACACACACACACACACACACACACACACACACAAAACTGTAAAAAAATTCATTTTGGTTTGCCTTGTGCTGCATTCTTTGAGCATCTATCTTCTTATCGGTCTTTCAAGTTTTTCTTTTATTTCACCTACAACTGTTGCCATTGTGTTACTGCTCAATTAAAACGTTCATAACCATAAATATTTTAATTTCTTCAAAAGGTATTACATCATTTCCTGCATTTGATTGCATGGTCCTAAGCTATTGTTGGGGGTATTCTGGCTCATCCCTTTAGACGTGCTCCCTTGTGTTTGTTCTGTTAATAGTCCTTTTCAGTTATCATGTAAATGAGCTTTAGTTCTGCAGCTGTAATTAATGATTGTGTAGTGTAGTTGTCCACCGTACTGGTATTTCTTCTTTTGTGTGGTAAGTATGGATTGTTCATCTGTTGGCAATCTCAGTGGGAATGTCCATTTATGATTTCTTTGTATACTTCTGACATGTTCCTGTTCTGTTACTGTAATTATTATTACCATTCTTACTACTACTATTACAGCTACTAATACTCAAGGTATCCTGCATGAAATATTTTTGTACATAAATTTCAACTTTGCTCAAACCTAAATGGCAGTTTCATGTACTCCATATGCATTTTGTTTGTACACTTAATAGAAAACAAAGCATGTGTTCTTACTCTCCCGTATATAAAGGTGTTGTCTTCTGTATTTTATGTGAAATTAATAGTCAGTTTTCACCAACAGTGTAGTACCTCATATATTAAGATGCACATTGTGTATCAAAGCATGCTCAGGAGAAGAAAGGAGAAAAGAAAATTTGAAGAAATAAATATTCTCATTACTTTTTTTTCTTTTCCTTCCAAAAGCAATGATCTTTTTAAATTTAGATACTATATTATCTTTCTCTATGTGAATGTGTGTAGTATTCATTGTATGTCTGATAAGAAAAAAGTTGGTGAAATAGTGTGACACCAGTGTGAGGATTTTAAGTGCTAATTCACTTTTAAAATCAAGAACTTTTGAAAGACAAACAAACAGGTCTATAAATTTCTTTCAGACATATCATTACTTTACTTATCTCCGTATGACACAAACAGTAATTTCTGGAACTACTAAAACAATTCCCCCATCTGTTAGTGAGGAGGTATTGCTGGTGCCTCTGTTATGTGCATGATTCCCTTACTATGTAATACAGGTTGAAATTTAAAAATTATTATGTAGAGTTGTTTCCCATGTTTAGTCTTCCACTTAACTGAAAAGTTATTTATTTCTTATCATAACCTCTTGTCATTAATTTTTTCATTAAAGTGTTTCTTATCTTTTGTCCAGTTCCAAACTATTCTAATGATAAAAGAAATTATCACACAGAAATTACAACATATCAATTGTTTAAGGAGGAACAGTAAATTTTTTTACAAGATAGTATTATAGGCTTATTCAAATAAAATGTTCCGTATAACATGTCCCATTTTTTATTGTTTAAAATGAAATATCTTATTGGCTAGAATGTAATCCAAACAAAGACTTACAGAATGTGTTCGTCAAAGACAAATAATTAAATATGGTATGTTACAGTTAGGAAATCATCTACTATGTTTTCTACAAGCAGCAGCAGCACTATGTGCATTACAAAACTCATACACAAATACCATGTCAACATACTCAGCATTTGTGAATACATGTGGCATGCTTTAACAATACAATACAATTGGCTAACAAATGACAATCACAGTCACAGTTGAAAAATTCTGTTATGTAAACTCAATCACAATTTTACAGCCTGAACTCTGAAATAAGTAAATAAATTAAAAAGACAGTTGATGAATAAATTCAAAACAACTGGAGTATGAATGCATGAAACAAAATTTTACCTGTGTGTACAATTGTATCCCTTAAAAGAAGAAGACCACATCTTATATGGGATGTTTTATTTGAACTAGTCTGTTCTACCAGCTCCTAAAATATTTACTATTAGCCTTTTCCTTGTGGCTTTGCCTGCGTAAGTGTTCAATACAAGTCCTCCCCCCTTCTACCCCTCTTCCTCCTTTGTCCATCCATCTCACCTTACCACCTCTACCTTTCTATCTCCTCCTTCCCCTCTTATTGTCCATCCCCTCCTCCCCCTCCCTCTGACCACATCCATATCTTCCTCCCCTCCCTCTGACAATCTTCCTCCCCCCTCTCTCTTTCCATCTCTGCTTTCTCCTTCCCTCTGACCATCTCCTCCTCTCTCTTTCCATCTCTGCCTTCCCCTTCTTCCTTTTCCACCTGACCACTGCCCCTCTATACCTTCCATCTTCATGTATCTCCCCTTCCTTCTCTCTTTCTGTCCAATTCCTCCTCCCCCTCTTACTGTCCATCCCCTCCTCTGTCCATTTCACACTGTTCCTAGTCATGCTGATCGGCACATGTAGCCCGGCAATATGAGTCAATATAGCAGGCCGATACTACTCCCACGACATGCCTGTCTTGCAGGGCAGGCAGTACATCACAGGCCTGAAAATCATTTTAAGCTCCTGATCTACAGGCCATCATATGAAGCAGGTCGATAAAACAGGCCAATGCTATTCCAACACAACATGCCTCTCATCACGGGCAGCCAACATATTGGGCTCCAAAAAATCATCCTTGCTCCTGCAAAACAGGTTGATTTTACAGGCTGATACTGTTCCCATACAACATGCCTTTGGGCAGGGCAGCCTATATGCCAGTAGCTGGAAAAAACACGTTTTTTTCCCATATTGCGCCTCTTATCGGAGGTGGGAGGCTGCTCATAATCGTGAGGCTTGCTGCCTCTGTGTCAAAATTGGTTGAAATCAATCCAGAAGTTTGGGAGGAGATCCTGGATGACACACATACACTCTGCCTTTTATATGTAACAGTTTTATTATTCCTCCTGATACAACATCTATACATATATATATATATAATGGAAGGAAACATTCCACGTGGGAAAAATTATATATAAATACAAAGATGAGGTAAGTCACCTCATCTTTGTATTTATACATATATATATATATATATATATATATATATATATATATATATATATATATATATATATATATATATATATATATATATATATGAATGAAACTTCCATTTTAAAGTGTAAGAGCCCATTATTATCCATATTACTTGGAAATAAAATATCATCTGTATACAAAAAACATAAATTTAAATAAAACTAAAAATAAAAAATTATGGAAAACAGGAAAAATGAAGAACTATTTTTTCTCAATAATAGACAAAATCTCACTCTGGCCAACAATGTGATAGTAAGTATGCAGCAAGAAATTTCATCTTGCCTGAGAAAGTGCAGAAGAAAATGCATAAAATGGTTCTTTGTTTAGTAACTGTATTGTAATATAAAGAAATAAAGGCAATATATGCAGAACACGAAGTTATTAGATGTAAACAGTATCAGTAATATAAAACAGAAAATTACATTATTAAAAGAAATGATACATTGCTAAGCAAACATTGGCTGTTCCTCAGAGAGTGTAGACTGCTATATGTATGTTTTGAGTGATGCTCAATTGAGCTATAAGGGGAAGGAATTCGGTGGTCATTTTTGTGTTTCTCCAAGCCTGGCTACATGTCTTTGTTGGAAAGTACAGCCTGTGTTGCAGTGATTAGTGTGGATTTGGCCAGCTATATATATTCAGAAGACATATTGCAATATTTTTGTTAAATAATTGATTCTTGGGCCGTTATACAAAGTTATGAGGATGCATATGCATGTATTGAGAGGCTGGAGTTTCGAATTTCTTCTTCTAAGATCCAAAGCATTTATATTTTCATAGCATCTTTTATGTAAACTGTCCTTTTATTCTAAATGTAATAAGTTTTACATCATCTGATAAATCGGCATCCTTATATTATGTGGTTTTGTTACTCAATTATGTTTTCCACTGCCACCAAAACAATAATTCCATTTACAGTTTCTAATCGTGGTAATAATTTCTTTTAAGAACTTAATTATCAGAAGATCAATTCTGGTAATTATTAACCTGCAGCCCTCTTAAAGAGTAAGCATGGCTAAAAGTTGTAACTAAAGTTTAATCATATGAGATTTGCTCTTTCATGACTACTTAAATGTTTTTTGATAAAATGACAGTAAAAGATCTTATTGGAAACAAACTATCCTTCACGCAAAAAGTCAGTTTGCCTGTAATTTACTGAAATTATAACACATTTTACTTTGAATTTTTTGTTTTTGTGTTGGCACTGAGGTGTAGATACTTCCTGTGTTATTTTGATGGTGAAGAAATATTCATGATTATTTTCTTCCTCCTGAGAAGCTTATAGAATGTATCCTATTTTTCATTTTAACCATTTAATGTCTGTTGGTTTTCAACAATCTTAAAACAGTGATGTTCACTACAGAGTTCTTAAATCACTAAAACCCTCAAAATTTTGTTTCTTTAAAGAAGAATGACTATATATTAAAATGAATAAGCAAATAAAGCTGAAAGTTAACCAAAAGATTTTGGTTTAAATTGTGTTTAAATAAGGAGCTGGATAAGTGAAATATATCATCATTCACTGTCAGAGAATGTCTGTCAGAAGAGATTATTGTGACATATGATACCTAATAAAAGTTCTGCAGTTTTTCAACTTTATCTACTCTTTGATATGATTCCTGACAGTCTCTTATAAAGATAGTGTATGGAACTTGGTAACATACATCCTTGTTGTTTTTCCATAATCGTGGCCCGTTCAAAATGGTTTATAATTTTATCATCAGCATTGTTATTAAAATATTATCCATTAAGCTCCTTGACTTATAAATATCATTTGTATAAAACCATCCACATGAAGCTGATGGTTTCTAAATTTTACATTGATTAAAGATTGCACTCCCAGTCACCATCAAATATGCAAAGGAAATAGAAACACACATGGCTAGCATTTATTATGTATCTAAGTAAATAAGTATGTAATTCAGGTTCTTTATCTTTGAACTTTTCAAGGTTAACTGAATCCTTGCTTAAGATAAAAAAATTCTTACAATGTTAAATAAATTTACAGTTGGTTAAGCACCAATAAATCAAAACCAAATGTATACATACATATATATTATTGAGGGGGTAATTTGAAAATGAGTTGCTGTTCTTGTTTAAAAGTTCCAAATATACCAATATGTTTGGCATAAAATATGTATATTTAAGTAATTTTCAAAGACATAGTAAGATATATTCAGAGATAGAACATCATTGTATAAGAATTAATTTCAGAAGGAGACAGACAATATCAAGGGTAAATAATGCCATGAAAAGCTGTATAATTTTCAAATGGTATCATTTATGTGACAATATAACCAGTACTTCCATTTAAACCAATCTCTTACTGGTTGACTTTCTCATTGTAGGATCACCCGTGTGGAAACCAAGAGACATGGTAGGCCTAGGTGAAGCAACCACACTTCCTCGAAAGGGTAAATCCTCCTCTACCTCTTCCTGTTCAGATAATACAGCTAGGGACAGAGAACGTTGCTTAGTGTTTGATTACCCAACTCCAACTCGCAAAGCAGAAGGCCAAAGCAGCACACATGAAAATGCGTCATCAACATCTTCAACCAGTGCACAGCAGCCATGAAGAAAGTCGAGCGCTCGCATAGGTAAATTGCAGTATTAACATCAGTCAAATGGCTCAGCATATCTTAATAATTTGCATGCACTTCCAATGAATCATTCAGCATAGACAGAGGACATGAGGCTGCTCAAACATTAATCATTTGTTGATTCTGTTAGATAATGTTAAATTATTCTGATCCAAAGATACAGGGAGGAGGATACCATTGCTGAAATCATACAAAATTTAAATATAAATCTTTGAATAGTTCAGTAATAAAGGTTGTTATGAAAGAAGCTGAATGATTCATTAAAAAATAATGTGACCATCAGCTTTAATAGACTTTTTTGTCTCTCGGAGCATTTGGCATATTAGATAAACTACGGAAGTGCAAAACCATCATGTTTTGGAGTAAAATTATTAAGATTGTAAACCATAAAATATCTGCTAAGATAAGTAATGCTAGAGCATTACAGCCATTGCGAGCGCACTGAAAAATATACTATTTTCAAACCACACTTGGCCTATCAGGTAACGCACATAAAAAAAGGTTTGATTGTAACTGCTCAAATGTGTAAAACTAATTCTTTATCTAGAACATTCCACTGGGAAGCTCTGTTTCGATGATTTATTGCATTGTTGATTTGTAGCAGCTGCTACTTACTGATAAGTGAATTGTTGGTTCACCAACAACCTGGTTCAATATGTTTTCTTGAGTCTGTTTATTTAGAATTACTCTAATGTACATTTAAGACAAAAATCCCACAGCAAAAAAGACTTATCATTCTTTAGTGAAAAAGTGATTTTATTTGTGAAGCAATGTATTGGAAATTTATCATCACATGTAAAATAATTTTTTACAAACACACATCAATCTGAAATGTGGAATTATTTATATGTTATGCTATTTTCTCAGTTGCATTCCATAGATCATATTTCACTAATAAGTCAAAGATTAAGTATGAAATATCACCAGTTTTATTAATTATTTAAGGACTATAAAGTATGTTAGGTTGTGTTGACCAGGAGAAACTGAATGTGTTCTTGGATGATTTCTTGTGTAGGAATTTGCAGATAGATTTTTGCTAAATTATGCATAAAATTTATTTATTGAAGATAACTTACCTGCTTTTAAGAAGTGTAATGTGCCAAATTTGTTCATAATTTGGGATGTATTGTTGATATTAGTTGTAACTGTTATCAGGGAAAACAATGATAATTTATTGAATTTAGACCTGTATTTTTTGTTTTGACACAGAATACTCAAATTTATTTTGTTTCCATAATCTAAATGTGCAACAAACATGTGAATCGGTTGCTAAATGGATTAATATTTTTGTTAGCAGAATGAAGGGAGCTTAGCACAACAAAATGTTAAAATTCTTATGTGAATATGAGATTTTATAAGATGACTTTCTCAAACAAGCCTTGTGGCTAAAACCTGGAGAATGTAGAGCTTTAAATATGGGATGTGAGTCTTGGTAAGAAAGATACTATATTGAATAATATGTATGAAACCAGGGATTAATTCAAAATAATAATAGGAACAATTGCAATATAATTTTATACTCTGTCAGTACCTAAGCCTTAGAGGGGTGTGAATTGAGAACTTAATGAAAATATAAATAAATGTAATTGCACAATTATACATAACAGACACTATTATAGAAAACTTATCATCATTTACTAATGGTCTAACACATTAAAATACCAGAAGCCCACTGTTGAGCATTGAAGCCCTTGATTAGAAGAATTTTTTCTATTCAGTGGAAAGAAATTCCTGTTAAAGATAAACCAAAGTTTAATAGTATGGTACATGTATAAATAAAGATCATAGTATAATAAATATATACTCATAATATTTCACTTTTCAAAAGTTTCGTTCAGGTTGTACAAATCTGTACAGTAAAATTTGCTATGTAAGTAATGTGGAGTCATAATCATATCATTACACACTAACAAAGACTGTTATATACAACACTGGGAGCTTAAATATGTGATGTCTATTCACATCTCTCCATGTAAGAGCATGGACTTAAGACTATCACTTTCAAGAGCATAAAATCATATTGTCACTGTCATCCACTGTTAATATTTAATTCAGTTTCATTCCGCAACAGTATTCCTGTAGCTCCCATTTCGATGCTTACATTGAAACCGATGTAAGCACATTTTGTACTCAGTAATTACACAACTGAAGAGAAAACTTAACACTATTGATTAATTGAGAATTAATTACTCAACACTTAATTTTTTTCTTCCACTCAACTTCTTTATATTTCTTAGCCCTTAGTCCCACGGAATTTATGTGAGAGATGGCTGTTTTAAAAAGGAATTTACAAAATCAGCAAATAGAAGATAAACAGGTGCAGAAAATCAAGAGGTAGTATCTATTTTGTATGTGATGTGAGAGTCCATTTCCTGTAAAATACTGTTGGCAGTGATAATATCCTTCATATATTTGTGATACAGAAATATATGGAAAGCAGTAGCATACACAAAATAAGTCTTTCTTTTTAAGGAAATATAAAATTTGGCAAATGGACAAATCTTAAAAAAGATGCCATAAATGTTGACTGTTACTGATTAACAATCATTAACAAATATTATTCTGAAATCAAATCCAGGAGATGTATGTATTGTTAAATCTTGGATTTTTAAAGATTATTCATAAGTATGTTACAGAAGGAGTAGTTTAATTTTTAGGATTGTTACCAAATAAGAAGGGTAAATTTAATTTAAATCAAGTCTGAAGTATGTAGCACTTAACATGACAATGATCTGTGCAGGACAATTTGTTAGTGTCTTGCACTATGCATGATAGGGCCTACATAAAATTGTGTGCATCAAGCACCTGTTGAATTACCACAAAGTATATCTAGCTCAAATTTGGAATGGTATTTTTTCCTGTAATTTAGTGAAAGGCAAAGAACTGTAATAACCTGAGTATTACATTTAGCTTTACTATAATATGCTGTAAATTTGGATTCCTGTCCTTTGTCCTACCCAGTTCCTTTCTTACTGAATTAATAATTAGCACACAAAATCCATATTTCATAATTTTGTAAATAGTGTAAAGCATCTCATAAAATCATTTCATACATTACAAGTGCGAAAGCCATAATCATTTAAGACATATGTTGTTCACTCAGAAAAGTAATTCAATGCTCAGAAGCACCAGAAGAGAAGAAAAAAATGATGCGATGATGTCATAATGAAGAAAATAATATTATTTAAACCATCCAACTCTTTTTTTTTAAAAAAAATGGAACATGTAATATGAATCACTTGTATTCTGTGAATCAGTCGAAGTGTTTCACTTACATCTTTTTATTATGAATTGTTTTACAGATTTACAGTGAGCTTGAAAGTTTTGCATTTTCTGTTTTGTGTGTTTGATTTATAAATATATTCATTAATTACATTATATTATTAAATGTAACAATATCAACCACCTTTTGCAGATTCGTGTTACTTTGATTTCAAATTAGTTGTTTTTGTGTCACGCAGCATTATCACTTGTTCAAGAATGTAGGAAATATATCATGTGACTAGTACATATTACAACTTATGTATAAAGAAGCATCAGGGTTTGTTTTTATAGCAGATCTGCTGACAAAAGTGTTTCTGAAAAATATTGCTCATAGTAAACATTTGCCATATATCTGTTGCACAAAAAAAGATTTATAAAGTGCCAGTTTTTTTAACTTTATGTGGTTCATCCTTCATCTCAAGAATTTGGCACTCCAGTACTATTTACCTCTCTGTAAAAGGCTTATGTCATAAAAAATGCGATCAAAAATACTCCAATATTAAGGAACATTATGGACAATACACCTTCTCACTTTCAACAAAATTTGCTTAATGTGTGCAAAATGTTTTATGCCAGAAAGGATGTACCCTGAAACATCATCTTCATGTCAGAGAAATAATCAATACTCTTCAGGACGTATTTCTGAATTCTGACAGTTTTCTGCAGCAATTACAAGAGACAACATTGCACACACGTCTTGAACCAGTGGTAACATAAATTTAAGTTTCAGTGCTCATAATATTGTTGAATTACTGAGTTGTACCATTAAATTCACTTTAGTTATACTGACGAGAGTAACGATCAATGTCATTATATATTCCCACAATGCCCATTAGTAGTTCGTTCTTTAATTTTTCCTGTCTTGGTAAAGTAATTTGTGCATTTGTTAAATCTCTCTGAAAAGAAAAAACACACTTTAAAAATGTTGTACAATGCTCAGTATATTATTTCTCAAAATTTGGCTATTATTTTTATTTGTGTGCAATTAGTAAATGAATAGGGAAGTAACACATGGGTGTAATACAATGCAGTACAAATGAGTTGACATTCATCCTTATGCTGTTTGTGCAGTTAAAAAAAGATTTTATTTCTAGTTTTTCATGACAACAGTGTCAGCAAGAAAATGATTAAATGATCTGGATTTGTATAAAGAAATAATTAACTGATCACACTGACATTATATGCACATCATTTTGATACAAACATTATAAACTACATTCCCATAGCTCCTCTCTTTACTTGTTATATTAAAATATAATTATTCAAGATTTAACTGACATGTGTTGTAAATTATGCAATCTGTCATACTAGATGTATGAATATTTTAATTCAATTAAAACAGAGAATTTTTGTCTTTGCATAATTAACAAAATAGAATTGAAGGTTATCTTGTTATTTCCGAATATTTAAAGAAATTGAGAGCTTCAATTAAATATAAGTTAACATTAATAAGAATCAGCCTTTGTGAAAATTATTTTATGAACTATAATGAGTGAAGTCAGAATTACTGGAACTTCAGACACTTTGCTCAGAAGTTAGTATCTTTTTGCAATATTTTAAGATACCTCTTAGCTAATCTCATAATCTGTAAACACAATATTGAACTACTGTGGTTAATTTCTACTCTTTGACAATCATTATGTTGCCTGAGAGTCCAGATAAAAGATGATTAATTAATTAATTCACTCATTCATTCCTGATACTCTCATGAGTGAAGTATGTGTTTAATCAAACATACAGTTTTTTATCAAGCAAGCTTTGATTACTGTGTGGTGATTCCTTAATTAGCTGTAACCACTGAAATTTAAATTGCATATTTTTATCTTTATTCCAAAACAGTCGTTTGTTTCCATGAATAACATTGCTATTTTTTAAACTTCAATTTCTGTAATAGTTTTCCACTAATTCTACAGTTGTGTAATCTAAAGTGATGAATCAAGTTGAGAGATGATAACCAGAACGTCAGAACTTCTTATTCAAAATTCTCATGCAACACAATGTTGTCAGTTAGTTTTGCTTTTTGTGGTGCCATAATAAATGAAACATAAATTATTGTGTTACTGAACCAAACTCAGTAAAGCAGTATTTTTCATATAATTATATACATTCTTTCCTGTTGCACAAGCAAAGCGTCACATTCATTATTATTTGTTTCATCAGTTTGTGTTTTTGGAGCAATAAGAAATCTATCTTCTATTTCTGTTTGATTCCCAAAAATGTATTTTAAGAAAATAATGAATGAAAAATTCAAGTTTTAATGTGTTTTGAGATTGATTAGTAAAGGTGAATAGCTGATGGTCTTTATATCCAAATTGTGAGTTTGTTTGTGTGTGTGAGTGTGTGTGTGTGTGTGTGTGTGTGTGAGAGAGAGAGAGAGAGAGAGAGAGAGAGAGAGAGAGAGAGGGGATGATAACAGTTTACTTTAAGGAGTTAGATAATGATGGCATCACAAAAATTTTAATTTGTTATTGTTTGTGACAATTCAATCAAAAATGAGTGAGAAACATGTGGAAGAAATACACATTATTGGAAAATTCTACATTTCCACATCATTGTAGTTATACTGGAAGAAGGAAAGCGAAAAACAGATGCCTTGTACATAGTATATGTAAAGCTTTAAAATAAACTATAATTGAATGTGTGTGTTTGGTCTATATTGCATTTCCATGTGGAATCCCTTGGTTTTCATAAAAAGTTTTACATTGAGTTTCAGTCTGAAAGTGAGGGTGGAGTGAATTGAAGATAAAAAAAGATAAACCTATGCTGTGTAACACAATGAGATAAACAATAATAAATAAACACTTTGTCTTGACCATTTTCAACATAAATTTGCCTTCAGAAGTGTTGAGAAAAGAAAGTATGTTGCTGGAAGAAACAGAAACATACACAGACAAAATATCCTTTAAGTTAGCAGAATTGAAACAAATATAGAGTAACTGTCCTGCTGTGCTATGCTATGTCACCAGGTATTCAGAATGGATAATTGTATTGTTCATGAGTGGATGCTCAGGAAGACATCACCAAGAAGTATCAAAAGGCATTGTTCATGTAAAACTCGGCATGCCCTTTTCTCATTCAATATCCTGTGAACCACAGATGAAGGGCAATAGGCAAATTCCATATTCTTAGATTTCTGAAAAACGCTTGATGCAATGCTCCACTGCAGACTGTTATTGAAGGTACAAGCATACAGGATACGTCCCCAGATAAGTGAGTGGTTTGAAGACTTCTTATGTAATAGAACCCAGTACGTTGCCCTCAGCAGCGAGTGTTCATTGCAGACCAGTCCCCCCGAGAAATATGATAGGACTGCTGTTATTCTCCATGTGTGTAAATGATCTGATGGACAGAGTGAGCAGCAATCTGCAGCTGTTTGCTGATGAGGTAGTGTTATACAGTTAGGTGTTGTCATTGAGTGACGGCAGAAGGGTACAAGGTGACTTAGATGAAATTTCTAGCTGGTGTGATACTGACTAGGAATAACAATCCCATAATGTTCAAAAACAGCATCAGTAGGATGCTACTTGAAACAGTCACACCAGTTAAATATCCAGACATAACACTGCAAAGCAATATGAAATGGAACCAGCATGTATGGATTGTATCTGGGAAGGTGAATGTCGACTTCAGTTTATTGGAGGAATTATAGAAAAGTGTGGTTCATCTGTAAAGGACACTGCATATAGAAAACTAATACACCCCATTCTTCAGTCTTGGACAAGTATTTGGGACCCCAACCATGTCGTGTTAAAGGGAGATATCAAAGCAGTTCAGAAGTGGGCTACTAGATTTGTTGAATCAACATGCAAGTATTACAGAGGTGCTTTGAGGACTCGGATGGAACTCTCTGGTGGCAAGGCAATATTTTTTTCAAGGAGCACTATTGAGAAAATTTAGAGAACCATCATTTGAAGCTGACTGAAGAATGATTCTACTGCTGTCAACATACATTTTGCATAAGGACCATGAAGCGAAGATAAGAAAAATTAGGGCTTGTACAGAGGCATACAGACAATCATTCTTCCCTAATTTCAAGTGGTATAGGAAAGGAAGCTACTAGTGGTGGTGCAAGATTCATTCCAACACACACCATACAGTTGCTTGGGGAGTATGAATGTAAATTTAGATACTATAGGTTGCTAGTCAACTATTTTTACACACACTATCCTCATGGAAAAATGTACTTTTTATATAAAACTGTTAGTATCATTAACTGGTGTGCACATTTGGTTTAACCTACCTCCTTTCTATAACTATTCATATGATCTTATCCTGTTTATCTTACCACATTAAAGAGTAATACAGATTCCTCCTCTCGAAAAACTTATCCTTCAATCTTCTCGGTGTATTATCATGCAAGTTGTATCCTTGAGTGAATACCTTCTAACCGCAAAATGAACATTCTGCAATATAAATTCCCAAAAACACTGTTTGGAAGTACACTGTAAAGAGTACTTCTAGTACTCAGAATAACGAACACTGATTATTTATTTGTCTTTTACAAGAAAAAGAACACAACCATATATGGACCATAAGTAGAATAGGAAGGCCTTGCAAACAATGACATAAAACTGAACTGGACACACTTGCGTTTTTTATCAGTTTTGTGGAATTAATCTGACTGATACAGTCTCTTCTAATATAACTGACTTGGTCAGCAAGATGGAATTATCACAACTGTCTGAAACAGATCCATACTTGCCACTCGTATTGCTGATGGTGCTGCAAGCTGTTAGTGGCCCACAAGACAAATGTTGGAAACAAGTAACACCCTTGAAGTGTTTGCCACGCCACCAGCCGGATTCCCATACCCAGCCTGCTTGACACAAGTGATGCTCTGCTGGGAAAGGCAGTTCTCATTGTTGCTCCATATGATCAACATATTATGCCAGCCACCTTGTGATGACAACTACTGGCTCAGATCCAAATCACTCTTGGTCTGTACTTCTTGTCTATCCAGTGAATAGGGAATAAAGAGTGTTAGTAAATGTAAACATCTACAACTTTATTTCACAACTTTTTATTGATTTTGGCCAACTGCTGGTCAAGCTGTATAAAGCCACATGCTGAAACATGGAGCCACACATTATCACTGAACAATTTGTGGCTACTATATTACTATAAAAACTGATGCAGAATTCCTGGTTTCTAAACTAAGCAAATGGTGATATTTATCCACTTTGTGAACAAGCACATTGACATGGTGAAAGAGGAGTCCACATAGCACTATGTTTTGCCTCTTCTCTCCTACCCTTAAAAATAATAAAACAAAAATATCAGAAAGTGCTCTTGTGCTTGAAGAGTGACTGTTTGTGTGTCCACTTGTAGACTGAAATTGTATATTGTTCGTTTGCTTACAAACATTTGTATCTAGACACACTACTGTCACTCCATTCTTATGTCAAATCAGTACACTCATATGTAGTCACCAGCTGCAATATTTAATCTCATTGCCCTCAGTAATTACATGGCACTTTTCCCTTCGTACTTGCTGCAAGTTTCTCTGCAGTTGGTCAGCATTTGAACTGTCAAAGCTGCCTGCCTGCCACTGATTGCAGAGTAGCACTCTTCAATCCACCAAGAACAGGCAGTTTCCATAGATGGTATGAAGCAGCTTTGTGAATTATGGGTGTAGCTGCAAATTCCATTACAGAGACTGGTGGCTTTATTTACTTACAGACCTTTTGTGCTTTTTGCATAAGCTTGGTAACCTTAATTTCCTATATTTTTCTATCCTCCAAGTGCACTGGACAATAATGGCCCCAGATGGAATGACTTTTATACACCTAATGTGGTAGTATGGAAATAAACTGATGTTCCTTGTTCATTGGCTATTCTGGTACAATTTTTGTGCATTGCTTGGCCTTTAAATGCTGGGTGTTTTGCCAACAACAATGACTCTTTTATCTTCTGTAAGTTTTGAGTATGTATGGCTGTACCTACAGTCACAAGATGCTGAGAGGTCTGAGACTGAAATGTTATTGTGAATATATCCACATTCTGTAACTCATGATTAGTCCATTTCAAAAAGAAACTTAGAGTGGTTTCCATATTGAAGATATACAGGGTGATTCAAAATGAATAGGAAAAAAGAAAGCATTCCTGTTACTGTAGTTATTTATTTATTTATTTATTTGGTGCCTGTATTATCACATTCATGATATTGGACTTGTCAAGGTACAGAACAGTATAAAATATTATATATAATTACATCATGTACAAAATCTTATCATTGGTATCAACACATCTTTATAACAAAAACATTATTCTGCTTAATTTGATTATAAAATTATATACGTACAAACAAATAGAACAAAAGCTAGTGAAACCCCTTGGTTCATTTTACTAAAACTATTAAATAACAATACTTTAGGTAACTAGGCATAGTAACATATGGCACAAAACTAGCTGCATAATTAGATACATACATGGATGAGAGAAGTTTGCTTTTATCTAAGAATGGTTGATAATGATGAATTCTTGTTTAGAGAATTATGAAACAGACCTACAGATTTGAGCAAATTTCCAGGTATTCATTAATGCTGTAGAAGCTGTTGTTTATTCATAGATTTTTAGTTCTTTTTTGAATGTGTTAATGTTTGCTATTTTTTTAATGCTATCTGGCAATGCACTGTACAGAATTTTTGGTTTGTAAACAGCACTGTCCTGTTATATTGATTTTCTGTGCACATCCCTATGATAGCCATCCTTGTTCCTTCTTTGATAATTGTGGATCTCACTATTCAAAGCTGAAAGTTTTTAATGAAGAAGATGCTTTCAAATATAAATATAGATGGTAAGGTAATGATTTTTAATTCCTTAAAGATACCTCTTCATGGTGCTCTGTAAGCAACATCACTTATTAATCTTACAGCCTTCTTTTGGAGCTTAAAAGACTGCTTTGCAAAAGAACACTATACCACACTTCAGTAGACTATGCATAATAAGCACTTTCGGTATTGCGGCAATCTTTAAGCACTCATAATATGTAACTATACTTGCTTAATTTTTTATTAAGCATTTCTACATTTTTTTACCATCTTAGATGCTCATCCACCGATAATCCTAAAAATTTTATGTGATTCTTTTGCTGAATTTGGCTATTCGATTATGTGAATTTTACATTGGTCCTATTTTTATTCCTTATGTGGTTGAAGTTATCCATACAGTTTTCTTGTCATTGACAACTAGACAGTTATATTTAAACCATTTTTGTGCCACTTCTGCTGGTATGTCAATTTTTTGCTACATCTCATAATCATTCTTCCCTTGTATAATGAAGCTGGTGTCATCAGCAAATAATATGGTATCAGCTCTTGAAAACTGTTGTGGAAGGTCATTAATAAAAATCAAGAACAATATTGCCAATACCGAGCCCTGGGGCACCCCATAATTAACTCTTTTATGTTCAGAATGTTACACATTTCCATCCTGAGAAATGTGTAATCTTTGTTTCCTATGAGTTAAATATGACTTGAACCACATGTCGGAAATACCACGGACACCATAATTATACAGTTTTAACCGCAGTAGATTATGATTTATAAGATCAAATGCTTTAGAAAGTCCAAAAACAACCCACAGATCAGTTCCTTGTCCTCAATAGCTTTGTAAACAAGTTTTAGGAAACTGAAAAGAGCCATTTGTGTAGATTTGCCATTTCTGAAACTGTTCTGTGCATTTACAAGAATTTTATTTTTGTTTAAGAAGCCTAGCAATCTGTCATACATTATTCTTTCAATTATTTCCGAAAATACAGATAATAGTGATAGTGGCCTGAAATTTTTAATGTCAAACTTGTCACCATTTTTATAAACTGGTATTACTGTTGACTGCTTAAGTTTACTCAGAAACACACCAGTTTCAAAGGGGTCATTGATTATGTCCACAAGTTGAGAGACAACATTATCGGTACTATATTTAATAATTTTGTCAGAAATACCATCAAATCTGCAGGTCATTTTACTCTTTAGTTTGCTGATAGTGGCATGTACTTCTTTCGGTGTCACAGGATATAGGTACATTGTCTTTTCATTTATTGGCGTTGTTACCTTTGTTACTGGATTATATTTAGTGGTGATCAGGTTTTGGGCTACATTATTATAACGATCATTAAATATACTAGCTAATACAAGCGTATCATCAACAATTTCATTTCTGTGTTTTATGGTGATTTTATTACTTACATTTTCATGTTTGCCTGTATGATTGTTAGTAACTTTCCACATAGATTTCATTTTGTTGTTACCCTTACTGATATATGAATCATTGTGCTTCTTTTTTGCAGCATCTATAGCTTCCCTGTGCTTTTTCCTATAACACTTTAGACATGGTTTCAAGATAGTATTTTGCTTTGCACACTTATATAGCATTCTAAGACTTTCTGATGACTCTTTGATTTCACTTGTGATCCATGAATTTGAATTTTTGTTCATTGTCATTCTCTTCAGAGGGAATGAAATATCATAGCAGTATTTATAATTTGACAAGAACTTGTTGAATTTTGTATCTACAGAACTATTGCTTTCCATGTCCCAGTTTACATTTTTTAACATTAGATTAAAGACCCTGATGATGTCATCATTAATTAATCTTCTCTCAATATATCTCCTGTTGTCACTTTTCTCATGAGATTTCTCTAGAGTCAATTTGACAGCTTGATGATCAAGAGAAACCTGTATACAATACCTCAGGTTTAAAGCCACATTTTGATTTGTCAGTGAATATTTGGTCCATAGTGCTTTCACTTTTGCTGCTGTATCTTGTGGTATCTTCTACACACATGTCCTTATTGTATGTTTTTAGTAGATCAACAAGTTTCTGACCTTCTTTACAGTTATCCTCAAAATTAACATTGAAATCCCCGGGCACAATTATGCATTTTGACTGACTATTTAGATGTTTAGATTTTCCAAATTTTCAGAGAACAATTCAAAATTGCCAGATGTGGACCTATATATACATGCAATTATAATTTTACTGTCTGTTAGTTCACATAAACAATATTCAAAATCTTTCTCAATGCAGCAGACATTTTTAAACCTAATTTCCTTTCATTTAATATCTGTCCTTACATATATATACATGTTCCACCCTCTCTGTATGTTTCCCTGCAAAAGCTGCTGACCAACTGGAAGTCCGAAATCCCAGCTGCACATTTTTGTATGTCTTGCAGCCAGTTTTCAGTTACACACAAGATAGAAATCTCCTTCAATGAACCATTCAAAAGGACCTCTGACTCGTATAGCTTACTGGTTAAACCCTGTACATTATGATATAGGAGAGTTAAAGAATTATTCAGTTCTATGAGAGGTATATTTCTTGCCTGGTTAGTTCATTGAAGAGTAGGCTCTAGTATTCTTTTCATTTCTAACATGATTTTCACCTCCTGGGAGTCCTGGACTTCTTCTTGTTTGTTTTCTTCTGCAGTGGATTTGGCCATAAAAAATTGTTCATATGTTGTTTGGATGCTAACTTCTGCCTGGTGCTTCGTCATGATTTGTTGTTTTTAACTTCTGTCCACTCTGGAACGGCTTCCTCCTCAGTCTTTTTACATGTTGATAGTCTCTTTTGTGCTGGTTCCCCATTAGTTCATTCCACTGAAGGCATATTTACTGTTAACTTTTTGGTTTCTTCTTCTGTCATTTTTGTATACTGTGGTTATATTGTCTTTTGTGTTGCTTCCTTGTCACTTGTTCATTCCCTAGTATGCATATTTACTGTTAAGTTTTTTGGTTTCACCTTGTGTTATTTTCCCATATTGTAAGTGAACAGTTTTGGTGAGTGACTGATCTGCCTGTTAAAAGCAGTTAACAGAGATCAGTGATGGTGTGATGGGCTGAATCGTGGCTGAATAATGAATGTTCATGCATAGTTTTTCTTTCCCTTTCAGTATCAACTTTATTTCAGAAATACACATGTAGACCAAAATGTAAACTCTCACAGTTTAGGTGCCAACAATGAAACAAAGGAAAGTTACTTTTGCTGTTAATCACTGGCAGTAGTGTTCCCCTGGGTGGCACACACAAAATAAAATGTGTACTGTGTCACAGAATATGCAAAAATATCAGCAATAATCATTGTTCAAAGACATTTTCAGATGGTTTCACAGTCAGACTTGTCTTTTCTGACAAAGCCCCATTTCACTTAAGTGGCAAAGTGAACAAGCATAATTTGAGAATACATAAAACCATCAAGCCTCTCTGGAACACAAACATTTTACTGTACCATAATCAGCTACAGAATCACTCGTCCTTTCTTCTTCGCAGAGTCTACTTTGACCTTTGACAATGGTTCATGATAGTATTAAATTCAGTTGATGATTAAAACAATGAATGAACATTGCAACAGAAAATGTGTTTTTCAGTGTAGACTGTAATCCATTCAGATGGCCAGTCATAACTACACTTCAATCATAACTCTGAGCTGAGCTGTTAGTTTCTCATTGCAGCCATCAGTTGTACAATAATATGATATAGTGCCTCAGTTGTTTTTTGTTCAGAGGAGAACTGTGAGAAATTACTCACATCAGCTGCTTCACCCAGAATAATTGGGACAGAAGTTGATTCACTTATATCTCATTTTCGTCATGTGTGCATAGTGGTCAATGAGGGAGGATGGAGAGGGGCCAAAATGGGGTAGTTTCTCCCTGCTGGCATCTGGAGTACTGACTTTTCATTCATTGCAGAAATTTCAAGTATTTTTGGAGATGACTGGTTGTAATTCCACTGAGTCGTATATTTACAACTGCTGAATGCAGAGGAAAACAGTGTGGCTTTAGCAAATACTACATAATTCTGGTTAGTTAAGTTGTGAGGCCTTTCATGGGAAGTCATGCAATTGTCTTGTCAGAGGAGTGGGGAGGGGGCGACAACTTTGTCACTGTTTTGTAGTCATGGAAAATGTGAGTCTATAAGAATATTGAAAAAAAAAATAGAGTCATCATCTTCCCTCTGTTGCTTCCTCTCACAGCTGTTATTGAGCTGCATAAAGGGATAGTCCAAATACCAAGCACAATATATCATTGGTGGAGCTCACCTGCCTGACATCAGTACCCACTTCCCACAATAACATCCTGTTCCCCTTATAGCGTCCCCAGTGCCAAATTTTTTATCATGTAGCCGTAAAATAATAATTTCTCTGTGTAGGTTTAGATTGCAAAGAAATAATTTATGACAGAATGATCTAAAGAGACGACAAGATACGCTCTTTTGTTAATTTTTTAGTCGACTTCACTTCTTTTTTGTCTTGAATGTGTCTAGAGGGACATCTTGCGTGTGCTGACAAATGTAAGCATATTTGTATGAGTTAAGCATATAATATACCGATTTAATATTATTGTGCACTTTTAATTTGTAAGAGGTGATCCCGATTTCATGTCCACCTTCCTTGAATTAACCTGCATTCAAGTAATTTACAGCTCAACAATCGCAGCGGCTGATGCAGCCAACGACGCCATTACGTGGCGATATTAACTTACGAAAAATTAGCGGAAGCGGAAAACTCGCCAGCTATTAGCATAATATTAATTTTTCTCCACAGCCACATGAAGTTGCAGAAATACTTAGCTTTAAGATTCTTATTTTCAGTACCACAGCCGAGACCCAGAGCCGGGACTCTGACTACAATACAATGGTTAACGGAGGTAAGAAAAATACTCTCGCACGTGTGTGGGCCGCAATTTTAATTAATAACTAAAGATTTCTTGCTTTAAAGTGAACTGACTAGCCGAGGAAAGTAATATGAAAAGTTTATTACATTGTACAACTTATATGCTCATGTTTTAAGATTCAGCGAGTCTAACATTCACTAACGTAACAAATAATTTAAGATTAATATTGCTAAAAATGGAGAACTTCAGGAAAGCATTTAATCGTAAAATCAAAAATTAAATGAAATATAATTTTTATTAAGGCCCACCACGTAAGTCGGCAACAATCAAAAAATAATAATAACTTATATATTAAATTACGACAGCCGACGGATGCGGGACCCTACTGCCCAACATTAATTGCATCATAGTGTACTATCTGTTTGAGGACAAACAACAAGACCTGTCTATTCTAGTTGAGAATACATCCAGTTTTACATGGCAGTAGCAACTATTATAGACTCTAAATAACATGCAGCAGCATAGGATTGTATGTTTATATTACCTCTATAAATCCAAATATATAATTCAGAATGAAGAACTATCATTTTCTGTGCTAACAGAGAGCACAAAGACTTATGAAATTTCAAGATCAAAGAAATGTTCTCTCCAGGAGTTGAAACCTACTTATACTACATGGGGCACAACACAGCTAAAATATTTCAGTAGTCAATACCTTATCACACTGTATTATAAATTGTAACTTCATTTGACGTTGTCAATTGCTGTAATGGCCTAAAGACAATAAAATCTTTATTATTATTATTATTATTATTATTATTAGTAGTACTACATCAAGTCACAGAATCATGAAGTCCAGGTGCCATAACTGCACAATAACAATTCAAACTGGATAGATGATGGCCATCTTCAATCAGTCATTGAGTGATGAAAGTTGTTTATACCAACCAATTAGACGATTTTTGTGGAAAGTTTCGTGCAATCATCCATTGAATGCTGTCCCTGAGTTACATCTTACCCTAATAAATGCAGCTTAAAAAACACATGTTTTCCAACTTTTATTATACGGTTTAGCAAATCAACTTTAATTATGCTGAACTACATTCAAAATTAGAAGGCACAAAACAACCATTAAGATGATTGGATGGAAGTTCTGGTAGAAAGAAGAGGTGGTATAGACAGTGTCACCGTTGAATCAGAATTTCTGGTTTATTTCCTATTTTTGTACTTTGAGGAGTGTTATTAATCATAGTTTTTCCTTTTCCTTTTGTTGATATTCAATGGGATTCAATGGGATTTCACTTTTGGATTTTCAATTTTTGGTGGTAAGTGAGTAAAAATATTTTTTGTGAATATTTTAAAGCTTCATTTCCTGGCTGGTTGAATAAGCTGAATTTAACAATATTAGAATGTAATTTCGGATTGTTAACTCAAAAAGGCAATATTATGCTGATCTGTTATCATGACATCGGGTGGCAAAATAAAGTATGATCAGGAACTAAGATTCCTACCATTCAATCTTGCTCACCTTATTATTTCAGCATTCGTGCCAATCTATACTGATCAGACTTCTTTCCTCAAAATGCTGCGGTTACTGCTGGAAGTTAAAGAATACAATCCAATTCTCAAAAGAAAGATGATGCTTCTGATAAACTACTCATCATATATTCTACTTTTGGTTACATTGATTATGTGATACAACAGTGCTGTGTCATTCAGAACACCACAATTATCTTGATAAGGACTAAGTCCAAAAACGATCTGTCTTATTTGACAGATTCCAACTGAGATTTTCTCTTGCCCCAATAACATCATAGGCATTGTCATAGCTGCTCTTCCTCTATGGCTTACACATATCTCCATGGCAGTGCCAGACAACATGGAATTCACTGCCTGACCTGCACATACCGCAAGCCTGGTATGATGTTTATCACTGTCCCGGCTTGCAGATATGCTGCGTCCATCCATTTCATGATACATGACGATAAACAGAATATAAATCCAAACAATAGATTATCCAATTCATTATAAAAATAAACTTTTTATAGTAGTGATCATCATTTATTGGTTCAAAAAATATTTGCGCAACACATCACTTTACCAAAGTGATACGTTACACTAAAGATTCCACCCCTTAGGTAAATGATGTGATCACTACTGTGAAACATTAAACAAATGGTCAATATTCAAAGCTCAAAACTAGTTTTAACCTTTTCACTGAAAATATCAATAGTTTGTTTATATTTAATGCATATCCACTGCTGCAAGTGTATTCCATTTGTAATAAATATACTTATTCCTGTTTGTACATAGAGAATGCTCCACAAAGAACTATAAGCCAGTAATCATAGGCATGCATTTGCCATAACGCTACTTTGATGAGGTTTTCTTAAAACATTTCTATGAGGTAATCATTCTTTTACTATAGATAAAACAAATATTCGTTATCCATATGGAACATTAACCAGTTTTATAATGTTTCTTCGTTTCCTGTTGTTAACTACTCATTACCAGGATCTTCAGTTCACTGGCCATTTAGTTAGATTAGATTAGATTCAGTTTTAGTTCCATAGATCAAAATTGAGATGATTCTCATGGGTGTGGACCATGTCAAAAAGTATAACATAAAAAACATAAAGCATTTGAATATAATACTTGCTACCCTGGTCATTTGTCAGGAGATGGTAAAAATAGGTGATTACATTACAGTAAACTGGAATTACTAATATTTACAAAATTAATATGCTGTCAGAATGAAAGTCTGTTATGCACTTTTAATAAACCTATTGTGCACAAAGTACCTAATCTTGACTGTTGTGACCAAGTGCTGTCAAAACTGAAATCTAACAGACATTTTTACTTAAACTGTTCTAACAGTCCCTGTTCATTTATACGAGGTGCATTCAAGTTCTAAGGCCTCCGATTTTTTTTTTCTCCGGACTGGAAAGAGATAGAAACATGCGCATTGTTTTAAAATGAGGCCGCGTTCATTGTCAATATGTCCCAGAGATGGCAGCACCGTATGGCAGATGGAATTTTACAGCCAGCGGCGAGAATGCGAACTCTTTTAAGTACTTAAAATGGCAACATTTTCCTTACTTGAACAGCGTGCAATCATTCGTTTTCTGAATTTGCGTGGTGTGAAACCAATTGAAATTCATCGACAGTTGAAGGAGACATGTGGTGATGGAGTTATGGATGTGTCGAAAGTGCCTTCGTGGGTGCGACAGTTTAATGAAGGCAGAACATCGTGTGACAACAAACCGAAACAACCCCGGGCTCGCACAAGCCGGTCTGACGACATGGTCGAGAAAGTGGAGAGAATTGTTTTGGGGGATCGCCAAATGACTGTTGAACAGATCGCCTCCAGAGTTGGCATTTCTGTGGGTTCTGTGCACACAATCCTGCATGATGACCTGAAAATGCGAAAAGTGTCATCCAGGTGGGTGCCACGAATGCTGACGGACGACCACATGGCTGCCCGTGTGGCATGTTGCCAAGCAATGTTGACGCACAACGACAGCATGAACAGGACTTTCTTTTCGTCGGTTGTGACAATGGATGAGACGTGGATGCCATTTTTCAATCCAGAAACAAAGTGCCAGTCAGCTCAATGGAAGCACACAGATTCACCGCCACCAAAAAATTTCGGGTAACCGCCAGTGCTGAAAAAATGATGGTGTCCATGTTCTGGGACAGCGAGGGCGTAATCCTTACTCATTGCATTCCAAAGGGCACTACGGTAACAGGTTCATCCTACGAAAATGTTTTGAAGAACAAATTCCTTCCTGCATTGCAACAAAAATGTCCGGGAAGGGCTGCGTGTATGCTGTTTCACCAAGACAACGCACCCGTGCATCGAGCTAACGTTACGCAACAGTTTCTTCGTGATAACAACTTTGAAGTGATTCCTCGTGCTCCCTACTCACCTGACCTGGCTCCTAGTGACTTTTGGCTTTTTTCCAACAATGAAAGACACTCTCCGTGGCCGCACATTCACCAGCCATGCTGCTATTGCCTCAGCAATTTTCCAGTGATCAAAACAGACTCCTAAAGAAGCCTTTGCTGCTGCCATGGAATCATGGCATCAGCGTTGTGAAAAATGTGTACGTCTGCAGGGCGATTACGTCGAGAAGTAACGCCAGTTTCATCGATTTCGGGTGAGTAGTTAATTAGAAAAAAAATCGGAGGCCTTAGAACTTGAATGCACCTCATAGAGTAGAAGGAGTTGCCTATCAAAAAGTCATTCATATTCTGTTTAAACCATGTTTTATCTGAAACCAAGTTTTTAATGGGTGCTGGCAATTTATTGAAAATATATCCCTGAATATTGGACCCCTTTTTGGACCAAGGTAAGTGATTTTAAATCTTTATGTAGAATCTTCTTATTCCTAGTGCTGATACTATGTATTGAACTATTGGTTGGAAATAGAGATATATTACTTGCAACAAATTTCATGAAGGAATAAATATATTGAGAAGCAGTGGTTAGAATACAAAGTTGCTTGAATGGGTTTCTACAAGACGTTCTTGAATTTATACAACAAATGATTCTTATAACATGCTTTTGCATGCTAGAAACTTTTTCTCTGTTTGATGAGTTACCCCAGAATATGCTCCCGTATGACATGATAGAATGAAAGCAAGCGCGCAATTTTTTTTTTTTTTATATTTATATCCCCTACATCTGACATCATTCTCACTAAAAATACAGACTTGTTTAGGCACTTAAGAAATTCTGTGATATGCCCTTCCCAACTGAATTTATTATCAATTTATAATCCCAGAAATTTAACACTGTCAACCTCTTCAATCTGCATGTCTTCATATTTTATATGCTTACTGGAAGGAAATCTCTTACAGGTTCTGAACTGCATATAGTGGGTCTTTCCAAAGTTTAATGACAGTGAATTAGCTTTAAACCATTTATTAATGTCAGTGAAAATTTGGTTACCAGCTGTTTATAAGCCTGTACTTGACTTGCAACTTATTGCAATTTTATTTTATTTATTTATTTTATTTATCCATCTGTTGACAATAAATATTGTATGGATGTTGTCAAGGGTACATGTAAGCCATTTCAAAGAAATGGGACACAAACAATATATACATAAAAAAGTACAAAACAAAATAATACAATGAAGTTAATAATAATACAATGAAATTAATATAGCCTATATACATCCCTGCTTGTTATTTTAAATGCATAGTCTGTTTTTCATAAGGCTTTAGTTTTGTCCTCCCTAAACGGCAAATCCATATATACACAACACTGCTTAAGTATATATTTACATCACACAACAGCTGTCCTTTAAGTATGTAAATGTAAATGTTTGTATCCCTGCAAACAAAATTTGGTATCTGGCAATGTAACAGACGAGAGGTTATTAATGTACATGAGGAAAAGCAACAGACCCAAGATAGAACCTTGAGGAACACCAAATGTAATTAATTGCCAATCACATGAAGACTGACTGCTTACTGCACAGGTATTTTGCAATGACAACCTTTGTTTCCTGTTAGTGAAACAAGACTCAAACCATTTTGCAGCATTGCCGGTGACACCGTAATATTCTAATTTACTTAAGAGAAGCCGTGGTTTACACAGTCAAAGACTTTTGACAGGTCACAGAAGATGTGAGCAGCCTCTAATTTATTATCTAATGAATTAAATACATTCTCACTGTAAGTTTAAATAGCTTTCTCTATATCAGAACCCTTAAGAAATCCAAACTGTGCCTTGGACAATATATTATTTGCAGTCAGATGCTTAACAAGACCCTTGAATACAACCTTTTCAAATATTTTTGAGGAAGCCGGCAAATGTGAAATTGTTTGATAGTTTGATGGTATGTCTTTATCTCCCTTCCTGTAAAGAGGCTTAACTTTGGTATATTTTAGTCAGTCTGAAACTGTTCCACTGATAAGAGATTGATTACGCAAATAACATAAGATAGAACTCAACTCACATGAGCACTCTTTAATTAACTTTGTTGATATGTTATCACACCCACTATAATATTTAGATTTTAAGGATTTTATGATGGATGCTACTCCTTTGGGAGATGTGAGTGTCACTTCCACTTTACTGAGATTATTTTTAATGACAGATCTCACATTCTCTATTGCACTGTTCACTGAACCTAATAATCCCAAGCTGTCAGTAGGAGAAATGAAGAACTTGTTTAAGAGATTTGTCACACTACATGCATTTGTTACCAAAGTCTCATTTATTTTTAGGGCTATACGATCATCTTCCTTTTTGGCCCCAACTGTCTCTGTCTTCACTATATTCCATACGTTTTTATTTTGTTGCCTTATGTAATTATATTTTTCTCAATGTTTTGACTTGTGTGTGATTGCAGTTACCTTTCAGGGAAAACAATTTTCAAAAGTGCAAGTAACTCTATTAATGAATGATTTGTATTCTCCATTTGAGTTAGAAGTACTGTAAACATCTATCCAGTTCATGTCTTTGAGCAATTTCCTGCATTTCTCAATTTTTACTTTTTGACCGATTTATTACCCTCCTGTACTAAAATTTAAGAGATTCTTTTTTACCCTGACAAGTCTCAATATTTAACACAAGATGCTGCATATCATGATCAGATAGCCCATTTGCTATTGGTTTTGTGATGTGACCTTTTTCCATAGATTTGTCTATGAAGATATTATCTATAGCAGTCTCAGACCATTTACATATCCTAGCTCCAAAGTTCACAATAGAAACTAAACTGAATGATAAAGTTAATGATTGCAATAATTGTTCACTGACAGAGCTTTTCAGTAAATCCACATTAAAATCACCAGCAACCACTATTTCCTTGTTTCTTTTTTTTTTTTTTTTTTTTTTTACTGTGAGATGGGACAACAGATTTCCCAGATATTTTATGAAGAGGTTAAAATTTCCTGAAGGTGATCTGTATATACTTACTATTATAAAGGACTTATTATGAAATACAACTTGTGTTGCACAAGCTTCTAAGTGATGCTCTGAGCAAAATTTATTAATATCAATATTTTTGAAATCAAAACAGGTTCTGACAAATGTGGCAACTCCTCTTTTCTCCATATTTTCTGTTCAGAAGCAAGAAGTTAACTTGAATCCTGTAACATTTAACATATCTCTACCAGTAGTCACATGATGTTCTGAGAGGCAGATTCTATCAACCGGTTTGGTCACCTCTAACTCTTCAACACAATTAAGCAACTCATTGAGCTTATCCCTTAGTCCTCAGATATTCTGATGCCATAAGGATAACTGATTTTTTGCACTGGCTGAACTATAACTAGATTAACCTAATTTTCCTGTCAATTTTTGAGTATCTCTAGTTTCAACCAGAGGTTGTCTCATGAATAGTGTACATTAAAATTTGTTTTCTGGCTGCCTGTTTTCTCAATGTGAATGTAATTTTCGACCTGTCGCTGAACATCTTTTGTTTCTGCCCTCCTTACCGCAAAAAAACTGAGGACATCTTCTGAGGCCTCAAGGGATCACCAATTTAGTATTGGAGGGCAGTGTGGTGGGTACAAATCGTAGAGGGAGACGACAGGAGATGAATACACTAAGCAGAGTCAGAAAAATGTAGGTTGCATAGTTACTCGGAGATGAAGAAGTTTGCACAGGATAGAGTAGCATGGAGGGCTACATCAAACCAGTCTCTGGAGTGAAGACCACAACAACAGCAATAACAATCCTACAAAGTGCTACACCCATTTATTTGTCTGAGGTGAGCGATTTGATGATACTGCAGTCAGAGGATGCTTCGATTTTCCGTTTTATGAAGTGCACAATTTTATGTTTCTAACCATTAAAAGCAAATTGTCAGTATTTGCACCAGTTTGAAATCTTAGCATGATCTGATTCAATAATTGCACAAGCTCTTATAGACAATACTTCGTTTCATGTAACTGCATCATCTCATCTGCGAAAAGTTTGATGTCACTTTTAATGTTGTCTGCAAGGTCATTGATATACAACATGAACAACAAGGGTCCCAACACACTTTCCTGGGACGCACTGGATGTTACTTCTACATCTGTCAATGACTCTCGATCCAAGATAATATGCTGTGCCCTCCCTAACATATGATCCTCAAATCCAGTCACAAATTTCGCTTGATACCCAGTACGACCGTACTTTTGATAATAAGTGTAGTGGTGACACTGATTCAAAACCTTTTCGGAAATCGACTGATCCTACGTCTACTCGTCTGCCTTCATCTGAGGCTTTCAGTATGTCATGTGAGAAAATCCGTGATGGTTGACAGGGAGGATGTCGTCCTGTTCTAGACACTTCATAATATGTTCTAAGCAGGGCCGGCGCAAGCGAGCTGCTAAATTGCCTACCCCCCCCCCCCCCCCCCCCCGTTTTTTAAATTCTTTTTTTTTACAACACGTTTGTGGAATTTTATTTAATCAGATCTGTAGGAGATGCCAGCAATCAATCGCAAATTTTGTTTTTACTTTTCAAATCTACATAGGTTTCGGCCAGTCTCAAGGCTTTTAATATGTGCTTACATCTAAACCTTCATGCTGACAGTTACGTTCAGCATGACAGTATAGATGTAAACATAACTCAAAGCATTGAGAATAGCCACACAGTGCCCGAAATCTATGTAGATCTGGAAAATAAAGACAAAAATTGCGACTGATTGGTGACATTCTCTACAGATTTGTACAAAACAGTCCCTGGGTACAAGCTCAAAAATGGAGTCATACCTGATTGAAGAAATCTAGCTAATTTTAATAAGGGATGTTTCCAGAACGAGATTTTCACTCTGCAGCGGAGTGTGCGCTGATATGAAACTTCCTGGCAGATTAAAACTGTGTGCCCGACCGAGACTGAGTTCGAGTCTCGGTCGGGCACACAGTTTTAATTTTAATAAGCCTCGTGAATTTACAAAAATGTTCAAATGTGTGTGAAATCTTATGGGACTTAACTGAAAAAGGTCATCAGTCCCTAAACTTACACACTACTTAACCTAAAACAGAAGTGAGCTTCAAAGCTAGCAAGGAAACCCTTAGAAACAATGTTCTGTCTATGGATTTTCGTTTTAGAAGGTGTCAAAATTAACGTATTGTTTTGTGCGGACGAGATGGTATTGTTACTGAAAGACCATACTTTCTCGGGTTTTCATCAGAATCAAAGCGACCAGTAGTTTACTAAGATGAAACATGGATTCACACGCATTATACAGTAAATAAATCTTGGTAAAGTGATAGTGGGCGTGTAGTATTGTCAAACAAATTACCGGTCAGAGTTTAATTGTTGTTCATACAGGCGGAGACAGGTGTTTCATGGCTCAAAAACCAAAACGTCCGACTATCACTCAGAAACGGATAGCAAAAATTTTCAAAAACACGTCGAAACCCAACTTAAGCCAGGCTTATTAGCAATGTCTTTATCCCTTGTAATTACTCACAGCGTATTTACCCATTCGGAATACTTCTAGCCATTGTAGGTGTTGGACATGTTTGACTGTAGTAATGTTCAACCATTGTTTTCCATAATGCGGGAAGAAAAAAAAACCCTCGGAAGCTGCCTTTGAAGGGCTTAGCAAAATTGCTTCAGGCTTAACATGCAACCGCAGTATCGAACATTGCATTCGAATTTCCAGATTAGATCTCGTCTTCGGCAAAATTAGTTGTGAGTAAACATATGGTGCGTGAGAGGCTGGCACCGCTCCACTCGTAAGAACACTGGCGTGTACGCCATACTGCTTCCCCTTCTCTGTTCCTCCGGCGTAAACATGACTGTGCTGCCACAGTGGCGAGGAAGAAATTAGTCCTTCTCTCCTTGTTCAACAGCGGCGGCCGGCAGGTAGTCAAGGCCCCATGCCACAGTTCCCGAAGCCGCTCCCTCCGAGGTTTGGTTTCAAAGAATGCCGGACATTTGCCACGCCGGACATTTGCCACCATTTTACCTGCTCCGAGGGGTTGGGTCCCTTGTCTCCCCCTCCTCCTCATCGCTGTCTCGCAGTAAAGGTACTTACTTAGCCTTGCCGCTGGTTTACTTAACATGTGACCAGAATCTCTTCGCATTTTCTGCCACATTTCTAGAGACACTTTCATTGTGGGAACTATTAAATGCATCTCGCATTGAAATCCGCACCAAATTTCGAGCCGCACTAAAACTTCGCCAATCTTGGAGATTTTGCGTCCGTCTAAATTATGCGTGCCTTTTTCGGTGCTCCTGCAGCAGCTTTCTGTCATGTTTTGTGTACCATGGAGGACCAATTCCGTCTCTTATTAATTAATTTGGTATGAATCTCTCGAGCACTGTTGATACTATTTCTTTGAACTTAGCCACATATGGTCTTCACTTACATAGTTTGAAGGATTGGACACTGTCTCTTAGCAAGACGTCAACCGAATTTTTAGCTGCTTTTATAAATAGATATATTTCGCGTTTAGTTTTGCTGAATTTCTTCGTTACGGAATTGAGCCTCGCTACGACTATGTGTTCACTAATCCCTGTATCCGTCGTGATGTTCAGGATTATTTGTGGCTAAGAGGTCAAGGATGTAGAGGCTTGTCTCACTAGGGGTAAGATAGATACTGCCTACAGGAAGATTAAAGAGACCTTTGGAGAGAAGAGAACCACTTGTATGAATATCAAGAGCTCAGATGGCAACCCAGTTCTAAGCAAAGAAGGGAAGGCAGAAAGGTGGAAGGAGTATATAGAGGGTTTATACAAGGGCGCTGTACTTGAGGACAATATTATGGAAATGGAAGAGGATGTAGATGAAGATGATATGGGAGATAAGATACTGCGTGAAGAGTTTGACAGAGCACTGAAAAACCTGAGTCGAAACAAGGCCCCGGGAGTAGACAACATTCCATTAGAACTACTGATGGCCTTGGGTGAGCCAGTCATGACAAAACTCTACCATCTGGTGAGCAAGATGTATGAGACAGGCGAAATACCCACAGACTTCAAGAAGAATATAATAATTCCAATCCCAAAGAAAGCAGGTGTTGACAGATGTGAAAATTACCGGACTATCAGTTTAATAAGTCACAGCTGCAAAATACTAACGCGAATTCTTTACAGACGAATGGAAAAACTGGTAGAAGCGGACCTCGGGGAAGATCAGTTTGGATTCCGTAGAAATGTTGGAACACGTGAGGCAATACTAGCCTTACGACTTATCTTAGAAGAAAGATTAAGAAAAGGCAAACCTACGTTTCTAGCATTTGTAGACTTAGAGAAAGCTTTTGACAACGTTAACTGGAATACTCTCTTTCAAATTCTGAAGGTGGCAGGGGTAAAATACAGGGAGCGAAAGGTTATTTACAATTTGTACAGAAACCAGATGGCAGTTATAAGAGTCGAGGGGCATGAAAGGGAAGCAGTGATTGGGAAAGGAGTAAGACAGAGTTGTAGCCTCTCCCCGATGTTATTCAATCTGTATATTGAGCAAGCAGTAAAGGAAACAAAAGAAAAATTCGGAGTAGGTATTAAAATTCATGGAGAAGAAGTAAAAACTTTGAGGTTTGCCGATGACATTGTAATTCTATCAGAGACAGCAAAGGACTTGGAAGAGCAGTTGAACGGAATGGACAATGTCTTGAAAGGAGGATATAAGATGAACATCAACAAAAGCAAAACGAGGATAATGGAATGTAGTCGAATTAAGCCGGGTGATGCTCAGGGAATTAGATTAGGAAATGAGACACTTAAAGTAGTAAAGGAGTTTTGCTATTTAGGGAGTAAAATAACTGATGATGGTCGAAGTAGAGAGGATATAAAATGTAGACTGGCAATGGCAAGGAAATCGTTTCTGAAGAAGAGAAATTTGTTAACATCGAGTATAGATTTAAGTGTCAGGAAGTCGTTTCTGAAAGTATTTGTATGGAGTGTAGCCATGTATGGAAGTGAAACATGGACGATAACCAGTTTGGACAAGAAGAGACTAGAAGCTTTCGAAATGTGGTGCTACAGAAGAATGCTGAAGATAAGGTGGGTAGATCACGTAACTAATGAGGAGGTATTGAATAGGATTGGGGAGAAGGGAAGTTTGTGGCACAACTTGACTAGAAGAAGGGATCGGTTGGTAGGACATGTTTTGGGGCATCAAGGGATCACAAATTTAGCATTGGAGGGCAGCGTGGAGGGTAAAAATCGTAGAGGGAGACCAAGAGATGAATACACTAAGCAGATTCAGAAGGATGTAGGTTGCAGTAGGTACTGGGAGATGAAGAAGCTTGCACAGGATAGAGTAGCATGGAGAGCTGCATCAAACCAGTCTCAGGACTGAAGACCACAACAACAACAACAAGAGGTCAAGTGTGTTTTCGTAACCATTTAAAATTTGAATGGCCTCGTCAAATAATTGTTCAAAATAATTTTTTAAAAAAGCATTTAGAACAATTACGGAAGTTGTTTTCTATCTACAATAGGGTCTGAAAATGTATTTTTGTCAACATACAGAAGGCAGATTGAAGTCACTGCCAACTATAATTGTATGAGTAGCGTACCTATTTGTGATGAAACTCAACTTTTCTTTGAACTATTCAGCAACTGTTTCATCTGAGACCGGGGGTCGGTAAAAGGAGCCGGTTATTAATTTATTTCGGTTGTCGAATATAACCTCTGCCCATACTAAGTCACAGGAACTATCTGCTTCAATGTCGCTTGTGAGCTGAAACACACATTACATTATTTTTCCTTAAGTTGTGCTTCTTGCTTCTGTTGTAGTGCAGATCATTACAATTATGACATTTCCCTCCAAAACCTAGGATGCTTTCTCTGTGACCCTGTAAATATTCGTTATTTCTAACATTTTAAAATTCTACGCCGACTTTAGATGACTTGTCAATCTTTGATGCTCTTATCTCTATTTAGTGAACTATTTTCAGTCATGTTTTGAACATTGTCCCGCTACACTTTATTAACTAATGTTTCGCCGCAAGGGATATCGGATTTTAGAGAGTAAATTAATAAGGAGTATGTCGTTCTTCTTTTCAGACATTCACATTCCCATTTCTTCTTTCCTTATTGTCTTTTGGGCATGCAGCTGTGGTACTTAAAGCAGGCACAAATGCAGTGATCGAAAAGAAATGGTTAGCGTACATTCGCATTCTTTTTACATCGTTCCTTTCTTGTTGCTCCCATGGCGATGGACTGTTTCTATCGCAATCAGTAAGCGTGAAAGGAAGCTACCGTACAGACAGAGGGATCTATGTTTATACTTGGCAGAACTAATTACATACCGACATAATCGTCGGAATTGCTTTCGTTTCCCAAAAGTTATAAATATTTCGATTTCGGAAAAGAAGCTCTGTATTTCGCCACGATGTCAAAGAAGAAGGTCCCTTACGTACTGGTTGTTTGAAAGCGGACAGAGAAGTACGAGGAAGGGCGTCCCTTACCTGAGAGATCTCTACCTGGCGAAGGGGCGGGTGTGGCAAATGTCCGGCGTGGCAAATGTCCGCACACCGGTTTCGAATCCCCTCGGGCATGAATGTTGAGTTCGTCCTACAAAAAAAGAGAGAGAAAAGAAAAGGGGGAAGGGTGGCAGATTTGCCGCCCCTCGGAAAGTGCCGCCCAGTGCGGCCGCACGTTTCGCACGTGCCTTGCGCCGGTCCTGGTTCTAAGATCCTACAACAAATCGATGTCGCGATATTATACGGTAGGTTTGTGGGTCACGTCTATTGTCCATCATGTACACGAGTGTGACTTGTGCTGCATTCTGTAGATCCCCACAGGAGAGCTAGGTCAGTTGGGGCAAGGAGACGTGAGGCGAAGAAGCTAGAAAACAGTCACCAGTTTGAAAAAAAAATGGCTTTTATTGAATGCAGTGAATCGTAGGAAGAAACATACACAGCGCGCTATATCTCGTCTCAGTGGACCTTGACGATGGGTGCAGCCGCGGCGTAGGAGATGGCTGGGGCGACGGCGTGGGTGGCGTAGGCGACGGCGGGGGCGGCGTAGCTAACAGCGGGGGCGGCGTAGGCGACGGCGGGGGCGGCGTAGCTGACGGCGGGGGCGGCGTAGGCGACGGCGCGCACGGGGACGGGCACCTCGCGGTAGCGCAGCTCCGGCTGCTGCACCGTGATGGGCTGCTTGACCACGCTGACCTGCGCGGGCGCCACCTGCACCTTGGGCAGCAGCGGCGCGCCGGCGAGGGGGGACGCCAGCAGCCCGGCGGAGGCCACCGCCAGCAGCGCGCTCACAACCACCTGCACACGTCACACAAGGGGCTTCAGTCATTACCTCGAAACAGAAAAAAACTGTCTCTAGTAACAGATCGTCAATCACTTACTCGAACAATTAAGGATCGCCAACACTGTTTAATGATTGGTGCAAAAAGGTCACAATGGACGCTCGTAGTTTCAGCGATCTCACAAGGATCAATATTAGGCCCATAGCTTTCTTCACTAATGCTAACGATTTGTCAACTACTCTGCTCTGCTGTTCAGATAGTAGTGGTTATTTCTTATCAAAATATAATATCTTGTTGTTGTTGTTGTTGTGGTCTTCAGTCCTGAGACTGGTTTGATGCAGCTCTCCATGCTAATCTATCCTGTGCAAGCTCCTTCATCTCCCAGTACCTACTGCAACCTACATCCTTCTGAATCTGCTTAGTGTATTCATCTCTTGGTCTCCCTCTACGTTTTTACCCTCCACGCTGCCCTCCAATGCTAAATTTGTGATCCCTTGATGCCCCAAAACATGTCCTACCAACCGATCCCTTCTTCTAGTCAAGTTGTGCCACAAACTTCCCTTTTCCCCAATCCTATTCAATACCTCCTCATTAGTTACGTGATCTACCCATCTAATCTTCAGCATTCTTCTGTAGCACCACATTTCGAAAGCTTCTATTCTCTTCAAGTACAAACTATTTATTGTCCATGTTTCACTTCCATACATGGCTACACTCCATACAAATACTTTCAGAAACGACTTCCTGACACTTAAATCTATACTCGATGTTAAAAAGTTTCTCTTCTTCAGAAATGCTTTCTTTGCCATTGCCAGTCTACATTTTATATCCTCTCTACTTCGACCATCATCAGTTATTTTGCTCCCCAAATAGCGAAACTCCTTTACTACTTTAAGTGTCTCATTTCCTAATCTAATTCCCTCAGCATCACCCGACTTAATTCTACTACATTCCATTATCCTCGTTTTGCTTTTGTTGATGTTCATCTTATATCCTCCTTTCAAGACACTGTCCATTCCGTTCAGCTGCTATTCCAAGTCCTTTGCTGTCTCTGACAGAATTACTATGTCATCGGCGAACCTTAACGTTTTTATTTCTTCTCCATGGATTTTAATACCTACTCTGAATTTTTCTTTTGTTTCCTTTACTGCTTGCTCAATATACAGATTGAATAACATCGGGGAGAGGCTACAACCCTGTCTCACTCCCATCCCAACCACTCCTTCCCTTTCATGACCCTCGACTCTTATAACTGACGTCTACAAATGCTAGAAACGTAGGTTTGCCTTTCCTTAATCTTTCTTCTAAGATAAGTCGTAAAGTCAGTATTGCCTAACGTGTTCCAACATTTCTACGGAATCCAAACTGATCTTCCCCAGAGTCGGCTTGTACGAGTTTTCCCATTCGTCTGTAAATAATTCGCGTTAGTATTTTGCAGCTGTGGCTTATTAAACTGATAGTTCGGTAATTTTCACATCTGTCAACACCTGCTTTCTTTGGGATTGGAATTATTATAGTCTTCTTGAAGTCTGAGGGTATTTCGCCTGTCTCGTACATCTTGCTCACCAGATGGTAGAGTTTTGTCAGGACTGGCTCTCCCAAGGCCGTCAGTAGTTCTAATGGAATGTTGTCTACTCCCGAGGCCTTGTTTCGACTCAGGTCTTTCAGTGCTCTGTCAAAATCTTCACGCAGTATCGTATCTCCCATTTCATCTTCATCTACATCCTTTTCCATTTCCATAATATTGTCCTCAAGCACATCGCCCTTGTATAGACCCTCTATATACTCCTTCCACCTTTCTGCTTTCCCTTCTTTGCTTAGAACTGGGTTTCCATCTGAGCTCTTGATATTCATACAAGTGGCTCTCTTTTCTCCAAAGGTCTCTTTAATTTTCCTGTAGACAGTATCTATCTTACCCCTCGTGAGATAAGCCTCTACATCCTTACATTTGTCCTCTAGCCATTTTGCACTTCCTGTCGATCTCATTTTTGAGACATTTGTATTCCTTTTTGCCTGCTTCATTTACTGCATTTTTATATTTTCTCCTTTCATCAGTTAAATTCAATATTTCTTCTGTTACCCAAGGATTTCTACTAACCCTCGTCTTTTTACGTACTTGATCCTCTGCTGCCTTCACTACTTCATCCCATTGAGCTACCCATTCTTCTTCTACTGTATTTCTTTCCACCATTCCTGTCAATTGTTCCCTTATACTGTCCCTGAAACTCTGTACAACCTCTGGATTAGTCAGTTTATCCAAGTCCCATCTCCTTAAATTCCCACCTTTTTGCAGTTTCTTCAGTTTTAATCTACAGTTCATAACCAATAGACTGTTGTCAGAGTCCACACCTGCCCCTGGAAATGTCTTACAATTTAAAACCTGGTTCCTAAATCTCTGTCTTACCATTATATAATGTATCTGATACCTTTTAGGATCTCCAGGCTTCTTCCATGTATACAACCTTCCTTTATGATTCTTGAACCAAGTGTTAGCTATGATTAAATTATGCTCTGTGCAAAATTCTACCAGACGGCATCCTCTTTCATTTCTTAGCCACAATCCATATTCACCTACTATGTTTCCTTCTCTCCCTTTTCCTACTGCCGAATTCCAGTCACCCATGAGTATTAAATTTTCGTCTCCCTTCACTACCTGAATAATTTCTTTTATCTCATCATACATTTCTTCAATTTCTTCGTCATCTGCAGAGCTAGTTGGCATATAAACTTGTACTACTAGGCATGAGCTTCGTGTCTATCTTGGCCGCCGGCTTTGTGGTCTCGCGGTTCTAGGCGCGCAGTCCGGAACCGTGCGACTGCTACGGTCGCAGGTTCGAATCCTGCCTCGGGCATGGATGTGTGTGATGTCCTTAGTTTAGTTAGGTTTAAGTAGTTTTAAGTTCTAGGGGACTGATGATCACAGCAGTTGAGTCCCATAGTACTCAGAGCCATCTATCTTGGCCACTATAATACGTTCACTACGCTGTTTGTAGTAGCTTACCCGCACTCCTATTTTTTTATTCATTATTAAACCTACTCCTGCATTACCCATATTTGATTTTGTATTTATAACCCTGTAGTCACCTGACCAGAAGTCTTGTTCCTCCTGCCACCGAACTTCACTAATTCCCACTATATATAACTTTAACATATCCATTTCCCTTTTTAAATTTTCTAACCTACCTGCCCGATTAAGGGATCTGACATTCCACGCTCCGATCCGTAGAACGCCACTTTTCTTTCTCCTGATAACGACATCCTCTTGAGTAGTCCCCGCCCGGAGATTCGAATGGGGGACTATTTTACCTCCGGAATATTTTACCCAAGAGGACGCCATCATCATTTAACCATACAGTAAAGCTGCATGCCCTCGGGAAAAATTACGGCTGTAGTTCCCCCTTGCTTTCAGCCGTTCGCAGTACCACAACAGCAAGGCCGTTTTGGTTTGTTACAAGGCCAGATCAGTCAATCATCCAGTTTTGGTTAGTGTTACAAGGCCAGATCAGTCAATCATCTAGACTGTTGCCCCTGCAACTACTGAAAAGGCTGCTGCCCCTTTTCAGGAACCACACGTTTGTCTGGCCTCTCAACAGATACCCCTCCGTTGTGGTTGCACCTACGGGTGCTTCTTAATTTTGCGGGTTGTTGTTTTCATTTTATTTTTATTGGTTTCATTTAACTACCCATGTCTGTAGGAGGTTACTACACGAATGTTTCTTATCAAATTACGGGATACAAGGGCGTTATATAAATTGTAAACTTACAACTTTACTTATCATAAGTGTCATACACTTATTATATACCGAGTGGTCAAAAAGTCAGTATAAATTTGAAAACTTAACACTGAATAATGTAGATAGAGAGGTAAAAATTGACACATATGCTTGGAATGACATGGGGTTTTATTAGAAGAAAAAAAAAGAAAAAACAAAGTTCACAAAATGTTCGACAGATGACGCTGGACAGCAAAACTGCTACTACCGTGACGGGTGAGAGGTACGCCGATAGGTTACAGAATCGCATCATCCCCAGCCTGGCTGATAAACACCTGCTGGAGCGTACGATGTTTATGCAGGATGGCGCTCCACCCCATATTGCTAGACGCTTGAAAGATCTATTGCGAGCGTCGTTTGGTGATGATCGTGTGCTCAGCCGCCACTTTCGTCATGCTTGGCCTCCCAGGTCCCCAGACATCAGTCCGTGCGATTATTGGCTTTGGGGTTACCTGAAGTAGCAAGTGTATCGTGATCGACCGACATCTCTAGGGATGCTGAAAGACAACATCCGACGCCAATGCCTCACCAGAAATCCGGACATGCTTTACAGTGCTGTTCACAACATTATTCCTCGACTACAGCTATATTCCTGTAAATAACATCATCGTTGCTTTGTCTTACTTTGTTATGCTAATTATTGCTATTCTGATCAGATGAAGCGCCATCTGTCGGCCATTTTTTGAACGTTTGTATATTTTTGGTTCTAATAAAACCCCATGTCATTCCAAGCATGTGTGTCAATTTGTACCTCTCTATCTACGTTATTTCGTGATTTATTCAGTTTTCAAATTTATACTGACTTTTTGATCACCCGGTGATATACGTGTATATGGTTTGTTGAGAACTTACAATCCTTTTAAATTCTCATATACCGGTATTTAATACTCACATTAACTCTTATATTAATACTTATATTTTATTCATGTGTTTATTCTCCGGAATGATTTGGTGCATTCCCTTGGGTGATGCGTATCGTAGAAACATTCGAAGTACAGGTATTCCGAACACCATGTGCATCGTGCGAAGACAAGTTCTTCACAGTGACATTTCTCCGTATGGATCTCACTCAGGAAGGAAATGTCGCTAATATTTTTGAAAATTTTGAGTACTGGCAATAATTTCATGGCAAACCATACATTACAGATGACTTTTCCAAAAACTGTCGCTTGCAATAGATTATGAATCAAGATACACTACGTAAATTTCAACGAAAACAATTTCAAACAATTTTATTATTTTTTCTAAATTCATTCATCTGACAAGCAATTAACAGACGATTAAGGACAATGTTATATCAATATACACTGGAGGGCAACGTTATATCTTTACATAGAGGAAGTAATATACAGACATGGCAATATAAATGAAAAACAAAAATAAAAGTAATGAAAAGACAAGCAATCTTATTCGCTCCTCAGTTTAGGGTATCTCTTCCACCGTTACTACTATACTTCACAGAAATAAACTTTTCTTCTTCTGCAAAGAATTTTGGGATAATTCTGGACCGCACTGAACACACATCTGCAATCTGTAAGAAGATGTCAGCGGCATCTCATTCACTGCAGAAATATAAGCAGTTTTTAAATGTAGCGCTATAGAAAAATGCTGCAGATTAGATGGGTGGATCGAATAACTGATGTGGTTGTGCTGAATCTAACTGGATAAAAAAGAAATTCATGGCACAGCTTGACTAAAAGTAGGGATCGGTTGATAGTCCACATCCTGCGACATCAAGAAATTTTCAGTTTGGCCGTGGAAGATAATTTGTAAAAGGAAATCAAGGGTTGAGTTGGCTACAGTGAACAAGTTCTAATGAACGTAGGTTGCATTAGTTATGCAGAGATGAAGAGGCTTGCACCGAACATACAGTATGTTTCAAAATGAACACATCGGTTTTAAGGCGTTGTAGCATTTATTACGTTCGACGTACAGTTGTAAATAATACACGAAATGAAAGAGCAATTCAAACTGTTTTGTTTGTATACCTGTGCGCAGTGGGAAGAGTATGGAATGACAAAAAGTGACTGAAAAACGTGTCGAAGGAGTGCGAGTCTTTCACGTTTAGCCCCAGGAAATATCCCCGTGGAAAGTTTATGGTCCTTTCATTTTCGGTGAATCAACTGTAACTGGTGTTTCTTATCATGATGTGCTACAGCTATGGCCCGTGCCTCAGCGGGAAGAAGCTGAAAAACACATCTTTACTTGGCAGAAAGATGGTGCGCCGTCTCACTGGTATAATTCAGTACGCGACTGGTTAAACGACGTTGTATCCGACCGGTGGATTGGGCGCAAGGGGCCGGTTGACACGGCATTTTATGCATGACCTCCATGTTGACACACGTTCTGACGCTATCGTGTGTATGTGCCTCCGATACCAGCTGATCTATCCAGCTTTAGAAACAGTGTTATTGCAACAGTTGGCAACGGCCTTACCGCAGGGGATACATCGGTTCCCGTGATATCACCGAAGTTAAGAGCTGTCGGGCGTGGTCGGCACTTGGATGGGTGACCATCCAGGCCGCCATGCGCTGTTGCCATTTTTGGGGTGCACTCAGCCTCGTGATGCTAATTGAGGAGCTACTCGACCGAATAGTAGCGGCTTCGGCCAAGAATACCATCATAACGACCGGGAGAGCGGTGTACTGACCCCACGCCCCTCCTATCCGCAACCTACTCTGAGGATTACACGGCCGTCGGATGCTCCCGGTAGGCCACTCTTGGCCTGAGGACGGAGTGCTTTATTGCAACAGTTAACCCTGACACACTGATCAAGGTTTCGGAACAATTCGCCTACCGCCTCGATGTGTGATCGGTGTTCACACAGAATAATTGTAAGAAAAACTGTTTTTCCCTTTCATTTGCTGTATTATTTATAATTGTAAGGTGAATGAATTATGTGCTACAAAGCCTTAAAACCCGTGTGTTCATTTTGAAACACCCTGTACTAGTGCGGAAAATTGCGACAAACCAGGCTTTGGCCTGAAGACCAGAACAACAATGTTAATATGTATTTGTAATAGTATGACAATCTCAGCAATGAAAAGTTAAGTCATTAGATTGTTCAGTCCCACAGCAAGCCAGTTCCTTTATATGCTTGCAATACAAATTATGTCATGTCGAAGTTCTAGATGCACGTAGTTAGAAAACTGCAACAAGGCACTCAGGAGCATCAGTAACGTTTTGGAAACAAGAAAAGTCCGAAAAGAAACTAAATTAACAGCATGAACGATTTAACACGACCAAATCTCTGTTTTGCTAGCTACGTATGCGTCAAATCGAAATAAAGAGAGGAAACTGTCTTCACACATTGAAATGAAATATGAACGAAAGTGTTGACTGCTGTTTGTTGGATTATAAACGCAGAGCAACCGCAGTGGAAGAGCACAAGGTAACTCCTGTAACAGACAACTTTTCAGGGAAACTGACAAAATTGGCTTCAGCGCGTGAGAGGAAATGGAGCGTTTCAGACAGTCACAAGAAAGAATATATTACTTGTCTAGAGGAAAAAGCTCAGTGAGTTGGCCTTACAAAGGGTAGACAGAGACTGTAAAAGGCCATTTAAAAGTCCGAGGGGCAGTCGTACAGTTTTAATTATCATTTCGAAAAAGTGAAATTTTCAAAATTAATTTTTCGGTAGTTCTCACGTATATGTTCGCAGCCCTGGTACACATTGTACCATAGTACTGTAGCACGCCGCTAGAGCATCCAAACAAAACGGCGCAGTATATTTATAAAGTGGAGTATGCTGCAGTAATTTGTTTCATACGTCTGAAGGGGAAGAGCGTTACAACAATGAATGGTGTGTTTGTAATGTGAACTGCAACAATGCACCATCGTGACGCAGTGGTATGGTGGTGCACACAACTCCGTAAAGGAACGCGAATCGCAAGAGAAGGCCGGCGGTTCGCAATCGCGGCTACAGTAGGAAAAGTGAAAAATCGACCATGGTTCATTGTTTAACATATTGCACGACTTTCTGAATGTGACAAAGATCGCCGCATTCTGGGTTCCGTGAAAGCTAACAACTAATCAAAAAGCGCGTAGAAATGAGGCAGCAGCGGAAATGTTGGAGCTGTGTCAGATCAATCGAGGTGACTACTGTAGTCACCAAACCACCATCCATGGACGACACTGGGTGTATAACCATGACACAAGGTAAAGGTTGTACATGCAAGGCTGTTACTGGCACCGAAAGTTGCGTCCGGTCACTCAGGAAAGAGGTAGGACCTGAAATTTAGAATAGCGCAGAAATAACAGAAATGTTTAACTCTGTTACCATATGTTCCTTTGCTAGGAAAAATCCAGGAGTATTGCACCAATTTAATGTTTGTTCCATTGAAAACATAAGAGAGATAGATATGTCACCGGTGCTGAGAAACAACTGAAATCGTCAAAATTGAACAAGGCCCCTGACCCCAAAGGAATCCTTGTCAGATTCTTTACCCAATTTGCGGTTGACTTAGCCCCTCTGTTACATATAAACTATCGTAGATTACTCGAACAAAAATTCGTGTCCAGTAGCTGGACGAAAGCACAGGCCAAGCCGGTCTTCAAGAAGGGTGAGAAAAGAGATCCACCAAACTACAGTCCAATATCCCTGACACATATTTGTTATAGAATCTTAGAACATATCCTAAGCTTAAACATAATGAGGTTTTTCGGACAGAACTATCTCCTTCATGCCATTCAGCATAGATTTCGAAAACATCGCTCACGCGAAACATAACTAAAATTTTTCTCACTCTGAAAGCCAGGGATCAAGGCAGGTAGCTAGACGCAACATTTCTCGATTTCCGAAAAGCTTTTGGCGTAGTACGACACCTACGCTCATTTATCGAAAGTTCCATTGTATGGAGTATCAAGCGAAATTTGTGGCTCGACTGACGATTTTTTAGCAAGGGGAAGGCAGCAAGATATCTTGGCTGGAGAGTCATCAACAGATAAAATAAAATTCGGGCGTGCTCCAGGGAAATGTGTTGGGACCCTTGCTGTTAAAGTTGTATATCAATGACCTTGCGGACAACATTAATAGTAACTTCAGACTTTTCGCAGATGATGCAGTTATCTATAATGAAGTACAGTCTGAAAGAAGTTGCACAAATATTCAGTCAGATCTTGATAAGATTTTAAAATGATGCAAAGACCGACAACTTGCTTTAAATGTTCATAAATATAAAATTGTGTGTTTCACACAACGAAGAAACTAGCATCCTATGTCTATAATATCAGTGAGTCACTGCTGGAGTGGGTACACTCACAAAAGTACCTGAATGTAACACTTTGCAAGGACGTAAAATGGAAAAACCACAGTCTCAACAAGAGCACTGCAGATAGGAGATTGATCACAAATCATTCTTGCGATCCATACTAGAATACTGCTCAAGTGTGTGGGACCCGCATCAAATAGGACTAACACGGGATATTGAATGTGTACAGAAAACGGCAACACGGATTTTCACAGGTTTTTTTGACCTATGGGAGACGTAAGAGATGTTTAAAGAATTGAAGAAAGAATTGAACCGGCAGACTTTTGAACATAGAAACTGTCCCGAGAAATCCTACTTACAAAGTTTCAAAAATCAGCTTTAAATGGTAACTCTTTGACTATACAACAACTCGCTAGATAACGCTTCCGTAGGGATAGCGAGGACAAGATCAGAGTAACTACAGCGAGCACAGCAGCATTTGAACAATTAGTCTTCCCGCACTCCATACGGGAAAGGGATGGGAAAAAGCCCTAATAGTTGACACAATGGGTCGTGCCCTCTGCCATGCACTCTAGAATGGTTTTCAGAGTAGGGGTGTAGGCGTAAACGCAGAGCAAAGCGAGCAGTGGAAACATACGGTGTCACCACCGCCGGAAAAGGTGAATCACAAACGGACAGGGCGATGCCTACGTATGAGCCCAAAGTTCTCTTATGCTACCTTCGTGGTCTCCACGCGAAATGTGGCAGTAGAATCGTTCTGCAGTCAGCTTCAAATGCCAGTTCTCTAAATTTTCTCTCTCCCCCCCCCCCCCCCCCCCGCCTCAGCACCACCACCCCCTCTCCCAGAAACTCTCATTTCAGTTCACGGAGTAACTCGGTAATACCCGTCTGTTATTCGAACCTTCCGGCAACAAAACTAGCAGCATGCTTCTGAATTGCTTCGATATCTTCCTTTAATCCGACCTACTATGGATCCCAGAAGCTCGAGCAGCACTCAAGACTGGGTCGCACTAATGCTGCACACGCAGTCTCCTTAGATAATGTGGCGTTCACAGATAATTCTCATAAGGGTCAAACTGTCACAGGAGCGTACTGCCGAAATCTCCTGACAACATTACGGGCGACTGTCAAGACGAAGAAAAGTCCAACAGGCCCCTCCCCCCCCCCCCCCAGTCCCTCCTCCTGACTTCCTCCTCTTCCCTCGGATGAAGAAACCATTGTGTGGTCAACGTTCCCAGAACGACGACTAGCTGAACTTCGAGAAGGAACTTTTCCTAAAGAGCCATTACGCACACTTGCACAGCGGTGGTCGACGTCACCTAATCCATTGTTCGGAGAAAAAGTGCAGCATTGAAGTGTGAATATGTAGGGAAGAAACACCAAGTTTAGTGGATACAGGTTGAATCTTTCGAGATGTAACTAAAACGTTATGACTTGCCCCTAACAAATGCCTAGCCACTGAAAAGATTGTCGAAACCTTCGTTGGATCACTTTTGCGTCGTAGCCTTAGCGGTAAACCAGCACTCGTATCGTCGGCTACTCACCAGAGTAGAGTACATCGCGGCTGTGTGGTGCTGGGACGTCACAGGAGAAGTGCAGCTGCCTGGGCGTGCCGCGGTCTTATATACGCGGAGCGGCGCACCGGATTTGGCGACCGCGGTAACGGATCGGCGAGGCGCGGACCACGACCACGCCTTGACAGACAAGACGGGCCGCAGATCGCGTTCCGGCCGGGCGCTTGGCCCCTTCTTGCCCCGAGAGCTTCTGGAAGCTTGACCGCGGAGCGCCCGCCGCCTAGCGGCCTACAAGGCCGCACACCCACACGACCTTGCCCACCGGAGTCGATGGCTCGCGTTTCAGCCGTGCTAGCAGTCGCGGATCTCCGCCACTCCGTTCATTGTTCGCCAAACTAAATTTGCTACTGCTGTTGGCGTGTAGTAGATCGTAGTCAGAGGTATGACGAGAATTTGGTAACAGAAATAACTGAAAACGATGAAAGTATGAAGGGACAAAATAGAAAGTTCGACTGGGTAGAATACATGCAAAATACGCTACTGGTCATTAAAATTACTACACCAAGAATAAATGCAGATGATAAACGGGTATTCATTGGACAAATATATTATACTAGAACTGACATGTCATTACATCTTCAGGCAATTTGGGTGCATAGATGCTGAGAAATCAGTACCCAGAACAACCACTTCTGGCCGTAATAACGGCCTTGATACGCCTGGGCATTGAGTCAAACAGAGCTTCGATGGCGTTTACAGGTACAGCTGCCCATGCAGCTTCAAGACGATACCACAGTTCATCAAGAGTAGTGAATGGCGTATTGTGACGGACCAGTTGCTCGGCCACCATTGACCAGACGTTCTCAATTGGTGAGAGATCTGGAGAATGTGCTGGCCAGAACAGCAGTCGAACATTTTCTGTATCCAGAAAGGCCCGTACAGGACGTGCAACATGCGGTCGTGCATTATCCTGCTGAAATGTAGGGTTTCGCAGGGATCGAATGACGGGTAGAGCCACGGGTCGTAACACATCTGAAATGTGACGTCCACTGTTCAAAGTGCCGTCAATGCGAACAAGAGGTGACCGAGACGTGTAACCAATGGCACCCCATACCATCACGCCGGGTGATACGCCAGTATGGTGATGACGAATACACGCTTCCAATGTGCGTTCACCGCGATGCCGCCAAACACGGATGCGACCATCATGAGGCTGTAAACAGAACCTGGATTCATCCGAAAAAATGACGTTTTGCCATTCGTGCACCCAGGTTCGTCGGTGAGTAGATCATCGCAGGCGCTCCTGTCTGCGATACAGCGTCAGGGTTAACCGCAGCCATGGTCTCCGAGCTGATAGTCCATGCTGCTGCAAACGTCGTCGAACTGTTCGTGCAGATGGTTGTTGTCTTGCAAACGTCCCCATCTGTTGACTCAGGGATCGGGACGTGGCTGCACGATCCGTTACAGCCATGCGGATAAGGTGCCTGTCATCTCGACTGCTAGTGATACGAGGCCGTTGGGATCTAGCACGGTGTTCCGTTTTACCCTCCTGAACCCACCGATTCCATATTCTGGCTTGGTTCAAATGGCTCTGAGCACTATGCGACTTAACTTCCGAGGTCATCAGTCGCCTAGAACTTAGAACTGATTAAACCTAACTAACCTAAGGACATCACACACATGCATGCCCGAGGCAGGATTCGAACCTGCGACCGTAGCGTTCGCTCGGTTCCAGACTGTAGCGCTTAGAAACGCACGGCCACTCCGGCCGGCGATTCCATATTCTGCTAACAGTCATTGGATCTCGACCAACGCGAGCATCAATGTCGCGATACGATAAACCCCAATCGCGACAGGTTACATACAATCCGACCTTTATCAAAGTCGGAAACGTGATGGTACGCATTTTCCTCCTTCCACGACGGATCACAACTTTTCACCAGGCAACGCCGGTCAACTGCTGTTTGTGTCTGAGAAATCGGTTGGAAACTTTCCTCACGTCAAAACGTTGTAGGTGTCGCCACCGGCGCCAACCTTGTGTGAATGCTCTGAAAAGCTAATTATTTGCATATCACAGCATCTTCTTCCTGTCGGTTAAATTTCGCGTCTGTAGCACGTCATCTTCTTGGTGTAGCAATTTTAATGGCCAGTAGTGTAATTTACAAAATAATTGTCGTAATGTATAAACTGTTGTCGATGCACTAGCCGCGATAGTTCACTATAGTAATCTGTTATAAAGCAACTAACTGCCGAGGAAGTAATGGAATCACACAGATGTGATATGATCTTTTCTTCTTCTTCTTCTTCTTATGGCCGACTAAGGACCATGTGCCAGTTCCAGTTCCTTATTCATTGTTATTTTCTTTTCTCCTAGTACAATTTCATCTGCTCAGTATGTTTTCTTCTCTCTTCTGTCCAATTCAGACCGGTTTCTTTTATTTTCTTTCCTACCTTGGCATCCTTCCGTATTCAACACTTTTCCTTCTCCGTCAGTTATTTTTTCAGCTTTTACATTTGTTTTCTAAATCCTACATTACTTTGTGGGGTCAACTTGACTTTTTATCCCACAGAATTTGAAGATCTTTTTAGTTAATCTACTGTCTTTCATTCGGTATAAATGTTCAAAAAATGCAAGTCTTCTTTTTATCATTAATTCTAACACGTTTTCTATGTTTCGATAAATTTCACCGTTAATTCATTATTTCCTACCTTCCACAATTTTTAGTAGTCCTAACATTTTCCTAATGACCCGCCTCTCTAGCATTTCTAATTTATTTAAGTTATAGTTTAACGCTATACATTCTTGGTTATGCTGTGTTGTAACGCCCAATTGTTGCATTTTGAGATAGGCATTTTTGTATTGTAAAAGTCTTTAGTTGTTGGTGTTTTGTTTATTTATTGGACCTCGCTTACACACGATTTATCTGTTTCATTTTATTAAAAGGTTCATTACAAATATAATACCACCATTTTCAGGTACAGTTAATTATAATTATCTGTTGCTATGCAGCATCGACAGTTAAATTTTGATGATTCTTTTGACGCAGAAAATTAATTATAATTTTGCACTTTTTAAATTTTTTTTAGCTGCATTAAGAGAGACTTAACCGACTTGGGCCGCAGTGTATTACTGTTCTTGATAGACGCTGCTCTGCCAAACATCATTGAATAATAATTGAGGAGTGGGTATGTTAGCAAATTATACCTTTATCATTCACCAATTAAGTGCTAAAAGAAGACATCACTACATTCTTAAATGGTTCAAATGGCTCTAAGCACTATGGGACTTAACATCTGAGGTCATCAGTCCCCTAGACTTAGAACTAATTAAACCTAACTAACCTAAGGACATCACACACAGGATTCGAACCTGCGACAGTAGCAGAGGCGAGGTTCCGGACTGAAGCCCCTACAACTGCTCGGCCACAGCGGCCGGCACTACATTCTCGTTTCTTTACATAACAAGAACTGAAATGAGCAGCAAGTGTCGAAAAGAAAGTGGAAACACTTATTCATCCCGTAATTATGGATGCTTTTCGCTGGACTTTGAGAGCTTCAAAAACGTGTATGCACTCTGTGAAAGTTTATCACCACCTGACACCTATGTGGCATGCTCCGTATACGTCTACAGAGGTCACCCTGTGGTATACGTTTCCATTCTTCATTGAAAGCCCTCGATAGTCGTTGGAGACTCTTTGATGGGACAAGACGACCACGAACACGTCTGTCAAGCATGACCCACACCGCCCGCCACGTGGATCCTGGCTTTATCGCGCGTGAGAAGGAATTCAGGGCCACTAACGTTACAGCAACCACCAGTCGGTCCAACAGAATCTGTTCAATGCACTGCTTGGCGGTAAGGCGACCATGAACAACAACATCCGTACGGCTGTCAACATTGAATCCTCCTCACAACATCATAGAGCGTTGGAAATCTGTCGATTTCCTGGACAGCAAGTAGTACGTACCGCACACCACAACGCCTCCACACACGAATATGGTCATTGTCTTTAGTCACAGGATAACAGGATTCGTCAGAGATGAAGATTCCAGTTGACATGGGAAGGACAGAAGGAGAGCTGTAAGATGTTACAGTGTCAAGCGAAATGGTCGAACAGGAAGCCTGGGACGTAAGGTCTTTTCTCGTAAACTTTTCCTTACAGTCTAGACGGTCACAGCGCTTCCAGTAGCCCTTCTGATATAGTCTTGCAGTGCTGTGACGGTAGCCGTACGACGCCGCAACACAGATATCGGTCTTCACGTAGGATTGTAATGCTTCGGCGAGCTTGTCCAACTCGCCTCTTGCACTGACCTGTCTCCCACAAGCGTGTCCACAACTTATCGATGGTGAATGGAGAGGCATTAACATCTGCAGCAACACGACGGAATAACACAGACTATGCTGCTATGAAATGCCCAGACCATCACTCTTGTCAACCGGGCCGTATTGTGGGTGACAGGCAGGCTGGTATCCCACCACTGTCCGGGACGTAGCCAGACGCGTCTTCGCTGGTTGTCGAGGCTCAGTTCGAAAAAAGACTCATCAATGAAGACAATTCCACTGCAGTCAATAAGATTCCAAGCCGAAGACTTGTCTAGAGACGCCTCGGACAGCAGTGGTATACCAATCTTACTCACAACTACGAGTGATGACCTGGGTTGGCATTTCTTTTAGCCGCAGGGCCTCTTTGGTGGTCATTTGTGGCACTCTTACAGCACAGCGATGCGTCGACGATGTTATAGGCCCCGAGTTTGTGCTCTTTATGGCAAGCGATCCTGGGCTTACGTGTCAGCAAGATAATGCCACAGCGAGGGATTTTACTGCTTTTTCTGGTGCTTGCCGAACCCTACCTTCGCCGGCAGGGTAGCCGAATCTCTCCCGAATTAAGAACATTTGGAACATTATAGGCAGCGCTCCCCTACGATCTCAGAGTTCTGACGATCTAACGCGACAGTTGGACAGAATTTGTCACGATATCTCTCAGGAAGACATCCGTCAATCAATGCAAATCCGCACAACATCTTGCATAAGAGCCAGAGGTGCGTTAACACGTTACTGACTTGCTCGGTTTCCGAAGCTCTTTCTCTTCAGTAAAATCATCCAATTTTTCTGTAACTGTAATCATTTGTCTGTCTGCAAATTTATATTACAGCTACCGATTTCCGTCCCATTCGAATGATTCCTTCGTGGTGCATCTTTATTTGTCTTAAAATGTATTTGGAGGAACAATCCTAAAGCGTTCCCAGTCATCATTTGTATCATATAGTAATAGTTCTCATCCAATCCTCGGACTGCATTTGGGCTGTTATTGATCACTAATATCCAAATGTGCATCAGTCACTCATTATTCCCCAGTAAGGACGAATACTCAACTATCACTTGACTGTTCATAAAACCAGACCGCATCAGCTCGTCGTAAAGTTGTAGACACATGCCAAGAGAAAAATCCAGCTAGTCCATGGTCACACAAGTCCCTCAGCACTCATGTAGTCGTAATCCAAAGAGTTGTCCAAGTTAGATCTAATAAGCAGCTTGATCATGCAGGCACAGCGCCAGGGATTTAGATGTCAGAACACAGCAGGATAAATTCATGTTACCAAGAGGCCAGTTTTATCTCATGCATGATATCTAACACCAGGAGCATGTGACTGCTCACAGGTGCCTCTTTTGAAATCTTTGATAACATATATCCCAAACTGTCGACCTCGCTGTCCGAGGGCAAAGATATAGCATCCCTCATAGCATCCCTCCCCTCTTCAGTTGACTCATAAGATCGAAAGTGTCCCTATCAGTAACGGTATCAGTGTACCGCTACAGCAGTGGCGTGACTGCACAGGCGATGTAGGGGTTCGATGGCCATCTCGACGTTGGTTGGTGTCTGTGTTGCACCGTGTCCTCTGCTTGCACCAGGAATGTTGTCATGATGCTGGGGTGCGCTGGTGCTGGTTTTCTGCTCATTGGGTTCCCACTGGTAGTCACTGGTGCTGGAGATGGGAAGGGGGCCCATTCCGTGGGAGGACCTGTTCGATGTCACTGGACCTGTCGTTCTTGACCTGAAGTGTGTCTGGCATCTGAAGTTGTACTGAGCCACCACCAGTGACTGAGGCGCTTGGTTCGAGGTGTAGTCGCTAGCCAGGAGCACAGCTGCTTTGCATGGCATACCATCCTGACGCCATGAGCTTCCATGGTGAATATGTGTCACTCCCCCCCCCCCCCCCCCCCAATCAGTTCTGATGATGCCCTGAAGCCTGGTAGCCATCCTGACACTCCCCCAGAGGTGCAAGCCTATACTTTTCTGCCCAGAGAGTAACGGAGGTGATGGTTCGGCTGGCATTGGTATGTTGTAGGCCGTAGCTAGTCCCAGCCTTCAACAGTTCTACTGGAGTGTGTCCCTCCCTGATTGGTTTGTTTCTATAGGACGCGAGGAATTGGGTCAAGACCTTTGTTTGGATATGGCTGACATCATTTTTGCATCTGCACACTAAAGGTAAGGCTTCACCATTAGAAGCTGGACAGAATGGTGCAACTGCCATTCTAAATGCAGAAATCCGGAAACGTACTAGAAGAGAATAGGGGACAATTATGGTGAAACAACTGTTTCTGTAGTCCGTCCAACGGCAAATATTTTGTGTAAGGTGTTTTTTGTTTTCCTTGCTGTGGCATTAGGCATTTGAATGACATATGCGAATTTGGAGCATGCATCAATGATGATGAACCACATCTCTCGCAGGAATAGGCCAGTGAAGTCCACATGTATGTACTCGCATGGGTGCTGTGGCGTTGGACAGGCGTGGTATGCTATAGTGCTGCTGACTGGGTTGACATGAAATCCATAAGGGTACACGCTGTCCTCTCCATGCCCTGCATACTGACAGTTCAGTAGCTGTGCAACCTTGTAAGTTCTTTCATGCATTTCATCCGTCGTCATCGGCACTAGAAATCAGCGCAACGAAAAACAGGAGCCAGCTACGTAGCGGCTAAGATAGTACAAAATTAAGACAGACTAATAAACTGAATGACGGCAGAGTACGCCACCATCGCGATTCTCACCTGTCATCAAGCCTCCAGAGCTTCGCCTAATGAAATCAACACTCCTAAAGAGAACAAAACTTTGACTCAGAACTCCGAACTTCAGCAAGTTTTAACGATTCAAACCGACATGAAGCTTTTAAAGGAGCTGGTATGCGACATTCCACGTCACGTAGCAACTGCCGTTCGCACTGCTGTGGCAGAAGCCGCGAACTCCATCAGATCTGTTAACGCCAACGATGGCCGTTAGATAACGTAGTTAAGGGGTGGTTTACTATCTTTTGGTTCAAAGTATCGATGTTTTTTTTAATTGCACTTTTGGATCCACCCCTGAAACGGTTTTTTCGAATACAGAACGGAAATGTTTGTTATTCGCGGTTGAACAAACAAATGCACCTGCCTGAAATCGGACTTTTTCGCGCACCAGTTTTATTTTTCTTTCGGTGGACGAGCTATTGTACCGGTGCTTGGGAGGGAACACACAAAATTCAAATGAAAGTTTTAACGCGTGTGTTTGGGAGTTAGCCCCCCAAGCATTTGCATTCTGGTGCGAAGACTGTGGAGATTGCGACTTTCCTGGCAGTGAGCAGCTTCAACGAAGGATATTCAGCAATTCTGAAGACCATGACAACGATGTACGTCACCCTGGGACTCTATTCGACGCAGTTTCGCCAAGCATTAGGACGACCACCGGATTCAAGCGGCCGAAAACCGCTTGTCACCGGCCGTACGAGCGGCTCTGGAGCAGCGCAGGATGGCCCAGATCGAGCAGAAGACCCTCTATGAGGAAGAGGAAGGACTAGTTTATGGGCTCGGAATAGCAGATTGAACGTACGTTGCATAATATTGCTTTTATATTTAGTCAAAACTTCAAAAAAAAAATGGTTCAAATGGCTCTGAGCACTATGGGACTTAACATCCATGGTCATCAGTCCCCTAGAACTTAGAACTACTTAAACCTAACTAACCTAAGGACATCACACAACACCCAGCCATCACGAGGTAGAGAAAATCCCTGACCCCGCCGGGAATCGAACCCGGGTCAAAACTTCAAACGCGTTTTTCTCGAAATAACTTTTTATTGCGCGGTATGGGAACTTCAAACCTACTGAACTGATTGACATCATTCTTTGTTTCCAACGAAGCTAACTAAATTGTCTAGGAGTCGTACCACTTTTATTCCAATCCATCAACTATAAATATTTTTACTTGGCCGACGAAGTTGAAAAATCGATGAAAAAACCTATTTTTTCAAATGGCCGCCATTTTGTTTCCTACGGTCCAAATAATTTAAGCGAGGTACAACTCCTAAAGAATCTTACATACTTCGCTAACGTCAACTCAATTTTGATTTCAGACGAGCTGGCTGACCTGTGACATACGGCGCGTGGAGGTCTACATCGAAAATTTGTTTCGTTCCGACGGCACTTCCGCCTTTGCTCTTCAACATTTCCGGTCGAAAAAATTCCAGTTTGTAGAGGAAATATCAATAAACATTTTGACCAAATTTGACATTGATATCTATGACACATCCCGAGAGAAAAATTCTCAAAGAACATGCTTTTGTCGGGCCAAAGATAGTAAACCTCACCTTAACTATCGTCTTGTGGAATGGAAACGGCATATTCCGTCAAACGGCAGGATTCCGAGAATTTCTTACCAAATGAAGGGTTGACGTAAGCTTCGTAACGGAGACTCATTTAAATGTCGGTGTCAGTGTTAGAGCAGCAAATTAGCGCTGTTACAGAAATGAACGTCCGGCGGAACCACCATCAACAGAAAGAAATCGCTTCACCATCTTCTACAAGTATCAGTACTGGGGACAACGGAAGCAACTGGAGTAGCATCGCCTAAATGCCACCTAAGGGACTTCTCGAACCCGCCAATATCGCTATACTGCTAGCATTGCGCGGTAGAACATTAATCGGTAGAGATTTTGATCCAAAAAACGCTATTTCCAATTCTAGAGTGATCAATACAAGCGGCTTCTGCACATCGTGCTAGCAAACGACGCCATCACCAAAATACCACAATGACGCACGTGTCATCCCACCAATGGAAGACTGCTGGATGTCTTAGATACAGCCATTGCAAAGTCGTCACCATGGCATCACGGCAAATGAGAGAAAAGTATTTTTCCGGAAAGTGTACCAGTAACATTCGACCCGGAAATGCCATGTCACAATACGTACAGAACTCGATATCGGCGGCATATTGTGGGAAACTTTTCAACTGTGCTCTAGGTTTTAAGTGTTGTTGCATGAGCAGGACTAAAAGCGTTCATTAATGTTTGCACCAATCATGTATACATATCTACATCTACATCTACATGGATACGCCGCAATTCACACTTAAGTGCCTGGCAGAGGGTTCATCGAAACATTTTCATACTACTTCTCTACCATTCCACTCTTGAATGGCGCGTGGGAAAAAGGAACACCTAAATCTTTCCGTTCTAGCTCTGATTTCTCTTAGTTTATTATGATGATCATTTCTCCCTACGTAGGTGGGTGTCAACAAAATATTTTCGCATTCGGAAGAGAAAGTTGGTGATTGAAATTTTGTGAATAGATCTCGCCACATAGAAAACCGCTTTTGTTTCAGTGACTGCCACCCCAACTCGCGTATCATATGAGTGACACTCTCACCGCTATTGCGCGATAACACGAAAACACGAAACGAGATGCCCCCATTTGCAGTCCCCCCCCCCCCATGTTCCCCGTCAATCCTACCTGGTAAAGATTACAGCAGAGGACGGACAAATGTAATGTAGGCTGTCTCTTTAGTGGGTTTGTCGCATCTTCTAAGTGTTCTGCCAACAAAGAGCAGTCTTTGTTTCGCCTTCCCGACAATAGTATCTAATTGGTCTTCCCAAAAATGGTTCAAATGGCTCTGAGCACTATGGGACTTAACATCGGAAGTCGTCAGTCCCCTAGAACTTAGAACTACTTAAACCTAACTAACCTCAGGACATCACACACATCCATGCCCGAGGCAGGATTTGAACCTGCGACCGTATCAGTCGCGCGGTTCCGGACTGAATCACCTAGAACCGCTCGGCCACAGCAGCCGGCTGGTCTTTCCAGTTTAAGCTGCTCGTAATTGTAATTCCTAGGTATTTAGTCGAATTGACAGACCTTAGATTTGTGCGATTTACCGTACACACAAAATTTATCGGATTTCCTTTAGTATCCATGTGGATGACCTCGCATTTTCCTTTGTTTAGTGGCAATTGCTACTTTTCGCACCATCTAGAAATTCTCTCTAGATCATTTTGTAATTGGAATTGATCGTCTGATGGTTTTACTAGACGGTGAATTACAGCGTCTTCTGCAAACAATCTAAGGGAGCTGCTCAGATTATCACCTAGATCATTTATGTAAATCAGGAACAGCAGAGGGCCTATGACACTACCTTGCGGAACGCCACATATCACTTCTGTTCTACTCGATGTTTTACCGTCTATCACTACGAACTGTGACCTCTCCGAAAGGAAATCACGAATCCAGTCACACAACTGAGACGATACTCCATATGCGCGCAATTTGATTAATAGTAGCTTGTGAGGAACGGTATCAAAACCCCTCCGGAAATCCAGGAACACGGAATCGATCTGAGATTCCTTGTCGACAGCACTCATTACTTCACGGGAATGAAGAATATCCTGTAAACTGACTCGTTACACATCATTTCGATAAAGAAATCTTTCAAATCATCTTTTCAACAAGTAACCAACTCATCAACAACACGTTTTGAGTGTGTTTTTTTGTCCGCAGCTCGTGGTCGTGCGGTAGCGTTCTCGCTTCCCGCGCCCGGGTTCGATTCCCGGCGGGGTCAGGGATTTTCTCTGCCTCGTGATGACTGGGTGTTGTGTGATGTCCTTAGGTTAGTTAGGTTTAAGTGGTTCTAAGTTCTAGGGGACTGATGACCATAGATGTTAAGTCCCATAGTGCTCAGAGCCATTTTTGAGTGTGTTTGTAAATGACGGAAGTCGAAATTGCAATCGCAACAAATATTTTTAACACCCATATTCGGAATGAATATATTCAATAAAGGCAGTTACGCCGGCGTCAACTCACCAAGGGCGGAACAGTGCTGCGCGATCAGTACGTACTACGTAACATCAAGGGCCCGCCATAGGCTGATTGGCAGCGACGTCATTAAGACGGAGAGCGACTAGCCGTCCTTGGAGTCAGCTAGCGACGTCGAGTGTGATACCGTGCCTTACTCACTCCTGTTCTTGCCGTGTCTGGGCTCATAACCAGAGGATGCGCTCTGCGATGAAGCAATTGAGCAGTCGCTCAGCGACGCTGGTTGGTCATCAGTGCTCCTCAAATGCAGCTCTTTAATTGGGAAATGGACAGTGATTCTCGCATATACAAACACCTCCTTTCGACATTAACAACAAGTAGCAATACTCGAATCGCACGACTAACAATTGGCTTTAGTTTCACAAATTTGACTGTACTGTACTACTTGTGTACTTTTCTTTTTTTTTTTTTTTTTTTTTTTTTTTTATATATATACTGGCCCGCAGATGACGTTCGCGATAACTCAGTGTGATGTGGAACATGTTACTATATTTACAAATAAGACGCTTTTCTCTATGAAACCATGGTTACGTACACAGACACACACACATACACACAAGCATACACAGTTTAAAAAACAAAAAAGGAATTTATAAATATAAATGAAAAATACATAAATAAAAAATATAATGATAATAATGCTAATTAAATAAATAGAATCCAAACCTATTCATCTAGACACACACACGCACACTCACTCACCCATCCACACAAAATGCAGAGACACAAATGCAGAAATCACAAAGATTCAAAACTCCCACCTACAGAACAGTCAACTGTTCAACATCTTTTTTCGAAGTTCGTAAACAGTGACAGAGTTACACAGTGCAGGCCTTCACAGTGAAGATAATTGGAATACCAGAAAAAGTAAGTGAAAAATACTGTAAACATACACACAAGTTGCCTTATAGAGTTCACCATAACATAACCAGTCACAAAATTTCACCGTAAATATTTTTTCTACATTAAGTTCTATATTGTTGCAGATGTAAAACACTGAAAGGAAACAAGCGCAATAAAAAAATGACATAGAAACCCATGATACCACAGCATGTGGTAACAAGGTATCCATACAGAACTTTGTTTTAAATATGTAAAAGTATTAGAGCATTTTTTTTCTGTTTAACAGAAACAAAATAAAAACCTACGGATGATGCTGAAACTTCAGCGAAACATGTCTGGGAGATAGGAGAAAAGATGTTAACAATTTGCATAATCGCTTGTTTAATATTAGTCTATAACTTAATCTGATAACCGAAACCCATCCGCATATGGGTTATACATCGAAAATATATAAATAGATTATAAGGAGTTGTACACCCGCAGTTGTTTAATTTGTTTTTAAAACTCACTATCTGCAAACACCTTTAATTCACAAGCACACTGGATGAATAATTTTGTGGCTGCATAATTTGCTCCTCTGTGCAATAGCAGTGTTTAGATATGGATAATGGCAGTTACTGTTCCTGGTTTCATATTTATGACTGCTAGAATTATTTTAAGATTGTGCCTTACTTCTCATTGGGAAACGTCCCCTGAGAAAAACTATGAATGACTGTGCTGGTAAACTTCTACGTTATTTATTACAAAGACAGCTGAGTAAAACTGAACGCACTCAGACAGTTCTCTCTTTACTTATTCTGATCATCACCAAACTGACACACAAAATTTTTAGCGCAACGCAATCTGACTTTCAATAGTCCCTACAAAATAATGGCCCTGACTAACAATAACCTATACCTTTCATGAATCATTTATCTCCGTTACTCCAACTGCTGCAATACAGCGAGCGCCAATACTGCCAGCTAAATAAAAGATTCTAAATACTGAAGGCACAGCTACTGATAGGCATAGTTAGCAAATGAAAGATTTTGATAGAGAACAAACAATGTATTTACCTTAATAATGTTCAAAAGTGGGTTCAAATGGCTCTGAGCACGATGGGACTTAACTGCTGAGGTCATCAGTCCCCTAGAACTTAGAACTACTTAAACCTAACTAACCTAAGGACATCACACACATCCATGCCCGAGGCAGGATTCGAACCTGCGACCGTAGCGGTCGCGCAGTTCCAGACTATAGCGCCTAGAACCGCTCGGCCACCCCGGCCGGTTGCTCAAAAGTCATCATATATATTTATGAATTCATGACAACCATATTTACAAATTTCCTTTTTCTGGAGGACACACGTCCAGGTCGTCCGCTTATAGTAACCTCTCAAAACTCTGGCATCTCTCTCTCCACATACACCACTGCTAGCGACTCACCTCCAACTGCCCAACGCTACGCGCTGTTCACGTCTAACTGCCCAACACTACACAAGCGAATATTTCAACAAAGAGTCCAACCAGCCACAGACTGCACACAGCACAGTCAGTGATTTTCATACAAACCGCTACGTGGCGTTACCAACATAAAAACCTAAACAGTCTACTTACAATTGTACCTCGAAAGTCGTAAACTTTAAATTCGGATATTTTAACACACATATAGCGAACTACACTGGTCGACAAGAAAACTGAAGCATCCAGAATGGGAAGAGGACATGCAATGAAATTTCATAGGGTGAAATGGTATGTGATGTTCTATCATCAGCAGTCCATGGGTTCCGCTCATGGCACCACTCCATATACGGCCATTTGTATTCTAGCGTTAATGGCAGCCTACATATGGGATGGTAATTCCCTGGTCTGGCTGCTGTCATATTACAAAATCGAATTAAATTTATAAAGTCACTTATCAGTATGATGGCGCACCTTCTGTGGCCTGGATGCATGCGTTGATTGGGTTGAGAAGGGTGTCAGAGGGCCATTATAACCCTTCTTCAGGCTACTTGGCCCACAGCTCTTGATATCCTGGACACTGGCATTGGGATGGGGTTGTCAGGGTCGGTCTTACGCATGTTCTATCAGGGACAATTCTGGAGGTCTTGTGGGCCATAGGAGAACCTCTACATTACGCACGCAGCTCAAAGAGAGACAGACGTCCCGTGTGTGGACAAGCATTGCCCTCTTGAAAAATGACACTACGATGTTGTCGCATGAGAGGTAACAAATGAAGGTACAAGATGTTCCCTTAATCACTACCAGCCGTGACCGGCTAGCTCTTCACACCACGACGCCTGTAATAATACTGCTGTGCCTTTCCAAAACATTTTAAGAATGGGATCTCTCCTGTGGTCACCGCCATACTCACTGACGGTGAGAACCGCAATTCGTCGCTGAACACAGTACTGTACCATTCATCGGCAGTCCACGTTTCCCACTCACAACACCACTCCAAACGTAGTCGTTTGTGTTGTGGTGTCAATGGCAGCCTACGCATATGAGGGAAGTCCCTATCGTGGCTGTTGCTACTCCCCGACCAACGGTGTGGGTTGACACTGAATGTTGCGAGGAGTCCATTAGTTTTCTGGGATGACAGTCGCAGACGTGAAGGGGTTACGATGTGCTTATGGCAGTCAGACAAGGTCGACCGAAACCTTGACAAGTATGTCTGCCGTCACATTCCCAGGCAGTCGACCTTCGGGCTCCTGCCATAACGGATTGCCTCACAAACCTGTACATTGCGTGATTAGACCAGCTGGGGAAATAGAGACCAACAATGAGGCCCCTTTCAAACTCCCAAAGTGCTGATAACCCGAGTAAACTGCATCTCCGTACGCTTCATGGTGATCACTCAATATCTGACACAGTTCGCGCCTCCTTACATACGCTACCAGACCACATGATGATATAGTTGGAGAGAGCGTTCTAGAATCAAAGTTTTATTTGACACAGAATATTATATTTGCAGATGTGCTCAACCAGTCTTAAATACATTACGTTGTTCTAAGCTTTTGCAATGAAAGCTGAAAGTGAAACGTTTTGATATTTAATAACATCTGTCATATTACCTTCCCTAAGAGAAGTCTAAAAATAGCATAGTCTAATCTGCCTGGAAAGATACCTTCTGAAAGGGATGCATTAAATATTCGGCTGAGTACTGTAGGTATATCAGAAGAACGTCCTTAAATATTTGGCTTGAATGTTATCAGGCCAACGATAGATCTTTGTTTTGTAAGAGTTTTAATTATTTTCTTGATTTACCTGAAAACAGGGATGATCTCGCACTGAATAAATGTTTGTGGTGCTGATTGCCGCCATGTGCTGCGATTTTTTTTTAACCGAGTTTCTACGTTCCATGTAGCAAGTGATTGTTAAGGAAGTTTATTTAGTGTTTGGTGTTACGGACCGTTTAGTCATTATCTTTAGCTACTACAGCTACTGGGCCATCATGTGCCCTGATCGTTTTCCTTTAAATTAGCGCCGGCCGGTGTGGCCGAGCGGTTCTAGGCGCCTCAGTCTCGAACCGCGCGACCGCTACGGACGCAGGTTCGAATCCTGCCTCGGGCATGGATGTGTGTGTTGTCCTTAGATTAGTTAGGTTTCAGTAGTTCTAAGTTCTAGGGGACTGATGACCACAGATGTTTAAGTCCCATAGTGCTCAGAGCCATTAAATTAGCCTCATTATTGTTTTTACTTTATTTTCCGAATTACTAATCTCTGGTATGGTATTCAAGCGTTTTGATTTTCTTGTAACTTCCGCAGTGGAGAGTTTTGCAGATTACATCTTTATTCCAGTTATGGATCACAATCTTACACAATAGGTAACTAATTTTGGTCGGAGATGGCCATTTTCAAGCACTGGGTAGCTTTTTTTTTTTTTTTTTTTTTTTTTTTTTTTTTTTTTTTACAACATCCAAAAAGTTCCAAGACTGATTCTATTGTTGGAATTCAAATGACATCAGCGATGTAACTACAACGCTATTTTGAACTGCCACTGTAGTTAATAGACGTGAGCAGGCAGTGTTAAATAGTGGACATACGGCCATGGCGTTTCAAAGTCGTTGTGTCATAGATCGCACTGGAGCAACATCTCTAAATCGATTGTTCAAGACATTCTCCAGAATGTCTCGAAGAAGGGAAAAGCGTGTACAATGTTTGTGATGCACACCTTGACTCCCGAGCAAGAACAACGACCCGATCTTACGAACCTGCTATAAAACAACGAAGTGCAGAAACTGACAGGATGTGTCATCGCTTTGACGACATGACTGGCACTCAGGCCAATGTGATGCGCGAGTTGAACAACATACCAAAGAAAGAGTTTTCTCACATTTTCACATGGTTGTGTGAACATTCTGTGCGTTGTACTCAAGTGGTAGAGGCACTAAAACTACCATTTTAACTTTTCTCTTTATTTCCTTAATCCAGTCTCGAAACTTTTTGGACTGGCGTATGTAAGTATTGTATAGTCGTACGTCGGCTTTATATGGTATAAAAAGCGATTGTACTCAGAGCGTCATCATAGAGCGAAATTAACTACATTTTGAGTAAGTCTGTGATCCCTACTCTGAAGAAAGACACAAATGCTTTCCTGGATCATTGTAAATTTTTGCTACGATGGTGTCGCGACAGTTATGCAGATAGTAGAGGATCCTAAACCTTGTAGTTTGAGATAAGGAATTACTCGTCGGAAACTAATGTAAATAAATTACATAAAAAGTTTCGGAAAAAAAACTTTGAAATGTTCAAAGCAACGAACACCAGCCTGAATGTACGTATTACAGTACAATTTCTTGATAGAACAAAATTATCGTTTGGTTCCACACCGAGCGAAATAGTGCAGTGGTAAGTCAATGTATTCGACCGAATTTTCTTTCAATTAGGATGACACCTGTTGACAAACGTTTCCTGTACATTCGTTTGGCTCTACATCCTGCTGCATCACACGTTGAATGCACGTCTGGAAGTTCCTCTGGCGAGTTATGCTCCATCTTCGACAACCAGCCATGAATAGTGGTAAACTCCACCTTGGACATCACAGATCATTGTCAGTTATGTTTTAGGCAGAGCCACGAACATGCATGCGACGGACAGTTAGTAGTTATGAAACGTGTACAGTTTACAAAATACTTGTCGCACACACATTGTTCATTAAAGGCCTCTTAATGATCGAAATATACAGGGTGATTCAAAAAGAATACCACAACTTTAGGAATTTAAAACTCTGCAACGACAAAAGGCAGAGCTAAGCACTATCTGTCGGCGAATTAAGGGAGCTATAAAGTTTCATTTAGTTGTACATTTGTTCGCCATTTCAGCCAATAAAGTTTTTGGTCCCTTTTTCTTCGAAGGTGCTACCGTAACTGGACTACAGTATCTGGAGATGTTAGAGAATTGGCTGTCCCCTCAGCTCGAACAAGAAGCACAACAATTCATATTTCAGCAGGATGGAGCGCCACCACATTGGCACTTATCTGTCCGTAACTACCTGAACGTCAACTACCCGAGGCGATGGATCGGCCGCCAGGCAGCCCGTGACAGAGCACTTCATCACTGGCCTCCAAGAAGCCCTGATCTTACCCCCTGCGATTTTTTCTTATGGGGGTATGTTAAGGATATGGCGTTTCGGCCACCTCTCCCAGCCACCATTGATGATTTGAAACGAGAAATAACAGCAGCTATCCAAACTGTTACGCCTGATATGCTACAGAGAGTGTGGAACGAGTTGGAGTATCGGGTTGATATTGCTCGTGTGTCTGGAGGGGGCCATATTGAACATCTCTGAACTTGTTTTTGAGTGAAAAAAAACCTTTTTAAATACTCTTTGTAATGATGTATAACAGAAGGTTATATTAAGTTTCTTTCATTAAATACACATTTTTAAAGTTGTGGTATTCTTTTTGAATCACCCTGTACATTTACGATCACTGCTTCCATACTTCGAAAAACTCAGTTTACGACGGAAGCATGTCATTCACAGTCGTCATAGCTGAGTGGTCGTAAGTCGCACGAGCGGCTGTCTAATTTGAAGATGGGCCGTGTCTGAAGTCCGAATTTCGCGGCTAGATGTGGCTAATGACAGGCGTTTAATGAACGTGGCAGCACGTCGCGACTGAACCGGCTCTAAAGGTGGGATGATAATCGGTGCAAGACGCTTAGGTCTTACCACATCTGATATCACACAAGAATCGGGTTTCCGAGGTTAGCGCTGTTTACGGTGGATCTTCGATATATGTCAGAGCCATAGGGGACATTGACAGCCTATTAATTAGAAACTGGACTCAAATTCGCAAAAATCTCCGTAGTATGAACCCCTTATCAGCTGCACCGACTCTGGCCTATCTACATGCAATGATTCCATTGAGAAGGGTGTCCTGAAGCCGTTGTTTCCTCTCCCGAGGCAGACTGACCCATAATTATTGTTACTGGTCCTTAACATCCTGGATACTGGCATAAGAGGGTGAGTCAAATGAAAACTTTAAATATCTTTTTAAATATTATTTATTGTGCAGAAGAGGTACAAAACTGTATCACTTTTCAACATGATCTCCCCCACGCTCAATGCAGGTCCTCCAGCGCTTACAAAGTGCATAAATTCCTCTAGAAAATAATTCTTTTGGTAGTCCGCACAACCACTCATGTACCGCGTGGCGTACCTCTTCATCATAACGGAACTTCTTTCCTCCCATTGCGTCTTTGAGTGGACCAAACATGTGGAAATCACTTGGGACAAGGTCTGGTGAGTACGGTGGATGAGGAAGAGACTCAAATGCAGGTCTGTGATTGTTGCAACTGTTGTACAGGCAGTGCGGGGCCTTGCATTGTCATGTTGCAAAAGGACAACTGCTGACAGCAATCCACGTCGCTTTGATTTGATTGCAGGCCGCAGATGATTTTTTAGGAGATCTGTGTATGATGCACTGGTGACAGTGGTCCCTATAGGCGTGTAATGCTCCAAAATGACGCTTATTTCGTCCTAAAAGAGAGTCAGCATAACCTTCCCTGCTGATGGTTCTGTTCGAAACTTCTTAGGTTTTGGTAATGAGGAATGGCGCCACTCCCTGCTCGCTCTCTTCGTTTCCGGTTGGTGGAAGTGAACCCAGGTTTCGTCCCCAATAACGTTTCTTGCAAGCAAGCCACACCTTCTCGTTCAAAGCGCCGAAGAAGTTCTTCGCAAGAATCAACACGTCGTTCTCTCATTTCAAGAGTCAGCTGCCGTGGCACCCATCTTGCAGACACTTTGTGAAACTGGAGCACATCATGCACAATGTGGTGTTCTGACGCATGAATAATCTATAAACATGCTGCAATGTCATTCAGTGTCACTCGGCGGTTTTCCTTCGCTATGGATTCAACTGCTGCAATGTTCTGTGGAGTCACAACTCGTTGTGCCTGACCTAGATGAGGAGCATCTTCCACTGAAGTCACGCCATTTGCGAACTTCCTACTCCATTCTTAGACTTGCTGCTGTAACAAACATGCATCACCATACTTAACCTCCATTCGTCGATGAATTTCTATAGGTTTCACACCTTCACTACGCAAAAACCGAATAACAGAACGCTGTTCTTCCCTGATTCAAGTCGTAAATGGGATGGCCATCTTTACACTGATATTGCGACGGTATGTGTGCATCTGCACTATGCTGCCACCTACAGGCCATTCTGCAAGCTGTTTGTAGCACGCTTACCAACTTACAGGATAACGGCGCGAAATTTCGACTTGTTATAACAAATTTAAGGTTTTCATTTGACTCACCCTCGTAGTTGACGTTCGAGAAGGTCCTGCACGTGTACTATCTGGGACAGATCTGAGGATCCTGCTGGCCACCGGAGTTACTTAGCGTCACGGAGACAGTTCATAGAGACACGTTTCATGTGTGTAACAGCATTGTCTTAGTGAAAAATGACACTGACCACGACGCTGTCGCACGACAGTTAAGGGGAGCCGGAGGTGGTCAAATCCAAAAAATTACGATTTTTTTTTTGCTACCGAAAATTAATTGGAACATTCCTCTTTAATGTAAACTTTGAATTATTGTTCTCTCGTGACTTCCTGGCGAACTGCTTGGGATTTCCTCGGCCTGTTACGCATACAGCGCCTTATTATGTTATGCATACAGCGAGTGTGCAAGGGTTAGCTACATTGTTTTCTGTGACAAATAAAGCGCTAAGAGCGCGGAACATCGTCTCTTTGCTGTTTACCGTTTCGAATTAGTTCAGTTTTGCGCCTGTTGTTGGTAGTATTAAACTTCTTGTGTAAAGCGTTGTTCTGGTTACGATGCCGCGTTTTAGTAACCGTGTATATAAGAAGAGAAAGAACGTAGGGAAAAGAAAATTAACACTAATACCAAGTTGCAATACTACAATTACTGAAATTGTGCGTTCTTCTGCTAAGCAACACATGGCCGGCCATAGCCCTGTGACATCTTCTAGCAAGAAAATGACTGGTGGAAGTGACAGATTTCGTGAATATGTTAGTGACCGTGATGACATTAACGAAGTACTGAATATTGGAATATTATCTTCTGTGCTGAAAGAAAGTGTTCTGTGCAAAATGTGTTCAAGTGTAGGAATGGGACTAGAGATAACAAAGCACTTTGGTTTAGCTTGTGAGATGAAGATAATCTGTGCATGTTGCAAGTATCAAGTGACTTTCTACAATTCACATGCCAGTCTCTTTGGTGAAAATGGACGATCTAGAGTGTTTGATGTGAATGTTCGACTTGTGTATGGTCTTTGATCCATTGGGAAAGGGTCTGCTGCTGGTAAACTGTTTTGTGGTATTATGAACTTGCCATCGCCTCCAAGCAAATTTGGGTACTACTGCGAACTGGTAGGATCCTCTGTTGAAGATGTGGCTTTGAAAACCATGAAGGAAGCAGTGGAGGAATCTGTAGAAATGAACAGTGGTTCCAGGGATTTGGTAGTGGCATTAGATGGTTCCTGGAAAAAGAGGAGTCATAAATCCCTGAATGGGGTTGTAACTGCTACTTGTGGTGATAGTGCAAAAGTGATAGATGTTGCAATATTATCAAAACATTGTAGGTCCAAAAATAAAATCAAAGTAGAGCACAGTGGAACCTGTGAGGCAAATTTTAGTGGATCAAGTGGAGCAATGGAAGTAGATGGAGTGAATCAAATTTTTGAACGTTCAGTTCCCAGATACAACGTTAGGTACAAATACTACCTTTGGGATGGTGACTCCAAAGATTTCAAGACTATAGAGGAACTGAAATCATATGGAAATGAATTTGTAGTTGAAAAGTTGGAATGCATTGGGCACGTGCAAAAGCGTATGGGTGCACGGCTTCGAAGGCTCAAACAAACTTTGGGTTCAAGTAAGCTCAGTGATGGAAAGACGATAGGAGGGAGAGGCAGGCTTACTGATGAGGTGATTGAACGTCTACAGAGATACTATGCGTATGCTATAAGGCAAAATACTAGTAACATTAGTGACATGCGAAAAGCAGTGTGGGCATTGTTCCTTCATACTGCCTCTTCCGATAAATACCCTCAACACAGCCCGTGCCCAAATGATTCCTGGTGCAAATATAATGCAAAAAAGGACTATGATCACAAACACGGTTTGCCAGCAGCTGTGATAAATGCAATAAAACCAATTTTTCATGACTTAGCACAGCCAGAATTGTTACACAAATGTCTGCACGGAAAGACGCAGAATCCTAATGAGAGCGTAAACAATTTGATTTGGAAAGTGATTCCTAAAAGGGTGTTTTTAAGCACAAAAACACTGCACTTTGGCATTTATGATGCAATAGCAACCTACAACCAAGGGAACAGTGTGAAGTGTGAAGTTCTGAAGGCATTAGGATTTACAGCTGGGGTGAACACTGTACGAGCTCTAAGAAATATTGACAGAGAAAGGATAAGAGGAGCAGAAAGAAGAGAAAGGCATATGAAGTATGATGGAACAACAGGCCAGAAAAGAAGACAGAAGAGGAAGCTTTTGGAGGATGAAGAAGAAGACCCTGATAATCCATCCTATAGTGCAGGAATGTATTGAGAAACTTTGATGGCCATTTCCCGTAAATTAGAATTTTTCGAATATAAGCAACATTTTCTCAAAATCCACTCAAGCTAGAGAGATGAAATTTTTATACAGCACTCCTAGTGGTCAAACTTACATTGTAACACAGCCATTTGGCAATATGTTCAGTAGTTTCATTTCAGTTTAATTATAAAGCAATTTTTTGTAAAAAAAATTTGGGTCATTAATAAAAAAAATAATTGGAAGGAAACTAGAAAAGATACTCCAAAATCCCTCTGTCATGACTGCAATACTAAACCACTCTATATGTAAAAAAAATTCAAATTTTTCTATTTGGTAGTTTATTCATAAATGTTCCTCAAACTTAGTGATTTTAACATGGGCAGCATAGGCACCTTCGGCTCCCCTTAATACGTGAGGATGCTGGGTGCCCGTGGCATACAGTTGTAGGTACACCAGCGTTTCTTCAGTCACTACCAGAAGGAACTTGACGTCATACGCGATGGCTTCTCACACCACGACGCTAGGAGTAACATCGCTACGCCTCTTCAAAACATTGGAAGAACGGGACCTCTCCCCAAGTCACTGCCGTACCTGCCGACAATAATCAAGTGGGATACTGCAAAACCACGAGTCGTCACTGAACATAATGCGACACCATTCATCAGGAGTCCTTACTTCCCGTTCAGGGCACCTATCCAAACGCAAACGTTTGTGTTGTGGTGTCACCAGCAGTCTCTGCACGGGACAGTAATTCCCCTGTCCGGCAGCTGCTAGTCTCAATGCAACGCAGCGGAATGACACAGAATCCTGCAGGGAATCCATTACTTGTTCTCAGATAGCTGGCACAGTTGTGAAGGGATTGCGACCTGCTTTGTGCACAATATAGCGATTCTCCTGTGTGGAAGTCAGACGTGGCCGATCGGAACCATGAAGACGATTGTGCCTGCCCTAAGTCTCTCATGCAGTCCAATATCGGGTCACTGTCACATCCGAATGGACCACTAATCTGGATATTGCACGATTCGACCAGCCGGCCCCTCCCAATCTCTGTCAGGAGCTCATAATTACCGCTTCACACGAGTACGTCACATCTCCGTGTCCACCGCAGTAATCACTCAACGTCGGACTCTGTTCAAATGGTTCAATCGGCTCTAAGCACTATGGGACTTAACATCTGAGGTCATCAGCTCACTTTTATCCCCCCACTCAGGTCTGATAAAACACTAAATACGCATAACGAAAATACACTCTGCTGGCCGTTCTACACTGAAGCGCCAAATAAACTGATACAGGCAGGTCTATTCAAACATAGAGCTATGAAAACAGGCAGAATATGGCGCTGTGGTCGGCAATGCCTATATAAGACAAGTGTCTGGCGCAGTTGTTAGATAGGTTACTGCTGCTACAATGGCAGGATATCAAGATTTTAAGTGAATTTGAGCGTGGTGTTACAGTCGGCGCAAGAGCGATGGGACATGGCATATCTGAGGTAGAAATGAAATGGGGATTTTCCTGTACGACCATTTCACGAATGTACCGTGAATATCAGGAACCTGATAATACGTCAGATCTTCGACATCGCTGCGGCCGGAAAAAGATCCTGCAAGAACGGGCCCAACGACAACCGAAGAGAGTCGTTCGACGTGACAAAGTGCAGCCCTTCCGCAAATTGCTGCAGATTTCATTGCTGGGCTATCAACGAGTGTCAGTCTGCGAACCGTTCAACGAAAAATACTCAAGTGGGCTTTCGAAGTTCTCTTGATGACTGCACGACACAAAGCTTTATGCCTCGCCTGGGCCCGTCAACAGCGACATTTGACTGCTGATGACTGGAAACATGTTGTCTGGTCGGACGACTCTCGTTTCAAATTGTATCGAGTGGTTGGACATGTACGAGTATGGATACAACCTCATGAATCCATGGGCCCTGCATGTCAGCAGGGGACTGTTCAAGCTGGTGGAAGCTCTATGATGGTGTGGGGCGTGTGCAATTGGAGTGACATGGGACCACTGATACGTCTAGACACGTCCGTAAGCATCCTGCCTGATTATCTGCATCCATTCATAACCATTGTGCATTCTGATGGACGGCAATTCCAGCAGGACAATGCGATACCCCACACGTACAGATTTGCTACAGTGTGGCTCCAGGAAAGCTCTTCTGAGTTTCACACGTCCGTTGGCCACAACTCCCCAGATACGAACATTATTGAGCATATCTGGGATTCCTTGCAACGTGCTGTTCAGAAGAGATCTCCACCGCCTCGTTCTCTTTCGGAATTATGGACAGCACTGCAGGACTCACGTCAGACATTAGTCGTGTTCATGCCACGTCGTGTTGCGGCACTTTTGCGTGCTCTGGGGGGCCCTTCACGTTATTAGGTAGGTGTACCAGTTTCTTTGCCTCTTTAGTGTACCTGTTATGGAGAGTTGTGAATCTAATACACCCACCCGCCGAGTTTGGCAAGCGTATGAAGTTGTGTTGTATTAACTACGTATTCTGGGAGCTTCATTTTTTGTTAGGCGTTGTATTTGTATGGGGTTTTCCTACTTTTATCAAATTTTTTTCTAGATTAAGATTAAAGAAAAACTCGAATTCTGTAAATGACCAGCAGATAGCAATGTTTTCTCAAAGAAAATGTATCTTCTTTTTGAAGCTATGAACACATTCCACATCAAAGAGAGTTGTTGTGAATATGGTACGTGGAAGACACAAAAGAAAGAAAAAAACTGCGCCAAGCTAAACCGAAGTACTTGAGAGTAAGGCGCAAAACTTGGAGACTGGTTGCGCACCCTTGAACTAGACCGTTGTGTTTAACGGGTACTGATCGGCGGTCTCCGGGGCGGCACGCGATCACTGCCACTACCAAGGCTGGCGCGCTTGAAAGGCGGGGACACGCCCCGCTCCGTGGATCGTAAATGTGGCAGCCAGGCACGTTAAATCACCGGCAGCCGAAACGGCGGAATTTATTTTATTTACAGCCGCGATCGAAGACCCGGCAATAAGCACACAAGATGGATGAAACTTCACGGATTTCTTCTTGAAATCAAAACATTAGAAAAAGTTCATTAGAACATTGGTCCGAAAATCCATTATTAGTTTGGTATGACAAGAATTCCCTGAAGAGACTCCTGATTGTTTGCATTTAACTCAAATGTGCATTGTTACTCTCTTTCTTGTTTACAGTTACACGCGGCATTTGTTTTGTTTCGTCTGATGGTCGTTCGTCCTGTTTTAGAGTGACCTTCATCACAGCACATCAAAGCGATGTATTGATTGTCTGTAATGAAGGATAATCTCTACATGTACGTCCTTGAAGATGGGCATGCGTTCGCAGCATTTCAGCTTTACGCTGAACATTACCCTGGGAGGTAGTTACCTTGTCTAAGAAACTTTGCACCGATCCACCAACGCTTGCTGGCTCATTTGAGAAGAGAATTTCAGACGGCTGGACACCATGCGATGTGCGAACGCCTGAACTCCAAAACGGGTTCTTCGTAACTCTAGTAACTTGTACAAGGAGAACTGCGAAAAGTGAATGCGGAGGAGGAGGAGGAGGAGATTAGTGTTTAACGTCCCGTCGACAGCGAGGTCATTAGAGACGGAGCGCAAGCTCGGGTGAGGGAAGGATGGGGAAGGAAATCGGCCGTGCCCTTTCAAAGGAACCATCCCGGCATTTGCCTGAAGCGATTTAGGGAAATCACGGAAAACCTAAATCAGGATGGCCGGAGACGGGATTGAACCGTCGTCCTCCCGAATGCGAGTCCAGTGTGCTAACCACTGCGCCACCTCGCTCGGTAAAAGTGAATGCGATCTGCAACATTCTGCGTGAGAATCTTCTGTAACCGTATGACTTTCTATGAGTGTATGGATGAGGCACACTTCAGCCAAGAATAACTTTCTGTCAACGCATGTTACGACAGTGTGCTGTCTTGCTAGTACTTCGTAGCGTGCACGACATTCACTGATGAGGCAGGGTTTCCACGTGAGGGGAAGCTTCAATAATCATAACAATCACACAGGGCTTCTGAAAACTCTCGTGAACTGCGGCCAGACAGACATCAACAGAAGTTCCGCTTCAACGTGTGTACGGAATCATTCGTGATCATCTATTGGCCCCTGCATCTTTTCGCAACCTGTTACTAGGCAAACATATCTATAGTTCCTCATACATGAGTTTCTCCATCTACCAGACGATCTACTTCTAGATGTCATCCAACGAATGTCGTTAGCGCACGATCTGCTCCACCTCACGCCGACCAGAGTGGCCGAGCGGTTCTAGGCGCTACAGTCGGGAACCGCGCTACCGCTACGGTCGCAGGTTCGAATCCTGCCTCGGGCATGGATGTGTGTTATGTCCTTAGGTTAGTTAGGTTTAAGTAGTTCTAAGTTCTAGAGGACTGATGACCCCAGCAGTTAAGTCCCATAGTGCTCAGAGCCATTTGAACCATTTTGCTCCACCTCACAGTACACGGATAAATCGCCAGTATCTCGATAGCCACTTTCCAGACAGTTGGACTGATCTAGAACGATTTATTGCGTAGCCAGCCCAATCGCTAGATTTGAGTCCAAAGGATTTTCTTCCTCTGGGCAAATTAGCTCATTAGTGTATTCACCCCCCCCCCCCCCCCATAACCAATGTCGATGTTCTGACGAAAGGTATCCAAAATGGATTTGACCAAATACAGAAGACACCACCAGTTTTCTACAAAGCACGGCAATGTATGGAATCCAAGCTCAGGGGATGAATGGAAGCAGGCGTTGGTCACCGGGAGTAATTTTTGTAAATGCAAATGTGTCTGATACCTGCATCATTTGTGTTGCATGAAAATTAAATCCTTTCATATAGGTGGTGGACAAAAATATGGATTTACCGCGAGAAATGCATGCTGGAACACAAATGCAAGCCTGCAGGGTGGGCTGTTGTATTTGAACACGAAGCCACCTGGGCAACGTCCTCAATACATTTCTGGTGCCATTCGTGGTCGGGACAGTCTTCTGTGTAGCTAAGAAGGCATTATGTCCGATCAAAGTGAATTCGAACGTGGACAGATTGTTGAGTGTTTCTATAAGCAAGGTAGCTGAACCGTTTGGTATTTTAACAGAATTATACCGCATACGGGGAAAGCGAAAAAACATCATGCGCTGAGTCGCAATTTGGACGAAAGTATGTGTCGAGTGATCGTGATGAATGGTCATTGACGAGGACTGTGACGAAAAATTTGAGAACGACAGTTGCAAAATTCACCGCAGAAATGTATATTGCACTCGTGAACTCTGTCAGCACCGCCGGTCGCAGGTTCGAATCTTGCCTCGGGCATGGATTTGTGTGATGTCCTTAGGTTAGTTAGGTTTAGGTAGTTCTAAGTTCTAGGGGACTGATGACCTCAGAAGTTAAGTCCCATAGTGCTCAGAGCCATTTGAACCATTTTTCTGTCAGCACCATAACAATAGGAAGGGGGCTCCATAAGTCGATCAGCAATGCAAATAACTTAACAGGAAAACGTGCTGTTAAAGCCACAAAACCTGGACTATGAAGCAATATAAGAAAGTCATTTGGTCGGATGGGTCTTGTATCACACTGTTTCCAACTGCTGACCGGGTTTACGTCCCAAGAGTGAAACACGGCGGGCGTTCGGTGATGATTTGGGCCCCATGGTTACTCTGCAAGGTCGCATTACTGGCAAGAATTATGTGATCACTTTCGCTGACCAGATCCATCCCATGGTTCAATGTTTGTTCTCCAATGCTGTGTTCCAAGACGAAAGGGCCCCTACTGACAGAGCTCGCATCGTCCAGCACTGGTTTTGTGGGCACGAGGATAAACTGTCGCATCTCAGCGGGCCACCAAGTCACCAGATGTCAGTATTATTGAGCCTTTGTGGCCTACTTTGGAGAGAATGATGCCTGATCGCTCTCCACCTCCATCGTCGTTATCTAAGCTTGCCTCTATTTTGCAGGAAGAATGGTGTGAGATTTTTAAGGTGGTCGTGTCATATTGATTTTTGTATGTTGTCGATGTGCATGTCAGAGAGTGTGCAAGTTACGTTACTGGTAAACCATCTTTGGTCTTGTCGTGGTACAGTCTTTGCCACTGGGCAGTCTGATGCAGGCTTAGCTGAAGTGTGGCAGGTGTCGGCGTGTTCAGTAGTGCTGTGTTGACTTGTGATTTTATCTACATCTACATCTACGTCTATACTCCGCGAGCCACCTTACGGTGTGTGGCGGAGGGTACTTATTGTACCACTATCTGGTCCCCCTTTCACTGTTCCATTCACGAATTGTGCGTGGGAAGAACGACTGCTTGTAAGTCTCCGTATTTGCTCTAATTTCTCGGATCTTTTCGTTGTGATCATTACGCGAGATATATGTGGGCGGTAGTAATATGTTGCCCATCTCTTCCCGGAATGTGCTCTCTCGTAATTTCGATAATAAACCTCTCCGTATTGCGTAACGCCTTTCTTGAAGTGTCCGCCACTGGAGCTTGTTCAGCATCTCCGTAACGCTCTCGCGCTGACTAAATGTCCCCATGACGAATCGCGCTGCTTTTCGCTGGATCATGTCTATCTCTTCTATTAATCCAACCTGGTAAGGGTCCCATACTGATGAGCAATACTCAAGAATCGGACGAACAAGCGTTTTGTAAGCTACTTCTTTCGTCGATGAGTCACATTTTCTTAGAATTCTTCCTATGAATCTCAACCTGGCGCCTGCTTTTCCCACTATTTGTTTTATGTGATCATTCCACTTCAGATCGCTCCGGATACTAACTCCTAAGTATTTTACGGTCGTTACCGCTTCCAATGATTTACCACCTATGGCATAATCGTACTGGAATGGATTTCTGCCCCTATGTATGCGCATTATATTACATTTATCTACGTTTAGGGAAAGCTGCCAACTGTCGCACCATGCATTAATCCTCTGCAGGTCCTCCTGGAGTACGTACGAGTCTTCTGATGTTGCTACTTTCTTGTAGACAACCGTGTCATCTGCAAATAGCCTCACGGAGCTACCGATGTTGTCAATTAAGTCATTTATGTAAATTGTAAACAATAAGGGTCCTATCACGCTTCCCTGCGGTACTCCCGAAATTACCTCTACATCTGCAGATTTTGAACCGTTAAGAATGACATGTTGTGTTCTTTCTTCTAGGAAATCCTGAATCCAATCACAAACCTGGTCCGATATTCCGTAAGCTCGTATTTTTTTCACTAAACGTAAGTGCGGAACCGTATCAAATGCCTTCCTGAAGTCCAGGAATACGGCATCAATCTGCTCGCCAGTGTCTACGGCACTGTGAATTTCTTGGGCAAATAGGGCGAGCTGAGTTTCACATGATCTCTGTTTGCGGAATCCATGTTGGTTATGATGAAGGAGATTTGTATTATCTAAGAACGTCATAATACGAGAACACAAAACATGTTCCATTATTCTACAACAGATTGACGTAAGCGAAATAGGCCTATAATTATTCGCATCTGATTTATGACCCTTCTTGAAAATGGGAACGACCTGCGCTTTCTTCCAGTCGCTAGGTACTTTACGTTCTTCCAGCGATCTACGATAAATTGCTGATAGAAAGGGGGCAAGTTCTTTAGCATAATCACTGTAGAATCTTAAGGGTATCTCGTCTGGTCCGGATGCTTTTCCGCTACTAAGTGATAGCAGTTGTTTTTCAATTCCGATATCGTTTATTTCAATATTTTCCATTTTGGCGTCCGTGCGACGGCTGAAGTCAGAGACCGTGTTACGATTTTCCGCAGTGAAACAGTTTCGGAACACTGAATTCAGTATTTCTGCCTTTCTTCGGTCGTCCTCTGTTTCGGTGCCATCGTGGTCAACGAGTGACTGAATAGGGGATTTAGATCCGCTTACCGATTTTACATATGACCAAAACTTTTTAGGGTTCTTGTTTAGATTGTTTGCCAATGTTTTATGTTCGAATTCGTTGAATGCTTCTCTCATTGCTCTCTTTACGTTCTTTTTCGCTTCGTTCAGCTTTTCCTTATCAGCTATGATTCGACTACTCTTAAACCTATGATGAAGCTTTCTTTGTTTCCGTAGTACCTTTCGTACATGATTGTTATACCACGGTGGATCTTTCCCCTCGCTTTGGACCTTAGTCGGTACGAACTTATCTAAGGCGTACTGGACGATGTTTCTGAATTTTTTCCATTTTTGTTCCACATCCTCTTCCTCAGAAATGAACGTTTGATGGTGGTCACTCAGATATTCTGCGATTTGTGCCCTATCACTCTTGTTAAGCAAATATATTTTCCTTCCTTTCTTGGCATTTCTTATTACACTTGTAGTCATTGATGCAACCACTGACTTATGATCACTGATACCCTCTTCTACATTCACGGAGGCGAAAAGTTCCGGTCTATTTGTTGCTATGAGGTCTAAAACGTTAGCTTCACGAGTTGGTTCTCTAACTATCTGCTCGAAGTAATTCTCGGACAAGGCAGTCAGGATAATGTCACAAGAGTCTCTGTCCCTGGCTCCAGTTCTGATTGTGTGACTATCCCATTCTATACCTGGTAGATTGAAGTCTCCCCCTATTACAATAGTATGATCACGAAACTTCTTCACGACGTTCTGCAGGTTCTCTCTGAGGCGCTCAACTACTACGGTTGCTGATGCAGGTGGTCTATAGAAGCATCCGACTATCATATCTGACCCACCTTTGATACTTAACTTAACCCAGATTATTTCACATTCGCATTCGCTAATAACTTCACTGGATATTATTGAATTCTTTACTGCTATAAATACTCCTCCACCATTGGCGTTTATCCTATCCTTGCGGTATATATTCCATTCTGTGTCTAGGATTTCGTTACTGTTCACTTCCGGTTTTAACCAACTTTCCGTTCCTAATACTATATGCGCACTATTTCCTTCAATAAGAGATACTAATTTAGGAACCTTGCCCTGGATACTCCTGCAGTTTACCACTATTACGTTAGATGAAGAAAGATTTATTGCAAAGGACGGCATGGATGAGTATGATGTATATACATTTTGAATTATGTTATTATTTTTGAAGAGAAGATGTTTGAGGTAAGATTACAGAACTGCGCAGCTAGGAAGGATTGCGGTGAGCTAGTTGTTGTTCAGAGCTGAGAGAAAGGCCACGCCACTTCCCGGAGTCATGCATTAACATATTAACTAACCTGTTTGATATTTATCGAAATTCTCTGTTATCAACGTGCCGCCTTGAAATCATTGTTCACTTTGCTAAGCATAGTATTGTTCAGACGTACGTTATGTATGAAGATCACGCGAGGTTTTACTGTCTTTTTGAATGCATATTTCATTCTAAAATTGTTGTCTTGATATTTTTCATATGAAGAACCTTTTATATGAATAGTTACTCTTCCCACCCCACTGTTTATTATTACACATTACCACATGCAACAGTTTGAATATGTATTTAGAAGCAGAAATCTAGCCTGCTGTATGCTATTGAGTTTACGAAAAATCTAACAGTGTTGTCAAGACGCGAGATAAGTGGAAATTCTGAATAAGGCCAGATAATTGTTTTACTTCAGTTACGCATTTAATATAAAGACAAGTTGCATTCAGATCAGTTACACTTCAGTTCAAATTAGGTGCTGTTTAGTCGAAGGTTTGCATACGATGTGACTTCTGAAATTTTCCCGGCATGTTTCTTCTTCAAATTATTTCCGAGTATGCAGCCAGAGCCCATCGACATTCTGCCACGATATTTCGGCCTAGAGATGTCCGGCCATCATCAGGTGACTTCACAACTACTGAAGAGCCCAGGTGCAGTCGCGGTATTTATGCCAAATCTCGCGCATGCGAAATGTACTGGCATCCTACAGCGCATGCGTCAGGTGTTGACATGAGCGTCATAGCCGAGTTGTATGTGGTGCCCTCGGTTGTGAAAATAAAAGATCATCACTACTAATGCGGTATGTGGGTAAGTGTTGCCACCATATACGTAATTCCGAGGATTTTGTCAGTCGCTTGAAGGAAGTTGATCTTGGCAGCTCGGATTTATTAGTCAGCTTTGATGTGGTCTCACTTTTTACCAAAGTGCCTTTAATGAAATCGTTACATCTTATTGTAACTTATTCAGTGCAGAACTGGCGGCCTTGTTTGAACATATACTCTCCTCAACGTACTTTTTATTCAATCACGAAATCTGAACAAACAGACGGCGTCGCTATGGGGAGCCCTTTGTCCCTGTGGTAGCTAATCTTTTTATGGAGGAGTTTGAGGAGAAAACACTTGAGTCTGCTAATTTAAAGCCTACGGTCTTCTGGCGGTACGTAGATGATACTTTTGTTGTATGGCCTCATGACAGAAAGGAACTGGAGAAATTTCTTCATCACTTAAACTCATTACAGGAGAACATCAAATTCACGATGGAGATTGAAAAAGATGGCACTTTACCATTTCTAGACGTGCTAGTACGCCGTAAAAATGATGGGTCATTATGACATTCTGTGTACAGGAAACCGACTCACAAAGATCTGTATCTCCAGGCGTCAAGCTGCCATCACCCAGCACAAACAGCCGATATTCTCAGTACCTTAATACATCGAGCGCATGTAATATCGGATGATGAAAACCTCCACGCAGAATTAGAACACTTGGAGAAGGTTTTTAAAGAGAATGTCTACACTTCACGCCAAATAAGAAAGGCAATGCGCAACTGTCATAACAAGAAGCAACGCACTGAGGACGCTGATGATGAATATAAATCAACTGCATTTCTTCCATACACCGGGAATGCGTCGTCGAAAATAGGCAGATTACTGAAGAAAAATAAAATCAAGGTTATCTTCCGTCCACCAGCAAAGAACCGAGCCCTGGTTGGATCCCTTAAAGACGATTTACAACTGAAGAAAGCAGGCGTCTACAAAATTCCCTGTGAATGTGGCTCTGCATATATTGGCCAGGCGACAAGAACTGTCCATCAACGATGTACAGAACATGAAAGATACACCCGTCTGCGGCAACCGTCGAAATCGGCAGTAGCAGAGCACTGTATTTCTTCGGGACATTCAATGGAATATAATGGAACAAAAAATTTTAGCTCCGGTTTCCGGATTTTGGGATTCTGTAATCAAAGAATCAGTGGAAATACGTCTTGCCGATAATCTTATAAATCGTGACAACGACTTCCAGCTGGATAGAAACTGGAATCCTATTATTAAAATTATACAATCACAGCGGAATCTACGGCGTCATTGGATACTCAATGAATAGATGATCTTTTACTTTCACGACCGAGGACAGCACGTACAACTCGGCTATGCCGCGCATGTCAACACCTGACGCATGCGCTGTAGGATGCCAGTACATATCGCATGCGCGAGATTTGGCATAAATACCGCGACTGCACCTGGGCTCTTCATTAGTTGCAGGGGAGTGTAAATGCGACCTCCCACTCCTTTTTCCGCCATGATGAATCTCGAGCTGTGACGTCACCTGGCAGCTACTGCAGTTTGTTTACAACGGTGTCTCTCAGTGTTTCTATCGAAGGCGTGCATGCGAGTTCGTGTTACACGTTAGTTTGTGTGTAATTCTTGTCCTGCCGAGTGTTCAGTTGGAAAGGAATTGTTCCGTGAGTCTTGTAGCTTCGTTCTTGGAATTATGTCTACAAATACGTCGTATTGTGCAGTTGCTGAATGTAGTAATAGTGGACGTAAGACTGAAGGCGTAATTTATCATCGTTTTCCAAAAAATGTTGAACTACAGCGTAAGTGGATTGCTCGTTGTAAACGAGAGGACAAAATTAATGTTAATAATGCAAGAGTTTGTTCTGAACATTTTTGTGAAAGCGATTACAAACGAGACTTGCAGAATGAATTGTTAGGTCTACCTACACGGAAACTGCTACAGGATAATGCTGTTCCGTCTCTAAAAATACCAAACTGGCACGGAAATTTTTTTCGAAGTTCCAGGTCCCAGCACCGCGAATGTTACCGGTAGTGTTCTAACAGAGAGAGAACGTCGCTGTGACACTAGAACAGTAAAAAAAAGAGCTCTCTCAACGTTGAAAACTTTATCTCCCAAGAAAAGTAAGCTGGACAAATCCAGCAACACAGACGTTTTTACTGATCCGCTAATTTCATTTAAAGACCAGGAAATTCAAGCACTGAAGAAAGAATTGGTTAGTTTGAGGATTAAAAATGTTCGACTGGAACAAAGAATTAAGTCCATGAAAGAAGTTATAAAGCAAGCTACATCTGTAAAACCTAATGTGTCTCACACTAAGAAGCACAAATGTGTATGCTCGGATGTGAGAAGTACACTTTCTCAGTGTTTCACACCAGGACAAATTCGTTGTCTGTTAAAGAAGAGGAAGCAAGTAAAGTGGTGCTCAGAGGACATTGCAAATGCTCTCACATTGAGAGCTTTGTCTCCTAAAGCATATGCCTACCTGAGGAGGAAGAATTATCCTTTTCCCTGCAGGTCAACACTTCAGATATGGACGAAACAGTTCAAGTGCCGACCAGGTATTTTGAAACCAGTTTTGGAGTTAATTAAAAATAGGTCAGAAATGTTCACATCATTAGAGGCGATTGGTGTCCTAAGCTTCGACGAGATGAGCATTGACGGTCGTGTGACTTATGATTCGTCCGACGATGTAGTACTCGGACCACACAACAATGTCCAAGTTGTCATGGTTCGCAGCTTGTTTTCAAAATGGAAGCAGCCAGTGTATTATGACTTTGATGTTGCAATGTCTAGCGATTTGTTGCAGAATGTCATAAAAGAAGTTGAAACAGCAGGAATCCGTATTGTAGCTGTTACGTGTGACATGGGACCAAAAAATATGAATGTGTGGAAGCAACTTGGTGTGTCTACATCCAAGACATTCTTTTCAAACCCTGTTGATCACAGCAGAAAAGTTTGGGTTATTTTTGATGTTCCACATTTGCTTAAGTTATTAAGAAATCATTTTCTTGATGACGGAATCACTTTGCCTGATGGTACTGTGATTACAAAAATGGTTATAGAAGATCTTCTTCGACATCAGAAAGGCGACCTTTCGATCAATCACCACATATCGGAGGTTCATCTTAACGTTAGTGGACGTGATCGTCAGAATGTCCGAAGGGCTGCACAGATATTTTCACGTCGCACTGCCCAAGCTGTGAGATACGTTCTGCAGAAAAATCGCGAAGGAAGCTTCATTGAGCTCGTGAACGATGTTTTCGATGTGCTGAATTCGAGATACCCTCAAGATGAGAAAGCTCCCCTTAGAAGTGGTTACGGGTTTCATATCAGAAGTCAGGAAAACACTCTAAAAAGATTTCTTGAAATGTGCTCTAGTATGCGAGTAGGAAAAAGAAACAGTCTTCTCCCATTTCAGAAGGGATTCATTGTATCAATAAATTCACTTTTTGGATTGTACAATGATATGAAAAATTCCGGAGCTACTTATATATTGACAGCCAGACTTAATCAAGATTGTCTGGAAAATTTCTTTTCCAGAATCCGTGGCCTTGGTGTCTTCTACAACAATCCCACTCCTTTCGAGGTGAAAAACAGAATTCGTTTATTGATACTGACTGGAAGTGCAAGTGAAATACCTTTGTCTTCTGGTGCTTCGACTTCAGAGGACAGAAATGAGAATTCTGTTTCTGAAAACTACCCGACACCAGCTGATGAAACTGAGGAAGATTTTGCACGTTTTCTCTCGAGTGAATTATGTATAAGAGTAACTGATAAATCATTTGACGTCGCTACAGATGACGAAAACTTGCTCTTACATTTCGAGCTCAGTGATTCAGTGTGTACGAGTGAAGACGTGAATGAGGATGCTCTAAAATATCTAGCAGGATATATAGCATTCAAGTGCAAAAACGTTGACAGTTCTTTGGGAAATACAGCAGGGCAGTGTGTTGTTGATACAGAACTAAGTCTGAAGCAAGACTGGATTACCATTATTTCAAAAGGGGGCCTCATTTCTCCCTCTACTGACTGGTTTGCTAAAATACGTGAGTTAGAAATTATATTTGCTGCTTTTCATGGATCAAATATTTCTCATTGTAATAGAGTGATGGCAACCTTAGCAGGTCATATAAGTGCGAAATTTCCCGAACTTAATAGCAAAATAGTTCAGTTATATGTCAGAACAAGAACTTTTATACGGATTAGACATTTAAACAAAAGAGCCAAAATTGATGCAATGAAACGGAATTCGGCAAGGAAGAATCGGCTCTGGTCAGCGTCGCCTTCAGCATCTTCGACGTAGCTTCTGCATCAGCTTTGTAAGGTAAGTTCGACGATTACTATCTTTTTATTTACAAAAACATGTGTAAAATCGGCAGTACCCAACTGTAAAACATTTACCGTAGTCAGATGCCTAAAACACGAGCATGAATGCGGATGCGAACATCGGCCACTAGTTTTCCGTGGCGATATATCATCATTGCTACTAATATTTAACGCATTTCTTTCGGAAACCTTGTACATAATATTAACATGAAGTGTGTTCAACCCTGTGAGCGCGAAACTTTACGTTATATGAGAAGAGAAGAGACGTGAAAACAGTTATTTTGCAATCACTCATATTCTACAAACGGAGACTGCTGCCGTCTGGCTGCCAGGTGACGTAACAAGTCGCTGACCAATGACAGCGCACTAAGCCAATCTGGCATACCTTTTTTATTCTATGTTCCTTGATTAGTTGTGTACTCACCTGATGAAGGCCGGACGTCTCTGGGCCGAAATATCGTGGCAAAATGTCGACGGGATCCGGCTGCATATCCGGAAAGTATTAGAAGTTAGCATACGAGTTTAAGTTGAATAACAGTTGTGGGTACATAGTTTTGGTAATACGTAGATTTTTATATAGTGGGTGGTAAATGTGGGCTAAATTTCATAAAGAAACAAATATAGTAGGGAGTTTACATATGGCGACCTATCTGCCAGGGTAGTTCGTTGGTTCTTTTGGTAATACGTAGTCAGATAGTTGGATTTCTCGACAGCAAGAAATGCGGCTACGCTAATTTTACTAATGCTGTTCTTCTTTTCCAGGCAACGCATTAAAAATTTGTGTTCAATTTGCGAAATCCTGTATTGTGTGGCGATTATCGATTACTTTGTCGCTTAAGCAGTTGGCAAATACTACAGGTTCTGTGTGGATTTCTTTCCTTATTGAGTATTTGCGTGCACGATATTACAATTTTGTTTGTTTGGTCATTGTAGCAGTTGCAAAATAACGATTCGGTACACGATGAGATAAACCACCTTGAGCGATTAGCAAATACCAGTAGTTTACATGAGACTGCAGGAAGTTGCGGATCCATAATTATTAATCAGCTTAGGAACAATTATGAAACAGAAAAAACGATAGGTAATGAACACGCAAATTCTGAAATTGCGTCGGTCGGTGGTAAGTGGCCACAGTCTACCGAAAGCATCCTAAAGTTGCCACGGTCGTGCGAAACTTTATAACAACTGGTAACAGACACATTAGAACTAGGTTTTGCGCCAGTGTCCTTTGAACGAACAAAACACCCATCATAGCGTGTAGGCTTTCACGGCCGGCGTCTTCAGTAATTAAAACTTCCGGGCTAAGAGGCCGTGGTCCAATAGTAGAAATACTTCTCCCTGACGTTTCGTTGCCAGCTGCGGGCAACATCATCTGAGGTGAGTCTACGACTGGCTGCTAGGCCGTGGAGGTCCTGTTTATATAGAGCGCGTAGAGGGCGCCACCACTCGTCACGTGTTGTCAACAGTAAAACTATCTCTGGCTGGCGTCATTACTCTCGATCGAAGGTAATCGATTGTCACATCTTTGGTACAGAGTCGATCGCCATATCTTATCTAGCTTCAAGCCTTCTTCTTTCCTGTTAAAATTATTGTGGTGTTTAAAAATCTCTACAGCCTCTCTATACATACGTGCATAATAATGCGATGTCTTAGCTAGCACGCTCGTCTCACTAAATTTTATTTCATGGTCACCCGTTTCAAAAACATGTTCCGCTACAGCCGATTTGTCCGTGTGTCCCAGTCGACAGTTCCTTTTATGTTCAGTTAGGCGAGTATCGGGAAAGTGCTGGCCAAGTTCAGAGTTGATACAATCTTCAGACCCACCAAGAAGATTAGTGAATGCTTAAGATCGGCGAAAGATGCACGACACCCTTTAGCTACTCCTGGTGTCTATAAGATTCCCTGTAGTTGTGGGAAGGTTTACATTGGAACCACAAAAAGAAGTATCAATACTCGCCTAACTGAACATAAAAGGAACTGTCGACTGGGACACACGGACAAATCGGCTGTAGCGGAACATGTTTTTGAAACGGGTGACCATGAAATAAAATTTAGTGAGACGAGCGTGCTAGCTAAGACATCGCATTATTATGCACGTATGTATAGAGAGGCTGTAGAGATTTTTAAACACCACAATAATTTTAACAGGAAAGAAGAAGGCTTGAAGCTAGATAAGATATGGCGATCGACTCTGTACCAAAGTTGTGACAATCGATTACCTTCGATCGAGAGTAATGACGCCAGCCAGAGATAGTTTTACTGTTGACAACACGTGACGAGTGGTGGCGCCCTCTACGCGCTCTATATAAACAGGACCTCCACGGCCTAGCAGCCAGTCGTAGACTCACCTCAGATGATGTTGCCCGCAGCTGGCAACGAAACGTCAGGGATAAGTATTACTACTATTGGACCACGGCCTCTTAGCCCGGAAGTTTTAATTACTGAAAACACCCATTACCTTCAGTAAACAATTTTATACCTAGAATCAGTTCACTAGATGCTTAAAGAAACACAAGATGAAAATAGGAAATCACTGGAAGAAATAAAAAAAATCGCAGGAAGAAAATAGTAAATCACTTAGGGAAGAAATTAAAAATGACCTTCAACCAATAATCAGCAGTTTTGTAACTAGACTGCATGACCTCGAGCGACCACGAAAACTTGAAAACAAATCAGCGTAATGACAAGGACGAATTATTAGCTAAAATCAACACTGTAGTTTCGAGTGCGTTAGTTACACAGATAAAAGAACAGAACGAACATCTTAACACAACAATAAAAGAAATTAGCGAATAAGTGGAAACTCTGACATTAACTCTGAAGAACAAAAAGAGCAGTCAAGCACAGTTAAAGAAAAAGTTGATGACCTGACAACGAAAATGGCAAACTTGTCAACTAGTGCAGATAGAGATTCAAATGACACAATACCAGTACAATTTTCAGACACCGTAGACTATCAGTCACTGATAAAGTTTAAAGAAAGCTAAGACAAAATTAATCGAGAAACACAACATATGAAAAAATCGAGCGTCTTGAAAGAAAGCTTATTCACGACGACGAAAAGGACGAATTTGACCGTTTACATATTCAGAAACCTTTGGTGACCATACACATTTATGGAGTTTAGGTGATTTTCCACGAGAACAGTATCGAACATCCAGAAACGACAATGAAATACCGATATGGTGCAATCGAGAAGAATTTGGTTCGCACGGAAATTGTAACTTCGATCACAAACACTTTCAAAGTTTCCTCCCCCAAGCTTGGACTGATAATTTGTTATATTCTTTACCACCAAACTGGCCACGTGAACACAAATTAGAATTTCTATGCGGTTAACTTTGTATATGAAACGATGTCATAACAGTTTAGGTCTTTTGGAAATTTTAAATTCTTGGGAAGTGAAGATGAAGTTCATCACTCGCGAGGTGTGACATGAAAGGGCAATATGCAGCAATAGTAATGATGATTTTTCTACTTTCAATTTTACTATTTTTTGCCATGACGTAGAATAAGATTCTTTTTTATCTGTTTTTCTACTGACATGTGTGACACTGCAGAATGTCTTCTTGTATTTACATTTGATGTAACATAATACATGCATTGCTTTAGCTTAAGGAATTTTCAGGTTTATTTGCCTTTTGCATTTATGTCATTTACTGAGTTTCCTTATAATGCGTATTCTCTGTATAAATTGTTACTATAGGTGCGACGCCACAAGTATAAGAATTATGTAAAGTGCAGTACTCTAGGGAGCTCTCATAAGCCATTTCAGATGTATAAGAAATTATGAAAGATGTGTAAGGAGGAAGCAGAGAGAAAAAGGTAGGAATGGGCAAAGAAATGGTTACAAAGATGAAAATGAGACGAAATGATTAGGTAGGGCAAAGATGACAAATGGTTAGGTATGGCAATGGAGCTAAATAATATGAATGTATGAAACATGACAGAAAGAATTTGCTTCTTTCAGTGGTATTTGTTGAAAGTTTGGTGTAATTATAGGCAAAACGATTAAGAGGTGAACGAACTAAAGGCTAAAATATAACTAGATAGCATGCTGATTACTGACCATAATAGGTATAATCATACTGACTGACTGCATGAAATATTCTTTGATGTGAACCTTCATTACTCTCTAATCCATGTTTTTCGTAATTATATATCATTATCTGTGCGCGTGACTGCAATCCTTAAGTGTTTATTTTTTGTGTGTGTGTGATCATTATCCTTATGTGCCTCTTGATACCTCATTCTCTATACTTTTGTGTATTTCACTGTGTCTACATAAACATATATATTCGAATATATTTAGAATCTACTGCACAGATATTCCCAGAATGAGATTTTCACTCTGCAGCGGAATGTGCGCTGATATGAAACTTCCTGGCAGATTAAAATAGTGTGGCGGAACGAGACTCGAACTCGGGATCTTTGCATTTCGCAGGCAAGTGCTCTACCGTCTGAGCTACCCCAGCACGACTCACGACCCGTCGTCATAGCTTTAATTCCGCCACTACCTTGTCTCCTACCTTCCACAGTTCACAGAAACTCTCCTGCAGGCCTTGCCGAACTACCACTCCTGGATGGATGGATGGATACTGCAGAGACATGACTTAGCCACAGCCTGGGGGATGTTTCAGAATGAAATTTTCACTGTGCAGCGGAGTGCGCGCTGATATGAAACTTCTTGGCAGATTAAAACTGTGTGTCGCACCGAGACTCGAACTCGGGGCCTTTTCCTTTTGCAGGTAAGTGCTCTAGCATCTCAGCTACCCAAGCACGACTCACGACCCGTCATCACAGCTTTAATTCCGCCACTACCTTGTCTCCTACCTTCCAAACTTCGCAGGAGCTCTCCTGCGACCTTGCAGAACTAGCGCTCCTGGAAGAAAGGATATTGGCTGTTGCTGCCTTCAAGCAATACAGCTGCACATATTTTGAAAACTTACCATATACTGCTAGTATGTACTTAATGTAGTGTTGACAGATTGCCAACACTACGCACATTATTTAAGGGAGGCGGCCATTAAGCAAGCAGGCGGACTTGATGGTCTGAAACAAGATACTCAATGAAAGCTATAAAGAAAAGTACGTAGCTGCTGGAATACTTAACTTTAATCCACCATTTGAATACAGCGTTCTTGATGAGACATTTCATACGATAACTATCAAACTATGTAAGGCTAATGGCGCCTTGCTAGGTCGTAGCCATGGACTTAGCTGAAGGCTATTCTAACTATCTGCTCGGCTAATGAGCGATGCTTCGTCAGTGTAGTCGCTAGCAATGTCGTCCGTACAACTGGGGCGAGTGCTAGTCCGTATCTCGAGACCTGCCTTGTGGTGGCGCTCGGTCTGCGATCACACAGTGGCGACACGCGGGTCCGACATGTACTAAGGGACCGCGGCCGATTTAAAGCTACCACCTAGCAAGTGTGGTGTCCGGTGGTGACACCACATTCCTCCCCCGCAAATCGGCGAACGGTCGTGCGATAAGGCTTCCGCCCGCCGTGGGCAGGACCCCATGTTGACGTATGCGATGAGGTGGGGAGCCTAACAACAGGCGAGGCTGTGCCACCCGCACCCGGCCATTCGGTCCGAGGGGAGCTAGGAAACGCCTGAAAACCTAGTCCAGGGTGCACGTCAACATGCGGTGTAGGCGCCCGTAAAGAGACAGGAGGGGCCGAAGGGTCGACCTCCATTGCGTCGGGGTACCCGACGCGCGATGACGTCATGTGGTCCGGAGCGGGCAAGAGTTCCATGGCGGAGGACAGCTGGTCACGGGAAGCGATCGGCGGCGCGTGACCCAGGGAGGCGCTTGGCGGCTGCAGCGAAGCGTCGAATGCGGGCGGCGCCGGCGGGAGAACAGGCGGCGGCGGCAGCGGCGGCGCGTCGCCATGGGGCAAAATGGAAGGCATCGTCGGTAACACCTGGGGATGAGGCGAGCCAGTAGATGGGTCCCCAGGGCGCTGACCGGACGGCACCGTCGCTGAAAGCAGACGGGGAGCGGCAGAACCCGTGCGACGACAGAGGACAGAGGCGCAGCTGATTGAGATGCCGACGCACCTCACCAGAGGCCCCCAAAACCAAATACATCGCGCGGCCGAGGCAGCGAAGAACGCGCCCTGCGAGCCAACGCCGTGAACCTCGATAGTTGCGATAGAATACAACGTCGCTTGGAGCAAAAGCAGGAGTCTGCCGCTACACAGGAACCTGATGCGGCGGGTGCAGCAAAGACATCAAGGTTCGTTGAGGACGACCGTGGAGCAACTCAGCCGGCGAGCGACCATCTCGGGGCTGAGAGCGATACGATGACAAAAAGGGCAACAACGCGTCCTCCCGAGAAAGCGACTCTTTCAACTTCAACATCTGTGACTTGAAAGTCCGGGCCAATCGTTCAGCGGCACCGTTTGACTGAGGCGACAACGGCGCGGATGTCAGATGTTGAATACCATTGGCCTTGCAGAAGGACTGAAATTCTGCAGACATGAATTGTGGGCCATTGTCGGAAACAATAGTCTGCGGAAGACCTTCAATGCAAAAGATAGCAGACAACGCTTGGATGGTGGCGGAGGACGTTGTGGAAGACATCCGGACAACAAAAGGAAAATTACTGAAGGCATCTACCAGAACCAACCATCGAGCATTCCAGAATGGTCCAGCAAAATCGATGTGCAAGCGTTGCCAAGGGGAAGTGGCTTTTGGCCATGCAAAGACTTTCCGCAGCGGTGCGGATTGTTGTTCGGCACACGTCATGCAAGAAGAACACATATGCGTAATCGCAGCATCGATTCCGAACCAAGTACAGTGCTGACGAGCAAGTTGTTTCGTTCGCACTATACCCCAATGTCCTTGGTGAAGAAGCCGTAAGACAGAGGACTGTAACGAACGTGGGACCACGACTCTGGACTGATCATTATCAGAACGCAACAACAAAACACCACGTCGTACAAAAAGTCTCTCCTTATGAGCAAAAAATCGGCGAACCAACGGATCCTCGATCCGAGACTTTGACAAAGGCCATTGCGTAGCAACAAAACGCAAAACGGTAGCAAGGACCGGGTCAGCAGCTGTGGCTGTAGCTACTCGACGAAAATCAATCGGAAACGATTCGACCACTTCATCGGTTTCCGCATCAATGAACATGCAAGCAAGTTCGGAAGAATCGAATGCTTTATCCTCAGCAACAGGCAAACGGGACAACGCATCGGCGTTTCCGTGGTTAGCAGTGGAACGATACAAGATATCGTAGCGGTACTGCGAGAGGAAAATAGACCAGCGAATGAATTTCTGCGCTGTACGCGGAGGTACAGGCTTGTTCGGATGAAAAAGCGATGTCAAAGGTTTGTGGTCTGTGATGATGGTAAAGTGACGACCATACAAGTAATCATGAAACTTAGTAACACCAAACACGAGAGCCAAAGCTTCTTTCTCTAGCTGTGAATAATTTCTTTGCGCAGACGAGAGCAATTTGGACGCAAAGGCAATAGGGCGATCATGCGACCCATCTTTGTGCGCAAGCACAGCACCAATCCCCAAATCCGATGCATCTACCATCAACAAAAGGGGTTTCTGGGGATCGAATGGCGTAAGGCAAGTATTAGAAAGCAACGCCGATTTCAACTGGCGAAAGGCGCGTTCGCATTCCGTCGTCCAGACGAACGGAACACCCTTACGATGTAAGCTATGAAGCGGAGCTGAAATAGAAGAGGCATTGCGCAGAAAGCGATGATAATAGTTAATTTTACCCAACACACTCTGCAGCTGCTTCACATTCCGTGGCGAAGGCAAATCTTGTATTGCACGGAGGTGCTCTGGACTCGGATGTATGCCTTGGGCATTGATGACATGTCCCAGATATGGTAAGTCACGAGCAAAAAACACACATTTGTCCTTCCGCAAGCGAAGACCATTTTGTCGCAATACCTGAAATAACGTTCGTAGGTGTGCTAAATGCTCGTCGGCTGTCTTTCCGGAGATCACAATATCGTCCAGATAGTTCGCAGCAGTAGGGACTGACGCACAAACAGTTTGGAAATATTGCTGAAACAATGCAGGGGCGGATGCACACCCGAATGGCAGTCTTTTGAATCGGTACAAACCAAGATGCTTGTTAACCACCAAGACGAGCTGGGATTCGGCGTCCACTGGGATTTGCAAGTACGCATCTGCTAGGTCCAACTTCGAAAAGTTTTTACCCGGGCACAGTGTATCAAAAAGATCTTCCGGGCGGGGTAAGGGAAAAGTTGCAATCACGAGTTGTGGATTCACTGTTGCCTTGAAGTCCACACAAAGTCTCAGTTTTCCGGAAGGTTTTGGCAAAATTACTAAGGGTGAGGCCCAGAGAGAAGCTTGCACACGTTCAATTACACCTTGTGATTCTAAATCGTTTAATGTTCTTGCGACCTCATCGCGCAATGCGTGGGGAACATTGCGCGCTCGGAAAAATTTCGGTTGCGCGTTTACTTTCAGTTCCAAATGTGCTTCATAATTCTTAGCGCAACCAAGGCCCGGTGCAAAAAGTCTGCAAATTCTTCACATAGCCGAGAAACACTGTCTGAAGGCACAGTCTGATTCACTGATAGGACCTGATTTACAATACACAAGTTAAACAACTGAAATAAATCTAAACCAAACAAGTTCACTGCAGTAGAAGAACGAAGAACGTAAAATGACACAAGTTTTGTTTGTCCCTTGTATGTTGCAAGAAGAGTGCACTGTCCTAACACAGGGATCTGCTGTCCTGAATATGTAGTGAGCTTAACAGTTACGGCACGCAACGGAGATTTGCCCAGTTGTTTGTACGTGTCATGATTGAGCAATGAAACTGCAGCTCCGGTATCGAGCTGGAATTGTATGACCTTGCCATTAAAGTCCAAATCTACAAAAAGTTTATTGTCCTGCTGACGACAAGAGCGACTGTCTCGTGCAATTTGAACTGAGACAGGTACAGCATCCCTTGCTAATTGACGTGATTTCCGGCGACGTCGACGCACACATTTTGTGGGATGAACACAGTCACTCTTAGAGACAGTGGCACTGGACGAAGTGGAATTAACTAAATGAATGTCCATGGGCGAAGGTTCACGAGCCTGAGTATTCTTGGTTCGATTCCGGCGCGAAGCAAAGGGCCTGGAATGGTTGTGATTGTCTGATCTGAGCTTTTTCTGGCAAACACTTTGAACATGTCCTTTCTTACTACAGAAAAAGCAAATAGCTTGGCGTGACGGGCAATTTTCACGCGAATGTCTAGTAGCACACCGCGGGCATGATTTCACTGCATTTGTATGCTGGCGCGGCACACCTGGTTTAGAGCGTGGCGGCAGCTGCGTGGACGTGCGCGAGGGCAGTTGACTGGGCCGCGCAGCGCGCCCGGCAGGCCGGTTAATGTGACGCATGGCCGGCGGAGTTGCAAATGATTCCTGAGCAAAGTCAAGCATGTCTTGTCTATCCAATATGTTGAAGGGAGGGATTGACGAGTTTCAAAATCTGTTCCCGTATGCGAACATCAGAAACGTTCTGTGCTATTGCATCATGTACCATTGTATCTGAATAAGGGAGTCCACATTCACACTCAAAAGCAAATTCCCGTGTAAGGCCTTGCAATGTTGCAGCCCACTCCCTATTAGTTTGACTGGCCGTACGTGTTGTACGAAAGAAAGTATACCTTTTTGCAACGACATTGACTGTTTCTTTGAAGTAGGCGTCCAATGCCGACAAAATTTCATCGTAGGACAGAGTCGCTACGTCGCGTCGGGGAAATAATTTCACTATCACATGGTACGTGTGCACCCCTACACACGACAATAAATGAGGCTGCCGCTCGTTACCTTGAATTCTGTAGGCGGCGAGATGAAATCCAAACTGGCATGACCACTCGGTCCATGATTCTTGCGCCGCGTCAAAGTTGCGAAACGGTGGTGCAACTGCGAGTTGTGGCTGCGGTATCGGTGAAGCGGCGGCTGCCGCATCGTGTTGCAGTGCACGTTGACCCTGGACGAGCTGTCCAAGGGCATCCAATAACGCCTGCGTCTGCTGATTCTGCAAGCGATAAAATTCGGACAGTACATCTGGCGAAGCCATGACACAAGTAAATTAGAGCAATACGAACGCGAAATCCTCTTTTAATCCTCGTCGTCATTTGTAGTGTTGAGAGATTGCCAACACTACGCACATTATTTAAGGGAGGCGGCCATTAAGCAAGCAGGCGGACTTGATGGTCTGAAACAAGATACTCATTGAAAGCTATAAAGAAAAGTACGTAGCTGCTGGAATACTTAACTTTAATCCACCATTTGAATACAGCGTTCTTGATGAGACATTTCATACGATAACTATCAAACTATGTAAGACAAATGGCGCCTTGCTAGGTCGTAGCCATGGACTTAGCTGAAGGCTATTCTAACTATCTGCTCGGCTAATGAACGATGCTTCGTCAGTGTAGTCGCTAGCAATGTCGTCCGTACAACTGGGGCGAGTGCTAGTCCGTATCTCGAGACCTGCCTTGTGGTGGCGCTCGGTCTGCGATCACACAGTGGCGACACGCGGGTCCGACATGTACTAAGGGACCGCGGCCGATTTAAAGCTACCACCTAGCAAGTGTGTTGTCCGGCGGTGATACCACACTTAACACACACTGCTATGTAAAATAACACAAGTTGTAGTGCTTTTTTAGGAACCACTTGTAGTGGTTCACCTACTTTGTTTCTTCGTTTGTTGTCCTCGGTGTCAACATACTGGATAAAAAAACAAGGGGTGGATGTGCAGTACTGTCTGCTGTAAATGATGTAGCCGACAGATGCACAGTTTCGTTTCACAGTCTTGTACTTTCACTTTTCACAACCCTCCAATAATACACTTTTAATATGACCAGTGCACTACTGTTAATTTCCTATAAGCCTCATTAATAGTTTGCAGGCGAACATTCACATACTTCTACAATAGTTTACTGTTGTACATCTACGAGCAGTAAAAGCCTAACCACACAGTTCACAGTCTTTCAGATAAATTCAACAGTCACTGTCATTGCTTTGACACACGGCCTACTGGTGTAACATTTAATTCACTGTTGATGCATTGTTGTCGTTCTAACCAACACAGGTTCCGCGTCTGAAACTCGGCTGTGGACTGACTGTCTCGTGACCAAAAACTGGGCCCTTATATGTCCTCACATTAATATGTGCTGAAACTACACATTGTTCGAAGTTAAATTTACAGAAATTACAATTAAAACTTACTTTATTAAATTAACTGAATTCTTGGAAAGATTGGTTCTTTTTAACAGTTTCTTCCACTACAAGAGTTATGGCGAATTACTTGTTTAAATCATGAAATTAACAAATATAGTTACGCAAACAATACTTTTGACCAAACTGTTAATTACTTTGGAATTAATTTGGGCTAGCATTGCTAACATGTTTTCGTATAGAGCCAATATGTACTTTAAAGGTTATTCGCATTTCATCTTCCAAATGTTTACAATTATTACAGAATTTATATTTGTTTATACGTCAACAGTAGAATTTAAGTTACGAAACAATTACTGATTTCTCCCTATAATAAAAGACACTAACTAGGAATAGTCAAAATAAATTAGAAAATCAATTACATACCTAAAACTAAGCACAAAATTAGATCTGGTGTTACATTCTTTAAAACTGAGGGTCAACCTTTCTCTTTTATGAAAATGCAGATTATACTCGCGTATGTTAATGGTAATTAGTTCAAATTGAAAAAAAAAACTAATTTAAGGAGGCAGATGGCAAAACAAGAGGGAAAGTAAAATTATCCCAGCTTGCTTCGTCACACACTGTGTGCAAGAGATTCTTATCCGACATGTTATGTGGCTTTGCCTTCTAGCATGTCTCACCCGTGCGGATTATCTTTTGCACCTTTCTTTTTAGGTTAACAGCGTAACAATATCTCTTTATTATATTCACACACTTGTTAATAGCAATGTGCCCCCATATTAAATTTGTGTACCAGACAAAGACAGCAAAATTAGTCTCTGGTATGCATACACACCAATCTTGCGAGTCTATACTCTTTCGGTGATACAAGACAGAATCTTATATCTTGTAGATCTGACCAAGTGAACACGTCGGATTGTGTTTCAGAAATTTTGTTCCAGGTGTCGTCTGAATCCTGCAGAGCCACCATATTTTTACATCTTTGTACGAATTGTTTCCTATATACTTGATCTTTAATCATGAGCACATTAAACTCAATATGATCTCGGTTAGCTCGTCCATTCCTTGCGGTAATCGCGAAAGCGCATCTGCGTCGTCATTGTCATTGGTTTACACGCTCGTACATGATTTTAATCTGATTAGATTGCAGTATCAATGTCCATCGCGGTAACCTCTCATGAAGCAACTTGCAAGTCAGCAAGAAGCTTAATGGCTGATGATCGTTGCAGATTTTAACAGGCTTGCCATACATGTAAAACTGAAACATCTTGACCGTCCACACTGCGGCCAAGGCTTCTTGCTTCGTAAACGAGGATGAACGCTCGCAAGTAGTCATTACTCTACTAGCAAATCCTATCACTCTCAACTCTCAACTCTTTCTGGCTAGCCACTTCTTTGGAACAGACAATATCCGAGTCTGTACGATGAAGCATCTGTAGCAATACAGAACTCGTTGTTCATATTTGGATGGTGCACAAGATTCGCATTTAACAATGCTTGTTTTCTATCATTAAAGGTATTGTTATATTCCTTTGTCCATAACCATGGTACATTCTTCTTGAATAAGCTTAGCATCTGTTTAGAATTCAGTACTTGGGCTGACAGGAGCCTGCAGAAGAAAGACACAGTGCCCACAAACGCTTTTAACTGTCTTTTTGAACGAGGTCGTGGGAACTTCTCGATTGCAATAAACCTTTTTGGGTCAGGTAGAATACCTGCCCGTGAAACGATATAACCTAGAAACTTTGTTTCTCGTCTGCCAAATTTTGATTTTTCTAAGTTTGCCGTCACCCCGTCTGTGGCAAATCTTTGCAATACTCTTTAAAGTACTATTAAATGTTCTTCCGATGTGGACGTAGCAATTGGCTAGTCATCCACATAGACAGTAAGTGTGTCTAGTAAATCTTGTCCTAGAACAGTGTCGAGATCTGTAATGAACAATCCAGCTCTTATGTTCAACCCGAAAGGTAATACACGGAACTGATAACTACGTCCGCGAAACATAAAGGCTGTGTATATTCTAGATTCCTCTGTTAAGAATATCAGCCAATACAAGGCTTTTAAATCGATCATTGTTATAACTATTACACCAAAAAACCTCTGGATTAGTTCTTCCAAATTCTCAGGTCTGGTTCGTACAGGTATTGTTATTTCATTTATTTCTCGAGCATCTAAGAATAGGCGTAATTTGCCTCCAGCCTTAGCTATGCAATCAAAGAATTGCTATACGGTGAAAGCGAAGGCTCTATTATTCCCACTCAACCATTTTGCGTATTTCCTTGGTGAGTTCGCCCTTTTTATTCCAAGATACAGAGTAATTGGCATGGCAGTACGTTTAATGAGGCATTTCCTCAATTTGGAACTCATTGTCCGAAAACACTTCGACATAGTCACACAACAAGTGTTTCAGCTCATCCTGCTGATTGATGGATAAGTATTTCGACTCTTGTGTCTTTAATTTTATTGATTTCTCAATACAGGGCACAATGCCTTCCCCATCGTCAGAGTAGTATGTTCTTTTTCACCGACATCAGATATGTGCAATACCTGAGACCCCATACATAAAACTTTCACATTCTGAAAATATCTACCATGTGTTTCCTTGGTCCTCACTAATGCCAAAGCTACTCGTTTGCCTTTATTGATCAATGTGACTTCTCAACGAGAGAGTCAATTTGTCCCTCTCTCTCCCTGAGAAACAACTCAAAATACAAGCGATCGAGAATCTCCAGACGACAAGAAAGTTACTTAATATATATTCCTTTTCGACGTCGATTGGGACTTATACTTGACAGTTAATCAATTGGGACTGTGCTCTTGTGGCTCCAGCTGCCCGACAATTTTTCACTGGCAAAGTGGGTTCAAAAAATGGCTCTGAGCACTATGGGACTCAACATCTTAGGTCATAAGTCCCCTAGAACTTAGAACCACTTAAACCTAACTAACCTAAGGACATCACACACACCCATGCCCGAGGCAGGATTCGAACCTGCGACTGTAGCAGTCCCGCGGTTCCGGACTGCAGCGCGAGAGCCGCTAGACGGCAAAGTGGGTATTCTTTGCACTTTGGTTACCCTCTTGAAAAACTCCACGCTCATCACGTTTGTGGAAGCTCCAGTATTGATAATTACATTCACGGGTATACAGTAAACACTACCTCCCACCATAGCCTGTACTATCTCTTTCTCTGTACTTGGACAAGACCTATGTTTTTCTAATAATTCTTCTTGCAAGTCACATCATCATTATATCTCAATAATTGTAATTCATGACTAAGATCGTATGTTTGCTCTCCTTGTTCTCCACGGCCAACAACGGAGGGTGGATTTTGGCCGAATTTAGTTTTTCGACGCAGATGTACATGGCTGATGTATATCTTCTGCCACTTCGACTGTTCTCATTGTTTGATTGTTATTACCAGTCCATTGCGGAGCCTGATGATTCAACGCTGTGACATTGCTTGGGTTATTAAAATTATTATTCGGAGTATTACTCTGTCCTGGCTCTTGATTATTGCTCCATAGCGCAGAACATCCTACATGTTTAAAACCTTTCTACTTAGCATTTTTGCTAGGACGGTGAAACCGTCATGACCTTTCTTTCAGCTGAATGATCGGTTGCTTGAACTGTTTTCTTGTCGTCAGTTCAAGATTGGAACTGTGTTCTCTTTATCAAACTCTCTTCCAGTTCCGACCTTGGAGATACTGCCCCCACAACTGAATTGTGTTGCAAAAGACAGTAATTAGAACCAGTTGAGTTGCTCACATTATGTGACATAATCCCTTGCGGAATGTTACATGGGTTCTGTTGTCGCAAACCGCATGGGCAACTTCAACATGTGTGGACCTACGCTTACACTGAAATGGTTAGCATTGCCATACTTATCCGCATTGGTTGTGTGAATATTAATACCCTGTCTACTGCTGTTAACAGAACAGGTATCTGGGTCTACACACTCTGGTAGGTGGGGTTGTCACAGTGCAGCATTATGTTTGGTTTTTAACACTGTGTCATCCGACACAGCATTAAATTGCTATTTACTATAGCTTTTTACATGCTTCGACTTCTGTTCTAAGTGGTGAATGATTTCGCCGTTGTTGGCTTGCAGACATTGGTTGAAAGTTTCATCACGTTTCTTACTTTCTTCGTCACATTTGTGCTCTACCCTTTCATTGGCTTCGACCACCAAGGTTTCGAATCCTTGTGTCAATTCTGACCCCTCCTCTTTTTCTGGTAACTGCTCTATCTGCAGGACAATTATTTGCGTGGACAAGATCTGTACCAATTCTGGTAAATCCTTGTACGCTTCTTTCAGTTGAGTAAACTAATCCTTTCCTTCTTTTAAAATCTTGGTATCAGGCTCTGCTTCTACACGTTCGTATTTTGTAATTTCATTGAAAGCGGCCAACAATTTACTATCTCGCTCTCGGTCACGCTCTTATAATTTATTGACTCTCTCTTGGTCACGCTCTTGTAACTTGCGTAACAACTCTGCATATGAGTCAGCAATTGGTGAACCCATTGCTACGTCCAGTAAACTATCAGTTTTGGTTTGTTCAAATTGCCTTTTCGGCGTAGTTTGACTACTCGTGCCTTCCGTCGTACTGCCAGTGGCAAAAGACGGAGCACCTAGTTCACTTATAGTTTCAGTTTGTAATTTACTATCAATATCAGTCATTTCCAACAGATTGTCGGGTTCATGCACTGTAGGTGGCACGGTTTCTACTTCCGGCAAGCCTTAGCTAGCTTGCTGTTCTGCCCATTTCCTTTGCCTAACCTAAGAATTTCGGTACACAAACACAAATGAAATCACAATATAACCCTACACAAGGACAGACACAGGGAAAAACATACACATATATAAATGGTTTAATGCGAGATATACACTTCACTGTGCTTACACTGCTTCTGCTGTGCATTGACTATTCCTTCGCAACAGTAAATACTGAGCTACTGCCGTTCTTACCTGAATTATGTACAGTTTATTTACGTATTCTCTTTTCAAGTATTTCCCGCTAGTTTGTCAAGTGTGTTCTCTTTCTCTCAGTCGGATATGAAGCAGATTCATATGAAATACACCTACTTATGAAGCAATATAATGATTGGCGAGAAATGTCGCAAAATGACTCACTTCTTTCTATCAGTATAATATTAAATGTAATGTCACTTACGTTGTTTCGTACAATCAAGCCAAGATCTTATATTTTACCCCTTTCTACTTACGTCAAGCTCTGGTATTTAAATCAAAGTTTTTGTGTTTAAATGTCACGATCATTTATTCCATAGTTTGAGCATTTGTTGCGCCTTAGCGTGCGCTGTTGGTTTTAAATATACTGGAATTTAAAACTCTGCGCACTGGCGGATCAAATGACGGTCAGCGATAATCCTTTTCGCATCCGTAGCAGGTGTGCTAAGTTGCTGGAAACCTCAAATAAGTGGCAAATGGAGATTATTATGTAATAAATGAATACATGTACGCTCAATGTAGCTTTACAGTGCATTAAGAAATATAACCATGATACATTTACCACAATACCGAGCGACAAGTCCAGATAAGAACAGTCACTCTTATAACAAATGAAACAAAAGTATCTAGATACGACAGATGAGCAACAAGATCAAAACCAAACGAGCAATAAAGATCAGTAGAGAGACATTATAATTGTGAGTTGCTATTTACACACTCTTCACAATGGCAGCGATTCTTATACGTCTGTTTGCATCTACATCTCTTTGATCGTCTTTATTATAATTAATATCTGACATAAATGCACAAAATATCTCGCCATCAGAGTTTGTTCATTTTTATATGTTTAAAAATATTGTTTGTTAATTTTTAATATTACTTTTTCTAGATATTATGTACAATTTATTGAATTTGTAAGTTAACAGGGGATAATATGGAGCTCTTTCAAGTAATTCGTAATTTAAATTTAAAGCACAGCAGCAGGAATAATATGTTGGGCAAAATAGACCGGAAAATACTTGTTTTGTGTTTTGATGGGCATTGTAGTTCCGTTGCATAGTGTTTTGTCTTTCTTTTAATTGCAACGAATTACAAAATTGTGGTGATAAATGTGTATAAAATTATATAATGTATTTAGGTTTAAGTATTTAAATCTTATAAAAATTGTAAACGAATTGGGACCATGTTTAGGGATTATTTTGACTAATGTAGTGTCACGTGACTGGACTCAGGACTGTGGATATGAGCGGGAAAATCGGGGTCTTTGGTCGTTGTCCGTTGTGGTGGTAGGTTGGGAGCGGCAAAGTGCCGCGAGTGTAAGCATAGACGCCAGTGTATGTGAAGGAACAACGTGAAAGTGTGCAGGTGCGAGACAATAAACAGTGTACGAATTGCACCGATTATTATTTATACAGATCGGATTTATTTGTGAACTTAAAAATGCATGGCCACAAGGTTAAAGTGTTTCTTTTGAAAAAATAAGTTTCAATCTGAACGTGTATATTCAGTTCACTGTTGTTCAAAAGCTAGCCAATATATGACTCAATAGTAGGGACGCAGATGCAACCGTTCACTACCAACCTCTTTTGCAGATGAGCCGCGTGAAAAATAGGTAGTGAACGAGCTCGAGTGCAGTTGCAAATTCACTGCCCAAGGGACGCAAGTGCTAAAATACAGTGTGTCCATAACTTCCCTTTACAGCTTCAAAACTTTATTACAACGGCAGTTGTTGAAATATTTTAACAGCATTTCTTTTATTGTAACCAGTGTTTATAAAAGTTTTTTTGACAGTGTTTAATAAACTTCTAGATGGGCGCCTTTAATTGCGCGAAGCACATCAAGACGGTACTCGATTTCTTAGCATGTTCGCTGTAGCATAGCGTCATCAATGGTAGCAATGGCATTACGAATCCTTTGCTTCAAGTCAGCAATATCCCGTACCTGTGTTTGATACACGATATCTTTTACACACTCCAATAAAAATAGTCCAAGGGAGTGATATCTGGCGAACGCGGTGGCCAAGGAATTGGCCCGTCCCTCCCAATTCATCTGCCTGGACGTGTTTCATTGAGGCACCGACGAACATGCAGTCCCCAATGTGGTGGTGCTCCATCTTGCTGGAAAATGATGGTTGGTTGTAAGTCAATCAATTGTGGTGCTGCATATTCGGTCAGAAGGTCGAGTAATTGTTGATTCGTTGAAGAAAAACGGACCAATTATTCGGTTACATGTGATTCCACACCACACATTCACTTTTGTATTATCCCAATGAAGCTCCCTAGTCACATGGGGGTGTCCAGATCCCCAGATTCTCAGATTGTGTCTGTTTAATGTCCCAGAAACATGAAAAGTTACCTTGTCACTGAAACAAAATCGCTTGAGGAATGCTTCATCCTCCGAAAGACGTTCCAGCATGTTGAGTGCAAACTCTGTCCGCTTTGGCTTGTCATTTGGCTCAAGTGTCTGTACCAGTTGCACTTTGTAAGCGTACAACCGTAAGTTCTTGTGGAGGGCCTTATGCACAATTGAACGCGGTAGTTGAAACTGTCTGGCAGCAGTGCGGATGGACTTCGTAGGTGAACGAGTGAAGACGTTTAAAACGCGATCGATATTTTCCTCGGATGTTCTTGGTCGCCTGCTCCTCCCTTTATCCAACACTCTCCCTGTCTCCATAAATTTTTTATGCCATGCACGGACTGATGGGCGCTTCCACACTTCGTTCTGAAGTTTCGTTGAGTCTGAACATCCAATTTTGTCTCAATAAACCAGGACACACGTTGTGTCTTCTCGTGAGGAGCCGCCATTTTATAGAGGTTCGGTTCCTTTCATCAACAAAGTATCTGAAACACAAATTTTTAGTATATATAAAAACTTTAGTAAACAGTGATTACAATAAAGGAAATTTTGTTAAAATACTCGTATTTGAACAACAGCCGTTGTAATAAAATTTTGAAGTTGTATTTTAAAGGCTGCATGTATGAATACTGGTATCCAACTTCTCGGTAATAAAAAAAAGTACATGTTTCAGTGTTTTTGGAAATTGAACCCCTAAGGATGTGAAACAGGGAATGAGATCTTTCATGAAAATATTTTAGCATGTTTAAAGATAAATCTGTGAAAATTTAAATTTGGTTTCTCAGTTAGAAATAAAAAATATGTATTCCACTGTTTTTAGAATTTCATTCTCTGTGGGGGGTGGAACGGGAGATGTACGTTTTTATGAAAATACTTCACTGTGCAAGCATCTTTGGAGCTAAACCAAAACAAAAATTTGTATTTGGTTCCTCTATTAGAAATAAAGCATATGCATGTCACTGTTTTTGGACATTCAACCCCTAGGGTGGTGAAAAGGGGGTGAAACGTTTTATGGAAATATTTCGTTGCGAAAACATTTTTAAAGCTAAATCTTTGAAAACTGTTTTTGGCTTCTCGTTTGGAGATGAAAAAAAAGTGTTTCACTGCTTTTGGAAATTCAACCCCCTAAGAGGGTGAAATAGGACAGACTCATCGCCCTGCCCAAACTGCTAAGGATGGAAACTTGAAGTTTGGAGAGGGCGTGGATCTTATACCATATGCAACGTTTAAGAAGGAATTGTCCGAAACTCCACCCCTGGGCGGGTAAAATAGGGGATGAAAGGCTTTTGAAAGTATGTCACTGCTAAATGAATTTTGAAGCTAGAGCTACGAAATCTGATATTTGGCTTCTCAGTCAGAAAATAAAAAATAACTGTTTCAGCATTTTTGGAAATTCAACCACTAAGAGGGTAAAATACAGGGTGAAATTTTTTTTGAAAACAAATAATTATTAAAGAACTGCAAAAGGGTTTTTAAGGCTACACTTGTGGAAATTAGTATTTGACTCCTCAGTTACAAATAAAAAATACCTGCTCAGTGTTTCTGGAAATTCAACCACTTGGGGAGTGCAATAGGATATGAAAATTTTTAAGAAAAATTTTGTTAGATAAAAAAAATTTTAAAGCTAAATTTACGAAAATTGGTATTTTACTTCTCGGTTATATATAAAGAAGTATTTGTTAGGGGATGGAAATTGTTATGGAAATATCTCCACAAGAACGCAAAAAGCATGATTAACGAAAACTTTGGCGTCTAGCTACCAGAATCGCCTTTAGGTCAGAAGTACATTCGGAAAAGATCATGATTATATGCTTAGCGTGAAAAGCTTAGAAAGTGTTACAATTTGTAAACAATACAAAAATTCGATTCAATAAAAACAAAACAAAAAATCTCTGCAGGCCTACGCGAGCGAAGCAACGAGCGCTAAGCTAGTTTAAAATATTTATCATGCAACATATCATATGAAGACGACACTGATTTTCATCATAAGACAGATAAATTTAATGAATGGCTCTATTAGACGAACCTTGCAAAAGAAAGTGATACTTACGAAATTTTTCAAAATACTGTCACTCGCACTTAAATAGTATGGAAGCGAAACCTGTGTTGCATCAAAAAATGACACACTTATAGTGGATACATAGAAATGATATTTCTCAGGGATGTATCAGGATACAAAAGACAAGGTCGAAAGTGAAGTACGTAAATAAGGACAGAATTAAGATTAATTCTCTAAATGATAAAGGCAACGGCCTTGCCGCAGTGGATCACCGAAGTTAAGCGGTGTTGGGCGTGGCCGGCACTTGGATGGGTGACCATCCAGGTCGCCATGCGCTGTTGCCATTTTTCGGGGTGCACTCAGCCTCGTGATGCCAATTGAGGAACTACTCGACCGAATAGTAGCGGCTCCGGTCACAGAATACCATGATAACGACCGGGAGAGCAGTGTGCCGACCACACGCCCCTCCTATCCGCATCCTCATCTGAGGATGACACTGCGATCGGATGGTCCCGATGGGCCACTTGTGGCCTGAAGACGGAGTGCTTCTAAATGATAAAAATAGAAAAATACAGAAGGAAATGGAAAGACCACATCAGTAGTCTGTAGGATGACAGGCTACCAAAAATACTGTACAAATGGGGTATGGAAACATCACAAGCGCAACACGTTACCATGTTTAGGAAACCCGTTGGCATTCAAAACAGCTTCCAGTCGTCTCAGAATGTAGGAAAACAGGTCCTGTATCGCCTTCAATGGAATCTTATAACATTCTTCCAGCAAAGTAGTGGCAATTTCAGGCAACGTTGATGGAGATGGGTGGTGATCACGCATCCTTCTCTCCGAAGTGGACCACAAAGGCTCAATAATATTGATAGCTTGTGACTAAGGCGATCCGCTAATATGCGACAGTTCATCCCCGTGCCCACAAAAGTAGTCCCCGACTACGCAAGCTGTATGAACAGGGGCCCTGTGATCTTGGAACACACCATCACCACTGGAGAACAAACATTGTATTATGAGATGCACCTAATCAGCCAAAATGGTCACAAAATCCTTGGCAATAATGCGACGCTGAAGATTAACCGTGAGTCCCATGAAATAATCAAGATACAGCTGTCCAGATCATCACCGAACCTCCGTCATGTTTTACGCTTACGACGTAAACTGGACCTGAAGTACGAAACAAGACTCATCCTACCAAATGGCTTTCTTCCATTTGTCCATAGTCCAGGTGCTTTGAAACCACGTTTTTCAGGTAAGGGCATTTGCATCACTGATGAGTGGTTCTGAAGTTTCAGCTCGCCCTGCAATTCCCTGCTCCTGGAGCTTCCTTCGTGTTTTTGGTGGTGACAGTTTTCGCTGTGACTTCTGCAACTGTCGTTCTCTTGTTTTTTTGTCACAATCGCTCAACACACACCTTCTTCGGCGTTGTGACGTAGGGGATGATATTTTTTCGTCGTTCCTGTATGCAGTTTAAATCTTCGATAGCCGGCCGCGGTGGACGAGCGGTTCTAGGCGCTACAGTCTGGAACCGCGCTACCGCTACGGTCCCAGGTTCTAATCCTGCCTCGGGAATGGATGTGTGTGATGTCCTCAGGTTAGTTAGGTTAAAGTAGTTCTAAGTTCTAGGGCACTGATGACCTCAGAAGTTAAGCCCCATAGTGCTCAGAGCCATTTGAACCATTTTTGAACCAAATCTTCGATACGGTGCCTTTGAAACACCGACCACTTCGGTTATCTTGGTAGTATGAGCACGTACCATGCGAGCACAAACAATTTGCCCACGTTCGAATTCACTTAGTTCCGACTTGATGCACTCTCAGCTACACAGAACACTATTCTGATCGCGACTGACACTCGCGACGTATTGAGGGCATGTACAGGTGGCGTTCGTCGTCGAGTACAACAGTGAAACCCTCAGCTTTCGCTAGGTTCTGTCTTTTTGTTCAAGCATGGATTTCTCGCCGCGTTTCCACATTTTGGTCCGACCCCTGTACAAAGGAAGAAGACGAGAAAATGTAAGGAGACCCAAAACCTAACAGGTGAAGCCTAATAAGAGCAGAAACAAGCTATGGTGACTAACAAGCCGGCTTGGCTGTTCGCGGTTTTCCCTGGCCCCCGCCGGCGGTGCCTCTGTGGTCCCCGCTACCGTTCAGCCGCACAAGGTCGCCCAGAAGACCGACGGCGCGTCCAGCGACCTCGCCACGCCCAAGGAGGCCCACGCCCTGACGCCGTGACGTCACGACGCCTCCGGAGTCCTTGTCCGCGAATACGCGCGATAATACTTCTTCATCACGACCACCATCTGCGCTTTGGTCAGTTCCGGCTCCTGACGGGTCCAACCACATTTTGCAAAAACATCCCTTCCTTCGTCGAACTACTGGTTCGAATTGCCAACTTGTTTTCGGTTATCCTGCATTCGGGCATGCTCTGGAAATGCTGTAACAAGCTGTTCGTGTACTTAAGCTCGGCGCACAAAGGATTAGTCACCTCCTTGAAAGAGCACTTTGGTTGCTTTGGGGCACTTTAGAACGTGTCATGTTACCCTCCAAACTTGATGAGCCATAATATTATGACCGCTGTCCACTGAGGGACTGAATGTCGCATAATGTCCCTGTGGGCATACGACGCAGTATGGAAAGTACACTGGCGCGGAAAACTTGAGGACGAAAGTAACTTCCGCATGATATATCACTGTCAAGTAAAATACCTCTACATCTACATAAATACTCCGCAATCCACCATACGGTGCGTGGCGGAGAGTACCTCGTACCACAACTAGCATCTTCTCTCCCTGTTCCACTCCCAAACAGAACGAGGGAAAAATGAGTGCCTATATGTCTCTGTACGAGCCCTAATCTCTCGTATCTTTGTGGTCTTTCCGCGAAATGTAAGTTGGCGGCAGTAAAATTGTACTGCAGTCAGCCTCAAATGCTGGTTCTCTAAATGCTCGTTCCTTAGTTAGGAGTCTGCAGTGGGGCACCGAGAAACGCTTTCCGGAAGTCAGGGAGTATGGCATCCGTCCGAAACCCTTCATCCATCGTTCGCAAGATATCACGTGAAAAAAGGGCGAGTTGCGTTTCGCAGGAGCGATGCTTTCTAAAGCCGTGCTGATGCATGGACAGCAACTTCTCTATCTGAAGGAAATTCATTATATTCGAACTGAGAATATGTTCGATAATCCTGCAACAAACCGATGTTAAGGATATTGGTCTGTAATTTTGAGGATCCGTCCTTCTACCCTTCTTATATACAGGCGTCACCTGCGCTTTTTTCCAGTCGCTCGGGACTTCACGTTGGGCAAGAGATTCGCGATAAATGCAAGCTAAGTAAGGAGCCAATGCAGTAGAGTACTCTCTGTAAAACCGAATTGGAATCCCATCAGGACGTGGCGATTTATTTATTTTCAACCCATTCACCATACCTCGATGAAACTTGGTCCATTCGCACAAATATAGCACAGAAGGTAACTAAAAGAAATATGCAATGAGACGAACAGAAGTGACGCCTTATGTTCGAAGACAATAATTACACTGAAGTCAGCGCGATTCATAATGGCCACCCTGTACATTACAAAAGGCGTGACTTGGTTCTTATCAGAATGTGTGATCACTACGGACGGCAATCCATATTCTTAAACGTGCTCACATGCATACCACAAGGTTTGTAAGGTGTTCTTGTGGTAGGATGCTGCATTCCTGCGTCAGAGGGCTCGATAACTGCTGGACTGCCGTTAGTGCAAGCGGGCGTGCTGCAGTACGCCTTACCAACGCATCCCACAAGTGATCAATGGAATTTAAGTCGGAGGAACGGACTGGTCAGTCCATTCGCCGCATATCCTCTCGTTGCAAGAGCTTCTGCACGCGCACTGTTCGATGCGGGGGCGCATTTTATCCATAAAAATGAAGTCAGAGCCAAATATTCCCCTGTAAAAACTCACTTGGTGAATGATTACAGTGTCACAATAGCGTTGACCGGTGACAGTACCGTCTTCAAACATTTAGAGGTGAGTACATTTATGCAACATTATGCTTTCCTACACCGTAGCAACTGCACCGCGAAAACGATCATATTCGACAACACTAGGCATACCGTCATATGGCGAGGGGTGGGAACACGTAGTGTAAAATGTAAACTTTCACGGCCGGAAATGTCACAATTAATAAAATGTTCCGGGTTATTAAGCCGTGGACGTGTGGATTTCACCTAAAAGCCGTAACGTTTCGTACCCATCTGCGGAGGGCATTTTCAAGGGGGAATGTAGCTTCTTTGAATGTACGGCTCACACCCTGGCTCGCTATTATCTACAGAAAAATTCCGCTTCCGTGTGCTTCCCCGCAGTGGCGTGACGTCACATGTTTTAAATGCGCGAACTCAACAGTCCGTTGTCGAGTGCCGTCGTCCGCTGTTGCTATCGCCCCATGGTGGAAGACTGGCACACATTCAGCACCGTAATCCAGATGTCATTCAATTTGACGCCCTCCTCTTTCGTATTGAAATTTCTGGGGCGGCTTGCGGATGTCAGTACTTGAGTCCTATCGAAACGAATGCGCCGGACTCCTGGCTGCAAAGCATGATCCGGAACAACTGATCTGTCAGTCTCCCATCTTTTGCAATCTCCTTGTTCTCTTCTAGTCCTTTTTTAAGCCTTCTTTTTGCAGTGCCCATGTACTCTTCCCCCCAAACTACACGGAAGCCTATACATTCCTGGTTTTTCCAGCGGTTAGCGAGTATGCTTGGCCGCAGACGGAGACGAAACTTTGGATGTGAATGTGAAATCCACTCGACCTCGGCAAAATAGCTCGGAGCATTTTCTAGGTGTCATGGTGTGTGAACGCATTATGCTACATTGGCGTACTGACCTACAGTTCTTTGAATTCGGTGCACTCTCCGGTCAGCGGTTTTGTGAGACCCTACTCCTTTCCCATGTGCATCTTTTCAGGAGTGCATTTGGCATATATGGATGACAATGAAATACCGCATCGAACACCGCGGGTGGAGGAACCGTTCGAACCCTCCTCCTGCCCGTTCCCCGACTTAAATCCCATCGAGAAAGTGTGGGACGCGTTGGTGAGATGTTCTGAACCAACGACCATCCAGCATTCGTCAACAGCCTGGTGGACGGCTGGAACGCCTACCATATGAACACCTCACAAGCCTTGGGGCTATCATGTGAGCACGTTGCAAAACGTGGATTGTCGTCCGTAGTAATCACACATCCTGATAAGGACCATGTCCAGCCTTTTGTAATGTCCGTTCGTTGTGATCACACATGCTAATGAGAACCATGTCCCACCTTTTGTAATGACCGTTATGAATAGCAGTGCCTTCAGTGCCATTATTTTCTTTGAATAAGAGTGCCCCTCCTAGTCGTCTCATTACGTATTTCTTTCAGTTACCCTTTGTACTATACTGTAGCAGTTATTTTTACGGTCCAATTTTCCTCGAGCTTTGTTACTTGGCTGTGAAAATCTCGCGAAAGTTACTTGCGTTCTAAAGATTTGGACACCAGTGTACATAAGCAAAGCAGAGACAAATGGCGATGATACGAACTGCAAATGTTAATAAGCTACTTTCACAAGGGATAAATTGTTGTGCCCGATCCTTGGGGACGTGGATCTCACAAACAGCGAAGCTCGTCGGCTGTTCCTGAGCTATAGTCCTGTGTGCAAAGCGGTTGAAGGACGGCGAAACCACGAGTAGATGATAAGCTGATGACCGTCCACACGTCATCTCAGACAGAGGAGGTCCAAGGCTCCCCTCTGTAAAGCAGAATAGGCGGCGCTCTGTGGCAGATCTGACGACAGAGGGCAGTCTGGTGCAGGCACGAGTGTTTCGCAGCATCTTGTTCAGGCTCCACAGCAGACGCCCCTACATGTTCCCCCGTTAACCCAACGACGCCAATTATAAAGGGCGTTCAAAAAGTTTTGCACAGACGTCTTAATTTTTTATGTTTTGCAGGAGGAGAATGAAATTTTTTGTGAATATATTTGGAAGATTTAGCTATACAATGAGCGTACTCAATGTAGCCTCCATCAGCTGTGACTCATCTGGCCCAGCGTTCTTTCATGATGTAAATGTACTTTGGTAAAAATTCTGGGGATTGAACGTTACACCGTCGCTTGACACAGGAAATAAGGTCTTTCTCACCATCAAATATTTTACCGCGCAGGTGGGCCTTCAGACGACCAAAGAGGTAAAAATCAGACAGAGCTGAGTCCGGGCTGTAGGGAGGAACAATTTTCCAACCTTTTTTCCTGATTTTCTCCCGCAACATAAAGACCGTATATGGCTTGGCATTGTCATGGTGTAGTCTGATGAGCTGGCCCTGAAGCTGTGGTCTGTGGGTCTTGATGGCACGTCGCAGCTTGTCCAATGACAAACAGTAACGGTCCCGGTTAATCGTGGAGCCAGGTTCCAAAAAGTCAACGAAAATGATACCACACTGATCCCAGAAGAAGGAGGCAATCATCTTTCGGCCTGCTGTTTGTGAAAGTCTTGGTTTCTTCTTCCGAGGGGAACCCAGACGACGCCACTCCATGGATTGGGTTTTGCTCTCAGGTTCGGACAAAAACAACCATGTTTCATCCTGGGTAATGACAAGGTCGAAACACTGTTGTCACTCTTCAGTAAAGATCTTCATGAGACCTTCACACACATTCTTCCTCGTCGTTTTCATTTCTCTTGTCAATAATCTAGGCACCCAACGTGCACAGATTTGGTCTGCACCCTAGTGACTGCACCAGTGATACCACATCACCCATTGTCAAACGATTCATTTCAGCAAGCTGTCGTGTCGTCACACATCTGCCATTTTGGATGATTTGAGCCCCTTATTCACATCACTCACTGCCGTCGATGGTCTAACGCATCGTGGATTGTCCAGTAGAGAGAAATCACCTTCTTTAAACCTCTGCAACCGCCGCTGGATACTGCGGCGATCCACTGTGTCCTCCTCATAAACTTCCTGTGAATCGATGTGGCAGAGTCATCGCCGGTCTTGGAGAGGAACTCCATCACCGACCGTTATCACAAACTGACATCTTCACTGTCCATTATGGCTCACCTGTAAATAAAAGAAAATACTTTTATACACCAACTTTTAGGTAAATGTTCCAAGTATGTTCACAAAAAAATTCATTCTCCTCCTGCAAAACATAAAACAATTAGAGACGACTGTGCAAAACTTTTTGAACGCCCTTTGTACGTTTGCAGTTGTCACTAGGATCATCGGGACTGGACAGTGGAATAATGGAAATGTGGTACCTGAGTCAGGTTTATTGTTACACGTCGATAGTCATGTTCGCATTCACCATCATCCAGGCGAACGCCTGATGCAAACAAGCACCGTGCCATGGACGGAGACTGTTGGCAGCAATTTTATGCTATGGTGGACATTCTAGTGAACTTCCGTGAACCTGTAGCGGTAAACATAGGTACCATGACAGTTGCTGACTACTTGAACATTCTAGTGAACCATCCTCATCCGTTCTTGATTGATAATCTCCCCCGACGGCGTTTCAGCCAGATAACTGTCCGTGCCATAAGGCCAGAGACGTGGTACAACGGTTTGAGAAGCATGATAGTGAACTGATTTCTCGATCACCAAATTCGCCTATTCTGAACAGGATAGAACACAACTGGGACGCTGTCAGGCGTCAGCTTGGCACTGACTAACCACTGGCCCGTAATTTACGGGAACGGAGTGTCCTATGCGTAGACACCTGTTACCACATACCTTTGAAACCTACCAGGGACTTATCGAATCCATGCTGTATTGCATTCGAAAGGCGTATGATGCGCTATTGACCCATCTCCGTACATCCATCTTCTGGTAGATAACAGGGCAACATCTGTTATTGTGTCTAATACGCAGTAATGAAAACATCATCAGCTGTATTTTATTCGTAAGCATTCAGTTTTGGTGTTACCTTACACCATCTTCAGGACACTCTTTGAGTCTGGGTGACAGCAAGAGTCGTTATTATACTTTCTTTGGTCCATCCATAAAATTCAGCGTCTCTAAACTGGAGCTTCTTATCACCTGTGGTATGTACTGTGGCACTACATGAACTCATCTACATGAGTTTATGTACTGACAATCAGTTAAAAAGGTATGTCATCAAAATGAGCTACTACACATCTAAAATAAAATGAAGCTTGTTGTTCTTCACATTGCACCAAACTTGACAAACGTAAACAAGCGGGTGTTTACAAGATCAGATGACCAGTCTCTGCCCGTTTTTACATAGGTGAGACAGGCAGATCATTTGCCGTACGATATAATTATCACACGTCAGCTCTTTGTTAAATATATATCATAAATACGCATTGACAGCTCACCTTTTTGACAGCAAATACAGCATTCCAGACATCAGTAAAGATCTCACAATCGTAGACAATCTTCAGGCACAAAACTCAATACAGTGAAGGTACTTGAAGCATACGGACAAGAGATTTTCCAGCCCACTGACATCCTGAGTGAACAGATGGATAGTGAATACAACACAAACAGTTACTGTATTCAGTAATGACTGTTTCATAACACAACAGTCTCAAAAGAAACAATGAAGACAGTTTCCTTTTGCCTGGTTCAAAAATAAATTCACCTTATCATCTCGCTCTCTCTTTCCACTCCCTTGCCCGCCCCTCCACCCCACGTAGCCCGCAGGACGTACTCACTACCACTTCGTAATCAATTTCATTTGTATATAGCTAAAATAATGTGCAGTTGAAAGTTTTACTGTAAAAAACTGTAATTGTTATTAGCCTGGTGAAAGAAGTCTGGAAATGTGTAGCGCTCTATCTCTGACAGTATTATCGTTATCTATACTTTTTCTCTAAAAACTGCAAAGCAGTCTAGTGAAACTTTATTATCATTATCATAAAATCTGATACGTAGCAGTACAAGTTGTACTGTGAAAACCCTTATTCCGACGTGTCAGTATTCAGACATTTTCTGGAACCTCCTACTATCGAACATGTCAGTGTTCTGAAAGAGAACAAAAAGGGAAATTAATTACTCTTCGAATAAATCATGAAAAATCAATTCTCCAGTATCTGATTGCGAATTTTTAAAATATTCCCTAACGTTCCCTAACAATTATACTGCAATGCTCCTGTGCGCGACAGACAACTTACCTCGTCTTGCCACTGCAACTGCATATGTGTATTGTATCCAGATACGTGCTAAAATAATTAGAAAGAAATTCTGCGATCCATGCAGAGTGCAGTGCATGGTCACTACTGATGCAAGTATTCCTTTGCTAATTTTATAGAAATCAAATGATTAAGCAGTGTAAAAAAGTGAAAGGAATCAACAAAAACTTTTAATTTACTATATTCTGAAAATTGAATGTTCATACACTGACAAACTTTATTCAGATCTTTCTTTTCCGGATCCGCCCCTTTCCAATTGCTTTAAGGGACGAAGTAACCAATGAATTGAAAGAATTCAAAGATAATGGTGTAATTGCTCCCATTCAAGCTAGTCAATGGGCAAGTCCTCTCGTTTTGTTGCCTAAGCCTTCTGGTCGCTTTCGCTTTGTGTTGATTTCAAGTCTACAGTAAAACCACAGACAGTAGTTAACACTTGATCCGTTACCTTGCCCGAGGAACTTATGCAGAGGCTTGCGACAAGACATTACTTTTCTGAGATGTATTTGCGTGATGCATGCTTGCAAATTCCATTGGATGAAGAATCATAGAAAGTGCTTGTTGTAAATACACACTTAGGACTGTTAAAGTGTTTGCGTTTGCCTTTCGGCAGTGCTTCCGCACCCGCCATTTTTCAACGTTACTTCCAACAGCTGACTGCAAAAGTGTCATTTTGTTCGAACTACCTTGACGATATTGTCGTCTCAGGGCGTACAAGAGAGGAACACATTGCCAATTTGCATACTCTTTTTCGAGTGACTCAAGTGTCGTATCGAAAAGCGTGTTTTTTTTTTCAAACTGAACTACAGTACTTAGGTCACGTGATAAGCAGTCAGGGTGTGTACCCCCTCCAATCTCATTTGCTTTCCATCTGTGACCTGCCTGTACCTCGCAATGTATCTGAACTGCAGTCAGTACCAGGCAAGCTGACGTACTACATTCAGTTCATACCGATTGTCGCTCAGATCGCGCCTCCACTGCATCGCTTGCACCGCAAAAATGTACCTTATGTGTGAACTAAAGACTGCCAAGATACATTTCAAAAACTCAAAAATACTTTGCTGAGTGACAGATGTTTAGTGCATTTTGACTCCGCCAAGCCGGTAGTTTTGGGGGGTCGACACTTCTTCCTACGTAATCGGCGCTATGCTTTCGCACCGAAGTGGTGCACAAGACAGATCTATTGCTTTTGCCTCAAAGTTGTTAACTCAACCTCAGTGCAATTATTCTAAAATAGCAAAAGAAGCTCTCGCTATTGTGTATGGTGTGACAAACTTCCATCACTATTTGTATGGTCGCAAGTTCATTTTAGTGACAGATCACAAGCCTTTGCAGTCCTTCTTTCACCCGTCAAAACCGGTTTCTACACGCACTGCTCAAAATTTGCAACGATGAGCTTTGTTGCTTTCGCAGTATCAGTATAAAATTGTGTACAAACCTACGGCAAAGCATGGCAATGCAAACGCCCTGTCTCGTCTTACGATTGGCCCAGACTCTGATTTTGTTGCATCTGCCGCATATTGTTGCCAAATCGATGTGCATGATTCTGAATTGCTGGAATCTTTTCCCTATACACTACAGAAAAATTGCACAGGCCTCGGAACCCGACCCAGATCTCAAAGGTTTGTTGGATTACATTCGCACATCTTGGCCTCGTTCATTGAACAGTATCCAGAATTCAGTTGTGCGCCGTTATTTTGCACGTCGGCATAACCTTTCAGTTCAACAAGGTGTAATTCTAGTTCAAAATGACAGTAGACAATCGCGTGTGCTTATTCCCAAAGAGTTGTAAAAGAATGTGTCGCCATTGCTCTACCAAGGACATTGGCGAATTGTTCGCACTAAACAGTTAGCGCTGTACTTGGCAGAGCATGGACGCCCACATTGAACAGATGACGTCACAGTGTCGCACATGCGCGGAAAACCAATCTTCTCCGCCACAGACTGCCCCTTGGCCTAAGACTCAATCGCCATGACTACGAGTGCACGTTGACTTTGCAGAACCATTTTGGAACAATCGTTGGCTCACAGTGGTAGACTCTTTTAGCAAGTTTCCATTTGCGCTGCTGTGAAATCTACCACAACACGTAGCACCATTCAAGCATTGTCCTCCACATTTTGCATAGAAGGTTTGCCAGAACCACTGGCGTCGAACAACGACCCACAGTTCACTTCACGTGATTTTGAACCGCTTTTTGAACGAAATGCCATTCATCATCTAACAATTACTCCGTTTGTCCCCCGTCCATCGGAGAAGCAGAACGCTACGTACGCACTTTCAAAAATGGCTCTGAGCACTATGGGACTCAACTGCTGAGGTCATTAGTCCCCTAGAACTTAGAACTAGTTAAACCTAACTAACCTAAGGACATCACAAACATCCATGCCCGAGGCAGGATTCGAACCTGCGACCGGAGCGGTCTTGCGGTCCCAGACTGCAGCGCCTTTAACCGCACGGCCATTTCGGCCGGCACGCACTTTCAAAACAACAGATGGCCACTCTTCGCACCACCCACACACGGGAACAGGCGCTGTAACTCTTTCACGCCTCCTACCGCTCTCACCCACAAGACGGACCATCACCAGCAGAACTTCTGCATGGCCGCCGCCATCGTAGCTTTCGGCGCCGCCAGTGGTCCTCAAGTATAACTTTGCGCCGCGCGATCTCGTTCTTTTCAGGGTTTATGGCAACCGTGGGTGTTGGGAAAGAGGCGTGATCCCGGAACGCACTGGCTCTTTTATGTACTTCATTGCAAAAAATGCCTCTGAGCACTATGGGACTTAACATCTGAGGTCTTCAGTCCCCTAGAACCGCCTAGAACCGCTCGGCCACAGCTGCTGGCTGCTGAAAACAGAAGGAATTCTTGTCTGGTTAGTTTGTCTTAGCAAAATGTTTACTGATTCCATTCGTTCTTACAAAATTGTAGGCATACAGTGATTTGCTGCTTTAGTATGGTGTGCGAGTTCCAAATTTGGAGACATTCGTTAGTAAACATGGTCGTTCGATTTACTGCCCCTGACTTCTCCTTGTGGGGAATACTTTAAGAGTAAAGTGTGCGACAAATGTCCTCATTCCGTGGCTGAACTCAAGGAAAGGACACGCACAGCTGTGGAGGAGATCCCATCAAACCACTGAACATTCTGAATTGGGTGATGGAAGCTTTCGTTCGCCTCCTGAGAGAATACACGGTACTGGGTGGTGACCATCAGTATGGCGTTATAATCAAGACCAAGTCCATAACTAGTAGCAGCTTCCTCTTCATTACTTTGACGTACAGCATACTTTCTGCCCAAATATCAGTAACTTTGTAACTGTTATTATCGTTATTAATTTTAAGACTAGTTTAAAGCAGCTCTCCACATTAGTTTATCTTGTGTAAGTCTTCCCATATCAGCAAATTATGTAGCTGATCAATCTGCCTGTTTTCCTGTCTCTTCCTGTTTCTCCCAACTTGCATCTATCCATTGCTGCCTGCAAAACCATCAGTTCTTAATAAGTCTTCAGATCCCACTGTCATAAGTCAAAACATACACTGACTGAAAACTCTAAGTTTCAAACACTATCGTTTTCTGTAATCAAATCATTTACCAAAAGCACCCCAGTCCTTCTTTACTGTTCTCTTTACTTTCGTTGCTGTACAAACAATCGTAGTAGTCAACAATTGTCATCAGTAATGAATATTACCAGCTTATATTTTTCTTAATTATATGAATGAATATTTGTTTTAGATAGTGAAATCTGGTTCAAAGTAAAAAATCTTAAATCTACCACAAAATAGACTTTGCCAGCATGACATTGGTTACATGTTGGCAAAATATTGGCGTCGAGTACTTAGTTACGTGTTCCATAGACCATTTGAACGATTCTTTTTTCGAAATGGTGTGGAACCAGTCAGTGTACAGGATATGTATATGTGATTTGTGTTAACATAAATGAACATATAATTATTTGGTCCTAATCATGCAAGTACGCTCAAAACCTAGCGTTTTTTTATCTTATTTATTTTTTTCAGGCTAACAAGTTTTTAAATAAAAATTCGTCCATGAAATACGAGTAGGAGTTTTTAATGAGAAAAAATATATTTATTATGTAAAATGAATGAATGGATGAAAATGGGGAAGAAATGGCTTTAAATATTTTTGTTATTTACTCTTTCAGTACGAACTTTGTTGTGGGACACGTTTTTTTACGTGTGGTAATAAAAATTCATTTAGACAGAATTAAGCACATTTAAAATTACGTGAACTTTAGCAACCCTCTCATGCTGATAAATTCAAACTAACTGATTAATAACATTTACGACTTTGAAAATTATTTAAATTAAATTTTTTACGTATTTCGGCCTTGGCACATATTTTCTAGATGCAGTGGGTTTTTAAAATATTTACTGAATTCTTTCCCGGCGTTAGCTATGGAACACAAGACTGTCCCTATTAGCATAAAGTGGTTAAATATTGCCAAGCCGACCTGAACGTTTAATTATCATTGACAAAACACACTTCACTATACGTTTCAGTTATTTGCTTTAGAAATTGAAAGAACCAACAGATTAACAACTTCAACGCTAATTATCCGCCTATGAATGCACAAATGTAAAACCAGTAATAAATTCAGTCAGCCTCAGGATCGCTGTAAAAGAAAAATATTTCGTAACTCACTGCTAATTTTACAAGCTCCCGATTTACGGGTTTGGTTAATTTTATAGCGGAACAATTTTTTAAATGTGCCGCCGCTGCAAATCGTTCGGTCACGGCACAGCCCAGCAACACCAACGATAATCGCTAAAAATGCTGAAAATTCTTTAAAGAAATATTACAGATGACATGGGCAAGCTAATTTACATTAGTAATACACAATTTTGAAAAATTATAATGTATTTAGACCATAACAGTAATTAAAATTACACACCTTTATAATTTCTCCTCTAATGGCTGCTAAAGATACACTCCTGGAAATTGAAATAAGAACACCGTGAATTAATTGTCCCAGGAAGGGGAAACTTTATTGACACATTCCTGGGGTCAGATACATCACATGATCACACTGACAGAACCACAGGCACATAGACACAGGCAACAGAGCATGCACAATGTCGGCACTAGTACAGTGTATATCCACCTTTCGCAGCAATGCAGGCTGCTATTCTCTCATGGAGACGATCGTAGAGATGCTGGATGTAGTCCTGTGGAACGGCTTGCCATGCCATTTCCACCTGGCGCCTCAGTTGGACCAGCGTTTGTGCTGGACGTGCAGACCGCGTGAGACGACGCTTCATCCAGTCCCAAACATGCTCAATGGGGGACAGATCCGGAGATCTTGCTGGCCAGGGTAGTTGACTTACACCTTCTAGAGCACGTTGGGTGGCACGGGATACATGCGGACGTGCATTGTCCTGTTGGAATAGCAAGTTCCCTTACCGGTCTAGGAACGGTAGAACGATGGGTTCGATGACGGTTTGGATGTACCGTGCACTATTCAGTGTCCCCTCGACGATCACCAGTGGTGTACGGCCAGTGTAGGAGATCGCTCCCCACACCATGATGCCGGGTGTTGGCCCTGTGTGCCTCGGTCGTATGCAGTCCTGATTGTGGCGCTCACCTGCACGGCGCCAAACACGCATACGACCATCATTGGCACCAAGGCAGAAGCGACTCTCATCGCTGAAGACGACACGTCTCCATTCGTCCCTCCATTCACCCCTGTCGCGACACCACTGGAGGCGGGCTGCACGATGTTGGGGCGTGAGCGGAAGACGGCCTAACGGTGTGCGGGACCGTAGCCCAGCTTCATGGAGACGGTTGCGAATGGTCCTCGCCGATACCCCAGGAGCAACAGTGTCCCTAATTTGCTGGGAAGTGGCGGTGCGGTCCCCTACGACACTGCGTAGGATCCTACGGTCTTGGCGTGCATCCGTGAGTCGCTGCGGTCCGGTCCCAGGTCGACAAGCACGTGCACCTTCCGCCGACCACTGACGGCAACATCGATGTACTGTGGAGACCTCACGCCCCACGTGTTGAGCAATTCGGCGGTACGTCCACCCGGCCTCCCGCATGCCCACTATACGCCCTCGCTCAAAGTCCGTCAACTGCACATACGGTTCACGTCCACGCTGTCGCGGCATGCTACCAGTGTTAAAGACTGCGATGGAGCTCCGTATGCCACGGCAAACTGGCTGACACTGACGGCGGCGGTGCACAAATGCTGCGCAGCTAGTGCCATTCGACGGCCAACACCGCGGTTCCTGGTGTGTCCGCTGTGCCGTGCGTGTGATCATTGCTTGTACAGCCCTCTCGCAGTGTCCGGAGCAAGTATGGTGGGTCTGACACACCGGTGTCAATGTGTTCTTTTTTCCATTTCCAGGAGTGTAGATACAGACAAAAGAAGTCTACTCATTCATATAATGCTACGTCACAGGTTCCTCTCTCTCTCAGCTCTCGAGGAAGACGACAAAGAATGCACATTATGTATTCCTATTTATACTATTGCTGATTGTGAATGTCTCTTTGTAATCTTACAACATTATTTTCCTCTGTGGCTGTATTTTACATTTTTTTCATCACAGATATTAACATATTTCGTAATTACATTATGAGTACGGAAATATTACAATCATAAATACGTCGAGAATATTATTACAGAAAATATTACAATAATAACCAACGTCCTTCATACAAAATTAAATAATATTTTTTGTTAAACAATTACAGTACATACGAATTGCTTCATAGCGGCGTACATAGTACAATTAAATGTCATTTCATTTTATTAATAGTGTGTGTGCTGCCAGGGAACGTTACAAGTTGTCCAGTAGAAATGATTTTAGATTGGGTTTAAAACATGCTTTGCTATCCATCAGACATTTTATGGTACTGGCAAATGGTCAAAACTTTTTGTTACTGAAAATTGAACTTCTTAATGAGCTAATGTCAGCTGTAAAATGGTTAATGAAAATCATTGTTTCCTCTGTTATTGTGGCTGTGGACATCATTATTCATCTCAAATTGTGACGGATTATTTATCATATATTTCATTACGGAATATATGTATTGTGATGGCGAAGTTAAAACACCTAACTCCTTGAAGAAGTGCTTCCATGACGACTACGAGTGAACCCCTCTTATTATTCTTACTGCACACCTTTGTGCAATCAATATTTTCTTTCTAAGGACTGAATTAACCCAGAAAATTATTCCATAACATATTATTGAGTAGAAAGATGCAAGACCGAGCGAGGTGGCGCAGTGGTTAGCACACTGGACTCGCATTCGGGAGGACGACGGTTAAATCCCGCGTCCGGCCATCCTGATTTAGGTTTTCCGTGATTTCCCTAAATTGCTCCAGGCAAATGCTGGTATGGTTCCTTTGAAAGGGCACGGCCGATTTCTTTCCCTGTCCTTCCCTAATCCGATGAGACCGATGACCTTGCAGTTTGGTCTCTTCCCCCAAACAACCCAACCCAAGAAAGATGCAAAGTATGTCAGGGGGTTGATTCTTTTGTTTCCAAGACCAGAAATTATACTGAGAGCAAAAGTAGCTGAACTTAATTGTTTGAGCAGCTCAGAAATGTGCTTCTTCCAGTTCAAATTTTTATCAACATGTATATCCAGAAATTTGAAACAGTTTTACGCTGTTCACTGACAGCTCTTTGTGTGCTACATTGAGTATTGGTATGCCTTCATTTGTTGTACAGAACTGAATACAGTGTAACCATTTTCAGAGAACCACTTAAAAATTCTATGATAAATATCATTAACAATCCCTTGTGTTGTTTTCTCTCTAATGGAGTTTACTATAACATTAGTTTCGCCTGCAAAAATCCTGCTCAGTGAATGTTAAGTGGAAGGTCATCCACACATACACTCCTGGAAATTGAAATAAGAACACCGTGAATTAATTGTCCCAGGAAGGGGAAACTTTATTGACACATTCCTGGGGTCAGATACATCACATGATCACACTGACAGAACCACAGGCACATAGACACAGGCAACAGAGCATGCACACTGTCGGCACTAGTACAGTGTATATCCACCTTTCGCAGCAATGCAGGCTGCTATTCTCCCATGGAGACGATCGTAGAGATGTTGGATGTAGTCCTGTGGAACGGCTTGCCATGCCATTTCCACCTGGCTCCTCAGTTGGACCAGCGTTCGTGCTGGACGTGCAGACCGCGTGAGACGACGCTTCATCCAGTCCCAAACATGCTCAATGGGGGACAGATCCGGAGATCTTGCTGGCCAGGGTAGTTGACTTACACCTTCTAGAGCACGTTGGGTGACATGGGATACATGCGGACGTGCATTGTCCTGTTGGAACAGCAAGTTCCCTTGCCAGTCTAGGAATGGTAGAACGATGGGTTCGATGACGGTTTGGATGTACTGTGCACTATTCAGTGTCCCCTCGACGATCACCAGTGGTGTACGGCCAGTGTAGGAGATCGCTCCCCACACCATGATGCCGGGTGTTGGCCCTGTGTGCCTCGGTCGTATGCAGTCCTGATTGTGGCGCTCACCTGCACGGCGCCAAACACGCATACGACCATCATTGGCACCAAGGCAGAAGCGACTCTCATCGCTGAAGACGACACGTCTCCATTCGTCCCTCCATTCACGCCTGTCGCGACACCACTGGAGGCGGGCTGCACGATGTTGGGGCGTGAGCGGAAGACGGCCTAACGGTGTGCGGGACCGTAGCCCAGCTTCATGGAGACGGTTGCGAATGGTACTCGCCGATACCCCAGGAGCAACAGTGTCCCTAATTTGCTGGGAAGTGGCGGTGCGGTCCCCTACGGCACTGCGTAGGATCCTACGGTCTTGGCGTGCATCCGTGAGTCGCTGCGGTCCGGTCCCAGATCGACGGGCACGTGCACCTTCCGCCGACCACTGGCGACAACATCGATGTACTGTGGAGACCTCACGCCCCACGTGTTGAGCAATTCGGCGGTACGTCCACCCGGCCTCCCGCATGCCCACTATACGCCCTCGCTCAAAGTCCGTCAACTGCACATACGGTTCACGTACACGCTGTCGCGGCATGCTACCAGTGTTAAAGACTGCGATGGAGCTCCGTATGCCACGGCAAACTGGCTGACACTGACGGCGGCGGTGCACAAATGCTGCGCAGCTAGCGCCATTCGACGGCCAACACCGCGGTTCCTGGTGTGTCCGCTGTGCCGTGCGTGTGATCATTGCTTGTACAGCCCTCTCGCAGTGTCCGGAGCAAGTATGGTGGGTCTGACACACCAGTGTCAATGTGTTCTTTTTTCCATTTCCAGGAGTGTATAAGGAATATAAGTAGGCCTAAAATTGAACCCTGCGGGACTCCAGTCGAGTTTCCTTCGCAGTCGCTAAAATTTTCTCTCTTTTCATCACTATTTGAAGTATTTAGCACAACTTTTTGCTTTCCGTTTGTTAAGTATGACTCAAACCACCTTGCTTGTAATGCCTTCAGTTCCACAGAAGCTAAGTTTTTCTGAGAGAGTAGCGTGATCTGTGCAGTGAAATGCCTTGGAAAGATCACAAAAAATACTAACTGGCGCTATTTTATTATTTGATCCTTTCGAACCTTATGGGACAAATGTGTCGCATAAGAAATTCCTAATAGACTGTTACGACATAGCACAGAAGATGATTGCCAGGGAACAAAAGACGACCAAAGTACAGCGGAAATTCTTAACTGGACAGAGCAACAGTTATGCAAAATGTAAGACTACGTCTACCTGAAGAAAGATCTACAAGAAAAAGTTATGCTTTGTGTTCCAGTAACAACAAGGGATCAAGAAGAAAAACCATCTACAAAATGATCCAGAATCCGTTATGAAAAATGGGTTTTGCAACAAATCATATTTAATTTTGTAACACAGGCATGAAGAGTTCTTTGATAGTATGTTTTGTACTAACTGTTGCTAACTAAAGTAATAAATAACTGATTGTATAATTATTTTCTATGTATGTTGTACTATCCTCTGTTACTGTTGGATACTGGTGGTACAACATATTTCCCGTTCAGTAAGATTAATGGGACACCAGTGTCCCAGAGCCTAAATGCAAGACATGAGTTCAATGTCTAAAAGAACGTATTTGTATTATTATCAAGAGTAATAAAACAACACGTTGCCAAAAGAAGAACTTTTGTATATAAAATTAGAAATCAGTTTTGAAAGGGTTAAGGCTTTTAATGCTTAGTGAGTGAATGCATAAATAGTGTCCTAAGTCAAACAACCATTCCGGAATGCAAACTGTAAAGCAGCAAGCAAGTTGTTTCTGCTTCAGAGGCGAATCCAGGGGAAGGGGGAGGCTATAGGATTGCGTTCCCTCCCCACCCTCCCACCCCCTCCAGAAATGTCTGTTTCTTCTTAATCTAAAGAAACAGGAAGGTTCTTTGCAAAATAGCTTTCAGACGACTTCTTGTTGTTGTTGTTGTGGTCTTCAGTCCTGAGACTGGTTTGATGCAGCTCACCATGCTACTCTATCCTGTCCAAGCTTCTTCATCTCCCAGTACTTACTGCAACATACATCCTTCTGAATCTGCTTAGTGTATTCATCTCTTGGTCTCCCTCTGCGATTTTTACCCTCCACGCTGCCCTCCAATGCTAAATTTATGATCCCTTGATGCCTCAGAACATGCCATACCAACCGGTCCCTTCTTCTTGTCAAGTTGTGCCACAAACTCCTCTTCTCCCCTATTCTATTCAATACCTCCTCATTAATTACGTGATCTACCCATCTAATCTTCAGCATTCTTCTGTAGCACCACATTTCGAAAGCTTCTATTCTCTTCTTGTCCCAACAAGTAATCGTCCATGTTTCACTTCCATACATGGCTACACTCCATACAAATACTTTCAGAAACGACTTCCTGACACTTGAATCTATACTTGATGTTAACAAATTTCTATTCTTCAGAAACGATTTCCTTGCCATTGCCAGTCTACATTTTATATCCTCTCTACTTCGACCATCATCAGTTATTTTGCTCCCCAAATAGCAAAACTCCTTTACTACTTTAAGTGTCTCATTTCATAATCTAATTCCCTCAGCATCACCCGACTTAATTCGACTACATTCCATGATCCTCGTTTTGCTTTTGTTGATGTTCATCTTATATCCTCCTTTCAAGACACTGTCCATTCCGTTCAACTGCTCTTCCAAGTCCTTTGCTGTCTCTGACAGAATTACAATGTCATCGGCGAACCTCAAAGTTTTTTTTTCTTCTCCATGGATTTTAATACCTACTCCGAATTTTTCTTTTGTTTCCTTTACTGCTTGCTCAATATACAGATTGAATAACATCAGGGAGAGGTTACAACTCTGTCTCACTCCCTTCCCAACCAGTGCTTCATTTCCTTGCCCCTCGACTCTTATAACTGCCATCTGGTTTCTGTAAAAATTGTAAATAGCCTTTCGCTCCCTGTATTTTACACCTACCACCTTTAGAATTTGAAAGAGAGTATTCCAGTCAACATTGCCAAAAGCTTTCTCTAAATCTACAAATGCTAGAAACGTATGTTTGCCTTTCCTTAATCTTTCTTCTAAGATAAGGCGTAAGGTCAGTATTGCCTCATGTGTTCCAACATTTCTACGGAATACAAACTGATCTTCCCTAGGTCGGCTTCTACCAGTTTCTCCATTCGTCTGTAAAGACGACTTAACAGTCTCAAAAATCTTAGCGCTATCGTTGCTGATATAATAGATTAGGAAAACACCTTCGCTTACTTTAGAGCTCAGCCTCGTCCCGCCCCCCTCCCACCCTCTGCCCACCATACCAGAATCCTGGATTCGACTTCTTCTGCTTACAAGCGAGTATTCACTTAACTTCATTACCTTACCGAATTTTATGGAAAAAGACGTCAGTAAGAAAACTGGGCGATAATTATTTAAATCTTTCTTCTCGGTATTTTTGAAACCAAGTTTAACAGTTAAATATTTTAATCTATCCGGAAAAGCCCCTGACCAGCGATGCATCGCATTTATTATTAAGGACATTACTTATTAAGTATCCATTGTTGTCGGAAAAACCTGATGAACACTGATAACATTGCTTCAGTTCGCCACAACATACAGGTATGAAAGTGGTTTATGAATTGTGGCAACCGTGCGACTGCTACGGTCGCAGGTTCGAATCCTGCCTCGGGCATGGATGTGTGTCATGTCCTTAGGTTAGTTAGGTTTAAGTAGTTCTAAGTTCTAGGGGACTGATGACCACAGCAGTTGAGTCCCATAGTGCTCAGAGCCATTTGAACCATTTTTATGAATTGTGGCGGCAATGGCAAGAAAAGTGTGGAACTGATAAACTTGCAGAAATACTTACAATGTACATTGGGCAACACCACAGAAATCACAAAGTACGAGTTGCATTCAAGTTCTAAGGCCTCCGATTTTTTTTCTAATTAACTACTCACCCGAAATCGATGAAACTGGCGTTACTTCTCGACGTAATCGCCCTGCAGACGTACACATTTTTCACAACGCTGACGCCATGATTCCATGGCAGCGGCGAAGGCTTCTTTAGGAGTCTGTTTTGACCACTGGAAAATCGCTGAGGGAATAGCAGCACGGCTGGTGAATGTGCGGCCACGGAGAGTGTTTTTCATTGTTGGAAAAAGCCAAAAGTCACTAGGAGCCAGGTCAGGTGAGTAGGGAGCATGAGGAATCACTTCAAAGTTGTTATCACGAAGAAACTGTTGCGTAACGTTAGCTCGATGTGCGAGTGCGTTGTCTTGGTGAAACAGCACACGCGCAGCCCTTCCCGGACGTTTTTGTTGCAGTGCAGGAAGGAATTTGTTCTTCAAAACATTTTCGTAGGATGCACCTGTTACCGTAGTGCCCTTTGGAACGTAGTGGGTAAGGATTACGCCCTCGCTGTCCCAGAACATGGACACCATCATTGTTTCAGCACTGGCGGTTACCCGAAATTTTTTTGGTGGCGGTGAATCTGTGTACTTCCATTGAGCTGACTGGAGCGTTGTTTCTGGATTGAAAAATGGCATCCACGTCTCATCCATTGCCACAACCGACGAAAAGAAAGTTCCATTCATGCTGTCATTGCACGTCAACATTGCTTGGCAACATGCCACACGGGCAGCCATGTGGTCGTCCGTCAGCATTCGTGGCACCCAACTGGATGACACTTTTCGCATTTTCAGGTCATCATGCAGGATTGTTTGCACAGAACCCACAGAAATGCCAACTCTGGAGGCGATCTGTTCAACAGTCATTCGGCGATCCCCCAAAACAATTCTCTCCACTTTCTCGATCATGTCATCAGACCGGCTTGTGCGAGCCCGAGGTTGTTTCGGTTTGTTGTCACACAATGTTCTGCCTTCATTAAACTGTCGCACCCACGAACGCACTTTCGACACATCCATAACTCCATCACCACATGTCTCCTTCAACTGTCGATGAATTTCAATTGGTTTCACACCACGCAAATTCAGAAAACGAATGTTGCACACTGTTCAAGTAAGGAAAACGTCGCCATTTTAAGTATTTAAAACAGTTCTCATTCTCGCCGCTAGCGGTAAAATTCCATCTGCCGTACGGTGCTGCCATCTCTGCGACGTGTTGACAATGAACGCGGCCTCATTTTAAAACAATGTGCATGTTTCTATCTCTTTCCAGTCCGGAGAAAAAAAATCGGAGGCCTTAGAACTTGAATGCACCTCGTATTACCAGAAATAAGCAGTACCAACCACATCATTGAGTTATTATTGTTTTTATAAAACACTGCGAAAGCACATAGGTTTCTTTTAAAGTTGCTTTTATACTCCTGAGGTATTTTTGAAATGACAGCATTTTCTGCTCAGATTCTTTCTAAACATATTTACTTACGATCGCAAATCGGTTATGTGCCATTCGTAAGAAACAGCTGTAACAACATACACTGCTAAACAACGAACATTAAGCAGCTACGAGACATGGTTGGATGTCAATATAACTTCGTACATGTACACTCCGTCAGCGGATACGTGACTGATCAGTTCTGCAAAGCTCTGTGACTGGTAGATCGCCAATCAGAGTGCATTAGTGTTACCCATGTTTACTTTTATCACCAGGGCTGGCAGGGTACGCAAGGGGAGTGAACACATCAGATTTGAGTGATCACTGTGTAGGATGCGAAGAAGCTACGTACTGGTACAAAGTTACCAGCACCTGACAATTTGAAAGGCGCCTTACTGTAGGTCTCCATTTGGCCAACTGGTCTAATAACGCAGGGTCCAGAACTGTGGGCATTCCGATGTAAAAGTGGCGACATTTTGGATATCATGGGAGCGCGAGGGCGACATATTCGTTGTCATGGTTAGGGAGGATCGCCATATTGTGAACAAGCAAATCGTGACCGCTTCCCATGGGCACGTACAATCCAAGAGCAAGTAATTGATTCTCGCAAAAATTTGGGTCATCCCACACCATTAGTTGAAACTAGCGGCTGCTAGACTAGGGAATTATTCTCCCATGTGTAGGCTGCCGATAACGCTACAACACTAAACGCTGCGTTTGGAGTGATACTGTGACTGGGAAGTATGGATGGAGTCGCATGGAGTTCAGCGATGAATTGCGGTTCCGCACTACCCAGGATGACCATCCTTGGCGAGTATGATGGCAAGCTGTGAAGAGATCCCATTCTTCCAGTATTTTGGAAAGGTACAGCGGTGTTACTTCCGGTGTCTTGGTGTGGGCAGACGTCCGGCACTATTTCTGGTCACGGCTGGTAGTGAATGAAGGGTCTCTGATGGTACAACAGTACGTCACACACAACTTGCGTCTTTCTGTGTTACCTCTTATGCGACAATATCGTCATACCATTTTTCAACAGGACAATGTTTGTACATTTATGAATATCTCTACAAACTGTCTGTGATGTTGAGGTACTCCCATGGCGTGCAAGATCCCAACGTCTTCTGTTACCTTGAGACCAGCTCCAACATTAACTCAGTCCTAGAGCTAGTATCCACGATATCAAGACCAAGCGACTACTGTTGTGACCAGCTTGTCTCAGGAAGGGATGCAACGGCTTTATGATACCCTTCCCAACCGATTCAATGGAAGTATCCAGGTCAGAGGCGGTGCAACGTCATACTTTCAGCTGGGCTCATACTGCCAAGTTCTTTGTAAATTTGATACGATATTGTAATCACTGAAACAACATCTGTCCTCTCCGCCTTTCAAGTTTTGTTTCGTTTCCTCCTTCTCTTCAGGGTGTTTCACTTTTCATGTGATACAGTGTGAATTGATAAAAGACTACTGCAATTAAATTACTTTTTTAAAGTTGTATCACTTCCTACTTTACTACAGCGTTGTAGGTCCTCTTAATGGGTAATGACATGCAATGATGCACTTTTTAATATAGTAGGAAGTGGTACGACGTTTGAAAAATAATTTAGATTTTTCAAATTTTTGACAATAGAACGTCTCCCAAAAATTTAAATGCTATTTTACGAATTATATTTTTACAGTTGTTACTTGAGAGTGGTACAATAATCGAAATCGCGACCATAAATTAATAAAGAACAAATTAATAATAAACAGTTCAGCCAGTTTTTTTTCAATATCTAAAGTAGGTTTCATCTGTTCGAATGTTAAATTAAATATTTGTTATCTTTCGCAATTTTTGGAAATAGAAGTGTTTAATTTTCCAATGTAAATTTTAGTTAACTCCTAAAGTTTGTTGGCTGACGTCAGGTCTTATTCAGGGATAAGGCTATGGTCATACGTGCGTTTTTTCCTGTGGGATGCGAGCTGGAAAAAATGTGGCAGAAATAGAATTGTCCTAGCCACACGATCAGTTTTTCTTACAGCATTCAGTCTGTCGCGCCCTCCCGACCATAACTCATTACGATGTGCAACGTGAAGTGTGTAGACGCCGATCTCTTAATCGTGGAAGTGCAAAAAGATAAATATATTCATGATATAACGTTCCCAGACTGTAAACATAGAAATATGAAAATGGAGACGTACGAAGCAATTACTGTGGTTCTTATTCAGGCGGGGACGTTGAGAGCACAGGGGTGGAGAATTAAATGGAACTGGAAGAGGTGGTGGTGGGAAGTTCCTATGGACCATACTGCCGAGGTTTTCGATCCTAGGCTTACACAATACTCAATCTAACACAAACTAACTTACGCAAAGGACAACACACACCCATGCCCGAGGGAGGACTCGAACCTCCGACTGGAAGACAGAAGTACAGTTGGTAGGTGGAAAACCTGTATAAAATGTTTTATTTATTACTTCATTTGTATTTACAAGCAAATTCCATTTAAAATTCCAGTTAGGACACTCTTTTAAGAGTTATTCTGTGTAGCTGTTTTCCCAAGACACAGATCCACAACTAGAACAGTCAGCATAATGGTCTTCATAAAATTTTCCTCGTTTGTTTCCTATAGCTCCGCAAGCAGGCATAGATGTCAAAGAACATATCAGTGTCTTCAAAGTTGTAAGTATCAACAATCCTCACGTAGTTGTGAAGGATACAACATGTTTTAACTATGCTGTCAACAAATTTAACATTTCCATCTACCAACCAATGCAAAATCCGCCACTTATTTGCTAAAATGCCAAATGCGCATTCAGTAAAACGTCTGGCTCTTGATAATCTATAGTTGAAAACTTTTTTTCGAGGTGTCAAGCATTTTTAAATGCCCTCGATAGTCACAAATCCAAATGGAGGAGGTGTACACGCAGCATAGTTTGAAAGAAGCTTTGATTGTGGAATATTTAATGTCTCTGCGTAGAGATTTTTTTTTTTTTTTTTTTTTTTTTTTTGGCTAGAACAGTTGCTTTGGACAAATTTGAATCTCCTACATATCCATAGCGTCCCATGTCTGCGTATCTGAAAGAGTAATTGCTATCTTCCTCACCTACTAGGACAATCGAAAAGAACTTTTTATAGCTGAAAAAATCACTTGTCGATCCGTATGTTTTTGTAATCGTGGTGGTTCTCCCATCAATGGCTCCTACGCAGTTAGGGAGATTGGTCCTAATCCCATACTTCTGACAGGTTTCCAACTACGCTTCAGTTTTTAGTTGTTTCATGAACTCCTTTCTGAGTGTCTCCCACATAGCCATACTGATTATCACGAATAATGCGTACAACCAAAGAACGACCGAATAGAAATTCGAAGTGATGTGAACGGAATGAGTTTCCTGATTCTAGATATCTGAAAAGTATTTGAAAATTATAATCAGCGTATTATAATGTATATAAATTTCATTTTAAGTAAAAAGATACAGAAACGTTGAAAATCATAAAGGATGGCTATTTGAGAACCTTAAAATTTCAGATGCAGCTAAGAATAAGTAGCCTTATCTGTAGATTAAGCAACTGATCTTACTCCAGTCATGTCAGAGAGTCAGTTATTGAGACACATTAAAAATTTAAATTAAATGATCTTTGTAATACAGAAAAAATATGGTTGCAAGACAACACGAAGCAGTGAGGAGTCAATTCCAGTAGCTGACGAAACTGCGCCGTCGCCAAATGGTTCAAATGGCTCTGAGTACTATGGGACTCAACATCTTAGGTCATATGTCCCCTAGAACTTAGAACTACTTAAACCTAACTAACCTAAGGACATCACACACACCCATGTCCGAGGCAGGATTCGAACCTGCGACCGTAGCAGCCTCGCGGTTCCGGACTGCAGCGCCAGAACCACACGGCAACCGCGGCCGGCTCGTCGCCAAATGTTTCAGCTTCACCTTTGGCTGTGCCTATTTCAAGTCTGTACTGCCACCACCCACTTGCAAAAGTTCCAGAATTCCTTACTTTAGATAATGTTTAATGATGTTGTAGGGAGCAGAGAAAAGAATGTCCGGCAAGACTACACAGCCGTATGAAATAACGTGACTGTACAATATCGAGCCACGTGCGTCATTCGTGTACTGTCAAGCACAGTATTGTCGGACGCCTTCGGCCCCGACAGTATGCAAACAAAGCATAGTTCCGCGTTCTGCTGTCGGCAATAGGCTATTTTCCTATGCTCTGAATGTGGTTCGAATTGTTGTTATTCAGAGTGATTACAACATCCAAATTGCATTTACGGTCAATATTCTCACAAAATATCTCTTCTTTTTATGTAACTAAAGTTCCAAATCATTAAATATCAAGATTTGGTCACGTGGTGTAAAACGCTCTGTTATTGGATGAAGCTCTGGTGACGTCACAGACTGGGTTCAAATGGCTCTGAGCACTATGGGACTCAACTTCTGAGGTCATTAGTCCCCTAGAACTTAGAACTAGTTAAACCTAACTAACCTAAGGACATCACACACATCCATGCCCGAGGCAGGATTCGAACCTGCGACCGTAGCGGTCTCGCGGTTCCAGACTGCAGCGCCTAGAACCGCATGGCCACTTCGGCCGGCCACAGACTGGGAATAAGACGAAGGGATACTGATTTAAGAAGTGTTAGCCGAAGCTACTAGGTTTTTCCGTACTTTTTCTGCAAACAGTTCAGCTATTTAGTGATGGAAAACGCATTTACAACTTTTAAGCAACAGTAGGAAGGATTTTTGTGAACGATGATAGTGGAAACCTTACGAAAATTGATGCGTTTATGCTGCACCAGTTGCTCTAAATGTGAAAACTATTATGGACGAATATTGGCACAGAGACACCCTGATGAAAGCTACTGCGAACGAAATTATTCAACTTCCACCAGACAGTGTCAGTGAAATTTCGTCGCGTGGTTCTGAGGATTTATTGGAAGAGGCAAATTCCGACTCGGCAGACAGCTGCTTCGGACATCGGCAACAGGTCTACTGAGACAGTACATTGGGCTGAATTGTGTACAGAAGAAGACCTAGATGTTCAGCCCTTACATACGGAGTAAAGGTCGTTGAAAAGATTGTATTAAGTTTTTTTGCTGAGTCACATATTTTGCTCTTGTCTTTCCTTTTTCATTTGGAATCCTTATGTATGTGATTTTAATTATTTTTATTTATCTATCATAATATTTAAACGTTTGTGAATGCTGATATATTGATTAAAAAACAAAAGTAGAATAATCTTTTTCTATTGGTTGTGCAATGCAGTCAAAAATGTATTTTTGCGACACGATTTAATAACATAGTTATCAAAACCATTTAGGTAAAGATTTCAAAATAAAAGTTACAGACCTAAAAAGATTTGAACCCATATTCTCTTGCAGAGGGCCGGCCACTGTGGCCGAGCGGTTCTAGGTGCTTCAGACTGGAACCGCGCTGCTCTTACGGTCGCAGGTTCGAATCCTGCCTCGGGCATGATGTGTATGATGTCCTTAGGTTAGTTAGTTTAAGTAGTTCTAAGTCTAGGAGACTGATGACCTCAGATGTTCCCATAGTGCTTAGAGCCATTTGAACCATCATTTGTGGACACAAAATTCTCTTCTGCAAGAGTCTGCAAGCAGATTTGCTGTCCACTGCAGTGCTTCTGCTGACAATGTCCTTTTTATTTTAATGGAATTACGATTTTTTCCTTCTGTTACTTGCAAATGAGGCCTTACTAGAGTGGATCACTCCTGGGATCATAACCTACACCACCAAATATATGGTTTCAAAAGTCGATCTCCCCCCCCCCCCCCCACTCCAGTGGGGACCTCTTTGTTGGTTACTAGATCGTACACCAAAATTTCTGTTTCATTTTCATTCCTTGTGCTTTCCTGTGGAATAATGTGTTAACAGCGAATGTATTTTTGTCTGCTGCACTCCAAACTCATATTATTGGATCCGAAACAATCAATAGCAGCACACGTCAACAGTTTGCAGATAGCCCAGCTAAAACGGCATTGGAAACTGAACGGGTAATACCTTCACTCATGATGCGCATGATTTCAGAGTTCGCGCGTCCCTACAGTTGACAGGCCGTCTTACAGAGGTCACCTAGGTCGGCCCCTGGCGCGCTCTGGTGACCCGCCAAAGAAACATTTATACAGCTAGTGCGGAATTTTCTTTGGAGAAGTAAAAAGTTGAAGTTTGGCTGTGGTTGCCCACCCTACAAAACGACACGTTAGCAGTATAGTTTAGGCGGTCGCGAACGGGTACTCGGCCTACTCTGTAACCTATATTACTGTTATTCAGTTTATGTGTTCAGTGTTACGCACAACCTGTACTTCATTCAGTCTTATGTGTTGCTATATAAAGTACTATGCTCCAGAAATCGTGTTCGTTCTTGCTACAGACCACTCATTTACAAAACTGAAGAGGTGTTTCCTTGGTTTGGCACACGGGCGCTGGCCATGGTCGGAGCGCAAGTGCTTAGGGACAGTTTTAGACAATTTACTTCATCAAACAATTCACTGTCATCCACAAGAACTTTTCCGTTGCCCAAAATAGGCTACAACATTTTTCAGACTCCTCAATCAAGTGCTTTGCTAACAGTTAGCCAATCGAACACAGCTGTACAATGTCCCACAACTTACAAATCGTTTGCCACGTTATGTTCAGTTTCTGTGTGCCCAAAACGCTGTATATCACACATGCAGCTATCTCTGACTCCGGTTTCCATTACTTTTTTTCTCATATTTCGCTGTTGAACATTGTGTACATCAATAATTATATGCGAATGAAGCATGGGGTTCACAAATCTGGAACCAAAGCAACATTATGAGAGTAATACTCGGTTGTAACCTCTTGCAACAACTTTCTGGGAAGGGGCCAACTACAGCTCAGAGACATTATGAGTAACAATAAAAGCATACAACACTCAGTTATCGTTCAAATTATCAAAAAAATTACAACAATAAAAAAGTCAAGACTGGTGAGGTATTTCCAAAAGCCGCATAGCTGCATGAAGATGTTTTATTCGCAAATGCCGCTTTCACGTCAGCGTAGACGCATCTTCAGGTTTATAATGATCATATTTCCATAACATAAGAGGACAATTACGAAGTCCCAGCTTTCAGATAGTGACCAATGAAGTAAAACTTAAAATCCCATATAACGTGCGTACTTCCACACTGATAAAAACCGGCCGATGTGCTGTAAGCAGCCCTTCATTGGTTTTACACAGTTTGTGTCTACCAGATCTCATAATATATGTGACCTGGCTCATTCAGCAGTCACGCTTTGTTCAATTTACAAGCATGTTTTGGGTATAGCCAATTTTATTATGACAACCCACCATTGTTCTTTGACTTATAACGTGTATAACTTCCCGAAAGCTGGGACTCCGTAATTGTCCACTTACATTATGGAAATATAACCTTTATAAATCTGAAGATATGTCTATACCGACGTGAAAGCGGTAGTTACGAATAAAGCACTTTCATACAGCTATGCGGGTTTCGGAAACACCTCATCATTCTTGACTTTAATTGTTGTAATGTTTATGACCCCCCATGAACCATGGACCTTGCCGTTGGTGGGGAGGCTTGCGTGTCTCAGCGATACAGATGGCCGTACCGTAGGTGCAACCACAACGGAGGGGTATCTGTTGAGAGGCCAGACAAACATGTGGTTCCTGAAGAGGGGCAGCAGCCTTTTCAGTAGTTGCAGGGGCAACAGTCTGGATGATTGACTGATCTGGCCTTGTAACATTAACAAAACAGCCTTGCTGTGCTGGTACTGCGAACGGCTGAAAGCAAGGGGAAACTACAGCCGTAATTTTTCCCGAGGACATGCAGCTTTACTGTATAATTAAATGATGATGGCGTTCTCTTGGGTAAAATATTCCGGAGGTAAAATAGTCCCCCATTCGGATCTCCGGGCGGGGACTACTCAAGAGGGCGTCGTTATCAGGAGAAAGAAAACTGGCATTCTACGGATCGGAGCGTGGAATGTCAGATCCCTTAATTGGGCAGGTAGGTTAGAAAATTTAAAAAGGGAAATGGATAGGTTACAGTTACATATAGTGGGAATTAGTGAAGTTTGGTGGCAGGAGGAACAAGACTTTTGGTCAGGTGATTACAGGGTTATAAATACAAAATCAAATAGGGGTAATGCAGGAGTAGGTTTAATAATGAATAAAAAAAATAGGAGTGCAGGTTAGCTACTACAAACAGCATAGGGAACGCATTATTGTGGCCACGATAGACACAAAGCCCATGCCTACTACAGTAGTACAAGTTTATATGCCAACTAGCTCTGCAGATGATGAAGAAATTGATGAAATGTATGACGAGATAAAAGAAATTATTCAGGTAGTGAAGGGAGACGAAAATTTAATAGTCATGGGTGACTGGAATTCGTCAGTAGGAAAAGGGAGAGAAGGAAACATAGTAGGTGAATATGGATTGGGGGGGGGGGGGGGGGGGGGGAAGAAATGAAAGAGGAAGCCGCCTTGTAGAATTTTGCACAGAGCATAACTTAATCATAGCTAACACTTGGTTCAAGAATCATATAAGAAGGTTGTATACCTGGAAGAATCCTGGAGATACTAAAAGGTATCAGATAGATTATATAATGGTAAGACAGAGATTTAGGAACCAGGTTTTAAATTGTAAGGCATTTCCAGGGGCAGATGTGGATTCTGACCACAATCTATTGGTTATGAACTGCAGATTGAAACTGAAGAAACTGCAAAAAGGTGGGAATTTAAGGAGATGGGACCTGGATAAACTGAAAGAACCAGAGGTTGTAGAGTGTTTCAGGGAGAGCATAAGGGAACAATTGACAGGAATGGGGGAAAGAAATACAGTAGAAGAAGAATGGGTAGCTCTGAGGGATGAAGTAGTGAAGGCAGCAGAGGATCAAGTAGGTAAAAAGACGAGGGCTAATAGAAATCCTTGGGTAACAGAAGCAATATTGAAGTTAATTGATGAAAGGAGAAAATATAAAAATGCAGTAAATGAAGCAGGCAAAAAGGAATACAAACGTCTCAAAAATGAGATCGACAGGAAGTGCAAAATGGCTAAGCAGGGATGGCTAGAGGACAAATGTAAGGATGTAGAGGCATGTCTCACTAGGGGTAAGATAGATACTGCCTACAGGAAAATTAAAGAGACCTTTGGAGAGAAGAGAACCACTTGTATGACTATCAAGAGCTCAGATGCAAACCCAGTTCTAAGCAAAGAAGGGAAAGCAGAAAGGTGGAAGGAGTATATAGAGGGTTTATACAAGGGCGATGTACTTGAGGACAATATTATGGAAATGGAAGAGGATGTAGATGAAGATGAAGTGGGAGATAAGATACTGCGTGAAGAGTTTGACAGAGCACTGAAAGACCTGAGTCGAAACAAGGCCCCGGGAGTAGACAACATTCCATTAGAACTACTGATGGCCTTGGGAGAGCCAGTCATGACAAAACTCTACCATCTGGTGAGCAAGATGTACGAGACAGGCGAAATACCCACAGACTTCAAGAAGAATATAATAATTCCAATCCCAAAGAAAGCAGGTGTTGACAGATGTGAAAATTACCGAACTATCAGTTTAATAAGTCACAGCTGCAAAATACTAACGCGAATTCTTTACAGATGAATGGAAAAACTGGTAGAAGCGGACCTCAGGGAAGATCAGTTTGGATTCCGTAGAAATGTTGGAACACGTGAGGCAATACTAACCTTACGACTTATCTTAGAAGAAAGATTAAGAAAAGGCAAACCTACGTTTCTAGCATTTGTAGACTTAGAGAAAGAGCGGGCAAAGTCCACGCTGCCGAACTGTGGACATCGGTCAAGCTCGTTACATTGTATTATACGTTCAAATCTATGAGGGGAATAATAAATATTAAATCCAATTTCTATCAGTCATTGGGAGAGAAATAAAAATTCAGCTTTTGATGACGTTGCGTAAACCGCTCCACAGATTTACTCTGCGTGACATCGGAAGGAGAGAACAACTGAGACAATTTTGTGAAGACGTGAAGTACAATTTTTCTCAATATGACAATTGTCTAAGGACAAGGTCATTGAAACTGCTTGCAATAATTATCATTTTCTGTGATTTGAACTGCATTATAAATAAAAATTTGATATGATTCTTCAATTTGATACACAACTAAGTCAACTTCAAGAATAAAACGAAATCATTATATTTGCTTGACTACTGCTTCTATTCAATAGAAGTTTAAAAATGCATAAGGTGTGTGAGTGTTGTGATGTGTTTGACTATAGCTAGTGTAATCACTGGGCATAAGAAGGAATTAGTGGTAGAAAATACTAATGTATCGTAAAAATGTTCAGTAAGCTGTCATATTTTTCGCTGTTAACTGTCATTATGAGTGTAAACTAACGCGTTCGACATTACAGTGAGAGACCGCATTTAAAATCCATCTGCGAATAACTCCAGGGAATGCTGACCAATAACATCGAAAACCACCGATATCTCAACAAATAAAAGTTATTGTTATTTTAGGGCCTTATCCTGTTTGTGCCTTGAAAATGACAGAGGTTTACATGTGGAAATATCACACTTCTGACAAATTTATCCAGCTGCATTCTCGTGCATTATTAGAGCATACAACATGGTGGGAGAAGCTCCTTGGGCAATAGTCTCCATAAGTCAAAGGATACAAAGTCCGAATCAAAAAGTCTAGAAAGTTCTCATTATTATAAATGAAACTGATATGTTGACAAATACATTTTTTAAACCATGGATCTTTAAAACTAAGAACTATTATTAATTTGTTCCAAAATCTGATTCATAATACCATTATCACTTCTATTTGAGTCTGTTTCCGAACAATCTGGCTTATATCCAATATTACTTCCTTGTCAAATTCTTCTTTCTGAACCTTTTCAACGTGCCGCACATACAGTGCCCACACTACAGGTGGGATGTTGTTTATTGCCTCACGCACAAGCGATTCAGTGTATGTTATCTTGCATGTTTTTTTTTTCCTTGCCACATAGCCTTAACCCTTTGCCCATATTAATTCCATGGGACTACACTGACAGTGACACGTGAGTAAACACAAAACTATGTGACCCATTCACGTCCAAGGAAGACACGTTTGTACGTTCTGTCACATGACTTGTATAAATTAACAAGCTGCAGGATATTGTTACAAGTCTGATTTATACTGTGCCTAATATTTTTATTTTTAAGCCAGGGCAAAATATCCGCTTTTCTGATGTTTTCACTTGGCGTTTTCTCTGTAACAGTTGAACTGTAAGTATATAGCAGTGACCGACTTCGAAGCGAGGTATGACAAGAACTGTGAATCACATCACGTAACTGGTACGTTTCCGAATGGTAGTCACTGCTGTTTTTCTTACACAGTTTAATCTCAGAAACAAAATCAGAAGAAGAGTCAGCATGCAGAATAATTATCCGAGGACCTATTACTATGACAACTTTAAAACCGCCAGTACCATCACTCATTTTCCAGCACATGTTCCTGGAATGATTCTAACTGACCCATATTTCATCAAGGTAATACATTGTTGAACTACCTTGTTCTCTTGTACTGTCAATCTTTATTAGGGATGTAGTTCGTGCTGCACCTATGTCACTTCTCTAAACTAAAAGCTCTCTTCAGAACATATCTGGAACCAACGTCTTTTTAAATTCTTTACATTGATGAAGCGCTTACCATTGAAGCCAGTTTTCTCCTGCATAGCTGTATCTTTTAAAATTCTTTACATTGATGAAGCGCTTACCATTGAAGCCCATTTTCTCCTACATAGCTGTAACACGTTTTTGTGATGTCGGGTATTCATATTCAGCACTTCAAAACATCGTTGTTAAAACCATCCATCTGTGTTACAGATTCTTTGCGATTTCGATGCTTGCCAGGCGACACAGAATCAACTTTTTGTACGGTTCCTACAGCTCTGACACTTCCATTTACAATTCTCTTTACAGTTCTCTCGCCTACATCACATGGTTTTGGAGTCCGTTCTCGAGTTTTCAAATGTCAACAGCAGGAGATCTGCTTTCAAATTGACATTTGAAGAAGTTGTAAATGCATAAATAATACCCTTCGCCTGCTTGTGAAGCACTGCACATTTATTGCCGTCATCTGACCTTTTTTTATCGAGCTTAAATATTTACACATACCCATTCACAGCTATACTGCAAAAAGAAAAAAAAAGAAAAAAAGAAAAAATTGAGAGCTGAATGAAGAATTCGGTTGTCGCGAAGTACGGCAACAGTGCAGCATGTAGGAGCGAGATTCTCGCTTTCCAGCTGAAAACTCTCTGGCTGCTAGCCACTCGGCTGGCTGCTAGCCTCTTGGGTAAAATATTCCGGAGGTCAAATAGAAGCCCATTCGGATCTCCGGGCGGGGACTACTCAAGAGGACGTCGTTATCAGGAGAAAGAAAACTGGCGTTTTACGGATCTGAGTGTGGAATGTCAGATCCCTTAATCAGGCAGGTAGGTTAGAAAATTTAAAAAAGGGAAATGGATAGGTTAAAGTTAGATATAGTGGGAATTAGTTAAGTTTGGTGGATGGTGGAACAATACTTTTGGCCAGGTGAATCTTCTTCTTCTTTCTTGGCTCTACAGCTCATGATGAGCCTTGGCCTCTTCTACAATTTCCTTCCATCTCTCTCGGTCCTTTGCCAATACTCTCCAGTTTCTATAGCCCATCTTCCTAAGATCTTCGATTACTCCATCTTCCCATCTGGCTCTTGGTCGACCACGTCCTCTCTGCCCTCCTGGCTTTCCTTGTAATATTCTTTTTGGTACTTCTGTATCATTCATGTGAGCCACGTGTCCCGCCCACCTCAGTCTGGATGATTTCACTATCCTTCTGATGGGTTGATCTTTGTATATGGTATGCAGCTCGTGGTTGTATCTCCTCCTCATCTTCCTCTTTCACAGATTGGGCCAATAATTCGTCTAAGTACCTTTCTTTCAAATGCAATTAGTTGTTAATGTCCAGGCTTCAGAAGCATTTGTAAGCACTGGTCTTATAAGTGATTTATACGTAGTTAATTTCCTGGTACGAGTCAGGAGCCTTGAGGACGAAGTCTTGTTAGGGCAAAATAGGCTCTGTTGACCAGTATTAATCTCTGCTTAATTTAAAAGGAGGTATCATTTAGATGTGTAACTGTCGAGCCCAGATACTTGAAATGTTCAACTCTCTCAAATGTATAATTGCCCATTGTTATTGCATTTGGCATATTTTCTCTATGTGCTTTTCCAGCTGCCATATATTTTGTTTTTTGTTCATTAATAATTAACCCCATGTTCCTACAGGCCTGTTCAAGAGCTGTAAATGTCTCTTCCATTGCTTTTTGGGTTCTTGCTATTATATCTATGTCATCTGCGTAGGCCAGTATCTGCACCGATTTATAGAAGATCGTTCCTCTTTTCAAAAGCTTTGCGTTTCTCATCACCTTCTCCAGGGCGGTATTAAAGGGAGGGCATGCCAATGCATCCCCTTGTCGCACTCCATTTTTAACACTCAATGTGTTGGACATCATTCCTCCTATTCTTACACTACCTTGTGTTTCGCTCATTGTCATTCTCACCAGCCTTACCAACTTTCTAGAGATACCTAGTTCATCTAGAGCTTGATATAACTGCTCTCTATTTATGCTATCATAAGCTGCTTTGAAATCTATAAAGAGGTGATGAGCGCCAACTCCTTATTCGTTTTTTTTCCAGGATTTGTCTTAAGGTGAATATTTAATCTATGGTTGACTTCCCAGGAAGGAATCCGCATTGGTACGGCCCCATCTCCCTCTGTATGATTGGGAGTATTGTGTCGAATAGTATATTATGGAGCATTTTATATCCCAAATTAAGTAGTGTGATCCCTCTGTAATCGCCACACTCCATCTTATCTCCCTTCTTATACATGGGACATATGATACCCTCTTTCCATTGTTGGGGCATTTTCTCCTCTTCCCATATTCTGGTGACCATTTTCAGAAGGCTTTTTTCCAGCTCTCTGCCTCCTTGCTTAAACAGTCCTGCTCGAATACCATCTGTCGCTGCCACCTTGTTGTTTTTCAATTTCTTCATGGCTGTTTTCACTTCTTCTATATTTGGTGGGGTAGTGTAGTTGTCTAGGTCCTCTTCCCCATTCATGTCTGTTGGGTTCTCTTGTATAGTTATTCTAGGGTTGAGGAGACTATCAAAATACCTGCGCCATCTTTCGCATAATCCCTTCCCTTCACTTATTATATTCCCTGTCTCATCTTTTATTAAACTTGTTTTCCTACCAAATGGCTTCCGCGCCGCATTCACCTCTCTATAGAATTTTATTATTTCATTTTTGCTTCTCATGAACTCCATTTCTTTTACACTTGCTTTCATCCATTCTCTCGTTTTTCTTTGGTGAGTGTAAATCCTATTACCAAACGCTTTAATTGATGATGTACAACAAATCCTGTCCCCAGCTGATGATTTCTTTCACTGCAGCTATGGAATATATTCGCCTCTTTCTTTTTATAACTCCACTCCCTGTACAATTTCTTGTAGTGCTATTATACTTTACTTCAGACTCATTATTTGATCCAGCATTACTTTCAGTGCTCCTGGTCGATATAGGGATCTCACATTCCAAGTACCAATATATAGATCTGATCTACGCCTTATATTTCTCTTCTTCCTAATTTTCCCTCCTTCATTTACATGTATTCCATCCTTTTTGTCCTTTACCATGCCAGGTCCATCTTCCTTCATCCGTCCGACTATACTTTGGCCAGGTGAATACAGGGTTATAAATACAAAATCAAATAGGGGTAATGCAGGAGTAGGTTTAATAATGAATAAAAAATGGGAGTGCCGGTAAGCTACTACAAACAGCGTAGTGAACGCATTATTGTGGTCAAGATAGACACAAAGGCCACGTCTACTATGGTAGTACGAGTTTATATGCCAACTAGCTCTGCAGATGACGAAGAAATTGATGAAATGTATGATGAGATAAAAGAAATTATTCACGTAGTGAAGGTAGACGAAAATTTAATAGTCATGGGTGACTGGAATTCGATAGTAGGAAAAGGGAGAGAAGGAAAGATAGTAGGTGAATACGGATTGGGGGGGGAAGAAATGAAAGAGGAAGCTGCCTGGTAGAATTTTGCACAGAGCGTAACTTAATCATAGCTAACACTTGGTTCAAAAATCATGAAAGAAGGTTGTATATACATGGAAGAACCATGGAGATACTAAAAGGTATCAGATAGACTATATAATGGTAAGACAGAGATTTAGGAACCAGGTTTTAAATTGTAAGACATTTCCAGGGGCAGATGTGGACTCTGACCACAATCTATTGGTTATGAACTGTAGATTAAAACTGAAGAAACTGCAAAAAGGTGGAAATTTAAGGAGATGCGACTTGGATAAACTGAATAAACCGGAGGTTGTACAGAGTTTCATGGAGAGCGTAAGGGAACAATTGACAGGAATGGGGGAAAGAAATACAGAAGAAGAAAAATGGGTATCATTGAGGGATGAAGTAGTGAAGGCAGCAGAGCATCAAGTAGGCAAAAAGACGAATTTAATTGATGAAAGGAGAAAATATAAAAACGCAGTAAACGAAGCAGGCAAAAAGGAATACAAACGTCTCAAAAATGAAATCGACAGGAAGTGCAAAATGGCTAAGCAGGGATGGCTAGAGGGCAAATGTAAGGATGTAGAGGCGCATATCACTAGGGGTAATATAGACACTGCCTACAGGAAAATTAAAGAGACCTTTGGAGAGAAGAGAACCACTTGTATGAATATCAAGAGCTCAGATGGAAACCCAGTTCCAAGCAAAGAAGGGAAAGCAGAAAGGTGGAAGGAGTATATAGAGGGTCTGTACAAGGGCGATGTACTTGAGGACAATATTATGGAAATGGAAGATGATGTAGATGAAGATGAAATGGGAGATACGACACTGCATGAAGAGTTTGACAGAGCACTGAAAGACCTGAGTCGAAACAAGGCCCCGGGAGTAGACAACATTCCATTAGAACTACTGACAGCCTTGGGAGAGCCAGTCATGACAAAACTCTACCATCTGGTGAGCAAGATGTATGAGACAGGTGAAATACCCTCAGACTTCAAGAAGAATATAATAATTCCAATCCTAAAGAAAGCAGGTGTTGACAGATGTGAAAATTACCGAACTATCAGTTTAATAAACGGCTGCAAAATACTAACACGAATTCTTTACAGACGAATGGAAAAACTGGTAGAAGCCAATGTCGGGGAAGATCAGTATGGATTCCGTAGAAATATCGTTTCTAGCATTTGTAGACTTAGAGAAAGGTTTTTACAATGTTGACTGGAATTCTCTCTTTCAAATTCTGAAGGTGGCAGGGGTAAAATACAGGGAGCGAAAGGCTATTCACAATTTGTACAGACAGTTTGTACAGATGGCAGTTATAAGAGTCGATGGACATGAAAGCAGTGTTTGGGAAGGGAGTGAGGCAGGGTTGTAGTCTCTCCCCGATGTTATTCAATCTGTATATTGAGCAAGCAGTAAAGGAAACAAAATAAAAATTCGGAGTAGGTATTAAAATACATAGATAAGACATAAAACTTTGAGGTTCGCTGGTGATATTGTAATTCTGTCAGAGACAGCAAAAGACCTGGAGAGCAGCTAAATGGAATGGACAGTGTCTTCAAAGGAGGATATAAGATGAACATCAACAAAACCAAAACGAGGATCATGGAATGTATTCGACTTAAGTCGGGTGATGCTGCGGGAATTAGATTAGGAAATGAGACACTTAAAGTAGTAAAGGAGTTTTGCTATTTGGGGAGCAAAATAACTGATGATGGTCGAAGTAGAGAGGATATAAAATGTAGACTGGCTATGACAAGGAAAGCGCTTGTGAAGAAGAGAAATTTTTTAACATCGAGTATGGATTTAAATGTCAGGAAGTCGTTTCTGAAAGTATTTGTATGGAGTGTAACCATGTATGGAAGTGAAACGCGAACGATAAATAGTTTGGACAAGAAGGGCATAGAAGCTTTCGAAATGTGGTGCTACAGAAGAATGCTGAAGATTAGATTGGTAGATCACATAACTATTGAGGAGGTACTGAATAGAATTGGGGAGGAGTTTGTGGCAGAACTTCATTAGAAGAAGGGATCGGTTGGTAGGACATGTTCTAAGGCATCCAGGGATCACCAGTTTAGTATTGGAGGGCAGTGTGGAGGGTAAAAATCGTAGAGGGAGGCCACGAGATGAATACATTAAGCAGTTTCAGAAGGATGGAGGTTGCAGAAGGTACTGGGAGATGAAGAAGCTTGCACAGGATAGAGTAGCATGGAGAGCTGCATCAAAACCAGTCTCAGGACTGAAGACCACAACAACAAACAACAGTGGCTAGTAGAGGGGGATGCGCAGAACGTCTGAAAATTGGGTCGCCTTCCTACATCACGCGAACTAGTTATATTAACTTCGATCACAACGGACACATGTGTAGGACTGTATTAAATACTGACACGACAGAAAACTAGACTACGGAACACAAGAACGTAATAATCGTCACACCCCTCTTATATATGATCCTGTAGCAAGAAATATGCGTAGACCCAGCAGCTCTTATTTCTACCTTTTCTTGAGAATAGTGCCACTTAAAACTTCTCTCAGAGCACTTAGCTGCTTATTTGTAAGAGTATATGACTGTTAATATAAACAGTCAGTCAAGCATGACGTTGCAAATTAGTTAAAGTCTTTTGACTGGCTAGGGTAATCTCTCCCATAATTTTCTATTCAGTGCTATTTCTTCCACTTCTGCATTACGACTATATGGCGTGTTCTCTGTCATATGTACTGATTATGCCAGCATTTTACTATCTTCAGCAAATACTTACTTCTGATTCTCCTTTATAGGAAATCCATCAGTTATCAGCGAGCTCATTGCCAATGAAACTAACTTCTCTTGCAATTGCAAGTGCGCCGGCTTGGTTGTTTTACTTGTTTCACAAACATCGATATTGCGGAGCGCTGTATCGATGAATAATAACTGAACACACATACCACAGTCTAACATAACAGTCGCGACTCTCACTGCTGTAAAAGGTGTTGCCGTTTGACAGATGGAGCGACACTAGCGCTCCAAGTGGCAGGTAAGGTGAAAGTCAGACGCGTCGTAAATATGTTTGTTTGCATCCATTTCTTACGTAATTTCCGAACTATTCGAGTTATTTTCTTGCCTCCAAGAGTTTGTGTAGTATCAGAAGGCATATATGTTTCTAAAAGTGATTCTAAAATAAGCGCAAGTATGGACAAAAACCATGAATAGAGTGGCAAGCTACAACACATTCGTGAAGAAACACTTGTGACATTGGACAAAATTGCAGCTTACCACGTCGATATCAAAAGAATATAAAAACACAGATTTACGTGTGAGAAGCACAGACATGTACCTCTACATGCAAAAGCGATCGACAGCTCGTTAATCGTTCTGTAGGCCTACTGTGTTTGTCATTGCCACCTGTTGCCGCAAGTACGACCTTCACCTTTATATTATTCTAAGTGGACAAGCAACTGCCAAATAGTGGGAGAAATATGCTGAAAACATTAAAATGAGCTGATTACGTTACATTTCACGAAAAACCACATATTTTAATAATTTTCAAACAATCTGTCTGTAGGCACTTTCCTTGTCCCGTAATAGTTTCGCTCGATCTGCACATTCTGACACTTCACACGCTTTTGTAAGACACGAACAGCTGCGCTTAATCTAACCACTTCATCGTCAAAGCAGGTCTGCGTTGATGTTCACACGAATCTGGCACTGATACATGGAGAGTTGAACTGGCTGCTTCTGTGTCATAGGACTGTTTTACAGCCTTAGATTGACTGTCGAATCTTTGTGGCAGTTTCCTTTTCATCGTCAGTTGAGGTGGCTTATTTGGAATGTCAAACAGTGTGGGTACTGCATTCCACACGAGTTTGTTATTGTCTGCGTTGCTGGTTTTGTTCGAAATGTAGTGGACAAAACCCAATATTATTGTACAGGTAAACTGAGTCTTTCTTCATAAGGTCTTCTCGTTTGCTATTAACTAGCCATTTTCTGCTCCTAAAACGAAACATTTATCATTTATACACATATAGTTTGCAAGTGAATCCTGACGATACAGTTTAGTAACATGATGGTATATACCTCTCAGGATCCTTAGGAAACCTAAAAAAAGACAGCTGTGGTGTCTTCTTCCTGTTGTTGCTTCAATTTATTCCGCTACAAACGCTCCCGATGGTAAAAACCATTGTATAAATCAAAATAAATAATCACTATTCGCTTTCACGATCGCGCCGAACTCACAGTTCAACCTACCAGCCGCTTGGGGCGCTGCTGGCGCTGTAGGCAACAAAATCGAGGCGAAGTGTCGCGACTGTTATGTTAGACTGTGACACATACATCGCGAAAACTATCAACTGTCGTATTTATCGATTAATCGATATTTAGTGTGTTGTTTTATAATTTTCACTATAAATTTATTATAGTCGCTTAACTGTAAGTGGAAAATATTGAAGCAGTTAATTGTTATGGCAGCAGTTGACATTCAAAATACAGCCACTCATGAAAATAGGTGTGGCGCCTGTAATGAAGTTTTTCAATTTACATGATGTATCCCATTTGTAATTAATGAAGATTCTTTTGTGTTCGACGATTTTGTGTGTTGTTGCCACTTCGATAACCTGTGACATTTGTGATAAGTGGCCGAAGAATTACACGCACTTAGTGATGGATATAATCGGGCGTGATACTTGTCCCAGGCTGAAAAGAAGCCTAAGTGAATGGCAGTTTTCTTGTAGCAAACTGAAACAGTTGCCCATTGATGAAATAAAAGAAAACTATGTCCGTGGGAATGTAGAAAATGCTGTGTTTTCAGAAGTGTCACCGGTGCCATTAAAAACAAAGCTAAGGCTTGTGTCGATCTCGCGAGATGCACTAACAGACATTCTTGACATGGATCCGGAAATAAGTGACACAGAGGAATTTATTCAGTTTATAGCTGGGAATAAAGTGTTGGATAGTTCAACACCGTTAGCTCACAGATACGGCGGGTACCAGTTTGGACTTTGGGCTTACCAACTAGGAGATGGAAGAGCAGTATCGCTTGGAGAATACGTTAACAGGTGAGCAGCATATCAAGCATAGATACTATCTGTTGCATGGGTAGTGGTTGATTGATTCATTACACTTTTCAGCAAAGGACAACATTGGGAATTACAACTAAAAGGCTCAGGAAGGACACCATACTCGCGGTTTGGTGATGGACGAGCAGTGCTTCGTTCGTCAGTCAGAGAGTTTCTATGCTCTGAAGCCATGTATTATTTAGGTAGTGGTCACTGCATCATACAAAACATTAAGAACTTAATTGTTTATATGAATAATAGGCTGTATTTTTAGACAGACAGATTTCCAAATCATGATCAATCTTTAAAGAAATTATCTGCAATCAGTTCCTGTTTTCATGAAAATATTTTCAGGGATTCCAACTTCTAGGGCTGCCGCCTTAGTTGTTAGTGAAGATCCTGTTGTAAGGGATCAGTTTTACAAGGGTTATCCTAAAGCAGAGAGAGCAGCTGTAGTGCTCAGGCTAGCACCTTCTTGGTTCCGGTTTGGTTCCCTGGAAATTTTGACAGAGAATGGTGAATTGGCAACTCTTAAAGTTTTAGTAGATTACATCATTCAGGTGACAATTTTTTATAATAACTGTTTAAACACAGTGCTTGGGAAGTGACCAAGTGATAGGCTGTGGTAAAAACACAGTAACACATTAAGATTTTCTTTCAGGAATATTTCCCTGACTTGAAGGATGACAAGAATAAATATGTTCAAATGTTTAGTGATATAGCATATAAGTCAATGGACCTGGCAATACATTGGGATACTGTGGGATTTGCTCATGGTGTACTGAACACAGATAACATGAGCCTGCTTGGAATTACCATTGACTATGGTCCCTTTGGTTTTGTAGAAACTTATGATCCACTCTTTGTGCCAAATTCATCAGATGATGAGAAGAGATATGCTCTTTGTAAACAGCTCGAAGTAAGTGGATCAGCCATATTTGTTAATTTGTGCTAACATATCTTGACACATATTACCTGCACAAGCATTTTTGTTGATTTGTCATACATATCCAAAGTGTAGCAGTATTTGGAAGATTTAATAGGTCTGTTTAACATTTGTTTGTCAAGCAGTGTAATTCAGAAAAAATAAAAATATTCTGAACTAGTTGTATACATAACTTAATTTCTCAGTGAATTACTTCAGTATACCAAATTTAATTTCTGAATATAATTGATATGAAATTCAGAGAGTCAACTAACTTTTGAATTTATTAAGCTAAAGGAGAAAAGAAGAAGTATTCATCATGAAAACTGTGCTGATGACAACTAAGTTAAAAGAGTCTGTGATGCCATAATTGAATGCCAGTTTCTGAGGTGGTTGTGTGTAGTGTACAGTGCACTGAATACTTACAACACGCACTAAAATATGTATTAGCTAATTTTTAGTGCTACTTGTTAGAAATGAAGGGAATAAACTTGATTGCTTCCTATATGCCACCAAGAGAGATGTCACCAGAATTTCATATTTGTAACTCAGATTGCACAAAACATACAGAGCCAAGAGTGGTGTCATATGTATTGTGGCTACATAACACCTAGCAGTATCATTTGATCTCAGACATTGCGTGGTGCTGGAGCTAACTAATTGTCTGCCTGTTGTCTTCCAAGACTCAGAATTTGGTGCCAATCATAAGTGCCTGGACAGGTAGTAGCATGTGAAGTGAGGGACAAGGACGACCTGTGGTGGTTTGACAGTCATATTAGAAAGTTGCTGTGAAACTAAAGAGAGCTTCAGTGCATATTTAAATGTAGCCAAAGCCTCACAGACTAACAAAAACTATACAGAGTCAAAATTCCCATAAGGAGAGCCATGCACAAAGTGTTCAACTAATTTGAAAGTAAAATTCTGTATATATGTGATCTGACAAAGAATATTAAGAAGTTTTGTTCTTACATTAAATCAGTAAATGAGTCAAAGCCATCTCACCAGACACTTCATGACAAAATGACATTGAAATGTACATTTGTAGAATTTTACTTCTGAGCAGTTCTAAGTCACAAGTTCCTCCATTGACCATCATAAATAATGTGTGCCTCACATTCCTTTTTTTAGTGCAGGAACTGGAAGCAGTAATTTAGTGCCTCTGCACACTATCTTCCTCCAGTTTGATTACTGTAAATTCTGAAGTATACTGGGCATTGATTTTGACATGCAGTATCATTGAAATGGCATATACAGACAACTCATATAATACCAATATGGCAACCATGAAGTTGTTTTTGCAACCGTAATGAAACATGGCAACAGAAATTTCACCCTAAAACCATATATTAAATAATCTAAAACTAATTAGTAACTGATGGGACACCTGCCAGGAATTTGAGGGTAGCAGGAACAAATTACCATTTCCTGCTCCCCCTTCACATACGTCAAAATCCAAAAATGAAACAAAATTCCATTAACCTCATGGTACGTGAATCCTCCAAAAGAACACTGCAAAATTTTATCATTATCTTCAGTTAACTTATATAGCTAAAATAAATTTCAAGTTACCAACTAACCATGAAACAGTGATTTCTACTGGGAGGAAAATCCACAAATAATGATGTCTTAAATTCACTTCAGCCATGTACCTGAAATGAACACAACAATGCTGACTGACCACATTAAAACAAAATTTCAAAGCAACTGAATAATATAGAAATAAGAATATACATCTGGTGTCTTTAACTTCAATTTACCTATAGAGTTAAAATGAAGTCCACAATACCCACTAAACACATATCAATACATTCATAACCAAGTCCAAAAACTAAATAAACGCATCTTAGCAACTAATTTAGCTATCAGAAAAAACGACAGTAGCAACCAAATCTCGGGTAGCAAAAACCTAAAAATATAACATAATTCAAAATATGGTCCAAAAACACAAATCAATAAAACCACTAAAATACTTCCCGACTTGCCCATTGCCTACAAATCATTTCCCATTTTTCCTGCAACAGAAACTGTACCAACTAAAATTGAGTTAAAAAACAAAAAAGAACTTCTTTTGAAATAAATCATAACAGTGTTCAGCTTTTTAAAATTTTTGCAGTCAAGTAGCTTCATCTTAGGCCCAATCCTGTTTTTATTTTAGTAAATGATTTACTGCTACACAGAATATTGCACTCACTTTTATGTGCAGATGATACATCTGTGCTGATTGAAAGTGAGACCACAGGACAAATTCCTCAAAGAGTTATTGGCACCCCATATAGTTAATTGAAAACACTGGTTTGATGTAAGTGAATTAAAAGTAAACATGAAAACAAAACCACCTCACACAGTTTAAAACTAAACAGTGAAAATCAGGTGACTTGCAAATCACCCATAAAAGTCAGACTCTATCAAATTCTTGGGAATATTTTTAGAAATAAATTATTCTGGTCTTCGCATATAAGCTACTTGGTAAATGAGCTAAACAGTCTAGCATTCATAATCACAATATTGTCTTATGCAGGTGACATTGACACTAGGAAAGGTCTTTACAACAACTGTTTTGAAGCCATTGTAAGATACAGAATAATATTTTGAGGGAATGCAAGTAGTGTAAATCAAAAAACTATCATTAGAAATTTGTGTAATATTAAGCCTAGAGAGTCATGCTGATCTTTATTCAAGGATTAAAACTATTCCATGTATTTACAGTTATGAAATGTTTGTCTTTATCCATACCAGTTCATAATTAAGTATAGAAAACTAATTACAACATATGCATGACACAAGAAACAAAGAGAACTTCATGTTGCCATCTCAGAGAATAAAACTCTACTTCCAAACTCCTCATTACATGGCTATGAAAATTTATAATAAATTAAAAATTTTCACTGTATGGAACTATGTTTCATGAAGATGAGATTACACATCATCCTAGTGCAAAAATGTTGTTAAATGATGATGAAGATTGCTTTGTAGGGTAATGAAACAAATTTGTAACAATTTTTGTAAATTAAGATTGCTTTTGTTCTTTGTTTGATACATTGTATGTATCACTGATACATTTTCTATATTGATGAGTCTCCTGTGCTTTAAATCAATGGTTTATGTATGTACATCATGAGACAATAAACTTCAGATTCTGAGGGTAGATTTGGTACCACTATCATGTCCATCATTCCTATTACTTCCAGGAATGATGTACAGGCAGAACAACAGTCAGTAATGTTCTGTATGAGCTCGTATTACTCTGATTTTCCCTCTGTGGTCATTTTTCAAAATGTAGGTGGGAGGAAGTAATAATTTTCTTTTAATCTGCTCCCTCTCCATGACGCACAGGTCTTCCCTTAGAGTTTGATGAACATGTCCATAATGCTTTCATTCTTACTAAATGAAGCTATGATGAAATGTACTGTTCTTTGGATTCTCTCTACATCCGCTATTAATCCTATCTTTAATTAATGGTTCCATCTAACTAGAAAGTCTCAAGAATCAGTGGAGTGGGGAATTTGTAAGCTACTTGTTTAAATTTCCTTGTGATTCATCTTTTGAATCTTAGTCTTGCATCTGCTTTTGCTACATCTGATTTTGTGTGTTTGTACCATTTTAGCTCACTCTGAATGTATACTCCTCAATATTTTATGGTTCTTAGTGTTTCCAGTAATTGATCATCAAATGTGTAATTGGTCAATAATGTTCTGTATGTTACATTTATTTATGTTGAGGGTCAATTGGCAGTCCTTACACCAAACAAATGTCCCTGCATATTGCTACAGTTATCTGGCATTGTGACTTCAGTGTACAAAACATCATCATCTGAGAATGCTTTCACAGAGTTTTCGGAATTATCCAACACATCATTTACATGAATGGTAACAACCTTATAATACTCCTTTTTGGATTCACTCAAAGTAATTTTTACATCTTATGATATCACCCCGTGTTACAACATGTTGAGATCTATTTGCCAGAAATACCAAATGTAATTACAAAGTTAGTGTGTTATTTCATAAGCTTTGATTTGGTTCGCTATGCAACTATGCAGAATGTAGGTATTTATCAGATGGTTTATTGAAGTCAAGGAACATGGCACCAACCTGGGAGCTGTTATATTCTGCCTTCTTGGTCTCATGGATGAACAGTGTAATCAGAGCTTCACAAGACCACTGTTGGCAGAACTTATGTTGCCTTCTACAGAGGTAATTCTCATTCTCGGAATGGGTCATGGTACACAAGCATAAAATTTGATCTATAGTTGCACATGTCAATAAAACCTATAGTTACATACATGTGTCTGATTGCCCTTATTGAACATGGAAATGACATGTACTGTTTTCCAACCACTTGGAATGCTTTGTTCTTTTGATAACCTACAGAGTGCAACTAGAAGGGTAGCTAGCTCTTTCATGCAGTAGTTGTTTGTTGTAGTAGTTTGTACTATTACAATAAAAAAAAGGAGTTCATATTTTACATTCTTATGGATCTAGTTTGGCAAGTATGGGACTGTTAATCTGTATAGGATAATACAGGAGTGTCATCTGATCGAGTTGCTTTTCCTCTGTAGAGTGATTTAAGTTGAGTTTCTGTTCAAAAATCGCTTATTTCAATGAAAGTTCAGGGCTGTTACTTACTAGGTGATCTGAGATGATGTCCTCATGAGTCAGTTCTGTAACTAACTACTCAGCATAGTTTCCAGAAAACACTTTCAGAGTAATCTCACATGAATCCTTGTCTCTGCCACCCAGTTTAATTGTCTTTCTCTCACAATCTATTGTTAGCAAGTTGAAATTTCTTCCTGATGCAGTAGCATCATTAGAAAATGTACTCTCAGTATTATCCAATTTTCTGTGAAATGTTCTGCCACTATAGATCATGAGGCAAGTAATTTATAAAAGCATCAATTAGGAGTTCGTTATAGCAATGAATACACCACCATTAGCACCCAGCATAAAATTTGTTGCTCTTCACTTCTGGTTTCACCCAGCTTTTTGTTCCAAGTACTGTGTGGGCATTATTGTTGCTAATAAATGAAACTAATTCTTGGACCCTATAACGAAACCTTTTGCAGTTGAGTGACACTAAATAAACATTTTTCTGTTTCTGACTTGCAAGGATGAATGATCTCATCTGTCATTAATGTGGTTGATGTACGCCTTTCTCCAGTTGTGGCATGTAGTTTACCACCAAGCTTAGGGAGAGCTAACTGGAGTATCTCTAAACTATGAAACATCAATATGCGTAACACACGTACTCTGATACTCAGGTAGCCATTTCCTGTATGTATGTATGTATGTATGCATGCATATCTGATATATCGAGAAAAACTTATTTTCTAATGTGTTCCCACAAATCCGGCATTCAGAGTATATATACATAAGGGGAAAAGAGTCAGTAGTGTCTGGGATAAAGGAGAGAAAAGGTTACATTCTCATAACCACACAATGTAACAGGGTGTCGTTGATAGTGGTCTACTGACATCTCTCTATAGAATACTCATAAACAAAGAATGTAACAACATAAGGCTGAAAATATTTTGTTGTGTGCAGTGACTGATATATGGAGGAGAAAGCCGGGAACCTGAGTCAGATGAGTACACAGAGTCCCCAATTAATCCAAAGTTGTATCATTCTACAATAAGTTCCATTTTACCTCTTGTATCTGCTCCTAGTTTAATTGATCTGGTGTAGAGCTTCATGTTATGGTATCAGTTAATAGAAGCAGATTGGCAGCAAGAAAAAAAAATGGAAAAATGGTAGATAAAATGATCACCTCCCATGGCATAAATGAGGAGTAAAAGTGGAATGTAATAGCAGAATTTTTAACTTTGTTATAATTAAAAAATGATAAGCAGTTCACTAATGAAGAAACATTAATTATTAGCTAAAATGTGTGTTGAGGCACAAGAGATGAAATATGCTGGAAAATGTATATTAAATAAATACTATCATAAAAACAAAAGCTAGAGAGGTAGTCAAGGAGTTAAGCAGATAGATAGGAGGAAACAAGGAAAATTAGTGTTTTAACATTTCATCAATGACTAAGTCATTAGAAACAAATGTAGTCTTGAATTGAACAAGAATGGGGAAGAAATCAGCTCTGTCCTTTTCAGAGGAACTGGACTAGCATTCATCTTACTTGCTTTAGGGAAACTGCAGGAAACCTAAATTTGGACAGCCCAATGGGGACTTGAATCTCACTCCTTTCAAGTGCAAGCCATATATCTTACTATTACAATGCCCCAAGGAAAGGGTAACAGCAGTAGAGAATGCAGGGGGGGGGGGGGGGGCAAGTGTGAATAGGTCTCACGTTCTGAGCATTCTGTACAAACTTAATTGTATATGTAAATAATAATAATAATTTAGTGTGCCTTAATTATTTGGTGCAAGTCTTACCTCAGTTATCCAACACGGGAAAGAGGATCTTCAGTCTAACGTGGAATTCCAACCACTTGTTGTTTCTGGCAACTCCTCAAATTGTTGAGAGGTGAAGTGTAGTTAAAACACAGACTAAGAAATCCATGGTCTCACTGAGATTCAATCCCACAACCTCTCAGTTTCCAGGCATGTGCTTTTGTGCTGGACAACCAGGAGTGACATGTATGTATGTAGTTCATGTAAAGGTTTTGATAAGAGTTCATGAGTATCAAAATATATAACATATATGACCCTGTCTTTTGATTGCATTGTCCTAGAAGCTTAAATTATGGACACCGCCAAGGGACCATAGACCTCAGTATTTGATGTAAATTTCAACTTGAACCTAGAACCGTTCCTGAGAAAAAGAGTTCTTCGCAGTTGAACAGACAGACAGATGGACAACAAAATGATTCTAAAAGCATTCCATTTTTACTGATTGAAGTGCATAACCATAAAAAAGTAAAAGAACAAATCTAAATGATTTAAGATAAATTATGTTTAAAATGTAGCTAGAGCTGTAATTCATATAAGGCTGTATACTGATTGCAAAATGAAATTTTTTGCTAGTATAACTGGTTAAGACAATGATAGAAGTGAAGGCTAAATACCATAGGTCTTAGTGGAAACACTAGTATATCTCATCAATAATCACTTTTTTTTAAAAAAGTTCTACGACTTCTAAGTTCCAAGATTTTATGTGATCAACAATAATGTGGCAAATTCATCACAATTTTTTGGAAATATTTATGTCTATGCCCTTACCTGTCACCAAGCATCACTGACAATACTATATTTAACTGGTGCTTGCATTTTAGATTGTCAGATGGAACCTCGAAAAGCTTGCCCATGCTTTGTCTCCTCTCTTAAACGATGATGAGAGGAGCCAGATATTGGATGTTATGAATAGCCTTTCATCTTATTCCACTCAGAAAAGGAGGTGAGGTTTTATTCATTCAATATTGTAACATTTTTCTTTCCAAAATGGGCTCCTTTGTGTAATATGTGAGTTTTAACTCAAAATTATATGGGCGCTTCTAATTTCAGACAAGCATTTGTGAGAAAGTTGGGTTTACAACAGCCTGAAGACTCAGATGATGAGCTAATCACACTCTTGCTTCAGATAATGGCAGAAACAAGAGCTGATTTTATAATGACATTTAGGCAGTTTGGTGAAATTGATCTGACTGATATTACAGACAAATCTAAACTAGACACCCTCTGGTCTTTAGAAAAATTGTCTGGGCACAGATTATTTGAAGACTTTATTGAACTCTATAGGAATAGAGTGAAGAAAGAAAAAGGTAAGTCTTTAAGCTTCCAGTTAGCTATGTCTGTTTGTTTTGTATACTGTAACAATATAACTGATCTTGAGTTTGTAATAATTTATAAGCTGGTGTATAAAGTGTATTGGTTTATCACACTAAACCCATGCAACCAAATTTAATGTTGTCATTATAAATATTTGAATAATGTTAGATAAGGAGTTACTTTTAAACATTTGATCCTGTCGTGAATATAATTTAAGTGTAATTTACTTTATTGGACATGCTAGTATTGACTCGTGTAAGGTGAAACATTGTAAAAAGTGCATATTTCTTCTGACATTCACAGAAATATTTGTAGAGTTAATTCTACCCATGGTAAAAATTAGCATATCACCCTAATATTGTCTATTTAATTTTATCTACGTGTTGAAGTGCAGAGAGAGAAAATAACTGGTCGTTTCTGATCATCACGAGGCCAAATTCATACATTGCCAAAAGATGCAGTTAAGATTGAAAACCAGAAACTTTTCTGGCCTTTAGAAATGTTAGTTCCTTCCTCAGTAAGGTAAGAGAAATAGATTTGTGAAGCTTATAAAGGAGGGACCCAGCAGTAGTGCAGATGAGGAGAAATCTTTGTTTCCCTTGTCCTCGTAACAGGATGGTGCCTGTCATCCTAGGATCTGAGAGACCTGCCACCAGCTTTTCACCATTCCTGATCTCTCCCTCCAATCCTTCTTTGCCCCCTCTTGATGAATGAACTAATTGGTCTGACAGTTTTCACTTTTAAGGTTATGTATTAATAGCTATTGAATTTTGCATCCTGAGGGTAAATACTGACCAGCCATTCTCTCTCCTTGTAATTAAATAATTTTCTTAAGTGTGTTTTCCTATGGATACTGTCTAAATGTTGGGGTTGTATAAAACTGATCAGTCATGAGTTACAAATATAGATATTAGTGTAGAGTGTTACTGTATATTTGTGAAACTGTCAAGTGTTTTTTTTCCAGAGGTTCTGCATTGTCGTTACATTGAGCCAAATGCCATGGGGATGAAAAGGGCACTCATTAAGGTAACATGGGACTGTAGATTATGCTAAGAAGATTGAAACACTGCAGCACAGGAGCTCTCTTTGTGGGTAAAATCTGTGGGAGGTTTGCAGGCCAGGAGTTATAGGATCTTAGGTGTCATGAAAACAAATGTTAAACTTAAACAGATAACACAAAACTTTGAACAGATGTTTAAGGATTGTAACAGATATCTGATAGTGATGGGACTAAAAAGGCCCAGCTAAAGACATAAAATATAGTGTTAGAGAGACTGGGATAAAATATTAGAATAATTCGAAAAGAAATGTGCCAGTGTAAAATGATCATAATGTCACTTTTCATGATCTGCTATCCAATGTACAGGTGGTACAAAAGAACAGTCAGTAAAATGATTAATTAAAACACAAAACACTTTATTTGAAATAAAATACATTTGTCTTTCTCATTCTCCATGACTGTGGCTGAATGTTTACATGTGGAATTATGTATGCAATTCAATGCCTCGAGATCTAAACACTAGCTGTGTGAAATTGCAATTCTGTAGAAGAATGAACTCTTGACTGTTGACATCAGTTACTGTAAACACATGACCATTGATGCCATGTAACACAATGTAAATAACAAAGACTGATAAAGAGCACAACTGTCCACTGAAGGGCAGAAGTAGGTCTTTCTCATGATGGTGGCCCTTGTCACATGTGGCCACTTATCAAGGTGTGACAGTGGCAACTCACAACTCTCAAGGCATGTAGCTATTTCCTTTTTCCAATTGGCACTCTTTGATGCTGTGAGGACAGGCAGTGTTCTTGCAGTGGGCATCGGCTGGAACATCAGTGTTGATGGTCAATGACACCGCATTATTGCCTACAGATGTGTTAGTTCATATAAGAGTGCTGAGGCCACAGACTTGCTGCTGGAGGATGTGGGTGTGCTCCCATAGATGTTGGAGTGAGCATGTGTAAGTGTCAATTATCCACTACACTCAGTAGTGCTCAAAATGGAGAAGTAGAGTCTTCATAAGAACAGTAAAGAGATATAGTGTGTTTTCTTACAGTGGAAGGAGAATGGGGAATGTAAAACTCATCGATGAATGTCACAAATGTATGGAGAGCACCAAATGTCCATTGCATTTCCAATGCTCCGTCCAGCCTCTGGGACAGAGACGGCCACTGGCATTCTTCAGTCTTCCATAATAAGGACATCCATCTGCTTTACAATGATATCAGTAATGTGGTGTGGCATTCATTGATTCTACATTGGCCAATGTCCTTGAATTGCTTCTATCATGCCTTGACCCTCAAAATGGACATGACTCTTTGTATACTTGTCCCATTCTTTCATTAATTCTCCACTCCTTCTGCTGCCAGAAATGAGCTATACTCCTTTGCTCTTCTTCTGTTTTCAGCATGACTGAATGCTGATCATCTTGTTATCCAAATGAGTAGGGAATTTTTTTTTTGAGGGGTGATTGGGGGGGGGGGAATAGAAATCTTCCAGCTTCTTCTTCTCTGGGTTTCTGACAGTGTTGAAAGAATCTCTGATTTATCACACAAGAATAAGTGGAAAAGTGGAATCTGTGCATGCTGTCAGAATATTAGCAAGCTAAAAAGTGAAGTATTTGAATATTTGTCAGTGGTAAATGTTAGACTATAAATTCAAAGGCTCAGGGTTCAGTCCTCAAACGGTCTTAGCTTTTTCTCCTTTTTTTCTTACTTAAAGTCCCTTGCACCTCTTATTTAATTCTTTCTTAAGGAACTTACATTGCTACATTCCTTTCTTTCCACAAATACAATTGCATTATCTTCTTTTGTCAATCAGGTGAAGTATTTCTTTTGTTATCCAAAATTAGTTCGTATCTATATTTGCCAATCCAGCCTCTGTCATTGCTCTTCACAGTGTAAGGGCAACAACATTATTATTGTATAAGGAATTCAACTGTTAAACAAAGAAGTGGGTGGAAAAGAGTACATTGAGGACCTCTAAGGGGACCAGATGTCTGCTAATGTGACTGAAGAAGAAATAGGCATTGATGTGGATGTTGTAGGGCATCCAGCATCAGAGTCACAGTTTGAAAAAGCTTTGGAAGAGTTATTGTCAAACAAGGAGAAGACATAGATGAAATTTCTTCATAATTCTTAAAATCAGTAGTGGAAGTGGAAACCAAAGATTATTCAAGTTAGTATGTAGAATGTAGGAGAATGGAGGTACACCATGAAAGTTTCAGAAGTGTTGTTTATACAGTCACAAAGATATTAAAGGCAAATTAATGTGGGAAATATTGCACAGTCAGCTTAACAACTGCTGGCAAGAATAACATACAACAGAGTGGAAACAGGGCTTGAAGGTATGTTTAATAACAGTAAATTTGGCTTTAGGAAAGATACAAGCATCAGGGAGAGACAAAGATTGTCCATTTCTATGAACTTGAAATTAATCCACTGCGCTGTTGCTGACTGTCCTCTTGGGTGTATGAAGGAACAATAATTGACATTTACGACAAACTGTAAGGTTCTATAACATCATGTGTATGCGTATTTATCCACAAATGTTGTGTACTTGTATTGGTTTTCGTTATACAAAAAATAAATAAACAGGGAAGCAGTTTCTTATGTTGCCCTTGATATAACAGCGGCAAAAGTTCAGAAAAATCAAGAGAGATTTGTAGGATTTCTTGACCTAGGAAAAGTGTTTGACAGTGTAAAATGGTGCGAATGTTTGAAATTCTCAGAAAAAATAGGTATAAGCTACAGGGAAAGACATAGGATACAATATTTACAAGAACCAAGTGAGATCAATAAGAATGAAAGAACAACAGAGAAGTCCCTGATTTAAAGAAGTTGTAAGACAAAGATTCAGTTTCTCTCCTCCACTCTTCAATCTGGACAGTGAAGAAGAATGATAAAAATTAAAGACAGGCTTAGGAGTGAATCGAATTCAAGGCAGAAGGATATCAACAATATTCACTGTGAGTGGACTGTTAATGAGCACAGATTTTGGACTGACAATAAAGCAAAGAAAGAAGAAAATAAATAGGAGTAGTAGAAATGAGAATAGTGATAAGCTTGGTATCACAATTGGGAACCATGAAATCCACAACGTGAAGGATCTCTGATACCTTGGAAGCAAAATAACACACAACAGATGAAGCAAGGAGGACACTTAGAAACAGACTAATATAGAACAACAGGGCAGTCCTTCCTAAAAGAAGCCTTGTATCGAGCATTGGCCTTATTTTGTAGAAGGAATTCCTGAGAATGTCTTTTTGCAGCGCAGAACTGTATGGCAGTGAATCATGGGTTGTGATTACACTGGGAAAGAGAATTGGAGCATTTCAGATGTGGTTTTTAAAAAAGACGCTGATAAACTACTTACTCTAGTATCCATTGTCCGGTATCTGTAGTCTCATAGAATGTTAAAATCTCATCATCATTCCTCTGTTCTTCCATATCCCAATTCTTTACACATTGATTTTTCCTGATGATATCTTAAATTTCAGTCTACTCTCCATCATTATTAAACTGTGATCTGAGCCTATATTTGCCCTCGGATATGCCTTGCAATCCATTGTCTGTTTACAGAATCTGTCTCACCACGATGTAATCCAGCTTGTATCATCTTGTGTTTCCAGTTCCTTTCCAAGTGTGCCGCCTCCTCTTGTGATTCTTGAACAATATATCTGCTGTTACCAGCTGAAATTTATTGCATAGCTCAAGCAGACTTTCTCTTCTGTCGTTCCTGCTACCAAGCTATAGCAATGAAAATAAACAATTTTTGATAATATGATGTAATTGGATAGATTAAAAATGTACTCACAGAGCAGTGGCAGGAAAACACACATGTAAAAAAAAAAGGTTTTACTTATGCAGGCATTTGGAGCCAGAGGCTCCTTCTTCTGGCAGAAGTGTTGAAGGGAAAGGAAGAGGGGCGAAGGAAAAGGACTGGAGTGTTTAAGGGGTAGAGTTCAGAAAAGTCACCCAGAACCCTGGGTCAGGAGAGACTTACTGGACAGGTTGAAAAGGAAAGACTGATTGTTGGGGACTATACTGCACAAGATTTGAAACCCCGAGAGTTTAAGGGTGAAAGACACGGTAATATGCAAGACAGAGATTACTGCTGAAACATCATTCACAAGTTAATAAGAGTGAAAACCTAAGTGCATTGCATGTAATAGAGATGAGAGGGGGACGGTGAACAATAGACAGGTCAGAAAATGAAAGTTGTGGAAAACTAAAATGGAGTGAAGAAAGGAGTAGTTACTGTGAAGAAATGCTGAGACAGAAGAAATTAAAGTAAGTTATGGCCAGGTTGGAGGCAAGAACCAAGGACATGTTGTTGTGCTAGTTACCACTTGTGGAGTTGTGAGAAACTGGTGTATGGAGGAAGAAGCCAGATGGCATGTATAGCAAAACAGGCACTGAGGTCACAACTGTCATGTTGTGGAGCGTGGTTTGCTACAAGATATTGTGTGTCACCGGTATACACCCTTGCCTGTGCCCATTCACCAAGTTATCATCAGTTAGGATGACTGGGCATATACTGGGAACACACAATATCCTGTTGCTGAGCACACTCTACAACATGACAGTCGTCACCTTGGTGCCTGTTTCACCATACGCGCCATCCGGATTCTTTCCCCAGACATCAGTTTCTCAGAAATCAGCAGGTGAAAAGTAGAATTACAACATGTCCTTGGGTCTTGCCACCAACCTGGCATTGATTTACGTTAATTTCTTCCGTATCAGCGTTTCTTCACGGTAACTAATCCTTTCTTCACTCTATTTTAGTTTTCTGCATTTTTCATTTTTTGACCTGTGTATTTTTCGCTGTCCCCCTCACATCCCTATTACATACAATGCACTTCGCTTTTCACTGTTATTAACCCGTGCATAGTTTTTTAGCAGTAATCTCTGTCTTGCATATTACCATATCTTACATTTTAAGCTCTCAGGTTTTCAAGTCTCATCTGGTGCAGTCCCCAAAAGTCAGCCTTTCCTTCTCATTCCATCCAGTAAGTCTCCCCTGACCTGGGGTCTTTGTTATGTTTCCAAACTCTACCCATTTTCTTAAACTGCTTCAGTCCTTATCCTTAACCCGTCTCCCTCCCCTTCAACACTTCTTCCAGAAGAAGGAGCCTTTGGCTCCGAAAGCTTGCATACATAAAATCTCTTTTTATATATGTGTTCTCTTGCTGCCACTTGGTGGATAGCTTTCTTATTTATCCAATTACATTATATTGCTACCAAGTTAAATTGGCATATATGCACAGTTAGCTTGATTCCGTAATTTACTTGCATGTGCTATATGTATAATACAACTTGGCTTTTTGCATTGGATGCTGGAAACATGCATGTGCGATTGGCACCTAGTTATGGGCTGCTGCAGAGAGAGGAGAGATACAATGGGAACAAGCCCCACCCCTTTCTCACAGTGCAGGCTGCACATTGCATTCACAGTGCCTACTATGTTGCTACAATATGTTGTATTGTTTAGCAGGTAAGGTGGGCAGCTAGCGGAAACATGCCATATTGGCCCAAAATCATCTGGCTTCCTCTGACTCCTTTTCTTCCAGAAAAAGTCCATGTTATATTGTGCTTATATTATTTTTCAAATACACTTCATGAGAACATTAAGGATAAAACAGTATATAAAGAGAGCTTAAAGTGTCGAGTAGGAAGAATTTACCGTGAGTCCAATGCCAGCTCTAAATTTAACATATTTGCAGCCATTTTAGAAAATAGTCCTCTCCCTCCAGATAATTCAGTGCAATTAGGAAACCTCAAATAAATCTTGAATTACTACTGATATCATACTATCTTCAGAATGAAACTGGAATGTCTACAAAATAGTCTGTGCAGATGGTGATCAAGGAAATTTACATATTACAAATAGTATTGCAGCAAATTAAGAAAAATTGTAAAAATAATCATGTTCCCTGAAATTAAAAGCACAGACAATACAATAAATATGTTGTTGTTGTTGTGGTCTTCGTCCTGAGACTGGTTTGATGCAGCTCTCCATGCTACTCTATCCTGTGCAAGCTTCTTCATCTCCCAGTACTTACTGCAACCTACATCCTTCTGAATATGCTTAGTGTATTCATCTCTTGATCTCCCTCTACAATTTTTACCCTCCACGCTGCCCTCCAATGCTAAATTTGTGATCCCTTGATGCCTCAAAACACGTCCTACCAACCGATCCCTTCTTCTAGTCAAGTTGTGCCACAAACTTCTCTTCTCCCCAATCCTATTCAATACCTCCTCATTAGTTACGTGATCTACCCATCTAATCTTCAGCATTCTTCTGTAGCACCTCATTTCGAAAGGTTCTATTCTCTTCTTGTCCAAACTATTTATCATCCATGTTTCACTTCCATACATGTCTACACTTCATACAAATACTTTCAGAAATGACTTCCTGACACTTAAATCTATACTCAATGTTAAAAAATTCCTCTTTTTCAGAAACGCTTTCTTTGCCACTGCCAGTCTACATTTTATATCCTCTCTACTTCAACAATCATCAGTTATTTTGCTCCCCAAATAGCAAAACTCCTTTACTACTTTAAGTGTCTCATTTCCTAATCTAATTCCCTCAGCATCACCCGACTTAATTCGACTACATTCTATGATCCTCGTTTTGCTTTTGTTGATGTTCATCTTATATCCTCCTTTCAAGTCACTGTCCATTCCGTTCAACTGCTTTTCCAAGTCCTTTGCTGTCTCTGACAGAATTACGATGTTATCGGCGAACCTCAAAGTTTTTATTTCTTCTCCATGGATTTTAATGCCTACTCTGAATTTTTCTTTTGTTTCCTTTACTGCTTGCTCAATATACAGATTGAATAACATCGGGGAGAGGCTACAACCCTGTCTCACTTCCTTCCTAACCACTGCTTCCCTTTCATGCCCCTCAACTCTTATAACTGCCATCTGGTTTCTGTGCAAATTGTAAATAGCCTTTCGCTCCCTGTATTTTACCCCTGCCACCTTCAGAATTTGAAAGAGAGTATTCCAGTCATCATTGTCAAAAGCTTTCTCTAAGTCTACAAATGCTAGAAATGTAGGTTTGGCTTCTAAGATAAGGTGTAAGGTCAGTATTGCCTCACGTGTTCCAACATTTCTACGGAATCCAAACTGAGCTCCCCTGAGGCCGGCTTCTACCAGTTTTTCCATTGGTCTGTAAAGAATTCGCGTTAGTTTTTTTGCAGCTGTGACTTATTAAACTGATAGTTCGGTAATTTTCACATCTGTCAACACCTGCTTTCTTTGGGATTGGAATTATTATATTCTTCTTGAAGTCTGTGGGTATTTCGCCTGTCTCGTACATCTTGCTCACCAGATGGTAGAGTTTTGTCATGACTGGCTCTCCCAAGGCTGTCAATAGTTCTAATGTAATGTTGTCTACTCCCGGGGCCTTGTTTCGACTCAGGTCTTTCAGTGCTCTGTCAAACTCGTCATGCAGTATCATATCTCCCATTTCATCTTCATCTACTTACTCTTCCGTTTCCATAATATTTTCCTCAAGTACATCGCCCTTGTTTAGACCCTCTATATCCTCCTTCCACCTTTCTGCTTTCCCTTCTTTGCTTAGAACTGGGTTTCCATCTGAGCTCTTGATATTCATACGAGTGGTTCTCTTTTCTCCAAAGGTCTCTTTAATTTTCCTGTAGGCAGTATCCATCTTACCCCTAGTGATATGTGCCTCTACATCCTTACATTTGTCCTCTAGCCATCCCTGCTTAGCAGTTTTGCACTTCCTGTCGATTTCATTTTTGAGATGTTTGTATTCCTTTTTGCCTGCTTCATTTACAGCTTTTTTGTATTTTCTCCTGTCATCAATTAAATTCAATATTTCTTCTGTTACCCAAGGATTTCTACCAGCCCTCGTCTTTTTACCTACTTGATCGTCTGCTGCCTTCACTACTTCATCCCTCAGAGCTACCCATTCTTCTTCTACTGTATTTCTTTCCCCCATTCCTGTTAATTGTTCCCTTATGCTCTCCCTGAAACTCTTGTACAACCTCTGGTTTAGTCAGTTTATCAAGGTCCCATCTCCTTAAATTTCCACCTTTTTGCAGTATCTTCAGTTTTAATCTACAGTTCATAACCAATAGATTATGGTGAGAGTCCACATCTGCCCCTCTTCCTAAATCTCTGTCTTACCATTATATAATCTATCTGATACCTTTTAGTATGTCTATGGTTCTTCCATGTATACAACCTTCTTTCATGATTTTTGAACCAAGTGTTAGCTACGATTAATTTATGCTCTGTGCAAAATTCTACCAGGCGGCTTCCTCTTTTCATTTCTTATCCCCAATCCATATTCACCTACTATGTTTCCTTCTCTCCCTTTTCCTACTCTCGAATTTCAGTCACTCATGACTGTTAAATTTTCATCTCCCTTCACTATGTGAATAATTTCTTTTATCTCATCATACATTTCATCAATGTCTTCATCATCCGCAGATCTAGTTGGCATATAAACTTGTACTACTGTAGTAGGCATGGGCTTCGTGTCTATCTTGGCCACAATAATCTTTTCACTATGCTGTTTGTAGTAGCTTACCCGCACTCCTATTTTTTTATTAATTGTTAAAGCTACTCCTGCATTACCCCTATTTGATTTTGTATTTATAACCCTGTATTCACCTGACCAAAAGTCTTGTTCCTCCTGCCACCGAATTTCACTAATTCCCACTATATCTGACTTCAACCTATCCATTTCCCTTTTTAAGTTTTCTAACCTACCTGCCCGATTAATGGATCTGACATTCCACACTCCGATCCGTAGAAAGCCAGTTTTCTTTCTCCTGATAACGACGTCCTCCTGAGTAGTCCCCGCCCAGAGATCCGAATGGGGGACTATTTTACCTCCGGAATATTTTACCCAAGAGGACACTATCATCATTTAACCATACAGTAAAGCTGCATGCCCTCAGGAAAAATTATGGCTGTAGTTTCGCCTTGCTTTCAGCCGTTCGTAGTAAACAGCACAGCAAGGCCGTTTTGGTTAGTGTTACAATGCCAGATCAGTCTATCATCCAGACTGTTGCCCCTGCAACTACTGAAAAGGCTGCTGCCCCTCTTGAGGAACCACACGTTTGTCTGGCCTCTCAACAGATACACCTCCGTTGTGGTTGCACCTATGGTACGGCTATCTGTATCGTTGAGGCACGCAAGCCTCCCCACTAACGGCAAGGTCCATGGTTCATTGGGGGGGGGGGGGGGGGTCCATTGAGATAGGCACACTTATATCACTCTGAGATGCAAACATACATAAAATCTGAAGCAGCTTATGACATGCTGCAGCTGAACTAATATTGGCTGAGGTGGCCACAGATCAAGGACGTATTTTATATATTGATCCCAGTGGAGATACTAGAGAAATATGCTAAGACATTTTTCATTTGTGGCAGATGTTTTTAATACTTACCATTTGAAAAGGAAGTAAATTTTGTATTTAGTGTTGCATCAAATATGAAAGCATTAGACAGGTACTATTTAAAAGTAGGTGGAAAACATGATGCAAGTGGTTCAAAAGAGAAGGCAAAACAGTAAACCAGAGAAACAATACAAAGGAAATTGATTGAAGTTGAAATTTCTTACACATTCCCGTCTGTAATAAATAAAATTATGAAGCCATTTTAAAGTATAATTTCACATTGGGTTGATGATATTTTCAATTGGACACAAAAAAGTAACTCAGTTTTTTGCTGCGAAGTTTAAAAATTGGCATGCCTATTAAAAAGACGGCTCTACAGATATCAGTAACTAGTGGTCAGCCCCTCTCTTTACATAATTTTGAGAATATTTGAGACAGTGCCTGTTTGTCACTTATCTGCGCAATAGTGGGATACTAAGCCAATTACAATTTGGATTTTAAATGATCACTAAACTGAGACAATAGTTTATACATTTGATGAATACAATAAAATTTTTAAATGATAGAATATCACCAGTTAGAATCTTCTATGACTTATTAAATTCATCATTTGTTTCAGTGAAAACATTCTATTGAAGGAATTATATTTTTATGGAATGCATGGCTCAGCACATACTTGGTTTAGTTTCTTTTTAAGGAACAAGTTTCAGAAAATTGCAGTTGGCTTTCTAAACAATTGGTTCACAATTGTTATATCCTCTTCATGTGAAAAAATGACAATGGATATTTTGTAGTGTAATACCATGAATTACAGTGGGTTTTTCACAGTGTACTATCATGGGCTTCTTGATTTATGTTGATCAACCATTTCATTTAAATCAGGAATTTCTTATTAAGGATGATGCATTTTTTATTTTGGGCCAAGTAAAAAATGCACCAGCAAAGAAAATATTAATGATTTTCTTTCATCAAAAGTTGTCACCCTGTATGGCACAAATATGCAAAAGGAAGTAGTCAGAATTAGGTTTTGGGTTAAGATTTGTAGGCATTGGTTTAACCTCTAGGAACAGCAGGCTCACAACATTTATTAACTGATGAAATTTGCCATTTACACCTCTGAGTTCAAAAATTCAACAGTAGAAGGAAAACTAATCTATACTTTCCTCTGATGAATCTATTTTTGGCACAGAACAGAGTATAAGACATAGCTACTAAATTCTTTGATTACTAATCCATAGAAACAAAATGTCTGACAGATGGCAGAAATGTTTTCAAACATAGATTTACGTTATTTTTCCTTAATGATACCTGTACTGTAGAGGAACCCCTCAATAGGAAGAAGTGATCGATTACAGACATGAAAATGACCCACATATTGCAATGTAAATACATGTTTTAAAGAGTTATATACTAGGTACGTTGAGATGACACATTCCATCTCATTACATTTATGCTGAATATGATGTATGGAATATGTAATCTGCCAGACAACAAATAATGTGTTCTTATTGTTTGACCCATCAAAATATTTACTGTTCTGCTTTGTTTCCAATAACTGACCACTGAATACCATTTATAATCATTCACAGGCTTAACTGAGGAAGTACGGAAGGAACGGATACTGAAATTCAATCCACGCTACATTCTTCGTAACTGGATGGCACAGGTTGCTATTGAGCGAGCAGAAGACGATGACTTTACTGAAGTCCAGATGCTGCATGAGATACTGAAAAACCCTTTCACAGTTCAAGAAGAGGCAGAAAAGCGTAAATTTGCAGACCCTCCTCCGGAGTGGTCACTGTTCCTCCGAGTTAGCTGTTCCAGCTGAAACATTCAGTGCAATGTAAAAATATGTTATTTCACCATAATATTGTTTCTATTTAGTGTCTGTCTTACTTTTTTTCTGAATTGTATTGTGCGTTTCTTAATGTTGATTATTAGCCACTTTGAGAGATTCTGGCACTTCTGTTACTATTTGAAATAAAATGGGTTGAAACTAAATTTTGTTTTGACATTGAATATATATTCAAGAATTTAAACAGTTTACACCAATTACCTAACGCGAATTCTTTACAGACGAATGGAAAAACTAGTAGAAGCCGACCTCGGGGAAGATCAGTTTGGATTCCGTAGAAATATTGGAACACGTGAGGCAATACTGACCCTACGACTTATCTTAGAAGCTAGATTAAGGAAAGGCAAACCTACGTTTCTAGCATTTGTAGACTTAGAGAAAGCTTTTGACAATGCTGACTGGAATACTCTCTTTCAAATTCTAAAGGTGGCAGGGGTAAAATACAGGGAGCGAATGGCTATTTACAATTTGTACAGAAACCAGATGGCAGTTATAAGAGTCGAGGGACACGAAAGGGAAGCAGTGATTGGGAAGGGAGTGAGACAGGGTTGTAGCCTCTCCCCGATGTTATTCAATCTGTATATTGAGCAAGCAGTGAAGGAAACAAAAGAAAAATTCGGAGTAGGTATTAAAATCCACGGAGAAGAAATAAGAACTTTGAGGTTTGCCGATGACATTGTAATTCTGTCAGGGACAGCAAAGGACTTGGAAGAGCAGTTGAACGGAATGGATAGTGTCCTGAAAGGAGTATATAAGATGAACATCAACAAAAGCAAAACGAGGATCATGGAATGTAGTCGAATTAAGTTGGGTGATGCTGAGGGAATTAGATTAGGAAATGAGACACTTAAAGTAGTAAAGGAGTTTTGCTATTTGGGGAGCAAAATAACTGATGATGGTCAAAGTAGAGAGGATATAAAATGTAGACTGGCAATGGCAAGGAAAGCGTTTCTGAAGAAGGGAAATTTGTTAACATCGAGTATGGATTTAAGTGTCAGGAAGTCGTTTCTGAAAGTATTTGTATGGAGTGTAGCCATGTATGGAAGTGAAACATGGGCGATAAATAGTTTGGACAAGAAGAGAATAGAAGCTTTTGAGATGTGGTGCTACAGAAGAATGCTGAAGATTAGATGGGTGGATCACATTACTAATCAGGAGGTATTGAATAGAATTGGAGAGAAGAGAAATTTGTGGCACAACTTGACCAGAAGAAGGGATCGGTTGGTAGGACATGTTCTGAGACATCGAGGGATGACCAATTTAGTATTGGAGGGCAGCCTGGAGGGTAAAAATCGTAGAGGGAGACCAAGAGATGAATACACTAAGCATATTCATAAGGATGTAGGTTGCAGTAAGTACTGGGAGATGAAGAAGCTTGCACAAGATAGAGTAGCATGGAGAGCTGCATCAAACCAGTCTCAGGACTGAAGACCACAACAGCAACAACAACAACAACACCAATTCCATGGTAATGTACAATATGACTGTTTTTTTAATAAATTGTTTTTTATTCTATATGCTCTTTGCTTTGGCCTCTTGTAACATTTGTGTTGACATTCAAAATTCTACTCTGAAAATGTGTTGTCATATTCAGTCATATTAATATATGCTCTTTGAAGAATAGACGTAACATGGCACATCCAACAGCCGTACCTTTTGTGTAGATGGTCAGCCACATTGTGATGTCCTATTAGATTTTATGACTAGCTTTTTCCCCAACTAATTAGATGCTTGTATCTTTATTTATCTTTGTTAAGTTATTGTAAAACTTAAAAGTAGTAAAGGGCTCCATTATGGTGACAATAAATATTATGTGTTGTAAAACTATATACTGTATTTGCCCGAGTATAAGATGACTCCCCCTTTTTTTTTTTCGGAGGCTTCTTGAGAAAAGTTTTATTTTTAACATATTCTGACTTAACAAAGTTACAAACTGTTTTATTGACATAAAATCTCTGTCTAAAAAGTTAGATTTGTACCTATACTAAATTTATGATAAAAATTGGAGAAATAAAATAAAAATCATAATCATCATCATTGTCATCATCATCCTCCTAATGTCACAGCTGAAAAATTTATATCTTCATTGTCACAAATATTTGACTGCTTTTTCGAATATATTGTGATTCCTGCAGTTGTGGTTACTGTGGGACCTGATAACACACCCATTTTTAAATGAATACGTAGCGGATTTCATATCTATACTGATGTGATAATATTACAATGTCACCTGCTTCCAAAATGCCTTCTGTTCTCTCATTAGCTGCGTAGAACTAGCAGCTGACACACCTTCTTTTGTTTTCGTCACATGTCACAATGAGCAAAGCAAGAGTGTGGCAAGAAACACATAAGTATGCCATTGATCCCTATCTGGACTTATACCATATCCTGCAGAAATGAATACTATTGTTGAGTATTTGTCCAATTTTAAAGTCAGTTCAATTCCGAAAAGGATTCAGGTAAACTGCAGTTTGAACATGGCAGATGCCCGTAAAAAGCCAAAGTGTGTGGTTTACATTCCCATGATTGGTAAAATGACATAATTTGCTGCCCACACATTGCTCTCCTCCCCACAGTCCTCTAGTTCTCAGTCAAGCAGTCATCACTTTTACCTCTCCAACCCTTCTGTACTGCTGTGCTTGAGCAACTGGAAACATAGACTGCTGAAGCAGCAGATCATATGTAACAACAGCAACTAATACATAAATAAAAAATACATAAATTTAGATTCTGTCCGATTCTCACACTTTCACTCGTCCTGTGATCTACTGATGTCTGGTGGTACCATCTCCGTGACAGGTCTTGCTGCTATGATGTATTCTCAGAACAATTAGAGTCAGTTTAATTTGAATGATTTCATTTGTTAAATAGTTCATTCTGGATTAATTTTCCTTCTCACTTCATCTGAGTGTCACCTTCATGTTCTAAAGCTGATTAAAAGATGGTAACATTTTTACTCAATATTCTAATACGTGAAGAGCAGCCGAATTTCTCATTTGCAACCCACTTAGTAAATCATTACATCATCTCATAATCAAGTTAAATATTGATCTGAATTCAGAATCAAGTAATGTTTTTTGAAGGACAACATTTCCACTTTTGAATGTTACATTTACTTAAAAAGTAGCAATAATATTTTTATATGGTATCCACACAATGAGAACTTTTATTACAAACCTGTTCAAGTATAACAACAGTTTCTGAGATTATAGAATTTAGTGCTATTTCCTCCTGTTTTACAAAACCATCTGATTTTAAACAGAGCAATAGATTGTTGCAGTGGCTAGTTCATAGTTTCTCAAGTATCTCGGGTACTGCAGTGTGAGTCGAATGTCATGTGATCGTTCGAGCGTGTCATTACTCAATACTGTATTGAGCACTTCAGTGTACCAGCAGATCTCAAACCTGTTCAAAAGTGAGTTTAGTTTGCCCAACCTTGCCCTTATTAATTCTTCAAAAGAAATCTCACATGTCTTCAATATCCAAAGCTTCATATGTAAAGAAAAGCCAATACTTATATACTTTATTAAACAACATTAAAATGTCAACCCAGCACCAATAGTTAATCTGAAAATATAAGATGACCCTGTATTTTTTGAATTGACGGATTTGGGAAAAAACCTTGTTTTATAATTGGGTAAGTACACTATTCTATCCACTATCCTTCCCACCCATTTTCAGTGGTATTCCACCACATAATGAACCTATGCAATATTCTTGTCCATTGCTACTCCACCCCTGCACCCAACCCCTTGCCTCACTGCTCATATCCCTGCAATAGACCTAGATGCAAAACCTGTCCCATACATCCTACCACCACCATCACCACCACCATCTACTCCAGTCCGGCCAGAGGCATCTCCTATCCCATCAGAGACAGGGCTACCTTTGCAAGCGGTTGTGTGAGCTACAAATTAAGGTGCAAACACTGTACTGCTTTATACTGGGGCATGACAACTAATGAGCTCCAACAGTCTGGGGCCAAGTGATAGCTAGTTCACCCAGTTGCTGGACAAGCAGCCCATCACAATGTACTTCACTTCAGTGACTGCTTCACAGCCTGCACCATCTGTATCCTTCCTACTAACACCAGAACACCAGCTTCTCTCACTTGTGCATGTGGGAACTCTCCCTGCAACGTAATCTATGTCCCCATACTCCCCCCCCCCCCCCTGCCCTCTCACCCCTCCAGCCTCAACATTTGTTAGCCCCCGCCCTTCACCTACTTATTCCCTACCCTGCGCCCTCTCCAGCACTAGTCCCCACCATCCCCCTTCCTGCTCCCACAAGCAGTGCTAAGCCTTCACCCATCCCTACCCTGCTACCCTCCCCCTTTCCACCCCAGCTTCCTCCTTCCCCCACAATGCCAAATTGCTTCTCCCATCAGGTTTAACTGAAGTCTGCAGTCTGGCCACAGTGGCCAGAGACAGTAGCAGTGTGTTCAAGTTGTGCTTGTGTGAAAATGTATGTGTGTGTTCTACTTCAGAAGAAGGCCTCTTCGGCCAAAACCTTGATGTGTAACAGTCTTTTTGTTGTGCACATCTGTGACTTAACATCTCCTCTTTTCATAATACTGCTGTAATTCCACCTAGGTCTTTGAAAAGTATGTGAAGATTTAATTCATTGTACTTCTTTCATTCCAACTCATGACAACAGGAGTTTACTTGAACTCATATAACATTCTAAAACAAACATGTACTGTGCTCCTTTCCTGCATAAATGAGGACAGCTGAGTGGAATAATCCAAACATACATTACTTTCTACTGGTGTCTAGTTGATACCATTCTTAGTGTCTAATTTCCTTGAGGCTGCAGTCATCAGCGCAGAGTGCAGTTTAATCCATAGCTGCTTCTTATCTCAGTCTTAGACACATGTACCCTAACAGCATTACCTTAATATTCTGTGTTACCCTGAAAATATAAAGTAGTATAGCAGGTACATTTTCTAGAAAATTGCACTACAGGAAAATTGAATATAAAACGAACTGAAGCAAGGAAGTAGTGAGCTGGAGGAAAACTCTTTGGTGAGTCTCAAATATACCAATTCTGTTTATCAAATCTCAACAGACAGCTGTTCAGTTGTCATTGTGCAGGGAGACATGCACAAAAACCTCTTCAGTAGGTATTGGTATATGTGCATCTTCAGTTGTACTTACTATTCCTGGCCTCATCAGATTTCAATGAGACTGTTGTCACGTATTCGGGACACTATGCCTACAAGTATCCTCACTGCTGTTATGCAAATATAACAGTGCACGGCATTCCTTCATTCACAATTTTTCTTCTAGTTACTTGAAGAGAAACCTGTCTTACCAGATGACAAGACAAAAGAGTTTCTTCTCTCTTTCAAAAACATTGTTTTATTGGAAGGTTTGTCAAAGGTCTGATTGGATACTATATCGGGAGATATGAATAGATGTGATTAAAACAGTGTATTCAAATTTGTGTGGTTTTCAGCAACTGGGCTCATAAAAAAATGTTATTCAGAGGTTTCATCCATACACTGCTGCATTCATTTCTTGTGTCACCTACTCGAATTTGACAAAAAAAAACTGCTGCTATGACTCCTAAGACCCACATAGCAACAGCCCTGTGCAGAGCTCTGTAATACGTGATGTTGTTGAGATTTCTTCTACAAATGTCTGTTAATAGTACTGGGACTTTGACCAGTTTCATTCAGAATGAAACTTGAACATTTATGTAATTGTCAAACAAATAATGACCAAGATAACTTTCATATTATAAACAATTCTGTAGCATATTCATAAAAATTGTAAAATTTAACAGCACAAACAATCAAATGAAACTGATATGGAAGTTTGTCAAGACAACTTTAGAAGTGCAAATCTGTAGAATTGCAAGCGATGGATCCAAAGAATCCTTTTGATACAAAAAACTCTGAACAGAAGTAAAAGGGACCAATGAAAATGGTTAGCTCATTGTATGATCTGTGCAATGCCCCTTTTGCAGAAGCTTTGTGTATGTGATAAATTTAACATTAGCCAATCAGGTCATACCCTTGTAGAATATTCAAAGGAACATGAATGTCTCAGCAGCTGTAATAGCCCAGTAAACTTTATATAGTTGGGAACAGTAGTGAAACTACAGGGCTATTACAAATGATTGAAGCGATTTCATAAATTCACTGTAGCTCCATTCATTGACATATGGTCACAACACACTATAGATACGTAGAAAAACTCATAGTTTTGTTCGGCTGAAGCTGCACTTCAGGTTTCTGCCACCAGAGCGCTCGAGAGCACAGTGAGACAAAATGGCGACAGGAGCCGAGAAAGCGTATGTTGTACTTGAAATGCACTCACATCAGTCAGTCATAACAGTGCAACGACACTTCAGGAGGAAGGTCAACAAAGATCCACCAACTGCTAACTCCATTCGGCGATGGTATGCGCAGTTTAAAGCTTCTGGATGCCTCTGTAAGGGGAAATCAACGGGTCGGCATGCAGAGAGCGAAGAAACGGTTGAACGCGTGCGGGCAAGTTTCACGCGTAGCCCGCGGAAGTCGACGAATAAAGTAAGCAGGGAGCTAAACGTACCACAGCCGACGGTTTGGAAAATCTTACGGAAAAGGCTAAAGCAGAAGCCTTACCGTTTACAATTGCTACAAGCCCTGACACCCGATGACAATGTCAAACGCTTTGAATTTTCAGCGCGGTTGCAACAGCTCATGGAAGAGGATGCGTTCAGTGCGAAACTTGTTTTCAGTGATGAAGCAACATTTTTTCTTAATGGTGAAGCGAACAGACACAATGTGCGAATCTGGACAGTAGAGTATCCTCACGCATTCGTGCAGCAAATTCGCCATTCACCAAAAGTTAACGTGTTTTGTGCAATCTCACAGTTTAAAGTTTACAGCCCATTTTTCTTCTGCGAAAAAAACATTACAGGACACGTGTATCTGGACATGCTGGAAAATTGGCTCATGCCACAACTGGAGACCGACAGCGCCGACTTCATCTTTCAACAGGATGATGCTCCACCGCACTTCCATCATGATGTTCGGCATTTCTTAAACAGGTGATTGGAAAACCGATGGATCGGTTGTGGTGGAGATCATGATCAGCAATTCATGTCATGGCCTCCACGCTCTCCCGACTTAACTCCATGGGATTTCTTTCTGTGGGGTTATGTGGAAGATTCAGTGTTTAAACCTCCTCTACCAAGAAATGTGCCAGAACTGCGAGCTCACATCAACGATGCTTTCGAACTCGTTGATGGGGACATGCTGCGCCGAGTGTGGGAGGAACTTGATTATCGGCTTGATGTCTGCCGAATCACTAAAGGGGCACATATCGAACATTTGTAAATTGCCTAAAAAACTTTTTGAGTTTTTGTATGTGTGTGCAAAGCATTGTGAAAATATCTCAAATAATAAAGTTATTGTAGAGCTGTGAAATCGCTTCAATCATTTGTAATAACCCTGTATATATGCAATGGAATATATCACCATTTAAAAATTAGCCACAACCACAAAATTTTGGAAGTGAATGTAACACTTTGTGTTAGTGTAATAAAAGAGATTTTTCTCACTGCTTTTTACATAGTTCAAAATACAATGATAGCTTGCAAAACCAATCCATGTCTTAATGTAGAAGCTGTGAATAAATAGTTGGCCTAAGAACTAACCAAAAAGGTCTATACTCATGCCAGCAGCCTCCAATCAGCCACCAAGTAAACAGACCAAATAAATATCCAGAGTGTGTGTCAAAAATCACAGCCAGATATAGAGGAATACAGTGTTTGTGGTAGTTGTAAGCAAAGCACATTCTGAACTGAATGAGCTCCACTGGACAATGAGCTGTATTATCCATGTGACATCCTCAATTACACCCACGTGACTGCCTTCCTATGCCATCTCACAATAGTAGGTGCAGCTTGTGGCAGCAGTGATCTCAGGCTATCGATTTCACTGTCCGAAGATGGAGATATAGCAGCAAAAATTGAGGAAGTTGAGGGAAATATGGAGTACTGAAAATATCACCAAAGAAGACAGTGCAGTGGCAATCCAGAAAGCAAAATGAAGCTCCAACAACATAAAGATCGATGTCTCCAGCACATTTCTACCATCTGACCAATGAAATGCTGCTCCCTCAAACTATCATAGTGATTTCACAAGTGGATCCAACAATACACAGATGTGTGTGTCTTCCAGTCTGTTTGCTATAGTTCATTGTAATTCTCACTTTTAACTGCACTTTAAGTGGATGTGGGATATGTGGTCATTGAGTGTAATGCTGTTGCTGGATTTTTCTACCAACTGGCCGTTTATGGGTAGTGCAAGTAGTATTAGTACTTATTCAACTTTGTACAGTTCTTTTGCCTACTGTTACAATAATTACCATATGGTACTCTCTCATTTCCTTCAGTGACTCCTTTCTCTCCATACACCAGGCTTTCATTAAGCATCATATTGTTAAATTAATTTAGTAAAATATGCCACTGTGACACACTGTGTTTGCCTCGTGTACAGAGTATATATTTGATAATAATTTTTTCCTTTTCATTTTTCGAAGTGTTGGAAGTTATTTTACATACTGCACTTTTTTATTAAATGGAGTTCAACATATTTTATTAACAGAATTTTGTTGTGTTTGGAAATCTACAAATCCAAGTTAAAACAATTTTTTTTCCAGTCATTATTGGTGTTTCAGTTACAAGGTTTCAAATCAATCCGTGGAACTGAATTGATTCTAATAAATTACTTTCCACATTTCATTTACTAACGAAGCAACACTATAACAGTGGTTTAATGTCCAGTGTGAAATGAGCAGATGAATGTTCTGCTGTCAGTCAAATCCTTTTTACACTTTGCTATTCATTGAAAAAAAAATTAATTGATATAGTACAATTCTGTTTAATAAACTGTTTTATTTCAAGCTAATTATTAGCACACATAACAAGTTATTGGAACATATTAGTAATTCTACATTATGCAACAGTCATATGCTACCACTTTATTAGTTTCGTGAGTTCTAAGTTTGTATCAAAACCATGGTATATCATTATAAATATACTTCTATTCTTAATTTATGTCTTCAAAAGCCCTCTTCTCCAGCAGGTCTGAGAATGATGTCATGGATCTGAAAAACCAAGAAGAAAAATATGTGAAATACAAACATTTGTCCAGTTGAAATGAAGTGTGTAGTACAAAAAAGTTTCAATCAGCTACAATGCTTATCATATATTTTTCTAATCTGCGTAATAATTGTTACATCAAAATTGTTATTGATAATAAGGAACAACCTAAATATTAAATGAAATAATATATTGGTATTATATAGTGTTATGATAAGCAACATGATTCCAAAGTAAAAGGTTACTTATTTTTTGTGTCTATGAGTATACTGAAATTCCATTGTTTAACATAACTCCCTCCCAAACTCTCTCTCTCTCTCTCTCTCTCTCTCTCTCTCTTTCTCATCAATCAATCAAGTTCTGTTTTCATATATTTTTAACTGAGTTGGTCTAGAAGACTTCAGTAGCATTCAACAGTTAATTTTGTATCATTTGCGAAGTAATAAGTAAAGAGAACACCTTTCAGCAGCTTTAAATACTCTTTCCAGTAGCAAATGTAAGCTGCTACATCAAAAAGAGCCAGAGCTACCAGTGGTCACTTGCTGCCAAAACTGGAAAAATTCTAGGAAACCACTGTAGGTACAAATTTACAAGATATTGACGTATGAAATTATGTTAATAGAGTTCCAACAATCATATATGAAATTGCTTTGCCATTTATGTTACAGCACATCAATTTCCAACCAATTTTGCGCTTCAGGATTAGTTTCTGGCATGAATTTGCGGCCCACGTCCCATTCAAGACATTGGTCAGTTTACAAAAATCAGTTGGCTTCTTTCAAAAACTTTCCAAATGGAAGCAACGGAAGCAAAATCCTTGCACACAGTTAATTCATCATGTAATTTACCATACTATCCTTTCTATTATGTCTCATCTGGCTGCAATTGTGGGAAGTCCATCTTGTGGATCTTCTTCAAGAGGGGTACAGCACTTTTGAGTTCACCTACTACTGGTTCAGTTGTTGAAACTGAAGAATTAGACTTCTTGTAAACATTCATCAACTTTGCATGAGTTTTTGTTAGCAAGCCTGCAGCTATCAAGGGTGCAGGGTGCAGTTGTAATGTTGACACCAATGACTTCTGTTATTTGGGTCCTGAGGCTATCCTCAGTTCCTGCAGGAGGCTGGTAGGAATGGTGAAGAGTGCTGGCCTTGCTCACAGGGTGCAAGCAGAGCTTATGATTTGCAGTGTCATACCCTGAGTTACTTGACTGGGATCCTTGGGTTTAAGCCAAGTGGGGGATCTCAACCAGAGGTTCCGTCGATTCTGTGATAGTCTCGACTGTAGATATCTGGACTTGCATTATGGGGCAGAAGATTGTAGAGGTCGATACAGATAGCTAATGTTCCTTGTATAAACACTCACCAGTCAAGAGACAGAGAGCAAAATCAAATCATTTATAAGATTTTAATATTAAATTTCCAAAGACTGTAACAAAGTACCTGGATTTACAGCCCTCCAGGAAAGCTGTCATGTTCAAATTATACTTGGAACCAACAGCTGGATGAAATCTAAAGTAGAAAGACTTGACCTATTTAATTACACTTGGAACCAACAGCTGGATGAAATCTAAAGTAGAAAGACTTGAACTATTTAATGAAGCATGGAATGTGTATATAAAAGACACGTTAGAGATTGTAGGAGGGAGAGGGTTCATTACAGTCAACAAAAATATTTTCTATATCAAGGTCAAGGTTGAGTCCGACTGCAAAGTTATCTGGACATGAGTAATTGTCCTACCAGCCACGAATTCCACTGAACTAGTTGTAGAATCACTCAAAGAATGTCTGCTTTCGGCAGCACAGAGTTAGCCCCCCTCCCCCCAAAATCAAGCAAAATTAGTTAGATTCAATGTTAACCTACCAAATACACACTGGGATATTGTTGCGCGTCATATGGACAGCAGACAGTCTTGTGAAATAGTTCTGAACACTTTCTCTAAAAGCTGCCATGGACAACTAGTGCAACGAGCCACATGGTATGGAAATATTTTAGACCTCATAACTACAAACAGGGTGACCTTCTCAAAAGTGTCAGTATAGCGACAAGGATTAGCAATCACGATTCATTGTAGCCATGATGACTACTAAAGTTAACAAACCCATTGAGAAGGCTTGGAGATATTTAATGCTGTAAAGATCAGACAAGCAGTTGTTAGCATCCTACTTAGGCAGTGAATGGACACTTTCTAGTGCCAGTGCGATGGAATAGAGTAATTATAACCATAGTTTAAACTGACTGTAATTCAGTCTCTGGAAAAGTATGTGTCAAGTAAGTGGTTTGAGGATGGAAAATGCTCACTGTGATTTAGTAACAAAATGCAGAAAAAGCTAAGAGGAAAAAGAGATTTCTGCACTCGCGGTTCAAAAAAGAATGCAGAAATGTCAATAGATAAACTTTAGTAAAAATTCACACATCTGTAAAAAGATTGGTACACAAAGCATGTAACAATTTCCTTTATGAGACGTTAATGAAAGATCATGGTAGCAAAAAGAAATCTGAAGTTTTAAATTTCATGTTTATAAATCATTTGCAGAGGAGAATTGTAGATATACCGTTCTTTGATTACTTCACAAACTCCCATATGGAGGGCATCCTTGTTGTTTAAAAGTAGCTGAAAGAGTTGAAAATGAATATGTCACTGGATCCAGGTGGAATCCCAATTTGGTTTTACTCTTTGCTATTGACCCCATACTTAGCTTGTGTTTATCATAATTCTCTCGTCAAGATGAAAGTCCCAAGTGATTGGAAAAAAAGTGCAGATGGCTCTGTATAATGAAGGGGCAAAAGAATGGACCCACATAATTACAACCTACTATCCTTGTGTCAGTTTGCTGCAGAATTCTTTAGCATATTCTAAGTTTGAATATAACAAAGTTTTCTTTAGAGAGGAAAGCTTCTATCCACAAATCAACAAGTATTAAGAAAGCACTGTTCATCTGAAACTTAGCTTACCCCTTTCTTGCACTTAGTATTGTGAATCATGGATGAAAGATAACTGACAGATTCCATATTCCTAGATTTGCAGAAAGCGTTTGACACAGTGCTGCACTGTACACTGTTAACTAATGTCTGAGCATAGGTAATGGGTTTTCAGATATCTGTGTGGCTCAAAGAATTTTATCAGTAATAGCACCCAGTGTCTTGTCCTGGACAGTAAGTATTCATCTGAGACAAAGAGAGCTCTTGTACTCTGTATACATAAACCATCTGATGGTTGGGGGAGCAGCAACCTGGATATTTCTGTTGATGGTGCCATACTGCATGTGAAAGTATTGTCCTTGAGTTACTGTAGGAGAATGCAGAGTGACTTGAATAGAATTTCTATTTAACATTATGAATGGAAGCTTGGTCTAGATGTGGAAAAATTTAAGTTAATGCAGATGAATAGTAAAAAAATCCTGCAGTGTTCAGATACAGTATTTATGATGTGTTGCTTCATATGGTCACCTTGATTAAATATCTAGGTGTTACACTGCAGAGCAGCATAAATTGAAATGAGCATGTAAGGTCAGTTGCAGGGAAGGTGAATGGTCAACTTCAGTTTATTGAGACAATCCTATAAAGGAGACCTTGCACAGAACACTCGTATGTCTCATTCTCGAGTTTTTCTCAAGTGTATGGGATCCCCACCAGGTAATCTGACAAAAGATGATGTCCTAAAAGTTACACTCCGTCAGTTCAGAGGCATACTGGTAGATTTGTTACCAGGAGATTTAATCAACACCCAGGTGTTGCAGAAATGCTTCTTGAACTGAAATAGGAATTTGTACTTTTTGGGAAATGCTCTTGATAAAGTTTAGACAACCTGCATTTTCAGCAGTCTGCAGAACAATCCTACTGTCACCAACATACATTTTGTATAACAATTTCAAACACAAGGTCAGAGAAATTAAGGCTCATTTGGATGCATACAGAAAGCCACTTTTCCCTCACTCCATTTCTGAGGAGAACAGGAAAGGGAATGACTAACACTTGTACAATGTTTTCAGCACCATGCAACAAACATGTACAGCATAAGTACTTTAAAAATAGCTATAAAAATAACCTGCTGATCAAGTTCACTGTGGATTAAATTATTGTCTAACATGTACCAACATAACAAAAATCAAAATGTCACATTTATATTAGCACTGTCATCATGTCAGGCTATGAAATTTTCATCTTCAGAAGCATCTTTCAGAAGAAGATTTATAATGTCTGCCCACTTCAAATACATTCCACATTCTACTCCTTCATGGTGGGATCTTTTCAACACAACAAGTATCCCAAGCAGCCTTTGCCCAGTGTAAGGATGACATTAGTTATTGAATCGGCCCAGTGAAGAAGCAATATGATACCCACTATAAAGTAATTTGGTAATCGCAAAATTGTAGCAACGTGCTCTACCCTCAAGGACAGAGGGTTTTCTTCTTTCTCACCTGAAGAAAGAGTTTTTAGTTCATGTTTCAGTTAACTGTAACAGGATTTGCATCTCTTGCAGGTACAGTATGTGATCAAAAGTATCCGGACACCCCCAAAAAACTATGTTTTTCATATTAGGTGCATTATGCTGCCAACTGCTGACAGGTACTCCATATCAGCAACCTCACTACTCATTAGACATCATGAGAGAGCAGAATGGGGTGCGCCGTGGAACTCGTGGACTTCAAATATGGTCATGTGATTGGGTGTCACTTTTGTCATACGTCTGTACATGAGATTTTCACACTCCTAACCATCCCTAGGTCCACTGTTTCTGATGTGTTAGTGAAGTGGAAACGTGAAGGGACATGCACAGCACAGCACAAAAGTGTACAGGCCAACCTCGTCTGTTGACTGACAGAGACCACCAACAGTTGAAGAGGGTCGTAATGTGTAATAGACAGGCATATATCCAGACCATCGCACAGGAATTCCAAACTGCATCAGGATCCACTGCAAGTACTACGACAGTTAGGCAGAAGGTGAGAAAACTTTAATTTCATGGCCAAGAAGCTGCTCATAAGCCACATATCACGCCGGTAAATGCCAAATGACACCTCGCTTGTTGTAAGGTGCGTAAACATTGGACAACTGAACAGTGGAAAAATATTGTGTGAAGTAATGAATCACGGTACACAATGTGGCAATCTGATAGTAGGATGTGGGTTTGGCGATTGTCCAATGAATGTCATCTGCCGGTGGGTGTAGTGCCAACAGCAAAATTTGGATGTGGTGGTGTTATGGCGTGGTTGTGTGTTTCATTATGCTGACGCTGGTGTACTGATGGGCCTTATCCTTGGCCGGGGGGGGGGGGGGGGGGGGGTAGAGTTCTAGCTTGGTACAGCCTTCCCTCCTATTCCTTGTGGGGTGTGTGAAGGTGTTTCCTGTCTTAAGGATCTGTCCTGGTGCGGTTTGTCGATTATTCCTGACAGCTGGCATGCGAACATGCTAGTGGTGGACTTTGTTCTTTTGAGTTTTCTTCCCCTCGCGCGTGACTTGTTGAATTGCTGCCTCGAGCTCTGCTGTCAGTTACCTCTCGCTGTTGCGAGCCTCCTTCCTCAGCCGTACAACTGCGTCTTCCGGGATGTAGTTCCAGTGGCACGGTGTGAAAATGGGGTTCACCTTGATGATGTCCAGATCCTTCCTCGTGGTGATTTCGAGCATTATTGTCCGGTGTCCACTACAGAGGTCTAGCGGCCTATGTGGTAGTGAAGGCTTCTGCTCCCCTTCAACCTGGGCAAAGAGGTATGGGTTTTTCTGCACGTTGAAGCACCCATCCCACAGCATGGTGGCGATCTTCTTCAGCACCACTGGCATGCTGGTGCTGTCGAGGAATGGGATGACATTGGTACGCAGTTTCCCAGCCTCTTCTTCGTGTTTCCCCAGGTGTTTTACCTACTCGTCAAGAGTTGGGGAAGGAGAGGGCGGTGCCACGTCCATGGGCATCTCCCCGGTCTCCTGTATTGCTACAGGTTTCGGGGCGACGTCCGTTTGAGTCGCCACGTCCGTTCGCGGCGGACCATCCATCTGGGTCACCGCGTCCATCCCTGCTTGTCGACCCACCGTGGAGGTGGCGTTGGGGGCAAGTGTCTTCTTCATCGCCAACCTGAGTTCCTCTCACAGCTGTTGAAGCTATCGGTGAATAGCGACGAGCTACTTCTGCGTGGCTGCCGTCTCTGCCGCTGGGCGGGCCTCCAGTCTAGCCAACTACTTGTTGCCGCGTTCATTTTCCCCCTGTAGAGAGAGATTGTGGGGCCACAACCTCTTCCTTATGTGCCATTTTTCTTGCGGCAGCTTGTGTCTTCTTTAGGTACGCGCAGCTGCGCAAGTTTGCAGCGTGTGCACCACCGCAGTTCACGCACATGGACACGACGTGTTACGGTTTATCGCAGGCATGCGTGTCATGCACCTTGGTGCACTTCAGACACGCGACTGCGCCCTTGCACGTCCTGGTGACGTGCCCATCTCCCACCAGTGTGAGCAGGAGCTTGGCCATGGCAGCCAGCTTGCATCCCTTTCCGCGTCCCGACAAGGTGTTGAGCTAGTGGCATTGGCGTGCGTGAGTGTCGGTAACGAAGTGAGCCACAGCGAGTCGAGCAGTGGAGTGTGCGTGTGTGGTCGCGTGCATGTGTTTTTCATGGAGAGGGCTTGCACCCCTTGTTGTTTTGCATGGCCCTATCACAGCACAGGCCTACATTGATATTTTAAGCACCTTCTTGCTTCCCACTGTTGAAAAGCAACTGCATCTTTTAACACAATTGAGCACTTGTTCATAATGCACGGTTTGTGGCGGATGGTTGCACGAAAATAACATCCCTGTAATGGACTGGCCTGCACAGAGTCCTGACCTGAGTCCTATAGAACACTTTCGAGACATTTTGGAATGCTGACTTCGTACCAGGCCTCACCAACCAACATTGATACCTCTCCTCTGTGCAGCACTCCGCGAAGAATTGGCTGCCATTCCCCAAGAAGATTGAATGTATGTCTGCGCCAGCATTAACTGACGGAGGGTGCCACTAACTTGCAAGTCATTTTTCAGGCAGGTGTCTGGATGCTTTTGGTGGCATAGTGTAAGAACTGACCTGCCCATCTTTTCTAATATAATGAAGTATTTCAACAACATGTAATCTAGTGTGTTTTTGTTAAACTAGGGCATCTCTTGTAACATATAATGAAAAGTACCTGGCATGTTACAGACTAAAATTCCTTTCTAGATTCTTTCATTTCAATGGCTATTATTTTTATTGTAATGCTCGAACAATTTCTGAAAACGAAAATCAAGAGTGAACCACATCCATGATGGTGACAAACAGAATGTGCCACACAAAGACCATGTACTGTCTCCAAACTAACCCGAGGAGCGTCATGACTAAACCTAGGGTTTTTGTTGCAGGAGATTTGCCAAATCACATATCTTAAACATTATGAGTATTTGTTCTGAAGATGTTCTTTTTAGAGCCCATGTTTACTAAATATTTTATCTTGTTTTGGTCCATACTACCTCCTCGCAAAATATGGAAGGAAAAGAGCTCGTAGTAGAAGAGATGCATTTCACAGTATCAATGAAGAAGAAGAAGTGCTCATAGCTCTTATATTTTCCAAGAGACAGTCAACACTCCAAAATAATTAACTATTTAACTGACTGAAATATGATGACATTGTCTTTCAGCCTTAAAATCACAGCTGCTAGAAATTTATTTGATATTTCTATCATAGAGCATATATCCACACACAATTCTTATTAGCATGCTTTACCTTCATCAGAAAACAACTTTGTGACAAATCCAAAAAAGAAATATTAACCAAAATGTTCTAGATGAAATGTTTCATTGTGGATGAATGAGCCAGAGGGATCATCAAATCTTTAGTACTGTAAAGTTGATCAGTTTCATGGAAACAAAACCTTACTGGTCTGAAACACAGGAGGCATGAAGAAAACAAAACAATACAAGATTAAGTTTAATAACACCTATTTTTCAAGAAATAACTGAGTCACATTAATCTAAAACTTTGACCTTCATGATCCATTTCTAACAGGGATGTGTGAAATAAAATTAATGGATTTGTCTGGCAGTGTATGTTGTGTAACAAAATTTAAATAGTTAACAATATTTTTGACTTTGGTCACCAAAGTGAAATTCAACATGCATCACACTTAAAAGCTTTCTGAAATTTCTTCAGGGATTCAGATCTGATTTCAGCATTGCATTTGAACATATTATGCGATGAGGCAGAAATTGCATACTGATAATAGGATATACTTGTACTGCACTTCAGCACTTAGCAGCAAGCTGGTCTGCTCTGTAAAAAGACTCACCTGGACACGTTCTGGGACAGACAGGACATATTCAACAGCATCTGCTATGTCCTCAGGCAGCATGTGTGCATGACTGGCAAACACTGTGTCGCTTGCTGCAGAGTGGAGATTACCCCTGTCTAATATTTCAGTCTTCACGAGCCCTGGGCTAATAGCCTGTGCATAGACAAATATAGTGATTAAGAGAAATTTTATTTTAATATTCATCAGCAACTAAAAGAATCGAGACTACTACTACTACCACCACCACCACCACCACCACCACCACCACCACCACGACTACCACCACCACCACCACTACTGTTGTTGTTGCTGCTACTGGTACTACTACAAGTGTTTAGTTTTCAACAGACAAAGGTGCTCTGAGAAGACACTCCATTTCACATTGTATTCGTGACATGCTGTTTTTACTATAACTCAGTTTTGTACTGCGCTGTCCTACTGTGTAGGAAGTGACAGCTTATACTGTTCATGAAGAAATTGAGAACAATCCACCTTGAACCCCCAACAACTGAAATATTTTTAGCAGTGTTTATACATCAGTAAAATACATTGGACTACATTGCAGCTCCAACAGTCACTTTTAGTCATTCCTCTCTCTCTAAACTGTATTCTGGTACAATTCGTAAGTCACTTCATTAGGAAGTAATGTGGGGATTTCTTATTATGATGTTGCTGAGATGGCATACTTTTCTCTGGCCTGTGGATGATGTTTCAAATATACACTCCTGGAAATGGAAAAAAGAACACATTGACACCGGTGTGTCAGACCCACCATACTTGCTCCGGACACTGCGAGAGGGCTGTACAAGCAATGATCACACGCACGGCACAGCGGACACACCAGGAACCGCGGTGTTGGCCGTCGAATGGCGCTAGCTGCGCAGCATTTGTACACCACCGCCGTCAGTGTCAGCCAGTTTGCCGTGGCATACGGAGCTCCATCGCAGTCTTTAACACTGGTAGCATGCCGCGACAGTGTGGACGTGAACCGTATGTGCAGTTGACGGACTTTGAGCGAGGGCGTATAGTGGGCATGCGGGAGGCCGGGTGGACGTACCGCCGAATTGCTCAACACGTGGGGCGTGAGGTCTCCACAGTACATCGATGTTGTCGCCAGTGGTCGGCGGAAGGTGCACGTGCCCGTCGACCTGGGACCGGACCGCAGCGACGCATGGGTGCACGCCAAGATCGTAGGATCCGACGCAGTGCCGTAGGGGACTGCACCACCACTTCCCAGCAAATTAGGGACACTGTTGCTCCTGGGGTATCGGCGAGGACCATTCGCAACCGTCTCCAGGAAGCTGGGCTACGGTCCCGTACACCGTTAGGCCGTCTTCTGCTCACGCCCCAACATCGTGCAGCCCGCCTCCAGTGTTGTCACGACAGGCGTGAATGGAGGGACGAATGGAGACGTGTCGTCTTCAGCGATGAGAGTCGCTTCTGCCTTGGTGCCAATGATGGTTGTATGCGTGTTTGGCGCCGTGCAGGTGAGCACCACAATCAGGACTGCATACGACCGAGGCACACAGGGCCAACACCCGGCATCATGGTGTGGGGAGCGATCTCCTACACTGGCCGTACACCGCTGGTGATCGTCGGGGGGACACTGAATACTGCACGGTATATCCAAACCGTCATCAAACCCATCGTTCTACCATTCCTAGACCGGCAAAGGAACTTGCTGTTCCAACAGGACAATGCACGTCCGCATGTATCCCGTGCCACTCAACGTGCTCTAGAAGGTGTAAGTCAACTACCCAGGCCAGCAAGATCTCCGGATCTGTCCCCCATTGAGCATGTTTGGGACTGGATGAAGTGTCGTCTCACGCGGTCTGCACGTCCAGCACGAACGCTGGTCCAACTGAGGCGCCAGGTGGAAATGGCATGGCAAGCCGTTCCACAGGACTACATCCAGCATCTCTACGATCGTCTCCATGGGAGAATAGCAGCCTGCATTGCTGCGAAAGGTGGATATACACTGTACTAGTGCCGACATTGTGCATGCTCTGTTGCCTGTGTCTATGTGCCTGTGGTTCTGTCAGTGTGATCATGTGATGTATCTGACCCCAGGAATGTGTCAATAAAGTTTCCCCTTCCTGGGACAATGAATTCACGGTGTTCTTATTTCAATTTCCAGGAGTGTATAACACCATTGGGTGGATGTTTGATATGTGTGTTTCTGAAATATAGCATTGTCTTCGTACTATATTGGATCATACTGAATTGAAGGAAGTGGCAGTGTGATAACCACCAACAAAGATGCTAAGTTTAACATCCATGTCTAATTGCCCCTTATGCTTACATTACACAAGACCCTGTAGCAATGTATGAAATAAATCTCAGAATGCAAGTGAACAGAGAGATTCCTTGGAATTGAAAGCCATTAGAGTCCCTCGCCTTGCCTCTTTGATTTTCTTATCCTACCGGTTGGTGGTGAAACTTGTAAATTCTGACTTATTTTTCAATTGTTATCTACATATTGTGATGCAAAAAAAAAAAAAAAGAATACTGTGTGAGACACATTTGTACCAGCCACCAGATACAGACGTGCACTCATTAAAATCCAGGTTGCAGTTGAACTCATAAAATATCAAAGACTTGCATTCCCTATAACAAAAATTGTAATCTTATTGTCAGAGCTATTGTTACAGTAGTTGTTCAAATACAATTCTGTCAGATTGACATGTCCTCAATGAGAAGCCAAGTTCTAGAAATAATATTCAAGTCAACAAAAACGAAAGAGAGGGAATGACCTGCAGCAGGAGCAGCCACAGATATGACAAGGGGCCTTTTAAATATTATCCAGCTACAGGGCCAGATGGTAGGGGTCAGAATGGTGCAACAAGAGAAGCCCTGTGAAATAGTTTGGGAGACAAACTTAATGAAGCAAGGTCCATAGCCAATAAAGAAATATGTTAAGTGACATAATTTATGAAGCAAGAGCCTTAGATGACAATGAAATAAATATGGGACAGAGTTAATGAAGGGAATCATTAGATGATATGAAGTAAGTAATATAATAGAGGGAGGGGTCTAAGGTAAAAGGGACAAGAACTGAGACAGGATGAGAGCATAAGCTGTGAGGAGAGACAGACAGAAGGCTTATGATGAGGATGATGTTATGCCATGATAGCTGCATACCACATAGGATAAGCTTCCTATCCCCTTCACTAAGTATCTGAAAGATACCTCAAGAATGACACACCAGAGTAGCCAGTAAGGTGATGTGAAGCCTTTTGACACTACAGCATGTCCTTGGGGGGTCTGAAGGGAAAAGCCAATAGAACTCAAGGACCAGGCATCTAGAGGAGGAGAAATATAGAAGAATGTGTAGTCAGGCTGTAGGCAGTGTGGATTAGACATGAAAAACTTTCGTGGGCTGAATCAGGCAGGGGAATATGCTGGGGTTGCTGAGAAGAAGTTAATTAGCTGCAACGGCTCTTCTGATCTTGAATTTCATGTACGAGGGTTTCTGTAAGCAGACAATAATGTGATAAACAGTCACTGTCTCTGTGTAAGGACTTGCAGAGGCATTTCAGCTGGGGAAATCATCCGTATAATTGATATTTTGAAATAAATTTAGAAGTCAATTGCAATTCCAGTTAGGACAAACCTCTGTCACTCAGTCCCTTGCAAAAACCACACTTGGGACACAACAAAATTCATTTGTCTTTAGATGGCATATGGTGATTACTGAATTGTTTTTGGCATCATCACAATAATGTCTCACTTCCATTAGTGGTGGTCAGATCCACACCAACATATTTCTATGAAACAATTCTTGGCCCCCTGCCTTTCCAACTCATTGAATCTTGGAGTGGGGATGTATGGTTATGACAAGAATAGTAAACTGTTGTCATACATATCCTTCATGACCTGGATACCAGATGGCATATTGTAGCAGGATAACGCGAGTCACCACAGTGCGAGCCCACACCACAAATGTTTTGAGCAATGTGTAAAAAGGAAGGAAGACTAGGTTTAATGCCATGACGACATTGAGGTCATGAGAGATGAATAACAAGGTCTGATTCTGTCAAGGCTGGGGAAGGAAATTGGCCATGCCCTTTCAAAGGCGAGGTGGTGTGGCCGAGCAGCTCTAGGCGCTTCAGTCTGGAACCACGCGACCGCTACAGTTGCAGGTTCGAATCCTGCCTCAGGCATGGATGTGTATGATGACGTTCTTAGTTTAAGTAGTTCTAAGTTCTAGGGGACTGATGACCTCAGCTGTTAAGTCCCATAGTGCTCAGGGACATTTGAACCATTTTGAAACCTTTCAAAGGAACCATCCCAGCATTTGCTAACCACTGCACCACCTCACTCAGTGAGCAATGTTTTGACCCTGTGACTGACCTGTTAGGTCCTCTGATAGAGCATGTCGGGGATGTGATAGAAAGATGCATACTTTAATAACAGCCTACATCAGTAACCTTCATGAATTAATACAACATGTTTCAAACATGGACAGAAATTTCTCAAGATAACATTTGGAGGCTGTTTACTTGCATTGCACAATCAACACAAGAGTGTATTTGTACCCTTTGGGGTCATACCTCTTACTGATAATGATGGGCATCAGTTCTGAATCAATTAATACCCATTGTGCAGTGTACATTGCTACAAAGTTTGACAAATATCAGGCTAGAGTGTCATGGTGTAATGTTTTCCATTTCCACCAGTGTTCATTTGCCTAAGGTGCAAGAAGTGACAACTAACAGAGCAAAAAGGAAAAAAAAATTGAGACTGACAAGACTGAGTGAGTAACGAACCCCTGTTATTGGATTTGTGATTTGACATTTAGCTGCCAAGTCACACTGTTCACACACATGCTCTCAAAAGAAGCTAGTGGGCCACAAAACTTGATATTTATCAGACCATCTCAAATCGTATGCCCTTTAAGCTTACCATATCTACTAGGACCAAGTACTTTGATAGCCTGGAAGCAGTCATTGGCCATTGTAATATTGGTGATGTTAGGTTTCTAATTTGAGAGCAGGTGCATTTTTGTATAATCAGCACATCTCTGGAGGCATGTGGAAGCAGTCAGAATTTAGAGGAGTGGAGTTGTGTGAGACAGTAATGAATATGAGATAAATGTAGATGAGTTAAGTAGAGGAAAAGTGACAAGAGAGAGAATATTTATTAGTAATGTGGATGAATACTTTGGGATTAGGAGTTATTAAAAAATGTAGTGCTCTGATTTAAAGTGGCACAAAAGATTAAAGTTAGCAATGGGATCTGGCTGATAAGGGAATAGTAATTGTCATTCATGATGTTTCGTCTAATTTTTTGTGGTTTTCATGGAGAACAATCCAGAACAACACTTTCCATAAGGAAAATGGCTTTGCAACAATAGTGACCTGTGGAAACTGAAGCTGTTAAGATTGAAATACGTGTCAAATAAATAGTGATTAAATTTACATAATTTGTTCATTCTGAGTTACTGAATATAAACAGTGTGAATACTATTTTTTTCTTTGAATTGAAGTAAATATATACAAGATTTGTTTAATTTGAAGCAGGGAAATGATTTGGCACTAGACACATGCTCAAAGCTCTTAACCTTTCTGCATTTAGCTGTATGACAGATTCTGATTGCTTTAGTTAAGGTTGAGACCATTAATATGTCAATTGAAATATAGGTCAGAGTAGGGGTGGAAGCTTACAGCCCTCACTCTGTAAGACTTGTAGTGAAGCAAGTTCTTTGTTTTCTGCCTCACTCTTAATATCAGGAAGGTGCTCTACATTCGGTCAGCACAGCTGAATGGTTTTGATTACAAGAGCAATTACTCCCTTATGCCATCTACATCCAACACAGCTGGATGACACCACATTGTTATGCAATCATTTGAAAGTAATATTTTTTATTATAGCCTTATTATCAAAAAGTTGTGATAGGTGCAAAGAAATACCATCTGGCAAAATTTCAAGAAGGTGAAGTAAATAATTTTTGAGTTATTACATGTGTTTTGTGCTTTACAAGCAGTAGGGAATAAATAGAGAAGGTTCAAATTTACCAGAAACCTGTAATATGATATAAACAACATTTTAATGTTTAATGAATAATTTCAGTAAAAAGTAATGTTATGCAAATTCTAGTAGATTTAATGTTGCTTAACTGCCTCCTGGATTTGACTAATAGTCTTAAAATTCTAGTATGTTGTAGACACCAGAATTTAATAATTTCTTGTGGCCCTTCAATGTTGTATTATAAATATTTCATCCACAGTCCATCTTCATAGGATTCTTTCTGAGCACATAGGTATTCACATCATGTCTTTCAAAAATTATAATTGTTTTATTTTCCAAGATAGGGTGATAAGATTTACCTTGCTTTGGTCAGGAGAAGATCTTCTTTCTGCCGAATATGATTCGGTCACTGAAAAATCTCAGATGGGAAGGAAATGATCAGCTTTAATGATCAGAAGGGGTATGGCTGCTAGAGAAGCTATTGGCATTAAATGTTCAGAGCGGGGTGCTCCCTACGTCATCCACACTCATGAACTAAATCTGCCCCTATGGACTGCAGGCAAAGGACTGCTCTACAAGCTACTTGCATTGGAGGAACAACATGGCTGTGATGACACCATATCTACAGTATGGCCGATTAGAGCGGAGCGCCACAGGTGTCTGCACTTGGGCCCCTGTTATACTTACTGTAGACCGTGAATGTTCTGAAGATGGCAAGAGTTCAACTGACATTATACGTCAAGAATACTGAGCTGTTTGCATGAGGCATCACCCACAGATACAACAGCACCACTTGTGATGAGGTAGGCACATAGACCACAAAATGGAGGCCTAAGTCAATTTGGGCATAGGCCAGGCAGTTGTAATAACATGAGCTATTAAGATCTTAAAAACAATAAGGCACCTGTGGAAGATCAGAGCCAGGTGGAACTTCTCAAATATGGTGGGGAAACACTGTGGAAAGCAGTATCTAAAGTAATACTGAGCATCTGGCAGGAGGGGAGCATGCCATTGGAGTGGAAAAAGGCTATAATGTGCCTCATACATAAAAAAGGAGATAAATTAAACTCTCAGAGCTATCAAGGAATCTCCCTGCTGAATACTACGTATAAAGTGTTCTCCAAGATCCTAACTAGGAGGTTTATTCCCTATGTGGAAGAGAGAATTAAAGACTATCAGAGTGGCTTTAGAAGAAATAGGTAGATATTCACACTGCATATATTACTTGAAAAATGTTATGAATATCAAATAAAAATACACCAGCTTTACATTGATCTTAAACAAGCCTATGATAGCATCTCAAGACTGGCATCACAGAATGTAATGAAACTTACTATGGTGACCTCAGTGAAACCAACTGCAAAGTAAAAATACTGGGCAAAATCTCCAGAGAAATGGAAGTGAAGAAGGGTCTGAGACAGAGTGAGAATATCTCCTCACTGCTATTCAACCTTTGCCTAGAAAAAGTCGTAATTCAGATAGTGTGAAATAGAGGAGGAACCATTTTTAATCAATCACTGTAACATGTAGCCTACACAGATGGTTTGGCATTATTCGCATGAAGCACTGGTGTGCTGACTAAAGCCAATGAACAACTGGAGAGAGGTACAAGAGAACTTGGCCTGGTAGTCAATGTCGAAAAAATCAAATATATGGCAATGACTAAACAATGAAATCAACCAAACCTCAAGATAACCGACAAGGAATTTGAAAGGGTGAGAGACTTCAGGTATCTTGGATTGACTAGCACAGAGACAAATGACATCGGCAGCAAGGTGAAAGCTAGAACAGCAGGCAACAGATTCTACTCAGCTGCACTACCCATGCTTAGGAGCTCACTTCTATCATGAAAACCTAAAACCCTCATTTGCAAAACAATTATAAGACCAGTTGTTGTGTATGGTGTCAAGACATGGACCATGATTGCAAATGAGGAAAAGATTCTTAGCATTTGGGAGAGAAAGCTTCTGCGTAAGATATATGGCACAATGTACAGTCGAGAAGATTGGTGCATCCATCCAAATACAGGACTAGAAGAATTTTTTAAAGAACTTGACATTGTCACCACCACTGCAGTGGGCAGGACACATGATCAGAATGGAAGAAGACAATTTTGATGGCAAGACTGGAGGCAGATGACGGAAGGGACATTCCAGAAAGATATGAGTGGACTGAATTCAAGACATGAAAAAGTTGGGTGTCAGAGGATGGAGCCAGAAAGCCCTGGACCGGATAGAATGGCAAGATATTATGATGCAGGCCAAGGCCCTACAAGGGCTGTAGAACTGAGGGGTAAGTGAGTAAGTCTACCATTAGACTGTAAACAGTGTAGATTATGGGAGGTATGTCCCTTGGTCAGCACTGGAAAATATCTTGCCCTCTCAGTGTGGCATCATGCTGTACCTAGTACCTGTAGAGTATCCAGTTTTCCCACGAAAGCATCATACACACAATAAAGAAAGGAAGTATTAACACAGTATGAAACTCAACAATTTCTCGTCATCTGGCTTTCACCGCACTCTATGAACTCCTCCACTTCCTCATGCAGAAGCTTCAGGCAGATATGATGGTCTGCTGTATGGTGGTTGGCCACTTCAGTGGCAAGACACAACAATATAAGGTCGCCTGTTGGCTGTTGCTATGATCAGATCACTTTCTGTGGCAATTTGAAACCCCCCATTACACACTGTGCACTATGGAAAAGCCAGATGTCTGGCATATAACGAAAACTGTAGCATGTTAAACAGGCCAATGTTTTGGTTGTCATTAATGAGACTGAATAGTTTTCAGGACAAAGAAATTTTACCCGAGAAGTGTGTTTGAATTTTTGGTAGACAGTGTTTTCCTTCTTTGTATGAGCTTACATTACAAAGCTCCTGTAGTGGAGGTGTTGCAATTGTCTAGCGAGACATCTGAAGGGGCAAGTCGTACAGCGCACTGTTTTTTTCCAGTATTTTTCTGGTGTCATTTCCAGTCGTGTGTGCTGCCTCTGCAGTGGGAAGCCAGAGTTATGTCGAGCTGGAAAATTAGGGAGAGGGCAAAGTACAGACAGAAAGCGAGCTGCAAATGTCACTGGGCTGGAGAATCAGACAAACGATTCTGTCAATGAATTTGTCTTCTAAATAGCCCTGCACGTGTTCAATACTTATTGACAAGACTACTTTGTCAAACCTTCAATACAGGGCTACTATAAATGATTAAATCGTTTTCAGAATTCTATATTTTCCAAAGTATTACTGTGCAAATATGATTGACGCATGAATAGAACTGTAAACTAACTGAGTTAGGAGTGCAGTGCCTTGGCAAAATGACGACAACGCAAGAAAAGAGTTTTTGGTGTGTTGGAACATACGAGATGTTTATCACTTACAACAGTGCAGCGTGTACTCAGAATGAATTGTGGAGGAGAACAGCCATGTGAACAGAGCACTGTGCATTGGTGTCGACAGTTTATGGACACTGTGTTGTCTCTGTAAACAGAAGAGAACCGATTGACCAAGTATGCCAGATGCAAACCTGGAGAGAATGAGGAAAAGTTTTGTATGCAATCCCGAAAATTGAACGCTCCGGTCAAGCCACGAACTCGTGCAACAGTTTCTACCATAAACTTAGGGCGGCGCCTTCAATTTTGTGTTACAATGCAGGAAGCACTTGAGGACGAATATTTCGCCAAGAAGCTGATATTGAGCGGCGAATCAACCTTTCATTTGTCTGGAAAGAGTAATCGCCACAATGTGAGTGAATATGGGGCACTGAAAATCTTCTTGAAACTATGGTGCATGAAGGAGATTCGCAGAAGATTAATGTTTTCTGTGCAGTGTCACAGACTTAGCTGCATGGGCTGGTTTTCTTCTTTGAGAAGACTGTATGGGGTACCTCTTTCCTTGATATCTTGCAGTTGTGATTGTCTGGAAAACTGATTGCTGATTCCGAGAATTTCACCTTCCAACAAAATGGGGCACTCCCTCACTGGAGTATCAATGTCAGATGCTACCTAAACGAACAATTTCCACATCGCTGGATTGGGTGTAGTGGTGAAGATGAAGTTGCTCAGTTCCCTTGGCCCGTAGGTTGCCTGACCTGATGCCTTGTCGCTTTTCCCTTTGGGGATAGAGTAAGGATCATGTATACGTACCTCAAATGCCAAGAACACTGAAACAGATCAAAAGACCCATCAATGCTGCTGTGATGATCAGTGATGGGATGTTGCTACATAAGGTATTGAACGAACTTGGCTACTGCTAGGAAGTGTGTTGTGCGACCATAGGACACTCACAGAACATCTGTAGTGAGCAGATTGCAAACTTGATGAGATCTGTTCAAGTATTAGTCATAGTTGTATATGTCATACACTGAAAAATACAGAGCCTTGAAAACGAATGATTCATTTATAGTAGTACTGTATATTGGAGCGATTCTAAAGCCATCATTAATTTAGTCAAAATTGTTTGACTTCAGTTTGCAACTCGACTTCATAAGGTTAAGATGTCGAACACGCAAAAGAAGTACGTGCTTCAGTCATTAACTATTACTGTCAAAATAGGAAATAGGACCGCAAATAGCGTCAAAAGGGGCGAGTTGTCGCATTTCAGTATACTGACTGCAGTCAGAAACATGGACCAAACAGATTTCGTAAATTATATTCGGATGAGTCCTGCATCATATGAGAAATTACTTATGGTGATGCTACATACAATAAAAAGCAAAATACCTTAATGAGAAACGTAAGTTCGCTCAACAAGAGCTTAGGAGTAACTTTGAGATTTTTGGCGAAAGGCGTCTGTTGAAAGGAAGATTTCTTCAACTCGGTCGAAACATTGGTGTATTTTAGTAGTTTGGTGTTTTAAGTATTTTATTAGATAAGGCAGCGACACATCCAGAAAGATTTTGATGAAACTGACTTCGACCATGATAGCCTACTGATTTAGAACAATTAATAAAATTGTTATGGAAGCCTTTGGAGCAACTATATTGGACCTGCGAGGATATATTCAGGTAATTAAAGAAAAACAGTCTTTTTTTACGTTTTATTATAATTTGGTGAGGCTGTCTGCGTTTCATCCACACCAGATATATATTGCACGACAAAAAAGTGAAGCACCAAGAAAGGGAGGAGGAAACAAAATGAAACTTCACGGGTTGAGATCATATGTTATGTTCTTTCAGGGATTACGCAATCGAGTCAAATTTACAAAGAACTTGGCAGCATGAGCTCTCTTATCAATATGACATTTCACCCCCCCCCCCCTCCCCAGCTGGATGCATGCAATGGGTATCAAAAAAGCGATTGGCCCTAGATATCCTGAATACTGACACTGGGATGGAGTTTACATTCAAGCTGGTACTAAACATGTTCTATCACAGACATGTCAGGGGAACATACTGGCAACGAGAGTAACTCAACATCACGCTGACAGTTCATAGAGACATGTGTCATGCGTTGGTGAGCATTGTCCTATTAAAAAATGGCATCACGACACTGTCACATGAGAGGTAATACCAGCTGTGACCTGAAGTCGTAGCTAATGGCTTCCCACACCATGCCAGGAGCAACAATGATGTGCCCCTCAAAAACACTACAAGAACCCCAGGTCATTGCCATACCTGCAGGCGATGGTCACCTTGGAGAGTGCAGAACTACAATTCATCACTGGGCACAGTCATCAGCAGTTCATTCTTCCCAGTTATGGCACCACTCCAAACGCAACTGTTTGTATTGTGGTATTAACATCAAAGTGAGCATGGGACAGTAGTTCTGTATCCCGGCTGCTGGAAGTCTCTGTCCAATGGTGTGGTATGCCACAGAATGTTGCTGACTGTCCATTACTTGTTATAGGTTGTCAGGTGCAATTGTGAAGGGGTTCCAGTATGTCTGGTGCACAATAGGGCGATCCTCCCTTATGGTGGTGATATGTAGTCGACTGGTATCTTGATGATGAGTGTGCCCACCCCTGCATTCCTGTGCAGTCCTACATCAGGCCACTGTCACACCTGAATGCCCCACAAATCTCAATATTGCGTGATTTGACCATAGTGTCAAATGGAGACCCGCAATGAGACCTCTTTCAAACTGTCTCATGTGGCACTATCTCACAATGGGTAAGCGGCACCTCTGTGTCTTTCACAGTGATCACTCAACTTCTAATGCTGTTCACACTCTTTATATACCCTATCAAGTCTGGTTACACCACTAGACATGAACAGCAGTAATGCACTCTGGTGGCAATTCTAACTGTTGCAGAGAATTGCAATCGTAATCGTTTACATACCCAACACTGGAATATACATATGCAAAGATACATTGGCATCCAACCATATCTTCGGGGTGTTTCACTTTTCTTGTCAGGTAATGTAATGTCCATGAACCATGGACCTTGCCGTTGGTGTGGAGGCTTGCATGCCTCAGCGATAAAGATAGCTGTACCATAGGTGCAACCACAACCGAGCGGTATTTGTTAAGAGGCCAGACAAACATGTGGTTCCTGAAGAGGGGCAGCAGCCTTTTCAGTAGTTGCAGGGGCAACAGTCTGGATAATTGACTGATATGGCCTTGTAACATTAACCAAAACGGCCTTGCTGTGCTGGTACTGCGAACGGCTGAAAGCAAGGGGAAACTACAGCCGTAATTTTTCCCGAGGGCATGCACCTTTACTGTATGGTTAAATGATGATGGCGTCATCTTGGGTAAAATATTCCTGAAGTAAAATAGTCCCCCATTCGGATCTCCGGGCGGGGACTACTCAGGAGGACGTCGCTATCAGGAGAAAGAAAAGTGGCATTCTACGGATCGGAGCGTGGAATGTCAGATCCCTTAATCGGGCAGGTAGGTTAGAAAATTTAAAAAGGGAAATGGATAGGTTAAAGTTAGATATAGTGGGAATTAGTGAAGTTCGGTGGCAGGTGGAACAACACTTATGGTCAGGTGAATACAGAGTTATAAATACAAAATCAAATAGGGGAAATGCAGGAGTAAGTTTAATAATAAATAAAAAAAAATAGGAGTGTGGGTAAGCTACTACAAACAGCATAGTGAACGCATTATTTTAGCCAGGGTAGACACGAAGCCCACACCTACTAAGCAGTACGAGTTTATATGCCAACTAGCTCTGCTGATGATGAAGAGATTGAAGAAATGTATGATGCGATTAAAGTAATTATTCAGATGGTTAAGGGAAATGAAAATTTAATAGTCATGGGGGACTGGAAGTCGATAGTAGGGAAAGGAAGAGAAGGAAAAGTAATAGGTGAACATGGACTGGGGGTAAGGAACGAAAGGGGAAGCCACCTGGTATAATTTTGTGCAGAGCATACTTGTAACTTAATCATAGCTAACACTGGGTTTAAGAATCATGAAAGAACGTTGTATACATGGAAGAGGCGTGGAGAAACTGGAAGATTTCAGATGGATTATATAACGGTAAGACAGAGATTTAGGAACCAGATTTTAAATTGTAAGACATTTCCAGGGGCAGATGTGGGCTCTGATCACAATTTATTGGTTAGGAAATGTAGATTACAACTGGAGAAACTGCAAAAAGGTAGTAATTTAGAGAGATGGGACCTGGATAAACTGAAAGACCCGGAGGTTCTAGACAGTTTCAGAGAGAACATTAGGGAACGGTTGACAAATACAGGGGAAAGAAATACAGCAGAAGAAGAAGGGGTAGCTTTGAGAGATGAGTTAGTGAAGGCTGCAGAGGACCAAGTAAGTAGAAAGAAGAGGGCTAGTAGAAATCCTTTGCTAACAGAAGAGATATTGAATTTAATAGATGAAAGGAGAAAATACAAAAATTCAGTAAATGAAGCAGGCGAAAAGGAATACAAATGTCTTAAAAATGAGATTGGCAGGAAGTGCAAAATGGCTAAGCAATGATGGCTAGAGGACAAATGAGGTACAGGCATATATCACTAGGGGTAAGATAGATACTGTCTACAGGAAAATTAAATATACGTTTGGTGAAAAGAGAACCAGCAAGATGAATATCAAGAGCTCAGATGGAAAACCAGTCCTAAGCAAATTTGGAAAAGCAGAAAGATGGAAGGAGTATATAGAGGTCTATACAAGTGCCATGTACTTGAGGGCAATATTATGGAAACAAAAGAGGACATAGATGAAGATGAAATGGGAGATATGATTGTGCATGAAGATTTTGACAGAGCACTGAAAGACCTAAGACAAAAAAAGACCTGTGGAATAGACAACATTCCATTAGAGCTACTGAAGCCTTGGGAGAGCCAGCCAAGACAAAACCTACCATCTGGTTTGCTCACCATCTTGCTCGATGTATGACACAGGCGAAATACCCTCATACTTCAAGAAGAATATAATAATTCCAGTCTCAAAGAAAGCAGGTGTTGACAGATGTGAAAATTACCGACCTATCAGTTTAATAAGTCACAGCTGCAAAATACTAACGCGAATTCTTTAAAAACGAATGGAAAAACTGGTAGAAGCTGACCTCGAGGAAGATCAGCTTCGATTCCGTAGAAATGTTGGAAAACGGGAGGCAATACTGATCCTACGACTTATCTTAGAAGCTAGATTAAGGAAAGGTAAACCTACATTTTTAGGATTTGTAGAGAGAGCGTTTGACAATGTTGACTGGAATACTACTCTCTCTCAAATTCTGAAGGTGGCAGGGGTTCGTTGTGAAAACGCTTCACTTTCTGGACTGGAATCTTTCGCCGACAGAGTCATCGCCTACAAGACTTAGCATTGTGAAATTGACCCGAAGACACAAAACAGACCTAGTTATGTTCATAGTAATACGCCATTTACATTGTATACACGCTCATGTAGAAAAGTTAGTAATGACGAAAAAATACATGTATGGATGAAAGGACTTGGTGTACTTGTTGAAAATGGCGGGGTACAGTTTATACAGAAACCAAATGGCAGTTACAAGAGTAGAGAGGCATGATAGGGAAGCAGTGGTTGAGATGGGTGTATGACAGGGTTGTAGCCTATCCCCGATGTTATTCAATCTGTATATTGAGCAAGCAGTAAAGGAAACAAAAGAAAAATTTGGTGTTGGAATTAAAATCGATGGAGAAGAAATTAAACCTTTGAGGTTTGCGGATGACATTGTAATTCTGCCAGAGACAGCAAAGGACTTGGAAGAGCAGTTGAACGGAATGGACAATGTCTTGAAAGGAGGATATAAGAGGAACATCAACAAAAGCAAAACAAGGATAATCGAATGTAATCGAATGAAGTAAGATGATGCTGAGGGGATTACAGTAGGAAATGAGACACTTCAAGTAGTAGATGAGTTTTGCTATTTGGGGAGCAAAATAACTGATGATGGTCGAAATAGAGAATGTAGACTGGCTACGGGAAGGAAAGCGTTTCTGTAGAAGCGAAATTTGTCAACATCAAGTATAGATTTAAGAGTCAGGAAGTCTTTTCTGAAAGTATTCGTATGGAGTGTAGCCATGTGTGGAAGTGAAACATGGACGATAAATAGTTCACAAAGAAGCTTTCGAAATGTCGTGCAACAGAAGAATGCTGAAGATTAGATGGGTAGATCACGTAAGTAATGAGGAGGCACTGAATAGAATTGGGGAGAATAGAAAATTGTGGCACAATCTGACTAAAAGAAAGGACTGGTTGGCAGGACACGTTCTGAGGCATGAAGGGATCACCAATTTAGTATTGCAGGGTATCGTGGAAGGTAAAAATAGTAGAGGGAGACTAAGAGATGAATACACTAAGCAGATTCAGAAGGATGTAGGTTACAGTAGTTGCGCAGAGATGGGAGGCTTGCACAGAATAGAGCAGCATAGCTGCATTAAATCAGTCTCCGGACTGAAGACCACAACAACAACAGTGTAAACGCACCACGTTCGCAGCTTGCTAGCTCCACAGCGTCTGCTAGCGCAGCTTGCTCCTTGCTAAGGTGTCTCTTACCGAGACCTTGATGCCAGCCCTGCCGGTCTTCACAAGCTCTCGGCGCAGTCCTTCAGTGAGGGCCGTCACGGCGTGCTTGCTGGCGGCGTAGGCGGCCGCTCCAGGCAGGGACGGAACCCAGTGCCCACCCACACTGCAACAGACAGGAGCTATTACAGCACCAACTTCAATGTCAACCCGACAGAGTGTAGTTACATCACTGTTGTGCAACGTAAAATGCGATCTCGCCCTTTGAAAGTCCGGAGTTCACAAGAGAACCACCAAGGGTGGCATTAGATACAGTAATGTCTAAAAGTTAAACATACAATGATGGAAAAAAAAGACTTAACACCAAGGATTTGTGCGACATAAACGAAAGTTGGTAGGCGTTTTTCTACATTTCAAAGATGATGTCTTTTCAAATTTCGCGCCTGTCGCAAAAGAGTGTCGATAATAGAGGCACTATAAGTATATAAATCAGGTTTGCCGTAAATACACGTTTTAACGGTCGTCAGCCTCAATTACCTTCGGACGTGGTGAGTTGATGTTAGTCAAGAATGCGCGTAAGACGACAAAGACGCAATTACCAACACCTTACCTAGTTTGAACGAGATAGTGTAATAGGGCTATGAGAAACTGAATGTTCCTTCTGTGATATTGCAGAAAGGTTTGGCAGGAACATAGTCCCTGTACACGGTTACTTGTAGCGGTGGTAACGAGAATGTACGGTGGCAGTAAGACCGGTATCGGAATGGCAACATGGTCTACATAACGCTATTGTAACCCAACATGCTCTACATAGTGTCGACATGTTGCCTTGGCCTGCTCGATCACCAGCAAATATGGGGCATCACCGGAGGTCAACTCCAGCGTTTGCGTGCTTGCATTAAACATTCTGGCGGTTACACTGGTTATTAATGTTCCAGCATTTGATATTTGCAATGGCTTGTCTCGCGCTTACATTAACTTGTCATCTTGCATTGTTAATCACTTAAGTATGTTACCTAGGCAAATGTAATCCCGATATTTCATTATTCTACTTTAATTATATTCTAGTGCTGCGATTTTTTCGGTCAGTCTATTAAATGAACACGAGAGAGAAAGAGAAAGCGAGAGAGATAGAGAGATAAAAAGGGCCAAGATTGGAGAGCAGAATAAAGCTTAAACATGAAACGTTCAACAAACAAGGGAAGCTACAAAACTGAATTGACACGGAAGAGATACCAAAATTGCAAAAATCTTTTCCACAACAGTAAGATCGTAAGTATGGGATTAGGTTTAAGTAGTTCTAAGTCCAGAGGATTGATGACATCAGATGTCCCGTAGTGCTTAGAGCCATTTGAACCATTACGTACTGTTAATCATTGTTGTGTTATATAGAATATTATTATTCACAGACCATGTAAATTAATGTCTGTATATATTGCCTAGATTGTAAGCACTATGACGTGTCCTGAGTTACAAGCACATGGCTGTATGAAAGGTAATTTTAGCGGACCAATAAAAATCACAATTACTCAAATGGAACGAGAAGAAATCCCAATACTCCCCTTGACATGGTCTTCACAGTGGGCTACAGAGTATAGACGTGGGTCTAAATAACATGGTACAACAATTATGAACAGTAAAGAAACGGCATAACAATATTAACTGGCCGCCAGCAACGATGTAAAAACATTGCCGCTTAGACTGTCACCTGTTGATGTGCACGATGTGTCCCGGCTGGGTGCTGCGCCGTTGCAGTCCGCGCAGGAACTCCCTGGTGCACACCTTAAGCGCCAGCACATTCACTTCCAGCATCTGGCGCCACTCGTCGGTCGCGCCGTCTGTACAGCGAACAACGACAGCACGTTAAGGCGAAGCAGCTACCGGATATATCGTCCAGCAGCAAAATAAAATCCGATTTTTACTAATTTCATTTATCATGTGGCACACAAACGAAAATGGGCCTCTCCGATGTGACATATAATCATATAAGTACATTTTGCGAAGTATGGCGATAAAATAAAGGCACTGTTGCAGTAAAATATTTTATTTCAAAAACATACCAATTTAGTTATTGTCAAACTCAATGTACTTCTCTTCTCTATACCTACAACGCTCCAAGCGAATTTTTCATTGATGGAAATATTGCTCTGTGAGCTTCTTCATGAAGCGCGCGGCTTTTTCTTTCACTGCTTCGATGGACCGAGATCTTGTTCCATTTAATGCGAATTTAGCCTTGTGGAACAGATAAAAGACGTATGACGCTAGGTGGGTGGTCTAACAGTGGGATGCTGTGCTTTGCTAGAATTCTCTTAACAGGCAATGCGGTCTGAGCCGATGCGTTGTCTCGATGCAAAATCCACGACTCGTTTTTTCACAATTCGCGTCGCTTTTCTCGTATTTTCTCACGGAGTTGAGCAAGAGTCTGAAAGTAGTAATGTTGATTAACAGTTTGACCTTGAGGAACCCAGTGAAGACACACTATATCGAAGAAAACAATCATCATCGTTTTGAATCTTGATTTGCTCATTCGAGCTTTTCTCGCTCTCGGTGTAGATGGGTTCATCCATTGCATGCATTGGCGCTTAGTTTCTGGATCGTACATTAAGTGAAAAACCAAGATTCGTTACACATCATCACTCTGTCCAAGAAATTAGTATAATTTTCAGTCGTGTTCAAAGCGTCTGTACAAACATTTTCACGAGCTTCTTTTTGTGCGATCGTAATAATTTTCGACACCAGTTTCGCACACACTTTTCGCACGTTAAATTGGTTATGTAAAATTTGCCTTTCGCATTCTGTGTCAATTTCTACAGTTTCAGCAATCGACCGAGTTCTCAACCAACGGTCAGGCGAACCAGATTACGTAGTTTTTCTATATTTTCATCCGTTTTGTATGCTGAAGGTCGTTCCGGATGTGAGTCATCTTCAACGTCATTTCGGCCATCTCAGCCATATTGAAAACGCTTGAACTACTCGTGCACGTGATAAACAGCCTCCACTATATACTTCTTTTCATAAAAATAGCTTTCAGTAGCAATTTTTCCAACTTGTATGTGAAACTTCAGACTTCAAGAAGAATATAATAATTCCAATCCCAAAGAAAGCAGGTGTTGACAGATGTGAAAATTACCGAACTATCTGTTTAATAAGCCACAGCTTCAAAATACTAACACGGATTCTTTACAGACGAATGGAAAAACTAGTAGAAGCCGACCTCGGGGAAGATCAGTTTGGATTCCGTAGAAACGGTGGAACACGTGAGGCAATACTGACCTTACGACTTATCTAAGAAGAAAGATTAAGGAAAGGCAAATCTACGTTTCTAGCATTTGTAGACTTAGAGAAAGCTTTTGACAATGTTGACTGGAATACTCTCTTTCAAATTCTAAAGGTGGCAGGGGTAAAATACAGGGAGCGAAAGGCTATTTACAATTTGTACAGAAACCAGATGGCAGTTATAAGAGTCGAGGGACATGAAAGGAAAGCAGTGGGTGGGAAGGGAGTGAGACAGGGTTGTAGGCTCTCCCCGATGTTATTCAATCTGTATATTGAGCAAGCAGTAAAGGAAACAAAAGAAAAATTCGGAGTAGGTATTAAAATCCATGGAGAAGAAATAAAAACTTTGAGGTTCGCCGATGACATTATAACTCTGTCAGAGACAGCAAAGGACTTGGAAGAGCAGTTGAATGGAATGGACAGTGTCTTGAAAGGAGGATATAAGATGAACATCAACAAAACCAAAACTAGGATTATGGAATGTAGTCGAATTAAGTCGGGTGATGCTGAGGGAATTAGATTAGAAAATGAGACACTTAAAGTAGTAAAGGAGTTTTGCTATTTGGGGGGCAAAATAACTGATGATGATCGAAGTAGAGAGGATATAAAATGTAGACTGGCAATGGCAAGGAAAGCGTTTCTGAAGAAGAGAAATTTGTTAACATCGAGTATAGATTTAAGTGTTAGGAAGTCATTTCTGAAAGTATTTGTATGGAGTGTAGCCTTGTATGGAAGTGAAACATGGACGATAAATAGTTTGGACAAGAAGAGAATAGAAGCTTTCGAAATGTGGTGCTACAGAAGAATGCTGAAGATTAGGTGGGTAGATCACGTAACTAATGAGGAGGTATTGAATAGGATTGGGGAGAAGAGAAGTTTGTGGCACAACTTGACCAGAAGAAGGGATCGGTTGGTATGGCATGTTCTGAGGCATCAAGGGATCACCAATTTAGCGTTGGAGGGCGGTGTGGAGGGTAAAAATCATGGAGGGAGACCAAGAGATGAATACACTAAGCAGATTCAGAAGGATGTAGGTTACAGTAGGTACTGGGAGATGAAGAAGCTTGCATAGGATAGAGTAGCATGGAGAGCTGCATCAAACCAGTCTCAGGACTGAAGACCACAACAACAACAACATGTGAAACTTCACGACAAATGGAAATGAAATGAGCGTATGGCATCGTTGGCCGGGAGGCCTCATTCGGGGAAGTTTGGCAGCCAAGTCCTATTCCATTCGACGCCACATTGGGCGACTTGCGCGCCGGTGATGAGGACGAAGTGATGATGAAGACGACACAACACCCAGTCCACGAGCGGAGAAAATCTCCAACCCGACCGGGAATCGAACCCGGGCCCGCTTGTACGTTACCACCAAGCTAAGCAGGCGGACTTCACGACAATTCGTTGCTCTATTATTACACATCATTTTTCCGACAAAACGAAGTAACAGCTGTTAGCAAACGGAGGGCACAGCCACACTGGTTTGCCTACTGACACCTGAGGTGCTGCATTCGACTGAGAAGGCTTTGCGCTTCACAGCTATTGGTCGTTCATATTTGGCTCAAGCGTACTTAATCTGCGACAACACCTGTCCCCTTATTTTATAGCCATACCACTTATTACAGTCAGCTGAATGGCATCATTATTTATGTGGCAATGCTCTTAGGTGATTTTAGATGCAAGGCTTATACAAAAATAGTACTCGTTTTCAAAAATACCATTTAATGGACTAAAATAATTAATTCCCAAATTTTCTCTGTTGTAGTAAATAGTAAAATGATTTTCAATAATTACCATGAAAAATAACAATAACAATATTCAATCAATCAGTGGCATATAGCGAACCAACCACATCCGTGTATTCTGGTGGTGATGAGCTGCTTCACACTGCTACACTGATTTGCTGACATTTTCATAGTGATGCCTAACAGTTGGCAGCTCTTGCGCATGGTAAAAAGCTTGAACATTCACAAATATGTACCACAGGATTCCATTACGAAGAAATACTTCTTTTGCAGCTATGACACAGTAAAAGTTAGTGTACACAACTGTAGCCAGAGGGTCTAAAAGGGATAAGATGAATCGACATGGAGAAGTGAATTTCAGTTAATGGCCGGAACTAGTTACTGCTTGGTATTTGTCTCTTGTACAGTAGATAATCTGACCTGTGAGTACTATTGAAGTAGTTCACAGTGCCGACGACTGATTAGCTAGGCCAAGTGGCTAGGTGGGCTGAGAGATGACAGACAAGTAGTCGTGTCTGATAGAGATCGTTTCTACCAATTGTTGAAAGCATCTGACATTCTTATAAAGGCTTTTGGTCTGACACCTCACTAAGTTCGTTCGTCCTCTGTTAGAATATTGCTGCGCGGTGTGGGATCTTTACCAGGTGGGATTGACGGAGGACATCGAAAGGGTGCAAAAAAGGGCAGCTCGTCTTGTATTATCACGTAATAGGGGAGAGAGTGTGGCAGATATTATATGCGAGTTGGGATGGAAGTCATTAAAGCAAAGACTTTTTCGTCGCGGCGAGATCTATTTACGAAATTTCAGTCACCAACTTTCTCTTCCGAATGCGAAAATATTTTGTTGAGCCCAATCTACATAGGTAGGAATGATCATAAAAATAAAATAAGAGAAATCAGAGCTCGAACAGAAAGGTTTAGATGTTCGTTTTTCCCGCGCGCTGTTCGGGAGTGGAATGGTAGAGAGATAGTATGATTGTGGTTCGATGAACCCTCTGCCAAGCACTTAAATGTGAATTGCAGAGTAATTATGTAGATGTAGATGTAGAAGTAAATGTGTCTGTTAGAGTAACAAATTGATTGAAGAAAGAGTAATGACTTGCTACTCAAGCAAACCATTTCTGTTAACCCTAGGAGAGTTACACATCTTCTGTATCCTAACCTCTTCTACCAAGCAGGTTTTCTTCCTCTCATCTCCGCTACAAAGGTTGATTTCAAAGCAAACTGAACCCACAATGTCGTCAACGTCCTCATTGCGTCACACAGCAGTACTGGACCTGTGCAGGAAGCTACACAAAAGATGCACGGCGAACGCAATGACAGCCCCATTAACGCGTTTACTGTGCGATATGTGGAGGCTGCAGATCAGCGCATAGGTGGTTCTGTGATTTTTGAGTGCGTTTTTCGTACCATGACTTGGATCTTCTTATTCAGGTTACCGTGAACGTGGCCCAGGATGTATCTTCCAACATTCGCGGTGACCAAGTGTTGCCATTTCTCCGACATTTTCATGATGAGTGTTCTTTCGATACTGCCCTCTTCCAAGATGACAACACCCGGGTTCACAGGGCTCCTCTCATTCGTTCCTGATTTGACGGACACTCAGACACTCTAGCACAACTGGACTGACCCACTAAATCATCCGATCTTAACCCCATAGAAAATATCTAGAATATTTGGAACAACAGGCGAAACACAGCATACAAAATGTACGAAATCTGGTGTCTCTGAGGAAGCTGATCATCAATAAGCGGCTTTATATGGATATAGCATACCTGAACCAGCCTTGTGGACTTTCTTCCTCGCCGAACTGAGGGCGTTATACAAGCTACAGGCGGCGTTACACAATATTCGCGTGGAGTCTCCAGGGAATGACTGAATATTATGTTCGGTATGCTGTCGTAGATAACAATTTCAGCAACTTGTGGAACGTACTGACTCTTAAAATTCTGCATGCAGACAGTCAAGTATGCGTCAAATGTAAATTTGTTGGATAGAAGTTTCTCCGCAGAATCGACGTAAACAGAAACATATGGAACACACTTCCAAGAAGAAGAGGAAGGCTGATAAGACATGTGTTAAGACATCAGCGAATAACTTTCATGGTGCTAGAGAGAGCTGTGGAGACTGAAACTTGTGGGGGGAGTTACAGATTGGTAAACATCCAACAAATAATTGTGGATTTAGGGTGCAAGTTCTGCTGTGAGAAGAATAAGTTAGCGCAGGAGAGAAATTCGTGGCGGGCCACATCGAATCGATCAGAAGAGTGATGAGTTAACAAGAAAAGAAAAAAAAATCTGTCGTACGTTAACACTGTTTTTGAAATCGTTAGTCTCTTCGTGGAGGTATCCTCGATGAAACTTCGATAAAAAACGTCGATGCTACCCACCTGGTGCACTTTGTCGCGTGATGATGTCGATCACGCAGACTGAGCAGATATCGTCGCACGATCTCCCACACATACTAAATGAAAGATTGTGTTGGTCAGGGCAAACTGACGAACGCTAATAAGCGTGCGTGAATCTGAGGTGGACGTCGCGGTGGCCACAGTGGCCATGCTGTTTGGAGCCTACTAGTTACTCTCTCTTCGGGTTCTGCTGGAGTTTCATGCACCAGTAACTTCAGGTAACCCATAAGAAAAAAAAAATCTAACTGAGGGATTAAGAGTCGAGGATAGCGCTGGCCATGAGAGAGGACTTTTCCTTCCAATCTAATAATAAGAAGCAAGTTGATGGGTGCTTAACAACGAGTCTCTTTCCATATGAGCCAACACCATCTCAAATTATGCCGTGAGGACAATTCCTTACTAACAGCCTACAGCAGCTCTTGGTGGATCAAACGACTCAATTTCCCATTTCAACCCACGGCGATAAACATCTTCCAGTGACGATGGTGCCTGTTGTGAACTGGGCTCGGTACACTGCTTCCAGGCACTACGCCTTGGTATACTACACACTAGAAGCATTTCTGCAGAGTCCTCTAGTGAATAATACTTCATGTTCGACAACCAGTCATGAAATGTAGACAGTGGTAGATTCACTATGGAGACATTATTTGTCTGCTGCCTGGTGTGCTTCCATAGCGGCCACTCACTTGGCCTGCTCCCTCTGGGAGCAGCCAGGTGTGGGTCCAACACGGACAGGCGGGAAAGAGGTGCAGGTCATAATCACCTCCCCCACCAAAAAAAAAAAAAAAAAATCACTTGACAAAAAAGTGAATCACCCAGAAGGGGTGGAGGAAACGAAGTTAAGCTTCACTTGTATGTGATGGTATTTTAATGATTACAAAATCGAGTCAAATTTACCAAGAGCTTCGCAGTATGAGCCCACTTATCACTATGACATACCACACTCCCTCTGGCTTGCTTGCATGGACAGATTCGGTCTTCTGAGGGAGTTGGCGGTCAACTGTTTATCTTGTCCTTGTTATCGAGCGAAGTGGCGCAGTGATTAGCACACTGGACTCGCATTCGGGAGGACGACGGTTCATACCCGTCTCCGGCCGTCCTGATTTAGGTTTTCCGTGATTTTCCTAAATCGTTTCAGGCAAATGCCGGGATGCTTTCTTTGAAAGGACACGGCCGATTTCCTTCCCCATCTTTCCCTAAACCGAGCTTGAGCTCCGTCCCTAATGACAACGACTGCACGTTAAGCACTAATCTCCTCCCCCTCTGGTCCTTGATGTCCTGGATACCGGAAGTGGGATGGAGTGACATCCGAGCTGGTTCAATACACGTTCGGTCTGGGGAAAGAAGCGGGTCTAGAAAGAACTGGGTCTCTTGTTAGTCACAAGAGTACAACATCACACAGATAGTTCGCAGAGAGACGAATCAAGTGGCATTGTCCTGTTTAAAAGTGGTACCACGATACTGTTGTATGAGAGATAACACATAAGAACACAGCATGTTGTGATGTACCATTATACCGTCAGAGTTGCCTCAACCTCAGAGTTCCTTCAACCACTACCAGCTGTGACCTGACGTGATGCCTGATGGCTCCTCAAGCCATGACATCAGGAGTAATGCTGCAGTGCCCCTCCAAAACACTGGAAGAAAGGGACTTCTTCCCAGGTCGCCACCATAACTCCCAATGACGGTCATCCAGAGTAGTGCAAATTGAGATTCATTGCTGAACACGGTGAAAGGGTCCTGTAGTCCCCTTTCATTATCATTTTATTTGCTTCCCATTGATACAGAACTCTCTGGCATGCGTGAGTGAATGAATCTGGATGTGTTTCATTTTGCTATACAGTGGTTTAGTCTGCTGCAGAGAATCAACGGTAGTCGTACAGAATGGCCAACCCTTGTTGTTTTCAGGTAGGCAAAGTGGTTTGCTCCCCTTGTGTGAAAGTTACCGGTGTTAGGTTGGTGGCGGAATCCTCATCTCTTGGTTTTCCTGGCCACGGAGTCACGTGGGAGGCGTTGGAGTGTGTGAGATGGTCAGTCTGCTTCCAACTCGCCGAGGGTCTGCAGCCGAAGTGTCTTCGAAGAAGGGTGAGTTGACAAGCGCGTGGCGCGTTGTCTCATAGCAAGAGGGGAGCTTTTAGCTTTTGGTCTCGCATTTCATCTTATAATGATTGATTTGCTGGGTCGCAGCAAGGAATGCAAGGCTTTTGCAGATTTTCAGTTTGATTCCTAATGCAGACTTGACTTTCATCCGTACGAAGAACACAGCACAAAGGTGTTGCATATGTTGAAGCGCCCTCGGTTTAGTGTGAATGTTTGTGTGCCTGCAACTGCGTGTGTACGCATTCTAATCTTTTCCGATTCTTGGTAATTTTTGCTTCTTTGTGAATTTTCTTTGTCCCATTACTTTATGACGGTGGAAACCACCCACATGGGTTAATATTAGAGTTTGTTGGCCCTCTGTCATTATCCTTTGCCTCTTCAAATGTACCCTCTGTAAAATTATAATTGTCCGCAACTGCGTGGTTTGATGTTACTAAAATTGTGTCTCCGCGAACCATGTTGACACACGAGTCTGTTGTGAAATGTATAGCGTTTCACTAGCAATTGTACTTAGTTACCAGGCAACAGCAGTCTATATATGCATTACATCAGTGTTTTAAGGAATAAATAATTTTGCCTCCAATCTTATCCAGTGTACCGATGTTACGTCTCCCTTACCTACGCCATTTACCTTGTAGTTTTCCTTGTTAGCCCACCCATAGCGTTTCCATGCGCACAGGTCCAAAAATTAGTGTCCCTTTTTTATTTAAAACAAATGTTTTGGAATATATCTTGTTTTCAGGAATGTTGCTGCAAGCTGCACTTTCGCACAGTGTTCACGCACTCTTTACTTTATTCAGTATTTGATTCACGTGAACAATGCCTGGATCATATTAATAATTACATCCCATTCTTTATCAGTGACTTTACAATGAATGTTCTTTTGTGAGTTTTTCTTATGAATGATGATGAGGTCCCATACTCCGAGGAGCGTGGGCAACGACGCGGGAGACCCGCACCGCCGTACTAGGCAAGGTCCTAGCGGAGGTGTTTTGCTCCATTGCCTTCCTCCGACCGTAATGAGGATGAATGATGATGACGAAGACGACACAACAACACCCAGTCATTTCGAGGCAGGGAAAATCCCTGACTCCGCCGGGAATCGAACCCAGGGCCCCGTGCGCGGGAAGCGAGAACGCTACCGCTTTTTTTTTTTTTTTTTAATTGATCTCATTTTGTTCGTTGTATCTGCTCGGGGCGGATGTCGCAAGACACCCGTTTCAGTTCGTCGTTGATCCATTAACTCAGTTTTTTTTTTTTTTTTTTTTTTATTACAGAGGGGAACTAACCCTCTGACCGAACACGCTGAGTTACCGTGACAGCGCGCTAGACCACGAGCTGCGGACTTCTCTTATGAATAAATTAAGTAATTTTCCAGACTCAGCGCAACCTATTATTTGTCGTGTGGCTAGAGTTGGTCGCGACCCAATCTTTTACGTTGATTTGAATGTCAGATAGCATTTTCTTATTTAAAGTGCTCGTGGCTCTGTTAGCCATCAGAATACATTCAAAGTACGCTTCACGCTTCCTACACATATCGACCTTTTATTCACGCTACTGCTACTTACAACAGTGCAACACCATTTATCAGCAATCCATGCTTCCCCGTCACGGCGTACTTCCACATGCAGCCGTTGGAGGAGGAGGAGACTAGTGTTTAACGTCCCGTCGACAACGAGGTCATTAGAGACGGAGCGCAAGCTCGGGTGAGGGAAGGATGGGGAAGGAAATCGGCCGTGCCCTTTCAAAGGAACCATCCCGGCATTTGCCTGAAGCGATTTAGGGAAATCACGGAAAACCTAAATCAGGATGGCCGGAGACGGGATTGAACCGTCGTCCTCCCGAATGCGAGTCCAGTGTGCTAACCACTGCGCCACCTCGCTCGGTGCAGCCGTTGTGTTGTGGTGTTAACGACAGCCTAAACATGAAGTGGAAATTCCCTAGTCTACTGCTAGTCTCCGACCAATGGTGAGGGACGAAACGGAATGTTGCAGTGAGTTCATGACTTGCTGTTAGCTGGCAGCCACAGATGTGGTTATGACGTGCTTGGTGCACAATATGGCGATTCTCCTTTGTTTTCAGACGTGGTCGCCCAGTACGTTGACGATGAATATGCCTGGCCTCACATTCCTATGCATTGATCACTCAATATCTAATGTTGTTCACACCTCTTACATTACCTAGTAGCCGGTAACATCAGTAAAAATGAATGCTGAAGGACTTGGAAGTTCCCCTTATCATTCTGTTTATTGGTTTTTCCCCCCTTACCTTCTTCTCAGGCTTGACAATAAAGAAATTTGCAGCCCTTTTTATGGTCTCTTCTCCACTTATAGAATCATAATTTGGTCTTTTCACTTTTCACTTTCTCTATTGTACAACACCAAATACTACTCATCGTAGATAAAATCATAGTCAGTCCCAATTAAAATCGTGCTACTGAAGGAGGCTTCGGGAAGTTATTTACCTAAAAAAATGGTCTTGCACTTTCCTCTGTATACGATACATGACAAGAGTGTGGCCAACTAAAAGATACACGTAAACAGTATATTCGAAACGCCATTACCTGACAGGAGAGTCTCGTAGAAGAGGCCAGCATTATTAATGAGCACATCAATTCCACCAAAGTTGTCGCTGGCCCATTGGAAAGCACGCAGGATGTCTTCTTCCTTCGTGAGATCGCACTCCAAGACGTGAAGTTCACCACCTTGTTCTCGAGCAAGTTTCTCCACTTCCTGAAAAATTAACATTTAAGAGAAGATTTACAAAGGAAATCCAATATAATTCAGTGAAGCTGCTGTCAAACGGGTGGCATTTACCTCACATTTGGCTACAAATTATTTGTTTTTCCGTTCAGTTTTCAGACTTTAGTTCGCCACGAACTCCTGTGTCAACCTCTTCATCTCGATTATTTATTGGATGTATTCCAACCTCCGTCTTCTCCCACAGTTTTAGTCCTTTGATCCCTCTAGTGCAAAAAAGTTATTCCCTGATCTCTAAACATAATGTCTTAATACACGACCTACATTCGTTTGTTCATTGACTCTCAGGAGACCCTCCTACAAATAGTATGAACCAATAATTCAGTTTCTGATCTCCTATAACCAATCGTATTTCATGAAGTCACCAATAGCTGCAATCACATTTGTGCCACATGCCGTCTGGTCAAAGAGGCATTATAAGTGTTCTTTGAGCGTAGTGTTCCGTCACCCTGGTCTTAAATCACAGTTCTATGGCTTTGAGAGCCTGCTTCCACAGTGTGTGACTGGCAATATGCCTGATGCACAGGCACAACAAGTGAAATTGTTTTGACGGAAACTACTTGTTTTTATGGGGGATGTAATGCTGAGGTGGAACTGAGATATGAGAAAAGAGATTCTTATTAAAAGAGGTATTATAGCATGTTTCGTAATGTGAGGATCCATGTGGTGTGGCGCTACGGCAGGGTTCCGAGATTTCTGAAGTAATGTTGCTAGCATGCTCGCTACCTCGCCATACTGTTTACACTGATGACTGAGGAGGCAAAACATTATGACCGCCCGCTTATTAGCATACTTCTTCACATTTGGGATGCAATGCAGCAGCGATTCTGCGTGGCATGGACTCGACAAGTCCTTGGTAGGTTTCCGGAGGTATCAGATGTCTACGCAGATGGCACGCAATTCTCGTAAATTATGGGACGCTGCTTTTTGGACGTTGAGATGGCGCCATCGAACACTATTGTAGGACCTATGGACGCACAGGCGAATGTCTCCATAATACTGGCCCCAGCAGCCTGCATTTTTTGAGCATCCCTTCGCCTGGACGATGGCGTATCTGAACATCTACCTGGTATAACAAATGGCTCTGAGCACTATGGGACTTAACTTCTGAGGTCATAAGTCCCCTAGAACTTAGAACTACTCAAAACTAACTAACTTAAGGACATCACACACATACATGCCCGATGCAGGATTTGAACCTGCGACCGTAGCGGTCGCGCGGTTCCAGACTGTAGCGCCTAGAACCGCTCGGCTGGGTATAACAAGAAATGTGATTCATTCGATCAGGCGACACGTTTCTATCATTCCACGGCCCAATATCGACGATCCCGTCCCAACCGCAATCGTAATTGACGATCTAGTTGGGTCCACATGGGAACACGTATGAGTCGACTGCTGTGGAATCACATGTTCAACACTGTGCTCTGAACGGTGTGCTGCGAAACACCTGTGCCTGCACCAGCATTACACTTTGTCAGATTTGCCACATATTGTCAGCTTACAGTGCAGACAAGCCCACAACCTTCAAGTTCTGTGATTAGAAGTGGACGTCCAACACCTTGCCGCCTACTCGAGGATTCACCGTCCTTTCGCCACTTTCCGCAGATGCTCACGACAGTAGCACATGAACAGCCGATCAGCTTCGTCGTGTTCGAGATGCTCGTTCCCAGGCGCCAGGCCATATCAGTTTGTCCTTTCTCAGAGTCGCTTATGTCAGTGGATTTCCACATTTGCGTTGCTCTACTCCGCTTATATACGAGGTGGAATCCAAAATTTTCGGGACTGGTGCTGCCATCCGGAAAGTAGGAGTAGTAGATCTTTGCACCGCTAGTTGGCGAGAGCTGCATAGCTGATGAGTCAGTGTGCAGAGTGGCATTCAGCTGGGAGGACGTGTTGCGTGTCCACAGTGAGTTCCGTAATACTGTGTGTTTGGTGTGTGGCGATTTTACGGTGGATCTATGAATAGAAAAGCGTGTGTGTATCAAATTCTGTGCGAATCTCGTGAAAAGTGCTACGGTGACACTTGCAATGATTCAACAAGTGTTTGGGGGACACAGCATTAGCTGTACGCATGTGTCTGAGTTCAGGGCCGGCCGTACAGACGTCGAAGATGATGCTCACACTGGAAGGCCCGTTAGCTGCACAACGCCAGACATTGTTGCCAAACTTCAACAATTGGTTCGTGCGGATCGACGTCGAACCATTCAAGACTTTGCGGATGAAGTGGGTATTGGTTATGGGAGATATCAACGAATGTTGACTGATGAACTGGGCATGCATCGTGTCGCCGCAAATTTTGTGCGATCTTCACTGCCGATCAGAAGGCATAGCGTGTTGATGTGTCCACAGACCTCCATCAGACGGCATCTGATGATCCAACCTTCTTGTCTCGGGTTATCACCGGGGATGAGAGCTGGATTTACAGTTATGACCCAAAGCCACAAGAGCTTGGGCTCTCCAAGGCCCATAAAACCGAGACAGATGAAGAGCCAAGTGAAGAACATGATCATCGTTTTCTTTGGCACCAAAGGAATTGTGCACAAAGAATTCGTCCCACCCAACCAAACGGTGAATTCCGCGTACTACTGTGACGTTTTGCGACGGCTCCGTGAAAACGTGCAGCGACAACAGCCCGAACTTTGGCGACAAGGAAACTGCCTGCTACATCGCGACAACGCGCCCTGTCACACGTCCTTGCTCACCACGACCTTTTTGGAAAAAAAACAGCATGGCGGTTGTACCCCACCCACCACACTCGCCAGATTTGGCACCTTGCGACTTTGCGCTATTCCCAAAACTGAAACTCAAGTTGAAAGGCCGTCGGTTCGGCACTCTAGACAGGATTCAAGAAGAATCGCTGTCGGTGATAAACACCCTCAAAGAACAGGACTTCCAGAAAACGCTTGACCAGTGGCAGACGCGCTGGGACTGGTGTGTACGTGCGGATGAGAACTACTTCAAGGGTGATGGTGACCATTAGTCCAAAGGTAAGGTTTTCAACAGATGCAGCACCAGTCTCGAAAATTTTGGATAGCACCTCGTACACTCAGGTACAAAAAAGACAGAACACCTTAAACCACTGGAGATAGGACATTCATATTCACAGAACATGTACATTAGTATGTCCTGCAGAAATGGTTAGCATTTCAGTCACCTCAATTCAGCATGTGTACTGTTGCCTAGCAGGCTCAGGGTCTGTCGTGGGCCCCAATAACTTGTTCCATGCGTAATGGTATCGACGCGCATAAGGCGCGAATGGCATCCTGTGGTACAGTCGTCCATGCTGCATTCACCTGATTCCGAAGTTCATCTGTAGCCGTTGGCACTGGGTCACAGTACTGCTCCTATCATTTCACCGTGTCCCACACATTTTCGATTGGTGACAAGTCTGGTGATCTGGTGGGCCAGAGCAAAAGGCTGACATCCTGTGACAAGAAGAAGGCACGTGTTGGTGCAGCAACGTGGGGCCTTGCATTGTCTTACTGAAAAATGGCGTCTGGGTGTTGTGCAGAAAGGGTATGGCTACAGGTTTCAGTATGGCCTGGACACACACCAGCTGTGATTTGTGGCTGTACCCAATATCAATCCACACCATAAGGCCTTGAGCTGAAGCTGTAAAACATCACTGTGATGCCGCTCCCCCTGTTCGCAGCGAACCAAAACGCGACTATGATTAGCAAACAAACAGAATTTGGATTCGTCTGAAAACACTATCTGATGCCATTTCTGCCCCCAGTGACGCCATTCCACACACTTTTGGCGTCTAGCACGTTTCTGCACATTCGTCAAACATAGGTGGAAAGTGAACGAAGTGCACATAATCCATGCCATAATAAACGGCGATAGACTATCACTCCTGATAGTGTACGATGTGTTACACTGTTCCACTGTTGCGCCAGAGCCGAGGAGGACGCAAATCTGCCCTGCAATGCCATTCGGATGAGGTGTCGATCTTCTCGGGGGGTGGTGGTCTGGATGATGGGACCTGAACCATCTCGTCGTGTTCTGCAGCCTTCCATGAATCATTCTGCAAACATCCCTTGCACTGCCGAAACCCTTGGACCCACACGAGCAGCAGTTTCTCGGGTGGATGCGTGGCATTCTCTCATGCCGAAATGCGCACTCTTTCAAATTGACTCATTTGACGGTACTGTTCGCCCATACGTCTGAGAGGCATCCAGCACGTCCGCTCACGTCACACTGGTCCATTACATTCAGATTATAGCGTCAAGGAGAGGTGCAGGCACATTTTGCTGGTAGCTGGTGTTGCGCCGCGATATCGATGTTCACCTTGAACTCGCGGGCCGATGTGGTTCACATGCTAATCATTTCTGCAGAACATATTAATGTACATGTCTTGTAAACATGAATGTTCTATCTCTAGTCGTTCAAGACGTCCTGTTTTTTTCTAATGCCTTGGCTTATTGAAGTATTAAATACACTCCTGGAAATTGAAATAAGAACACCGTGAATTCATTGTCCCAGGAAGGGGAAACTTTATTGACACATTCCTGGGGTCAGATACATCACATGATCACACTGACAGAACCACAGGCACATAGACACAGGCAACAGAGCATGCACAATGTCGGCACTAGTACAGTGTATATCCACCTTTCGCAGCAATGCAGGCTGCTATTCTCCCATGGAGACGATCGTAGAGATGCTGGATGTAGTCCTGTGGAACGGCTTGCCATGCCATTTCCACCTGGCGCCTCAGTTGGACCAGCGTTCGTGCTGGACGTGCAGACGGCGTGAGACGACGCTTCATCCAGTCCCAAACATGGTCAATGGGGGACAGATCCGGAGATCTTGCTGGCCAGGGTAGTTGACTTACACCTTCTAGAGCACGTTGGGTGGCACGGGATACATGTGGACGTGCATTGTCCTGTTGGAACAGCAAGTTCCCTTGCCGGTCTAGGAATGGTAGAACGGTGGGTTCGATGACGGTTTGGATGTACCGTGCACTATTCAGTGTCCCCTCGACGATCACCAGTGGTGTGCGGCCAGTGTAGGAGATCGCTCCCCACACCATGATGCCGGGTGTTGGCCGTGTGTACCTCGGTCGTATGCAGTCCTGATTGTGGCGCTCACCTGCACGGCGCCAAACACGCATACGACCATCATTGGCACCAAGGCAGAAGCGACTCTCATCGCTGAAGACGACACGTCTCCATTCGTCCCTCCATTCACGCCTGTCGCGACACCACTGGAGGCGGGCTGCACGATGTTGGGGCGTGAGCGGAAGACGGCCTAACGGCGTGCGGGACCGTAGCCCAGCTTCATGGAGACGGTTGCGAATGGTCCTCGCCGATACCCCAGGAGCAACAGTGTCCCTAATTTGCTGGGAAGTGGCGGTGCGGTCCCCTACGGCACTGCGTAGGATCCTACGGTCTTGGCGTGCATCCGTGCGTCGCTGCGGTCCGGTCCCAGGTCGACGGGCACGTGCACCTTCCGCCGACCACTGGCGACAACATCGATGTACTGTGGAGACCTCACGCCCCACGTGTTGAGCAATTCGGCGGTACGTCCACCCGGCCTCCCGCATGCCCACTATACGCCCTCGCTCAAAGTCCGTCAACTGTACATACGGTTCACGTCCACGCTGTCGCGGCATGCTACCAGTGTTAAAGACTGCGATGGAGCTCCGTATGCCACGGCAAACTGGCTGACACTGACGGCGGCGGTGCACAAATGCTGCGCAGCTAGCGCCATTCGACGGCCAACACCGCGGTTCCTGCTGTGTCCGCTGTGCCGTGCGTGTGATCATTGCTTGTACAGCCCTCTCGCAGTGTCCGGAGCAAGTATGGTGGGTCCGACACACCGGTGTCAATGTGTTCTTTTTTCCATTTCCAGGAGTGTATATTAATTCTGCTACGGTACCTGTAGAATTGTGTATAAACAATCATGCTTTGTACTGTCTACAACATATTATAAATGCCAGGTATGTATAAAACTGTTTCTGTAAATATAAAAACGTACGAGTGAGCTGGTGTAAGTATTAATGGTCATATTAATAATTAGTAACTGTGAGAATGTGCTTGCGATTAAACAAGCGCGACAGCAATTTCGAAGCTGACATCGGAGTTATGCAAAAACTACTCCAGCAGTGACGACCAACAGTGATGGGGACGTTGTTCTATGGCTGAAGGAGAGCCCCCAAGCCCAACAAGTCACCGAAAAACTTAATTTTTAGATAACAGAATGCCAAATGCTCTCCAGTCAGTGAGGAAACGAATAATAGTGACTGTATGCTCCGTAAAAAAGACATACTTGGTGCTCAACTTTCCAGTAACATTCACTGGGAAGAGGTGTTCAGATGCTTGAAATCGAACGTCCAACATGAGAATCCTCCAGCTGTTTCTTTCAGCACAATGATCCAGCACTACAAGTAAAGGTGTATACTGTTAATTTAGCTGCTTTAGGCTTCAAGCTAGTTCAGCATCACCACGAGCTTTGGTACGGTCTAATGTAATTACGCTTTGAGGCTGATGAAGGTACGGCGATTTACAATCAGGAAATTGCTTTAAAGCAGCATTTGAAGTTCAGAGTTGCTCGTCAATAGTTTCCTAAAATAAAAAAAAGAATAGAATAAGAAACCGTGACTCGTAATCAGTGAAGGTTGATCTAGACATCACAGAACTCTATTAATCACGTTTTCATCGTATATGACGTGCCCCTGCCCACCCAAAAAAAGCAAATTATCACACCCACACGTCTGTCAATGGACCAATGGATTTATGTGGAATCCAAACCACAGCGCTACTTGGTAATTTTCGCACACAGGCCAAGAACTTCCATATGTAAAAGCCACATCGTGGAGACTGCACAAGATGGACCTCAAAATATCGATGACTTCCTAATCATACACAGAAGTATCTGAATTTTACAAATCTCACAGCATTATCGCTTAATATTAAGGCTCCTACGATACTCTCACGATAGCGATATTGGCGTCCAGTTCTCAGTGTCCGTTCTCTTTTCCTTTTCGTAAACAGGAGTGATTTGCGCTCTTTTCGCTTGCCCGAGACTATTCACTGTTCGATAAATATGGGCTGGATAAGGGATTGATTTCCGCAGTGTATTTATCTTCTTCTTTTTCTTGTCCCTTTGCGCAGAGTCGGCATGGTTCAGATTTGGCATGATTGGTTTAAAAGTTGGTCAGTTGCTCTTCCTGTGCCCCTCCCCCCCTCCCCCCATCCCCCGATTACCTCACCCCCCTGTAGGGAATGTGTGTACCCGAACTGTCTGCGTCCGCGTAATGTGATTCATTTGGAAGTGTGCGAAAGTTTCCTAAATGTTTGCGAGTCGTGCAGCTGAGGCGGGACAGCCGGTATTCACCTGGTGGGATGTGGGGAACCGTCTGAAAACCAGACACAGGCTTGCCGGCACGCCGACCCTCGTCGTTAATCCGACGGGCGGATTCGATTCGGGGTCGACGCATCTCCCCATCCCAGAAGTGGCGCCTTAAGACGCACAACTATCTGGGCGAATGTACTCTGCATATTGAATGCAAAATATAATTGTAATTCTGTAAGGGCCTAGTGGCTTGCACGTTTTTAATAGTGTTAATTTTTCCGTGCTGAGGATACTTATCTCAATATCTCCTATTTGTGTGTGTCTGTCAGTGGGCGGGCGGGGCGGGGGGGGGGGGGGCACAGACGGTGAAACATTGGTGTAGTAATATCCTCATACGTGGATTCATTTGTAAATGCAGCCACAAAAAGCCTGTCTTGCGGATGCACGAATTACCTAAGCTATAAGGGAAGCCCCCTGACACATGCCGCCCACAAAAAGCTTTGCAACGTCCTCATGACTATTTAAGTCGGCCGGAAACCTCTTTAGACCATGGGATATCACTGCATACAGTCATCCGAAATGTTAGTGGATTGAGTGGAATAGAACCTGGATCAATGTCGTCGATTTCTCATCGCCAATGACTGCAGGATTTACATGATTCCTGATGATTATCGTAGAAGAGGCGGCCAGGTACCAACGCATGTGTCAGGCTGCAGTCCCACGGATTTTGCAGGGTGGTCGGTCAGTCTTATTTTGGGCCAGTATCATCTACAAATCTCAGACACCTCTCATCGCTGTCGGGGGTAATTTCAGGGCTGTGCAGTATCTGGACAAGATCCTCCATCCTACCGTCCAGACTCATTGTCGATTTTTTGGCGACGGTTCGTCTTTCAAGTCGATGATTCACAAGTACACCTATCCAAGTCAACCAACTGTAATAGCCTGTGCTGCCTGCTGACATGAACCAGATTGAATGTTCTTTGGACCAGTATGCCCCTGAAGAAACCCTCCTCACATACTGGATGACTTCAGGAGGACGATGACGAAAAGTGGACAGGTTTGAGCAGCGATGTCTCAACTACATTGTGCACAGCATGCCAAGGAGGCTCCAAGCATGTTTCAGTGTACTAGGTGGAGCAATACTAGCAGTATGTTTTGATTTCACGGATATGCAAAGATATCCACTTTCAGAGAGAATGCCTTTTTTACTATTTTTTTTCATTCAGAGTAAAATTTTTCCCCACTGGCTTATTGCCGCATCCTCTTGAATCTAAACTCATCAACGCCTGCAGATATGCAGGTGTATAAAACATTTTTTGAGCAGTCTAGTTGACGAGGTTCGAGAATTAGCTCGTACACTAAGCCGTTAGCATTTAATGTCTTGTGCTTGCCAAATCGATGGTGGAATTTGTTGTTCCCTTTACACTTTCTCTCCAAAATGCCACTGCTGACAGTGTACCTAAGTGTATGTATATAACTCCTACAATTTTTTTTAGGGAAATGTAGAGATTTAAAAGCTCCTATAATGAGGCCCACTCGTATTCATTATCCTATCCGTTCCCTCATCCTGGCAGACAAAAATCATTCTATCTGGGAGGTCAGCTCGTATGACTGCCATGCGGAGCATACTGGTTCATTGTCCAGTTAGGACAGGGATTTTTTCTTGGTGGAAGGACTGTAATGGAGTGCCCTCAGCCTCTAGAGCCCAACTGAGGAGTTGTTTGAGTGAGAGGTAGCGGCTCCATTGTTTGATAAATTGACAAAAGGCCGGGAAAGAGTTGTACTGAACCCCACACTCTCCTTACCACATCCAAATTACATAACTCGCAGACGATAAGTTAATAGTACTGGTCAGCTCTGACTTGTCTGTCGAGGTCGGACCACAGAGCTGGAACTATACAATATACAATGGTCCAAATTGCCTGATGGGCATTGTGTTCAGTGGGGACTTTCCGCCATACAACGTTTCGTATCTCCATAGGCGTGATAACATCACGAAATCGTTATTATCAGCCCATAGTATTATTGTACTAGCTGGCAGTGTCTCGTCTACAAGCATGGGGAACTGAACCTGAAGAGGGAATGAAATTTGACTTGCAAGTCAATCTAGAGGGGAGAAGAGAGTTCGAACAATGCGTAAACAAGTGTACAGAGCAAACCTAACATGATCATAATGAATGACAGAATAAACTAAGTATACGGAAAACACAGAATGGCGGGAGACAAAGGTCAGGTCCGAGGTAGTTGATGTCTAAGAACTAGCGGACCAGGTCTACTGCTGCCAGCGGGTAAACACTCAAGTCAGTGGCTCTGCCGATGCAATCTTAACGCACACATTTTGTGACAGAGTTCTGCAATATTCTCCTGGGTTACCCATGCCACACCATCTGAATCCATCTCAGTATCTGCTAACCCCATCCCTGTAAAAAGGTCATGCAGGGCCGAAAACGGTCAGGTGGCATAGCTACAGCATGAAACAAGAGATGACGTGAGATTTCCTAGCAGCAGATCGACCACCACAGGAGAGAATGTCGATACACCTGGCTCCACTGATGGGGGAAAAAATTCTGGAGGCTGGGGAACGGTTGGTCCACTGGCATCAGCAGGGGAGAGGTCTCATCCACTGGCGAGTGGAGAATGGAGAACACTGGTTCAAATTTCACGGGCTCTGCATTGGCAGTCATGAGAGCTGCTCCCAACAGCTCCCTATTCTGGAGTAAAAGATAGGAAATCGGAAGGTGCAATGGAGGTAGCAGTGGGTGAGCACACTCGCACAATTGGGGGCCTCCCAGCAGGACAATGCTGTGACTGACCCCATCGACTGGCTAGCTTGGAGACAGTAGTGCAGAGGATACAATGAGTTGCATATATAACTGATTCAAATGATGAGTCAACTGCTCCCAACCAATATCTACTACAAATAAGCGCCAGCCTTAGTTGCCCACCATGATGCCTAGCAGCCACCCCTGCTGCCCTGCTACTGGCCAGAAGTCCAGGACCAAATGATAGCTCTATGAGAAAAATGCGTGGGCCACAATGGTCCAGGGCATCCATCTCAGGGTACAACAGATCCAAAAGACCAGACATCTGACGCCCATGCAAACATTGCGCTATATTGTACCCATTAAGAGGCATCATCCAGTACGTGGGAAGAAAGCTAGACAGCGCATTGTCATGGAATGAGACAAACGCAGTTCTTCATTTGGGTTTTGAATATTTGCCTGATTCACTCCACCTCTGAGTTAGAAGCCAGGGAAAATGAGGCGGTAGTCGGATGCTGGATACCAACGTGACTACAAAAATCTGAGAATTCCTGCTACATAAAGTGTCAACCATATACAGAGACGAGGATCTGGGGAGATCACTTGATAGCAAAAGTGAATGACAACATGCAAATAGTTGTAGCGGACGTTGTAGAGGACAGGTTGACCACATGTGGGAACTTTGGCAATGCATCACCCACCAACATTCACGTGATTCCCAAAAGAGGGCACGCAAAGTCGAAGTGTTTCCTTTCCCATAGGTGCTCCAGAACTGGGCAGATGTGGCGTCACAGTCTGATTCTGTGCACAGACCGCACAAGCCCACACACAGTGTCGAATCATGATCGATTGTCAATCAATACACATGACGCCATGCCAAAGCCTGGAAAATACGCCAGAGTGACACATGCAGTCTATACAAGTCATCCACAATGAAACAGAACAGTCCTGCTTAATCCATACAAGATTTGATTACATGTTTTGAATGGAAAGCTGGAATATACGAGGGGCGTTCAGAAAGTAAGCTCCGATCGGTCGCGAAATGGAAACGACTATGAAAATCCGATAAAGCTTTGCACAGATGTGTTGGGTAGTGTCTCTAGTATAACCCCAGTTAGCATCACGTCGCTCTTCTCATTTCTGAGCTCGCAGTGAGTGCGTAAAAATGTCTAGAAAATAGTGTCTGCCGCCAAGTACGAGGGCCTGGTGAGAAATTTCGCCTGAAGCTATGCAGCTAACATTACATAACTGTCGTGCTGTTTCTTCTTCAAGACAATTCTCAGCCGCATTCTGCAGGGGCAATGAAGATGCTCCTGCATCGTTTTCAAATGGAAATGTGAGATTACCCACAATACAGTCCGCAATTGTCTCCCCCTGAGTTTCATCTCTGGTCACATGAACCGCTGTCTTTGAAGACAACATTTTGACACAGACAACGAGGTGTAGGCCAGCGTGGAGAATTGGCGGAAAGCACTGGCGGCTGCCTTCTATGATGAGGCTATTGAAAAGTTGGTACAACGCTATGACAAAAGTCTAAGTCAGAACGGCGACTACATAGAGAAGTAGCTGAAAGGTGTAGCTAATTGTTACAAGTAAAACATTTCTGATGTTCACTGTGGTTTCAGTTTGGCAATCAATCGGAGCTTACTTTCTGAACAGGCCTCGTATATTGCTCTGTGGCCAGCATTAGACTCCCTAGACAATACTGAGCGTATCTTGCAACTGAAGAAATGTACACCACACCAAATCTGCTCCTGAAGGAGTGCATTTAGGCCATTCCATTTGGGCTACTGAAACTATTTTCCAGGAAAACGGGATGGTAGCCATGGTGGCTGTGAACCCCCATGCTGTCAAAGGAAGATCCAGCAATATCTGGTGCAGGTTACTCTCCAGTGTGAAAAATAGAGCCTTCTGTCAATCAAACTTTGGATTGGGCCTGGCCAGTGAGCACGACAGCACTTCTGCACTATCGTGCTGTGCAGCAGACCAGTAATGAATGCTGTAGCAATAAGTACTGAGAAGGAGGGCCCACTTCTGCAACTGATGGACATTCCGATTTGGTAGCTTAGAGTGAAAGCTGGATAAAGAAACCAGGTATTTTTGGTCAATAATGAGTAGAAACTTATTTCATACAAAAAAAGCGTGAAAATTTTTAACGCCGAAAAAGATTACCAACACCTTTTCCACCTGAGAGTAATTAACGCTGCGCCTCTGATAGCACCTTCAGTGCATATAGTCCAGTCAGATAGCAGATATACCTTGCAAAAGGTGGGGTAGAAGAGTTTATTTTTTCAACTCGTTCATATGGTTGGAAAGATTAGAAAATCGAGTTTTGCCAACAAAATTTCGCTTGGGAAAACTTTCTGCAGTCAAAAAACTTGGAAAATTTCAAAATATCTCAGTTTTTTTGCTCCTATCGCTTTAACGTCTATTTTCTTTTTTAAAGAGCACAAAATTCTCTACAAATTTGATTCTTGCCATTTTTTTTCTACTCCCAATATCTAAGGCGCTACAGTGCCTCAAAAAATACCTTTTTTTCATATTTTGAGCATAGTGGCAAGATACCTTATTTTTGAACACTATTTTTTCAGTTTCTGTTTGTGCAGTATAAATACATTATGCATCATGTTATATGTTGGAATTTACCACCTCACATTCAGGTATTCAATTTCTCTGTATGCAACATGAAGATTGCTGGGCACCGAACTATTGTGATTCTTACATCACTACCTGAAGTTCACTATGGGCCACCTCAGCCCTGGTATTTGTAAAACTATAAATATAAAAATACATCATTAAGAGACATACACACACACACACACACACACACACACACACACACACACACACACACAATAAATTGTCTGAGGAAACTGAACTAGCTGCTCTGAAAATGGTTCAAATGGCTCTGAGCACTATTGGACTTAACATCTGTCGTCATCAGTCCTTTAGAACTTAGAACTACTTAAACCTAACTAACCTAAGGACATCACACACATCCATGCCCGAGGCAGGACTCGAACCTGCGACCGTAGCAGTCGCGCGGTTCCGGACTGAGCGCCTAGAACCGCTAGACAACCGCGGCCGGCAACTAGCTGCAATAGGCAACCTAATTAGGTAGGTAATTATTCTTGTGTATAAAAGCCACACAGTTGACATTAAAAATAATTAGCTTTATTACAGTTAAAATGCATTGTCAGTTACTAAAAAATGTTGACAGTTCTGGGTGTGTAATACTTGTAATATCGCACTTTAGCGCACTTGGGACAGATATGAGCATCACTTCCAACGTTTTGAGGGGCCAGGTTCCTCAGTGTCACCAGAAATACCTTGAGTTACGGATTCAGGGTCTGTACATAGAGTTGATCCCAGATTGACCTCTTCTTTAAACAGCGAGTTAGCCTCAGCAAGTTCGTTGATTTCGTCAGCGGTTTCTTCAACATCCTCCATAACATCTTCTTCACTGTCTTCATATAAAAATTTTGGCACGTTTTCACAGTTGACCCCAATACATTTCTTGCAAATTGAAGAACATTTCAAACCCGCTTTTCTGCACGAGCACGCTCAGCCACAGTTCAGCTTGCATGAGCATGAAACAATGTGAAGAAGTGCTTCAGGTGCTGGATCTTAGCTCATTATAACGTGTGTTGGACATTGGTCACTGTGATTCCAGCCCCATTTCTCAGGAGGTTTCCAGTTTCCCATCCAACTTTGGGCTTGTTGATAAGTCCGCAACGAATGATGTGCAGCATCTTGTGTGGGTGGCAACCGTGCAAGATTCAGTTTGCTTTTTGTGGCAGACTTGGCGAATAGCTGGTACCGCAAATGGTCTAGTGTGTGGGAGCTGCTGACACCTCCACTATACAATGCGATAGTAACCTGTTCTCCTGCTGTTATTATTTCTTCACGGGTAGCATGTGGTTTATTGAACGTGCAAAGCGCTGAGGTTAGGTGTTCATTTTTCGCAACAATATTGCAGCACTTAATTTTTCCTTGACCAAAAAAAGCGGATGTTGTACCACATCCGCTAAAGGCGTGAGTGAACAGAATATATTCACTGTCAAACTAGTAAGATGCAGTGAGAAACCACTTGTCTTCTGCATTTCCTCAGTGTCACCAGAAATACCTTGAGTTACGGATTCAGGGTCTGTACATAGAGTTGATCCCAGATTGACCCCTTCTTTAAACAGCGAGTCAGCCTCAGCAAATTCGTTGATTTCGTCAGCGGTTTCCTCAACATCCTCCATAACATCTTCTTCACTGTCTTCATATAAAAATTTTGGCACATTTTCACAGTTGACCCCAACACATTTCTTGCAAATTGAAAAACATTTCAAACCCGCTTTTCTGCAGGAGCACGCTCCGCCACAGTTCAGCTTGCATGAGCATGAAACAATGTGAAGAAGTGCTTCAGGTGCTTTAAGAAAAATAAATTTTCAATGCCTTGCCCCAAACCGGTCATGAGCACAAGCAGGTCAACATCTTCTCCTACAATGACAACACTTCCAAAATCTTTGGTTCTTGAAATGGCAGATGTTACAATCATAACGTCATCATCTTCTTGTGCCTGGAGCACTTCAATGCTACACTCCAGAAATTCCTTTTTAAGAAGTGTGATCAAATGCATCTTGTTTCGTTCGTTATACAAGAACTTGTCTTGGTTCACCATCTCTGATTCAACCACAACGTCAACCGAAGAATGTTTTTTGGACCTACGAATCCTCTTAGCCCTCTTTGTGCTACATTTGTCTCCCTCACATGGATAGCCATCATATACAATAGCAAATTGAGATCCAAAATGACGTTGCAGGTAAGAAACATAGCTTTGGGCTATTGACTTGAAGCAAACATTTCGAGTCCAAGTCACTTTGTGGATAAGGTACCCTCCATCAATGACAAAAAATTTACTCGGTCCACCTGACTTCACATCTTCCACTGGAACGAAGGCATTGTAGAACGAAGATTTTGTTCCTTTTCGCATTCCTTTTTCTGAGAATAGGAACATTGGGTAAGGAGCAAGTTCATATTTCAGAAAGGCTTTTAACTCTTCTTCACTTCGTTTCATTAAACAAATCCTTTGGAAAAGAGTTAAAGGATCAACAGGAGTAATTTTAGTGCTCCCAGCTTTTACAGAACTGAACGCAGAAAGGAGAGTCGCAACTTTATCTTTTCTACGGAACTTTACATCGTAGAAATTGTCACCAAATTCAGGAAGGTCAATCTCCACAATATCCCTTGCCTTCCAGTACAGAGGCTTATCAAATGTGACAAAGCATGTAGTCTGACTATGTCTTTTACATGCATCTCTAGCTATCATCAGAGCAGTATATAAGGTGTCATAATGGGTTGGTGATGAATTAAGAAATGGAAGACACTTTATTTTACAACGTTCATATTCTTTGCCTGTCGTCAAGCGTTCCATGTAACCATTCCATCCTGAAACAACTACATTCTGAGACCATTTACAATATAACCACGTAATTTCCGCTGTTGAGATGACGATCTCACCTTTTGCAGGAGCAATTATGTCCAAATCTTCAATTTTTATAGCCTTCAGCCCTCCAACTTGTGTTCTGTGGAATGTCTGTATGTCATTTTTTCCGGCTTCACTAACGAGTTGAGCTGAGGGACGATGATTCAACTTTTTAATATTTTTCTGAGAAAGCAATGCATCATGAGGAGTAACACACATTAAACCTCCCATTGCATGAAAAGTACCAGTTCCATCTAGGGTGTTTACACTGAAATCTGCATTATCAAACACAAATTGGCAAAAAGCGTCACTTTGTTGTCTTTCGTTGTCAAGCTGAAGGATTGAAGACACTTCCAATAGGGCAGCTTCCGTATAAGATGCTGCAAAGCCAAGGGAAGGCAAAACCTGGATGAGATGTTTTGAGCCAAACTTCCGGTACAAGTATGCACTAATAGCAGTCAAAAGTGATGAAATAAATGAACCTGGCCTCGCAGCACTTATGAGTGCATGAGCAAGAGAAACACACATTTTCCCCCATTTTCTGGGAGACCGCTTGTGTTTCAAAATTATAGTTTCAAAGAGCAATCTTACAGATTCTGTTATGACAGACTCTACATAACATAAAAAATTATCAGAGGGAGGGTACTGTTTTACATCGCACTCTACTGATCTTATATCGTCTAATATGATATTTGCAGCTGCTTTAACGATTCATAGTCTTTCTTGCGGAGGATCTGAATTTCTTTTGGTGCACCAATTTTCATTGAGTAGTTGGTGCACAACATTCTTGAAACATACGACTGCTGGCTTTGAAGCTGTTTCAGCTATCACCACATCGTCACCATATTTCTGGAAAAGGCGAGCCTTGAAAGTTCGAATATTAGGACGAGGTGATGTGGGTATTTACTCTAACAGATCGTTCATAGAAAACTGACATTCTTCTGTATTGGTTTCCAGGTAGGCAAATATAGCCTCCATGTCTTCATCTACTTGTGTTGCAGGTCGGTAACCTCGTTTCTGTCCAGTAGCTGAAACACGGTGAAAGAACTTTCTGTAGCAAAATCTGTGGTACCACCCATCTGCAGCAACCAAATCATTTACATTTTGAATCTGCTCTATCACTTGTTGACCAAATTCATCACCACGTCGTTTAGCCTGTTCTAATGCTGTCGATTGCACTTCCAATTTCATTACTTTGTAAACAAAATTTCGTTTGGCGTATGGTAATCTTAACTGCTTGGTTAAAAAGCCATCAGAATTCCCTTTTGCACATAAGAAGCATTTCTCTTTGAAATTGAACTGATTTTTTTCCCGCGACGGACGTAGCACGCCTGTTGGTTCCTGAGGATGTCGAAGGCTAGCTGCTATCATTCTCTCATTAATGTACTTCTTGTAGCATGCTTCATGCACCATTACTTCACCGAGCGTTTTCAAAAAGCAGGTGTGAGCAGACTCCCTGCGTTTACCACTACAATCGATAAGTGTGCTCAGTCCTTTCTTTTTCACATTGCGTTCACCACTCACCACAGTTTTTTCGCAAATGAAACACAAATTCATGTCAGACATACTCATTTTCAGCACCACAACATATACTGAATGGAAGCGACTCCAAACTGTAGGACCCTTATTGTTGTGTGCTAATAGTTGTCAGCGCGCTGTGAACAATCACCAGAGATAATCGCCTTCCGCCCGCCAAAGAATAAATACCCTTTGTCCGCTAAAGAACAATTCCTACATACTTTTTCTTATAACTGATCATTAACGTCAATCAACTGTAGAAAATGTACGGCACCTGCATGCAATCGTATTACATATTGTAACACAAATAAACTTCACGCAATCCGACGTCACTGTGTTCGTAGTTACTGAATATGATGCTGTTTGTCCTGGTCCTGCAGCAGAGTGAGATGGTAAATTCCAATGAATAACATGATGAGTAATATGTTTATACTACACAAATAGAAACTGAAATAACAGTGTTAAAAAATGAGGTAATTTGCCACTTTGCTCGAAATTTGAAAAATTGATATTTTTTGACGCGCTGTAGCGTCTTAGATACTGGGAGTAGAAAAAAATGGTAAGAATTAAATTTGTAGAGAATTTTGTGCTCTTTAAAAAAATAGACATCAAAGCGGTAGGACCAAATGAAACAGATATTTTGAAAAAACTGAAAAAAGCTCGATATTTTCGAATTTTTTTGACTGCAGAAAGTTTTCCCAAGAGAAATTTTGTTGGCAAAACTTGGTTTTCTAACCTTTCCAACAACATGGACGAGTTAAAAAAATAAAATCTTCTACCCCACCTTTTGCAAGGTACAGGCTTTTTTCTGACAGTTTCACTGCACCAATAAGTGATAGTTTGCTCGGCCTCATCTAGATTCTGATATGATAGAACCACACCAGTGCGATACTGGGACCCATCAGTGGCCAGGGTTAGCGGTTGCCTAGCGTAAAGGAAGCCAACAGGCAACAAAAACACTGCTTCAGATAATGAAAATCCGCAAACCACACGGATCTGTTGCCATTTTGACGAAGCGGATTAAGAGGATGGCAGTTGTGTTCGGCCTAGGGAACGAACTTTACATGCCAAGAAATCTTTCCCAAAAAGATTGGAGCTCCTTTAGGTTCCTGGGATCTGACATGCTAGTCCGTAGGGGAAACCACCTGCAGATTTCGTAAATGTGTGGAGACCCTGACCTAGATGTCATCGAAGTACTTTATGTAGCAAGAAATGTTCTGATTAAACTGTTCCAGATATCACTGATAAATTCTTGGCACAGACGAAATTCCAAAGGGGAAAGCGATTAAACTGGTAAAGTTCAAAAATCCAAAGGGGGTCGTGAGTACTAATTAATCGCAAGAAACTGCGTCCAACGGCAACTGCAGGCATGCGCCACGCAAGTTGATGAGCAAGAAATAAAGCCCACCTGGCAACTTCGCCAACTCCTCCTTCCTCAGAATTGGATACGAGTCCAACACTGCTCGTAGACAGTATGTTTAACATCACCGCAAAGGCGCCCGGCGCCATCTGTCATCTGCATCACCACCAAAGGCATGGCCCACTAGCTTAGCAGAATAGGAGAAATGACACCAAGGTCCTGCCAATGCTGCAGCTCGGACCTTGACCTTGCCGCGCATGGCGAAGCATCTGCATCGATCTCGATATCTTCTGGCGGGTATACGAAATAATGTATCAGAAACAATATTCAAGTAGGTAACATGTTACTATGTAAGAACTGAAAATACGTTCTTGCATTAATTGCAGTACCTGGAGGAAGGTTTAGGCAATGATTTTCATCATACATTATCAGGTCCTGCGTTGCCAGAAGTTATAAGTTATTGTTAGGTTTCGGCTGGTGCCATATTTACACTTACAGAAACCTGTGGCAAATACGATTGTCTCACGAATATGCCGACAAACGACCTAAAAACGATGAAGGTGGTTCTGTTCTTTCGAAACTGCATACGTTGTAATAAACTAAATTTAGAATCAGTTGTCAGATTTACTAACTATAATGTACTAAATTCTTGTAATATTTGTGCATCTTACTTTGACATTGTAATCTCCATTGATGTTAAGATCATAAATACTCAAAAAATAAACTGCTAATCGAATTCAGAAAGAATACCTATCTTAACAATGCAAGAATACACCCTCATAAACTGCCATGCACCTATAAATGCAGACAACAAAAGAAATCTGGAGAAAGTGAATAAATTCTGCGATCTTTTAGAAATTGAAATTTCTATCATACCTAAAAAAAGTACGTTAATATACTTCTTGGTGATTTCAATGTGCAAATTGGGAGGGAAAAGAAATTTAGGACTATTGTAGGTGAATATCCAGCACACTCAAGAACAAACGGAAATGATGAAAGATTGATAAATATGTGTAAAATGTTCCAGTTAAAACTCATGTCCACACATTTCCTCAAACTACCAAGAAATGCCAAAACTTGGAGACATCCAAATCCAAACCTAGAAGAATTTCAGCTGGATCACATAGCCATATATGAAAGGTATATCACGGAAATTATGAATGTTAAAACAGTCAGAAATGGGGATTTCGACTCTAAGACTAAAATAAAATTTCTCCCATCTAAAACAAAAAAGGTGACCAAGAAAGTGATCAGATACAACACCACACACTAATATTACAAAAGAAAATATAGAAAAATTTAGAGAAGAATTTGAGACAAGTAAAGAAGGAGATTGGCGTGAACTCCAGATACAAATAAATCAAGCACCAGAGAAAACTTTAGGATTGGCCAACAATAAAAAGAAGACATGGTGCAATGAGGAGTGTGAAGAAACACTAATACAAAGAGTTCAAAAACGGAGAAAATGGAAATGTTCTAAAAAAGAGGAAGACCTTGAACAATTCAGACAACAAAGGAAAGAAACATCAAAAATAATCCGGAAATCGAAAGAAACTTTGAAAATTCTCAGCTTATTGAAACAGAAGAAAATTTCACCAAAAATAATACTGGAAATTTTTGCCAAACTTTTAAACACATACTTAAAGGATATCAGACACCAGGTATTTGTTTCAAAGATGAAAATGGCAAAATCGGATTAAATAACAAAGAAAATTGTGAAATTTTAGCAAAATTTTTTATAAAGCTGTTAAACTGTCTAGTTCCAACAGATAAATTAGAATTTCCAGTGACAAGTAAAAATCTAGAGAAAGATTTCCCACCAACAGAGTTATAAATTCATGAAGCCATCAAAACACTCAAAAAGAATAAAGCAAGTGGTGAAGACTCGATTATAGCGGAATTGTTGAAGTGATCAGAAACAAAGTTCATAAAGGACCTATAACAGCTTCTTAAGAACATTTGGAAAACTGAAAAGATTCCAGTTGAATGGAAAACAGCATTAATCCACCCGCTACATAAAAAGGGAGACAAACAAAATGTTAGTAATTATAGAGAAGTGTCACTTCTTCCAGTGGCATACAAAGTATTATCAAAAATTCTCCTGAACAGAAAGGTAGATACTTTAGACAAACAACTGGGAGAATACCAGGGTGGTTTTCGAAAGGGAAGATGCTGTGAAGAACAAATTTTAAACTTAAGGTCAATAATTCACCATAGAATGTTAACCAGCAAACCAATAATAGTGTTAAAAAAATGGTTCAAATGGCTCTGAGCACTATGGGACTTAACATCTGAGGTCATCAGTCCCCTAGAACTTAGAACTACTTAAACCTAACTAACCTAAGGACATCACACACATCCACGCCCGAGTCAGGATTCGAACCTGCGATCGTAGCGGTGGCGCGGTTCCAGACTGACGCGCCTAGAACCGCTCGGCCACACCGCCCGGCAATAATAGTATCATTTATTGATTTCAAGAAAGCATTTGATTGTATAGGCAGAGAAACAAGAGATAAAGTCATTAGAGAATCTGGTGTTAAATCAAAATTAACAAATATAGTTCTTGAACTGACCCTACTACTTATCTTAGAAAACAGAATTTTATGGGAAGGGGTTACTTAAGAGGGATACGTAACATCCAGTTAACTTTGTAATAGAAACTCAATAAATAAGACTGCTGCGGTTTATCCACAGAAAGAAAAGAAGTAAATGTCCTGTAAATGTGAAACTAACATAAACTCTGATCTTGAAAGTTGGCGTAACACCTAGATACTTCGTTTCAGCGAAGTCATCAGTCATGTTAACACAATCATGTTTACAATTTACACTTAAATTTACGATACAGACAATGCGATAAGTCTAGTTTGTAAAACGGTAGGCGCGAGATGATTTCTAATACTTTTATAACATATATCGACCTTTCGACAGCACAGCTAAAAACCGCCATCGACAGGTGTATTCTGAACGAAACCATGACGTTCAGATATAATTCTTCTTCTTCTTTTTCTTTCAGGAAGAACGTAAGTTTCAATGGTAAGTAGACGCAGCGATGAGCATTGTCAACCAAAGCAACGCCAGCTTTTACACGAATCGATACGAAACACAACTATATATCAGCTGCGGTAAGCGACATTATGAATCGCCCTATAACTGAACTCAACAATGAACAAAATCCTACGATAGCGACACTACTTGCCGTCCGTATATTCGAATTACATGCAGTTTTGTGTGTGCGTGTGTGTGTGTGTGTGTGTGTGTGTGTGTGTGTGTGTGTGTGTATGCGTGTGCGTGTGTGTGAGAGAGAGAGAGAGAGACCAGGGTAGGGGAGACGGAGAGACCAAGTCTACTGATAATACAAGCCCCGTCTTTTTCCGCGTCTAGGTGGCCACTGCTGAAATCCGGCCTTGATTGAAAACGCTGCTTAACTGCCTTTGCACGAAGTGCCAGCGAAACGCCATCAGTGCCGTATTACAGTCGTTGTTTAGATCCGGCGATAAGGCGTTAGTTTGGCACTGTTCGTGGTACGAGAAATAAACCGAACGGTTTCTGTCTCTCTTCTACACTCTTCAGAACGCGTTTAAAATCTTGGAGTTCTTCTGTGAAAAGCGACGACTTGCAGAGATGTAAACAAAAATGAAATCCGGAAAAATCTGTGTTATCAGCTACCGACGCGCGGGGCACAGAACGTAGCATGGACCGGAGTGGAACGGCAAATGCTGGAAAGGCGGCGGCACCGTTAACTGAACAGCACTGCTGGATCACCGACTCACCGACTTGCGCTGCCTCCTCTCTCTCTCTCTCTCTCTCTCTCTCTCTCGCCCCGGCGGATGCTGTCCGTGTCCCGTTCGCTGCTGCCTTGCTTGCCTGGGTCAGAGACCGCTTCACCACTTCCTTCAGAAAGATCATTTCAACAGCTCGTGTCGTCTCGACTGTGATTGGCTGACGTTGGCGGCACGAAATTTCACCTCTTTTCTCGTGAACAACTACGCCACTTCCTCACCGTCAGTATATTTTTGCGATTCTCGTTCCTGGGAATGAAATGTGAATATAGGAAGTCAAATCAGCTTTATTGAATATGGCCTACTAAAAGAAAATACTAATGAAGCATAGTGAATGGATTACACTCTGTGGAAACGAAATATAGAGATCAAATCATCTTAGTATGGAGTAATTCAGCAGTAATTTACCCATAACATTCATGTTAATTGGTAATTTAGTCATTTTGCGCCTTAAAAAAGCTGGTGCGATTCAATATAGTACATACAGAGTACAATGAGAAATTTTTAATCATACAGAGGCATGTACATGGGTGTCCGCAGATTTATCAAAGAGGGGTGAGATTTTATAACTGCCATTTTTGAGACAACTTATTCAGTGAGCTTGGGATTTAAATTTGACAGGAAGGGCAAAAAAAATTTTTGTATCTCAAACGAGTGACAGGTACCCCCGCAATTTTTTTAAGGTAGATTACTTTGATACCTAAACAGTAAGGATTTCACTAATATACGCAAAGTACATATTTGTATACTATTAATAACAATAGAAATGCTATCTTCGTAATTCTTCGATGTGAAATTGCATCTTCCTTACAATTAAACGCTGGTAGTCCAAAGAGTTACCCATAAAAATATTTATATAATAAGAGTGTTTGATGACATGGAAAATTAAAATTTTTGAATTGGGAAAAAGTGAAAATGAATGAAGAAATCCTGTTAAATCACAATAACAAAGAAAAAACATCAAAAAATCCCACATTAATACTCTTAAACGTGAAGAACACTTAGACTCTTAACGGAATTTCACATCGTACCATCTTATTGGATTTATTGCATTATTTGCATACCTTCTATTTTTTACTTTCGACTGGCGTAATTTGTTTAGAAAGCTACATTTTTTTGGACTCTTTGAGTAAAGTGTAGCCCAGGGCCAGCAGTCAGCTAGACAGCGGTCGGGAAGCTTCTCGAAACCATCCTGAAATAGTCCGGTACAGACCACTTTCAACAGCTTAGGATTGAACTAGGCGGTCCTCGCCCCCCAGTCTGCCAACCAGTATTTTCTGTTACCCTCCGAAAATTTTAAATGTATGGTTTAGTAGAACCACAGATATGACAATTTCAAATCCGTTCTAAACTTTTTCGCCCTTACATGCACCACTTGAAACATCGAACTCATTAACCCATTTGTAAAGTAATCAAACGTTTGAAGCTGTTTTATACGTGGAAGATCGATTCTTTGAAGAAACGGGGACAGGGGATGGGGTGGGGTATTGGTACTTCAGAATCATCGACTTCTATCGTCATAAAAGTGTTTAGCATGAAAGAAGGAATGACCTGCAGCTTGTGGAGGCGACGACCGAGTCCCAAGACGCGCAGCCCGCGTGCTGCGAGGCGCGTCGCGACGGCGGCGCCGATGCCCGCGCTGGCGCCAGTGACCAATGCAGCCTTCCCTCGCCAGCGCTCCATGCCACGGCCTTCCGCCAACTGCGCCTCTTGTCTCAGCGCCGCTGAGGATGCTGCGGCAGCGGCTGTGCGCGGGGTGGGAGAAGCAGACGGAAACGGGTTACCCACTCCTGGCACCTGCAATGCGTTCAGGTCAACCCAGGTTACGCTACCTGGATTCAACTTTCCATTCATCGATATTAAATATGACATTGTTCAGAAACCTCTGTGTGGTCTAGCAGGTGGTATCGCTGGTTGCATAACTGGAGTTTGTAGTCTGGCCCGACATACGCATAGGCCAGGTAATAAGCCTGTCAGACTAGTCGAATGTATTCGGTGCTGTCGCGCTACAGTGTTGGACAAATATATCGAAACACAGCGAGAACTGCTTGCTTGAGCATAAATGTAGATGCACTTGTGCAATGTCCTCAACACATTGCAAGGATCGATTGTGGTCAGAACACCGTTCTGCTTAGTTGAGAGTGTATTATGTCGAACCTAAGTGAATTCGAACGTGGGCAGACTGATAAGAGGTCCTATGGTGGATGCTTCCGTAACCAAGATAGCGGAAAGTTTCACGTTTCAAGAGACATTATATCGAAGATTTTTCCCTCATACAAAGAAAGCGGAAGCACATCACCATCTAAGTCACAATGCGGATGAAAGTGAGTGAGAGCGACATACCGTCAATAAAGAGGATTATAACAAAAAATGTTCAAATGTGTGTGAAATCTTATGGGACTTAACTGCTAAGGTCATCAGTTCCTAAGCTTACACACTACTTAACCTAAAGTATCCTAAGGACAAACATACACACCCATGCCCGAGGGAGGACTCGAACCTCCGCCGGTACCAGCCGCACAGTCCATGACTGCAGCGTCTTAGACTTTTTTTTTAATCTCAGTTTGTTCGCTTTCGTTCGTTGTATCTGCTCGGGGCGGACACCCGTTTTAGTTCGTTGTTGATCGGTGAACTCAGTTTTTTATTACAGAGGACAGCTAGCCCTCTGACCGAACAGGCTGAGCTACCGTGCCGGCATCCGCTCGGCTAATCCCACGCGGCAGGATTATAACGGAAGATAACAGGACGACAGCTGCAAAAGTCACCTCAGAACTGAATGTCGCACTCGCGAACCCTATCTGCACTAGAAGTAGGTAACGGCAGGGCGAGCTGGAATTCCAGAACCACTCGTCACTGACGCAAATGCCCGAAAAAGGAAAACGTGCTGAAGTCGTAAAAACTGGAATGTGGAGCAATTTAAGGGTGTTGTTTCGTCGTGCGAATCTTGTTTCACACTGTTTCCAACTTCTGGCCGAGTTTACGTGCCAAGCGAGAAACACGGTGGACTCAGTGACGATTTGGACAGCCATATTGTGGTATTCTATGGGCCCCATGGTTACTCTACAAGGTCGCTCTACTACTCTGCATTATGTAACCTTATTGGCTGATCAGATCCATCCCAAGGTGCAACGTTTCCCCCCAATGGTGATGCCGTGTTCCAAGACGGCAGGGCCTCTGTTTACACAGCTCGCCTCGTCCAGCACTGGTTGTGTGAGCGCTACAATGAACTGTCGCATCTTTCTTGGCCCCCACAGTCGTCAAACTTTTATTATTATGACTTTGTGGTCTACTTAGGAGAGAAGGGTGTTTGATCGCTATCCGCCTCCATCATCGTTTCCTGAACGTGCCACTATTCTCCAGGCATAATGGTATAAGTTCCCTTCGAGCACCTTGCAGTACTTTTATTGATCCATTCCGGTGCGATTGAAAGCCGTATCGAGAGCTAACGGTTTTTCTACACCGTAAAAGTCATGGTAACGTGCTGTGTTTTTGACGATTCTAAATTTTTTTCCACCCCTATAGCCTCCCCTGTATAAAATATTTGTTAATTGTTACTTTCGTTATTAATCATGTGTGCTGTGACATGGGCTGATGGAGAAGAGATCAAAACATGCCATGTTTGATTTCAATAAGAACACGCCATATGTGATTTCACAGTTCTTACTGGAACGTGTCGTATTTGCTGGTTTAGTAAGTGGTGTCCCATAAGATCTGTCCTTTCTATTCTAGTAAATTGGTAGCACTGAACATTGCACGATTTTCATCTGTTTTCCCTCTGGTTAGAAATGGAGCGTTTCACGACGGAACAGCGCGTTGTCACAGTGAAAACTTATTTACAAATGTGATGAATGTTGTGCAAAGACTGTTCACAAACTCCGTGGAATGTTTGGCCAACGTAATGCACCGAATGAGGCGATTGTGATGAGTCCGACAGCTGTATTAGAGAAAAACAACTCGGTTGTGGACATTAAATCCTCAGGACGTTCTAGTATTAGTCGCTCTGCGAAAAACATAGCTATCGTTAGCGATAATATTCCTGTAAGCAGAATAGAATCCATTCGCTGACGTTCAAAACAACTGGACATTCCCAGAACCAACACGCAATGAATTCTGGAAGATTTGCACCTATGGACCTACAAAATCCGACTGACGCAAGAACCGAAAACAAATTATCACTAAAAACTCCGCTGGGTGCTTGCAAAACGAAGAGTGGACAACAATTTCTTTAAGAAAATAATATCCATTAATGAGGCACATTTCCTGTTCAGTGGCTTCAGGAACGAGGAAAATTGGAGAATTTGGGTCGTAGAAAGTCCTCGAGTAATTATGGAGAAGCCGTTACAGCCACAGCGACTGACTATGGGTGTGGCATTTGAGCGTAACTGAGCCGTACTTCTTCGAAGATGGCGCCAGAAATGCATTAACAGTGGACGGCGATGCTACCTCAGTATGTTAAAAGAGCTCTTGTGGTCTGAACCGAGTCCTGTGAACTGTGAAAAGGTTTGGTTTCAGTGGGATGGTGCAACCTGTAGCACATCGATTGCAATAATGGTCTTGTTACGAGAGAAATTCCCTGGCTGGGTGATTTCTCGCAACGGTGACGTGAATTAGCCACGCAGATCTTGGTAATTTGACACCACGTGATTTTTGTCTAGGAGGAAGGGGTATTTTTGAAATCCAGTGTGTACGCTAACAAAGAACGATTACTCCTAGAGCTCAAGGCCAAGAGTCAGCGTGTAATTTCACAACTGGAGGTGCAAGTATGCCGAAGAGTTAAAATTAATCGAAAGAGAGAAAGTGTGCCTGTAGAGTCATGGAGGGTATTTGAGCAATGTCATATTTCATATATAATCACAGGTAGCATACACTGCAATATTGTACACTGAAGAGTCAAAGAAACCGGTACACCTGCCTAATACCGTGCAGAGCCTCTGCGAGCACGCATAAGTACCGCAAGACGACGTGGCATGGACTTAACTAGTGTCTGAAATAGTGTTGGAGGGAACTGACACCATGAATCCTGCAGGGCTGTCCATAAATCCTTGTCCGTAGGAGTACGAAGGGCTGGAAATCTCTTCTGAACAGCACGTTGCAAGGCGTCCCAGATATGCTCAATAATTTTCATGTCTGGAGTGTTTGGTGGCAAGCGGATCTGTTTAAACTCAGAAGAGTGTCCTGGACCCATTCTGTAGCAGTTCCGGACGTGTGACGTGTCGCATTGTCCTACTGGAATTGTCCAAGTCCGTCGGAATGCACAATGAACATGAATGGATGCAGGTGATCAGACAGGATTCTTACGTACGTGTCATCTGTCAGAATTGTATCTAGATGTAGCAGGGATCCCATATCATTGCAACTGAACACGCCCCACACCATTATAGAGCCTCCACCTGCTTGAACAGTCCTCTGCTGACATGCAGGGTCCATGGATTCATGAGGTTGTCTGCATACCCGTACATGTCCATCCGCTCGATACAATTTGAAACGAGACTCGTCCGACCAGGCAACATGTTTCCAGTGATCAACAGTCCTATGTCGGTGTTGACGAGTCCAGGCGAGGCGTAAAGCTTTGTGTTGTGCAGTCGTCAAGGGTACACGAGTAGGCCGTCGGCTCCGAAAGCCCATATCGACGATGTTTCGTTGAATGGTTCGCACGCTGACACTTGCTAGTGGCCCAACACTGAAATCTGCAGCAATTTGCAGAAGGTTTGCACTTCTGTCACGTTGAACGATTCTCTTCTGTCGTCGTTGGTCCCGTTCTTGCAGGCTCTTTTTCCGGCCGCAGCGATGTCATATAATGGAAATGAGAGTACGGCATTGTGGGCCGGGAGTCCCCCATTCGGGGAAGTTCGGCAGCCGAGGGCAAGTACTTATTGCATTCGACGCCACAAAGGGTGACTTGCGCGTCGGAGATGGGGATAAAATGATGATGAGGACAACACAACACCCAGTCCCTGAGTGGAGAAAATCTCTTGCTGCAGCCGGGAATCGAACCCGCGCCTCTTAGCGTGGCATTCCGCCGCGCTGACCACTCAGCTAATGGGTGCGGACAGCGATGTCGAAAATTTGATGTTTTACCGGATTCCTGATATTCACGGCATACTCGTAAAATGGTCGCACGTGGATCCCCACTTCATCGCTACCTCGGAGATGCTGTGTCCCATCGCTCGTGTGCCGACTGTACAGCACGTTCCAACTCACTTAATTCTTGATAACCTGCCATTGTAGCAGCAGTAACCGATCTAACAACTGCGGCAGACATTTGTTGTCTTATATAGGCGTCGGCGTATTCTGTCTGTTTACATGTCTCTGTATTTGAATACGCCTGCGTATAGCAGTTTCGTTGGCGCTTCAATGTACAAATTACTTAATTTCATTAATATATTTCTGTATTATTTTACTCACTCAAACGTTTCATCTTTATGGAATACCTTTTATTAGAGCTAGTGTGCATTAAAACGAATGCTGCTTGTAACCACTGTTGTATTAAAGATTCATCGAAAAGCTGGTACATAGAAACAGCCAGTTGTGGTATCTTCCGTATTGTAACGCATGTACAGCTGAATTGGACAACGTAGTTTGTAACCTGCTCTGTTGCTTAGAGGCTCAGTAGTTAAATGCTAGATTATTGAATAGGCCAAGGATTTGAACAAAAGTAATTTCTGAGATTTTTTTCTGTCACTTATCGTTTCTTTCACTTCCCACTGTTCAGAGGACAGCATACCCCTTTTACGTAGCACCCTTCAGAGTTTAGTATATCAGTATAATTATATCTCCAAGTATTAATAAAGGGCAGGAACACGTACTGAACTCTACCATGAGATCAGATGACTGACTTCGCAGTACCGTCGAGTTTGTTTCAAAGGTTATTGATTTTCATCTTTCCCCTTCAGAAGCAAATATCTACTTGCAAATTGCTACTGTTGGGGAAACGCGAAGGTGATGCCACCGAATATAAAGTTGACAATCCGTTGCGTAAATATCTATTAATTTCATCCTAGATGTCTCATTGTTTATACACAAGGTATGATCAAAAAGTAATAGGATTTTTCGTTCTTCTTAAAGAATCTTTCTTTATTTATTAACATCAACTTCGTCCCGGTCAAAGTAATCCCCCTCGATGCAACATATTTGGTATAAAAGGGCAGTCCATTGGATGAGCTGTCATTTGTACTCAGGTGATTCACGCGAAAGGGTTTCCGACATGATTATGGATGCACGGCGGAAATTAACAATCAGCGCGGAGTGATAGATGGAGCTAGCCATATGGGACATTCCATTTCGGAAATCGTTAGGGAATTCAATATTCCGAAATCCACAGTGTCATGAGTGTGCCGAGGTACCAAATTTCAGGCATTACGTCTGACCACGCCAATGGCTTTCATTTAACGACTGAGAGAAGCGACGTTTGCGTGGTGTTGTCAGTGCTAACAGACAAGGAACACTAAGTGAAATAACCGCAGAAATCAATGTTGGAAGTACGACGAAGTTATACGTGAGGACAGTACGGCGACATTTGGCGTTACTGGGCTATGGCAGCAGTCGACTGACTCGAGTGCCTTTGCTAACACCACGACATCGCCTGCAGTGGCTCTCCATGGCTTATGATCACATCGGTTGGATCCTAGACAACTGGAAAACAGTGGCCTGGTCAGATGAGTTCCGATTTCAGTTGGTAAGAACTGGTGGTACGGTTCGCATGTGGCACAGATCGCACGAAGCTATGGGTCCAAGTTTCGAACAAAGCACTGTTCAAGCTGGTGGTGGCTGCAAAATGGTGTGGGCTGTGTTTACATGCAATGGACTGGGTCCTCTGGTCCAACTGAACCGGTAGTTGACTGCAAATGGTTATGTTGGGCCACTTGGAGACCATTTGCAGCCATTTATGGACTTCATGTTCCCAAACAACGGTCGAACTTTTATGGGTGCCAATGCGCCATGTCACCAGGCCACAACTGTTCGCGACTAGATTGAAGAACGTTCTGGACAATTCGAGCGAATGATTTGGCCACCCACATCGCTCGACACGAACATCGAACATTTATGGGACATAACCGAGAGGTCAGTTCGCCCATAAAATCCTCTACTGGCAACACTTTCGCAATTATGGGCGGCTATAGAGGCACCACGGCTCAGTATGTCTGTAGGGGACTTCCAACGACTTGTTGAGTCCATGCCACATCGAGTGGATGCACTTCGCCGGACAAAAGGAGGTCCGTCTTAACATTAGGAGATATCCCATGACTTTACTCACGGCAGCACACGAACAATTTGAAACATCCCCTTAGAAAACTTTGTGAATTACTGTGCTGGTAAACCTCTTACGTTACTTGATTTTCAAACAACTGAGCAGAACTGGTCGTACTCAGACATTTCTCTCTTCACTTATTCTGATCATCACTAAACTGACACACAATATTTTTAGTGCAACGCGATCTGACTTTCAATAATCCCTACAAAAGAATGGCCCTGACTAACAATAACCTATACCTTTCATGAATCACTTACCTCACAAAAATCTTCGTTACTCGAACTACTGCAATACAGCGAGCGCCAATAATGCCAGATGAATAAAAGATATCTAACTACTGAAGGCACTAACTACCGATAGGGGTAGTTAGCAAATGAAAGATTTTGATAGAGAACAAACAATGTATTTACCTTAATAATGTTCAAAAGTTATCATATATATATATATCAGTTTATGATATCCAGTATTACAAATTTACTCTTTCTGATGGACACGCGTCCAGATCGTCCGCTCTCAAAATTCTGCCATCTCTCTCCCCACGTCCACCACTGCTGGCGGCTCACCTCCAACTGCACAACGCTACGCGCTGTTCACATCCAACTGCCCAACACTACAATAGCGAATATTCCAACAATGCCAACCAGCCACAGACTGCACACAGCACAGCCAGAGATTTTCATACAGAGCGCTACATGACGTTACCAACATGAAAACCTAAACAGCCTACTTACAAGTTTACAGACTTAGCAGTTTCGGAAATGCCTCCACCCTTGGCCCGAAAGCCAATGATAATGTCGTTTTGGAAGGCAGATATATCGCTCCTTTTCCGCATCATGACAACAACTGTTTTCCACATCCTCCCCGACATGCTTCATATACCCTCCACAGCCAGTGCCGCCAACTGGCGTCTGTGAGTGGTTATTGCGCGCTGACATCGAACATAGGGGGTGGTCACTTTAATGTGACTGGACAATGCATATGTATGCAAGATATTTCAGTATAAGAACTACTAAATGAAGACTTCTCCAATAAGAACTGCAATTTTGTAGATCGGGGGGAGATGGCCAACTTAAGGTTTGCAGAATCAGAACTTTAGTTACAATATGGAGTATAGATTCGACACTAAATTGGTGTTCACTGAAGAGCCTTTTCTGTGTACTTGTCAGTTGGTGTTATGCTACCATTACAAATCACATGCGTTTTGAACCTTTTTATGAATAGTGTGGTTTAGGCATCTCACTCCGATCATCGGGGTGAGATGGTAGTTATATCGGAAGCAGACTCCAGCGCTAGTTTTGTGGATTTATGATACGATGTAGCTAAATACATAATTCGAAATCAAATTTAATAAATTATAAAAACGAAAATATGAAATAAACATGTTAATGATTTAGTAAACTGGCAAATAACAAGATTGCTTCCACATTAAACCAGAGCCTTTTTGGGCAATTATTGCGCACGTTGTCTTCTTCTGTACGGGTTTCATGCAACCATTTTTTGTACATGCACACTGAAACTAATCTACCTGTGCTCCATTTTTATCGTAGTAATCCATAGCACACTGTCATTCTGTGACCCGCCTGGTTCGCTGATCTTAGGTTGCCTTACAATGGACTTCTTGCTTTTAAACCTAATTCGCCGTGACCTGGCTCTTGCTTCTTCAGTTCGACTGTGTTCTGTGACAACTTCAGCCGTTTCTGTGGGTCCAAGATGGGCGCAAGGACTAATGTCTTTAAAGAGTGTTCCTGGCATCGGGTTATTCTCAGTCTCTGCTTCAAGTGCGCTGTTGTCTGTCTGTGGGAGAAGAGCCCGAGCACGTCCCCTGCTGTCGAGGTTACCTCCATCGTTCCTGTCTGCCTCAACATTAGCAACCGTGTCAGAAACTTGAAATGTCTTCTCTGGAATTCTTTTAAGGTTGAGGTGTACAAGCCACAAGCTTCAGACCCAGAATGAGCCTTGGATGGCAGTGTAACTTTCTTCCACGCTTCACTAATGAAGAGCGGGAAATGTGCTTTTGAGACTTTACATCCAGGGCGAGACAATGTCGACTTGCACATTGCCCTGTAAAAAGATTGTTTCCGTGGTTTGAAACCAAGCCTGTCAAGTGGCTGAAGATAGTGCGTTGAATGAGGAGGTAAACAAATCAAGATCACACCATTATCCGTAGCAAGCTGTAGCATATTAGGATCAGTAGAGTGTTAGGTATGTCCATTGAGAACCAGAACCACTTTTCTTGTTGTTTCTTGGAACAAAAGTGATCTTCCATCCAGCTCGTGAATATATAAGAGTTGACATACCCTGCTTTTTCAGTCATAAGTATAATTGAGCCGTTTGGAAGTCCATCCTCCCATTCAGGCTTCTTTCTTTTACCTTTAAAAATTCACGTCGGAGGAATGGCCTTCAGCATTGCAACAAGTGGACAATTGTTATGGTTTCTTCTTTTTCTCCGGAAGTTACTTGACTATAACTTTGTCCGACCTAGGATTCATCTGAAAGCCAGAACTGCTTCCTTAACCATTGCAGTATCCCAATCAACACACAAACTTGCGGCTTTCGGGCTGGTTTGAGGTCGCAGTCTTTTATTATAAGATTGTGACGCAATTGTTGGTTCTTCAGTGTTTCGTTTTTTTGCTGTTCTTTTGTTTTCGCCGTTTTGCTTCAGAACTAGCAAGATCTCCTCTTTCACGTTTGGGCATTGTCTAAAAATATAAATCAAATCAACTTTTTATTTACAAATACTAAGTACACTTCACACACCTGTCATACTTTATTTTCGATTTATATTCAGTCACTGTATCACTCGGACTACTCACACTTCACTGTTTGTTTTTATTTAGTCGCTGTACTATTTTTTCGGTTCTTCCCTTCGTCACTGATAAAAAAACTGACGTTAGAATCCACGAAGGGTCTTGCTTTATATAACCCCTACCAATGGGTAGCCCCACCGATGGCGAATTCCAGAATTTACCAAAAAGGCTTCGAATGATCCACCATGTTCCAGAACATTTCACAACCACCGAGAGTGTTCTGGAATATTCCACAATAATCTGGGATGAGCTGGGATGTTTCCGAACATTCTGAAATCTTTCTGAATGTTTCAAACTATTCTCAAACACTCCAGCACATCTTGGATTCTGGAATGTTCTAGAAACTTGTAGAGGGCGAAACTTTCCAGCCCTTATATCTTCAAAAGCACTTGCTTCAGGTAAAAACGGGAACCTTCATGGATGGGGGATAGACGGCTACCACGACATATGACTCCCTTGATAGTACCAGGACTCGTTTCTGGGTGTTAGAGGGACGCATATTCTACACTTACTTTTATAATGTATGTACTGATTAGAATGCAGCCTGTTTGCTATCTAAAATTCAAACAGATATATCCATTCTTAGTCAAAATTCAACTACTAAAATGTAGACTTTCACGGCCGGAAATATCATTTCCATTATAATTATCCGGGCTGTTATGCCGTGGTCGGTTGATGAATTCTGTGTCGATTCCCAACGTTTCGTCTCCGACTGCGGGAGACATCTTCAAGGGGGTCCGTAGCTCAATGGAAGGTCCAACACACCCACTGGCTCGCTACTGACTGCCGCTAAATTCCGTGTCCGCGCGCTCCCACTTCAGTGCAATTGGCCGCTGTCCGTCGCCGTCGATCGTCGTTGCCATCACCCAGTAGTGGACGGGTGGTACACATCTTCTTTAACACCGGCATCCATATACCGTTTAATTTCACACCCTCCTCCTTTCGGTTGAAATTATTTGGGTGTTTAGCGATTTCGATTGCCTCCCTGTAGAGCCTTTCGTAATATCCGCTTGTGGCCGCTAGTACTTGCGTCTCCTCGAAACGAATATTGTGGTTCCCTGGCTGGAAAGCATGCTCTGCAACAGCTGATCGTTCCGTTTCTCCTCTTCTACAATTTCCCTTATGCTCCTCCAAACGTTTAGAAACAGTTCTTTTAGTGGTACCCACATAAACATCACCACAGCTGCATGGGATCCTATACACTCCAGCTTTTTCCAGTGGTTTGCGAGCGTCCTTGGCAGGCTTAAGGTATTCCTGTATCTTCCTGGTGGGCTTGTAAATTACGGTAATATTCCGCTTCGTCAAGATCCTCCCTATTCTTTCCGTTACATTTTTAACAAACGGCAGGAAAACCTTAGATTTTGCAGTAGCCTGTACGTCAGTATGATTTCTGCGTGGCTGCCTCAACGCACTATCTCTCTCTCTCTCTCTCTCTCTCTCTCTCTCTATATATATATATATATATATATATATATACATATATATATATATATATATATATATATATATATATAAAGAATTCGACACATTTCATCAGCAGATTGAATGGCATAGTGGTCCAGCCGGAGGACATATTGGTCAGCTTCGATGTGGTATTGCTGTTTACCATGGTTCCACTTAATGATATATTGGAACAGCTGGATCGAATTTTTCCTGCCGATATTTCAGAACTGTTTAAATGTTGTTTGACGACCACATACTTCAAGTGGAATGAACAGTTTTATGAGCAAACGGATGGCGTGGCTATGGGAAGCCCCCTAAGTCCCGTAATTGCAAACTTCTTTATGGAGAAATTGGAAGAACAGGCCTTAGGTAGTGCCAGCAAAAAACCAAATGTATGGTTCCGATACGCGGATGACACGTTTGTGCTGTGGAGACATGGTAGGGAGGAACTAAGCCGGTTCCACGAACATCTGAACAGTATAAACTCGAGAATTCAGTTTACAATGGAGGAGGAGGTAGACGGCAAGTTACATTTCCTCGATGTGCTTGTTTTTAGAAACGAAAATGGTAGTTTGGGCCACTCAGTATACCGCAAACCCACGCACACGGACCGTTATTTGCACCGGAATTCGAACCACCACCCACAACAGAAGTGGGGTGTTATCAAGACGTTAGCGGACAGAGCTAGAAATATTTGTAAACCTGAGTTGCTCGACGCTGAGATGGAACATCTCCACAATGCACCAATGAAGAACGGATATTCGTCCGCCGAAATAAAACGTGCGTTGAGGCAGCCACGCAGAAATCATACTGACGTACAGGCTACTGCAAAATCTAAGGTTTTCAAATTGGTTCAAATGGCTCTGAGCACTATGGGACTTAACATCTATGGTCATCAGTCCCCTAGAACTTAGAACTACTTAAACCTAACGACATCACACAACACCCAGCCATCACGAGGCAGAGAAAATCCCTGACCCCGCCGGGAATCGAACCCGGGAACCCGGGCGTGGGAAGCGAGAACGCTACCGCACGACCACGAGATGCGGGCAATCTAAGGTTTTCCTGCCGTTTGTTAAAAATGTAACGGAAAGAATAGGGAGGATCTTGACGAAGCGGAATATTACCGTAATTTACAAGCCCACCAGGAAGATACAGGAATACCTTAAGCCTGCCAAGGACGCTCGCAAACCACTGGAAAAAGCTGGAGTGTATAGGATCCCATGCAGCTGTGGTGATGTTTATGTGGGTACCACTAAAAGAACTGTTTCTAAACGTTTGGAGGAGCATAAGGGAAATTGTAGAAGAGGAGAAACGGAACGATCAGCTGTTGCAGAGCATGCTTTCCAGCCAGGGAACCACAATATTCGTTTCGAGGAGACGCAAGTACTAGCGGCCACAAGCGGATATTACGAAAGGCTCTACAGGGAGGCAATCGAAATCGCTATACACCCAATAATTTCAACCGAAAGGAGGAGAGTGTGAAATTAAACGGTATATGGATGCCGGTGTTAAAGAAGATGTGTACCACCCGTCTACTACTGGGTGATGGCAACGGCGATCGACGGTGACGGACAGCGGCCAATTGCACTGAAGTGGGAGCACGCGGACACGGAATTTAGCGGCAGTCAGTAGCGAGCCAGTGGGTGTGTTGGACCTTCCATTGAGCTACGGACCCCCTTGAAGATGTCTCCCGCAGTCGGAGACGAAACGTTGGGAATCGACACAGAATTCATCAACCGACCATGGCATAACAGCCCGGATAATTATAATGGACATCAAAATTCAACTATTAACAGTTAATATTGTTTTCTATACACTGGCAATCAATAAAATTATATGTACACTACTGGTCATTAAAATTGCTACACCAAGAAGAAATGCAGCTGATAAACGGCTATTCATTGGACAAATATATTTTACTAAAACTGACAAGTGAGTACATTTTCACGCAATTTGGGTGCATACATCCTAAGAAATCAGTACCCGAAACAACCACCTCTGGCCGTAATAACGGCCTTGATATGCCTGGGCATTGAGCCAAACAGCGCTTGGATGGCGTGTACAGGTACAGCTGCCCATGCAGCTTCAACACGATACCACAGTTCATCAAGAGCAGTGACTGGCGTATTGTGACGATCCAGTTGCTCGGCCACCATAGACCAGACGTTTCAGTTGGTGAGAGATCTGGAGAATGTGCTGGCCAGGGCAGCAGTCGAACATTTTCTGCATCCAGAAAGTCCCGTACGGGACCTGTAACATGCGGTCGTGCATTATTCTGCTGAAATGTAGGGTTTCGCAGGGATCGAATGAAGGGTAGAGCCACGGGTCGTAACACATCTGAAATGTAACGTCCACTGTCCAAAGTGCCGTCAATGCGAACAAGAGGTGACCGAGACGTGTAACCAATGGCACCCCATACCATCACGCTGGTTGATACGCCAGTATGGCGATGACGAATACAAGCTTCCAATGTGCGTTCATCGCGACGTCGCCAAACACGGATGCGACCATCATGAGGCTGTAAACAGAACCTAGATTCATCCGAAACAATTACGTTTTGCCATTCGTGCACCCAGATTCGTTGTTGAGTACACCATCACAGGCGCTCCTGTCTGTGATGCAGCGTCAAGGGCAGCCGCAGCCACGGTCTCCGAGCTGATAGTCCATGCTGCTGCAAACGTCGTCGAACTGTTCGTGCAGATGGTTGTTGTCTTGCAAGCGTCCCCATCTGTTGACTCAGGGATCGAGACGTGGCTGCACGATCCGTTACAGCCATGCGGATACGATGCCTGTCATCTCGACTGCTAGTGATACGAAGCCGTTGGGATCCAGCACGGCGTTCCGTATTGCCCTCCTGAACCCACCGATTCCATATTCTACTAACATCCATAGGATCTCGACCAACGCGAGCAGCAATGCCCCGATACTATAAACCTCAATCGCGATAGGCCACAATCCGACCTTTATTAAAGCTGGAAACGTGATGGTAAGCATTTCTCCACCTTACACGAGGCATCACGACAACGTTTCACCAGGCAATGCCGGTCAACTGCTGTTTGTGTATGAGAGACAGGTTGGAAACTTTCCTCATGTCAGCACGTTGTAGGTGTTGCCACCGGCGCCAAACTTGTGTGAATGCTCTGAAAAGCAAATCATTTGCATATCACAGCATCTTCTTCTTGTCTTTTAAATTTCGGGTCTGTAGCACGTCATCTTCGTGGTCTAGCAATTTTAATGGCCAGTAGTGTACTATTACAGCTCACATACTTGGCATCATCGTAAATGTTTCTAACATTGATGAGGATTAAACCCATTACCACACTACCAACTCTGTCGGACTATAACCAGTTTCCCTTCCGTCTATCATTACGGTATGCTATATCTGGTTGAAATACGCCATGAATAATGAGAAATCTGTTTTTGCTTGCCACGTTCCACAAGGCACTCCATATATTCCCGGTCCATAGGCACACCCCCTAATGGTTCCTTGATCACAGTGGGTAGCGCCCTGCATCCATATCTACATCCATTCTCCGAAAGCGACAGTGAAGTACATGGGAAATGGTACTTTCCATTGTTTCCACTATTAGGCTTTCATTCCATTCCAATCGCGTATCAAGTGCAAGAAATATGCCTGCCTAAATCGCTCTGTGCATGGTGTGTTTTAATCTAATCTTGTCTTCACGGTCTCTGCGGGAGTGTTACATACGGAGTTGAAGAATATTTCTGGACTAGAATTGCAGGCTGTTAACGAAGATACGAGCATATGGAATAAGTTCACAAATATGTGAGTGGCTCGAACACTTCGTAAGTAATAAAAACCGGTATGTTGTCCTCCATGCTCGTCGGCGAGTGTTCGTCAGAGACAGATTTGGTGGGCAGGGTGGGCCTCAATCTGCGGCTGTTTACTGATGATGCCATGACGTATGGTAAGGTGTCGAAGTAGAATGACTGTAGGAAGATACGACTTAGATAAAATTTCCAGTTGTTGTGATGAATGACAGCTAGCGCTAAACGTGGAAAAATGTTAAGTTAATACGGGTGAGTAGGAAGAACAAACCTGTAATGTTCGGGTATGGTATTACTAGTTTCCTGCTTGACACAGTCAATTCGTTTGAATATCTGGGCGTAACGCTGCAAAGCGATATAAAATGAAAAGAGGATGTGAGAGCTGTGGTAGGGAAGGCGAATAGTGGAGTTTCGTTTATTGGGAGAATTTTAGGAAAGAGTGGTTCACCTGTAAAGGCGACCACGTATAGGGCGCTGGTGCGACCTATTCTTGAGTACTGCTCGAGTGTTTGGGATCCGTACCAGGTCGAATTGAAATAAGACATCGAAGCAATTCAGAGGCGGGTTGCTAGATTTGTTGCTGGTAGGTTCGAGCAACACGTGTTACAGAGATGCTTCGGGAACTAAAATAGGAATCCTTGAAGGGAAAGCGACGTTCTTTTCAAGAAACATTATTGAGAAAATTTAGTGAACCGGCATTTGAAGCTGACTGCCAAACGATTCTACTGTCGCCAACATACCATTGCGCATGAGGACCACGAAGATGAGATACGAGAAATTAGGGCTCATACGGGGGCATATAGACAGGCTGTATTTGTGACTGGAACAGGAAAGGAACTGAGTAGTAGTGGTGCAGGTAGGCATTGCACGGTGGTTTGCGGAGTGTCTATGTGGATGTAAATGTAGACGAATTAATGCCGGTTGTTGGAGCCCTGTAAGCAGGCTTTCGTGGGTTAATTGCCGTCTATCTCCAAGAATTTGCCAATTCATCAATTATGGAAAGGATAAGTTGCTACTCACCGTAAAAATGACGCGTTGAGCTGCAGACAGGCACAACGAAAACACTGCTATACATTAAGCTTTTGGCCGAAGCCTTCGTCAGAAAAGAGAAACTAGGGCGTCTCTTTGACTGGAGTAGAACTGTCTTCAATGATGAGTCCCCTTTCGAACTGAGATCATGTCTGGAGACGCCCCAGACAGTGGTGCGACACTTTACAGCCCAACAACCAGGTATGATTCTCTGAGTAGCCATTTCATTTCGTATCAGGATTACTTTAGTTGTCATTTGCGGCATTCTTACGGCATAGCTGTACGCCAACGATAATCTACGTGCCGATGGCAAGCCATCCTGGGCTCACCTGTCAGCAAGATAATGCTCCCATAGGGTGAGAGTTTCTATTGCTTGTCTTCGTGCTAGCCAAACCGTACCTTGGCAAGCAAGGTCGCCGCATCTCTCCCCAAATTGGGAACGCTTGGAGCATTATGCGCAAGACTCTTCAACCAGCTCGGGATTTTGACGATTTAACGTTACTCAACTACGTAACAAACTGATCACAAGGTCCTGCGAACAGAAACTTCTCAGCTGACAAACTAGAGCTCTGTAGATCCTGGGGGTGGTATGCACTCGAAGAGGAGAGGGTTTGGTCGTAAATCACATCTACAAGGATTTAGCAGAGCACACGGGCGCATTTACGGTACTTTGATCTTAAAGAAACAGGACGGAAAAGCTTTGCCTACACAAGATATGCCCCGCCGTGAAGGTCGTGCAACTCAATTGTGTGAGGAGTAGAGCTGCTAGTACGGAACCAAGCAAGCTGATGGACGAAGTACAAGCGGACGTCGTCTGTTTATAGGAAACCTACATGCGTGACGGTAAAATACCTGGTCTCCTAACACATATATGACAATCACATATGTAAAGAACGCTAAAGCAGCAGTCGTGGTAACAAACACACGAATTACAGTGACAAAAATAAACAGAACTATCTACTGAACACTTTCTAACGGCAGAAATTACACTGGGATGGGAATCATGGATAGTCACATCATTATAAGCACAGTAATCTTATAACAATGAGCCCTTTGCAGACCCTTTTAGGGAAATAGCAACATTCTCTAGGGTCAGATGACTACTCATTCTCGTGGACATTATCGTATGCTCTATGCTCAACACTCTGGCATGCTGATAGGTCAGATGCCAAAGGACAAGCAATAACTGACATCCTAAATGAGGGCAGCCTTTGTGTGCTCAGTAAGGCAGGGCAAGCCCCGATATACTGTGGAAATACCTAAGCTATCAATAACATAGACATTTCATAAGCAAACGGAACATCTGTAACACATATCGCTGATTAGCAGGTACATGGCAGAGCAACACACAGCGATCACAATGCAATAATTATACTCACAGCTACACACATAAATACAAACACATTCACTCAATAACACCCGCGAAGAGGGCAAACTAGCAGACACTAAAAGACACTATAGAACAGCGCCTCTCACGCATGGAAAACCGCGTGCGCGCGAAGCGATGTGCAGAGAGTGTTTGAATGGTGCATCAGTCGATTCGCCTCAACTCGGCGTGCATCGTAAGCCGCCTTGGTGCGCTATCGTGTGCGTTGACAGACGGTGTCTTAACATTGACATAGATAAGCGCAAGCCAGTTACTAGAATAATGGAACAACTTGCTCCGAAAAAAGCAAAGATTTTCGAAAGTCCTTTAAAACCGGAGTGAGAACTTCCTTATTTTTGTACCGATGACCTCGCTGTTTGGTCTCTTCTCACAAACAACCCAACCCAACCCAACCCCTTATTTTTGTTAGTTGTGACGATAAAACCAAATGTCTAATCTGTGGAACAGCAATTACATGTGTCAGAAAATCGTGTGTACAGAAAACTGCATTCAGGAAAATATAATGGAATCGTAGGAGACGACAGAGAGGAAGCGTTAAGGAAGTTGCAAACTCTTGCAGGAGAGAATTTTGTGTCCACAAATTTGGTTTGTATCTGTATTCCAGCACGATCAGTTTCGTTAAAGGTCCTGTGAAATGAACTGAAGTTTGTTTACGTTTCTCTCAGACATCTACTTCTTTTTATTTTTGCATGTATTATTTCTAACACAATATTCTCTCTCTAATGTAGGGCGAAGAATGTGAAGAATGCTGCGAAATGACTCTTAGAGCTAGTTATAAAGTTGCTCTACGTTTGGCAAATGCTGGGAAGCCGTTTATGGAAGGGCCATTAAGTAAGAATATTTTGTTCGATGCAGTAGAGACAATGAAATTCACATTAGCTCCCGCATACAGCAGAATACCACTTTCCAGTGTGACAATACCTCGGCCAATCAATGACATTGCCGGTAATTTGCATGAACAAAAGGCAGCCAAGACTGAAAAGCCCTGGCGTAAATACGCCACTGCGCTTGATGAGACTACGGATATTAGCGTCACGGCTCAGATAGTCAGTTTTTTTGCGTGGCATGGACGATGACCTACATATAACGGGAGAGCTCCTGGGTATAATTTCAGTGAAAGACACTGCTAGAGGGCGGGTATTTTACAAACGGTCGAAATGGCAATTGAAGGAATAGGGTTCACCTGGGAAAAGATGTATCCCATAACCACAAATGGCGTATCAGCAATGCACGGTAGAGCAAAAGGGTTTATTCGCCTACTGTGGAAAGAGCTTAACATGTCGAATTTATCTTCCTCTCCACACCAAGAAGCTCTTTGAGTTAAAGTTGTCGGTCTTCAAGACACGATGAACGCAGCGGTGCGTATCGTGAACTACGCTGAAGCGCCGAAGAAACTGATATAGGCACACGTAAAAAAGCAGAATGCGGCGCTGCGGTCGGCAAAAGTTCTTAGATCGGTTGCTGCTGCAACAATGACAAGTCATCAGGATTTAAGTGAGTTTGAATGTGGTATTATAGTCTGCGCACAAGTGATGGGACACAGCATCTCCGGGATAGCAATGAAGTGGGGATTTTACGTACGACCATTTCACGAGTGTACTGCGAATATCAGGAATCCGATAAAACATCAAATCTCCGACATCGCTGTGGCCGACAAAAGATCCTGCAAGAACGGGACCAACAGCGACTGAAGAGAATCGTTCAACGTGACAGATGTGCAAATTGCTGCGGATGTCAATGCTGGGCCATCAACGAGTGTCAGCATGCGAACCATTCAACAAAACATCATCGATTAGGGCTTTTGGAGCCGAAGGCCCACTGTGTACCCTTGATGACTGCACGACACAAAGCTTTACGCATTGCCTTGGCCCATCAAAACTGACACTGATCGATTGATGACTGGCAACATGTTGCCTGGTCAGACGAGTCTCGTTCCAAATTGTGTCAGGCAGATGGATGTGTGCAGGCATGGAGACAACCTCATGAATCCATGTACCCTGGATGCCAGCAGGGGTCTGTTCAAGCTTGTGGAAGCTCTGTAATGGTGTGGGACGTGTGCAGTTGGAGTGATATGGGACCTCTGATACGTCTAGATATGACTCTACTACTCACCCGAAATCGATGAAACTGGCGTTACTTCTCGACGTAATCGCCCTGCAGACGTACACATTTTTCACAACGCTGACGCCATGATTCCATGGCAGCGGCGAAGGCTTCTTTAGGAGTCTGTTCTGACCACTGGAAAATCGCTGAGGCAACAGCAGCACGGCTGGTGAATGTGCGGCCACGGAAAGTGTCTTTCACTGTTGGAAAAAGCCAAAAGTCACTAGGAGCCAGGTCAGGTGAGTAGGGAGCATGAGGAACCACTTCAAAGTTGTTATCACGAAGAAACTGTTGCGTAACGTTAGTTCGATGTGCGGGTGCGTTGTCTTGGTGAAATAGCACACGTGCAGCCCTTCCCAGACGTTTTTGTTGCAGTGCAGGAAGGAATTTGTTCTTCAAAACATTTTCGTAGGATGCACCTGTTACCGTAGTGCCCTTTGGAACACAATGGGTAAGGATTACGCCCTCGCTGTTCCAGAACATGGACACCATCATTTTTTCAGCACTGGCGGTTACCCGAAATTTTTTTGGTGGCGGTGAATCTGTGCGCTTCCATTGAGCTGACTGGCGCTTTGTTTCTGGATTGAAAAATGGCATCCACGTCTCATCCATTGTCACAACCGACGAAAAGAAAGTCCCATTCATGCTGTCATTGCGCGTCAACATTGCTTGGAAACATGCCACACGGGCAGCCATGTGGTCGTCCGTCAGCATTCGTGGCACCCACCTGGATGACACTTTTCGCATTTTCAGGTCGTCATGCAGGATTGTGTGCACAGAACCCACAGAAATTCCAACTCTGGAGGCGATCTGTTCAACAGTCATTCAGCGATCCCCCAAAACAATTCTCTCAACTTTCTCGATCATGTCGTCAGACCAGCTTGTGCGAGCCCGAGGTTGTTTCGGTTTGTTGTCACACGATGTTCTGCCTTCATTAAACTGTTGCACCCACGAAAGCACTTTCAACATATCCATAACTCCATCACCCCATGTGTCCTTCAACTGCCGATGAATTTCAATTGGTTTCACACCACGCAAATTCAGAAAACGAATGATTGCACGCTGTTCAAGTAAGGAAAACGTCGCCATTTTAAGTATTTAAAACAGTTCTCATTCTCGCCGCTGGCGGTAAAATTCCATCTGCCGTACGGTGCTGCCATCTCTGGGACGTATTGACAATGAACGCGGCCTCATTTTAAAACAATGTGCATGTTTCTATCTCATTCCAGCCCGGAGAAAAAAAATCGGAACCCTTAGAACTTGAATGCACCTCGTAGTTCATGTCCATTGTGCATTCCGACGGACTTGGGAAATTCCAGCACAGCAGAACACTGCGACACCCCACAAGTCCAGAACTGCTACAGAGTGGCCTCAGGAACACTCTCCTGAATTTAAACACTTCTGCTGGCCGCCACACTCCCCCACACATGAACATTATTGAGAATGTGTGGGTGCCTTGCAACGTGCTGTTCAGAAGAGATATCAACCGTGTGATACTCTTACGGATTTATGGACAGCCCTGCAGGATTCATGATGTTAATTTCCTCCAGTACTACTTCAGACATTAGTCGAGTCCATGCCACGTCGTGTTGTGGCACTTCTGCATGCTCGCGGGCCCCCTACACGATATGAGGCAGAGTATATTCGTTCTACGAGCTCATTCATTATCAGTTCAAGGAATTTTTGATTTCATTTGAAGAGGAATATCCCGATATTACCTATCATGCTGAGGTATGTTAGCTGAGCAAAGGAATAGTGATTTCCAGAGCTTTTGGAGGATGACACTCCGTGGCTCAGTTGGTGGACGGCAAAGAACGTTTGGAGCCACTTTTACACGGCCCCAAATGGGTAGCTGATTTAGAATTTCAAACAGACATTGTGGCTTTCCTAAATGATTTGCTGGCAAGTCTGAAACTCCAAAAAGAAAATAATCTCATCAACAATATGGTCGTCAAAATAAAAGCTATTCAACACAAACTTCAGTTCCTCAAAAACAATATTTCAGAGGAAAGTACGCATCACTTCCCTGAGCTAGGTAAGCTATACATATTTTTTTTCTTAAATAAGGCATCCTGATTTTTAAAAGTGGTTTATTCAGTACGGTACTATGATCTTGTTTGACAGCATCTGTGCAGGAAGGAGCGCTCTTTGAAAAATACGTTGAGGTGCTACAATAGTTTGAAAATGAGATTAGCAACCGATTCCAAGTAATGTATCGGTATATCACTAACAGCAAAATAAAGTCGATTTTGTTAAATGTACAAGTGTTATATTAGACAACAGTATGTGTTTACTAAAACATCTCAGCTTTCAGTATTTCAAAGCTACTTTATACATTAGTTTCATTTGTTTTTTTGTTTTATTACAGGAAATTACTAAGCTGCAGCCAATACTTGATGAGTTTGTAAAGCACCATTCGATTTACATTTCAGTCTAATCGATTTGCAAATCTACTATCACCGAAAGTGTTTATTTTACAGTACCCAAGGTTTGCTCGAATTCTGCCAGAATTTGTTGAATGAAAAGTTTCCTAAGCTGCATGTAGAAGCTGCGAAGATTATTTCTGTGTCTGGTTCCATATATGTATGTGAAAGTATTTCTTCTGTTTTATCGTGTTCGAAGACTAGATTGTGTGGAAGTATTCCTCTTTGAATTTAAAAAGTGCTCTAAGAGTTCAGCCGATCCCTTTTTCGAGATCTTAGTAGCATTACTGCAAAAAAAGTTATTATAATTATTTAAATCTCTTATGTCCCGGTAATCTTGTCCCATCAAACTAAGCTCTCTGCCCACTGTTCATAAACATTTGGCAATAATGAGTAAAACGGAGGTGATGTTGTGGAAAAGCTTCAGATGGGCGGAGCGAACGAGACAAGCATAGGGAAAGAGAGAGAGAGAAGGTGAAAAAAAAAAAAAAAAAAAAAAAAAAAGGTTGTCCTCAGAGGCCCTGCTATAGAATTCCCCTGACACACCACCCAAGGAACTATTATTACTTTATTACTATATGTTCATCATTTACCAGCCACGGCTGGACAAACTGCGTCACATATACAATGTTTATCAACTAACATTTATACAACACCACATACAAAATTTATATTACAAATAAAAGAAAATATTTATGCAGTGCACAAAAACACATAGAACATACAGAAAATGAAATATAACTAAACAAGAAAGTAAAACTTCATAGCAGCAAATGAAAATACCATAAAGCAAAATGTTTATAAGACCGTGTAGATCACACACATAAAGTTTCATTTTGGCAAAATATGTACTTTAAGTAAAACACAAAATTAAATGTGCAGTTAACTGAGAACATAAAAAGAAGATTAAATTTAGGCAAAATTATATATAAAACATAACAATATTTATTATTTTTTCCATTCACTAGAACCACTGTTGAAAAACTCTTCCAAGGAATATAGTGGATGTTGATTACAGTGCACACATACTAACTGACCTACAACAGATAGCTTAAATCGCTGCAATCCCACAAATCAACGACATACCTAAACAAAGTATACCGTAGTCGACATTATTAACAAAACTTAAGAAGGACTCGCGGGATAAAAGATGGTATTACCAGCTAGCAAAGACAACACAAGAAAAAGAAGTCAGACTACAACAATATCTTGAAGCCAAACAACGATGCAAAGACGAATTACAAAAACCAAGGCAGGACCGGTTGGACAGTTTTGTCAGGACCAAAGTATTGAAAATCATATGGGGACAGCTCTTCAAAATACAAACTGAGAGAGTTAAAACACCAACCGCAATGTCAACATTAAAACGACCAAACGGCACAATGACGGTGGTGGAGATGTTCGGTGAAGCACCTGCTAAACAACCTGCTACCGTATGATTACCCTTCACACAACCAACACCATCATATAGACCTACCCAGACAAATGGACACCAACTATTTAAATTGTGGATTCAGTATTCCTTTTGCTCATGAGGAGATTGCACTGGCAATTATGAAACTTAAAAGACAGAAAAGCTCCGGGACCAGGTGAGGTCCACTCAGAAACCATTAAATCTGCCATATGACATATCGTCCTCTACCTGACACACTTAATGACTCTTTACAGCAAAGGAGAATACCCGTCTGTTGAAAGATGGCCAATGCAGTGATCATCAAAAAATTAGAGGACAAAGACTCAACAGACCCAAAATCATATAGATCAATCTGTCTACTAAATATACTAGGCAAATTCCAGGAGGGACTACTGTGTGACAGGCTACAGTCACACAGCCAACTTCTGGGACTCAGTTCACATCAGTATGCACAGGCCTATAGAATTACAGTACGTAGGGTTTTACACATAGCTCAGAGTACACAGAACACATACGTGGTGGCAATTAATACAGTAAATAGGGCTTAACACAACTCAGAGCACACAGAACAAATATGTGGTGGCAATATTAATTGATATATCTGGCACTTTTGACAACCTTTGCTGGCCTATGCTATTCACAAAGTTAAGACAAACGCAAATCCCACCAGCTTTATATATAAGAGATGACATCATAGAAATGCGCTAACTGAACCACTTGTGAAATGATACCCGGAAGAGACAATGGGATTCAACAGAAAAGAAGTGTCGCATCCACACATTTTTCCCAAACATCAAGGAATGAATGAAGCTAAAACATATAGATCACACATGTGGCAAGGTCAATTTCCTCATAGGCCATGGTCCATACCCACAACACCTCCATCGGTTTAGTCTCACCCGAATGCTCAAGTGAACCTGCAGAGAACTAGGAACTCCTGGACATGTCACTTTACCCTATGATACACTCACACGCATATGGCCCCTAATTGAGTATGACAGCAGAGGACAAATTCAACAATTGGTGCATAGCAAATGACGTAACTTACAACGTATCATGTGCCTTACATGAATTATACAAACAAGGACAATCACATACATGAATAATAGCAAACAAACATGGAAAAAGGATTCTTGGAATGACACAGACAGACACAAACACGGAAACAGACTCAGACACTGAAGCACATACAAACAGTGAGATTAATATACAGACCTAAATGTAAGATAAGACTAAATTATGGTACACACAAATGGATCATATGTCACAAAATATTTTAATATATGTAGAAACATCTAGAGTAATGCATGTAATTTAAATGATGTAATTGTTTATTAAGCTTATTTAAAATAATACTGGTAACAAAAATGATACAATCAGTTATTAGGCTTAGATAAGGTTTTACCTTACCGAAAACACAGATACTGTGGTGTCACCGCCAGACACCACACTTGCTAGGTGGTAGCTTAAATCGGCCGCGGTCCATTTAGTACATGTCGGACCCGCGTGTCGCCACTGTGTAATCGCAGACCTAGCGCCACCACCAAGGCAGGTCTCGTGATACGAGAGAGCACTCGTCCCAGTTGTACGAGAACCTAGCTACCGACCAGATGTACGAAGCCTTTCTCTCTCATTAGCCGAGAGACAGAATAGCCATCAGCTAAGTTAATGGCCACGAACTAGCAAGGCGCCATTAGCCATACAGTGATTGTACTTAAAGTCTCCTGTGTATCGTCAAGATCGATGTACCACAATGATATTAAAGATAAATATTAATCCTGCTCAGTACTTTTCTTCCTAACATTAATAACGTATCCTGTTCCAGTACTTCACGCCCGTCTGCGTTAGTCTAGCGTACATTTTCAGCCATCTCAACTTCACGGTGTCGGCCCAGATACCGACACAACAGATACCATCACATAACATGTAGAAATAAGGAAGTCAAAGACGCACAAATAGCACACTGATTATGCCCTGTGTAAAGCACACATGAACTTTAACAAAAATAATATAAGAGTAATACAAATACACATCTGTACACATAAATTTATCAAATGTATATTAAAGATATATTTTGTACGCTACCTCGAATGTGACAGGCTGGATGATTTGCTGAGCCCTCACGCACAAGAGAGTTAGGCGATGGAATCTCTAATACAGAGCTATGTACTTTCCTACTATCTTTTTTTTCTCCTTCTTAAATGCAAGAAGCTTGTTATTTTAATTTTTTCTGAATTTATAATATGTCATAACCTCTTTTCTGTCTTGCTACATTCTTATCTTCTATTCATAAATCATTAATTTTAAGATTTTCGTTTCTTAATTGCTCTTAAATGTATAAGCATTTATAGGTCAAGTACTATTAATCCTTACTACAAACAAGAAACGTCAAATAAGTTTCACAGTCTGTATATGTTCAATTCCATATTGTGAAAATACAACCTGTCTTCGTAACAAGGTGGCAGTTCATTTGTAAATGGGAGCAAATTAAATAGATGAAAAACTAACACACTAATTGGACAGAATTTAGTATGAAACACCACAGGAGGAAATCCAACAACTCAATTAGTTGATGCCAAGCCGAATAACTGCTTGCATAAGGGCAAAAGATGGGCCAACGAATTACTGACTGCTCAGTTTGTGAGGCTGTCTCTCTTGAATAAATCACCCAGTTTTTCTGAAACTGTAACAATTTGTTGGTCTGTACATTTACATCACATCTCCCAATTTCCACCCCATTTGGATAATTCCTTTGTGATGCACTACTTGTTTTTTGTCTCAGATTGTTTTATACTACAAGTAAAAAGTGTCCACGATCTGAGGAATGCAAGTTTCAATGCTATAATTTTGATGAGAATGCAGTTCTAGACATTATAAGACACACTGCATCTATTTAGTCGAAAAGGCATCCCTACTGTTCAAAAGCAACACAGAGCAACGAGGAAAAGAATCAGATTTGCAAGGTTTGATGACACATTAAGGAGATTATAGGATTTAATGGTGTCCAAATGGAAGAGATGTGCGAGCAACAGGAAAAATTTTGAGTGAGCACCCAAAATAGTGTACGTTGGTAAGTGAAGAACTTGAGGAGGGTCAGAACCTTCCCATCCCAGCATTGAAACATTCTTTGCCTGGGTGAACCTTGGGTGAAAACAATCTCACATTTAACTATATATGACAGTAGTATCTGTTCCCAAAAGAACAGTTACTATTGATGACCATGCAGCTTTGCTAGAAATGAAATGATAATTAACTGGACACCCTAGCTGCAAACAGGCATTGATATACTTCATTGGGGACATGTTGAAAATGTGTGCCCCGACCAGGACTCGAACCCGGGATCTCTTGCTTACATGGCAGACGCTCTATCCATCTGAGCCACCGAGGGAACAGAGGGTAGTGAGCCTGCAGGGACTCATCCCTTGCACACTCCCCGTGAGACCCACATGTCCACACCACTACATTAGGTGCACTACGAATGTAGTGGTGTGGACATGTTGGGAATGTGGGTCTCACGGGGAGAGTACAAGGGATAAGTACCTGCAAGCACACTATCCTCTGTGCCCTCAGTGGCTCAGATGGATAGAGCGTCTGCCATGTAAACAGGAGATCCCGGGTTCGAGTTCTGGTTGGGGCACACATTTTCAACATGTCCCCAACGAAGTATATCAGCGCCAGTTTGCAGCTAGGGTGTCCATTTAATTATCACTTAATCTTACATTTGGTAAATTCTGGTGGAGTTAAAATACCATCAGTGTCACTACAAGTACCAGCCCACTAGATAGACCTCTACTTGTTCTGAAGGTTCCAGGAGTGAATTTGTCAATGGAGCATAACTTATTTTTAGAGCAAGAAAAGAGAGTGGCAACTGTCAGAGGCAAATGACTGCAACCAGTTTTGAGAAGTATATGCCTATAAGAAAAATCTGCTCCCCAGTCTGCCCAAAGGTAGTATTACAATTATTGATAATGCTTCTCATCATAGTGTGCAAGGTAAAAAGGCACTCTCGCAGTATGCTGTTAAAAATTGAAAACTATTTGAGGTAATCTGAAAGCTGAAAGCCCCGAAAAGAGGTACAGTGTTGACGAGATAATGAAGAGTCACAAGCACACAGTTTTCCAGTTACCTCCACATGTGTGTGAACTGAATGCCGTACAGATGGTCTGGGAAAAAACTGGAAGAAATATACTGAAGCACAATGCTACAGCTGACATTTTTCTAGAAAAGCTGTAAGAAGTTACAAAGACTGGGACCACATCTGTGACCACAACTGCGTGGGAGAAGTTCGATCACTATGTTGCCAAAATAAATAACATGTTTTGGTAAAAAGGCAGGCTAATAGGGGACATTATATGTCAAATTGTCATAAACTTGCGAAGTATGTCTTCTGACAATGACGATGATGATAGTAGTAATAACTCAGATTCTGATTGGTTCAACCTCTAGAATGGAGTGACAGCAACTGAAGAAATCAACTGAGTTCGTCATGAAGAACCACCAACTGCAACCTAAACAAAGAACAGGACATTGTTCTAATGTGAGTATATGCATATCAGGCAGAGTGTTTAACAGCAAGATGAAGAGGATGGGTTACTACTCACAATGTAGAGGAGGCATTGAGTCACACAGTCAGTGTCTCCGGGCACTGGAGCTTGATTGTGGACTGCCAAGACTGCAGTCCACAGACTGGCCCCGGAGCCCGGAAACTGCTGCTGTATGTGTTTGAGCTGTGTGAATATACACCAGGTGTCTCTCCTAAGAGTCATCAGGAGCATTTTCTCTCATGTTTCGTCAGTTATTTGAAATTGTGTTTTTGTATTCTGTAGCTGGAGTCAGCCCAAACAATCACCAATCATTACATTTTTTATGCAACATCCAGTGTCAACAGAAAGTGTCTGTTTCCCATTGCAAACAAAATGATTTTTAAAATGGAATTTTAAGTGCCCATTTCCTAGAGAGCTCCCAAATTAGTCTAGTCCAATATTTGTTTTATCGATAAGTGTTAACAGGGACAATAAAACATGAAAAATAAATAGCAATTCAGAAGCAACTCGTAGGACTTCATGCATGGCAGTAACAGTCAGCGCAGGCCAGGGAAGTGCTGTTGCTACTGGAGTACTGATTATTCTTCATGTTTTACTGTCCCTGCTAACATAAATTGATAAAACAAATAATGTTGCACTAAAATAATCTGCTACCCCTAGTTATGCTGTGTCCGAAATGTCAAGCAACTTGTCCAAGGCAATCGAGAAAGCAATGAACTTGCCAGTACTGAGAGTTAACTGCCTGTAAATATCCAGTGCCACAACAGCTGTGGGGCAAGTAATTCTTTGTCACAATAGACTAATTTTGGAAAAGTTCTTTACCTCCAACGACATCACCAGTTCTGCTTTCTCAAGCCCTCTTTAATGAACTCACCATTGCTGAAAGGTTTTTAAATCTGGCAATTCTGAGCATTATTTTGCAGCTTGCTTTTAATGATGTTCCACTATAGTTGGTTGCTGGCCAAAGATTAGAAACAATACAATAAACTGTAAACACACTAGATTCCTAAAAGCAAATACAAAAGCACAAACATAATGATATTTATGGGGTTACTCAAGTTGACATCAGCTCGCCGTGCACCACTGCATCTTGGTACCCAGAAAGCCTTCACATTCCTTCATTGATTTCCGTCAGTAAAATGAAAACAGCTCCCAACATAGCCACGTGTGTCTGCCTTCATGGCATTGGAAGGAAAACCGACTCTTCAGCATCAAAATCAGCTCCACCTCCCACATTGGCTTTTCAAAGCCATCCCCTTTGCAAGTTTTTACAATACTACAAAACTAATAATTATCTAGGGATCATCCTGGCATACCACTATGCGAACAATTCTTTTGTAGGCACCAAAGGAAAACGGCTTTCCTTAATCTGGCACGCAACGGAATGGCGCCAGACAGGGCACATCAGTTTTGTATCTGGACCTCCCCACTCCTCAGTTTTCAGGATCATAACGAGTATACATATGGTGACAAAGAGACCCACTAATGCATCTCACAGATACAAAAGAGAGATAGATAGAGAGAGAGAGAGAGAGAGAGAGAGAGAGAGAGAGAGAGTGCAGCCTTGCTTATCCTCACTATGAGAAATCTCCTTTTGCACAGCCTTACAAAGGAGGCCACCGATCGCTACCTACAGGGCAGCCAATGGCCTGTCCCTGACAGTACCCTGTATTGAAACATGAGCTGAAAACTGGATACATAAAATTTGCCCATGCGATGCCTCTCCTGGGAGAGTCATCTACATTACTGTGGCCAAAGCAAATTAGGGAGCAGTTGATATGTTATATTCGAACAATTGTGTCTGTTACTTCAAGTGTCATTTTCATTCCTATTGCCAGAGTGGCCCAAACTGGCATAATATAATTTGAATATGACAGGGGTCAGCCAAAGAACTAATCAACACATTTCAACAGCCCTAAAGGATTTTGTAGTGCAAGACCTCAGAATTTACAGTTCTTCTCTAGTGTCCTCAGCTACTTCCATCACTTTTCTAAAACACAGTGTTGGTTTTTGAAGTCACATTTCCATTTTGTTTTTTCCCAACGAGTCTGTCTTCTGGAGCATACCCTTAGTTTTAATGCATTTAAAAGGCCACTGGAAACAAACTATTTGTGGTTTATTTAAATGGGAACCCCCTATAGATATTGAATGGATGACACGAAAGTTACACTTATTGTCATGTAAGGGTAGCATAATTAAATTAACACAATTATTAAATAGTATTTCACTTTGCCAGAATATAAATAAAAAAACTTACCATGAAATATCACTTCAGATCAACTGGATTAAAAAAAAAAAAAAAAAAAAAAAAAAAAAAAAAAAAAATCCACAATCTGTCACACTAAGCACTGCAACTCCATTCTTCATACCAGTGTGACAAAACATAAGACTTTCACAGACTATCTTCGTAATTTAACTCACGTGTAAACAAACACAACCACTTTGCTTGGTCAGTGACCCTATGACACAACCATCAGGGTCTGTTGTGCCATTGGTAATAAGTCGTACTTGTGTATTAGATACATCATTGTTACATATATGTTGTTTAAACCACGTTTCTTTATTTCAGGGGTAGTGAGCTGAGAGGCAATAGTTCTCTTACATATATATCGACAGAATTCTATATAAATTATTTGAGTGTGAGGTGTGGAGAACTTTGTTACCACACTGAAGAGGAATGTCTGATGTATAATGATGCAACTTAAGGCATGCAGGCACTGAGAATCAGTATCAATAAATTACAAACAGAGGTAACAATATTAAGTTAAATCAAATCATAGAGTTCTTCATGTTCAAACACACTCGTTACATTATTTATTTTTCAATTGCCACACAACACGAGTGTGCTGCACTACTGTAGTGTTACAGCTGTTAGATCACTTAAGTTAGCAGCAATCATAAATACAAGACAAAGTGTACAGACATGCACCAATAACAAGTAGGGAGCCAAAGTTCAACTTAGCATTGACCACTTACAGATATGCCACTTCACTGCTACAAAACTTGGCAGTCTAAATGTCATCATAAGTGTTCAACTGGAGAAATTTAATCTCATATTCATTACAATTAATAACTGCCGTATTTTAATGTAAGTGAAAGAGAAAAAAAAAAAAGAAGCTTCGTGTCTAAAGGGTGGGGACTGGATTGGACCACCTCTCCCCCCTCCCCCCATCTCCTCCCCTGATTTTCATGTTGTTATTCCATACCGGACTTTCCACTGTTTGGTAGTATTTAACAGCATACCTGCATATAAGGGCATTCAATTAGTATATGTATAACAAGACAGTGCACACTTACTGATATGAACACCTTGTTCTTAGTAATACTTTTACGCAGCTGCTAAGAGGCAGCAACCACCCCACCCCCCTCCCGTCCCGTCCCGTCCCGTCCCGTCCCGTCCCGTCCCCTCCAATTCGTGTCACATCTTATTTACTTGTAAATTGTCATTGACGGTGTTCTATCTTCCGTTTATTTCTTATGAAGTGACGTGTTGCCTGCTCACGTACTTCACATTAATTTTACCTTCAACACTGGTTTTCTTGCCCTTTCTTCATTTGCAGCATCTTCCCAAATGGGAAAATTCTTGTGAGATCAGTGTACAGTCATAAAATCCTCATTGTAAGCATGAAACTGACAAGTAAATACCATCATTCATGATGTTTTAACTGAATAAGATGAAGTGTGTGTCGAGATGAAAAAAGACATGAAAACAGTTGTTTGTACAGTATCAACTTAACAAGTTATTCACACAGCAGCTATCGATATCATGGCAGCACAAATTAAGAATTTGACTGTAATTATTGTAAAGTATCACTATGCACTAATGTGTGACGATTTAAAATGTTTACTTTGCTAGCATGTTAAAAAGTGAATCATACAATGTTGACGCAACTGCATTAATGGTGTTTTCAGAATAGCACATAATATTTTGCTGTACTTTCATCATGTCTTACTGCAGCATAAATGCCCTGTGCGTTCTTCTCAGGTGCAAACAGTGAATGATACTGAGCAGGGAAACTTGTGGTCTGAATTGTCTGTATTTCTTTCCTACTTCTACCAACTTCCTTCTCTGCTGTCGCCCTGAATAAGGAATTAGTGACATGACAAATTCCAGCACTTCTGTTAACTGTTATTTTGTGTATTTTTATCAACTCTACTGCAGAATGCATCTCCTGAGGGTAATTTCTGACCAGCCATCGTTCTTATAACAATTCAACAACATTTATTGAATGTTTGTTCATATCATGTAGCATCATCTGAAAATTCTTGTATTTTGTACATTAATATAATTGCAATTTGTTCATTTGATAGGTCATATTTTGATTTTTATTGATTTTCATTTTAAACTAACTTGTATTAAGAGAAAACACTTTATTTACAGAATATACATCCAAATTATCAAAATAACCACTGGCAAATTGACATAAACTACATATTCACAACCTTCACAATCTTTTACTAAGGCACAAATGTGTTTTTTATAAAAGAAGCACCATGATCAAAATTCTTGTTAACTGGTTACATGATTAATTTGACTTTTTTCATTATTTTCAATTTAGTGAGTGACAGTCACTCCTTATGACATGATAACATAGGAAATAAACAAGCCTCTGGAATAAGAACAGTTTTTAATAGGGTTACATCAAGTATAACAAGTGTATAGTATATCAGACAACAGCATAAACTGCTGATGTTTGTAGCATGATATGAAATACTGCCACAATGGTTACTTCATTTTCAAATTTAAAAAAATCGTAAATATACACTACACTGTCATCAGTCAAATCAGTATCAGTACAGAAAATTGTACAAAATTTTATTGTCCAATAAAGATTTTAGATAATGTATCCACAATAGTATAAATAACAGTGAAAAATAATATTTGAAACTACGTACAACCACTTATGACACATGTTAATACCAGTACATAGCTATTTTGAAACTGTTACCTCTTTCCTTTGATTTAAACCTGCTTTTGTTTCATTTACTTCAATATGTCATCTTCAATGCTGCATAAAAAAATTAAATTAATCAGTACAAACATGATGATGTGTGTGACAGAAGAGAGACATCTATTAATCACATGGGAAAACAAAAACAAGTGGAGTGAGGGCCACACACACAGCAGTGTGGTTAAATCCTCAAATTACAGTATTTCATCAAAATTCCTTCAACTGGGAGACAAATGGAAATATGGAAAGGAAACGGTACATACACATGTGATTAAGGAAAAGTTTCTGCAAAACCTAATCCAGGAAATATACAGTTGTATCTTGTGACACACTTGTATCACAGAATGAATGCACTACCCCCCCCCCCCCTCTCTCTCTCTCTCTCTCTCTCTCTCTCTCTCTCTCTCCCCCCTCCCCCTCTTTTTCCTTTCTGCTTCAGTGCCTATGCATATACTCTTTCCTCATTCAGTTTTGAATCATCATCATAATGAAGGAATTTTAAAAAATGTTGAAATTTAGAGATGCAGCCTTTTTTTTTAAAATTTGTGTGACTCTTGGTCTTACTCCATTCATTCTTGTTTTAATGTTAGTTAACAGATTTCCTGTTTTGTCACTACTATTATTAGTAGCTACCTGCTGTTGACTATAATCTGGATAGCCATAATGACACATCAATGAACACAATTATGGTTAAATTTTCTACACACAACCAGTAGCAATATAGCATCGTCTTAGGAACTGGATGGAAAGCTTATTCAAGAGCGCCGTAACGCTACTGGTAGCAACAGTCTTGGCTGCACTCTTGCACTGACCTGAAACATTAACAAAACATAAAAGTATTACAAATATCTGTAAGAAGAAAGCGATAAATCAAGTTAAGAGCAAATGATCACAAACACTTAAACAGTTTGAGTGACAAACACTGTTCAGAATACATCAACAAAGGATGAAAATAATGAACACAGTCACTAAGGAGAATTCTGAATGAGTCCCTAAGGTGCATCTGAAGAATTTTTCCAACTTGCACAAGTAATTGCCAGAAGCAATATGTTTAACCAACATAGTATCTGTTCAATCTTTGGACTTTCAGTATTTTCTCATTGTCGTCTTTTACGGCAAATTCCTCTGAAGATAGTTATATTTTAAACAACTAGTAGAACAGCAAAGTACTGCAATTAAAACAACCAATGAGATGAAAGTGCATAAATTTATGTATTCAATTGAAACCTAATAGGCATCTTTAAATACCAATAAATAAAAAGAAAAAAAGCAATTCTTCCCTGCCGTAATTCTGCATATGTGCTCAACAACCCACTGTACTTTACATGACAGAGTATGTAAATAGTGTACCCACAGTGTTTAGTTCCTTCTTATTCCATCTGTAAGTAATTTACAGAAGGAACAACTGTTGGTGCACCTCCTCATAAAACTAATTCTTTAATTTTACTGCCATGATCATTATACTGTATGAAAGAAACAAGGGTGTTTGCATTAGTAAGGGACTATTTGTCTCAGTGACTGTCAATCGATAGTTTATTGCAGACAAGTTCTTGTGGTGCACTGAAAAATTTAGTTTATGAGGTATAACGAAAGAGACCAATACTGCAAATCTGTGTACTTCTCAAGTATGACCTGTCAATGGTGATTTGCCAGCTACCAAAACATATCTTTATGAAGACACCCATGTTGCTCCACCATCAACTACAATGAAAACCTTTATTTTTGCCACCAGCTTTGATTGCTACCAACCTTCATTGAGTCCAAGATGTTTTTCAATTCCAGTAACTCTGTTGATCTCAATGCAATATAAAGCTGCTATTATAGTTTGTTTCATGTTCAAGAATAACCCTAATGTCTCTCACCACATTCTGACATTTAGGATCAACTATTTTAGGTCCTAAGAATCGTGTTGACCCAAATTTAAATTACTGCTTTGATGTGACATATCTCCTCAAAACATATTCTGAGTAAGAGTTGAATAAAAGAGGGTGATAATTGCATTATGCATTGCACTTTTGACTTCTCCTTCCCTTTCATCTATTTTTACATGTCACTATTTTTTCTGTATCACCACTGCTGAAGCTTGCACATAGTTTACTACTTTTAACCTCTTCCTCTCTGAGATACCATGTCCTTTATCTACTCTCATCACAATATGTGGGTCCTCTTAATCTAGTGTCTCAGTAACCTGCTCTCCCCCTCTCAAATCTTCCCCCAAACAATACCTCTTTCCTACCTAGAGAAGAAACATACGAATGTCTAAAGTCAAGATTAGTATTTTCTACTCTTACATGTATCTAGTGGCACTACTCAGAATTTCCCCTTCTACAGGTAAGTGCTGGCCAGCCGTCATGTCTCCTCGCAATTTTAACAGTTTTCTTAGCAGAATTTTCTCTTCGACAAATTACTAAATTTTATTATCACTTTGACTCTGTAATTAAAATACACTAGACATACAACACATCCCGAGTAAATTATTGTAGGCCAATTTGTCATGTTATCAAACATGAACTGAATTTCATCACACTGGTTAAAGTGGGTAGTAAAAGCTATAATCTATTGCATGTTATTTAGGTAGCACTTCTGAAACAATACACAATTACTTCAGTAAAATTTCTCCAAATAATAAAACTGATACCAACAGTAACCATTTTCTAGACCATTTATTCTAGAGGCAAAGTATCTCATTCTCTTAAATGTTTGAGAGTGACAAGGCTTTCTTTTACTTAGAATATATACAGTAATTAGTATTAATATTTGATTTATTATTGTCTATACTTGGATCTAATATTTATACTTCAGGTATCAAAAGCAGCTACATTATGTAGAGTTCAATATTTAAAAAGCACCGTGAATGCTTTCAGAATGAGTCTTTCACACTGCATCAGTGTGTGCACTTTTTGAAACTTGCTGGGAGATTTAAAGTGTGTGCTGGACTGGGTCTCAAATCTAGAAACTCACCTTTCATAGGTAATTCTCTTAACAAGAAATACTGCCAGAAGTAGCTCTGTGATGACAAGTATTGAGGAGTGACTGGATAGCTCAGTCATCAAGATCCACCACTCTTTGATTACACTGTTGACAACAAATCAATGGGAACAGTAACTGCAATAAAATAGCTAGGACTAACCATCCAGAGCAGCCTAAAGTTGAACGATCATGTACAAAAAATTGCACAAAAGTAGTAGCAGAAGAACGTATAATTCACTCCTGAAAGAAGTGGCTAATGAAATGCTCATTTCACAGACTACTGAGCATCGTTCAGCTGTCAGGGGCCCTTACCAAATAGCATTAATGGAAGACAGGGAAGAGATCAACAAAGAGCAGCCATTTCATCATTTACTTGGGAGAAGAGATTTATAGTCAACAAATTAGAGTATCAGACACTTTGAGAGAGGTACTGTGCATCAAGGTCAAGTGTACTAATGAAATTCTGAGAGAGTACATTCCAGGAAGAGCTGATCAATTTATTACTTTCTCCCACATGTATCTCTTGAAATTGTCATGACAAAAAATCAGAGCCCATATAGAGCTTTACTGACAATCATTATTCCCACATGCTGTTTGTGAATGGAACATGAAAGGGCAAAAAATAGTTGTACCAGAATTTCCCTTCACACACATTGTATTAGGGCTTGAAGACTACAGGTTTAAACATAAGAGCAGTGCCCACAAAAGGCAAGTTCCTGGATTCAAGTCCTAGTCCATCACAGAGTTCTAATCTGCCAGGAAGTTTCACAGAGAATGCCATAAAACTACAATCATTAAACAATTGCTCATTTATAAAATTACTTATTTCTAAAATGCACGGAAGGATAGAAGACTGGTTTGTGGGAGAAACATGAGGGATGGGAGCGGTAGATGGAGGAACAAAGAATCATAGTCACAACAAAACTTGCATCATTCATCTGAACTGTATGTAGGAAGGTGCAAATAAAATGCCTAAGAAATTCACACATGCACATGGAAAGTTAATGGCCAATCTAGTATTTAAATCAAAGGCACAGAAGACTGGTTTGTGGGAGAAAACATAAGGGATGGGGGTGGTAGATGGAGGAACAAAAGGGAGGGGTAGGAGGGAGAGAGGGGTAGGAGGGGGAGTGGGAGATGGAGGTGGGGGTAGGAGGGTGAGAGGGGGAGACAGTGGCAGAGGGGGATAAGGGGGTTGGCAGAGGGGGGAAAGGGGGGGGTGGCAGGGGGGAAAGGGGGGTGGCAGAGGGGGATAAGGGGGTGGCAGTGGGGGATAAGGGGGTGGCAGGGGGGGAAAGGGGGGATGGCAGGGGGAAAGGGGGGTGGCAGGGGGGAAAGGGGGGGTGGCAGGGGGTTACGGGGGGCGGCAGGGGGTTACGGGGGGCGGCAGGGGGGAAAGGGGGGCGGCAGGGGGGAAAGGGGGGGCGGCAGGGGGGATACGGGGGGGGGCGGGCAGGGGGATACGGGGGGCGGCAGGGGGGATACGGGGGGCGGCAGGGGGATACGGGGGGCGGCAGGGGGGATACGGGGGGCGGCAGGGGGGAAAGGGGGGCGGCAGGGGGGGAAACGGGGGGCGGCAGGGGGGGAAACGGGGGGCGGCAGGGGGGGAAACGGGGGGCGGCAGGGGGGAAACGGGGGGCGGCAGGGGGGGGACGGGGGGCGGCAGGGGGGGAAACGGGGGGCGGCAGGGGGTACCGGGGGGCGGCAGGGGGGGAAACGGGGGGCGGCAGGGGGGGGAAACGGGGGGCGGCAGGGGGGGGGAAACGGGGGGCGGCAGGGGGGAAACGGGGGGCGGCAGGGGGGGAAACGGGGGCGGCATGGGGGGGGAACGGGGGCGGCAGGGGGGGGAACGGGCGGGGGGGTGGCAGAGGCGGATACGGGGGCGTGGCAGAGGGGGATACGGGGGGCGGCAGGGGGGGAAACGGGCGGGGGGGGGGTGGCAGAGGCGGATACGGGGGGTGGCAGAGGCGGATACGGGGGTGGCAGAGGCGGATACGGGGGGTGGCAGAGGGGGATACGGGGGCGTGGCAGAGGGGGATACGGGGGGCGTGGCAGGGGGGGTTACGGGGGGGCGGCAGGGGGGGGTTACGGGGGGGGCGGCAGGGGGGGTTACGGGGAGCGGCAGGGGGGAAAGGGGGGGCGGCAGGGGGGATATGGGGGGCGGCAGGGGGGAAAGGGGGGCGGCAGGGGGGGTTACGGAGGGCGGCAGGGGGGGTTACGGGGGGCGGCAGGGGGGAAACGGGGGCGGCAGGGGGGGAAACGGGGTGCGGCAGGGGGGAAACGGGGGGGCGGCAGGGGGAAACGGGGGGGGCGGCAGGGGGGAAACAGGGGGGCGGCAGGGGGGGAAACGGGCGGGGGGGTGGCAGAGGCGGATACGGGGGGCGTGGCAGGGGGGATACGGGGGCGGCAGGGGGGGGAAACGGGCGGGGGGGTGGCAGAGGCGGATACGGGGGCGTGGCAGAGGGGGATACGGGGGGCGGCAGGGGGGGAAACGGGCGGGGGGGTGGCAGAGGCGGATACGGGGGTGGCAGAGGCGGATACGGGGGTGGCAGAGGCGGATACGGGGGGTGGCAGAGGGGGATACGGGGGCGTGGCAGTGGGGGATAAGGGGGGTGGCAGTGGGGGATAGTGGGGGGTGGCAGTGGGGGATAAGGGGGGGGTGGCAGTGGGGGATAAGGGGGGGGTGGCAGTGGGGGATAAGGGGGGGTGGCAGTGGGGGGATAAGGGGGGGGTGGCAGTGGGGGATAAGGGGGGGTGGCAGTGGGGGGGATAAGGGGGTGGCAGTGGGGGATAAGGGGGTGGCAGTGGGGGATAAGGGGGTGGCAGTGGGGGATAAGGGGGTGGCAGTGGGGGATAAGGGGGTGGCAGAGTGGGATAAGGGGTGGCAGAGTGGGATAAGGGGGGCAAGGGGAGGGGTGGCAGAGTGGGATAAGGGGGTGGCAGAGGGGATAAGGGGGTGGCAGAGGGGGATAAGGGGGTGGCAGAGGGGGATAAGGGGGTGGCAGAGGGGGATAAGGGGGTGGCAGAGGGGGATAAGGGGGTGGCAGAGGGGGATAAGGGGTGGCAGAGGGGGATAAGGGGTGGCAGAGGGGGATAAGGGGGGTGGCAGAGGGGGATAAGGGGGTGGCAGAGGGAGATAAGGGGGTGGCAGAGGGAGATAAGGGGGTGGCAGAGGGAGATAAGGGGGTGGCAGAGGGAGATAAGGGGGTGGCAGAGGGAGATAAGGGGGTGGCAGAGGGAGATAAGGGGGTGGCAGAGGGAGATAAGGGGGTGGCAGAGGGAGATAAGGGGGTGGCAGAGGGAGATAAGGGGTGGCAGAGGGAGATAAGGGGGTGGCAGAGGAGATAAGGGGGTGGCAGAGGGAGATAAGGGGGTGGCAGAGGGAGATAAGGGGGTGGCAGAGGGAGATAAGGGGGTGGCAGAGGGAGATAAGGGGGTGGCAGAGGGAGATAAGGGGGTGGCAGAGGGACAGTGAAGGTGGGACAGAGTGAATGGGGTGGGTATGATAGAGGGACAAGACACAGAGGGACTGTGGGACAGGAATGGAGGGACAGCAATGAAAAGGCATGGCATTGGTGGGGGGGGGGGGAGGAGAGGGGATTTAGAAGAGATAAGTTTTTGAATTTAATGATATTGTCCTCCTCAACATACATCTCAGAAAATATACAAAAAAATTAAACTTATTTTGACTGGTAATTAACAATACGTAGCTGAGGCCTTATTCTGCGTTCTGAGCATCACGTGTTTCTGACCGTGCAACTTACAGCACAAATATTGTATTTTTGATGTCTGCTATACAATTACTTGCAAGCACATGGTAACGAACCAAAGGAAATAAATGCAAAATTCCAACTCTGACTTAGAATTAACTGTTTGTGTACAAAAAGGACATTGTGACTGAAAACATACCTTTCTCCATATCCGTTGGAACCATGTGCTGTTAGTGGCCCACATACCATGCCCCTTACGCTCTGCCTGTTTCTCAGTCTTCAACAGTCTTTTGTAGTACGTGATGTAAAGTGGATCTTTTTCCAATGTGAAGTCCAGTGCTGACACTGTTGCAAATCCCACTGAGACAAGGTCTACAGCCACATCACCTTTCTGAAAATTTGCACACAACGTAATGAAATAAATAAAAGAAAAATTTCTGAAATTTTTGTAGAATGCATCAGTTCAAAAATCAGAGCTGAGTTACATCTAATGATTTCTTTTTTCATTCAACAGCCTTATTTGGTATTAAACTGGTGCTTGAGGATTTACATGGTATTTTGTAGTTTTTGTTCACATTTAGTGCTGCTCTTCATTACTGACTAAATGCTCAGTTATTTGGAGTAACACCATAGATTGTATATCTATGCAGTACTTATTTATCAAATAAGCATAAACAAAAATATGAGACTTTACTCCTTTAACTGGTTCAGAGATTACTAGAAAGCACGAACAAGTATCAATTCTGGTATCTTAGATGCTACCATTATTGTATAATACAGTAATTCTCATTCATTCTTCTTGCATTTATGTCCTATTTCCTTTCATCTAAAGCTTTATGTCAAAAGCTAAGCATTTTTTTGTCTTTTCTATATATCTGTCTGCAACTTAGCAACTCTTCATTTATAGAGTAGTGAACTATTCTCATTTATATATTAAGTCTCTTTTTATTACATCTTGTTTGGTTCATATGTGTCATTCTAAAACTGTGTACAAGAAAGGAAAACAACTGTTTGAAATCTCATTGATATCAACGCCATTAAAATTCATTCATATTTCATAAATTCTATCAATGTACTTGTAAATATTACACATGTATTAAGAAATGACTTTAAAAATATATAGTCTATGCCCATCACAATGTTCATTGTAGTATCATGTAAAAAGTTGAAGTAAATCAGTCATGAACTTTTGAAATTTTTGGTAATGTTAAATGATGACAAGTCTTGTATAGTGCTACAGACAATAGATTATTACTTGTCATTCAGCATTATAACAAACACAGTTACTTGCTATGAAGCCTGAATCTAGATGTTCAAGTAATTTGCAAAATCAGTGTGTAATGAGGTATGTTTTTTTATTTTCTTTTAAATTGCTGCGGATTCCTGATTTCTTACTTTATATTGGACATGAGCTTCTTGAACTTCCTATTACTAGAGTATATAACTCCATTCTGAACACTGGACACGGGGGAAAAGACTACATGAAAATTATTACTGTATCTTGTATTGTGACTGTGTACATCATAGTTTAGTTGAATTTGATTTTTATTATCAGAAACAAAAACTATTAAGGAGTAAATATTTTGAGAAATGAGTGTAAGAATTTCATGATCTTTAAAAACATTTCTGCAGGCTGTACAATTATCTACTTTACACAATATCTATACTGGTTGCTTCTGTTGATCAAACACTTTATTTACTTTAGGTGCACTGCCCCAAAAGTTAATTCCAGAAGACAACATCAAGGGCAAATAAGAAAAAAAAGCCAACATTTTCATCTTTGGGTCAACAAAATGGGAGCTACTTCTAAAGGCCTAACATACTGCTTCTCAATTAGTTTATTCATGTGTGTACCCAATTTTAACTTGTTATGGAACACCAATGAATTTTACATTCAGTGTGTGACCATTAATGTCCACTTATGGTGTTAACAGGTCATTACCGCTTGTCTGAAACTGCCTAATATGAGTCTTTGTGGGGTTAAGAGTTAGCTGTGAACCACTTGTTGGCCTCTTAAGGTATCATCTGAGTTGTGTCTGCTATGGTTGAATTTGGAGCCTTGACTAGGTATGCTTTTGTCATCATTAAACATTACAGTTTTCTATCTGCCCTTTAATATGATTGGAAGATCATTTATATACATTAGAAAAAGAAGTGGGCCCATTAGCAATCCCTTTCGCACTCCAAGTTATGTCCTCCCATATTGAGGTTATTTTCATGCCCAAGATACAGCCTCTTCTTTCTGTTATGTAGGTATGATTCCAACCATGTGAGAGGGATGCAGTTAATGCTGGAACACTTTAGTTTTCAAAGTAGATTTCTGCAATGCAAACTATCAAAGAATTGGTAAAGTCACGGAATATACCAGAAGGAATTTTTTTTATGTAGCTCCAGTAACACTTAATTTTGAGATCTCGTGTTGCTTTGTGTGTAGAAAATCCTTTATGAAATTCAAACTGAGAGGCTGTTAACAACTTCTGCTTGGTTAAATGAATCAGTATTCTGTCACTGGCCACTTTCTCAAATACTTTTGAAAAGACTGGAAGGAATGATACAGATTTGGAATAAGAGGTCATCTGCATATCTCCAATTTTGCAGATGGGTGTTACTACTGAATACCTAAGTCTGGAGGAAATATATCCAGTCATTAATTGATTACAAACATACACACGTCAAAAAGAGTTTGGATCACCTTGGCTCCGAGAGTTCCAGAACCTGTGCACAAAATTGGAATGAAGATCAACATAAACATCATTTCCGCCCCTTTTCATTACTCATGAAAACCACATATTACATGTTGTACCACCATACAGCGAGACCTTCACAGATGGTGGCCCAGATTGCTGTACACACCGGTACCTCTAATACCCAGTGGCACCTCCTCTTGCACTGATGCATACCCGTATTTGTCATGGCATGCTATCTACAAATTCATCAAAGCACTGTTGGTCCAGACTGTCCCTCTCCTCGGCATAGATCCCTCAGAGTGGTTGGTGGGTCATGTCGTCCATAAACAGCCCTTTTCAATTAATTCTAGGCATGTTAGACAGGGTTCATGTCTGGCTAACATACTGGCCACTCTAGTCGAGCAATGTTGTTATCCTGAAGGAAGTCATTCACAAGATGTGCACAATGGGGACACGAATTGTCATCCATGAAGATGAATGCCTCTCCAATATGCTGCCAATATGGTTGCGCTATCGGTCGGAGGCTGGCACTCACGTTTCATACAGCCCTTACGGCGCCTTCCATGACCACCAGCAACGTACGTCGGTCCCACATAATGCCACCCTAAAACAGCAGGAAACCTCTACCTTGCTGCACTCACTGGACAGGGTGTCTAAGGCGTTCAGTGTGACCGGGTTGCCTCCAAACACATCTCCGACGATTGTCTGGTTGAAGGCATATGCGACACACATCGGTGAAGAGAAAATGATGCCAATCCTGAGCGGTCCATTTGGCATGTTGTTGGACCCATCTGTACCGAACTGCATGGTGTGGTGGTTGCAAAGATGGACCCCGCCATGGATGCGGGGAGTGAAGTTGCGCATCATGCAGCCTATTGCGCACAGTTTGAGTTGTAACACAATGTCCTGTGGATGCACAAAAAGCATTATTCAACATGGTGGCAATGCTTTTAGTGTTCCTCCAAGCCATAATCCGTACGTTAACGGTCATCCACTGCAGTAGTAGCCCTTGGACGGCCTGAGCGAGGCATGTCATCGACAGTTCCTGTCTCTCTGTATCTCCTCCATGTCCGAACAACATCGCTTTGGTTCACTCCGCGACACCTGGATGCTTCCCTGGTTCAGAGTCCTTCCTGGCACAAAGTAACAATGCGGACATGATCAAACCGCAGTATTTACTGCCTAGGCATGGTTGAACTACGGACAACATGAGCCATGTAACTCCTTCCTAGTGGAATGACTGGAACTGATCGGCTGTCTGACGCACTCTGTCTAATAGGCACTGCTAATGCATGGTTGTTTACATCTTTGGGTGGGTTTAGTGACATCTCTGAACACTCAAAGGGACTGTGTCTGTGATACAATATCCACAGTCAACATCTGTCTTCAGTTCTGGGAACCGGGATGATGCAAAACTTTTTTTGATGTGTGTAGTACATGGATAATCCAATCAAGTTAGCAAAGGACATTGATAATCTGCAAGAAACACCATCATAACCATGATAATCACTACTTCTTAGTGACCTGAAGAATTCTGTAATTTCCTTATGGGTTGTATTTTTGAAACCAATATCAGTTGCTGGAACACGAAGACTCTACAGAAGTAAATCTAATGCACCTGTATTTGCTTGTTTATTACTGGGTACAGTGTTTGCTAAAACTATGAAGATATAAGCACTAACTTTTGTGGCCAACTATTAAAAGTCTCACCATTTCTGGTAGAGCTAATTTCTGGAGGTATAATTTCATTTGGATTACTATTTTTGTTTGTTTATTGTTCAAGAATGTTCTAAATGGTTTTTGCCTGATTCTTTGAGCCTTTTTTTAGCATTGTACAACAGAATGAAGGATTCAACAACACTGGTGGTAATGGAGCTTCAAATTTTGATTACTGCTTGTACTCTGAATTACATTGAATTCACACTTCCTAGCATAAGGTTCTTTAATCCCAGAAGTTATCCATCCATCATCATTCCTTCTGTTCAATGTTTCGCTTACTGTATATTGGACAACAGAACACTGGACTATTGCACTAATTGATAAACAACACAGCATTTCTATATTTTTACTCTAACTTTAAATTCGTTAATTATTGTATGTACATACATATTATTCCTATGTTTATTTGCTTTACATTTCACTTTTTTGCCACATACCAAAGAGGGAAACTTGTTTTGATTTCCTGTTCAAAATGTTTTTTCTAGGCAATTTTTTGCACCATACAGCAGTTCCAAAAAGATGGGAGAATTTGTGTGTGCTGGCAAATTGCATAACATCGTTTATGCATACAGTGGCTTCTTGATGCATCTCGATTTTTCTCGGGTCATCATTTTGCTCCTCTTCTTCTTCCTTTGTTTCTTCTTCATCATCCTCTGTATTGCGGATTTCTATTAAATCTATTGCTAAAGTGAAAGTGGAGCGAGTTGAGAGAAAGTCAGCACTTTGAATATAATCATCTGCACTATATGAAATGATTCTCATTTTCATTAATTCAGCAGTTGCTGCTGCATTTTCTTTAGTTTTGATGCCCACAGAAGTATCTTGCTCTTGACCCCCAAACCCTGCTTTGTTCAAGCACTTTGTGACAGTTTCGAGTTTCATTTCCTTTACTGCCAGGCCAATCAAATTCCCAGCATCCAGGACAGAAACTGAACAAGCAAGAGCAAATGCACTTTCGGCTTCCTCAACACTAAGAATAAGAGATTGCATCAGTAATTGCCTATAATGACACTCGAATGTGTAAATAACCCCCTGGTCAATGGGTTGTGTGAGGCTGGTTAAACCTGGAGGAAACCAAGACAATTACTTTTGGGTCACAGGTTACATTGTCTAGGAAAAGGAGAACTTCGTAATTTCCTTTTTCCGTTTTGGCATTGAAAGAGCACAACCATTATTCCATAAGACCACCCTCCATCCATGCCTTTTTATTGCTTCACCATGTGACTGGAATCTTAATGATATCTACCTTTTTGAAGCAACATGGTTTTACTGCCTTTCCAATCACTAGTGACTTTTCTATTTCACCTAACATGTTTCCACACAGCAGCACAGTGAGCCTTTCATCGGATTTTTTTCTACCAGTGAACTTTTTACCTCGAACTGCTAGCGGTTTTGAAGGCTGCAAGCAATAAAACAGTCCCGTTTCATCGACATTGAAAATGTCTTTTGGGTCATAATTAACAATTATTATGTTAATTGTCTTTTAATTGTCTTCCACTCTGTTGCTACACTTTCCTGCACATTCTTAGCTTCCCCACACACTTCATTCTACACGACGTTGTGCCTAGCTTTGAAACTGTCCAGCCATCCTATGGTTGCCTTAAATTCCACAATTCCATGCTCTTTAGTGACTTTCAGAGCCTCACTCTGCCACATGGGTCAGGATAAAGGTAAATTTCTTGCCCACGCATTCCCACACTATTATGTTAATTTCTTCATTTCCGATCTTCTTTTCATCTGCCCATTCCCTTTCATCCATTCGTCCTGAATCTTATCCCTGTTTTTTAAAGTCTCATAAATTTGTTTTCCCCCCATTTTAAATGTAACATAATTTTGGGTACAGAGAGATTGTTTTTATTAGTCGCCTTGATTACATTAATCTGTTCACTAAGTGTTAACGATAGATATCGTTTGTTCGACATCATGTTACTGTATCTCTTAAAGTGCTACTAGTAAACAAACTGGTGGAAAATAATGACACACCTCTTTCACTGCACACATTGCAGCAGTGTGTTGGTAGATGCGCAACAATGTCCCTGTATGCGCCGGCGTGCATCAATAATGAGGGAAACGAGAAAGCTGGCAAACAGAATGATGACGAATGAACCATTCCCTTTGATGTACTGTACTGACACTGAGCGTAACTTATTCGTTGTTGCACAGAGTGGCTCGGTTTTAGGTCCATACCAGCAGCGCCGCGCTGGACCTCTTTTCTTGGTTTTGCACTGCTTAAGAGAGGTGTTAAACGTAAAGTCCCCATAGAGTCATGAATAACTAATGAACTGTAATACAATAGTACTGTATAGGCTCTTTTCCACATTATACAATGAATTATTAAGTATGTTCTAAGATTTGCTTTCCATTTTCACGTTAGACACTTTCCACTTTATACAAAAAATTCAGCACATAAAAGTGCACTGAATGCGTTGGTACTGAAATACTTGTACAGCTTGGGCAGATTTCCGAATTATACATGTGCTGATTTTAGCAAGTTTTACTGTATTTAAGAAAGACTTTCCATACAAACTGTCTGATTTATATATTTCTCCCTGGAGCTCTTCCCATAATTTCTCTCTAAACATTCATCAAGACACTTTATGGTACTGCAATACACTACTTTTCTTCTATGAACAGTATTTTACTGCTCAGTGAATACTATTGTTAATATTTGGCCATCATGGTAAGATAAACCATAGACTATTCGTGTCACGGTAAATCAATGTTGGCCACTATGTCCTTCACTCCTCATAGGGAATATTACTGTGGAGAATAACCCATAGCTGCACATCCACTACTCTGGGTGCTACCAGTAAGCATCACCTGGCAGAATGTAAATGTTAAAGCTTATACAAGCAATGATTTTTGCATTTAAGCTTTCACAACCTTATTGAAGCTGTTTCTAAAAGTTTTATGACTTCAAGACACTGCCTGCAGATGATCTGTAAAATGTTGTTACAACGAGCTTATGCCTTTTCTGATAGATTATTGTGGCACAGAATTCTTTAGGCATTCCCGGTGATCTGTTGACTTCTTTTGGTATTGGGTATTCTGCCAGATGCCAGCATTGTTCATGCGCAATATTTTGACAACGTGACTCAATATATTCATCAGGCGCTACCTGAAACTGCTCATCAAGTGGAATGTGCACAGTATTTATAACTACGGCCTGCCCCCTCCATGGTCGGGCCCTGGCATGGAACCTGCAGTCTGCACCTGCTAAAAGCATCCTTGAGTATTCCTTCTTCAGTCAGGTGCAACGGGCTGTACGTTGCCGTTCTGTTTTTTGTATGGCATGCCCGTCCATGCACTGGATTTCCATTTTCCGTCCCATGCAAGTCTAGGTGTTCTCTTTGGCATCTGCCTCTAGAAATATTCTTATACACTCCCTCTTCAGTCCGGTATACCAGGCCAAGTGCCAGCATTCCATTTTTTGTCCAGTATGGTTCTAGGTGTCCCTCTGTGATCCATTCTCACTAGAAGCATCCTACGATGTTCCATCTTCAGTCTAGTGCACCTAGTGCTCTGTCTGGAGTTTGTTCTGCATGTCTACACTCTCAGTTCTCCTTATCGAATAGTTCTGCTGCTTGCCCCATTGCATTTTCAGCAATTTTGGTGGAGGTTCCCAAGTGTCATGATTCATGAGCTTTTCCATCACGTTTATCTTTACAATACTTTCCCAGTACTTCGGGTCTGCACCAGAATGTTCATTTCATCGTAGTTCATGGAATGATTGAGTTCCAAACAGTGCTTGGAAATGGTTGATTTCATTGCCTGTGTTTGTCAAGCACGCTTCTGATGTTCTTTGCATCTTAGGTCTACTATCCTAGTTGTTTGACCAATATATGACATGCGACATTAAAAAGAGATATTATAAATTTCTGGTTTTCATAGCTCCTGGTCATCTTTTACATTTCCCAGTAGTCCCCTTAGTTTGGTAGGTGGACAGAACATACACTTGATGTTATACTTCCTGGAATCCTGTAGGTTTTTGCACAAACAGATCCCGCACAGGACACATACGGCACAATCTTTGCTTAATCTTGCTCTTCTTGAGCGTGTGGTGGACTGGCTGGTTGGAGGACTTACTGAATCTGTTTGACCCTGTAATCAATTTCGCAAAACACTGACTGTAGGTGTTCTATTTTTGCTGCCAAACTATCTAGATATAACACTGTGTGTGCCCTGAGGGCCAATATAACTGCATTCTTCTGTGATGGATTGTGACAGCTGCTAGTTTGTAGGTACAAATCACTCTCTCTAGGTTTGTGATACTCATTGTGGCCGAATGACCCATCTGCTCTCTGACAAGTGCATCTAGAATCAACAAACAGCCATTCCAGTTCCATGGTGAACTTAATATTTGGCAGGTGAGAGTTAAGATGTCCCTGAAACTCAATGAACTTCTTCCTGCCACAATGCGAGATCACTAAGGTATACTCCACATACCTGAAGAAGGATGTGGGTTTGCATCTAGCCATCTCTGATGCTTCCTCCTCAATTCTCTCTACGAACATGTTGGCATCCACTGGAGACAGAGGACTGTCCATGGTTACACCTTCTGTCTGCTCGTAATGCTGGCCCCAATAAAGAAAATAAGCTGAGGTCGTATGTGCCTGAACAAGTCCATGAGAGCATCGTCAAATTTCTCTGCAACCAGTTCTAGTGAGTCTTTCAGTGGTACCCTGGTGAACAGGAATACCACATCAAAACTGACCATTATATCAGATTCTATGACATGTAGTTGCTTGAGACGTTGCAAATCCATCGAGTTGCGGATGTGGTGAATACGCTTCCTCTCATATGCAAACAGCAGTTTCTTCATATACTTGGCTGTTGGGTGCACTGATGCATCAATGTCGCTGACAACTGATCACAGTGGCACGTACTCTTTATGTACTTTCGGCAACCCCTATAGTGGAACTGGCTCTCTCAATCTAACTTGCAGCCATAACCATTTTCTTCAAAAGAACCCTTGCCTACTTTGTAGGGTCACATTCCAAAAGTCTGTATCAAGGCCTTCAAGAAATTGATAAACTTTCTCATCATAATCAGCCTGGAGTAAAATGGCTAAGGAATTACCTTTGTCTGCTGCCAACATCATGATGCTGCTGTCTTCAAGGAGCCTTGAGTTCAACTGTCTCATCACTTCAAAAGTTTGGAGCCTTTTTCTTGGCGAGTGCCCTACAGATCTCCCAGCGAATTTCTTCTGCCACACTTGGTGAAAATGTGTTGGCTACTTGCTCCACTGCACTGATGAGACCTGAAATGGACACATTTTCAGGGGTTGTTGCGAATTTGAGACCCTGCTGGGTACCTTCAAAGTGATGTCATCAAACTGCTTGCCACTTACATTACTCATGTTGTGAGTGTCCTCCATTTGCAGTGATTTCTTATCCAAGTGGACAGAATGGGACACTTAGATAGTCTTCCTGGTGCACTCCACTAGAGACCAAGAGGAACTGTCTACCCAGTCCCTGTCTTCACCTGCTACAGAGAATGCCATGTACAAGTGTAGAAGCTCCCCAGCTATTACATCTAGGCTGTGGTATACATCTCATAAGTACCATGCTCGCGTGATATTTTATCTTGCTCGTTCTGTTGGAGTTCATGTGACACCTGATCCAGGCAAAAATTGGTACAACGATCCCATCTCAACATCTCAGAAGGAAACAGGGGGAACTCAGTAACCTCCCTTTCTTCTGTCAAGGCTTGTCCAGCTACTTGATATTTTGGTACATATCCTTCCTACAGAATCTCATTATGTAATTCTTCTGGCTTTCCTGGTACCATACAGCGAGGTCATCAATCCCATGATCTAAGGTGGCAGACACCATGGGAGGAACAACACAAACAGCACAGCCCAGTCAATGGGAAGGGAAAATGGGAAAACAGAAAAGTGAAAGGGAAGTCAGAGCAGCAGAAGGACAGGAAGCAGAATGGGAGGGGGGAGAGTAAAGAACAGGAAGCAGTATGGGAGGAGGGAGAGGCTGGGGGGGGGGGGGGGCAGCAAGAGCAGAGGCATCCCAGAGATGCTACAAATATTGGGGCACCAGCACTGCCGCAGATCCTTCCTGATCCCCACACCATACCATGTTCACAGCACACTGGGGGCAACATCAGGGGAAAACGACCAAACAAAATGTAGGGAAAAGATGGGGAGAACCTGGCCGGTGTGGAGGCATGGCCAAGGCCTCCATAACCAACACCAGTGCTAACCAAGGGACCGCAATTCCAGTGGGAAATTCAAGTACTTAAACCTGGGAGGACAAATCAGTTTCGAGAAAAAACTGATGAGAGACATAACAATGTGATGGTCGTACACTAAAACCCATGACAAGGAAAGTCGGAAGGCATATTTAGTGCAGAGGGCCAAAAGGCAGGGGCAGTCCAACAAAAATATGGATCACAGTGAGGGGGCCCCACAACTACAAACGGGGGAGAGGAACATGTCACTGTGGAGCAAAAACCCGTGAGTCAATTTAATATGACCAATACGAAGATAGTAAAGGATAGTAAATACCCGCTGAGAGAGGCAGAGAGAAGAATGCCACGTGCTAGGAATCTCCTGGATTGTACGACGTTTATTAAACAGGGGGTAGTGCCGACACCCCCCCCCCCCCCTAAGAATCTGTCCACAATTGAGTAAAAAGGAATTTGATGTAAAGCCACAAAGCTGATCCCGGAGTGGTCACTGAGAACATGAGTCAGTGACAGACCCCCTCAGCCAGACCATCAGCTTGTTCATTATACAGGATACCCATATGTCCTGGAACCCAAAGGAAATCAACCAAACAAGTAGCATCACGAAGGCCATCGAGAAGGTCATGGATGGCAGAGACCAAGGGGTGTGGGAAAGACACTGAGTCTATACAAAACAAAACTTGGGTGAGGGAGGACCTTTTAAATAAAGCAGAGGGCCTGATAGAAGGCCTGGCCATTAGTTATACAGTAAACACCCACATGACAAGCAAAAGATGATGTTCCGTGCGAACAAAAGACATGTAAATGTATCTCACATGATCAGAAGATTCAGAGCCAGTGGTGTAGAAAAGAAATATCATCCTGAAACTCCTGTAAGAGTGGAGAGTACAATGGGACACCACTGGAGTGATGGAGGCTTTCAGACTTTGAAAGTAAATACTGAAAACACCTCATGGGTGGCACAACGTACAGCTTCACATCACACCAATAAAACATAACCTTGACCTCCTCTGGGCGGCGGGGAGGGGGTGGGGGTTGTATCTCCCTCAAATGTCAGAATACGTCCTTACGAACTTTCTGAAGACACCAAACAAAATAAATTCACCGTCATTCCTGATTGGCCTGGAGTTCCTCATAAGTTTGAAGGATGAGGTCCACATGAAAAATGACTCCCTGAACCATATTTAAAGACTGGTTGGGAGTAATGGACAATGGGATGTCACCAAGATGATCACAAGCATGAAGGGCAGATGTTCCGATCAACAGTGAATGCAACCACATCTTACCAAGAGACTCCACCAAATCTGTTATCAATATTTTCCACAATAAATAATGGCTTGATGGCAACAAATGTGTCCCCATCAGTCCTAGTGCAGGCCAGGTAGCGGGGAAAAATGTTTCACTCCAAGCTGGCGAGATTGGCCCTCCTCCCAGATTGTAGAAAGTGAAGGGAAGGCCATAGGGTCATAAGCAGCAGCATTATATGATCCACTGCAAAACTAAAGAGATGACTGTAGAAGAACAGCCAGATTTTTGGAGTTTAATGCATTTCATACACAAAGCATCCACCCTGATATCACTCACTTTGATCAGGGGCTCTCCCTGTGGGCACTATCCAGCTACAGCAAGGGCCATCTAGCACAGCAGCCATTGCCAGAAGTTCCAATGCTCCAGAATGACAAGCAACCACTTCTAGGCATACATGGGGAGGCAACAGCTCAGGTATCACAAGTCTGATCCTTTTGTTGTCAAGGGGCACAGCAAATCATCATAAAAGTCAATTAGATAACATGCAACCAATAGTTGTGTAAAATACTGAAGTCACAAAAAAAAGAACTAAGAAATTGTGAACAGCAGCATCTGACCCATTAATTTAGTCAATCTGAACACCAAGCCAATACTGAAGCATTCCTCGAGTGCAATAATCAGTATGATGCCTGCATTGTCTTAGGAATCACCAACCTGTTCACCAGTATCGATTTAGACAATGGGAAACACAGATCTGGATGGTCAAACAAGGATTTGAATCCACTTCATCTAGGATTTTAATCAATGAGATCTCTTTTTCACTTTTATGATATCAATAATAAATTAGTGGTGCAACAAACTAACTCAAAGGAAAGAATATCTTATGACACTTCACTCTGACAAAATAGTGCATCATTATACTCCTGCCCTGTCATCAGTTGTGAACTATCATTAGTTGTGTACTGTTAGAAGTCAATTGTCTGACTTTGCAATCATTTACAGCTGATGTTCATACACATATGAGGTTTATCCACACTAAATGTTTATGGGGAAACAAAGTACAACTTTCTCAGTATACTATAAATAATTTTATGAAATTCTTATTTTGACTTACCGACGCTTTCACTATGCAGCTAACATTGCTCGGATTAATTTTCAGTGGTGTGAACTTCACTTGATCTCCAACCAGTACAGACTGCATCCAAGAAATTCCATTGCCAGAAATGTCAACACCAGCAATATGTACAGGTAGACAAGAAGACGACTGCCGTGTAAGGGATACGATTGGTTGATGATCCACCATTAGCAATGGTGGTGTAGTTGGACCACCTAGTTCTACCCCTAAGACTCGCCCCTTTAACGGCACATGGCGTTCCACAAAGGTTTTTGGAATGTCTTGAGGCCTTACAAAGCGTGAGAACTGAATAAAAAAGAGAAAAAAAATTATCACATTCCATCCTGGATTTTCCATTGTTTGGGAAAGAAAGTCACACACACAAATGCTGATGATTTATTGCCACACATATGCAGACCTAATTTGGTATTCAACACATAAAGAGTCTTAAACTGTTTATAATACTCTATGATAGACCAGGAATGAATATAATCAGTGCATTTAGAAATATTTCTATACTTGCTTTGTAGTACTGAAGTAAATGTCTGCCCACTAAAAAACACTATTCTTACTGTACTCTACTCTTCATAAATCCAAACATTCTTTCTGAGAGTCTTTGTTGTGTTTATCTGCAACTCAACCTCTCTGCTATATGGTAAGTAGCAAATATTCTTTACCTAATATTGACATATTCCATCCTGAATTTTCTACTGTTTGATTTTTTTCATAAGTTAAACAAATCATGGGTTTTCTTAGCCTTCAAGTTTTGAATATTCAGTTTCTGCATAGTCTACAATAAAAACAGATATAATGTATGGTAAGAATACCAAAAATAAAGACTGGACCAATTTTATACTGCTGCACTACAATAGTAAGACCCGCCTGAAAAATGTTTAGGAAAGTCATACATTAAACAAGCTTCCCTAGTTAATTAACTGGTTTAACACGTGAAACAGTTCTGCCTGAGGGCTGGTAGAAACTGGATATTTAATGATCTGCTATAGTTTTTCCATTGTTTGGGCACTGTCTGAATACATCTGAGCCTTTAACTTGTTCCACAGAGAAAATTCAGTAGTATACATATCTGGTAATTATGGTGGCCAGAAGATATTACTGTCTTTTCTGATTATCCTCTCATCAAACACCTCATGAAATCATGTCAAGGTTGAAACAGATTGATAATGTGGGACAGTTTTATTGTGACCACTCTATACTTGCATTTTATTATCTCTACCATCAAATAACTGTCATGTGATTCATGAATATCTGATGATAAAAAGAGTTAAATCCATAGACATAGTTACATGATAAATTAAAGTGCCCCACTGTGTTTTTTCCTTCTGTATGTCATGGCTAATCTCAGGAACAACTGTAGGGAATTTTAAACAGTATTCACAAATAGACCGATTCCTGAGGAAGGTTTGTGTAAATCACTAAATATTGTACACAAGTCAACTGGCTATAGATAGTGCTACGTGTGCAAAGCTGGATCAGGTTGCTAGTAAAATATGAAGTATTTACACTCAATTTAAGAATTTAGAATTAAATAAAGATTTCATGCGACTGCATTCATCTGTATTGTCAGAAAGCATCATGATGACACCTTATGTAAGTTATCAGAAAGAAACAATTTAAAAATTCCACAAAGATAGCTACCCAGAATATATCAACGCCCAAATGTTAACAGTAACATGACACATTTCCACCAAAATTTGGTTTACGGGATGAACTAAGTGACAAGAAGTGAGTGAGATGTTATCCCAATTTCACATTCAAAAAGCAGAAGTAGCACTAACAATTGATCTCAAAAGCATGAAAGGTTTCTTATTAAAACATCAGCATTTCACAATAACAACAATAATGCAATGTACACTAATATTATATTCACCAAATTCCCAAAACACCAAAACATGCAGCAGAGTGTCCAGGATGGTTCTTACCACTGACAGAACCTGGCCATCCTTCAACAATTCATTTCAAAATATACAAATATGAATGCTAGTTCGACCAGTCCGACTCTTTGAAGAGTCTAGTGTAACGTAGTTTCGCATGATAATTGTCAAATCCAAATTCTGAGCAAAACTGCATATATAAATTTTTGCCTACTATCTTCTCAATCAGTGTTTATTCATCTATACTCGTATCCACATACAAATAAAACTGCCTGTTACATACCTTCGTATTCTGAAAGGGAGCATTATACTGTGACATCTCCTGTGGATGTTTTAGTGAAAAACCATAAAATGAAAAAGATAGTTCCAAATACCATCAGAGCATTGAACTTTGGCTTTGTTCAATAAGTCTGAAGAGGACATATAAGCAATGGAACTGAAAGCCCTCTTGAGGAAAATGAAAAGTCGCTACCCATCATAAACTTTCTAAGAGCGATATACAAAAAAAAAAAATACACTGTCAAAATGGCTACCATATATTACGGTGAAAGAGGTTCAGGATCTGTGAATGATATGTTAGTCTCAGCGCAAGGAAGACACTTCAAAGAGATTGGTATGCTCGTGCTTATGGTTTATTGCCTCCAGAGGAAGGATGACTTCAAAGCATAGACAGAATAACAGTGGTGTGACCACAGTCAACAGCAGCAAATACCATTCCTCACATCCATTTCTCAAAACTAGTTTTTAAGCAATTGCTACAAAAAATGCATATACCATATATGATGACACTATGCTTTAGTATTCCACTACCATATGCTACCTAGTAAGAGAGCTTCATAAAGAGAATATTTTTTAAGTCTACTCAAAATGGGGCAGGCCATGCATAGCGCCACTATTACACGGTGCTGATATCTTGATATACTCTCGCAACTTTGCAAAAATTGCTCAGCAAGAAGTGCTAAATGATTTGCACCTCAGATACAGCTTTTAGATTTGGTTAGCAGGCTGGGCAATACCACAAAGGCTGCCTTTCCATCATCCCCATCCGACCGCACCTTGCAATGGATGTTCAACAGGTCAAACTGAACACCTAACAACAGTACCAAGTACCAGATGGATCACATTACAATTGTATCCTCAAAGCTACTTACACACACATTTTTTGGGTCATTAATCTTCTGACTGATTTTATGCAACCTGCCATGAATTCCTCTCTCTTCACACCCTCTTCATCTCACAGTAGCACACGTACACAACATCCTAAATTACTTATTGGATACCTTCCAACCTATGTCTTTCTGCACTCAATTTACCCTCTTCAACTCCATCCCCCTTGACTTAACATGTCCTAAAGTCCTGCCCATTCTTCTTGCCAATGTTTTGCACATATATTTCTCTTTGCTGATTCTGTAGAGAACCATCTCACTTCCCAACAGTCCACTTAATTTTCAACATCATTTTATAGCACCACATCTTTAACACTTCAATTCTCTTCTTATCCAAAATTTCCCACTGGGCATGATTCATTTCCATACAGTCTTGTGCTCCATACATACATTCTCACATTTCTTCCTTAAATGATTACCTGTAAGATTTCAGTCCCTCAGTCTTGATAAGAAGCTATTGTTTTGATTTTAATTTTGTTTCATGGAAAATTGCAACAGTGATTCCTGAACATATTCTAAATAATGAAGCCAGTACTCAAACTGGTGAATAAACGAAAGATGTTCTCACCTGTTCCTTTTGTTGTTAAATTTTCAGAGAAAATGTGAATTACACATGATAAGTTCTGACAGTATACAATGACATACAAGAAATGACCAATAAAAGCTAGGAATAGTTTTTGGGCTTTTATTTTTCTATTTTTTACTGTCCCTTATCAGCAATAGGGGCCTACTGGAATTTCCTTTCCTTAAGGTAAATCCGACCAACCAACCTGTATCCTTTTAATTTAACATTTTTCTGAGGTGAATTCTTCTTCTGATATGCTAATTTGTGACTTTTTTAGTAGTATATTTGCCTATATGACTTTCTAAGATTAATCTACACTTGGATATTTGAGTCTGTGCTAGTGTATGACCCATCTAGATAAACAGAAACAATGATTTCAGTACTGATCATCTACATTTAACATTACTGTTGCATTGTGGAACAGTAATCAGAAACAATCTAGAAAAGGTTATTATATCCTTGCATTTTAGTTTCATTCAAAGCCGTGGTATAAACCACCCAGGTATCCTTTGACAGTGGAGCAACAACTGTTGCTGAGTAAAGTTTAGCAATTTCCTGTATGGAACCTGTTTTGAATGTCCCTTGTAAGTCTGTTATACAATGCTATACATTATAATACAAAAACATTTTGGTTGAAGGGATCTGAAGTCTTAAATGAACACATCAGTTTTTGGCCACTGACTATGTGTTAGGGTGGAAAAATCACGAAATTCCACAAGGCACAAGGTGGCATTTACTAGGAATAGTGGAAATTTGTCATTATTCTATCTATTCCTTTACCTTTTGTGGAATGTTCTTTTGATAGATCCTTTAGCTAAACAATTCTGAATGTTTAAATATGAACTGATGACTTTATAGCAACATTTGTTCTCCTCAATTCCCCCGAACATGGCTTCACATAAAGAAAGATTTCAAATATTTTCGCCTGTGTGTTTATCATTTTTTTTTTTTAGGTACATGAAAAACAGAAGTAAAGTTCTGTCTCCAATTAAAAATGATTTATGTCTCATACCCTTCCAGCAAGCTATAAAGTCATTCTCCAAGTTTAAATAATTATGGACTGTCAAAATTAGATGACAATTATGGCTTTGAGGAATCATTGCTCCAGCACAAATTTCAATATCAGTTTTACACATCCAAGATATGCCTCACAGCAAGTGGAAGTTTAGTTACACTGATCTGTTCCAACGAGAGTACTAGTTAAGTTACGGTAAGGTTTCCCTCCTGATTTAGTTCTGTGAAAGTAGCGTACAGTAATCCAGTGGGTATTTCTGGAAAGTAGTCATAATAGAAACTAAACTGCAAGGAAAATATAAGGAATACCAATGACAGTATGACAGGCAAGTTATAAAAAGTAAAACATGAGATTTCGAAATGTTTCTGCATCTGTCATTGAAAAACAAAATGTCAGAAGAGCTCTAAATTAAATGCACAGCTTGAAATATTAATAGAAATGCTTTGTTTATCACCATTCATTACTCATTTCTTGTACCTACTGTAAAGTTGTGTAATTCCACGAGAAATATTCTCAGAGGGCTTTATAAAATGACTGACCCTCCAAAATTTGCTCACAATATTTTCTACAGCAATGTCAGTGGATGCATTTACAACTGCTCGCTTGTTATAGATTTGAGTACCGGTACGACATTTGTCCACAGGCTCATTAAAAGCGTACACAGCTGGAATTTTTTCATGTGACCGTAATTTTCTCAAAATACACAGGATAATTTATCTTGATAACAACGTTGGCGATTATCAAATACAACGCTACAAAGTTTTAAGCAGCTTATGTTATAATAATTACCGGTCGCACACTTTTCAAGGCCACAACAAGTCCGATCACGCCCACAGAATATATGCCGATCTGAAACACAGTACAAACACAAATTCAGCTGTTGCTACAACAATTTTTATGTCACTTTTACTGCTGATGATTACAAGTCATTGATGCGATTGCCTTACCTGTACACCTCTAATATTCTGTTCCACAATAACAGTAAATTTGTCAAACCAGTTTTGTTCGTCATCCATCGCAATAGCGTTGATTAAAAACGAGGTTTTACCTCGCCGATCGTAATTTCATATGGTCGATGTCCAGTGTAGGGCTGGAAAGCATTTAATTTTTAAAGCGAGACTATTTACAGGTGCTGACATCAAAATGTTGTTGATAGTTATCAAAGGTCGCATGCGAAGATGCTGTACTGTTTTATACGGTTAGTAGCTTTCTGAACGGGTGAGATCAAAACATTGCACATATACAATATTTACCAGCAAACAACTTTGGTCGTTCGAGGATGTTTCACATCAGTGGGGGCGTGTATCTATGTAGTAGTAACCTTGGCGTATACGTCGATGTCCCCTCCATGCCACCCCAAAGGCATTAATGGCACAAGCATGACGTAATGCTAATCGCAACTACTGTGAGCTGGTTCAACAATAACATTCATGGCAACTTACAGCTTATCGTCACTCATGTTGGAGTTCAGAGTATCCTCTAGAAATTCTGGTTTCTCGAGGGTAAACAGGAGAAATCGGAGATACTACACTGCAAATTTCTGCAAATACAATTTCAGATATTCACGCGCCCACACTGAGGAAATAGTAAATAGTATTGTGCTGCTGATAACGCAACAGCAGAAAACACATGACAAAAATGAACCTTCATTCGGAACAGTAGTGTTGCGGGTAAATGACGGACATTTCATGCACATTGACATAAAAGAACGACATTCTTGAAATTTCTTTTACCTGATTTCTGCGACACCCTCCTGAAGGGAAATTGCATTTCTCTACTTGTGAGCGGCTGATAAACTTTTTAATTTGTAAATACAGCAATGGAAATAATCAGAGAATTCCTAAATTTAATTTTTAACCGTGCGGTTACGGTAGGGCCTACTTGTTGCTGGAAAGCGGCCGCAGTTCATCAGTGTTACAGACGTTGTACGATGATTAACAGGCTCCGCGGGCAGTTGAACCGTTATCTGACCAGCATAATAAAATGATACTGCCACAACATAAACATCTCGCTTTCTTTTGCGGAAAACATTTTGATTACATTGACACATTTTTCTATAGCCTTTGAACAACAGAACGGTTTTTATTGCAGTAAACGCTACAACAGCTGCCAATTTTTCCAACCACATTACAGCACAACTCCCAGAGAACAATGAAACACGAATTCGGTGATCCGCCTACAGTGTATAATCTGAGATCAGTGTATAACTTGCACATGACAGCACATAACAACAAACATGTATGATATGTACATCTCCCGCAATGAAACCAAAGTAGTGGCCTTCCACTGTAAAAGGCCACACGAGAAAGAAAATTTCAATAGATAACTAAATCCTCGAGTACCTACAGTATAAGGAAACAATATGCAACACAAAATCACAGAGTTCACACAGAAGTCACGGGCATAACAAAATTACATCTTCAGAGCCTCTGTTGCTCAGCGGCACACCAAACTCAAAGTGTACAATACCCTGGCCAAACCTACCCTCTTGTGTAGCAGAGAAGCTTGGACGCTCTGTAGAGATGACGAACAGACTACGGAGTGCCAAGTTGCAGTTAATAAGAAAACCAGTTGACTGCATACTATCGAGCAGAAAAGATATGACACAGTCCTTATGGGTTTGAAAGTAAAATCAATTATCAGTACAGTGCAGAACTACAGAACATCTTGGAAAAATGATACACACTGAAGCACCAAAGAAACTGGTATAGGCATGTGTATTCAAAAACAAACAGACAGAATACAGCATTGCGGTCGGCAATGCCTATATAAGACAAGTATCTGGCCCAGTTGTTAGATTGGTTACTGCTGCAATAATGGCAGGTTATCAAGATTTAAGCGAGTTTGGACGTGGTGTTATAGTCAGCGCATGAGCGATGGGACACAGCATCTCCGAGGTAGCGATGAAATGGGGATTTTCCCGTACAATCATTTCACAAGTGTGCCATGAATATCAGGAATCCGTTATAACATGAAATCTCCAATACTGCTGCAGCCGGGAAAAATCCTGCAAGAATGGGGCAAACGACATCTGAAGAGAATTGTTCAACATGACAGAAGTGCAACCCTTCCACAAATTGCTGCAGATTTCAATGCTTGGTCATCAACAGTATCAGCATATGAACCATTCATGAAACATTATTGGTATGAGCTTTCAGAGCCGATGGCCCACTTGCGTATCCTTGATGACTGCACGACACAAAGCTTTACGAATTTCCTGGGCCCATCAACACTGACACTGAACTGTTGATGACTGGCGACATGTTGCCTGGTCAGACGAGTCTCGTTCCAAATTGTAGTAGTCAGATGGATGTGTACAGGCATGGAGACAACCTCATGAATCCATATGGAGACTCTGTAATGGTGTGGGATGTGTGCAGTTGGAGTGATACGTCTAGATATGACTCTGACAGCTGACAAACATAAGCATCCTGACTGATCACCTGCATCTATTCATGTCCATTGTGCATTCTGTCGGACCTGGGCAATTCCAGCAGAACAATGCGACACCCTACACGTCCAGTATTGCTACAGAGCAGCACAGGGAACACTCTTCTGAGTTTAAACACTTCTGCTGGCCACCACACTCCCCAGACATGAACGTTATTGAACAATCTGGGATGCCTTGCAATGTGCTGTTCAGAAGAAATCTCCACCCCCTCGTACTCCTACAGATTTATGGGCAGCCCTGCAAAATTCGTGGTGTGAATTCCCTCCAGCACTACTTCAGACAGTAGTCAAGTCCATACCATGTTGTGTTGCAGCACTTCTGCATGCTCATGGGTACCCTACATGATATTAGGCACGTATACCAGTTTCTTTGGCTCTTCACTAAATTATAGCCCACTCAATGAAGACCAAAATAGGTTGTCAGATGAAAACATTTGTGTGGTCACAAATTTAAATTTTTGTACAGTGATAGGAGGGAATGCCATGAATAACACATTGAAAATCCAGACCAATGGATTGAGTGCTGGATATTAGGGAGGGGGGAGGCAGGGAGTGGGAGTTAAAAGATCGCATTTTTATGTTTTCTTGAATAACTTGAAAACTGCTGCTTCTAGCAAAAAAATTTCCCAGTAGAAAATTAAATACATTAAATTTCCTACAAAAAAGATCCTATTGATTTTTTCTCTGGGACTAATAGTTTGCACATTGCAGAGGATGGAAAAATTGAAGATTATTAAAAATATTGTTTTAGCAGTATACAATCAATGGTTATTTTTAAATGAATGTATTGAAAACAAATGTTAAATATGAGCATCACATCCAAGAGCAGTAGAGAATGTGTGCATCAGACCCAAGTGCAGTAGAGCCATATTAAGAGATAAATTGTGTTGTGGGCTTGTAACAGAGTGGTGGGGGAGGGGGGGGGGGGCTGGAGAATAGAAGTAAGAGAGGAGGTAGGTCTTTGATTATGGTTATGCAGACTGAAGAGTGAGCAGGTGATTCCCCATTCTGTATATTTCACTACACCAGTACAAATAACTAAGGTGTGTTTTACAAAGTTATATTGACCTTCTGCAGCACACCTTATGAATTACTGGTGAGACAGTCCACAGACATGTCTAGGGGCTGTTTGTTTTTCACACAGCTTGCTAACACTAAACAGACTGCAGATATGAGTTAGTAATAATACTAATGCAAGAAACACACATGGGCAGGATCTACTGTGTATAAATCTCTGCCACTGTTCTACACTGCTAGAAGGGAAATTGATTCTTAGTCACCTTGTATAGTAGCTGTAGTGTTCTTCCAGGATAGGCAACTCCCTCCACCATAAGCACTACTGGTGCTTACAGTCATATTATACCTCCCCTACATTTCCTTTCCATTTCTCTCGTGTGAGTAGACAAAATAACTTCATTGAGCACATAGTTATATAGTGTAGCTACTTTTGTTTATTAAGTGAGTACTTATTTGCAAGTGGTAAGTGAGCTATTTTGTAAGAAAGCTCAACAGCTGGATCTGTCAACTGCTTACCACACTGAAGCACCTGTCGCAAGTGTAACATGCTGCCAACATGTACTCGACAATGTCAGTTTCATTGCCTTCACTATCACTGGCTGGAATACCTTTCACACTGTGAGTGGTATCAAATGTATCAACCCAGCCTCAGCTCTCCCAACATCTGAAGAGGCCCAGAGGCTTAAGGGTATACGGAACGCCCTATGCTTACAATGTTAAATTGAGCTAAAAGTTAGGAACATTTTCTCATTTGTTATTTGGACGATACTCTTGATTTTTTCACAGAACTCAGAGATATGTTCTGCTTTTATGCTGAATTATTAATTTTGAAAAATAATGTATAGTTTTTCAGATATTTTATTTTTGTAAATGTTAAAAAAAGTTATACATTTTAACAAATATTTTAAAATTTACATCCATTAATACAAAATAATTCCACATATCTTTTAATTCAGATATATTAGAAGGTCTTAAGGAACAACTACAGAAAATATCATATTTCTACTATAAATAGGCCCTGAGAAAATGTACCTTATGCACAAAAAAACTAAAATTACGGGAAATTAGCTTCAAAGTTTTTACTTCAGTACAAGCCTGCTCCATCGCTCGTATCATCAGAATCGTCCAACAGCTTCCTCTTGATGGCTCTGCTATGCTGTCTAGCCATCTTTGAATATATTTTTATGGCATTATCTGAAGACCTGAGCCGTTCCTTGTCCAAACAAAGCACAGCTGCGGCAGTTCATAGTCCTACACAGAGCCCCAACTTCTGCAGAACTTTGCACTCTGTTATATTGCCCTGATTGAATGATGAAACAGCATCATAAACGCCAAAGTGAAGTGTGTTTATACCCACAAACACAGTTTTAGGTAGTCTATTCCATATCACATGGCTCACACACTCATTTGGATTTTGAGTCCGGCCATGAAGACATTTCTTTAGTAGACTAATATCTGCAAGGTCTCGGAATATTGGTTTTATTTCATCCGTTATGGCAGGTGGCAGGTGATGAGGGTGATTGTATTGTTTCCTAGTTACCTTGCCTCTGTTGTACTTGCACCAACTATCGTCTCCCTTTGGACATAGCCCATGTTGGGGATTCTCATTGTTTGAAGCTGTATGAAAAAACAGAGCCCAGACTGCTCTTCTCATTAATTCTGCATCTGCTGTATTCTGTCTTATTGCCAGACCACAGCACTTCTGAATATGATCTATTGTAGCATCTGTCAGTCTATTTTTCCCATCTAAAGTTTTTCCATCGCTCAATTTCTTGCCTTTCATGCTAGCCTTGAGCCGTCGAAGTCTTGATCCCATCCTTTTCTGAACATGGCCGACACACTCCAGTTGGAAAGTTTCACATCGTTACCATAGGGTCTCAGTTCCTCAATTTCTTTGAAAGCCTTTGAGTCACCATCTCCACGATAATTTATGTATCTAATGTTGTACCATTTTACTGAGTGTTGATAAATACTTCTTACACCAGCAACTTCCATACCACCATTTGACCCATAGTAATTTGCCATGCACTCCTCTTCATGTTTAGTTTTCATTTTCTCCTTGCATCTGCAATGCTTGGAAAGTATTGCCACATCAACTACCTTACCAGTGTCCACACTTGTAGCTGTTACTACACCTTTCAGAGATGTGTGGCCTCTCTTCTGCCAGATTCCATCAAAAGCTATGGACAAGTCTCTGCTATTATTATTTTCAACAACTGCTTCCTCAACAGCATCTTTCATGTTTTCCTGTGCCACATCTTCTACAGCAGAGCCTATTGCAATTAGGTGTTTGTTAAATTTTGAAGGTGGAGGAGGGAGGTTCATCACACCACACAACATGGCACCTGCAGCCCTGCCCTTTCCTATACACTGTAATCCATAAACCAGTCTAATGTTTATATCGTATAGTTTACCTGTATCTGCAGTAACATGTGAGGAATTGAAGAAAGTAACACTGTGTTTGCAATAACTGCACATCAACTCTAATTCATAAGCAAGTCCTACATGTAAGTTTGTTTTCAATGAAACACCACATTTTCCACATTGTTTGCAGCACACATTGTTGTCCAAAACGTCTGATAATAAAGAGACGTTAATTACCTCATATTTTGTAGTCCCAGCATTTAGTTTCTTGTATTCTTCTTCAATTCCAGCTAGTTTTCTTCTTGAAAAGCTTTCCGGTGTAGTGGCAGCAGCATCACTCAATGTATCACTACCACTGTTGAGGTTAGTCGCTACTGGGACATCAGATACTGATGAAGATGAATCAGACGAATTTTTAGTACACTTTACTTTCTTGTGCCAATGTACACGATTTCTAAATACCTTCAGACTAGGTCTTGGCATGTTGAAGGAAAGAAAACTCAATGACTTCTCCACATACGACTTTCACAACAATGACATGGATGTACTCACAAAGGAAACAATACAAATGGTGCAGAATCTATTGTCAACTGTCTAGCAGTGTAGCCAACACAAAAGCTAACTCGCTTGTGCTCAGTTATATCTCTGGCAAGGCTGTCTATATCAGGTATATTTCGTGCCTCATATACAATGTGCGGAACATCGCGTGTCGAAATTATTTTAAAAAATTATTTAAAATAGTTCTATTCACGTCATCCAAATATTTTATACATGGTATTAAACGGGAGAGTCTAAATTTTTCGAAAATGCATTTACCCAAAAATCGATTTTTTTCATCGAAAAACTCATTCCGTATACTCTTAAATGGTCTCTTCTGCAACAGAAGCAGGTCACCTTAGTGGAACTTCAGATACTTCAACATAAATCAACATTGCGTTATAGCAGATTGCTGTTCGAGTCCTGAACATGATCATTTCCAACCCATCAGACATATTCACAGCCTTATTGGAAGATATATTGTGAGTGGCTCCACTTAGTACAGCTCACTCTACAAGTGCCAGCTTTCCTGAATGGAAGAATTATGCAGTCTACAAGTAACACAACTAATGGTGAGGGAACTGGAGTAACTTTCTGGCAATACAGTGATGCATCACCAAGTGGCCACAACTTTATTCATAACTTTACAATATGCTGTCAATGTTAGACAGGACGAGGTGCCTTATTTACCATTCTAATTCCTTTCCCACCTAAACTACATATGCCATTGACAGCATCACATTTACAAATTAAACACTTTTCAGCCATTGTTTAGAGGAATGTATTTTACATAAAAGCTCACTTAACAACTGCAAATAAGTACCCATTTAATACACTGAAAATAACTCCACTATACAAGCACATGCCCAGTGAAGTTATTTTGTGTGTTCAGTGATAGAAATGGACAAGAAATGCTTAGGAGGTATAGTCTCTACAAACTGAAAGATCAAACAATGCTCAAGATGGGGGAAGTTGACTTCTCTGGGATAAAACTACAGCTTCCACTTAGGATTATTTAGAATCAGTTTCTCCTCTAGCGCGGTAGCACTATGTCCATAGATTTACTTATTCCGTCCATATGGATGTCTTGCATTAGTACTATTAGTAACTCATATATGTATTGCATGTTGTGTTAACACACTCTGTGGAAAATAAACACTCTCCTCCCCCCCCCCCCCCCCCCCCCCCCCCCAGACATGTCTGCCTCTGCATAGCCAGTGATTCACAAGGTGTAATTTAGAGGATTTATTAACTTTGTGAAACACATTGTAGTCATTTCTTGTTATGTAGTGGGTTAGGTAGAGTGGGGAATCACCTAATCACTCTCCAGTTTGCAAATGTATGAAGGAAGGTAGCACATGACCACAATATGGTGACCTGCCTTCCCTCATGAGCATAAAAAAGTGCAAATATGTTTGCATCAATATTTTTGGGAATGTTTTCAAATGTGCTGAGGAAGGTAAAATGAGACAACTGGTGCCACACTTTTCAATCAGCTTTTTAAACAGGAGCATATTCACCATTTTTATGCTCTGATAGTAGAGTTTTTCCACTGGTCCCCAGGGTATGTTATTCATCTGAAAAGAACTTTCTGGGTCAGTAAAAGTTTGGTAGCTTAATAATGTGAAATTGAAAGAACGCAAACTAATTTTACACCTCAGACCAGATTTTATGTGAAAAGAAATTTTGCATGTATTTCATTACTGCAATGTGGGGTTCCTAGGACCCTTACAGCATATTTCTCCATACTATGTCATTTTTATAAACTACATTTTTGCCTCACATATTTTCAAGGTTATTCAAGATCATGTTTTTGGGAATAAATCATGAAAATTTCAGCCATTTGTTGTGGAGAGCCATCTTGGAATCCGCAGCTGGATGTTGGTATGAAAAAAAAAAAAAAAAAAAAAAAAAAAGGTGAAAAATTCTTTTTCTGGGATTTTCCAAGGCAGTGCTCATAAATTAATGGTGCATCCATAAGCTTCTTAAAGCCCACTGCGTTACGCAATACGGAGAGATTTATTATCGAAATTACGAGAGAGCACATTCCGGGAAGAGATGGGCAACATATTACTACCGCCCACATATATCTCGCGTAATGATCACAACGAAAAGATCCGAGAAATTAGAGCAAATACGGAGACTTACAAGCAGTCGTTCTTCCCACGCACAATTCGTGAATGGAACAGGGAAGGGGGGATCAGATAGTGGTACAATAAGTACCCTCCACCACACACCGTAAGGTGGCTCGCGGAGTATAGATGTAGATGTACCCAACATCAAATGCAAAAAGAACCAAGCAATTTGCACCATTAGCTTAAGCAGGAGGAAATGTATAATATTTGCACTTTGTACAGCAGGATAATGACATTAAGAAGATCCTTCAGTTGGGTATACAAATTATCCTTAGCCCTTGACCCTACCTTTCTATCACCAGTAGAACATGAGGTATGAGCCACAGAGGAATCCCATTTCTATGCATGACGTTTTGGGATATAGTGGGTAATACATGCCGTTGTCACATGCATACTGATCATTAACAAATAGGTGTCAAAATTTAGCATGTTATGGTTTCACTTAACAGTCAGCAACATTTGATCTGAGAGTCTGTCAACTAACAATTTGTAAGCCAGGCCCAAGTTCCTAATGAGGCAAAAGCATAGTAAAATAGAAACAAATAGCTCTGAGCACTATGGGACTTAACATCTTAGGTCATCAGTCCCCTAGAACTTAGAACTACTTAAACCTAACTAACCTAAGGACATCACACACATCCATGCCCGAGGCAGGATTCGAACCTGCGACTGTAGCAGTCCCACGGTTCCGGACTGCAGCGCCTAGAACCGCAAGGCCACTGCGGCCGGCAAAATAGAAACCCTTGTGACAATTTGTAACATGCAATATGTGGTTTAATGAAGTAGAATTGTAATGACTGTTATTAAAATGTTCTAAAACACACATAACTTGATGTCAGTGTCTATTATTTGTAGTATTTTAAAAATGCTACATATCTTGTGCACACTATTTATAAACCCCACTTTTACTCTGGATAGCTGAACACATTAATGCCCCACTTCTGAGATTTGGTGAGGTGAGCCAGCCCTAGACTGAATCCACCTCATGGATTAATGATGAGGGATGGTGAGCTGATGAGCCTGGATGTGATTTCAATCTGATCTCCCACTTTCCGTTGGGTAAATACTGGACTGGTACCCACATCCCACCTCAAATACATGATACACAAACATTTTAAGACATCCTCACACTTGAACATGAGATTTACTGTAGATGCAGACAGATGGAGGTAAAGAGGATCCGTCCCCAGGAGGAATGATGGCGTCAGGGAAGACATCAGGCTGTCAGCTGTTGCTAACATTGACAAATCCATATAACAATATCAACCCATTAGGGAAATGGGAAACAGGCAAAGAAGAATAAGAAGAGATGCACAAATAATCCTAAACAGTATTATCATTTTCAGTTCAAAACTGCTAATGGCTATTTTCGTTTGAAAAATTGGCAGTGTAGCTGCAGGTATCCTACCAGAGTGGGGTCATACAGTTTGTTGACAATCACCTGAGCCATGACCGAGTTTACTGAGTGGTGTCAGGGATGGAGGAAGCAACCGTTGCCAGTGTTATGGGAATAAACTGCTCTTTCCTCCTGCAGTGCTGGAAGGAGGGTGCGAACAGAATTAAAGTGGGCAATCTGCACAAGGAGGGGGGGGGGGGGGGGGGGGAGGGGAGGGGGGCAGTGCAAGGCAGCTTGATCCAATGCAGAGAATATCATCTTGGTATCTAATTAGGCATCACACTATGGCAGCCAGGTGGTGGCACTGACTAGCACAGCCCTGTGCCTTCTGGCAAGCCATAACGTACGAGACATTCCTTGTCCGCATTTGGTCCACCAGTTGGCGATGCACTATGCTGATGGAATTGAGGCACATGCACTGCAATCTTTCTCAAACAATTCTATACTGAGCACTTGGCAAAGAAAATATATTTTTCACATTAATTATAACTTTATAAGTCAGTTTCATGGGCGAAGTGTCCAAAATTTCGATAATGGTCATCCTTAATGTAATGTCCAGATTTAAGTATGACACTGTGCAAAATTCGAAAAGTTTCCAGTCAAGTGATAGCTCTCAAAAAGGAGAATATTTTTCTATATGGTTAACACACAGAACTTTCTTATCTAAAGTGCTATAGCAGAAGCTTTCAGTTTTATTTTATTTTTTCAATGCAGTACTATAATATTTTTAAGAGTCTTGGGCAGCTATTTAAAAGAAAATTTGCTATTATGAAAATAAAAGATATTGACCTCTCTGATCATCAATTGCTCATTTAATATGACACTGTTTCAGAATTTGTCCCAATAGTTACTGCAAGGCAAGTTTGTCCCAATTACACTGTATTTTTGTAAAAGAAGCAAAATTAAACCTGTCAACAAGAGAAATGTAGTTGTTACTCATAATTGATGATGCCTTTTCAAATGAGAAAAGTCAACAATTCAGAAACAAATAACTCACCAGTTCTGCTGAATTTTTGGCAGACTCTTGTAACCCATCATACTTTTAATAGTGGATGACTGGAGCAGTACTTACCAAAGGATTTTCTCCCTGCTCTTCATCTGAAAAATACAAAAATAGTTGTTCCTATCCCCATTCAGAGTGAAGTGGTGATCTTCCTCATCTTACTTGTCTTTTGATGCATTAAGGTTAGATTATATATATTTATAATCTATTTTAGCCATAATAAGTAGTCTCATTCAGTTCATAAAGTGACGAATACTATGTTTTTAGAACCTAGTTATCCACAGATACACAGGCACCAAATTTGTTATTTCAAATAGAACAATGCTGCATTTTTGCTGCAGAGTAGAAATTACTCATAAAAATTCTTTCATAAGTCTGACACGTGGACACACGGATGGCTTGCAGTACCTTGCCAACTATTCATCAGAGTCAATATCAATGATGATTTAAAAGACATTAGTAGTAAGAAGATCCATCCCCTCACTCAGTACAGGGATAGGAGTGGAAAGGTGGTAAGCTGTTTACTGTAATTTTTTGTATGTTAAATATAACTGAGATGTAGAATGAAAATCCTTTGGTAACTTTCAGTCCCAGCTGTTCATTATTAAAGATACACTGGGTTACAGGATTCCCCTGAAATTGGAACAGAATTGGAGATTTATTTTCATCTAAGTTGTTAACCTCTTTTCTTCAGAAAAATGTCATCACTGACGAGTTTGGAGAAAAACATACATTTTTTCATTTCCACAATAAATTTTATATTTTTTGCCAGAACACAACATAAATTGCACAAACTCACCTTGCAATAGCTACTGCAACAGAATCTTGACACAGAGTGTCTTATCAAACAATGAATAGGTGAACAGAGAGGTCTATACCTTACAGAAACCATCATTGTGTCGGTTTGATTTGACATAAGAGAAGACATTTCACATTTATTTTTACACTAGCAAACACCCTTTTCACTAGTGGCCAATGATTTTTTAAAAAATTACAATACTGGATTGAAAAAAAAATTAAATAAAACTATAGCTTCAGCTATATCGACAAAAGAAAGTTCTATAGTTAACCATATGGCAAAATACTCTCCTCACTGCATGCTATCATTTGCCAAAATCTCATTTCAGTATCTTGAACAGTTTAGGAGATATGAGGTACATTAAGAATATTTCATTTTGCCCGTGTGCAGTAGGAAGTAAATGTGCTATGTAAATTCAATTTCCTCAAGAATGGAGACAGAGCTCCTCACGAGATTAAACAAAAATTCAATATCTTAACTAAATTTCATTTGCAGCAACATGTGGTGTAATAAGCAAAAAACACAAAATCACAGTGACCAATATTTTTCATTGCAAACTTATTGAATTTTGCACATCATCTTACTTAAATGCAAATACCACAGTAAGTATGATCATTAGACAGGTGATGGGGATTTCACCATGTAGCTGACAAAGCTATATGTAATGTAAAAATCTTTTATTTATGAATAGTTTCTGTAAAATCTTACAGAAAAGACTATAAAATTAACAGAGCATACATGATGTTGCTGCACCTTGACTGGCAGGCTAACAAACATTCTCTGTGTGCACCCTGTAGTGAAACATTCAAAACTTTGTGATATAGTATGCAAATTACTAATGGGACAGCCACATGCTGGGTGCCAAAAATGTGGGGAAGAAAGTTTTCTTTGATCTCTTGCATAAAATGAGATCACCTCACATTGTCAGCCAATGAGTGACATCAACGATAAAGTGAAATCGAAAAGCAAGAGGTGTTGCATACTCAGAAAATGCAATGAACAGAATCCAGAAAGAATAAGTTTTTCTAGAAAGTCCTCAGAGTACAAATGTGATGTCACAGGAAGGGCAGTGGCCAGCAATATTATGTGGACTCATGAGGTGTCACATGAGCCCATGTGGAGAAGCCATGATGCATGGCAAGGCATTGGTGGGACTATATATGGTCACATACAAGTCCTCAAAGGGCAGTGGCTGGGAGTGACAATGTGGAAGGGGCAATGCAGCCTGCCACACAGATAAAAGGCAGGGCGGCATAGCTCACGAGAGAGTTCAGTACTGACAGTCATTGGTCCAGGAGGGATGTCTGTGTAGGTCATGCCTGGGGCCTGGACTTGTAGTATTCACTCTGGCTCTGCTCACACTCATGCTTAACTGCGTACTTCCTTCCATGGGATTTTGCAATCAGGAGTGGTGTACTTTCATTCAAATCATTATGTAGTGCGATGACCAATTAAAGATTGTAGTTACTCAAGTCTCATCTTTGTTCAATTATTTCCTGACTGATTCCATAGCTCTTTCAAACTTCTAATTAGCCATCTCCAAATTGGCTTTGTGGATTAACCTTCTCCAACCTCCACCAGTGTCAGTCATTGAGCTTTTTTTTTTTTTTTTTTTTTGCCAAGTGAGGTGTGAGGTCTTGTAACTGGTGTGCAGTTACCATGTCATGAGTTATAGGAATAGGTTGCCTCATAGGTGTGCAGCATGAGTTGACCACTCTTCTCAGTGTGTCGCACCTGTGCAGTGAGATCCAGTGCAGTCTCCATGTTGACAGCTTATTGTGTGTTGCTGTAGCTGTGGCAGCGTTGTCATGGTGTCAGAAGGGGCCTATGTATTATAGAGGTTACGGGATATGTAGGCACAGTAAATCCACTAATCCTTGACCCAAAGCTTATTAGTGGTTCAGGCCCTTATGTTTCCTCCAAAAAATTCATGACTACATAGTTGCCAAGGTCCATTTTCCATATTACTTTATAATTATAGCTCTCAGTTTAGAGGCTTACTTCTTCATTTATGTTTTGGACTACATTTCCAAATTAAACTCCATTAATGCTTCCATTCAGAAACCCCACTCTTTTATTATATTTTCAGTTTGAATAAAATAAAGTAATTCTTTTGATGTGCCAATGTTTATAAAGAGAAGAGAGTTTAAAATCTAATGATTGTTTCATTTATGGGGCACTGGGACATTTCCAGAGAGACTGCCCACAACAGAAGGAGGGGTTGGGTGCAGCAAAGCTTTTCAGTTCTGTTGCTGCTGCTGTAGGAATTAAGGCAGATCCACACATCAGCAACATTGAACACCATTCGCCTTGTGTAAAATTAATAATGAGCCAATAAGAGGGCAGCGGAACACTGGTTGATCGGCGACTTTAGTAATTGGTGAATGGCTTTGCACACACCAGGCAGTACATGGGTGGTCGAATTTGAATTTGGATGACACTCCATATGTCATGACAAATTCTAGTGCCTTCCGGATGTTGGGGTGGGTTGTTGTTAGCTTGAGAATCAGGAAGTTTACATGGAAAATCAAGTTAAGGGTAGTGGAGGGACTATCTACTGAACTGATTCTTGGGTTGGATGTAATTAAAAGACCTAGACTCATATTGAATTGGGCACAAGATCACTTCACCTTCCAGCTTTGCTAAAATAGAACATTATAATTTTATTTCATTTTGAAGCACCTTTAGTGACAGTACAACAGAGGGAAAGGAGGGGAATGTGATACAATTACATCATCTGCTACTGAGCCAGAGGGAGCAAATACAGTAATTATGAAGCGAATTTGGCAATGGGCTAATGGATACATTAGGGCTGACTCACCTAATTAAGTACCAGATCAAATTAATTAATACTATGCATGTGAGGAGGCCATCATATCATCTGTCACTATCGTGCACTGCATCCTTCTGAGCTAAAATAATGCGAAGTGCAGTGCAAGTGGCTGTGGAGTGGAAGGGGGAATCCAAATACTTACAAAGGCAGCAGCATTCATAGTAATACACTCTTTATTTAAGTTCAGAACTAAATTAACAATCACTCAGTTTCACTGGTTTTAATGATAGTAACAAATTTCATATTGCAATCAGTGAGAATTTCAGCAATTGACATCATTTCTCAGGCAAAACAAATACGGGTGCTCGCTCAGCCCCTCTATGCCAAAATTGCTGTAACATTGCATCTCATAATCAATATTAAATTCAAACTGCAAAGAAAATTTACAGGCAAACCATAATCATCCTGAGACTGTGCTTAACCACGGGGGCTCAGATTATGAATGTTCTCCCTGTACAAACAATCCAAGTTCATAAAAGTCCACTAAAAATTTAAAAACTAATATAAAAGAGAACAATAAATTGATTAAATACACTGAAACAGGAGAGTCAAATAACTGCTAATTTCCCCAAACCTATGATCAAGTAATACAGAATCAATTAAAAAATAGTTTTGCTCCTGCAAGGCAATTAAATGCAACTTCTCCAAAATTTACCTAAAGTGGAAATACAGAAATAATACACAAATTAACAAGCGTTAACACCAGAAGCAGCCAGTGTCCAGACAAACTACTATCTTGTCTAAATGAATCCAAACACTAGCTTACCTAAAAATAAGACTTCAGTTTTTACTATTTTCCGGGCCAGAGCAATGAATAACCAAATTATTCAAACATTCAATGTGAGGGCGAATTATCCATGCACAATGGGATTAAGATGTATTAATTTGCCCTATCAGGCTTCAATTACAACTACTGAATTAAAAAAGAAATTGCAGCAAAATATCACAAAATAAACAAGACATAGCGAAGAAAATCCAGGGCAGGAGCAAACGCAAGCATTAGTGAGCACAGCCAAGCAGCAACCAGCCATGCGAATAGCTAGCAGGTAGTAATGACATGATTAGTCAAATACAATGCAATGGCTTAACAGCACAAACAAATAAACTGGGCAGGCAGGAATAGAAAACACAGGATGGAACTCAGAGCCACCTGCAAGCCAACGCACATATCCAACCCAGCATTTGAATTCGAAAATTTATGGCAAACTCTTTCCATTTAAAACAAGACTATGAGGTAAAACAACCAGAGCTCTGGTAAGAATTCATCATGCATGATACAGATTTAAATTTTCATAAACAGGTACCACTCTTTAGTTTATCAAACAATCTTCAATTGCAAAACATCCCCTCAATCATTTTGCCTATCCAGACCCTTTTATAACTGCAAAGACAGCTATGCAACAATGAGGCCGATCAGGAGTGGCCATTAATTCAACAAATCAACACAATGATGACAAGAAGGTCACCACTGTGTTCACTTTAAATTAGGAACAAGACAGCCAGCTGTGGCACGTGGTCGCATTAGAGATTCAAAATGCAAAGGGCTTACAAGGTGAGACAATGTATCAGAAATATGATCCACATGCTACATTATGCTCCCAACACAGTCACTTGAGAAAAGAACTGTCGAGGTAAGAAAATACTGTCTGGTTGAATGCTCTAGCTACTTCCCAGGGAAAATGCTGGCAGTCTCCGGTGCACATCCAGAGTTCAGCCAGGACAATACGGCCTGGCAAGAACATTACTCTGGCTCCCATAGTATACACTGCCAACTTGTGCTGAAGCCAGCCCAAATGTCATAGCTGGCAGGAGATGTGTGTTGTTAACTGGTGTCTGTTGCTAACTGCCAGCAGCATAGAACCACACCTCCCAGCTGCGTGAAAACAGCTAGCAGTCTGTTGCCCAGATTTAATGCACAGTGGAAGATAGCATGAATGTGTGGTCTGATGTATTGTCAGCAAGTCACATGCCTCATCATGCACGAAGGAACTGAAAGCTCTATTGGAAGAGATGTTGCATCAAAGAGTTATTTGCCCTTACAAATCACAGTATTTGGCTCTCATATTTCTTGTGCCAAAACTGTGTGGCAAAGCAAGACTGGTAGTTGATTATAGGCAACTTACTATGAAGGCAGTTCTCCTTTCCATTCTGTTACCAGTTTTGCATACCAGTTTTGGCTGATTTGCAGGTGCCTGTGTTTTTACCATCTCGGATATGAACCAAACATACTATCAAATTCCACTGAATGAGGAACTGAAATGCATCATGGCATTTGCTACCTTTTGGAATCTGAGTTTAATAGGATGCCTTTGGGGCTTATCAATGGCACAGTGATGTTATTACAGCTCTTGGATATTGTAGTGCCCCTACCTAGTCTTGAGTGAAACTTGTAAGAATTTGTAGCAATCTTCTGTGCAGTATTGTGTCAGTTACTGCTGGCCAGTAAGTGCAGTGTGATGATGTGTAGGTTATAGCAACATGTATGCAAAGAGACTGCAACACAGGTTAACAGTGCTCTGCGAAATCGGCACCACCCAGCGGTAATAACTAGAGTGGCCAGCATCACAACCAGTATAGAATGATGTTATGAGCTAAGTAATTGGGTGTCTGGCAATAATGCAACAAAATCATCCCACAGAAGTGGAAATACCTGTTAATTTTGAGACAGATTCATTTGGACCTCAGCCGTAGTACCACGAAACCAGGGCTACACTAGATGACAAGACAAGTGTGCACTGTCAGCTGCAGCCACAGGGAACGTGACCGGGTCAGACAGCCCCCTCCCACATCTAATACACCCTGTGTGACAAAGCACCATGGTGCAGAAGACCTCCCATCTGTGCCTGCCAATGCAAGACTCCAGTCAGGAGGCAGCAGATTGTGTCCTGTGTATGGCAGAAGATGCGAGCCGCATCTGAGTCACCTGAGTCACAACAGCAAAAGGCATACAGTAATGTGCCACTGATGTCAGGGCCTTGACTTACTGACAAACTGCCTGCTTGCTGGTTGACCTGATGCCAGCATCGCAGGGTGCCGATGCTTGTACCATCCCAATGGGCAGAGGCCATTCATGTGCTGAGCATTGCCAACCACCGTGCTGGAGTGAAGAGTGTCTGTCTCACATTGACAGTCGAGAAATGTGTAACTGACAAGTAATAAAGAGTTTTACTTGACCACCAGTCTGTCACTGGGTCCTACTGGCCCTCCATGCAGTCCTCTCTCATTGCCATGGTCGCACCATCCCCAACAGTATGTTGTTTTCCGATATCAGGTTTGGATTTGTGAATCATTGTGGTTTCTTTAGTAAAAATTGGCAAGAGCATATATCAGCTTCATAAATGGAGTACTTCTTCTCTAATGGTGTTAGTCCTCTAGGACCATATAATACTGCCCTTCACCCTTCTGGGTACTCTTGAAGTAAATCAGCTGCCACACCAGTCACTGAGGCATTAGTTTGTTCGATGAATACTTTAACATATATTATTTCCAACAGAGGGGCACCCACCAAAGCCTCCTTCAAGCCTTTGAGTGCTGATTGCTGGGGTTCACCCCACTCAAACTGGCAATCCTTTTTCTGTAGTTCATTCAATGGTCTAATTAATTGCACAAAATTGCTAAAAAAATTAACCATGGCCACAAATCCCATCCCCAACAGTATGCTGTCTTCCAACATCTAGTTTGATTTCATGTACCATTGGGGTTTCCTTAGCGTGTGGAACACTCTAGGGACGTATTCATGTGTGTTGATATATGGTCAGATCTGAAAAGGTGAGTGATATGTTTCATGACATGCCGTTTCTAGAGCTTATCATGTCACCAGGGAAATAAAAATTGATCCTGAATATATCAAGGCCATTAGAGAATGACCTCTGCCCAGGAACGATAAGGAAATAGCAAGATTTGTGGCCATGGTTAATTTTTTTTAGGAAGGGTGAAGGGCGGCATTATATGCTCCTAGAGGATTAACACAATTAGAGAAGAAGTACTCCATTTATGAAGTTGAGGCATTAGTAATGATGTTCACCCTGGAAAAATTCAGGCTTTATCTAGAATATAGGCCTTTCTTGTTAAAGACCAATAATCCAGCACTGAATTGGGTGTCTGCATGACTGTGGCACACAGGCAATGTTACTGCAAATGGGTTGAGCCACATGTTTCAAGAGGATTCTGAGGAAGCTGAGATTAATGAGCCATGTCAGGATAGTAAGATAAAAGGAATGAATCATATTTTGGGGGATTTTCCTGCCTTGTTTAATGGCATTGTCCTTGTTGAGGGCAGTTAAGTAGAAAATAGAAAGAGAGAAAGTGATTAAGCCATATTCTGCATAGAATGATATCCTATATTGTAATACTATGGATAGTAGTTGGTCCAGTCATTTTTGTTGGTCTAGTGGAAAAACAGCCATATATCTACAATCACAGCAGTGCTAAATATAGCATAGGAAAGCTCAAAATTAAGAGTGAGAAAGGAATGCAAATAAAATATCATAGATACATGCAGTAATTGGAATTCATTTCATTTTTTTTTATGGAAGAGAACAAAGATATAGAAGTAAATAGAATTACGTAAGGCAATTTTCTACAAAAACATGTCTTCAAATCTGTTTGGTGATTTTCTGGATCTAGAACAATGTCAGACCCATTCTGTATGCAGCTAAATCCATACTGTGTTTTGAAAAGACCATGCTCCACTTTGGCTATGAAAGAAACCAGAGAATGGATCACTAAGTTTCATAACATTGTTTGTAGGTCACTATCAGTTTTCTGATTTTTGATATTCCTTCTCAGTAGGGTGGTACACACTGTGCTGCACAGATGACTTAGAACAGACATCATCATGAATCTGTATAAAGTTATGAAACAAAGGAATTGCTTGAATTATCACATAGATTTTATTCATGTCACGAAAGAAGACGAAGTAAATATTCCAGAATTCGAAACCAGAACAGCTGTTAGCATGAGTGACATAAAAGTAGATATCTTAGGTGTTGCAAAACAACTCAAATCACTTAAGAAAGGCAAGTCTTCCGGTCCAGATGGTATACCTATCAGGTTCCTCTCAGAGTATGCAGACACAATAGCGCCTTTCTTAGCAATCATATACAACCACTCATTTGAAGGGTCTCTTCCTATAGACTGGAAAGTAGCAAAGGTCAGACCAATATTCAAGAAAGGAAATAGGAGTAACCCATTGAATTACAGTCCCGTATCACTGACCTCAATTTGCAGTAGGATTTTGGAGCATATACTGTACTCTAACATTATGAACCACCTTGAAGAAAATGACTTATTGATACATAACCAACACGGATTCAGAAAATATCATTCTTGTGCAACACAGCTAGCTCTTTATTCCCAAGAAGTAATGAGTGCTGTCGACAAGGGATTTCAGATCGATTTCATATTCCTAGATTTCTAGAAGGCTTTTGATACCACTCGTCACAAGCGACTATTAACAAAACTGCGTGCATATGGAGTATCGTCTCAGTTGTGTGACTGGATTCGTGATTTCCTCTCGGAGAGGTTACAGATAGATAGACGGTAAATCATCAAGTAGAACAGAAGTAATATCTGGCGTTCTGCAAGGTAGTGTCACAGGCCCTCTGCTATTCCTGATTTATATAAATGATCTAGGTGATAATCTGGACAGCCCCCTTAGATTGTTTGCAGATGACGTTGTATTTTACCGTCTAGTAAAATCATCAGACGATCAACTCCAATTACAAAATGATCTAGTGAGAATTTCTGTATGGTGCGAAAAGTGGCAATTAGCACTAAACAAAGAAAGGTGTTAGGTCACCCACATGGGTACTAAAAGAAATCCGATAAATTTTGAGTATATGATAAATCGTACAAATCTAAGGGCTGTCAATTCGACTAAATACCTAGGAATTACAATTACGAGCAACTTAAATTGGAATGACCACATAGATAATATTGTGGGGAAGGCGAAACAAAGACTGCGCTTTGTTGGCAGAACACTTAGAAGATGCGACAAAACCACTACAGAGACAGCCTACATTGCACTTGTCCATCCTCTGCTGGAATATTACTGCGCGGTATGGGATCCTTACCAGGTAGAACTGACGGAGGACATCGAAAAAGTGCAAAGAAGGGCAGCTCGTTTCGTGTTATCGCGCAATGGGGGTGAGTGTGTCACTGATATGATACGCGAGTTGGGGTGGCAGTCACTGAAACAAAGGCGGTTTTCTGTGCGGCGAGATATAATTACGAAATTTCAATCACCAACTTTCTCTTCCGAATGCGAAAATATTTTGTTGGCACCCACTTACGTAGGGAGAAATGATCATCATAACAAAATATGAGAAATCAGAGCTCGAACGGAAAGATTTAGGTGTTCCTTTTTCCCACGCGCCTTTCGAGACTGGAATGGTAGAGAAGTAGTATGAAAATGGTTCGATTAACCCTCTGCCAGGCACTTAAGTGTGAATTGCAGAGTAACCATGTAGATGTAGACCATGTAGATGTAGATCGATTCTATTCATGTCACCACTCTTACACCCAGATCTGCGACGCTAATATACAGGGTTGCCAATATCTAGCTGGGACCTCGTCGGGACACTCTGATATGGAAACGTAAAAATGAAGTACAATATTTATTTAATATAATTACTTTTTATTTAGAACACAATTACATGGAACGTGTTGCGACAGAAGTAATTGGTACACCATAGTTTTCGGAAGATTCCACCTTTTTCAGCAAATCTTTTTTCCCTATTTACGTATTTGTAAAACTCGATGCAAGTCAGGTTGTAGTTAAACTGGCACAGTAAGACTGATTCCACAGTCCCTGGCGGCAATCGATTTCTTTCGTTAGTCTATCGGGCCGACATAAGCGAAGATACTCTTTCCACTGTGGCGTTCTGTGTGGGAATAGAAAACAAATACTCGCAGAATTGTAGCAGTTGGTATTTGCGTTCAGGACTTTCAGTTTTATTAAGAAATTAAATCGACCTTTCTTCCACGGAGTGTTCAACAACCGCACGGCCTAGTCACGCTTAGTTTCTAAAAAGCTCCTCAGATTCGTATATTTCCGAAAACAATTGTCACCTGAAATCTTCACACCAGTTTTAGTTAAGTATGTAATAGTGTTTTCAGTCATCACGCAATCTGGGGTTTCATTTAGCGTTATCCAATCAAATACTTGCTATTTATTAAAAGAAACATCCAATTTCTCTAAGTAATTAAACGCTATGGTATAGAAACTCAAGTTCACAAGAGTATTGTGCAAAATCGGGACAAAATTGGATATTGTAGGGATGTTGGAGTCCCGATACATCGGGACGGGGCCAACCCTACTAACATACCAAAAGAACACTTTCACCGACCACCTTCATCTGACTAATCTGTTAAATATACGCCTTTCATTAGTTAATTCTTTATGAGTATATATTCCCCTTATAAGTTTTGTCAGAGGGAAAACAGTTTTCTTCTGCGCCTTAGATTACGTAAGCAGAAGCGTGTATCCTAACAATGCTTTATTGAAATAACTTTCTTTTAATAAGAATCACTCGTGCTGCCATATTCCCCTATATCAACTGATAAAATAACCCACCAAAATATAAAAACAGCTAAAAACGGTTTGGATCGGAATTATAAAATATTGATTCAGTTTTAGCAGGACCTGTAAGTCTGATATGCTTTCCGTCGAAGTTACCAACACAGTTGCATAGATTCCGTACTTCCCGGCAACTATCAGCTGTTTTCCTCCTGAATAATTGAATTGGTGTTGGTAAATATTCAGGTTGCAGATGTTCTCATACTACTGTTCACGTGTCAGCCATAATTCTTCGAATGGTAGTGTGTCCTCAGAAAAAAATAAAAGGACAGCTTTGTGAAAAAATGTAAATTTCATGTAACTAGGGCCTTCCGTCGGGGAGACCGTTTGCCGGGTGCAAGTCTTCGGCGACTTACGTGTCGATGGGGATGAAATGATGATGATTAGGACAACACAACATCCAGTCCCCGAGCGGAGAAAATCTCCGACCCAGCCGTGAATCGAGCCTGGGCCCTTAGGACTGACATTCTGTCGCTCTGACCATTCAGCAAGCCGGCCGGTGTGGCCGAGCGGTTCTAGGCGCTTCAGTCTGGAACCGCGAGACCGCTTCGGTCGCAGGTTCGAATCTAGCCTCGGGCATGGATGTGTGTGATGTCCTTAGGTTAGTTAGGTTTAAGTAGTTCTAAGTTCTAGGGGACTGATGACCTCAGATGTTAAGTCCCATAGTGCTCAGAGCCATTTGAACCATTCAGCTACCGGGGGCGGACAGCTTGGTGCTAGAAGGGTAAAAATAAAAGAGACATCTATTTTGACTGAAGTGCCAACACCCAGTAGTTTCAGAGAAAATAGAGGTCAAAATCACGAAGCCACTTCGTCAGGCAGCTTGCTCAGTATCAAACATAATGAATTGGTTAGCGCAGTGGATAAGGGCATCTTTTCGAATTTTTGCACCTTGTGTCCAAATCCAATCTTATGTTTCTTTTTTCTCTATTTTTTGTCGTCACGGAAGTATGTGACATAAGTGTTGTTTCGCGAGATCGTGATATACAATGAAGTTATTGGCAAAAGAAATAAGCATTTAAAATTTTATTAAGATAGATTTTATCATGACAAGTCTTATATCATTAATAGTATATGAAAATGAAAAATATACGCTGTGTTCCAGGAGGAATGGTCAGTATTTAGGGATATGACAGGAGCGATAATCTGAAGCAAAAAACTTTGCGTGGATATATTCTCTATTTAACGTACATTTTTATTTATTTCCTGTATTTTCAGTTCATTGTCATGTTTTGCAACGTACCGCAGCGGTCTAGAGGAAGTTGAGACGAACAATTTAATATAAGACATCAAGCTGGGAAATTACCTCAGATTTGGCCTACAAATACTACCTAAGCTTCGAGCTTGATTTTCACTATTCTCTCGCTCTCTTTGCGCAAACTACACTGACGTGACTAAAGTCATAGGATAGCAGTATGCACGTATACAGATTGTGGTAGTATCGCGTACACAAGGTAGAAAGAGTGATGCATTGGCAGAGCAGTTGTTGGTACTTAGGTGACTGAAGTGAAAAGTTTTCCGACGGGAATTAACAGACTTTGAACGCGGAATAGTAGTTGGAGCTAGAGACATGGGACATTCCGATTCGGAAATCTCTAGGTTCAAATGGTTCAAATGGCTCTGAGTACTATGGGACTCAACTGCTGAGGTCATTAGTCCCCTAGAACTTAGAACTAGTTAAACCTAACTAACCTAAGGACATCACAAACAGCCATGCCCGAGGCAGGATTCGAACCTGCGACCGTAGCGGTCTTGCGGTTCCAGACTGCAGCGCCTTTAACCGCACGGCCACTTCGGCCGGCAATCTCTAGGGAATTCAATATTCCGATTTCTACACTGTCAAGAGCATGCTGAGAATACAATATTTCAGGCATTACCTCTCACCACGGACAGTGCAGTAGCCGACGGCCTTCACATCACGACTGAGAGCATCTGGGGAGGTATCAAGAATGGTGTCCCACAAGATTCAGTCTCGGGTCCCTTATTGTTCTTAATATATATTAGCGACTTGCCACTCTATATTCATGAAGATGCAAGTTAGTTCTTTTTGTTGATGATACAAGTATAGTAATCACACCCAAGAAGCAAGAATCAGCTGAGTAAATTGCAAAGAATGTCTTTCAGAAAATTATTAAGTGGTTCTCTGCAAATGGACTCTCACTAAACTTTGAGAAAATACAATTCTGTACAGTAAATGGCATAACACCATTGATAAATATAGACTGTGATCGGAAGTCTGTTGCTAAAGCAGAATACTCAAAATTTCTGGGTGTGTGCATTGATCAGAAATTGAATTGGAAGAAACACATTGATGATCTGCTGAAACGTTTAGGTTCAGCTACTTATGCTATTAGGGTTATTGCGAATTTTGGTGATAAACATATGACTAAATTAGCCTACTATGCCTATTTTCATTCACTGCTTTCATATGGCATCATATTTTGGGGCAATTCGTCATTAAGAGAGAAAGTATTCATTGCAAAAAAGTGTGTAATCAGAATAATAGCTGTAGCTCACCCAAGATCACCTCGCAGACACTTATTTAAGGGATATTCATAGTACCTTCGCAATACATATATTCACTTATGAAATTTGTCATTAATAAACCATCCCAATTCAAAAATAACAGCGAAGTGCATAGCTGCAACACTAGAAGAAAGGATGGTATTCACTATTCTGGATTAAATCTCACTTTGGCACAGAAAGGGGTGAATTATGCTGTCACAAAAATCTTTGGTCATTTGCCAAATAATATTAAAAGTCTGACAGGTAGCCAACCAACATTTAAAAGCAAATTAAAAGAATTTCTGAATGACAACTCCTTCTACTCAATAGATGAATTCTTAGATATGAAGCAGTAACAGTAAAAAAAAATTAATTAATTATTTTTTGTAAAGAAAACTTATGTTAAAGAGACACGTTCCACATCATTACTAAATGTCGAATTCATGATCTATGGAACAAGGATGTATGTCTGTATGTATGCATGTAGAGTTGCCAGTGTTAACAGACTAGCAAGATTGCGTGAAATAACCGCAGAAATCAATGTGGGACGTACGACGGACATATCCGTAAGGACAGTGTGGCGAAATTCCGCCTTAAGGGGCTACGGTAGCAGAAGACCGGCGCAAGTGTCTTTGTTAACAGCACGACATCGTCTGCAGTGCCTCCCCTGTGCTCGTGATCATTTCGGTTGGACCCTAGACAACTGGGAAACCGTGGGCTGGTCAATGAATACAGATTTCAGTTAGTAAAAGCTGATGGCAGGGTTCGAGTGTGACGCAGACCCCACGAAGCTATGGACCCAAATCGTCAACAGAGCACTCTGCAAGCTGGAGATGGCTCCATAATGGCGTGGGCTGTGTTTACATAGAATGGATCTGGTCCAACTGAACCGATCATTGACAGGCTACATGGACACCATTTTCAGACATTCATAGACCTCATGTTCCCAAATAGAGATAGAATTTTGAATGGAAGACAATGCGCCATGCCACTGGGCCAAAATTGTTCGCAATTCGTTTGAAGAACATATTCTGGACAATTCGAGTGAATGATTTGGCCAGCCAGATCACCCGACATGAATCCAACCGAACATTTGTGGGACATAATCGAGAGATCAGTTCGTGCACAAAATCCTGCATCGGCAACACTTTCGCAGTTATGGACGGCTACTGTGGCAGCATGGCTCAATATTTCTGCAGGGGACTTCCAACGACTTGTTGAGTCCTTGCCACGTCGAGATGCTGCGCTACTCCGGGAAAAGGAGATCCGACACGATATTAGGAGACATCCCTTGACCTCTGTTACCTCAGTGTACTGGTCCTAGAGAATAAATGAATAGGGCCTTTTTTTGCAGGAAAATTAATGTAGATTTATTTTATACTGCGACTCGTTTTCGCTAGAGGCCGCGGTTTTCCAATTATTCAAGAAAAACTTACAAAAGTGACATTAAATGTATTCTATCTCGGAAAATGAAAATGATCGTGTGGCATCGTTGGCCGGGAGGCCCCATCCGGGGAAGTTCGGCCGCCAAGTGCAAGTCTTGTTTCAGTCGATCCCACATTGGGCGACTTGCTTGCCAGTGAAGAGGATGAAATGAAGATGAGGACAACACCACGATCGGAGAAAATCTCCAACCCGGCCGGGAATCGTATCCGGGCCCGCTGCATGGAACTATTCGGAACTGGGCAATGTCTGTATGGAGTTTTTTGCTTCAAATGAGTGTTCCTGTCATATCCCTGAATATTGTCCATTCCTCCTTGGACACCCTGTGTAAATGCTAGTATTGCAATTTTTGCTCTGCTTTTTAATTTTGTACTTCAGGAGAACCAATGCATTCCCCATGGCGATATTTACCACAAAAACATTCAAAGCCTAAACATTTGGAACACCACGAGCAACGTAGGAAGGCACATACGTCGCAGTCACGTTTTTATAGTATGAGTATCATTAGGAAAAGCATCATCGCTAACGTTGCTAAATATCTCGCGATCTGGCGATAATTCTGCGCCACATCAGCATGTACCGGGTGATCAAAAAGTCAGTATAAATTTGAATAAATCACGGAATAACGTAGATAGAGATGTACAAATTGACACACATGCTTGGAATGACATGGGGTTTTATTAGAACCAAAAAAATACAAAAGTTCAAAAATGTCCGACAGATGGCGCTTCATCTGATCAGAATAGCAATAATTAGCATAACAAAGTAAGACAAAGCAAAGATGATGTTCTTTACAGGAAATGCTCAATGTGTCCACCATCATTCCTCAACAATAGCTGTAGTCGAGGAATAATGTTGTGAACAGCACTGTAAAGCATGTCCGGATTTATGGTGAGGCATTGGCGTAAGATGTTGTCTTTGCATCCCTAGAGATGTCGGTCGATCACGATACACTTGCAACTTCAGGTAACCCCAAAGCCAATAATCGCACGGACTGAGGTCTGGGGACCTGGGAGACCAAGCATGACGAAAGTGGCGGCTGAGCACACGATCATCACCAAACGACGGGCGCAAGAGATTCTTCACGCGTCTAGCAATATGGGGTGGAGCGCCATCCTGCATAAACATCGTACGTGACAGCAGGTATTTATCAGCCAGGCCATCTGTCGGACATTTTGTGAACTTTGTTTTTTTTTGTTCTAATAAAACCACATTTCATTCCAAGCATGTGTGTCAATTTTTACCTCTGTATCTACATTATTCAGTGGTTTATTAAGTTTCCAAATTTATACTGACTTTTTGATCACCCGGTGTACTGAAGCGTTTTCTCGCAAGCTGAAGCCAGCAACTGCTGATGGACCAAGATGTGTGTTTTAATTGCATCGTTTTTACTTCTGATTTCCTGTTGCTATGCGATGAGAACAAAACACTTCTCTAATCAGTGGATGTAGTTCATCTGTTGGCAAAAGTGAACGTCGCGGGGTACACTTTAGTGTAAATACTTATAATGAACACGCCGCTACTCGGATTTCATCAATAAGCGACACATGGTATAATGAAACTAAAATACTAGAATTTATATGTTTTTCGTTTTCAGCATTGTCCGTGGTGAGACATAATGCCTGAACTCTCTTGACACTGTGGATCTCGGAATACTGAGTTCTCCAACGATTTTGGAAATGGAAAGTCCCATGCGTCTAGGTCCAACTACCACACCGCGTTCAAAGTTTTTTAATTCCCGTTTGCGGCCAGCATCACGTCGCAAACATTTTCACATGACATCTAAGTACAAATGACAGCTCTGCAAGCATATTATCCTTTGATAACTTGTGTACGCGATCTACCGCCATCTGTATGATACCTTTCGCCACCTCAGTGTAGCTCGCGCGAAGAGAGCGAGGGAATATTGAAAGACTTGCTCGACGAGCGTGCGATGTAGCTTAGATGTTTTTGTTGGACAATTTGAGGTAATTTCCCATCCAGACCAAAAATGTCCAATATTAAATTGTTCGTCTCGACATCCTATAGACTACTGTGGTACGTTGCAAAAAATGACAGTGAATTGAAAACACAGGAAATAAATAAAAATGTAGTTTAAATGTATCTCGGAAACCGTTCGGAATAGGGCGTATGTCCACACGAAGTTTTTTGCTTCAAATGATCCTGTCATATCCCTGAATACTGACAATTCCTCCAGGAACACAGATTTGTGATGATAAAAAGTGCTTTCTTATAAGATCTGAAACACTTATTGCTTTTGTCAGTAGTTCTATTGCTCAAATGGTTCAAATGGTGTCAGTAGTTCTATTGCTCAAATGGTTCAAATGGCTCTGAGCACTATGGGACTTAACTTCTGAGGTCATCAGTCCCCTAGAACTTAGAACTACTTAAACCTAACTACCTAAGAACATCACACACATCGATGCCTGGGGCAGGATTCGAACCTGCGACCGTACCGGTCGTGTGGTTCCAGACTGTAGCGTCTAGAACCGCTCTGCCACCCAGGTCGGATGTTCTATTGCGTTTCACGACGTCACAAAAAATGTTTGTGCCATTTACTTCCGCAACAACAAATTATAAAGAAAAAAAAAAACACCCTAAGACTGGATTGGAAGGTACGCAAAAATGTGACTGCGTGCTGTTAAACCGCTAACGCCTCACTTCCGTACGCGATGTGCTAGCAGACTGAAAGTATCGTCGAAACTTAAATCATCACTTTCTCGGACTCTATTAAGTGTCAGCACCTAAGACAAAATAGGTGTCGCTTTCGTCTCAACCTTCTTTAACCCTGCAAAATTTTCGTCTGTGTCAGAGAGCGACCTATGGTCGGTTCCCCCTGTGAGTTCACATGAGCGGAATGTTAGCGGAACGTCAGCTACGCAATAAAGTGTTGAGATAATCCTACATTTCCGTTACTGCCAGCAAGTCACTTTAGATATTTCACTAACAAAATAATTATACGTCTCATCTCTGTTTCTTATTGCCGACACATTTCTTGTTCTTTCATCAGTTTGTGGTACTCTCAAATCCTCTCGAAGTAAATGTGTCTTCAAGTTGTTGACCTCCAGAACAGACAGTACTTTAGTTCCATTTCATGTTCATTGCTCGCTGGAACAGACGCCATTCGATCGACAATATGTGAACAAAACAATGGTTCGTGAATGAAGCTGTTAATGCAGATAAGAAAATTTGACTCTCAAATAAATAAACGTGCCTGTGAACCTGTTATCTCTAGTTTTCAAACAAAAATAACTCTTGATGCAATGTTAAATTACAATGTGAATGTAACTGACTTCATACACCACATACGAAAGAGAAACACAATTCGCAGCTGCCAATAGCGCGTACCTATAGCATCGAGTGGGGAGTGTCGTACTTCGTCACGGCCAAACCTATCCCGACAAATAAATGCCATACGATCATTTCATTCTCATTTCATCAAAATATATCACTTATTTATTCGAGACTGGAAAGACTTATGTCTCTCTTATCAGAGTTAAAAACAATTTCAACACGTTAGCTTCATTTTGTACACCGAAACGTGTGACCTAAAATGCACCAAACGTAAAGTGGTCAGCGTTTAAATTTTTCATTGCAATGTTGTGGTATTTACTTAGTTGTGAAACATCAAAATAACCATACTTAAGACCGCAGAGAGAGCCAGTTCGTTATCAAGCTGCGGCACCAGACTATACAATGCGAAACAATCAATTTTTTCATAGAATAGTTTCTTCAATATCGAATGGAAAAGACTGCTTAGTGAGAACGTGCGTAAAATCCAAAATAGCGGTTCTTAATTTTTTACGCGAAAAGTAGTTTTATTGAGAAACTAACTACAGAGACGATTTAGCTCTGCTTCATCTACATAAAACATTAATTAAGTTGCTTAAAGGTAGAATACTTTCATCATGTGAAAAACAAATGGTGTCACGTTACTTCTACTGATGTCGAGTCGCGCGCATACCACGCTACAGCCAGAGATAACTGCTAAGCCACACGGAAAAGATAATTGCCAGAGGGGAAAGAAACGATAAACGACTGAAAAACTCGCAGAGCTAACCGACAATTTAACTCCACAACCTATGGTTTTGTAGCGTGACACTCCACCATGAGCCACGCGAAAATTTATAATTATTTACACTATGTGATCAAAAGTATCCGGTCACATGGCTGAAAATGACTTACGAGTTCGTGGCGCCCTCCATTGGTAACGCTGGAATTCAATATGGTGTTGGCCCACCCACAGCCACTCTCGCAGGCATACGTTCAGTCAGGTGCTGGAAGGTTTCTTGGGGAATTGTAGCCCATTTTTCACATAGTGCTGCACTGAGGACAGGTATCGATTCCATCGGTGAGGTCTGGCACGAAGTCGGCACTCCAAAACATCCCAAACGCGTTGTATAGTATTCAGGCCAGGACTCTGTGCAGGCCAGTCCATTACAGGGATGTTATTGTCGTGTAACCACTCCGCCACAGGTCGTGCATTATGGACAGGTGCTCGATCGTGTTGAAAGATGCAATTGCCATCCCCGAATTGCTCTTCAACAGTGGGCAGTGGGAAGCAAGAAGGCGCTTAAAACATCAATGTAGGCCTGTGCTGTGATAGTGCCACGCAAAACAACAAGGGGTGTAAGCCCCCTCCATGAAAAACACGACCACACCATACCACCACCAGCTCCGAATTTTACGGTTAGCACTACACACGCTGGCAGATGGCGTTCACCGGGCATTCGTCATACGCACACCCAGCCATCGGATCGCCACATTGTGTACCGTGATTCGTCTCTCGACACAATGTTTTTCCACTGTTCAATCGTCCAATGTTTACGCTCCTTACACCAAGCGAGGCGTCGTTTGTCAATTACCGGCGTGGTTTGTGGCTTATGAGCAGCCGCTCGACCATGAAATCCAAGTTTTCTCACCTCTTGCCTAACTGTCATAGTACCTGTAGTGGATGCAGTTTGGAATCCTGTGTGATGATCTGGATAGATGTCTGCCTACTACACATTACGAACCTCTTCAACTGTCGGCGTTCTCTGTCAGTCAACACACGAGTTCGCCCTGTACGCTTTTGTGCTGTACCTGTCCCTTCACGTTTCCACTTCACTATCACATCGGAAACAATGGGCCTAGGAATGTTAAGGAATGTGGAAATCTCGCGTGCAGGCGTATGACACAAGTGACTCCCAATCACCTGGCCCCTTTCGAAGTCCGTGAGTTCCGCGGAGCGCCCCATTCTGCTCTCTCACGATGTCTAATGACTACTGAGGTCACTGACATGCGGTACCTGGCAGTAGGTGGCAGCACAATGTACTTAATATGAAAAACGTATGTTTTTGGGGGTGTCCAGATACTTTTGATCACATAGTGTGTCACGTGCTGCCGTAAAACGACAAGTAAGTTTCTTATGGTCATGTGCTTGGAACTGACAAAGAATCTGTCAGTTAAATGGAGACAATTCAACTGTCGTTACGTACATAGTGATTCAGCTGCCCCTAACGATGTCGTTTTATGATTCGACACTATGTCCGTATCAGGAACGGTATTCATATAGGCGATAGCTACGTATTCGATATAACTTCCCTCTCAAAGCTTTGGGCAGTTGTTAGCACACGTAATCATACCGTATAAAATACAAGTGAGGATTGGCCATGAGTTACACGGTGTTTTTGAGCCAAGATGTACCTTTCTTCTGGCATATATATCCAGTTGTCTCTGATCTCTCTTTGTGCAGTTGTCAATGTAGTTGTATATGTTCTGGATGTCTCTGTAAGTTTATTTCCGTTATAGTAGTTAATATTTTGTAAATCGTTCAGAAACGCTGCCTTATACAGTGTGTTTCACCATCAGAAACAACGAAAATGGGAAGCGCGGAAATAACAAATGGTTCAAATGGCTCTGAGCACTATGGGACTCAACTGCTGAGGTCATAAGTCCCCTAGAACTTAGAACTAATTAAACCCAACTAACCTAAGGACATCACACACATCCATGCCCGAGGCAGGATTCGAACCTGCGACCGTAGCGGTCGCGCGGTTCCAGACTGTAGCGCCAGAACCGCTCGGCCACCAGCGGCCGGCCGGAAATAACAACTTTCCGGTGTATAGCCCAATTAAAAGATTAATATATGACTTGCTGCATTAATGTACTGAAGTAGTTTCATAAGCAAAATTTGTACAATAGGTTTAAGGTGTCTTCGTATACTTTACCAGTTATTCTGCGACGTTCTGACAATGTGTGTCACATCCCTAGGTCGAACTGGCCGGTAACATTATTACGTGACGGGTTGCATATATCGACTTCGGCAGGGGCACCTCCTCACAATTGAAACCGCTCAATAAACTGCAATTCTAGACAGACGAAAAGTTAACCCAGGGAGTTTAGCAAGAGTTAGCTCAATTCTTCAGCATACACCCTGTCAATTTATGTCACATAGTCTATGGGTTGTGTCAAAAAATCCTGGGTCTCGGGTTAGATCTTGACCATTGCTTAAATTCTGAATAAATATTATCATCAATGGCGGCCGAAGATTTCTAATATAAAGAGTTACCTTCGTTCTGCCAATGGTATTGTCAAAACGTACGTAGTAGCGAATAGAGGTTCAGGGCATCTCTTGCCCTCGGAGTGTGTAACTGCCTCTAAAAGGCGGAAGAATCATCAAAGACCAACGACATGAAGTTGTAAACGGCAATAGAAACCACTGCTTTAAAGATTCATAAAATGAGGACGTGCAAAATGTAACTGAAAAATGTCACTATGATCCTTCCATTGTTAAAAGATTCAGGATTCGGATCTTCGAGAGGGGCCTATCAAGGGAGAAAGTGACCACGAAAAAAATATTGAATAACCATCGATAGGAAGGCTTTCACGGCCGATATTGTCTTCATTAAAGCTTCCGGGCTGATAGGCCGTGGTCGATGTATAAAATTCGCCCCTAACGTTTCGTTTCCGACTGCAGGAGACGTCCTCCGAGGTAAAGCGGCGAACTGCAAAGAGATCCTGAAGAAGCGCTGATTATACAGCCAGTACAGAGGGCGCTAATCCATCACGTGGCGTCGGCTATGAGACTGTCTCTGGTAATGCCAACATTCTCGATTGAAAGTAATCGATCGTCACGCTCTCGGTGCAATGCTGACATCCAAATTTTACCCGGTTTAACACTTTCATCCTTCCTATTAAAATTATTACGGTGCTTATCAATCTCGATAGCCTCTCTATGCATGCGCGCATAATAATGTGAGGTTTTAGATATGACGCTCGTCTCGCTGAATTTTATTTTATGAATACCTTCCTGGTAAGCATGTTCTACTACGGCCGATTTATCCGTGTGACCCAGTCGGCAATTCCTCGCGTGTTCAACACGGCGGGTGTTCACACTTCTCTTTGTGGTACCGATATAAACCTGTCCTCAACTACAAGGAATTTTATATACCCCGGTGTAGCCGAAGTGTGTCGTGTATCTTTTGCCGATCTTAAATATTCCTGGTGGGCCTGAAAATACCTTCCTGGTAAGCATGTTCTACTACGGCCGATTTATCCGTGTGACCCAGTCGGCAATTCCTCGCGTGTTCAACACGGCGGGTGTTCACACTTCTCTTTGTGGTACCGATATAAACCTGTCCTCAACTACAAGGAATTTTATATACCCCGGTGTAGCCGAAGTGTGTCGTGTATCTTTTGCCGATCTTAAATATTCCTGGTGGGCCTGAAAATAGTTTCCATCCCATACTTGCTTAACACTTTCCCAATGCGATCTGTGACCTTACTAATGAACTGAAGTAAGATCTTGTCGTTGGCCGACTGTTGTTCGTCGTTGGTCTCTGCCTAGAGCGAAGTGCTCGATTTATATCCGTGCTAGAATAGCCATTCTTCACGAAAGCTGACCGTAGATGTTCAATCTCATCTTTTAAATAAACAAGTTCAGAAACTTTGTGCGCCCTGTCTGCCAAGGTTTTTATTAACCTCTTTTTTGTCTAGAGTGGTGGTTCGAATCTTTATGCAGATAACGATCAGTATGTGTGACCTTTCTGTATACCTTGTAGCCCAACGTTCCGTCCCGTCGCTTAATCACAGACACGTCCAGAAAATACAATTGCCCATTTCTCTCCATGTCCATAGTAAATTGAATTTTCGGATTAATGCTTTTTAGATGTGTCAGGAAGGCATCCATCTTCTCTGCTCCGTGTGTCCATACTACGGAAGTATCATCGACATAGCGATACCATCTGGCTGGTCTCTTACTGGCAGTCTGCCGGCCGTGGTGACCGAGCGGTTCTAGGCGCTTAAGTCAGAAACCGCGCAACTGCTACGGTCGCAGGTTCGAATCCTGCCTCAGGCATGGATGTGTGTGAGGTCCTTACGTCAGTTAGGTTTAAGTAGTTGTAAGTTCTACGGGAACTGATGATGACCTCAGATGTTAAGTCCCATAGTGCTCAGAGCCATATGAACCTTTATTTTTATTTTTACTGGCAGTGTGCAACGTCCGTTGTTCAAAAGTCTCCATAAACAAGTTTGCCACAGCAGGACTAAGAGGACTGCCCATAGCCACCCCGTCAATCCGTTCATAAAAGTCACTATTGCATGAAAGTAGGTTGTGGTGAGGCAGTGTCAGAATAATGCCACAATATCGGTAGGAAAAATATTCGCTATGCATAAGGTAGCTTCGTTTACCGGAATCATGGTAAATAACGACACAATATCAAAACGGACGAGGATATCATCCGGGCCCACGCTCATTTCCTTTAACTTGTCAATGAAATGAGCTGAATTTTTAATATGACTGTCCGTCCTACCAACATAAGGTTGCAGCAATGAGGCAAGTTGTCTAGCTAACCCGTGGGTGGGTCCGCCTATAGCGATGACAATTGGCCTCAACGGAACCTCAGGTTTATGCACTTAGGGTAATCCATAAAGTAGGTGGGTACGCTTCTGTTTTACAAAGCAGCTTCTTATCGTCGGAGGAGAATGAAGACGCTTTCACCAGTCGATTGGCCATTTTTAAAATCTTCATACTCCGATCCTTCTGAAGTCTTTTGTAATTGAAGGGAACCAAAATATCATTGACCTTTCCATGATAGTCCTCACTGTTCAATATGATGATGGCATTACCCTTATCGGCATGAAGAACGATAATGTTTTTACCTGCGTTTATATCCCTCAGCTCCTTCCTTTGTGCCTGCGACAAATTACTGTAATATGTACGTAAAATCCTATCTGTTTCCATCCTAATTATATCAGCGGACTTCTGTGGAAGCTGACGGATACCTGTCTTAATATTTGCTACAATATCCTCTGTGGGTATGTTTTGGGGCGTCTCAGCAAAATTGCCTCTTTTAGCTAGTAAAGAAATTTATCCGAGAGGTTAATAACAGTTCGAGAATTGTCCTCAACCTCCCGAAATGTTCTTCTGTAAGTTAGCGGATTTCATCTTCTGTCTATTCCCTGATATTTCTGCACTAACTTCCACAGTTTTGAACGCTAGACCGTCTATCTTATTCTAGTCACCACATTGCATAGCATTGCTAATAACTAAGTGGAGATGAAAAAAAGCTTACGGCTGGTTTCTGCTAGTGCTCGCCGCGTCTGATGAATCCTCTCCCGTAACAACGCAGATTCCTTACGGTTGAAAATATGATGAACCTGAGCCGAGCGAAACATCCTCTTCACCTTCAGAAATTTGGGAACCGGCGAAGTGTCCCTGCAGAGTGAGAGGAAGGTGAGGGTACACGGTTGTTGTGCTTTCTTCTTGCGCATTCCTTCGAATCGGCGACCGATACTGACGTTGCATTTGATCATACAGTGTAGGCTTTCACGGCCGGTATTGTCTTCACTTGAAACTTCCGGGTTGATAGGCCGTGGTCGATATATAAAACTCTCCCCTGACGTTTCGTCTCCGACTGCGGGAGACGTCTTCCGAGGTAAAGCGGCGAACTACAAAGAGAACTCCTCTTAGTCCTGTGTGGAGAACTTGTTTATGGAGACTTTTGAACAACGGGCGTTGCAGACTGCTAGTAAGAGACGAGCCAGATGGTATCGCTATGTCGATGACACTTTCGTAGTATGGACAGACAGAGCTGATGAGTTGGATATCTTCCTGGCACATCTAAACAGCATTAATCCGAAAATCCAATTCACTATGGAGACGAAAGTAATGGGCAATTGAATTTCCTGGATGTGTCTGTGATTAAACCATGGGACGGAAAGTTGGGCCATAAGGTGTACAGAAAGGCCACACATACTGATCGATATCTGCATAAAGATTCGAACCACCACCCTAGACAAAAAAGAGGTGTAATAAAAACCTTAGTAGACAGAGCGACAAAATATGTGAACCTGTTTATTTAAAAGATGAGACTGAACATCTACGGTCAACTTTCGTGAAGAATGGCTATTCTAGCACGGATATAGATCGAGCACTTCGCTCTAGGCAGAGAATCAGCAAAATGGCTATAAGCATTATGGGACTTATAAGCATTATGGGACTTACCATTTGAGGTCATCAAGTCCCCTAGGCGTAAAACTACTTAAACCTAACTAACCGAAGGACATCACACACACCTCGATGCCCGAGGCAGGATTCGAACCTGCGACCGTAGCAGCAGCGCGGCTCCGGACTGAAGTGCCTAGAACCGCACGGCCACAGCGGCCGGCGACAATCAGCAGCAACGACGAACCACAGTCGTCCAACGGTAAGGTTTACTCCCGTTAATTAGTAAGGTCACAGATCGCATTGGGAAAGTGTTAAGCAAGTATGGAATGGAAACTATTTTCAGGCCCACCAGGAAAAAAAAAGAATATTTTAAATCGGCAAAAGATGCACGACACCCTTTGGCTACACCGGGGGTATATAAAATTTCTTGTAGTTGTGGAGAGGTTTATATCGGTATCACAAAGAGAAGAGTGAACACCCACCGTGTTGAACGCAAGAGGAATTGCCGCCTGGGTCACACACATAAATCGACCGTAGCAGAACATGCCTACCAGGAAAGTATTCATAAAATAAAATTCAGCGAGACGAGAGACATATCTAAAACCTCGCATTATTATGCGCGCATGTATAGAGAGGCTATTGTGATTGATAAACACCGTAATAATTTGAACAGGAAAGACGAAAGTGTTAAACTGGATAAAATTTGGATGTCAGCGTTACACCGAGAGCGTGACGATCGATTACTTTCAATCGAGAATGTTAGCGTTACCAGAGACCGTCTCATAGCCGACGCCACGTGATTGGACAGTGGCGCCCTCTGTACTGCCTATATAATCAGCGCTTCCTCGAGTTCTCTTTGCAGTTCGCCGGTTTACCTAGGAGGATGTATCCTGCAGTCGGAGACGAAACGTCATGGGAGAATTTTATACATCGACCACGGCCTATCAGCCTGGAAGTTTTAAGTGAAGAACCATCAAAAAGCTAAACTTCTAAGAGTCGAGGTGTGGAATGTCATAAGCCTGAATGTTGTAGGGAAGGTAGAAATCTGAAAAAGGCAATGCAAAAGCTCAATCCAGATAAATTGCAGTGGGGTGGGTAAAGTTAAATGGAAAGAAGATAAATATTTCTGTTCAGTGTAATATCAACAGCAGAAGAATCGGCGTAACGCGAGTAGGATTCGTCATGAATAGCGAGGTAAGGCAGAGATTGAGTTACTCTGAACAGTTCATTGACAGGATTACTCTCATTAGAATCTATAGCAAGACCAAAACCAACATAAATTGTTAAAGTGTATAGGTCAACAGCACAATCAGAAGAGACAGAAATAGCGAATTGTGGTTGGTAGTAGGACGAGGTCGTTTCGGTTAGAATTTGGGCTTGATAGTAGGAACGAGAAAAGGAAGAAAACCAGTTGGTTCTATGTAATTTTAGCTAGTAATAGCGAATACCCTGTTCAAAAGACACAAGAGGGGTTGGTATTATTCGAAAGATTCCAGTGGCTTACATCGTGGTCGGGCAGAGAAATCAGATATTGGATTGTAAGTCGTACCACCGAGCAGTTATAGACTCAGTTCACAATTTTGTGATGTTTAAAAATAGACTGAAATCTGGGAGAATTGTCCGAAAGAATCAGTGTGGAATGAAGGGCATAACGAAGAACTGAGGTGAGTTTGAAGTTATCTAGGCTGTAGATAACGCAATAACGATACTGCAATAGGCGGATCAGTGGGAGAGGAATGGACGTCTCTAAAACGGGCAATTAGAGAAATTATATAGACAAATATAGGTAGACCAACAGGGAAAGTAATTGGGAAGAAACGTTGGCTAATAGAAGATATACTTCAGTTGATTGGCGTAAGAAGGAAGTACAAAAACTTTCAGGAAAACTCAAGGAATACAGCAATATCAGTCAATTTGAAATGAAATAAACAGCAAGTGCAGGGAAGCCAAGACAAAATGGCTATAGGAAAAATATGAAAGAATTAAAAAAGGAATGATCGTCGGACGGACTGATTCAGTATATAGAAACTTAGGTTAAATTAACAGCAAAGACATCAACATTAAAAGTGCAATTGGAATTCCGCAGTTAAACGCAGAGGAGAGAGCTTTGAATGAGCTGTGATCAAGCAAGGCGGAAATCATCGATAACATGTCTCTGGAATTTCTAAAATTTAAAAAAATTGCAATTTATATTAAATTATCGGTTGACTGCGGGCAATGACAAGATAAAATACATAATTGATTATATACGACAAACTCTTCTAGAAAGAAATCTTCTTCATGTAACTGACATTAACTTTCCTATTAATAAGAGAGGTAGAAGATTTACTTCGGCAAACGACAAAAGAATGGTTAAGAAACCAGCAGAGAACATTAGATGTTTTAGTTGTGCTACAAACTTTTCAGTGCTGAAACTTTCTCGTTTGCAGGTACTTCATGGTTTTCAGCGTGATACAATCCGTCGGGTTTTTTTTAGAAAACTCGAGAACTCCCCAAACAATCTAAATGCATACCAATCATGGTGGGAATTACACATGCATTGACTGACTGTTCCTTCGGGTCTTGGTAGAATATTTTACCTTATGAATGAAAACGCATAATATTCTACAATACTTATTACTTATTTCACAAACCGCCGAAAACGATATATGAAATAAATAATAAATGTTCTCGAATTTTACACCAGTGTTGTGTGTGTTTTCATTTATAATTACACTTGCGCTTGCGTCAATGCAAAATGCTTGATGAAGAAACCAAGAGACTGATTCAGGCTGAGACTAAACATTAGTATGAGGTAATAGAAAGGCTGTTGTAATACAGTTCTTGGGGACACAAGGGTTGGCATTCGACGAACAAGAGATATTGACTTTAAAGAAAATAACGGTAATTTGTTGAAATTAAAAGAACATGCTGCCATGCTTGATGTTTTGTTGAAAGAGCATTTGCGAAGAAGTTCTTATGAAGACAATGTTTATTATCTCACTAAGAGTTATATCAAATAAACTCATCACTCTGTTTAAAAAAATGGTTGCTGACAAACATGGATCTCATTCAGACTTTCAACTTTAGTCATTTATGTGATACCTTGACGTCAATAGCGTCAATTGTATTTTGAAATATCGTGCAAAGTTAAGGGCTAAAAAAATTTAATTCTAATGTTCTTATCCTAAGAGATAAATTGTCAGAACATGTACTGAAAAACTGTAGGAATTACACGTAATTTTACTAACAGAATATTTATCTTTAGTGTCACATAAAATAGTGTTTTTTCCCTTTCAAATGCGCACACAACAATTTTTATGTGTTTGTCAGCTTTCAAATACTTTCATCGCAAATTTTCTAAAATTTAACTACTTGCTCCGTGAGTTTTCTTCACGTGTTGACATACCACTTACGCAGTTACACAGTGTCTTATATTTAAAATGTCAATATAAAATTAGAGATCTATTTGTGTTTGTGTTCCATTTTTCCCTACAGAAAGAGAAATAATTTGTAAATCATAGAATTAAAAAGTTCCATTATTAAAATAAAAAACTACGCAGATTTTGTACTTTCATTCTTACCACTCAGTTTAAGAGGTAACATATTTTTATTGACGCTGGAACAACACAGTAGATCTAGTAAATTCTGTTTTCACTAAAAGCTTTTAAACATCTCTGGTATTACCTTAAATGGAAATGAAATGTTTCTTTCTTTTAACGTTTAAAGATGGAATAAGATCCAGATATTTATTTCTATTATAGAGGAATCTCTACGCGGTAGCTATTTTGAAAGAAAAATCCACTCATTTTCACAATCACTAGATTTTTTTTAAAGGTCTTAACAAGAGCACAAGGAAAGGCAAGTAATGTATAGGACTGATGTGTTGGGGGTTAGGGGATGGAGGGAGGTAACGTCGAATAATATGTCGGTTGTGTGGAAAAATGTTGTCGGACAGACCCTAGTTAAGATAATACACAAAATCATCTGTGTCATAGGATTTTTACGTAAATGTCGTATTTTGATGCCACCAAGGCTTTCTAGACAATAGCATCGAATATGTCAATGTTTCTGTAAAGGTGGGATACTGTATTGAAAAATTGGACGTTAAAGTCAACGGTAAAATGATAATGTCTTTCTAAAAATATAGCTGTTTGGATTTCAAAAGCTCATGAAGAGCGCGAATGAGCTTCTGATCGCAGCAAACTCTCACAAGCCTCGTTCATTTCGAAACCGCCAAAACGATTTGCCGAGCAGTTTCAACCACTATTAGGAACAACACTGTTCGTGATGTTCTGCTACAGAATATGAACTGCTATGTTTAGCAACAGTGGCAGTTGGTTTCTATATCCCCAAAAATACTCGCAAAAAAAAAATTAAAAAAATGGGAGGATCAGATTTGTAATTTGCAAACTGTAGGTTACTTTACGGAATACACTTCGTTTTTCACTAACGCCAAGTGAGTTGGATAGCCTACAGTATATCTTTTCAGGGTGCTAATACAATTCCTTTTTCATTCATTAGTCGTAGAGCTTAGCCGCAAGTATTTACTACAATTTGTTGTGTAATCTCTATGCGTCTATAGAAATATGGTGAATTGGAGTACAGATGATTACCCTAACTCTTGTTATAAATTGTATGAGGGAGGGTTAGATTATATGAAATGACAAGTGACTTGAGTGTAGCTCTGTAATAGATATGAACTAAACATTTAAATTAAAATGTCCACTTGACATTACAGTGTGCTATTCTGATTAGAAGTTAAAGAAACCTTAAAAATGCATGTAGTTGTTTAAAATACACTCACAATCCTCAGACGGAAAATAGTGTATCGCAAACATTACTGTGAACTTCCTGTCAGTTCTACATCAAAGGCTTCAAAATGCTAACCACTGCAAATCGAAGAGTGTCAATGCTTTTCTTTTTATATTTGTATTACTTCTTAATGTTTTGCTTTTGTTGATGTTCATCTTATATCCTCCTTTCAGGACACTGTCCATTCCATTCAACTGCTCTTCCAAGTCCTTTGCTGTCTCTGACAGAATAACAATGTCATCGGCAAACCTCAAAGTTTTTATTTCTTCTCCATGGATTTCAATACCTACTCCCGAATTTTTCTTTTGTTTCCTTTACTGCTTGGTCAATACACACACTGAATAACATCGCGGAGAGGCTACAACCCTGTCTCACTCCCTTTCCAACCACTGCTTCCCTTTCATGCCCCTCGACTCATAACTGCCATCTGGTTTCTGTACAAATTGTAAATAGCCTTTCGCTCCCTGTAATTAAGTCAGGTGATGCTGAGGGAATTAGGTTAGGAAATGAGACATTGAAAGTAGTAAAGGAATTTTGCTATTTGGGGAGCAAAATAACTGATGATGGTCGAAATAGGGAGGATATAAAATGTAGACTGGTAATGGCAAGGAAAGCGTTTCTGAAGAAGAGAAATTTGTTAACATCGAGTAAAGATTTAAGTGTCAGGAAGTCGTTTCTCAAAGTATTTGTATGGAGTGTAGCCATGTATGTAAGTGAAACATGGACGATAAATAGTTTGGACAAGAAGAGAACAGAAGCTTTCGAAATGTGGTGCTACAGAAGAATGCTGAAGATTAGATGGGTAGATCACATAACTAATGAGGAGGTATTGAATAGAATTGGGGAGAAGAGAAGTTTGTGGCACAACTTGACTAGAAGAAGGGATCGGTTGGTAGGACATGTTCTGAGGCATCAAGGGATCACCAATTTAGTATTGGAGGGCAGCGTGGAGGGTAAAAATCGTAGAGGGAGACCAAGAGATGAATACACTAAACAGATTCAGAAGGATGTAGGTTGCAGCAAGTACTGAGAGATGAAGAAGCTTGCAGAGGATAGTGTAGCATGGAGAGCTGCATCAAACCAGTCTCAGGACTGAAGACCACAACAACAACACCTGTTAATGTACCGTTAAAAGTCAATTCCGGTCTGAAATTCACTTCCCAGAGTTGTTCGTGGTTCCTGAGTAAATGTAAGTCCTAAAGTTCTTGCTTGCGTTGGTAAAGCGAAACGAAACAAAACTACACAACCACGCTTAACAACCAAAGCGAGTCGCAGTTGGGCACCCATATTGTCATACATCGCATGCCAGCCCTCAGATTGTCTGGTATTTCATTGCGGTCAGTGATCTGCTGCCGATCACAACAATTTGTCCCCACACGTACGACCTACAAAGAGACTGCATCCCTATGCGGCGCGTCGCGGTACCCGCTTGTTCGTGAACCGGCATGGTGGCGCGCAGACGCTACCCCCACCACGGCGCTTCCCCCCTCTCCGAGTCAAAAGCGTTGCAGAGACGTTTATTGGCTGGGAAGCGCCCAAGGTCTCGCGTCACCGCGCCGCCTCAGTAAGCCAGCGGCTTTCGTGAAGAGAAGTGATATAACGTATCGTGCTAAGTGGCGGTCATTCCTCCAACAGAACTGTCATCGGCAACAGCTATGAGACTAGCTACAGGTCAGTACAACCGGCTCGGCGCCCACTTTGTAAATTGGTAAATTTGCATAGCCGGCTTTCTTCCCTGACGCACGCCATGGTCCGGTCTAAAATACGCAATGCCTGTGTTCGTGGGCGCAAGGACTACCGAAGCTGGCTTCTGCGGGGTACGTTGTTGTTGTATGTAAAACAACACTTCAACCAGTCACAGTTTGTCCGTTAAGTAATTTGCTGGTTCGGCCCATCATCTGACGGCGGCATAAACTACTTACGCAGTTAAACACAAAAAGTTTCAAGAAATCCATACCGTTATCAGAAGATGGGCTTAGAGCTGTAAATATTGTGGATAAATCGGTTATTCGACGAAATTGTGACTAGGTCCATAATTCTTATACTTCTTATATTTTTGTGTAGTAGTCAAGCTATTACGGATAGGGTTATATTCCTTTTATTTCTACGTGTGTATCTCCTGCTTTTAGTCTGGTTGACAGTTTTTGTCATTACAACGCAGTATATATAGTGCGTATTACATATACCTAGAGAAGATTGCAAGAGACCGTTTGATCCCAAACAGCAATAAGCTCCAATTCCTATTGAACTCTCATATTACGATAACGAGGAGGAATAGTTTTATGCGGCGTGCGTTGTGAAAAAGTTGTGTAATGACGAAAAATAAGAGCATCACCAGACATGACGTTTATTGTTCCTGCAAGTACGTACTTTTCATTGGATTCTATCATTCTTGTTTCTGTCGTCTATAGATCTTGTATGCCCCCGCTATAGGACGTTAACGCCTGTTACAATTAGCAAACGGGAAGTTCGTTTAGGTAATCCCGGAAACCCATACGGTAGCGAGTTTCTACAACAAATGGGTAGGTAAGGTGCAATTAAATAGATGAAAATTGATCTTGATGTATTGCGATGAAATCACTCACACTAAAAATTCGTGATTATTTTCACAGTATAGCTTTTTCGAGAATTGTAATACCCTTGGTAAGGAAAACACTTTTCTTTCCCTGATTGTCCGGTAAACATCACAGAAATGACGAGGGAAATCTTTTTTCATTCAATGTACATCTTTGTATGCATCATGACTATTACAGAGCTCTTTATTAAATTCAAAAGGCGTGTATTGTCAACCAAAGCAATAACCTGACAGTTGAGAAAAAAATTGAGATAATGTTTTCCACTAGTTACCAACGGAGCTCACTTCTGGAGTGATGTGTGTTCTATAGTCAGAGTCACAAAGACCAAATTTTAAGGGATAAGAACTGATCAGGGATTAGCCTACGCCAAATTTCATATCTTAATCGAACATACTATACGATATAAACGTGTCGATTTGCCGTGAAAATATAAAAGCGCGCGCAGCCGCATAATGTTATTGCTTGCTACGTATCTCCGTGTTGGAAAACAGTTCTAGAGTGAAGGCTTTATTTGATGGAAATAGGCAGCGTTTCACATTCTCTTCATCCGGAATCGTTGCTCACTCGAAAGCAGAGTGAGGAGTTGTTTACAAAAGTGATGACAGCCGAAAATCACAGCAACAAACACCGATTCTCCGTGGATCTTCCTGGATTTTGCCACGGGCCTCACTATAAACAATAGCATTGTCGGAGAAAAGTCTTGCAGGAGCTTGCCGTGCTTCACATTCGCGGTTGTCTTTCCGCTTCATTTTCATTGTAGGAAATTAAAATGGAATGATCATATGGCATTATTGGCCGGGAGACCCATTCTAGAAGTTTCGGCTGCTTGGCGCTAGTGTTTGGCGCCAATTCGGCGATTTGCGAGTCGATGAAGACGATATGAAATAACACAAACAGCCAGTCCCCGAGCGAAAGAAATCTGCGGCCTGGCCGGGAATTGAACCCATGGCACCAGATCTGGAGGCAGCGATGATTACGACTTTTTGCTGTCTCTTTTGATCAGTTTGCCAGTGATTCTGTGCGGATGTCGCGTGACATCTTTTAAATTCAATCGATGAGAACTTATTACAAAAAAGTTAAGCCAGTACGGTGGCCGAACACTTTGCCACCGTGCCGGCTAGACCATGAGCTATGGACATTCTAGGGCACTGAAAATTCATCGTTTGCAGTAGCTAAATAAAGTATGCTAAATCACCCAAATCTGAAAACAGAAACATTGTATCGTTCCTTAAACGAAGACATCTAGAAGTTTAGCTTTCCAACTCAGCCCGGTGTTACCAGCTGTCCCGAATGCAGCCGGATATGCGGATTTTTGAGAAGTGGCATTACTCAAATACCTCAAGTTTTGGATGTTGGTGACAATGGAATATGTAACGCGTATTCACTTAAAAAAACAGTGGAATACATGGAAGTTCGGATATGAGTTTCTGAACGCGTTGATTGCGGTAATTAAGAATGCGGCGCTGTAGGAGCTCAAGATCAGCCTATGAACTACGCAGCCATTTCCAAAGTGGTGTATATCCAACCACAGGGGTCGACTCTCACCTGCAACGAGAAAAAAATGAAAGGGAGCGCATTAAATGAAGGTCACAACCAAAATTCCGAATTCTTATGAGGCTGAAGTATGTTCCTGTGTATGTTGCCGTTCGCCTCATCAGCTAAGAGGGTGGAACAACTCTATTTTTGCTCTCCTGCTCGTAACGTTCAGCGACGTTATTATTTTTCTATCTCCACTCCCTTTGCCGTCTTCAGAGGACTGGAAAAAGCATCTGGCTTTGCCCGTAATGGGATAGGAACCGCTTCGTCACTCATAAAGAGATGTATTAATTTGGGACATCACATGACACAACAATCACTTTGCAGCTTCTGCCAACTCGCAAGTAGGGAGGCCTCGTTCATCTGTCTGTAAAATGGCTATAGTTAGGAACCTTAAGTTAAACGGAATCAATGTGATAAATAGGTCTGCTATACCAAGACAGTTATTTTTTTTATCAAATTTTCTTTTTGTATTTCCGTAGATTGCGTAGAGACTTGCCGATCATTAGTTGGGTTGACAGGGTTGATTTTGATTGCTATGTCGTACCACATTTACTAAACAGCTCAATTTTTGTGCTGTGTCTTGCCATATTTACCTGAACAGCTCATTTTTTGTCCACAGGAAACTGATTTTAAACATGAGCGCTATATATTCGAAGCTTGGCTGCATTCTATCACTGTTAGATAAATGATTACCTATGTGCTTTTTATGCAACAAATTAATGACGCTGGAGGATCATCTGAGAAGGGTTTTTGATGCAGTTGCCAAACTGCTTAAAGATGAACACGTAAGTAAATAAAGAAATAAATTGGAAATCACTGACTGCAGAGATTTAAGGTGAAACCTAACAAAAACGAAGCCAAGTATTGAAAACTTGCTAATAAAGCATAGATTCATCCATCCCATGAAAAGCATTTACAAGGTGAACGAGAAAAATGACTACGCTGCGAGCGATCTAGCAACGCTGTGTTCTACTTGTGTAGACTTGCGTGTTCATCCTTTCCAGATGCTCAGTCCACGATTCAGCTTCGTAGAGCCATCACGTGATTTTTGAGAGTCCCATCACTGAAGTTGGGTTTTTAGTGTATTACGAAAATGGAATACCGGAATTTTGAGTGACGTTATCAGGTTTTGTGCTAAACTTGGGGAATCCATGACTGGGACTTTTGAAAAGTTGAAACAGGCCTATGGGGAACATTCGTTATCAAGACCACAAGTTTTTCGCTGGCACAAATCATTTCTGGAAGGCAGAGAGCGTGCCAAAGATGAACCTCTCTCAGGGAAACCTTAGTCTTTAAAAAACGACGGAAACTTCGAATGAGTGCGTTCTCTTGTGTGATGAGACTGAAGTTTAACAATGTCAACCAAGTGTTTTACAACGATGTACTTGAAAGGCTCAGGCAAAGGGTGAATCGATTGAGACCGGACATGGCAGACAAGTGGATGCTGCATCATGACAACGCCCCATGTCACACGACCACTTCCATCACGGGATTTTTGACTTCAAAAGGCATTCCGGCATACTTGTTGTTCCACAGCTGCCACCCCTCCCCCCCTTTTCATTCACCTGATCTGACTCCTTGTGACTTCATTCTTTTCCCGAAATCGAAAAATGTGCTAAAAGGACGTCGTTTTGGGAACTCTGGAGAACATTAAAAGGAATGCTACCGACATGTTGTCTTTCAGCGCTACTACCAAGACTGGAGAAGACGACTGCGCCGGCGTGTAGTTATCGAAGGGAACTGCTTTGAGGGGGACAAAATTGTTTCAGAAAATAGAAACTCGTGTAGACAAAAAATAAGTCTCATTACTTTTCTCACACACCCCGTACACTACTGGCCATTGAAATTGCTACACCAAGAAGAAATGCAGATGATAATCGGGTATTCATTGGACAAATACAGGGTGTTACAAAAAGGTACGGCCAAACTTTCAGGAAACGTTCCTCACACACAAAGAAAGAAAATATGTTATGTGGACATGTGTCTGGAAACGCTTACTTTCCATGTTAGAGGTCATTTTATTACTTCTCTTCAAATCACATTAATCATGGAATGGAAACATACAGCAACAGAACGTACCAGTGTGACTTCAAACACTTTGTTACAGTAAATGTTCAAAATGTCCTCCGTTAGCGAGGATACATGCATCCACCCTCCGTCGCATGGAATCCCTGATACGCTGATGCAGCCCTGGAGAATGGCGTATTGTATCACAGCCGTCCACAATACGAGCACGAAGGGTCTCTACCTTTGGTACCGGAGTTGTTGAGACAAGAGCTTTCAAATGCCCCCATAAATGAAAGTCAAGAGGGTTGAGGTCAGGAGAGCGTGGAGGCCATGGAATTCGTCCGCCTCTACCAATCCATCGGTCACCGAATTAGTTGTTGAGAAGCGTACGAACACTTCGACTGAAATGTGCAGGAGCTCCATCGTGCATGAACCACATGTTGTGTCGTACTTGTAAAGGCACATGTTCTAGCAGCACAGGTAGAGTATTCCGTATGAAATCATGATAACGTGCTCCATTGAGCGTAGGTGGAGGAACATGGGGCCCAATCAAGACATCACCAACAACGCCTGCCCAAACGTTCACAGAAAATCTGTGTTGATGACGTGATAGCACAATTGCGTGCGGATTCTCGTCAGCCCACACATGTTGATTGTGAAAATTTACAATCTGATCACGCTGGAATGAAGCCTCATCCATAAAGAGAACATTTGCACTGAAATGAGGTTTGACACATTGTTGCATGAACCATTCGCAGAAGTGTACCCGTGGAAGCCAATCAGCTGCTGATAGTGCCTGCACACGCTGTACATGGTACGGAAACAACTGGTTCTCTCGTAGCACTAGCCATACAGTGGCGTGGTCAACGTTACCTTGTACAGCAGCAACTTCTCTGACGCTGACATTAGGGTTATCGTTAACTGCACGAAGAATTACCTCGTTCATTGCAGGTGTCCTCATCGTTCTAGGCCTTCCCCAGTCGCGAGTCATGGGCTGGAATGTTCCGTGCTCCTTAAGATGCCGATCAATTGCTTCGAATGTCTTCCTGTCGGGACACCTTCGTTCTGGAAATCTGTCTCGATACAAACGTACCGCGCCACGGCTATTGCCCCGTGCTAATCCATACAACAAATAGGCATCTGCCAACTGCGCATTTGTAAACATTGCACTGACAGCAAAACCATGTCTGTGATGAACACTAACCTATTGATGCTCCGTACTGATGTGCTTGATGCTAGTACTGTAGAGCAATGAGTCGCATGTCTACACAAGCACCGAAGTCAACATTACCTTCCTTCAATTGGGCCAACTGACATTGAATCGAGGAAGTACAGTACATACTGACGAAACTAAAATGAGCTCTAGCATGGAAATTAAGCGTTTCCGGACACATGTCCACATAACATCTTTTCTTTGTGTGTGAGGAATGTTTCGTGAAAGTTTGGCCGTACCTTTTTGTAACACCCCGTATATTATACTAGAACTGACATGTGATTACATTTTCAGGCAATTTGAGTGCATAGATCCTGATAAATCAGTACCCAGAAGCACCACCTCTGGCCGTAATAACGGCCTTGATAGGCCTGGGCATTGTCAGAGCTTGGATGACGTGTACAGGTACAACTGCCCATGCAGCTTCAACACGATAACACAGTTCGGCAAGAAAAGTTGGTTGGTTGGTTTTGGGGAAGGAGACCAGACAGCGTGGTCATCGGTCTCATCGGATTAGGGAAGGATGGGGAAGGAAGTCGGCCGTGCCCTTTCAGAGGAACCATCCCGGCATTTGCCTGGAATGATTTAGGGAAATCACGGAAAACCTAAATCAGGATGGCCGGACGCGGGATTGAACCGTCGTCCTCCCGAATGCGAGTCCAGTGTCTAACCACTGCGCCACCTCGCTCGGTGGCAAGAAAAGTGACTGGCGTATTGCGACGAGCCAGTTGCTCTGCCACCATTGACAAGACGTTTTCAATTGGTGAGAGATCTGGAGAATGTGCTGGCCAGGGCAGCAGTCGAACATTTTCTGTACCCAGAAAGGCCCGTGCAGGACCAGCAACATGCGGTCGTGCATTATCCTGTTGAAATGTAGGGTTTCGCAGGGATCGAATGAAGGGTAGAGCCACGGGTCGTAACATATCTGAAATGTAACGTCCACTGTTCAAAGTGCCGTCAATGTGAACAAGAGGTGACAGACACATAACCAGTGGCACCCCATACCATCACGCCAGTATGGCGATGACGAATACACGCTTCCAATGTGCGTTCACGATGTCGCCAAACACAGATGCTGTAAACAGAACCTGATTTCATAAAAAAAAAATGACGGTTTGCCATTCATGCACCCAGGTTCATCGTTGAGTACACCATCGCAGGCGTTCCTATCTGTGATGCAGCGTCAAGGGTAACTGCAGCTGTGGTCTCCGAGCTGATAGTCCATGCTGCTGCAAACATCGTCGAACTCAAAATGGTTCAAATGGCTCTGAGCACTATGCGACAACTTCTGAGGTCATCAGTCGCCTAGAACTAATTAAACCTAACTAACCTAAGGACATCAAACACATCCATGCCCGATGCAGGATTCGAACCTGCGACCGTAGCGGTCGCTCGGTTCCAGACTGTAGCGCCTAGAACCACACGGCCACTCCGGCCGGCCATCGTCGAGCTGTTCGTGCAGATGGTTGTTGTCTTGCAAACGTCCCCATCTGTTGGCTCAGAGATCGAGACGTAGCTGCACGATCCGTTACAGCCATGCGGATAAGATGCCTGTCATCTCGACTGCTAGTGATACGAGGCCGTTGGGATAAAGCACGGCGTTCTGTATTACCCTCCTGAACCCACCGGTTCCATATTCTAACAGTTATTGGATATCGACCAACGCGAGCAGCAATGTCACGATACGATAAACCGCAATCGCAATAGGCTACAATCCTATCTTTATCAAAGTCGGAAACGTGATGGTGCGCATTTCTCCTCCTTACACGAGCCATCACAACAACGTTTCACGAGGTAACGCCGGTCAACAGCTGTTTGTGTATGAGAAATCGGTTGGAAACTTTCCTCATGTCAGCATGTTGTAGGCGTCGCCACCGGCGCCAGCCTTGTGTGAACGCTCTGAAAAGCTAATCATTTGCATATCACAGCATCTTCTTCCTGGCGGTTAAATTTCGCGTCTGTAGCACGTCATCTTCATGGTGTAGCAATTTTAATGGCCAGTAGTGTATTTAGGTACTAGTGTTACTAGATTTGCATTGTTTGTCGTTGAGGCAATAAATCTATAAAGCTTGACCTCTTTCTTTTTAAGTTTTTTCACTGTACAATTTTACAATTAAACCTATGGAAGTGAGCGGCACTGTATCAGCCACCAAGAAAAACGTTTGAAGTTGAAGAATTTGTAAAAATCAGTATTTGAAAGGCAAGAGGTCCACCCAGAACGGAAAGAACTGCAAACGTTCAAAGCAGTTTGGCGACCTCTGAATTGAAAGAAATCTCAGCGCAAGCCCGAACTGTACATTACGACACCACTCAGCCACGTAGCTTCCAATGTTGTATCACTGTCAGCCCGCCGCTGCTTTCCGAAAACTGTTCAAACTTCTCTCCTCTCTCCCACTGAATGGCAGCGACTTCTGATGCCGAATCAGTTACTTGTGCTGAAATGTGTAAAAAAAAATTATTAGCAACTTGAGTTTCGTACTTTGGATGAAATAGAACTATACTTCCGACTACAGTTGTTCCAGTGTAACAGCTTTGTTCATTGTCTGTCTGATAATTCCTAATACAAGCTTCTAGGGGTTGTCGAGGAGACTTAATAAATAAAGCTTTTATAAGGAACCCATGCTAGTAAATGTATCATTTGAATGTAAAAAAAGTTTGACAATCGGATCACTATCAAAACTCCTGCCACACGGTTACGCACACGGCGCAGGCAGTCATCTCTAACCTGTGTCCTGCACATGAGCAAGTAAAATGAGTAGGCCTACTGTACAACTGGCTGTAGGCTGAAATCGACCGATTAAATATGGAGCGAATGAAAATGTTATGCTCCGTTATAGGTCAGTCCTGTTTCCATAAACTTTATTTGGCATTTAGAATCGTTGGCGTCACCAACTCACAACCAGATTATCACTTTTCGGCGTATCCTAGACCTCGGAGTGAGCTACAGATCAGTCACCTCAACCAAATCGATCAATTTCAGCCGAACACCATTTAGGCTGTGTTTACAGTAGCACCGGCAACAGTTGCCAGAGTAGTCGCCCGATAACATCGGCCGACAACTTGTCACAGCGCGTCTGATCTCCTTCGTCGGTTTTGGTGGAGTCAGGACGTTTAGGTTAGGTCAGAATCTGTGCATGAAGTACGTTAGATTTGAACCTCCTAGGGTGGGACGGATACCATGACGCTCAAGTGCATTGCGACGGGACGGATACCATGACGCTCAAGTGCATTGCGACTTTTGCTGTTAAAAAGACGCCTAACGCTTGTGAATGAGCTGTATCTGTCTCGCAAAGAACATGGCGAATACTGTACACTCTGTCCTCAGTTATCGGAATAACCAGACAAGTTTTACGAACATATGATATGAAGGGAGAAATCAAGATGATCTTGAGAAGCAAGGATACAAACAATGTTTTGCTGTATTTACATACGTCAGTTAATCTTTAATGACTGTCAAAGACAAGCATAAAGTGTAGAATACGATATTCTGAAGACCACGTACATTATATTTGCAAGCAATTTCTTATAACAGAATTACCATCCTAATGGCACAAAAAACGCCAGTAAGCAGTAATAATAATTTGTAGACAGCTAAAACCTACCTACCACAACCCCCTAAAAAAAGGTTAACTACATATAAGCACAAGATACGCCGCCCTTCTGGCTCGACAGATTATTTTTTGAGGTTATAATTTATGTATCAAATTTGATAGATTTTGCGTTGTGCTTTCCAATAAAATTGCGATTCCAGTCCACAGATTTCGGACTATACCCCGATAGTGATAGCTTTCATTTTCAGGATGCCACAAACTCTCCTTCTTGGGCTAAACCTAGCAGTTTCTCATAGCCCATATTCCCTGTGTGAGAACGTCAATCGATTTGACCGAAGAAAACTGATCTGATTTTCACCGTTTGTCGTCTGAAGTCCGTACAGTCGGAAGATGAGATCGGCTACACTGTCACTGCGACCCCTAGTGGCGCACTGATTTGAAAAGATCGGCCGTTTTCGACCGATGTCCGTGCTCCGCGGAATCCACCGACATCGGTGCCACTGTGACCGGAGCCTTATACCGTACTCATTTTAGCGACTCACGTATTGTACACCAGCTGCTCCACCTGACGACTGTCCGTTGCAAAATGTGTACTAAATGTGATCACAAAGGAACTGAATAATTTTATTAGACACAAAGTAATAAGCTTATATGGAATTTGATTTAATCTCCTTCAGTGTACTATCCTTGACAAGCAATGCTCTTATCCCAACGTTGAATCCATGACTGGAAGCATTTCTGGAAGGCTTCTTTTTGGGAGGGCGTTCAGCTGCTCTGTCGTAACTCTCTCAATGTCAGGAATAGTGTCAAAACGTTTTTCTTTAAGCACGGTTTTAAGTTTTGGGAAGAGCCAGAAGTCGCATGGTGCAAAATCTGGTAAGGCGGATGTGAGAATACAGGAACCCTTTTCCGGCCAAAAACTCGCGAATCAAAAGCGCGGTGTGGCACGGCGCGTTGTCATAATGAAGGAAACCAGTGGCCCACTTTTTCTGGTCTTTCTTCGTACATCGTTTCGCAAACGTTGCCGTACGCCCTTGTAAAATTCGGCGTTTAAAGTTGTTTCCCTAGAACGAACTGTGATCACACTACGCACTCAGAATCGGAAAAATGATCATGACTTTGCTTAAAGTGCCTTTTTAGGGCGAGGAGATTCACTGGTTTCCCCATTGGAAACCCTGAATTTTTGTCTGTCATACCCAAAGATCTAAGTTTCATCTCCAGTTATAGTTCTGGACACGAAGTGCGAATCCGAATGAAGACGATCCTTCGACTGCGTGCAGACTGAAACAAGATTTTCCTTCTGTTAATCAGTCAAAAGGCTGAGCAAATTTTGCGCTCCCCTGTCTCATTTGCAAATTGTCGGTTAATGTTTTGCACGTACCCGTACGAGATTCTAAGTTCTTCAATAAGCTTAGTTATTTGCCTGAAACTTCCTGGCAGATTAAAACTGTGTGCCGGACCGAGACTCGAACTCGGGACCTTTGCCTTTCACGGGCAAATGCTCTATCACCAAAGCTGTGAGGACGGGGCGTGAGTCGTACTTTGGCAGCTCAGTTGGTAGAGCAGTTGCCCGCGAAAGGCAAAGGTCCCGGGTTCGAGTCTCGGTCGGTACACAGTTTTAATCTGCCAGGAAGTTTCATATCAGCGCACACTCCGCTGCAGAGTGAAATCTCATTCAGTTATTTGCCTGTTTGAATGCTTTTTGCACGTTTTCTTCTATTTTTGAAGTTAATAGACGTCCCGTACTTTGTTCTTCTACAGACTCATTTCCGCTTTTAAACGTACCACTGAAGTCTTCAGAGTTACAGCATTATTGTTATACACCAATCGCAACATTTCGTGAGCTTTAATACGTTTTGCAACTGGAAACAGAACTTTAGGTTAACGCGTTGTTCGAAATCCATGGTGCACGACAGGCACGTAAACACAACCTCTAATGTCTCTGGACGCTGGGCAACAAGTCAGAAGGTGTTGCAGCTTACCACTGCCTGCCTCAACAGACGAGGCTTTCGGACAAAAATTAATCAAACATTTGCAGTATCAGCTGTTGCTAATAAAAAATTCATTGTCTGCGTTTTTTAATCACACCTCGTAATTGTCACGCGAGGCCGGTTTAACGCCCTAGCGACACAAGGGGGGGGGGGGGGGGGGGGCGGGCGGGTGACGCCAAATGCTAAGTTGCTTGTGTGGAAAAATGTTAAGAGGGCCTACCCAGCTGTCACGTACGCTTTCATACACACATTTCACAAACCCTGGTGTACGTCCCTGCAGCTCCGCAGTAAATGTTCCTAGCTGCAAACGTACCAGTTTCTGGCAGTCGTTGTTGTAGGCGGACGAAAATACTGTGAGATGGACACAGGTGATCCGATATGCGGCCTTCGTACTGCATGGTACTCGGCTATTGCGTAACATTTCATGCAGCAGTGACCGCACAACAACGCATAGAAGCCAGTAATAGGAATCTTCCGTATATTACAAGGAAATTCGTATCCTATGATAGAAAATTTACCTCTATTTTAGTCCAACTCCATGTTAATTGTAGCAAATAGAAGGATCATTTTTTTCTAAAACCATTAAACATATTGCTCTGAAATTTGGACTAAATGTTCAGTGAATATTTCTCTACAAAGTTATAATGCCATGTTAAGAAATATGTATTGGTTTTTGTTTTACAATTTTTTTTAAACAGATGCTTATTTTTTTTCTCTAAAATTTTGCACTTTTCTTGTATAACTCTTGAATTATACAATATTTTTTTTACAATTTGTTATAAAAATGAAGGAAAAGAAGTAAACAATATCGTGTATAAATTTCATTGATATACTGTTAGCAGTTTTTGAGAAAATGTTCCTCAAAGGTGGAAAATTTTAAAGTTATGGGAAGTGGCTTCCAAAGTTTTTTAATACATTCCTGCCCCATATCCTCTTTTTTCCAATGTTAGTTTCCTTTTCATTGATGTTTTGTTCCCTTTTACTGCATGTTGTAGGCGTTTGTCTCTTCTTCCTGCTACTCTTAGTCTTTCATCATCAATTAGGCGCATTATGGAAATGGTGTTTTGTCCTGGTTGGGAACCTGACGTTTCAGCACATCACATTTGATAATGTTTCCTTCATTGTATGTTGCCACTGCATCATACACTCCAACATGCAATGTTTTTATCGGCACAAACACTCTTTTGGGAATCCTAATCCAAATTAAATTATTTACACTTTCGTTTGGGTTTTGTGTTTTCCCACGTAAACACTTTTCCAATAAACTTGGCTGTGATAAATCTCTGAATATGGGCTTAATTACATCAATTACAGCATTTGGCAAACTGTTTTTATGGGCGTATTCCTTTCCTGATTGGTAGTTACAGAGTCATCACCAGTGGGGCAAAGTGCATGTTGTGGGTGCACATTTGTTGATGCAGTATGAAAAAATATTGCCCATACTGCTTTCCTCATATGCTCAATGCTTCTTGTATTTTGCACAATTGCTTCGTCTGTCAATTTTCCTCTTCCTCCAAGTGTCTTACCATCACTAAGCTTCTGGGATCCTAATGTCTGCTTTAGTTTGTGTAAGCAAGCCCCCATGTGCTTCTGCTCATGTCCAATGCACTCCTGTTTTTTAATGTGAATTTCATTGCCATATGGTTTGAGTTCCTCTACAGCTTTATATCCCTTAGAATCACCATCTCCTAGATAGTAAGTGAATCGTACATTATACCACTCCTGTGATCTGGAAGAAATTGCTTTCACTCCCTCTACTTCCATCGCTCCACTCGTGCAGTGAAAATTTGCTTCACAACTTTCACTATGTTCGTACTTGGTATTGCCCTTACATCTACAATGTTTTGAGAGAATAGCAACATCAATTACTTTGCAACTGTCTCCACTGGTAGCTGTCACAACTCCATTTAGAGATTTATGACTATGTTGCCATGATCCATCTAAAGCAACAGTTAAATCTCTACAATTCCCATTATCTGTCACAGCTTCTTCAACTGCTTTCTTCATTGTTGCTCGAGCAATATCTTCAGCAGAAGATCCCACCAATTCATTATAAAATCCAAACTTGGTTGGTGGTTTTGGCAAGTTCATAATTCCACATAACATTGCCCGGGTCAACAGAAGCGTCCGATCTTACCCGTCGGCTTTGACCCGTGACGTAAGCGTGTTGTGGTGTGTGACGTCATTACGGCGCGGAGTTTGATTTGCGATTGTGGCGTGTTTGTAGATGTCTTGTTTTTGTTTGTCGTGCTCTCTGGTGGTGTGTTCATGGTTTTCGTTTGTTTCGTTTGTTTCGTGTGGTGGGGTCAGCTTTCTGTTGCTCAGGTGTTGGATTTGAAGCGGAATTTCTATTAGTGAGTTTTTTGAGGTAAGTTCCGTTTTTTTTTTTGGTTATTTATGTATGTTTTGTGTATTGGGTATAGGTTGGAAACATCCGATCTCACGCGTCGGCTTTGACCCGTGACGTAAGGGACCTACACATTGATCTGTAGCGTAGCCCTGAATACGAGGTTAGGTTGGGAGTTTTTATTTTTGGAATGCGGCCGCGGCAGCGGCCGCCTATGATTCGAAAATATTGATTTGACACTAATGAACATGTATACGTAATATGAAGCAATTTGATGAACATATTGATCTGTAGCGTAGCCCACTTGAGGTTAGGTTGGGAGGTTTTTTTTTGGAATGCGGCCGCGGCAGCGGCCGCCTATGATTCGAAAATATTGATTTGACACTAATGAACATGTATACGTAATATGAAGCAATTTGATGAACATATTGATCTGTAGCGTAGCCCACTTGAGGTTAGGTTGGGAGTTTTTTTTTGGAATGCGGCCGCGGCAGCGGCCGCCTATGATTCGAAAATATTGATTTGACACTAATGAAGCCTGTGGGGGGATGGGGGCGCACTGCAGACTCCCCCCACCGCATAACGACACATGATGATCAAATTTTGAAAAAAAATGAAAAATTTTTTCCGTACCTGCTAAACTGCATAAGTGCCGATGTATGTAGGTGTAAGGGAAGCTTTCGTTTCTTAGTTTTCTATTGGGGGATGTGATCGGTAGGTTCTGTTGAGCTATATAGGTTAAGGGAAGTGTCCGATTATGGATAGGAATGTGTTTTTTGGTATTTGGTCAGTTTTGTGATGTTGATTTATTTCGTTGTTTTGCGTGGTTTTGAATGGCGGTCGGTGGCTACATTTCTGTATATTTAGTTTCTCCGCACCCAAAAACCCCTAATTTCCCACGCTTGTCCCGTTACAGTCATTAGGCTTTTTGTGAAACTTGTGTATTTCAGTGTTTACAATACGTATGCGATGTTTTTATATCCGCCATATTGGAATTGTTTATAGTCGTTTCCGCGGTATTTGTGACGTCATGGGTCAAAGCCGACGGGTAAGATCGGACGCTTCTGTATTTCCCATTGCCCCTGCAGCACTGCCCTTGCCAATGCAACGCAAGCCATACACTAGCCTAACATTTATATCATACACCTTCTTTCCACTATTACCACTACGAGGAATACTGTTAGGAAACGAAACTTCTGCAGCACATTTGTTACACTTCAATAACATTTTACATGCCAAATCAACGTGTGAAGTTATTTTCAGTTCCAGTCCTCTTTCTTTGCAAACTTGGCATAATACGTTATGTTTCAAAATATTAGAGAGCAAGGAAATGTTACATTCACATAATTACTGTCACTTTCATAGTTTTAAAATTTTTCTTTGCTGTCAGTTTCTTGCTGGAAGAAGTTCTATCACATTCATTTGGAGTAGTCGGTGAAGCAGTCTGTCAGCATCTCCCTTAGAAACAACAAAAGATTTCTTCTTCCACTCATTGTGCCTTTTCTTAAACACTCGGTTGCTTAAACGAGGCATATTGATATCCACAAACCAAATACATACAACAGGTGCGAGCAAAATTCGTCAAATACGCAAAATTGAACAGCTAAACAACACAAAGCAAACTCCACAAGTCAACACACACGGTATAGCGTTTATGTTTACCGATATGAACAGTCACTTGTCACAGAGATAAAGCCATACAACGCTGGAAAACAAAACACTGTCGAATCCCGCAAAGATACCCTGCTTGCAGCCAGCGAGCGGCGCCGACAGAGGTGGCACGACAAGTCGCTACAACCGTTTACGCGGCGCGTCAACTTTGCAGCGATGAAACACACACTTAGAATTCACTTAGAAGGGTGAAACTTGATTTGTTTTATTCAGAAAATTCCAAATAATTTTGTAATGAAAAAAAACAAACAAACAAAAAACGTTAATTTTGTCATTTTCATCGTTCCGGCTCCCCTAGCATAAATCCGTGTAAACCCATCTGTCTGCGTGTAGAGCTAACCCTAGCAATACTAACGCATTTTCCATAACGGGTAATACCAGGAAGGGTATGAGTACTGTATGTCCACTACGAAAAATTAAAAAAAGAGGAATTTCGCTAATTAACTTATATTAGCCACATACTTCTTAAATAGGAACTGATAAATAAGTAGGGTTCAGAATCTTAAAATATCTGTTAGCAATACCAACGCATTTTCTTTAATGTGTACACTGAGATGAGAGGTACTTTATGATCAGCAAATAAAAATTGTCCACGACTTTTATTCAAAACGTATCTTTTAAAGATATACAGATGTGTAATAAGGGTCATGAAATTGAAAATATGAAAGACATTTATTGTGAAGTCACATTCACTACTAAGACTAAAATTTGTTGGTTAAGTTTTACTGAAAAATTTAAAACAATTACGGATTCTACTCTAAGAGATAACTAGAAACAAAAATTTTTTAAAATTTCAAGGTATAAAGGACATGGTAAGGTAACATTTTCAAAAGGTGGGCATTAAGTGCCCTCCCCTCACCCTCTTCTTCCGTATGTATTGCAAGGGTTAATCCTATTTGCGTGGGAACGTTTTCTACAGCGGACTGCGGGCAAAAATGTGGAAACACCAAAATAACAAGGCAGTACCACGCCTAATATAGTGCAAGAAATCTGTTGGCATTCATAGTGCAAGAAATCTGTTGGCATTCAAAACAGCTTCCATTTATCTCGGAATGGATAAATACGGATCCTGTATAGTTTTCAAGGGAATCTTACACCGTTCTTCGAGCAAAACAGTGGCAAGCACAGGTAGATAGCGATATTTTCGAAGTAGACCACAAAGGTTCAATGATATTGAGATATGGTGATTGTGGTGGCCAGGGGAGATGACAGTTCATCTTCCTGCTCACATAACCAGTCCTGGACGCTGTGAGCTGTCTGAATAAGCGTTCTGTCGTCTGGGAACACAGCATCACCATTGGGTATCAAACATTATACCATGGGATGGACCTGATAAACCAGAATGGCCACATAATCCTTGGGAGTAGCGCGACTTTACAAAATAACCGTGGTCACAATGGCTGCCCATATCACCACAGAACCCCCGCTATGTTTCATTCTTTGGACGTAAACTTGTCCCGAAATTGGAAACAGTGTGAAACAACTCAACCGACCAAATGACTTGCTTCCATTTTTCCATAGTCCAGGTTTTATGGCTTCGGCACCATTTTTTCCTGGTAGGGGCATTTGCATCGTTGAGTGCTTTTGAAATTCCATCTCGCCCTGAAATTCCCCGCTTCTGGAGTTCCCTTCGTGTTTTGGAGTCGAGAGTGTTCGCGGTGCGGCATTCATTTCTGCAGCGACTTTTGCTGCTGTTGGCCCCTTAGTTTTTGTCACATTCCTCTCACGATTACGCAGAACACATTTTCGTCCGCTTTGTGACTTTTCTGATGATTTACCCCTTTCCCCGTATGCGGTATAAATCTTCGATACGGTGCCTCTTGAAACATCGAACACTTCGGCTCCATTGGTTACGGAAGCGCCCACTATCAGCACCAACAATTTGCCCATGCTGAAATTCACTTAGCTCCGACATAATGCACCTCACAAATACACAGAATACTATTGTGACAGCGACTTACATCTGCAAAGTTTTAAGGACATTGCACAGGTGCCGTTTGTGGTTAAACACAACAGTGCATCCTGCAGGCTTGTCTAGCATTTCTCGCTGTGTTTTCATATTTTTGTGCAACTACTGCAAATGTTAACGTAACGTGTATCTGAGGCGGAATATGGATGCCTGGCCGGTATTCATCTAGTGCAGGGGAGTCCAACCCCACTGCCTAAACCAAGTAATCGTATAAGTATGCCCCAAGAAGTGAGTAGTAAAAAAAACCCATAATATTCCGTTTATGTAAAATTATGATAAATTAAATGTTATTGTCTTCTTCCAGTGTGGTCTAGGTAAGCTAAAAAGTTGGACACCCCTGACCTTGTGGAATGTGGGAAACCAACTGAAAAGCACTTTCAGGATGGCCAGCTAACATGCCCTCACTAATCAGCACTTGGTTAAGTGAAGTGATTTACAGATTGGAGGAAGGCAAGGCGTACTGCATCCAATAGTGTCCTCACGGTACACAGCGTCTTCTGAAACGAAAGATCGTGGTAAACCATCCCTCGATGACGAGGTCATTAGAGACTGAGTAAACAGATCAGGCACACAACAAAAGCCCAAGCTGGATAGCCTGGCAAGTTCTGTCCGCGGCTCAGAAGTACGCGCGGCAGGAATGTGGCTGAGAGGGTCGACATGGTCTAGACAGAATTGTTGGCAATGTTCTAAGATCATTTTTGTGATTGCAAGTACGTGAAGAAGATAACTGTGCCTGACTATATTAATTCTGTCTAAAGTCTTCAGTGGAGTGTTATTTCCAAAATAATGTTAGTCGGTCTCCATTTGTTTACATGATTTCAGGAAATGCAGTACCAGTACCGATAGTTTAATACTGGTACTGTGCATGCAACTGCTGAAACGTGTTCTTTTTCATTACGAGACACGCTTAGTTTTATTCAGATAAGACATAGCCAATGGTTAAATTTTCGTTTCTATTTCTTGCTTTTAATGTGATTGCGATATCTGCATTCACCTTCACTATAAATTTTCCCTTTGGCACTGAAGATACAAATAAGAAATTCGGATAGGTGAGAGTAAGATTCGCTCACCGAGCCTTCCGTAAAGATTGAATAACGTATGTACATAATTATCGAGCCCCAGGAGAAAGAGATTTTCTTCGGTTTTAGCCTGTCATCGATACTGGCAAGATACAAAAATATGTAACATAAATTGCCGTGTCTTTTAACCACATGGACGTAGAAATATCCAGATGGCAAATTTGACGAGTAAATCTAGACGGTATGAATTGCAATTATTGCAGGAGGGATAGTTTGCTTTAAAGGAGTAAGATATACGTACACAGTCTAGGAATCGAGCAAAAGTAAGATATTTTGACCGTCTGTTGACCAAAAACAGTGTTCATACCAAAGTTATAGTTCTGTTATGCTCTTTTTCCGACTCTTGCTTGCTACGACGTAAATATTCCCTACTGCCCTTGCAAGGATCACTCAGGCGAGAAAGAATCGTAGGGGGCACACCTGCAACTTCTCACAGCACATTTTCCAGCCAATTTACTATCCAGATTAACATTCGGTATAATTGTATACGAATGCGTTAAGGCATTAATGTTACCTGATCTTGATAAAACTATCTCTGTGCTTCCGATTTCCAGGGTTCCTTCTTGTGCATTTTCTCTTCTGTTCCCGATTGCTCTGAGTTGCAAACAAATTCCTTAATCAATGATCGGATAAGTTTATTACATCATCTACGAATTTTCGGGGGCGATTACGCAGTTTGCTGTACATCGCCAAGTTGACGGTTTGTCTGAAATTTCGTTATCTTAAGTTTTTCAACTCTTTAGCACTGTTTGAATTTATGCAACCATCCACTGCTTCCCTTGAAATCACTTAATCTATATCGCGCGCAATGATAGTGCATCATATTTTTTTACTGCGCTGCGGATGATCTTCCATATACGTAATTATGATTAGTACCCGCTCCTTGGACGTTTGTCCTTTACTACGTTTCATTAGAGATTTAATTTGTTTCTCCCTGTCAAACAAGGATGATGAACTACATCATTCGACATGTGTTTGAATCACTTTCAATTGTTAATCACGTGAAGTCATCCTTGCCCCTCAGGTACATTGTCCGCACAGTCGAGTGTATACACCAGCATTCATTCCACTGACTCATCATGCAGAAACGCAAATATTTCATTTGCCACTTCTTTCTACTCTGTAAAGTGCCTTGGGTTCCTTTATGACGAAATATCAACTACGGTAGCTGTTATTGTAGAAATAATGCAATTTCTGCCTTGTTTATCGTTGCCTTTGCTCTGTTTTGTATCAACATCACTAGCACCGTAGCACTGTTGTGTGTTATTCGTCGACTAAGCAGTTCAACTATATACTCTGCGCCTCATGGAGTGCTCACCATTGGATACCTCCAGGCCCGCCCCCCCCCCCCCCCCCCCTGTTATCATTAGCAGCCAATATTGTGCTTCCATGGTAGACGATATGAGGGGCGTCGAATGCCGTAAACATCGTTGGACTTTTGCGTGTGGTGTCGTATGCACTCGACTGTGAGGACGACGTACACGAGGAACACAATGACTGCGATAAGTGCTTAATGAAAAAGACATCGAAATAGGTATCAAACCGTATAGTTCATCATTATTGTAGCGCAGGGAGCCACAAATCCCGTTTTCAGTGAAACGTAGTAAAGGACAACCGTTGTCAAAGGAGCGGGTACTAAACATAATTACGCACGTGGAAGAGCATCCACAGCGTAGTAAAATAGCGAATAAGAACAGATTTCTTGTAAGTCCGCAGTAGTATGACAGTGCAGTGCATAAGAAAACTGCTGATATTCAAGGGAGGAAAAGGCGCACTTGTTACAAAAACTGGTGTTTGCTCGTTTCAAGGATGCTCGATACAATAGTGATCTACGTTACGCACATCAAATGGCACGACATAGATTAGAGTGATTACAAGGGAAGCTGTGGATGGCTGCATAATTTCAAGCAGTGCTACAGAACTGGAAGACGTAAGGTAACGAAATTTTAAAAAATGCGTCAACTTGACGATGTACCGCAAACTGTGTAATTGGCCCATACATTTGTAGATGATTTAAACTTAGCCCACCGTTCAGTGAGGAATTTGTTTTCAACCAGGCCATTGGGGATTTGAAGAGGAAATTCCTGTGGAAGGAATATTGGAAATCAGATACCGAGAGAGTTGTATCAAGATCAACTAATGTCAGTGCCGACTGTTAATCTGGATAGTAAATTGGTTCAAATGGCTCTAAGCACTATGGGACTTACCATCAGAGGCCATCAGTCTCTAGACGTAGAACTACTTAAACCTAACTAACCTAAGGACATCACACGCATCCATGTCCGAGGCAGGAGTCGAACCTGCGACCGTAGCAGCAGCGCGGTTCCGGACAGAAGCGCCGAGAACCGCTGGGCCGATAGTAAATTGGCTGGGAAGTTATTCATTGTGCTGGGAGAAGTTGGAGGTGCTGTTCTCCCTAAGATTCTTTATCGTGTGCGTGACCTTGGAGGGGCAGTAGGGAATATTTACGTCATAGCAAGCAACAGTGGGAAAATGGGCGTAATAAAACAACTGTGATATGTGTATGGCTTTTGACCAATAGCTGCTGAAAATAACTTGCTTTCGCCTGATTCCTGGTCTGCATATAAAAATCATACTCCTTTAAAGCAGACTATCCTTTCTGAAAAGTGGCATTGCTATTCATACCGTGTGGGACCACTGAACAAATGTAGCCTCTGGATGCTTGTTTTATCCGTGCCTATGAAGTATATTACTATCTGAAGCTGTGCCTTAAAGGATAGCCAGTTTCACGATAAGCTCCACGACAGTGTGTTTCACATTCGGTTGCATGCAGTCACATTCCATCAGTTCCCATCATCCCACTACACCAAAACATTTCCATACTCGTTCTTTGAGTGGATACCTAGCTGAACGTCCTCCACTGTTCGTAACTCCCAAGAAGTTCATCTTCAGTCTTGATGGTGCGAACCTTTATCACTGTGGCGCGCCATTTTTCATGAGATATTCATGGTGAAAGTCAGTAGTTTGTTTTGAACATTTCTTGAATGTTGACGACGTCCATTTTGTGAGGTAAAAGATCAACGTTCCATAGAACGTTGATCTCTGCACCTCCTGGACACTGACTTTCTGTCGCCCTCCTGATGTACAGTGTGTCATTAGCAGCTAAGATTTTTCCTGTCATAACTATTAACACAACACTTTCAAACGAGCCTTATTAAAGATTGAACGTACGTCCTCACAATCAAGGAGTTCCTTTCAAGTACTTATTACAATGATGCGAAAGATGATCAAATCGGCAACCTCTTGGGTGTATAATTTACCTTGTGATTTAAATTTAAAAAATTCTGTTTTTTAAAATAAGACACTTTGGGGACTATAATTACGAAACTAAATAATATTCGTACATATAATTCATAAAATAATCTTCCTGAAATAGGAGCACCAAGTGTCACAAATTTTTACGAGAGCTGGACATTTAACAGTGGCAACTATGTCTTTACAACTTATACAAAATACACACGTTTCCAAGTTTCACTGTCCTTCAGAGTGGTCACCAGCGTTATGTATAGCCAGTAGGCAGCGATTTTGAAGTCGTAAGATATCCTTAGTTCTAGTTTTGTTGATATTTCGAGCGGAGCGATCATTTTTGGGAACACAGTCTGCTACCAGTTTATAGAAAGAAGCGGCAACACACTCTGAAGGACCCGTCCATCATTTTGCAGGAAAAAGCTCGGAGCCGTATGGTGCGAGGTGTAAGTGATTTGTTCGAACGATGGGGCTGGGAAATGCTGTACCGTTTATCACAAACCTCAGACTTAAAGCCGTTGTTATTTCAACTTGCTTCTTAAGATGAACAAAGCACGTTATAGAATTCACTTCAGAACTGTCAGATTCGTCGGGCAATAGATCGCTCCACTCGAACTGTCAACACAACTGGGACTGCTAAGGATATCCTACAACTTCCAAATTGCTGCCAACAGGTAATACACAATGCTGGTGACTGCTCTGAAGAAGAGTAAAACTTTGAAACATGTCTATTTTGTATCAATTGCAAATAAATATTTACCACTATTACAGTTACAGCACCTATATATACGTTCATTCTAAAATGAGATGAATGTAAGTTTTTCTTACAGCCCTCTTGCAGTCATTTGCCATAAATCAGTTAAGTCCTGTTCCAGACCTTCGCGTGCTTTCCTGTTTTCAGCGATACCTATCCACTTGGTTCCTGCTTGTTTTCTAGATCTATTCCGTTAGACCATCCTCTTGGACTTTACTCAGTTCTAGGAATCCACTTAAGATCCTTCTACTGTCTGTTCGCCTGGACACATATCCCACCCGCCTCCATTTTGTTTACATTATAATCGCTAACGTCTCCTTCTTTTCGATCTGCAATAATGCACATCGAGTATACAAACTACACCCTACCCCTGAAAATCACATTGCTTACAAGCTGTGAGAAATGCTAAACTGAGGCATGCAAGTACAATAACCGACAGGACACGGACCACCTGTCCTGTAGAAAAGCCTGCATGGTCTTGGTACGGGCAAAGTAAAACACAGCTGATCCCATTGTCCCAGTCCATGAATTAAACCGTTATTTCACTTCAGCTACAACCACAATTGAGCGCGAAAGAAATAGACTTACTGATTACTACTTTGGGATAAGTTAAATAAGGGTAGCTGCGAAAAAGTCTATTTTAACTATGTTACTGGGAATACCATTAAAAGTGCATCATGTGTATCAGATCAACTTCTACTGAATATGATGGCATCACACACTCCAAATGATAAATCTGTCCACAGTAATAGATACCCCCGTTAGTCCAAAAAGACTGAAGACTGGATTAATAAAAAAGTAGAAGTTAAATAGTGGTGTTACTATTTAGTGTTGTAAAGTCTTACCCCCCACTTGAGTACAGCGCACAGAACGTTCATATCACTATGCCAAACTGACATTCGCTTGAATATCGGTTATGTAGTCAAAGGGCTGAACCTGCGTGTGGATTTCTGCACTTAGTCGTTTTGTGGTAGGCTCGTATTGATGATACAAAGTCTCATCAACCATGATAAATTTTTCCTGAAAGGAAATGTCCGCGTTTTGCATTCCAATCAAGTCACGGCAGGGATCAGTGCGTTGGTTTTTTTTGTTCGGGAGTCAAGATATGCGGGACACGTCTTCAAAACGCTCTGTAGAATATCTTGAACACGTGCTGTAGAGATGTTGTTCCACGCGATTTGTGACACAGTACGGCCGCACGTACACTAATAACACTGCCTGCTCACAACTGACTACTCGAATACACATCTGAAGTTTACAATTGTTAGTTCGAGCTGCCACAGTAGTTATTGCGCTGATGTCGTTTATGCGCCAGGTCTAAAACAAGTCTGGGAACTTTCTGGTCAGACGGTGTACAGGGTGTGCAAAAACGTGGAAACACCGCGAGAATTGCTTGCTTGAACATTAATCTAGATGCTAACCAAGTCTGCAAATTGCAATGTGGTATTTGACCACGAACGGCAGCTGTACATTGCCCTCAATACGTTGCAAGTATCAGTCGTGATCAGAAAGTGTTCCGTGTAGCTTTGAGTGCGTTACGTCGAAGCTGTCAGTTCGAATGTGGGCAAATTGCTGGTGCTCGGAGGGTGGATACCTCCATAACAAAGGGAACCGAAAGTTTTGATGTTTAACAGGTGTTTAAACCGCATAGAGGGAGAGCGGAAAAAACACCATCCACCAAGTCACAGCGCTGTCTGGCGATCGTAACGTACGTATTGAAGAGAATTGTAACGAGGGAGAAGAGGACTACAGCTGAAAAAGTCAAGCCGGCCGCGGTGGTCGTGCGGTTCTAGGCGCTCCAGTCCGGAGCCGCGCTGCTGCTACGGTCGCAGGTTCGAATCCTGCCTCGGGCATGGATGTGTGTGATGTCCTTAGGTTAGTTAGGTTTAATTAGTTCTAAGTTCTAGGGGACTGATGACCACAGCAGTTGAGTCCCATAGTGCTAAGAGCCATTTGAACCATTTTTTTTGAAAAAGTCACTGCAGAACTGAATGTTACACTCGTGAACGCTGTACCCACCAAAACACGATAGAATCTCCATAAGCAGGGAACTTCAGGGGGAGTTGGAATTAAAAAACCACTGAGCAGTGATTCAAATGCCCTTAACAGGAAAACATAGTGCCGAAGCCGAAAACCTGGACTCTGGAGCAAGGGAAGAAACTCATTTGATCTGATGAGTCTTGTTTCACACTGTTTCCAACTTCTGACAGAGCTTGTCCCAAGAGTGATACGTGGAGGGGGGTTTGTGATGATTTTGGCTGTTATATTGTAGATGCCATGGTTACTCTAAAAGATCGCATTACTGCCAAGGATCAAGTATCCATTTTGGCCGATCAGGTCCATCTCATGCCACAGTGTCTATTCCCAAATAGTGATGTATTCCAAGACGCCAGGGCCCTTCCTCACACGGCTCGCATAATAGGACTGGTTTTGCGAGCACGAGGATGAATTGTCACATCTCCTCTGGACACCACTGTCACCAGACCTCAATAATATTGAGCCTTTGTGGTCTAGATAGAGGTTTGCTTGATCGCTTTCCACCCCATCATTATCTGAGCTTGCCGTTATTTTGGAGGAAGAAAGTTAGGAGATTCCTTTGAAAATCATACACGACCTTTACTTATCCATTGCTAGACGTCTGGAAGCTGTTTTATATGCCAACGGTTTTCATATACAGCACTAGGACGGTAATGTGTTGTTTTATTCTTTCCATGTTTTTGATCACCACCCTGTTTCTTGACCACAAGGGTTTCTCCTGAGGCCTAGAAACAGTGACTTGTCAAGCAACTATCCAGGAAGCACTCACTGATTACCGACGTACTTACATTCTTTCGACTCTGTCCCACGCCTCAGAATATAGTATAGTCTAAGACTAGGTAACCAATTAACTACAAACAACTTACTGGACGAATACCAGTTAGATTCCCGCAAACATCGCAGCATGACATCTGCTTTAATAAAAAGAGACAACAGGCGACTATCAGGTGTTTCTCATACTTCAGAAAAGCCTTTGACTCTTGTCGACCAGTATTTTACTCGCCATGTGGCCTACATTTGTGTCAGAGCGCAGTGCAATTGCTTGCCTCGTACCAACTATCTACTGAGCAAAGACAGTGTTCATACCATAGCTGTAGTTCTATTACGCTCATTTCCCCACTCTTCATTGCTATGACGTAATATTTTGTACTGCCATTGCAAGATCACGCACACGAGAAAGAGCCACAGGGGGCAAAGCATCTCCAACTTCTCGCAGCACAATAAATAACTTTCCAGCCAATGGGACCGTGTTGAATATTAGAAGAAAAGCTCAGTCCACTCAAAATCCGAGCTGTCCCTGTTGATTTATGTAGACTCATTAGCACGAAGTATCGACAATCCGTACCATCTTTAATCCCAAATAGGGCAAAAATAAATTTCACTCGCTCGTCAGAGTCTAGGCGTAATAATAAATGAAAAACTAAAGCGGCCTGTGCTCGGCCCTTTGCTTACCCGGAATGATATCTCCAAATACTGTTCCATATTTATAACTGCATTACCAGTACCCCGTATGTGCGTTGCCATGGCAGATCTGGATGTTCAAATGAAGATTTTCTTTGAACTGTGCCTCAAAACCCCTTCCTGTCTGCCTAATATACCTACTTTGACAGTTATTACAGGTAATTGCATATACACTTGTACCCCAATAACGGCTGTTATTAGTTCCTTATGTCTATACCTAATCAAAAAGCGCCGCAGTCAGGCACGGCAGCTAAGTACGAGGAGGCATCAGCTCTCCCCATGCTCAACAAAAGTGTAAATAGCTCTTCCCTTTAGACTTTAGGAAGAAAGTTGCACAATTAATAAAAATATTCCGGGCTATTATGCCGTGGTCGGATGGATTTTACATTAAAACCCAACGTTTCGCCCCTCTCTTCGGAGGATGTTTTCAAGGGGGATCGTAGCTTCTTTGAGTGAGTGTCCAATCTACACTCTGACTCGCTACTTTTGCCGTAGTCCACTGCTGCTATCACCCCATGGTGGAAGACTCGTACACAGCGATGTAGCGCAGTGATTAGCACACTAGACTCTCACTCGAGAGGACGACGGTTGAAACCCGCGTCCGGCAATCCAGATTTAAGTTTTCCGTGATTTCCCTGAATCGATTAAGGCAAATGCCGGGATGGTTCCTTTGAAAGTGCACGACCGATTTCTTTCTGCGCTCGTCCCTACTCAGAGCTTGTGTTCCGTATCTAATGACATCTTTGTCAACGGGACGTTACGCTAATCTCCTCCTCCAGCACTTTTTCTCTTCTTCCTCCTCCTGGAAGGTTCGTATACATAATCTTCAGCTCCAGTATCAAGATGTCATTTAGTTTCACACCCTCATCTTTTCTGTTGAAATCCATGTGTTGTTTAACGCTCTCTATAGTCCCTCTGTATAGCTTTTTTTATGGTATCTGCTTGTAGCTGTCAGTACTTGAAATGAATGTGGTGTACTCCTGGCTGCAAAACATGTCCCGCAACAGCTGTCAACCTCTCCCCTTCTGCAGTTGCCCTGTGATCTTTTAGTCGTTTTTGACCGCTCTTTTTTAGTACCCACGTATACCTTTCTACAACTACATTGAACGTGTACAGAGAGGCCATAGAGACTGTTAAACAGGAAGTAAGAGTGTGTGACACAGAATACCTGGATCCTGGTGCCGATGAATATGTGTACCGGACTTCCACCACGTGGTGATAATGGCGGACGACGGCAACCGACAACTGCCACTTGGCCCCTGGTATGCAACGCATGTGACCTCACGCCACTGCGCGGGTGGCGCGCGTAAATGGAATTTCCTGCAGTCAGCAGCGAACCAAAGTGTGAATCGGTTATTCAAAGAAGCTCCGATGCCCCTTGAAAATGTCCTCAGCAGATGGGGACGAAACGTTGGGTTTTAATACCTGTTAAGTTAGTCTTTTGGATCATATTTCACCATCAAATACACAGCTATGTTGGCTACGTGCAGACAGGCGCAGTAATTTCCATATACTCTGTCCCCTCTCCCGTCTTATCAATGTACACAGTCCCTCCTATCTCTCCTCGACCTGAATGCTCTTGTCTGAACAACATAGCAGCAACATTCGTTTCCGTCAGAACAAATTCCCTTCTATCCCACTCCATCACGCAACAGCTTTCCCGAAGCCCTTTCCTCACAAGGGAACGTCCCCATCGCACCCCCCTCAGATTTAGTTATAAGTTGGCACAGTGGATAGGCCTTGATAAACTGAACACAGATCAATTGAGAAAACAGGAAGAAGTTGTGTGGAACTGTGAAAAAAATAAGCAAAATATACAAACTGAGCAGTCCATGGGCGACATAGGCAACATCATGGACAATGTAATCTCAGGAGCACCGTAGTCCCGTGGTAGCGTGAGCAGCTGCAGAACGAGAGGTCCTTGGTTCAAGTCTTCCCTCGAGTGAAAATTTTACTTTCTTTATTTTTGCATAGTTATTATCTGTCCGTTCGTTCATTGATGTCTCTGTTCATTGTAATACGTTTAGTGTCTGTGTTTTGCGACCGCATCGCAAAACCGTGCGATTAGTAGACGAAAGAACGTGCCTCTCCAATGGGAACCGAAAACATTTGATCGCAAGGTCATAGGGCAACCGATTCCTCCACAGGAAAACACATCTGATATATTCTATACGACACTGGTGACGGTATGTGCGTCACATGACAGGAATATGTTGTCGACCCACCTAACTTGTATAATTGGTGAATGGGTAAAAAGATTCTTCTACCTTGCCCGATTTAGGTTTTCTTGTGGATGTGATAATCACTCCCAAAAAAGTGATGAAAACAGAGTTTGTCACATAAACTGAAAATTTTGAATAGGAAACCGTGTCCGGAAACGTACCGTGATACAGCCGTTTGAAAACATGTTTTCTAGATAGGTATGCAACAGGGAGGGAGGGGGGGGGGTTTCGTCGGACTGGCTGACGATTACGTCTGTCCTACCTCTCTGACCTGATACGGGACTCAATCACGTGTCTGTGTGTGTCGAGTACTCGCTTGCAGATTACGAGATTACGACGACATGATCCTTTTGAATGGTGAAGCTCACGTTAATGAAAGAGTTGCTCGTCGCCTTTATCAGGATCGTTCTCCACTACGTCCGACTCCATTGCATACCCTTTTCGCCACAATTTCGCTTAAAGAAGTGGTGCCATCACCTACAGTAGGCGTGACTGGTACTCAGTGAAGATGACGCACACCAGAATTGAAAGAGATCACACTGCTTCACGTTGAAGAAAACCCGTAAACGAACACACGAGCAATATCTTCGGTTATTAACGAGTGGGACTGTAAAACAAGTGAAGTGCTGGGTCACTCCTAATCAGTCACTTGTAAAAGTGGTTGCCTTACCAACATGCTATGAGCACGGAAACGGTACATTTGCGGATATGGGTTCCAATTCAAAATTTTATCCACTCACTCCTCTCTACAAGTCCTCGAAGTTTATAACGTGAATTTCCGAACACCATGTATACTGGGATGGACAATAATATGGAAACACATTATCATGTGGGGTTTTCGAGAGAATCTTGTATCTTTATATTCCTGTAAAGTAGCAAAATAGTGGCAAGTTCAGGTAACGATGGCAGAGGTGGATAGAGATCACGGACCCTTGTCTCCAAAGTACGCCACAAGGGCTCAATAATATTGGTTTGGTGACTATAGTGGCAAGGGGAGACACAAATGCATCCTCGTGCTCACAAAACCAATCCTGGACGATGCGAGCTTTGTCAACAAGGACCTTGTCTTGGAATACACCAGCACCACACTGTACGGTGGGATGGACCTGATAAGCCAAAATGGCCACATACTACTTAGGAGTAACGCGACCTTGCAGAGTAACCACGGGGCTCATGGAATACCACAACATGGCTGCCCAAATTACCACCGAAACCTCGCCTTGTTTCACTCTAAAACATAAACTAGGCCAGAAGTTGGAAACAGTGTGAAACAAGACTCACGTCCAAATGATGATATGCTGTTGTTCCATAACTCAGGTTTTTTGGTTTCGGCACTATGTCTTTCTGTATGGGGGATTTAAATCACTGATGAGTGGTTTTGAAATTCTAGCACGCCCTGCAATTCTCCAGCTTCTGGAGCTTCGTTCGCGTTTTGGTGCTGACAGGTTTCGCCAGTGTGACATTCAGTTCTTCAGTGACCTCTGCCTCTTATTTTTCTTCACAATTCTCTTCAGTCACCGTCTGTTATAGTCACTCAACGCACACTTTCGTCCGCGATATGAATTTGTAAGCGGATGATGTTTTCCGCCTTTCGTGTATGTGGTATAAACGTTCGATACGGTGCCTGTTGAAACACCAAACATTGTGGCTACCTTGCGTACATACCATCCTAGCACTAGCAATCTGCACACGTTCGAATTCGCTTAGCTACGACGTAATGCACTCCCAGACTTGCAACGTATTGAGGACATTGTACAGGTGTCGTTCGTGGTCAAATAAAACAGTACAGCCTGCAGGTTTGGATTGCATCCACATTATGTTCATGATCCTTAACTGTCATAATAAACTACAGTAGTGTAGAACTGTAGCTTAGTTTTTTCAGTTGTTACAGTCATGGGTGACTGGAATTCAATAGTAGGAAAAGGAAGAGAAAGAAACGTAGTAGGTGAATATGGATTGGGGGGAAGAAATGAAAGAGGAAGCCGCCTGGTAGAATTTTGTATAAGGCATAACTTAATCATAGATAACACTTGGTCCAAGAATCATAAAAGAAGGTTGTATACATGGAAGAGGCCTGGAGATACTGAAAGGTTTCAAATAGATTATATAATGGTAAGACAGTGAGTTAGGAACCAGGTTTTAAATTCTAAGACATTTCCAGGGGCAGATGTGCACTCTGACCACAATCTATTGGTTACAAACGATGGATTAAAACTGAAGAAACTGCAAAAAGTTTGGAATTCAAGGAGATGGAACCTGGATAAACTGACATACCCAGAGGTTGTAGAGAGTTTCAGGGAGAGCATTAGGGAACAATTTACAGGAATGGGGGAAATAAATACAGTAGAAGAAGAATGGGTAGCTCTGAGAGATGAAATAGCGAAGGCAGCAGAGGATCAAGTAGGTAAAAAGACGAGGGCTAGTAGAAATCCTTAGGTGACAGAGAAACATTGAATTTAATTGATGAAAGAAGAAAATATAAGAATGCAGGCAAAAAGAAATACAAACGTAACTAAAATGAGATCGACAGGAAGTGCAAAATGGCTAAGCAGGCATGGCTAGAGGACAAATGTAAGGTTGTACAGGCTTATCTCGCGAGGGTAAGATAGATACTGCCTACAGGAAAATTAGAGACCTTTGTAAAAAAGAGAACCTCTTGTCTGAATATCAAGAGCACAGATGGAAACCCAGTTCTAAGGAAAGAAGGGAAAGCAGAAAGGTGGAAGGAGCATATAGAGGGTCTATACAGGGGCGATGTACTTGACGGCAATGTTATGGAAATGGAAGAGGATGTAGATGAAGATGAAATGGGAGATAAGATACTGCGTGAAGAGTTTGACAGAGCACTGAGAGACCTGAGTCGAAACAAAGCTCCAGGAGTAGACAACATTCCATTAGAACTACTGACAGCCTTGGGAGAGCCAGTCCTGACAAAACTCTACCATCTGGTGAGCAAGATGTATGAGACAGGCGAAATACCCTCAGACTTCAAGAAGAATATGATAATTCCAATCCCAAAGAAAGCAGGTGTTGACAGATGTAAAAATTACAGAACTATCAGTTTAATAAGTCACAGCTGCAAAATACTAACACGAATTCTTTACAGACGAATGGAAAAACTGATAGCCGATCTCGGCGAAGATCAGTTTGGATTCCGTAGGAATATCGGAACACGTGAGGCAATACTGACCCTACGGCTTATCTTAGAAGCTAGATTAAGGAAAGGCAAACCTATGTTTCTAGCATTTGTAGACTCAGAGGAAACTTTTGACAATGTTGACTGGAATACTCTCTTTTAAATTCTAAAGGTGGCAGGGGTAAAATATAGGGAGCGAAAGGCTATTTACAATTTGTACAGAAACCAAATGGCAGTTATAAGAGTTGAGGGGCATGAAAGGGAAGCAGTGGTTGGGAAGGGAGTGAGACAGGGTTGTAGCCTCCCCCCGATGTTATTCAATCTGTATATTGAGCAAGCAGTAAAGGAAACAAAAGAAAAATTCGGAGTAGGTATTAAAATCCATGGAGAAGAAAGAAAAACTTTGAGGTTCGCCGATGACATTGTAATTCTGTCAGAGACAGCAAAGGACTTGGAAGAGCAGTTGAACGGAATGGACAGTGTCTTGAAAGGAGGATATAAGATGAACATCAACAAAAGCATAAGGAGGATAATGGAATGTAGTCGAATTAAGTCGGGTGATGCTGAGGGAATTAGATTAGGAAATGAGACACTTAAAGTAGTAAAGGAGTTTTGCTATTTGCTGATGATGGTCGAAGTAGAGAGGATATAAAATGTAGGCTGGCAATGGCAAGGAAAGCGTTTCTGAAGAAGAGAAATTTGTTAACATCGAATATAGATTTAAGTGTCAGGATGTCGTTTCTGAAAGTATTTGTATGGAGTGTAGCCATGTATAGAAGTGAAACATGGACGATAAATAACTTTCGAAATGTGGAGCTACAGAAGAATGCTGAAGATTAGGTAGATCACATAACTAATGAGGAGGTATTGAATAGAATTGGGGAGAAGAGGAGTTTGTGGCACAACTTGACTAGAAGAAGGGATCGGTTGGTAGGACATGGTCTGAGGCATCAAGGGATCACCAATTTAGTATTGTAGGGTGTAACCTCCCCCTCACTTATCGACCTTAATGACAGTGAAAAATGAAACCGCGTGTACCTAATGGGAATTTTGGAAAAGCAATCGTCACCGAAGTTAATCTGTCGGTAAATAGGGAGGAAAGGGTTACATCTAAATGAAAGGAAAAATGCAAGTGAAACTGGTGGAAATTAATTTTGAAATAGGGATAAAGTTAATAAAGAAAGTAAATGTGCGGCCGTTACGTTAACAATCAACTAGCGGTAATTAGATATTTGAGATTTGGGGGAAATTACGGTCGCCAGTCCTATGGACAATTACTATAATAACTGAAAAAGAAAGGTTATTACACATATAATTAGCACTAGAAGCGTGGCAACTGAAGGTTGACACGTGTAGTGTGAAAACTGAAAGTTTGTCAGAAGTAATAAATTTCGCTACACTTAATTTAGCAAAAGAATTAATGAAACCGGAAAATCGAAAGTTAATTTAGTGACTGAAGTTAATAGTGAGCTTTCTTTCTGAAGCACATCGAAATACAGTTAGTCTTGGACTACCTCAACAATCATTTCTAAAGCTACTTGAATCTACGCAATTTAGAAAGAAGAGATTTAACTTTGAACTTGAATTAAACGATTCTGAACAATTAACAATAGTAAAATTTAGTACGTACCAAGCTGAGCTGCAGTCACAGGTAAGCAAAATACGGTAACAAAACTCGCACTCTTAATTTGTGCTTGTGTAATCTAACTATTGTAGCCAGCTATGAATACTTAAATTGAACTTTGAAATTAAAGCAGTGAAATGGAATTATGCTGGCGTTTGAATTTCAAGACACTCGGGTTCATTTCGGAAAAGGAAGGGACCCTGCTTGGCAATGCAATTGGGACAATGAGCAACAAAGGTTCATGCTAAGTTGCTGTAATTTTGCGAGGCAAATGGAACAATTTGAAAAGCTGAGGTCTGCCATACAGTTCTGAAACTTTACGTGCTTTTAGTCTTCCTTGTTGGTAGATTGAAGGTTTGAAGCCGTCGATCGAGGAGGTGGCGACAGTCACTCATTGTCGGCCGTCGCTGTTGCAGAAGCTGGATGTTGGCGCGCCTTCTTCTCGACACGGTCACTAGGCGAAACGGGCTCTTGATGTGCGCCAGCTAATGCTTCCCGTCCGCGACACCATGTCAGAAACTATCATCGCGAGTCGAGCGCAATTACATGCTGCCAAACCCCGAAAGCGCGGCAACTCGCGGGAGCGTCACACAACACACCTGCTCCACTCGCTACTCCCGCCAGACTCCCTCAGCTCTGCCCGCGCTCCACGTGGCAGAGTTCCCACTACCAAAGATCCTACACACTTTGATTCTTCACACGACCTATCGATGTAATCGTTCGATAGCAGTTTTCCCGAGGCAAGACCCAGCGTAAAAATACAAATAATATTTACGAAACAAACCAATTATACATAAATATGCATAAATATATATATACAAATAGTAAAACAATTACAATATGTAAAGACACAGAAATGTCATATATTCAGGTAACGAAAATAAGGAAAACAAATTATAGTACAATAGATGGAAATAGGAGGATATGCATTTCCGGCGTTACAAGGGCTGCGTGGAGGGTAAAAATCGTTGAGGGAGACCTAGAGATGAATACACTAAGCTGATTCAGAAGGATGTGGGTTGCAGTACGTACTGGGAGATAAAGAATCTTGCAGAGGATAGAGTAGCATGGAGAGCTGCGTCAAACCAGTCTCAGGACTGAAGACAACAACAACAACAACAACAACAGTTAACACATTTTATTCGTACTTTAGTCTTTGCAATAAATATTTGGCGCAGCAGTTCTATCGTAACTCCTCCTTGAGCTCTAACTGAACACTAGCGAAAGACCATTCGCAAACAATGCGCACGGTACGCATCAGCGCACACAGTCATTACTTTGTATCTGGGAGTAAGCATTTACACTGAGCGAACAGAATTAATCCGAGGGGGTGAACATCGAAGCATTTTCTGTGTATTTCCTTTTTTTCGCGCTAACGTTGTCGCGGAGAAGTTGTTATATTGCGTACAGCGCGATAGAGAACTGAAACGTACAACTTGATTTGTCATGTATGGCGAACACACTGTTGGTCGTCGAAGCAAAACGGCGTAGACACCAAAAAATTTAGGTGTCTGAATTTTTGCGCAGGTGTGAAACAAATGGTGGTTTGGATCTGAATAATGATTTTCAACTGCAGCTATCGTCAGCCATAGACGATTTTCGCCTCCTTCTAGCTGCAACTGAACCGAAAATTTTAAAGCAAGACAAAGACTAGTGACGAGCCATACCAGCAGAAGAGGCTCGCACTAGCGCCCGTCTTATATACAGGGTGTCCCTAAATGTCGCCAGGCGCATTTTCTCTGGTGTTTCGGCAGATATTTGGAATTTAGTTATTGCGACTTGTAGCTAGAGTCAGCCCCAAACAGATTCTTCTCATCGCGTCTTTTCTATGACGCTCAGCGTCGATGGAATGCGTCGGTTTGCATCTCGTTACAAACTGTATGATTTTATGTAGAATTTTACGTCCCCATTCGACAGAGCACCGCAAAATTATGAGATACTCATGTTATCGATGTGTATTAACAAGGACAGAAAATCACTAAGGATTTTAACAGTACTCCAGCAGTGGGTGCGCAGCGCTTCCATGTGGCGGTAGCAGTCACCATGGGTCAGGGCGTTGATTTCACTGCTGGATTCCTGATTATTCTTCGTGTTGTACTGTTTCTGTTAATGAATATCGAATAAATCACTAGACTACTTCTGGACCGCTCTATAGAATGGACACGTAAAATAAAGAATTAAAATCATTTTGTTTGTAATGTGAAGCCAACCGACGCTTTCTGCCGACGTTGGGCGTCGTATGAGAGGCGTGATGAGCAGTATTCTTATGGGCTGAGTGTGGCTACAAGTCACAAAAACGAAATTACATAGGTCTACCGAAACACCATTGAAAATGCGCCTAACGACGCACAGGAGAGACCCCCGGTCCACCATTGTTGTTGTGGGCTTTAGTCCGAAGACTGGTTTGATGCAGCTCTCCACGCTACGCCATCCTGTGAGAGCCTATCTCCAAATAACTACTGCAATCTACAACTTTCTGAATCTGCTTAGTGTATTCATCTCTTGCTCTCCTTCTACGATTTTACCCCCCCCCCCCCCCCCCGCCCCCCCACACACACACACACTTCCCTCAGAATGTGTCCTATCGACCGAGCCCTTCTTTTGGTAAAGTTGCGCCACAAATCTGTCTCCTCAGTTCTGTTCAGTACTTTTTCGCTAGTTATATGATCGACCCATCTAATCTTCAGTATTTTTCTGTAGCACCACAGTTCGAAAGCTTCTATCTTCTTGTCTAAACTGTTTATCGTCCATGTTTCACTTCCATACATGCCTAAACTCAAGACAAATACCTTCAGAAAAGACTTCCTAACACGTAAATCTATATTCGATGTGTCGCGCGGAAGGGCCGCGCGGTTGGAGGCGCCATATCACGGATTGCGCAGCCCTTCCCGTCGGAGGTTCGAATCCTCCCTCGGGCATGGGTGTATGTATTGTTCTTAGCGTAACTTAGTTTAAGTTAGTTGAAGTAGTGTGTAAGTCTAGGGGCCGATGAGCTCATCGGTTTGGTCTCCTAAGGATTGACGCACATTTGAACATTTTGTATTCGATGTTAATAGAAAATGGTTTTCTTGCCATTGCCAATCTACGTTTTATATCTTCTGTACTTCGGCCATCATTCGTTATTTTGCTGCCCGAACTCATCCAACACTTTTGTCTCGTTTCCTAATCTGATTCCCTCGGCAACATCTGATTTAATTCGACTACATTCCATTATCCTTGTTTTGTTTTTGTTCATGTTCATATTATATCCTCTTTTCGAAATACTGTCTACTCCGTTCAACTGTTCTTCAAAGTCCTGTCTGTGACAGGATTACAATTTCCTTGCCAAGCCACAAAGCTTTTATTTCTTTCTGAATTTTAGTTCCTACTCCAAATTTTTCTTTGGTTTGCTTTTTGCTTATTCAACATTCGGATTGAATAACATCGGGGATATGCTACAATCTTGTTTCACTCCCTTCTCAACCACTGCTTCCGTTTCATGCCCTTAGACTCGTATTACTGCCTTCTGGTTTCTGCACAAGTTGTAAATAGCTTTTCGCTGCCTGTATTTTACCCATGCTACCTTCAGAATTTCAGAGTATTCCAGTCAACATTTTCAAAAGCTTTCTCTTCATCTATGATTGCTTTAAATGTAGGTTTACCTTTTCTTAACCTGTCCGCTAAGGTAAGTCGTAGGGTCAGTATTGCCTCGCGTTTCCTGCATTTCTCCGGAATCGAAATTGATCATTCCCGAGGTCGGCTTCTTACAGTTTATCCATTCTTCTTCTGTAAAGAATTCGTGATATCTTGCAACCATGACTCATTAAACTGGTAGTTCGTACCTGTCAGCAACTTCCTGTGGAAATGGAATTACCACATTCTTCTCGAAGTACAAGGGTATTTCGCCTGTCTCATATATCTTGCACAGAAGATGGAAGAGTAGTCGTGTCATGGCTGGCTCTCCTAAGGCTATCAGTAGTTCTGACGGAATGTCGTTACTCCCGGGGCATTGTTTCGACTTAGATCTTTCAGAGCTTTGTCAAATTCTTCTCGCAGTATCATATCTCGGAAGTCATCATTATCTGCGTCATTTTCTATGATATTGCTTTCAAGTTCATCTTCCTTATATATACCCTCTACTACTCCTGCCACCTGATACTATTTTTTCAAAAATATCCCCACACCTCTGTCCGTGGAATTGACCACTAGATATCAGGAGAGCCGGAATCGACAGTGGGGCCTATAAAAGGAGGTATTGTCGATAATTCGCGACTCACGTGACTATTCCAGCGCTGGACTGACTGAGCCGAAAGAAACAGTAGGAGCAGAAGGCTCAGTCAGTCCAGCTCTGGAATAGTCACATGATGTCACTTGAGTAGCGAATTTATCAGGGACATTTGGACCCTTCTAAATCTGCACACGTTAGCTGTTGATGTGACTGTAAAGTGGAGATATATGTCGTGTGACTAGGGCCTCCCGTCGGGTAGACCGTTCTCCGGTTGCAAGTCTTCCGATATGACACCACTTCGGTGACTTGGGCGTCGATGGGGAGGAAATGATGACGATTTGGACATCACTACACCCAGTCCCTGAGCGGAGAAAATCTCCGACCCAGCCGGGAATCGAACACGGGCCCTTAGGATTGACATTCTGTCGCGCTGACAACTCAGCTACTGGGGCAGATACTGTAAAGTGGAAACACGAGGGAACATCAACAACTAAACAAAGACTAGGCAGACCTCATATACTACCGGGCAGGGACCTCCGAGCATCGCGGAAGGTGTATAAAATCCCACGAAATCAGCGGGAGGAATCACACTGTAGTTCCAAAGAGCTACTAGCAGTTCAGATATCACATCAACTAGGGAGTTGCAGTGGTCGAGCAGCTTCTCATAAGCCACACATTTCTGTAGTCGGTGCAAAGCGACGCTTGAGGTGGAATAAAGAGCGACGTCACTGAAGAGCAGGTGAATGGAAATGAGTGATTGGCGTGATGAATCACGATATACCGTGTGACAATCCTGCTGTAAGTTGGCTTCCATCTCCGCCAACTCAAATATTCTAGAATTCCGTTAACAAACTGAAGATTGTTGTCCCAGTATTTCAGTAATGTAATTTCCAAATTGTGATTCGGTAGTCGCTCTATGCCGTGTGACTGATTTTAAAAATTCAGTCTTTTCTGAATGACGGCAGGTTCCGCACGTGTAACGAATAAGACTGGACATTGTAAATTAGTGATAAAATCTCGCCAGTGGCGGATCGGTACCACATCAATTTGATGCGTCTTCCCTGCAAGAAATGCGGAAAAATAACTCGTGGCACAATGAATGATGAAATTAAACATGCGGACTTGTTAACCGATAAAACTTTCGTGTCGTCTCGTTGTCACTGTAGGCTTGTACCACGGGAACTAAGGAGAGGATGTTGTTTGGTGGCCAGTATCTCACTTATTTGTCTCCTTCGATAATCAAACATCTGATGCTGTTCACATCCCTTATAAACCCTCCTAGGCCTGGTAACAACACTAAACATCATCAACGCCAAAGCACTGTGGTGGCCGCTCTGTCACGACTCTGATCATTTACAAACATGGTGGATACGTATCCAAAATTACACTGACATCCGACCATGTGTTGTGGGTGCCTTCACTCCCCCCCCCTTTTTTTTTTTTTCAGGCAGTCTGTATTGCAGGCAGTCTGTATTGCAAACATCAAGTTTGTATTGGGCTGTCTTGTGACACTCCTGATACTTCGATTTCTGTTGAACATCCACTGGCTGGTACTGCAAACTCTGTTCTATTACCAAACAATTCTTCGTGCCTATCTCACATTTATGAAGGTAAAGTATATGATCGTACATTATCAGTCGACACTCTGGTATAGTGTCGAATACCTTCCTGTAATCTAGGAAAATGGCATCCACTTCTTCTCCAGCAGCACTCATGCTCATAAACTAAGGATAATGCTGATACATGGTGAAACAACGCTCTGGTGAGCGGTTTGCGGGTTTAAATCACCTCGGGGTATGACCATGCGGTGCATTTGACCTGCGGTCGTCGCACGGTAACGCTGGCGGCACTCCACATACGCAGAGGTGTGTTGGTGCATGTCAGAGTACGGTGCAGCGAGTAAGTGTGCAGACGTTTTCAGACGTGCTAATGGTGACGGTGTGTTGAAAATGGCTCAAAGAAGACACATTGATGACTTTATGATGGGTAGAATACTAGGGCGACTGGAGGCTGGTCAAACATAGCAGGTCGTAGCATGGGCCCTCTGTGTGCCACAGTGTGATCTCAAGATTATGGCAACGATTCTAGGAGACAGGAAACCAGGCCAGGCGCTATAGTGCGGGACGTGCACAGTGTACAACACCACAAGAAGACCGATACCTCACCATCAGTGCCCGCAGACGGCCATGAAGTGCTGCAGGTAGCCTTGCTTGGGACCTTACTGCAGCCACTGGAACAGTTGTCTCCAGACACACAGTCTACAGACGACTGAACAGGCATGGTTTATTCGCCTGGAGACCTGCAAGGTGCACTCCACTGACCCCTGGTTACAGGAGAGCTCGTAAAGCCCTGTGTCAAGATCACAGTACATGGTCATTGGAACAGTGGTCCCATTATGTCAGACGATCCAGGTATAGTCTGAACAGTGATTCTCACCTGGTTTTTATCTGGCGTGAACCAGGAACCAGATACTAACCCCTTAATATCCTTGAAAGGGTCCTGTATGGAGGTCGTGGTTTGATGGTGTGGGGTGGGATTATGATTGTTGCACTACATCCCTGCATGGCTATGACAGAGCAACTGTAACAGGTCAGGTGTATCGGGACGTCATTTTGCACCAGTATATCCGCCTTTTCAGGGGAGCAGTGGGTCCCACCTGCCTCCTGATGGATGATAACGCCCTTCCACGGAGCCGTCATCGTAGAGGAGTACCTTGAAACAGAAGATATCAGGCGAATGGAGTGGCCTGCCTGTTCTCCAGACCAAACCCCATCGAGCACGTCTGGGAAGCTCTCGGTCGACGTATCGCTGCACGTCTTCAAACCCCTAGGACACTTCAGGAGCTCAGACAGGCACTGGTGCAAGAATGGGAGGCTATACCCCAGCAGCTGCTCGACCACCTGATCCAGCGTATGCCAACCCGCTGTGCGCCTGTGTACCTGTGCATGGTGATCATATCCCATATTGATGTCGGGGTACATAGGCCGGAAACAGTGGCGTTTTCTAGCGCATGTGTTTCGGGACGGTTTTCTCAACTTATCACCAATACAGATTTGTGTCGTGTGTGTTCCCTATGTGCCTATGCTATTAGCGCCAGTTTTGTGTAGTGCCACGTTATGTGGCACCTCATTCTGCAATTATCCTTAATTAATGAGCATGAGTGTATAACAAAACTGCACACACATATATTAACAGGGTTCCTTGTTAACATAAACAGGAAGCTACTTAAGATAGTCAACGTGTTGTGGTACTATCTCTCCGTAATAGTCCACATTAGCCTCACTGCTGGTGAAGTAGAAGTCCGCTATGTACACTACTCTGGTCGCTATGTGCTGCCTGAGACTGAGAGCCTGATTACGCCTGCGACTGATGACTCGACTCGGTGACTCACTGGATGACTGACTGGGCCCTCCGGTCCGCAGCGGTGTTCTAAGAGGGCTGTTCAATAAAGAATGATCATTATTTTTTTCACAACATACCTTTACTCATCCTCATAATTTTGATGGTCCTTCTCAAAGTAGTCTCCCATGAATGCGATGCGCTTGTTCCAGCATTTCTGCCAGTCTTCAAATACATGATGGAAACCATTTTTTGAGAGATCCTTCAAAATCGCATCCGCAGCCTTCACCACTGATTCTGATGATGCCTGCCACGAAGGCGTTTCTTCGTGTTAGGGAATGGAAAAGTCACGTGGGGCTAAATCCGGACTACAGGGAGGGTGAGGGATGCACTTCACGTTGACTTTTGCAAGATATTCGGCAACAACATTGGCAATATACGGCCGCGCATTATCGTGCTGCAGCATCTAGCCTGCTTAAAGGAAATGGGGTCTTTTGCGTCTGACATGGACTTGCAGTGATTCATGACATCCCTGTAGTACTGTCCAGTTACTTATGCGTGTGCAGGTACAACATGTTGATAAACCATTCCATGAATATCAAAGAATGGGACGGCGATAACTTACCCAGCAGAAGCAACCACTTTTGCTTTTTTGGGGATTGGTGACGGAGATTTCCCCACTGGGCTTTGGTGTTTGCTTTCAGGATCAGAATGATGTAGCAAAGTTTCATCAGCAGCGATTACGTTTGAAAGAAACTCCGGATCTTCCTCTAACATTAACTTTAACTGCATGCAGACCTGCACGTGGAATATCCTTTTGTTCGGGAATCAACAGTCTTGGTACCTATCGCGCACAAACGCGTTTCATGTGTAACTTTTGTCACCAACAGTGTGGGTGGCACCCAATGAAATGTTCAGTATTTCAGAAAGTGATCTTAGGGTAATTCGTTGACCCTCTCTCACAATGACAGCAGCAGTGTTGTTTTCTTCCGTAAGAGCAGTAACTGGAGCAACCGGTCCACCTTCCTTCGAAATTGTCTCCCCTCTTTAAACATTTTAAACCACCTTCGAGCTGTGCTGTAGCGAAGAACACTGTCCATAGGTCTCCTGTAACATTGTATAGGCCTTAGCTGAAGATTTATTGAGGCGACAGCAGAATTTCAAAGCTTCATATTGTTCCACGCGTGTTACCTCCACTGCAGCGGTGGGGACACTGAACATGTCTAACCTTGCCTGCCTCTCACAGGCGGGAACCAGGAGTTCCAACAATGAACCTACTTCGGCGTGTTTGTTGCACATTAAGCTAGCAGAATATCAAAATTACTTTTTAATACATTGTGGAAGTGAACAGTGATCAATGTGTTACAAATATTTACTATCAAAAACAGTCTTGATCACAATTTATGACCGGTTTCGACCACTGCTTTGGTCATCTTCAGATCTAAAAGTCGTATACAAAGCTTTAATTAGAGGACTACATATATTAAGGAAAATACATAGCTATAAAACGATGAGCCGGCCAGAGTGGCCGAGCGGTTAAAGGCGCTACAGTCTGGAACCGCACGACCGCTACGGACGCAGGTTCAAATCCTGCCTCGGGCATGGATGTGTGTGATGTCCTTAGGTTAGTTAGGTTTAAGTAGTTCTAAGTTCTAGGGGACTTATGACCACAGGAGTTGAGTCCCATAGTGCTCAGAGCCATTTGAACCATTTTTTATAAAACTATGAATTACCAATGAGTAAAGTTGGACGCCGTTCCAAAGATGTGGCAGCAGGCTGCTTTCCACTGAAGTTATTACACCAGTAAATCGTATCTGTGCAGCATGTACTTACATAAGCCAGTTAACGAATATTGCTGCCTACTCATTGAAAATCGTTTCAATAAAGACATGTTGCTGCTCAATAGTACATCGTCTGACGTGAGTCTTTGTCATTCCACTTTCACAACAACTTCGTTAGAAAGAAGCCTGCTGTCACATCTTTGGACTGGCGTTTGTCCTCACCATGGCAATCACTAGTTTGCCTATCGACTTTACAACAACTTCAGTGGAAAGAAGCCTGCTTCCAGATCTTTGGAACGGCGTCCAACTTCGCCATGGCAACCGGTGGTTCCAAATGGTTCACTAACAGGCCTTGAGAGAGCAACCCATGTACTGTCAAAACGAAGTTCATTTATCCTACATGTTCAAATATTTTTAACGCTTCTTAATTGAAAATAGCTAGGTTTAGTGTGTGTTTATTTTCTTTTCTTGATAATGTTCTTTTAACTAAGAAATCTTACATTGTTATTGGACTTATAACCCATTGGTTAGCAATGACATCATTCCGTCAGAAGTGGGCAGAGCCTCCATATATTTAGTAAGACGTGCACTGGTTTCTCCAGCAGTGATTTACCACCAGTAGGAGGATCTTACTCATTGGTAATTAATCGTTTTATAGCTTTGTAACTTTATGTACTTTCTTTAATTTATGTAGCCCTCTAATTAAAGCTTTGTATACGACTTGAACGTCTGAAGATGACCACAGCAGTGGTCGAAACCGGTCACCGTAATAAATAAATTGTGATAAAGACTGTAACTGATAGTAAAAAATAAAAAATATAATATTAAAAGATTAAATTTTAGCGCGAGAAATTATGACCATAAAATTATCGTCATTCTTTACTGATCATCCCTCGTAAATACTGGCTGTCGAGAGGGCGTCGGCGGCACGTTTCTTGTGAGTTTCTTTGGCGTCTCTCCTGACAGGCTCGCTAGCTCCGGTGCCTACTATCGATCTTCTCGCAGCCTCTTTGCCGATCGGAGGGCTGGCGACAGCTTCGCCACGACAAAAACAGCACTCGAGTAACACAAAATAAGTTAGTATATTGTGAAAGTACAACTACAACCCACGATGCTTAAATTGTCAAAAGTTGAAGACAGGAGGAAAAGTGCGAACAGCCAGGCTTCTCCTAGCTGCTTTCAAAAAATTTGAAGGCTGCGTCTTCTTTTATTACAGAGATAATAGTAATACAAACAGACTCTTTGGTCGGAAACTGTTTAGATAAATTTTTACATAAAGTGTAGGGGTATTAAATGACAGAAGGGTTTGGTGAATACCTGGAGAATGTTAAGAAAACACTAAACGTGGAAGGGTGTGAACACACATTGTAATATTTTTTACTACATACAATAGAGAAACAGTTTGGAGACAATGATTGCTTTTATCAGTATGACAGTGCACCCTGTCGTAGGGCAGCATCTGTGAGGCATTGGTTTGCAGGGAGTAACATTCCTGAAACAGACTGGCCTATCCAGAGTCCCGGCCTGAACCAAATGGAACACTTTGCGCTCGGTTAAAACGTCGACGTCACTCCAGAGGCCATCAGTACCGTCTGTGATTTCGGCCCTTGAGGACGCATGGGCTGCCGTTTCCCCACAGACGTTTTACCTCACTGAAAATCCTCAGCAGATTTTAAGCCGTTATAAAGGTCAATGTCAGACACGCAGCATATTAATGTTCACTAACAGATGTCCGAATACTTTTAATCAATAAGTAAACATTAAGAGTCTTTAATGCAGTGGTTTCCATTGTCTCGTGCATCCTCGGGTGATTGATCATTGCTCATTTTTCCGCCTTTTTCGGGCAGTTTCCCATCCCAAGGGCAAGAGGGTGCCCTCATTTCGCTCCTCTGCCCTCTCTGAGTAGGCCGCTGGCAGAACGAGGTCTCTCTTCATAGCTAAAGTCTTTAGCCGCCATTGCTAACGATTTTTGTTCAGTTTTGACAACGTTCTGCTATCGAAAGCGGGACCCAGGACGTCTTGATTTCAGAGACACTACCGCCTGAACCGCTGTAGGTCGTCCTTCGCGTCATACTCAGCAATGGAAACTATTAATCACAAATTTCTTGTAAAGTGTGCCTCATGTGAAGTGTTTTTTAGCCGCAGTACGTGCGCAAACTGTACTGTTTTTAACAGCATTTACGTCGCTATAATCTGAACACAAATATGCCTCCTTACATCCGCTGTGACAATGTTTGTAGTCGCAGTGTATTTACACAGCTTTAAGTGTGTACATAACTGTTGCCATTAAATCCCTTTGTTATGCCTCAGAATCGCTCGTAATGCGGAGGTAACGACGCGTTTTTGAGACTTGAGAGGCAGCATGCCCCACGTGCGTCTTTATTCTTTTTTTTTGTTTCCCCTCTGCAGAGAACAATATGCACTGTAAATATCCGTCCCCCTTTTGTTCGCCCTTAGTAAACGGATGACGACATTCTACTCTCTACAAAGCACAATACAGCAAAGTGCTTTGTTTGACCGGACTTAAGTGCTGTTTTGTAGGGAAACAAGTTCCTATAAATATAGGACGACGTTACAAGATACTTTATATGAATACGTTTGAACTTCAATATCTAAATTTAAAGTTATTCACGAACTATGGGAGACAGACTACAAGGTTTCTTGGACTGTTTCCGTACATGCATACGAGGGTCAAAGTAGCGTCTGGGAAACCGAATATATTCGTAACTAAATATTTTCTGTCAAGGCAGCATACAGGGTAAAAGTACTTCAGATGAGAGAAAGCTGTAGATGTTTGTCGGCATTACAACACATGACACCATGTTAAATGGGTATTGCAGTGCTCTACAGAAGAGTTGTCGCTCAAATAATATAGAGAGTGTACCATTCATCTTGACCACCCCAAGTAACTTATCTAGAAGAAACAAAAAAGCTGTATTAAGGAAAAGTTCTTCAGCTATCAGGGGGACATTGATCAGCATTGGTACCTTTCTTGTAACTTCGAAGATATGAACAGCAGTCCGTCTTTCTTAATTGCACCTTGTATTTTTAATGTGGTAATCTACTTTCTCTCCTCATGACATTTCAAAAATTGCATTGTATCATTCATGTAAACTTCACCTCATTAAAAACGTGACATAAGACTGACGTTGACTTGCCTGTACTAGCATATAGTGGAAGTACCTGGGGTAACGCAAAGCGTCCGCTTGGTGGAGTTGACAGTGAAGACTCTGAAAAACAAATAAAATGCACATTGGTCGTTTAGTCATCCATTTTCTGTTGGTGGTTTGAGTTACTCATTGTTACACAGTATACTCGCATCAGCCTTCAACTGAAGACGTTTGATTGAATGACCGCTGTGCACTTCGTGTTTTCATGTGCTGTCAACTTCTGCGTGTGGATTCCTGGTCTTCAGTCGGAAGACTGGTTTGTAGCAGCTCTCCACACTAGCCTATCCTGTGCAAGCCCCTTAGCGTCCGAATACATACTGAAACCTATGCCCATTTGAACTTCATCCCTTGGCCTCCATCTACAATTTTTAGTCTCCACAGATCATTACCAAATTGACGAGTACTTCATGCCTTAAAAATCCCTTATTTTAATGAAGTTTTGTCGTAAATTTCTTTCCCCGAGGCGATTCAATTGGAGAGTAATTCCATCTTATGCAAGACACACCTTCATGAGTTTCTCTATCTACCAATTTGATCTTCAGCATTCTTCTGTACCATGACGTTTCAGAAGCTTTCATTCTCTTCTTGTATGAATTGCCTAAGCTCCTATTAAATGATGCAGTAGCGCTCCAATCGCAAATCTTTGGAACCGCACACATTCAGGTCGACCGACTACGATTGACACGATACACGCGGAATACTCACGGTTCGACGCCGCGAATGCGCACTAGACGGCAATAACGCGTGAAAGTGGAAGGTGAATGTCTGATTTCTTGTAAAGTCTTTCATTCGAATTAAACATTTCTGAGAGTTCAGGTTTCCTATTTAACTAATTGTTGTAGTCTTACGTAGCTATCACAGAATTATGCGGTTTCTGTTCCGAACTATGGCTTCAACTGTTAATGTCTCTTGCTTCCACAATGAAATTTCATATAATTTTACGTTCATACAGCATTTTGTAACATGGAGGATGCAGTTGTTTTTGGACCTATTGCCCTGGAATTGTCCCTAACCCTCAGGATTAGGGAGGAACGACGACGAAAATGCAGACGTTGGGTTCGATCCTGGTGGGAAGATGGCAGGAGGATATATTCTCTATTAATGAAAAGTGAGAATTGAACCATATTGTGAGCGGACTCTCTCGCCGGCTATAGCCAATTTCTTCTCCCTAGCGTGCCGAAATAAAGCAAAAGATTTAATAAAACCAAACGTGAACTTTCGTCAACTAAGTTACAAACATAAATCGAAAAGCGTATCTCCTTAGAAATAAAAAATTGCCGACAGCAGCTTATTGTGATACAGCGGCCGCGCGGATTGGCCGCACGGTTAGAGGCGCCATGTCACGAATCGGGAGGCCACTCCCGCTGGAGGTTCGAGTCGTCCTTCGGACATGTCTGTGTGTGTGTGTGTGTGTGTGTGTGTGTGTGTGTGTGTGTGTGTGTGTGGTCTTTGGCGTAAGTTAGTTTAAGTAGTTTGTAAGTATAGAGACCGATGACCTCGACAGTTTGGTCGCATAGGAATTCACACACATTTGAACATTTTTGTGATACAGCGGGTCGTGAGAATCATACAGACACCTTTACTCGTTATACGTCTGGATTAGAATGCTGAATGCTTGTTAGGTCTATTCCATTTCTGCAATAGGAATCGGTACAAAGAATGCTTTTCGCAAACATCTTGTACAAAAGAGAGCCTCCTGGCAAAAAGTACTGCTTTTGTTTAATTACTGAACTTACGAAAATTTACTCACTGAAAATGGGCATAAATATCCAATTTGAAGAGTTAGCTGAAGGCCAGAGATGTCAACTATAACAGGACATCATAACAACTAGCAGAAAGCACACGCTGAGTACTAGCCAACCACGATACTTTTTGTAAGTAAGGTTCCAGCATCATTCCTTAAAACATTTATTGATTATTACGACAAATGTTTCGGAAGATTTACATTTTCAAACAAATCATTGTCCTGACGTATATATAACATCTGGTGTGACTGTAATTGGTGACTGTTCTCGTTATACTTCATGAAAATTCACGTCATTTTGTGCTGTTTTATACAGTGGTATAATATTGTAGATTTTTTGACATTTTACACCATCTATGGTGTGAATTGTCCTTTCAAGACATGTATTTCTCTGCAGGCCCAATCATCAAGAAACACGATATTTCTGCTCTTGGCCTCCTGTGGCCGCTATAGGCAAAATGAGGTGACGTCGCAGTGAACAAAAACCAAATCCACTTTTTCGACTCTCCTATATACTGTCGAGGTCCGAATAGCTTACTACTACCCCCTCTGCATATGCGCGTCTTTATCGCCGTCTGTGCGCATGCGCGGTTTCACGGGAGGTTAAAACTCTCGTCTGTTCGAGAATTACAGTGTCATTGGTAATTTTCGAAGATTTAATTTCTTCTCCGTGAACTTTAATCCCATTCCAAATTTTCTTTGGTTTCTTTTGCTGATTGTTCAATGTACAGATTGAATACCAGTGGGAATGAGCTATAACCCTCTCTCTCTCCCTTCTCAACCACAATTTCTCATTAATTTTCCTGTACTCTGGTGTTGTACAAGTTGTAAATTACCTTTCGTTCGCTGTATTTCATCCCTACCACCTTCATAATTTCAAAGAGTGTAGTTCAGTCAACACATCAGACCTTGTACTACGCTGATAAATTACATCCAGTGCGTGTGTCACAGCAAGATAGAGGAAAAAAAGTGGCTTAACACCTCATAAACAAGGGAAGCAGGACCACAACATTAAAAAACGTACAACACCGTAAATAACACGATATATAGCGATTGTCTGAAATGGACGACGAACGGAGAAATAGAAATGGTTTCGTTGTTTGCCAATGGACAAACTGTAGGATGTTTAGTAGATACAATACTACCAGCATACGCAGTTAACAGCGTCATTTGAGGTATTTGAATGAGTATCTAACCGTATTTTTTCCTAATATAGTATCATAGATCTAAATCTTTCGGCATGTCTCGAAAAACATTCAAATGACTCTAACAAGGGAACCTCCCCATCGCACCCCCCTCAGATTTAGTTATAAGTTGGCACAGTAGATAGGCCTTGAAAAACTGAACACAGATCAATCGAGAAAACAGGATGAAGTTGTGTGGAACTATGAAAAAAATTAGCAAAATATACAAACTGAGTGGTCCATGTGCAAGATAGGCAACATCAAGGATAATGTGAGCTTAGTGGTCCCGTGGTTAGCGTGAGCACCTGCGGAACGAGAGGTCCTTGGTTCAAGTCTTCCCTCAAGTGAAAATTTCAATTTCTTTATTTTCGCAAAGTTATGATCTGTCCGTTCGTTCATTGACATCTCTGTTAACTGTAATAAGTTTAGCGTCCGTGTTTTGCGACCGCACCGCAAAACCGTGCGATTAGTAGACGAAAGGACGTGCCTCTCCAATGGGAACCGAAAACATTTGATCGCAAGGTCATAGGTCAACCGATTCCTCCACAGGAAAACACGTCTGATATATTCTATACGACACTGGTGACGGCATATGCTTCACATGACAGGAATATGTTGTCGACCCACCTAACTTGTACGCTTGGCGAGTGGGTAAAAAGATTCTTCTACCTTGCCCGATTTAGGTTTTCATGTGGATGTGATAATCACTCCCAAAAACGTGATGAAAACATAAGAGTTTGTCACATAAACTGCAACAAATGAATGCAACAGTTTCACAGTCGCACAGTTTTGCCTGTGCTCTATCAAAACATATGTTTTTAACGTTTTAAAATTTTTCCGTGTGTAGACCATCAAATCCTGCATATGTCCAAGCAAATCTGAACGTGTCCTGCAATTTTGGAGAGCGAAGTTGATTATGTGTGAGTGCCTGAACTTTGATAATTGTGTGAAAACAAAAAATTAAACTCTTCGCTCGAGGGTAGACTTGAACCAAGGACCTCTCGCTCCACAAGTGCTCACGCTAACCACGAGACCACAGCGCTCCTGGGCTCAGACCACCCTTGATGTTGCATAACCTTCGTATGGACTACTCAGTTTGTATATTTTGCTTATTTTTTCATAGTTCCACACAACTTCTTCCTGTTTTCTCGATTGATCTGTGTTAAGTTTTTCAAGGCCTATCCACTGTGCCAACGTATAACTAAATCCAAGGGGGGTGCGATGGGGAGGTTCCCTTGTAAGTACTGTGGGACTTAACATCTGAGGTCATCAGTCCCCTAGACTTAGAACTACGTACACCTAACTAGCCTAAGGACATCACACACATCCAAGCCCGAGGCAGAATTCGAACCTGCGACCGCAGCAGCAGCGCGGCCCCGGACTGAAGCGCCTAGAACCGCTCGGTCACAACGGCCCATCTCAGTATGCCGTGAGTGTAAAAGAAATAAGTCAACTAGTGACATGTTTAACTGTATGTCGTATGCAAACTAATATAAAATACCTTTTATCCAAAAGTTCGTATAAAGTACACAAGATGTTAACGTGTAAGAATATTTTTTGAGACAGAAAATAAACAAAATTTCTTTCTGTAGTCCACCACCAATGGAGAATGAATATTAGGCACTGCCATCTATTCGTGTTGGTGAAACGTCAGAAAAATCGTTAAACGAACGTCTACCGAAGATTCCGAGACAAAAGCCAACGCACAAAACGTCAAATTTTGTGAAACTAATAAAATGATTTGTGAAATGGAAACAAAACAATAAGCAAATTAAAGGCAGCCGGTTCGGAAGTAAACACGTATAAAATCAAGATCTGTTCTTGGGTGTTATTCAGTACCGCGTTGATCCATCCCGCTCATTGCAACATGTTTACATCCTCCTTGATATGCTGCCCATTCCATGGCCGCGACGTTGGTGCTCAAGCACGCTGCATTCTTCGCCGACTGCAGTCGTGAGGTCACCTAATGTTTGAGGACGGTTCCTTTGACGACGCACTGAAAATTTCTGCTGGTCGCAAGAATGCTCAGTCGGATTTGTCAGCAGTTCCACAGGTTATTCGATTAAGTTGACTCGCCTCATGGAGGAAAATGTTCGCGAGATACTATGTGCATCATCGATTTGAAAGACTAAACCTGAAAGGATAAGGGGAAAAGATTAGGCTATTTTTACCTTTTGAGCGGGGTTGCTTGGATACAAGGATCCTAGAGCAGACGTCAGTGAACTATTAGATTCGGGATGGGATGATTTGGTGGAAGAGACCAAACAGCGAGGTCATCGCTCTCATTGGATTAGAGAAGCACGGGGAAGAACGTCTGCCGCTCCCTTTCAAAGGAACCATCGCGGCATTTGCCTGAAGCGAATAAGGGAAATCACTGAACACCTAAATCCGGATGGCCGGACGCGGGATTGAACAGTCGTTCTCCCGAATGCGAGTCCAGTGTGCTAACCACTGCGCCATCTCGCTCGGTGAACTATTAGATTTCTGAAACTTCATTATCACAGCCCAAAAAACACATTATAGGCATGTATCAGTTCTTATCCTGAGCAATTGATGATAATAGTTATGTTTTACCTGAACAACCAAAGATTCTTAACACAGACGGTGGTAATATACATGAACAATTTGTCCATGAAACAACCCTTTTAAATAACAATAGTTCAAGAGTAGAGCTGGTAGAAATAGATAAATGATTCAAGGTTGGCACTATACTTCTTAGATCAGCTAGCTTTAAATAACACTTACGATAACCATCGACACGCGGTGGTATACTGTGCTCAATAAATTAAATTGGACACCGAACAGTTTTACACTTATACGTGTACAACATCGAGCACTACCTCAGATCGGACAGCTAAATATACCGAGCCACATAATTTTGCAACCAATAGTTTTTAAACATTAAGCATTACTCAATGAAATGGCGGACATACTGTAGTTTGCCACAACTAATCAGACCGAATAGTCGGTAAACAAAAATGGTATGTTGCGCAAAGGAAACAAAAACGGAATGTTGGGCAAGGAAAATACGAATGAGTACTCGAATTAAGAACACTAGCCCAAAAATAAATAAATCACGGACACAGTCCGCCAAAGTTAATCTGGGAGGTTTAATACGAAATAGCAACCAGTTATGGTGCTACTAAAAGAAAGGCACTGCGAAATATGTAAATAGCTGCTCAAGCTAAGAGCGACAGCCGACTTAGATTAACAATTGAAAATAACTGCTTTAAAAGAAACAGCATCCTTAAGTCCATCGGAAAAGTACTGTTGTCGTTGTTGTGGTCTTCAGTCCTGAGACTGGTTTGATGCAGCTCTCCATGCTCCTCTATCCTGTGCAAGCTTCTTCATCTCCCAGTACTTACTGCAACCTACATCCTTCTGAATCTGCTTAGTGTATTCATCTCTTGGTCTCCCTCTACGACTTTTACCCTCCACGCTGCCCTCCAATACTAAATTGGTGATCCCTTGATGCCTCAGAACATGTCCTACCAACCGACCCTTCTTCTAGTCAAGTTGTGCCACAAGCTTCTCTTCTCCCCAATCCTATTCAATACCTCCTCATTAGTTATGTGATCTACCCATCTAATCTTCAGCATTCTTCTGTAGCACCACATTTCGAAAGCTTCTATTCTCTTCTTGTCCAAACTATTTATCGTCCATGTTTCGCTTCCATACATGGCTACACTCGATACAAATACTTTCAGAAATGACTTCCTGACACTTAAATCTATACTCGATATTAACAAATTTCTCTTCATCAGAAACGCTTTCCTTGCCATTGCCAGCCTACATTTTATATCCTCTCTACTTCGACCATCATCAGTTATTTTGCTCCGCAAACAGCAAAACTCGTTTACTACTTTGTCTCATTTCCTAATCTAATACCCTCAACATCACCCGACTTAATTCGACTACATCCCATTATCCTCGTTTTGCTTTTGTTGATGTTCATCTTATACCCTCCTTTCAAGACACTGTCCATTCCATTCAACTGCTCTTCCAAGTCCTTCGCTGTCTCTGACAGAATTACAATGTCATCGGCGAACCTCAAAGTTTTTTATTTCTTCTCCATGGATTTTAATACCTACACCGAATTTTTCTTTTGTTTCCTTCACTGCTTGCTCAATATACAGATTGAATAACATCGGGGAGAGGCTACAACCCTGTCTCACTCCCTTCCCAACCACTGTTCCTTTCATGCCCCTCAACTCTTATAACTGCCATCTGCTTTCTGTACAAATTGTAAATAACCTTTCGCTCCCTATATTTTACCCCTGCCACCTTTAGAATTTAAAAGAGAGTATTCCAGTCAACATCGTCAAAAGTTTTCTCTAAGTCTATAAATGCTAGAAAGATAGGTTTGCCTTTCCTCAATCTAGCTTCTAAGATAAGCCGTAGGGTCAGTATTGCCTCACGTGTTCAGATATTTCTACGGAATCCAAACTGATCTTCGCCGAGGTCGGCTTCTTCCAGTTTTTCTATTCGTCTGTAAAGAATTCGTGTTAGTGTTTTGTAGCTGTGACTTATTAAACTGATAGTTCTGTAATTTTTACATCTGTCAACACCTGCTTTCTTTGGGATTGGAATTATTATATTCTTCTTGAAGTCTGAGGGTATTTCGCCTGTCTCATACATCTTGTTCACCAGATGGTAGAGTTTTGTCAGGACTGGCTCTCCCAAGGCCGTCAGTAGTTCTAATGGAATGTTGTCTACTCCCGGGGCCTTGTTTCGACTCAGGTCTTTCAGTGCTCTGTCAAACTCTTCACGCAGTATCGTATCTCCCATTTCATTTTCATCTACATCGTCTTCCATTTCCATAATATTGTCCTCAAGTACATCGCCCTTGTATAGACCCTCTATATACTCCTTCCACCCTTCTGCTTTCCCTTCTTTGCTTAGAACTGGGTTTCCATCTGAGCTCTTGATATTCACACAAGTGGCTCTCTTTTCTCCAAAGGTCTCTTTAATTTTCCTGTAGGCAGTATCTATCTTACCCCTAGTGAGATAAGCCTCTACATCCTTACGTTTACCCTCTAGCCATCCCTGCTTAGCCATTTTGCACTTCCTGTCGATCTCATTTTTGAGACGTTTGTATTCCTTTTTGCCTGCTTCATTTACTGTATTTTTATATTTTCTCCTTTCGTCAATTAAATTCAATATTTCTTCTGTTACCCAAGGATTTCTACTAGCCCTCGTCTTTTTACCTACTTGATCCTCTGCTGCCTTCACTACTTCATCTCTCAAAGCTACCCATTCTTCTTCTACTGTATGTCTTTCTCCCATTCTTGTCAGCCGTTCCCTAATGCTCTCCCTGAAACTCTCTACAACGTCTGGTTTAGTCAGTTTATCCAGGTCCCATCTCCTTAAATTCTCACCTTTTTGCAGTTTCTTCAGTTTTAATCTACAGTTCATAACGAATAGATTGTGGTCAGAGTCCACATCTGCCCCTGGAAATACCTTAAAATTTAAAACCTGGTTCCTAAATCTCTGTCTTACCATTATATAATCTATCTGAAATCTGTCAGTATCTCCAGGCTTCTTCCATGTATACAACCTTCTTTTATGATTCTTGAACCAAGTGTTAGCAATGATTAAGTTTTGCTCTGTGCAAAATTCTACCAGGCGGCTTTCACTTTCATTTCTTACCCCCAATCCATATTCACCTACTACGTTTCCTTCTCTCCCTTTTCTTACTATCGAATTCCAGTCACCCAAGACTATTAAATTTTAATCTCCGTTCACTACCTGAATAATTTCTTTTATCTCATCATACATTTCTTCAATTTCTTTATCATCTGCAGAGCTAGTTGGCATATAAACTTTTACTACTGTAGTAGGCGTGGGCTTTGTGTCTATCTTGGCCACAATAATGCATTCACTATGCTGTTTGTAGTAGCTTACCCGCATTCCTATTTTTTTATTCATTATTAAACCTACTCCTGCATTACCCCTATTTGACTTTGTATTTATAAGCCTGTATTCACCTGACCATAAGTCTTGTTCCTCCTGCCACCGAACTTCACTAATTCCCACTATATCTAACTTTAACCTATCCATTTCCCTATTTAAATTTTCTAACCTACCTGCCCGATTAAGGGATCTGACATTCCACGCTCCGATCCGTAGAACGCCAGTTTTCTTTCTCCTGATAACGACGTCCTCCTGAGTAGTCCCCGCCCGGAGATCCGAATGGGGGACTGTTTTACCTCCGGAATATTTTACCCAAGAGGACGCCATCATCATTAACCATACAGTAAAGCTGCATGCCCTCGGGAAAATTACGGCTGTAGTTTCCCCTTGCTTTCAACCGCTCGCAGTACCAGCACAGCATGGCCGTTTTGGTTAGTGTTACAAGGCCAGATCAGTCAATCATCCAGACTGTTGCCCTTGCAACTACTGAAAAGGCTGCTGCCCCTCTTCAGGAACCACGCGTTTGTCTGGCCTCTCAACAGATACCCTTTCGTTGTGGTTGCAACTACGGTACGGCTATCTGTATCGCTGAGGCACGCAAGCCTCCCCACCAACGGCAAGGTCCATGGTTTATGGGGGAGTACTAGCTGGTGTAAATTATCCAATTTGAAAGGCAATTTTTTAAGAGTAACATCTAACCAAGATGGTAGTGCACGTAGGCTTTAACCACTAGTAGGGCAGTGTGACAGGTAATTCTAGCCCGTTTCGTGGTAGCAAGATGTTGAAATAGATACTCAGACAAGGGCGCCAGCCAACTAAAAATTAACAATTTTTTTGTTTTAAATAGTAATAAATTAGTGACTGACTCACTTGTTAGTACTGGACAACTACTTTCTAGCAAATAAACATTGCAACAAACATATTCTTCGCGTGCCGAGGATTATTAAACAGACTGCATCGTCTTACTACAAGTAGTACACAAAACTTAGTTTACTGCATCATCAGCCACGCCAAGCGGTGGAAGTAACGAACGGCCTGGGACAGCCGTTAGATAGGCTAAACATTCTGCCATCGTCAGAGCAGTGAGAGGGGTGAGCGCGTGTTTGACAAGAATATGAACGGCAAATTGCACGCCACCACACTTACGTCCAAAACTGATCTTATACAGCAAATTCACCCATGAATTTCCATAATAAAATAAGGCAACTTCATTAGTGTACAGAAGATCCCAATGTTCGAAAAGCAAGCTCCGAACAAGATAATTGACAGACAACCAAATCAACCACTGAGCGCCAGTTCGCGCACTAGGAGATGGAATGGTGTTACTCAACCTAGAGCGTGAAACGGTTACAGAGCGGATCTCCTCACGGTCATTTCCCACAGCTGGTTCCGGCCACATGTGCCCTAACACCCGACTTCACGCAGTTGCTAGCCGTGGCACAGTGCAAACAGACGTAGTACAAGCGGTTCCAGGAAAAATAGCTCCAGACGGACGTATACACAGCACGCTATTCCGACCAGAGCACTGTCTTCGGGATTCACTTCTCTTGCCCAAGTCCTCACGCCAACTACCTGCCAACTCTCATCGCCTAAAATCTTTTTCCTCGCGCGACGCGCGCTCCCGCTAGGCTCCGTTAATTGGACAATATAAACGTATCAACACCTTCGTACAAATATTGAGAGTATGACTGTACAGTCGGTTTGAGGATCATGTCTGTGCTGCACAGTCCTCAAATTACACTCTCGATATCGATTAGAGGCGCCAGACATCCGTACGAACTGGTCCAAAATTATTACTGTACCACCTTCCTGCTGAGGCTTTGAAACTGAAACCTCGATAAGTGCTTTGGTACTTGACTGGACCCGCTATCTACTAAGAAGATCTTCAGACTTCAAACAACTGCTATACTCGTCGGCGAAGAGAAACTGATATTAATCCAGGTTCCATTTCAAATGTTACCTTGTCCATTTTCGGCGCAGCTGAGGACTTATCCTGTTCATAATGGACGCCTTATGGCCAAATTCATCGAGACGGTTGCACACAGGACTACACCCCATCCTCCCCCCCTCCCCTCCCCACCCAACCACCCACCCGCCTTCCCCAGTTGCCTCCGGCGCATCTGTTGTATTCTCCTGTTTTTCAAATTACGTCGCTGTGGTGTACGCCAATTAGGATGGGCATCTTCCCGTTCTGGCAAACCTTCTTGCCTTAAAGTGAGCATAAGCGCACGGTCTAACAAGGAGACGGCACGAGCGTGGGGTCGGGGATTTGTCCGAAATTTTGTGTGGTGAAAGAGGACCCCTAACACCACACGTGGTTAAAATATTAGGACGCACTACCCGGAAAATCTCGGGAAAAATCGATCCAAAGTTTCTTAGGTGCCTTATGAGTATAAAATGTTGGTCCATTGCCGAGCCAGTCTGGCCTAGATGTTTAGGGCCCGGACTCTTACGCCCGAGGTCTCGGGTTCTATTCCTCCTGTCACTTTTTTTCTTCTGTTTCATTTTCTTTTGTTAGTCCAATTATTCAGAAAGTTTCCCAAACCTACATTATCTTCAACAAATTTGTAACATTATTGAATAAAAATTATTTTCTTTTTGTCCAACACAATTCATGGCGGTGGGTTTTCCATTTTTTATTGTAAAATATATAAAGAGAATCATTGGGTTTTTAATCAGAATAAAAAATTCGATTGGGAAACATTCAATTTTTATACATATAATAATTACAAACAAGAACCGCAGTGGTAATTATTGTAAAAACAAACAAAGCAATAATTTTTGCATCTTGCGCAACATATAAAAGCGGATTTTTTACAATCAGGGGGCGTTTGCAATAAATCTGTACAAAAATATGACCCATTAACATTTACGAAAATGTTTTGAGTTTCTGATAATTTTGAGCCAAACGAGGCATATCGAATCATGTCTCGGAATATTCGTGACGTTAACTGATGGTGAATTATAGAATGAATTTTTATACAGTCTTCCTGGGAATTAATTTCACGATTCTCCTGTAACAATGCGCTGCAATTTTGCAAGCAACAGAAGGAAAAAAAGTGCCAGAGGAGGAATCGAACCCGAGACCTCTGGCGTAAGGTTAGGGTTAAGTTTTTTTTAACTTCCCGTCGACAACGAGGTCATTAGAGACGGAGCGCAAGCTCGGGTTAGGGAAGGATGGGGAAGGAAATCGGCCGTGCCCTTTCAAAGGAACCATCCCGGCATTTGCCTGAAACGATTTAGGGAAATCACGGAAAACCTAAATCAGGATGGCTGGAGACGGGATTGAACCGTCGTCCTCCCAAATGCGAGTCCAGTGTGCTAACCACTGCGCCACCTTGCTCGGTTCTGGCGTAAGGGCCCAACTGCTAACCGTGTAGGCCAGACGGCGGTTCGGCAATGGACTAACATTTTATACTCATAAGCCACCTAAGAAACTTTGGATCAATTTTTCTCGGGATTTTCCTAGTAGTGCGTCCTAATATTTTAACCACGTGAGGTGTTAGGGGTCCTCTTTCACTACATTAAATTTCGGTCAAATCCCGGATCCCAGGGTCGTGTCGTCTCCTTGTAAGCTTGAACTGGTCCTTAGAGGTGTGTTAACAGGCTGAACAATGCCTGTAATAGTCACGGCCACGTTAACTATTGCCGATACAGCATGCTCTGCTGAAGTGCGAGGAGAATGCATCTTCACTTATACAGAGTTGGGCAAAAATATGGGAAACCGTAAACACAACACAATACCATGCTTAATACTGTGTAAGAAAACCGTTGACATTAAGAACAGCTCCCGGTTGATTCGGAATGGGTAGTTACAGATCCTGTATGGTTTTGAAGGAAATCTTGTATCATACTTCTTGCAAAATAGTTAAAAGTTCAGGTAACAATGATGCAAGTGGAACGCGATAACGCATTCTTCTCTCCGAAATATGCCACAAAGGCTCAATGAGAGCTGATGGCTGTGGTATCCAGGATAGATGGACAGTTCCTCGTGCCCACACAATCAGTAGGTGATGATACGAGCTGTGTGAACAGCGGTTATGTCGTCTTGGAGCATAGCATAGCATAGCATTGCCATTGGAGAACAAACACTATGCCGTGGGATGGACCTGATCATCCAAAATGGCCACGTAGTACTTTAGCTGCGACCTTGCTGACTGTCCACGGAACCCATGAAGTACCACGATATAACTCCCAAATCATTACTGGACCCCCGATTTGGTTCACTCTTGGGACGTAAACTCTGTTATAAGTTAGAAACACTGTGCGAAGTAGTCTTGTCCGACCAACTCACATTCTCCCATTGTTACACAGTCCAAGTTTTGTGTCTTCGGCACCACGTCTCCCTATGACAAGCATTTGCATCATTGGAGTGGTTTTAGAATTCCAGCTCTCCCTGCAGTTCTCTGCTTATGGAGCTCACTTCGTGTTTTGGTCCTGACAGGGTTCGCCACTGCTACATTCAGTTCTGCGGTGACTGTGCAACAGTCGTCCTGTTTTTTCGTCACAATTCTCTTCAATTACCGTCCGCCACCATCACAAAACACTTTCATCCTCGTTTTCACTTAGCAGATGCTTTTCCGCTTTCCTTGTTTGTGGCGGAAATCTTCGAAATGGTGCTTCTTTGAACACCAAACACTTCAGCTATCTTGGTTACGCATCTGACCACCATACACGCACGAATAGCTTGCCCACGTTCAAATTCTCTTACCTCCGACATAATGCACTCAAAACTGCACAGAACACTGGTTTGATCACGACTGTATCGAGGACATTTAACAGGTGCCGTTCGTGGTCAAATAAAACAGCACAACCTTGCAGGCTTGACTTGCATCTGTATTTATATCGAAGCATGTATTTCTCACGGTGTTGCCACATTTTCGTCCAATCCCTGGGCTTGCATTTTACTGATTATATTCTTTGCTTAAGTGTTTTGAGAAAGAAGTTACCGACACAAGTGTTTTGATTTTTTATTTTTAGTCGACAGATTCATTTACCTTGCTGTTTCGGCAGTATTCGCAGTTTCGTCCCTAAACAAATATTGCTCTTGACGTATTTCGCGCGATCCCGAGCGTTTACATAAACTAGGCAGGGGCCAAGGGTTCCAGGTGACATGGTCGCGCGTGATTTTTGTGACATGTGGCACCAATGATCAACCAAGAAACATATGTTGGCGGACCTGGAGCAATTATCGGAACTGTTACAGCTTCAAAACAGTCTGAACAAATATTTGTTCTGCGAAACGTAATAAAATTATGCATAGAATTCAACTGTTGCCTTTGTAGCATAGTTGTCAATCCAGTACCCGATCATGCGGTGGACACAGGTTCGATTCTTGGTAGTGCCACGGATTTTTCCTTGGTGGAAGAACGGGACAGGTGTGCAGTCATCCTCACCAGACGAGGTGGCAGTTCCAAGGTATGGATGATAACTGCGGGAATGTGGTGTACTGACCCCATGCTCCTCCACACCGCATTCGATGATTGGATAACACAGCGGTTGGTAGACTGACGCGTGGTCTTCAGGGGCTGATCGCCGGTTTCCTTTCTTTCTTTCTTTCTTTCTTTCTTTTCTTCTTCTTTCTTTCTTTCTAAAATTCAACTGTCCAGTGCACCTAAACTTCAATGATTTTGAAAAAACCTTTGGCAGTATACACTGAGCCATTGTGGACTTTAAGCCAATATGGGATTCTTTACCATCTTACTGAAGTCTTCAGAAACCTGTATCTAGACTAGAGTTGCTATGTAAGAACAGAAGATAGGAACACCCCTTTTTTTTAGCATTCTGACAGGCGTCAGACAAAAATATCTTTTGCCACACTCTCTTTTCATATTAGTTATAGATTTCATAATGGGAGAAACTATCGAAAACTACAACCTGGGCATACGTTGGAATTAACGATCTAGGGTTAGGGTCTGGATTTTGCTGATAACATTCTTCAGGTAGAAACATCACGAAGTTTACAACTAATGGTTACCAAGCTGGATGGAATGGCCATTTTTGCAGGGCTAAAATTAAATTGTGATAAGACAAATGCAATGTGCACGCAAAGTTGAAACGTATAGACAACTTTCAACGCAACGGAAGGTACTACAAGATGCTGACAGTTTTCCATATCTCGGCGGGCTTATTATCTGTAAAAAAAAAAAAGAGGAAGTAGTTGTAGAAATCAGCAGCAGAACTGGAAAATACAGGGTGATTCTTGCAGAGAAGAAAACAGCATCTAGACACCTTTAATAAAACTGTCCATTCACATAAATAACACCGTTACTAGTTTCGAACCGACAGGTCCATCAGCAGAGGGCTGTTCACGTTAAGATATAAATTCGTGTTGTTTACATTAGTTTTCACTTCTTATTTCCCATTGTGGTGAAAATTCCTTGGGATGGAGGTGCACTACAAATAAAATACGATGTGAGGGACGGCCTGTTCAATTGTACCTAACAACGATTGAAAACAACGTAAACAAATTATTAAACTGAAACTGTTTCAGATTACTTACGTCGAAAATCCGGCATTATTATGTTGCTGCTTGTGTTCATGCAGTAGACAAGACTGTATGAAGCACTTTTTGGATAACGATAATATATCCGCGTAGTGTAAAGCGTCTCTCTCTCTCCCTCCCTCTGCAGTATACCTCCTACAACACAGCAACCTTTAACACACTCGTGTCCTGCGGGTAGCTATGCTTCAGGCGTCGTCCAGCGTAACAGTCACTGGCTCCTGCAAGCTAAACAATGATCCACGATCATGCCGCATGTTGGTCAATGTTCTGGACAAAAACTTCGACACAGCAACATACCTAGTTGTTGACCCTGGAGTCTCTGGCAGCCGCCACGAGAGGAACCAAGTCTACTGCCAGCAGAGCGCACTTTGATGAGCATGGAATTGGGAGCGCGGGCGCTATTTTCCTACGACTTGTCATATCAGCGGCTCGCACCATATCCATACGCCACGACAGGTCTTACTGCGTACTATTACTTTTCAGCTTCACATTTGACAGATTCTTGGATTTCTTATTAACGTAATACTGTGGGCGTTCAATAAATAACGCTACACGCTTTTTTTTCTGAAAGCAGCTTGGTTTTTTCTGGATTCTAATACACCTCTGTTCAATAAGACCGCCTTACAGCACCTTACTGGGAGGCTCTGTGTTCCCGCACAGTAGCACTCTACTGTTCGACGTCGGAGCCAAAGTCTTGCTGTATCAATAACGTCCCCATCATCCACATATTGCTTCCTGTGAAGTGAATCCTTCATTGGGCCAAACAGATAGAAACCGTAAGATGCGAGATACAGTTTTCAACCTTTTATTTTTCGAATGTGTGAAATACGTTTTAACCATGAAAGTCTTGAATCTCACCCGTGTAACGACGTCCATTCCGCCACAAAAGATTTCGACATTATCTAGTCGAAGAAGTTGGGGCTTACACCATGGTTAGATAGGCGGCGCTCCTTGTGACTCACCGGTCTAGAGAAAATGATCCTTTAACAAGCAGTAGCTGGGTGCTCCACTGACATCATTCACGGAGTGGAGACTGTTCCCATCATCCATGTGATGTTCTGCTGAAACCTGGCTGCTCTCTGCTCAATTGGATTATGGTTTACTATACAGATTATCAATTGCTGTGTTGATAATTACTTTGAGGACTTACGGGCTTTCTGCTATTATCTTTCCACCATCACGTTTGCTCGCTGACACCGGACCAGCTTGTCCAGATTTTGTGGATTTCAAATTGATTCTGTTTTGAACTAATAAGTTGTGCACATTGGCACACAGGAGCCAAATAACGTGTAAACGAGAAAAGGTTTAGCAGTAATACAACAGTGCTCGTATGGTGCAGCCGTCCAATTGCACAACATATATACAGACTCACTCAGACCTACACTGTGTGATCCAAGCTATCCGGATACCCCAGTGTAATGCGCAGTCGAGCATTAGATGTTAAGAGATGAGGACCAGCCAGTATAAAAAGAGGCGGGGAGTATTGTTTAGTCGACAGAGAACCAGTAATGACAGAATGGATCGGGCAGGAGAGCTGGGCGGCTTCGTACGTGGACAGTCATTGGATGTCACCTGAGTACCGGATCCATCACTGACATTTCAACCCTCCCAAAAGTACCCATGCAGACTGTTAGTGATGTGACTGTGAATTGGAAACACGAAGAAATAACCACACCTAAACCAAGACTTGGCAGACGTCCTGTACTGACGGACGGCGGTTGACGAGCATTGTGGGGTGTGGCGGCTGAAAAAAAAATTAAATGAAATCCGCGGAATGATTCATTAGTGGTATCCAAAGTGTCACCAACAGTACAGTTAGTGCAATGGCTGTGTGTAGAATGTTAAAAAGAATAGGAGACAGTGTTAGAGTATCTCGTCATAAGCCACAAATTTCTCTAGTCAGTGATAAGCGACGTTTGAGGTACTGTGAAGACCGACGCCACTGGGCGATGGATCATTTATAACGCGTGATTTGGAGTGACGCATCACGCTATGCCAAGTGGCTGTCCGATGGAACGGTGTGGGTTCGGCAGATACCTGCAGAATGTTACCTGCCAACTTGTGTAGTACCAGCAGTGAAGTGCAGAGGACTTGGTGTCCTAGTGTGTGTTATTGTGTGTTTCGTGTTACGGTGTGGTCCCCGTTTCGTCCTTTGTTTTCCTCGAGAGTTTTTAGACCATGAATTCCTGTCTTGTACCAACAGTTTCATCTCACAGCACTGGCATCCTACGTCCTCAATTATTTGCTGGATGTATTGCTATCTCTGTCTGCCTCCAGGTACCTAGGGAGAGGGGGGCGAGGGGGCGTAAATCGGGGTATCAGCCCCAGGCAGCTATCATTCTTGAATAATAAGCCCTTGTTTCACAGAGCGCCTAGCATCCAGCGCACGTTGGTCTATCGATTGTTCATATTATTTTGAAACACATCTGTTGGTTTTTGAACACATTCTAATTACATTTCTGAACGAATCGTAAGATATTTGAATGCGTGCATATTGTACATGTCTCTGCCACATCTAGATATACACACATCAAAAAAAGTTTTGCATCATCTCGGTTCCGGGAGTACCGGAACCTCCACAGAAAATTGGAATAAAGATGAACATAAACATAATTTCCGCATTTTTTATTGCTCATGAAAGCCACACATTGCATGTTGTAACACCATACAGCGAGACTTTCAGAAGTGATGCTCCAGATTGTTGTACACACCGATACCTATAATACCCAGGGGCACGTCCTCTTGCACTGATGCATGCCGTGGCATACTAGCCACAAGCTCATCAATGCACTGTTGGTCCAGATTGTCCCACTCCTCAATGGCGATTAGGCGTAGAATGGTTAATGGGTCACGTCTTCCATAAACAGCCCTTATCAATCTATCCCAGGCATGTTCGATACGGTTCACGTCTGGAGAACGTGCTGCCCACTTTAGTCGAGCGATATCATTATCCTGAAGGAAGTCATTTACTAGATGTGCACGATGGGGGCGCGAATTGTTGTCCATGAAGACGAATGCCTCGACAATATGCTGCCGATATGGCTGCACTATCGGTCGGAGGATGGCATTCACGTATCGTACAGCCGTTACGGCGCCTTCCATGATCACCAGCAGCATATGTCGGCCCGACATAATGCCAGCCCAAAACAGCAAGGAACCTCCACCTTGCTGCACTCACTCGACACTGTGTCTAAGGCGTTCAGCCTGACTGCGTTGCCTCCAAACACCTTTTCGACTATTGCCTGGTTGAAGGCATATGCGATACTCATCGATGAAAAGAACGTGATGGCAGGCCTGAGCGGTCCATTCGGCATGTTGTTGGGCCCATTTGAACCGCGCTGCATGGTATCGTGGTTGCAAAGATGGACCTCCCCATGGACGTCTGAAGTGAAGTTGCGCATCATGCAGCCTATTGCGCACGGTTCGAGTCGTAACACTACGTCCTGTGGCTGCACAAAAGCATTATTCAACATGTTGGCGTTGCTGTCAGGGTTCCTCTGAACCATAATCCGTAGGTAGCGGCAATCCACTGCAGTAGTAGCCCTTGGCCGGCCTGAGCGAGGCATGTCATCGACAGATCCTGTCTCTCTGTATCTCCTCCATGTCCGAACAACATCGCTTTGGTTCACTCCGAGACACCTGGACAATTCCCTTGCTGAAAGCTCTTCCTGCACAAATTAACAATGCGGACGCGATCGAACCGCGGTATTGACTGGCTAGGCGTGATTGAAGTACAGACAACACGAGCCGTGTACCTCCTTCCTGGTGGAATGACAGGAACTGATCGGCTGTCGGACCCCCTCCGTCTAATAGGCGCTGCTCTTGCATGGTTGTTTACATCTTTGGGCGGGATTAGTGACATCTCTGAACAGTCAAAGGGACTGTGTCTCTGGTCAAATATCCAAAGTCAACGTCTATCTCCAGGAGTTCTAGGAACCGTGGTTATGCAAAACTTTTTTTGATGTAAGACGTTCCTGCGGACAAAAGGGGACGCGGCGATGAGCTGACCCGAATAAACCGGAACGGGTGGAATGCCAGTCGTTCTTTGTACATGTGGTTGACTGGGTGTGCAGATGATCAGCATTGTTATAATTATTAGCGAAATCCATAGATTCAAACTACCAGACAGTAAATAAACGACTAACAGGAATAACATGTAAGAAAGAAACATGTTATCTTCTCGGTGTGTCCAAGAAAAGAAAATTTTAACAGAAAATTTTCGACATATGGCTACACTACTAAGAGCCAGTTGTACAGTCCGCCGTTAGCAGACGCTTAAGTTCTACTCTCGGAACAGCGCGGAAAACGCGTTGTATGAACACGTAATAACTCCTACACGGAGAATAAATGCGGGATAACTAAAGCGATGATTCTGGCAGGGTTAGTAAAGCAGTTTTGAAAATTGGAGGAATAGTTACAGAGATTGTTTGTTAGAACCAGAAAGGAGATGGAAACGGGGACATCACAGAAATGAAGTGGAATGATATGACGGTGCCAAATTTATATAAAAATTTCGTGCTACTACTTTTCGATCTCATGCTTCAGAGACTCGAGCGTATGAATGAAATTTGAAACTATTTCGCAACATAATACGTTTTGGTTGTAGTAGGCCTATTGTCATTTGATACTGGCAGATCGTGAATTATATTATCATGATTTCGCAACATAATACGTTTTGGTTGTAGTAGGCCTATTGTCATTTGATACTGGCAGATCGTGAATTATATTATCATGTTATTTATGTAAATGAGGTTGATGGAAATGACCATTTGTGCCAAAGCAGTCTTGCTTATTTGGCGTGTGTTACAGTTGCTGCAATATCACAGAGGCCTACTTCATTTTGTCTAGCAGACGGCGACAAAATGGACATCAAACCGAGGAAACGCACCAGTCTTGAGTCCCATTCGTATTAACAGCTTTTTCAATACTCGGAAACGACATTTGGATTTTTCATGTAGCAAAATGTGTACATTGGTGAGGTGTCACGTTCTTTGAACAAAGGAAAGTACGCCGTATAGAGTTGTAACAACAAGAAAAAATACTGGGACCTAAAGACTGAAGAAACGTCTACAGTCTTGGTTATCTTTTGTATTTACTGGTTTTGTGTTTCCTGTAGTTGTCACACATGAGAGAAAGTAATTAGCTGACAGATAATAAGGAATACAAATTTTCTGAAGAGTTCGTATTTTCCCGGTTACAAATAATCCCATCCAGTATTGTGGAATTTCTTTTAAGTGGGTTGGGATGTCACACCGACCAACTGGGAGCAGGAGGGACACCACAGGACATTTTAATTTCCACTGTGCTCAATATGTTTGATGGCTTCCATTACAAATTATACGCGTTCGAATCCCACAGAGCGAAACACAGTGACCTGCGATAATAGAACGCTGTGTGAAGAGACGTGGCACTGCACTTTGGCACATTTAAGATCAAATAATATGTCTTTCATTTCTTCAAATATAAATGTTTTATATATCAAACATCTTCAGAAATATGTGCAATAAAAAAATGAACATATTTTTGAAAAATCTGTTTATCGATTTGGTTAAATTTTCGATGTTCTGTCTCAAACGTTCTAGAGGAGTGGCGGACGTCATAAAGATTTTGCCCCGATTCGGAAACATCGTAGATCCGAGACTATCTGCTTCTACAGATTTTACCCTCTACAGCTCCCTCTAGGTTGAAATGGTTCAGATGCCTCTAAGCACTATGAGACTTAACATCTGAAGTCATCAGTCCCCTATATTGAGAACTACTTAAACCTGACTAACCTAAGGACATCACACATATTCATGCCCGAGGCAGGATTCGAACCTGCGACCTTAACAGCGGCGCGGTTCCGGACTGAAGCGCCTAGAACCGCTCGACCACGGCAGTCGGTAGCACCCTCTAGGACCACGGAAATTACTCCCTGATATTTTAACACATGTCTTATCATTCTGTCCCTTTTTCTTGTCAGCGTTTTCTGTATACTCTTTTCCTCGCCGATTCTGCGGAGAAACTCTTCATTCCTTACCTTATCAGTACACCTAACTTTCAACATTCTTCTGTAGCACCACCTCTCAAATGCTTCTATTCTCTTCTGGTTTTCTCATGGTCCGTATTTCAGTACCATACAGTGCTGTGCTCCAAACTTACGACTAACTTCTCAGAAATTACTTTGTCAAATGGAGGCCTATTTTTGATACCAGTAGACTTCTCTTGGCCAGGAATTCCCTCTTTGCCTGTGCTAGTCTGCTTTCCATGTCGTCCTTGCTTCGTCCATCATGGGTTATTTTGCTGCCTAGGTTACAGAATTCCTTAACTACATCTACTTCGTGATGACAAATTCTGATAAGTTTCCCGTAGTTCTCATTTATACTTCTTCTCATTACCTTGCACTTGGGATAGCAACACCATCTGTAAATCTTTACTACATTGATATCCTTTCACTCTGAATTTTAATTCCACTTTGAACCTTTGTTTTATTACTGTCATTTCTTCTTCGCTGTACAGATTAAACAATAGGGCCGAAAGACTACATCTGTCTTACACCCTTTTTTTAAATCTGAGCCCATTGTTCTTGATCTTCGACTCTTACTGTTCCCTCCTTTTTCTTATACATATACAGGGTTTGCCCAGAAAGTAATGCACCGCTTTTTTTTCTCAGCCGGAAACAATGCTACGAATGCTAAACTTTACGTATGTATTATTTCAAGTCTCCTGAGTGAGTTCGCCAAGTTTCCGTCACTTCCGACAGATAGCGTAGCTGCAGGACAGGTTCAAAATGGCGTCTGTAGGTGATGTATGTTACAAGCAATGTGACGTCACTGAATTTATCACTTCAGAGAAAGAAAGTGTCGGGAATATCCACAAATGCTAGTACCGTCTATGGGGCATCTGCTGTCGACAGAAGTACAGTCGTTGGGCACGGAAGGAGAGGTCATCAGGAGGCGGTTCGGCGGAGCTCGACGATTTGCACCGGTAGGGGAGACCATCCACGGCTGTCACACCTGACATGTTTCAGCGAGCTGATGATGTCATTCGGGAGGACAGACGCATTACGACCCGGCAGCTGGCGCTGCATCTGTCATTCAGCAAAGGCAGTGTCGATGCAATTATCCGCACCCTTGGGTATTCAAAAGTGTGCAAAATGGGTCTGGCGTTGTATAACGGTGGATCACAAATCGCACAGAAAAGACATTTGTCTTCATTTGTTGCAACGTTTTGAAGCTGAGGGGAGGCCTTCTTGTCCCGGACTGACAGTTGGCGAAACCTGGGGTCACCATTTTGAGCCCTAAACAAAACGAGTCGATGGAACGGCGCCATTCCCATTCCCCACAGAAGAAAAAAATTTAAAGCAACTGCTTCCGCCGGTAAGGTCATGATCAGTGTTCTGGCACTGTGAAGGCGTGATTCTCATTGATGTGATAAGAGGCGGTACCATTAGTTCAGAAGCATATGTCCACACATTAACAAAACTTAAGACGCGCTTCCGGCGACTTCGGCACGACAGCATCCCAGGAGATGTTTTGCTGCAACACGATAACGCTCGGCCCCACACAAGTCTGAGGACTGCTGAACACATCGCAAAACAGGGTTGGACAGTGTTCCCCATCCACCCTACAGCCCTGACCTAGCATCCTCGGACTTCCACTTGTTTGGACCTTTAAAGGATGCCATTCATGGAAGACATTTTGAGGACGATGAGGAGGTGATTCACACAGTGAAGCACTGGCTCCGCCACCAGGACAAGGATTGGTACCGGAAGGGCATACACGTCATCGCTTCGCGCTGGAGGAAGGCCACAGAACGGGATGGAGATTACGTGGAAAAAGAGGTTGTGTAGAGAGAACACCATTCTCATTATGTTCAATAAAGAATTTTTGAAGAAAAAATGTGGTGCATTGCTTTCTGGGCAACCCTCATAGTGTAACACCAATCTTCCATTCTGGCTTATCTCTACTTTTCTCAGAATTTCGAACATCATGGACCATCTGACTTTGTCGAACGTTTTTTTGAGGTCGACAAATCGCATGTCGTCTTGATTTTTCTTCCGTCTTGCTACCGTAATCAACCGCAACGTCAGAATTGCCTCTGATGCCTTCACCTTTACTAAAGCCAAATAGATCATCTAAGAGATCCTCAATTTCCTTTTCCATTCTTCCATATGTTGCTCTTGTCAGTAACTCGGATACAAAAGGTCTTAACCAGATTGTGCGATAATTCTCGCACTTGGCGGCCCTTGCCATCTTCGGAATTGCGTGTATGTTGTTTTCCCAAAAATCTAATGCTGTATCGTTAGCCTCATATATTCTACATACCAGCTTGAATAGTAGTTTTGTTGCCGATTTTAGGAATTCTGATGGAATTTTATCCATCCCCTCTGTCTCATTTGCTCTTAAGTCTTCCAAAGGTCTTTTAAATTCTGATTCTAATACTGAATCCCCTATCTCGTTCCTATCGACTCCTGTTTCTTTGTCTATCATGTCATCAGAGAAGTCGTCCTCCTCACAGAGGCCTTCACCGCACTCTTTCCACCTATTCCCTGAACATTTTTCTACTTCTTTCGTCGGTCAACTGAAGTATTTCTTCCGTTACCCGTGGTTTTATCGGAGTTACTTCATTTGCACCTATGTTTTTATTTCAAGCTTCTGTGACTGCCCGGTTTAGAGATGTCTTCAACTCAACTGCCTATAGAACTATACATTATCACAGTATCTATAGCCTCAAAACTTCAAAGCGTATCGCTTCATTTCTTAGTGTTTCCGTTTCCCACTTATTTGCGCATTGATTCTTCCTGAACAGTCTCTTAAACCTCAGCCAAGTCTTGATGACTAAATTGTGATCTGAGTCTATATCTGCTCCTGGGTACGCCTTAGAATCCAATAACTGATTTCGGAACTTCTGCCTGACCATGAAGTAGTCTAACTGAAATCGTCCAGTTTCTCCCAGTCTTTTCAATGAATACCTCCTCTTGTGACTCTTGAAAAAGGATTCGCTCTTACTAGCTGAAATATGTTGCAGAACTGAATTGGTCTCATTTCTCTTTCATTCGTACTACCATGAGCATATTCTCCCATAACTATTCCTATTACTCCTTCTCCTACGATCACATTCCAGTCCCCCATGACTTAGATTTTCTTCTCCCTTTACTTACCGAATTACGCATTCAATATCCCCATATGCTTTCTCTATCTCTTCATCTTCTGTTTGCGACGTCGACATGGATACCTGAAGTATAGTTCTCGATGATGGTTTGCTGTTGATTGTGATGCTATCACTGAACTGTTCAGTGTCTCACACTCTGTCCTACCTTCACACTGATAAAGTACCTACTCCCGTTACAGCATTTTCTCCTGGCCGGAAATCCCTGTCTCTTTTTTCATTTCACTAACCCCCTTATATCTTGATTTCCCTTATCAGATCTTCTAATTTCCCTACGACGTTCAAACTCCTGATATTTCACTTCTCGACTCGTAGAATGTTATCCTTACGTAGGTTATTCTATCGTTTTCTCATAGTCTCCTCCTCCTTGGTAGTTCCCTCCTGGAGATCCGAATGGGGGACTAGTCCAGAATCTTTTGCGAATGGAGAGATCATCATGACACTTCATCAATTACAGGCTATATGTCCTGTCTTTAATGCAGAGGTTTCCATTGCCTTTTTCACCCTGACGCCGTTGGTCATTGCCGGTTCTTTAGGGTAGTTTCCTATCCCAAGGTCAAGAGTGCCCTGTATCTGTCCGCACCTCCACCCTGTTTGACAAGGCCGTTGGTGGAATTCTTATGCCGGAAGTCATTGGCCGCCATTGCTGATGTATTTTTTTAATCAAAATTTAGACAGTGGTGGGTTTCGAACGCGGAACCGTGGACCTTTCGATTACTAGTAAAAGACGTTGCCCGTAGACCACGAGTGAAGAAGACGTGAATGCAGAAGGATATCGACACATCTTACAGCAGTATAAGAATAGTTTTGCGATGCTGATAATTTATATCGGCTTGGTAGTGGAGCACGTCATGAAGCAGCATCTGTGACGCAATGGTTTGTGGAATAATGTTTCTGAAATAGACCAGACTGCTCAAAGTCTATACTTGACCTAAGTGAAACACTTTTGGGATGAATTCGAACGTCGACTTTTCTCCAGATCCCAAATCTCTGCATCCAACATGACCACCTTCTCTGCTTTCGGTTCTTAAATGGCTGCAACTGATCCAGATTTCGGCCACTGCATTGAAAGGGTCCCAGCAGGGTTCAGGCCGCCATAAGGACAGCGGGTGTGCACAGCCCATATTAATGTCCACTGATAGGGGTGCAGATTCTAAAATGAAACTTCCTGGCAGATTAAAACTGTTTACCGGACCGAGACTCTAACTCGGGACCTTAGCCTTTTGCGGGCAAGTCTCCTATCTTCCAAACTTTACAGAAGCTCTCCTGCGAAGGTAGACGAGGCACTGGCAGAAGTAAAGCCGTGAGGACGGGGCGTGAGTCGTGCTTGGGTAGGTCAGGTGGCAGAGCACTTGCCCGCAAAAGGCTAAGGTCCCGAGTTAGTCTCGGTCCGGCACACAGTTTCAATCTGCCAGGAAGTTTCATATCAGCGCACTCTCCGCTGCAGAGTGAAAATCTCATTCGGGTCCAGATACTGTTGATCATGTAGTATAGATTGTTGATGCGTAATGTCCTACAAAGCTAAAAACGTGGCAGCGGTTTCCATGCTGCACTCAAAAGTACACTACTGGCCATTAAAATTGCTAGACCACGAAGATCACGTGCTACAGACGCGAAATTTAACCGGCAGGAAGGAGATGCAGTGATATGCAAACGATTAGCTTTTCAAAGCATTCACATAAGTTTGGCGCCGGTGGCGACACCTACAACGTGCTGACATGAGGAAAGTTTCCAACCGATTTCCCATACACAAACAGCAGTTTGAAACGTCCCCTTTGAACAATTAAACTGACACACAATATTTTTAGCGCAACGCAATCTGACTTTCAAAAATCCCTACAAACGAATGGCCCTGACTAACATTAACCTATACGTTTCACAAATCACTTACCTCACAAAAATCTTGGTTACTCGAACTACTGCAATACAGCGAGCGCCACTACTGCCAGATAAATAAAAGATCCAAACTACTAAAGGCACTAACTACTGATAGGCATAGTCAGCAAATGAAAAATTTTGATAGAGAACAAACAATGTATTTACCTCAATAGTGTTCAAAAGTCATAATGTATATAGCAGTTCATGACATCCAGTCTCACAAATTTCAAAACCCCGCCATCTCTCTCCCCACATCCACCACTGCTGGCGGCTCACCTCCAACTGCGCAACGCTACGCGCTGTTCACAGCCAACTGCCCAACACTACAATGGCAGACAACAATGCAAACTAGCCACAGACTGCACACAGCACAGCCAGTGATTTTCATACAGAGCGCTACGTGGCGTTACCAATATAAAAATCTAAACAGCCTATGAAACTTCATTGCAGATTAAAACTGTTTGCCGGACCGAGACTCGAACTCGGGACCTTAGCCTTTTGCGGGCAAGTCTCCTATCTTCAAAATTTACAGAAGCTCTCCTGCGAAGGTAGACGAGGCACTGGCAGAAGTAAAGCCGTGAGGACGGGGCGTGAGTCGTGCTTGGGTAGCTCAGATGGCAGAGCACTTGCCTGCAAAAGGCTAAGGTCCCAAGTTAGTCTCGGTCCGGCACACAGTTTCAATCTGCCAGGAAGTTTCATATCAGCGCACTCTCCGCTGCAGAGTGAAAATCTCATTTGGGTCCACCCCACGGGTCCGGGGTAAGAATAGGCCCGAGGTATTCCTGCCTGTCGTAAGAGACGACTAAAAGGAGTTTAAACTGTTTCGACCTCCTAGTAGTAGGTCCCCCTTGTGGTTTGACCTCCGTTTTTCAAAATTCTACAGATGTATGAGCCTTTTGGGGAAGGACGCCTTACGTGGTGTATCACTGGTCCTCAGTGCACTAAGACCTTGGCACTCAGCATTGTAACGGCGTTGTAACCACACCCACTAGTCCTCAAATTGGGCCTAAACGCCTGATGGGTTGCACAAGTTATGCCCATAGTGCGTCCCCATCTGCACCTACGATCATGATAGACCTTCCATGGCACCCGAAATCCAGCACGGTAGCCAGCCCGTTGTGGTGGGGTCGTCATGTACCTTCTAGGTTGTAGCCCCCTGACAACATAGGGATCGTACTGCCGATACCTGAGCTGCACCCTCCCCACGTCGGCCAAGGAGTAGATGACCATCTCCTTGGGGCATCGGGACTCCCGGCAACGGTCGTCCTGCCAGGTGGCCCTTGCTGAGGCTGGGTGGCGCCCGTGGGGAGAGCCCCTGGTCAGAGTGGGTGGTATCGGGGCGGACGTTTCGCAGATGAAACATAAACATGTATCAGGTCGCTCTGCAGCCGAGTCTTTTAAAAAGAAAGGTACTGTCTCTGGTTCTCCTGCCCTTTCCCCCGTGGCCACTCCCTGGGAGGAAGGACAGGCCCACCGGCTTGGGGCGAAGTACTTCCCCCGCTATTTAGTCTGTTCTCGGACCGATGGGGGGATGTTGGCCACCTCCAAGCCCATGCTCTTTGTCCAGCACATCGAGGACATCTTTGGGGAAATCGAGGCTCTCAATAAAATGCGTTCGGGGTCCGTTCTTATAAAGACCACCTCCGCCACACGGCGGCGCTCCAGGCGTGCGACTGACTAGGGGACATCCCAGTGTCTATTGTCCCGCATCTGGCACTGAATAGGATGCAGGGGGTTATTTTTCATCGGGACCTCCTGCTGCAATCTCATGAGGGGCTCAGGGCCAACCGGGAGCACCGAGGCGTGCATTTCGTCCGGCGAGTTCAGCGCGGCCCCAAAGACCGTCGCGTTGACACCAGAGCCTTTATCCTCGCCTTCGAGGGGGACGTTCTCCCGGAGAAGGTAAAGGTGATGTGCTACTGGTGCGATGTACAATCTTACGTCCCGCCTCCTATGCGCTGCTTTTGATGTTTGCACTTTGGGCACATGTCGTCATGGTGTGAGGCTGAGCCCCTTTGTGGCGATTGCGGACGTCCTCTTCCTGACGAACATACATGCACCCCACCACCTCGGTGCGTCAATTGTCCTGGCATCCACTCGCCTAGATCTTTAGACTGCCCCGCGTATCAGAAGGAGAAGAAGATTCAAGAATTAAAAACTTTGGATCGTCTCTCTTATTCTGAGGCCAGGAAGAAGTATGACCGCCTCCATCCTGTGACATTGACAACTTCATTTGCCTCAGTCGTGTCCACTCCTTCCACAGTATCCTCACCCCTCTCCTGTCCCCAATCCACCTCCTCACCCCATCCGGGGTCTATGCCTCTGCCTCCCAAATCCCTCCCTTCCAAATCCTCCTCCCTCGCAGCCCCTGCCCCCTCTGCCCCGGGGGCCACCCTTCCTCCTCCTCCCCCTCCGCTGCCTGAGAAGCGATCCTCTTCTCAGGCGCTGGCCAGTGTGGCCGTGCGGTTGGAGGCGCTTCAGTCTGGAACCGCGTGACCGCTACGGTCGCAGGTTCGAATCCTGCCTCGGGCATGGATGTGTGTGATGTCCTTAGGTTAGTTAGGTTTAATTAGTTCTAAGTTCTAGGCGACTGATGACCTCAGAAGTTAAGTCGCATAGTGCTGAGAGCCAGCCTCTTCTCAGGCGTCCATCTGGGAAACGTTCCGGACCCTGGCTTCCGAGGTCCGCGTTCCAACACGGACCCCGCATGTGAGGACCTTCTTCGGGTCCAGCCCACCATCCCCGTGCCTCATCAGACTTCCAAGAAGGCCTCCAAGAAGAAATCTTTATCCCCCTCTCCACCCCGGTGCGTTTCGTCTGACGCTCCATCCGTGAGTCGCTGCTCCCGGCTGTCCTCAGTTTTGCCGGGACGCTCTGCTGCCAGGCGCTCAGCTGGCCTCTCGTCGGCTAATGATGCTGACCCTCCTACGCAACCCGGGAAAGCGGCCGCCGATGGCGACGACGCGATGGAACAGGATCCGCCTCCCGCCGGTTGTATCGTTGTTCCCTCGACACCTGGCCCTCTGCGGCCGTCGAGGTGACCAGCTCTTCACCTGTTTCGTTCCCCCTCTTTTCTGACTAGCGATGGCTTTGTTACATTGGAACATAAGAGGTATTCGATCTAATCGGGAGGAATTACAACTACTCCTCCGCCTGCACTGTCCGCTCGTCCTTGGTCTCCAGGAAACCAAGTTGCGCCCAACTGACTGTATTGCTTTTACCCACTATACCTCGGAGCAGTCTGACCTCCCCCCTGTGGACGGTATTCCAGTTCATGGTGGGGTCATGTTGCTCGTTCGGGATGATGTCTATTACCACCCCAGTCCATTGACCACCCCACTCCAAGCAATAGCTGTCCGTATTACTCTTTCTGCCTTCACTTTTTCTGTTTGTACCATCTACACTCCATCGTCATCTGCAGTTAGTCGGGCTGACATGATGCACCTGATTGTTCAGCTTCCTCCGCCGTTTTTATTGTTTGGCGACTTCAGTGCCCATCATCCCCTTTGGGGCTCTCCTGCATCCTGTCAGAGAGGCTCCCTCTTGGCGGATGTCTTCAACCATCTCAATCTTGTCTGCCTCAATACTGGCGCCCCGACTTTCCTCTTGGACTCTACTCATACCTACTCCCACTTGGACCTCTCGATCTGTTCTACCACTCTTGCCCATCGGTTCGAGTGGTATGTCCTTTCTGACACCTATTTGAGCGACCACTTCCCCTGTGTCGTTCGTCTCCTGCACCACACCCCATCCCCACGTCCTTCGAGCTGGAACATACCGAAAGCTGACTGGGGACTTTACTCCTCCCTGGCGACCTTTCCGGACCACGATTTTCTCAGTTGTGACAGTCAGGTCGAATACCTCACGGCTGTTATCATCAATGCTGCCGAATGTTCCATTCCTCGTACTGCCTCCTCTTCACATCGCGTTTCCGTCCCCTGGTGGAATGAGGCTTGTCGAGACGCTATCCGTGCTCGACGACGTGCTTTACGCATCTTTCGCCGCCATCCTACGTTGGCGAATTGTATTGGATACAAACGACTCCGAGCGCAATGCCGTAGAGTCATCAAAGACAGCAAAAAGCTTGTTGGGCCTCTTTCACCAGCTCCTTTAACAGTTTTACTCCATCTTCTGTCGTCTGGGGTGGCCTGCGCCGGTTGTCGGGCATTAAGGCCCACTCCTCGGTACCTGGCCTGACTTCAGGTGATGAGGTCCTTGTTGATCCTGTGGATATCTCCAACGCCTTCCGCCGCTTTTTCGCGGAGGTTTCAAGCTCCGCCCATTACCACCCTGCCTTCCTTCCCAGGAAAGAGGCAGAAGAGGCTCAGCGACCTTCCTTCCACTCGCTGAATCTGGAAACTTATAATGCCCCCTTTACTATGCGGGAACTCGAACGTGCACTTACACTGTCCCGGTCCTCTGCTCCGGGGCCAGATGCCATTCACGTTCAGATGCTGGCACACCTTTCTCCGGCAGGCAAAAGCTTCCTTCTTCGTACCTACAATCGCGTCTGGACCGAAGGTCAAGTCCCTATGCGTTGGTGTGACGCCGTCGTTTTCCTATACCCAAACCCAGGAAGGATAGACACCTTCCTTCTAGTTACCGCCCCATTTCTCTTACAAGCTGTGTCTGTAAAGTGATGGAGCGCATGGTTAACGCTCGGTTAGTTTGGATTCTTGAATCTCGACGGCTACTTACCAATGTTCAATGCGGCTTTCATCGCCGCCGCTCCGCTGTTGACCACCTTGTGACCTTGTCGACATTCATCATGAACAAATTTTTGCGAAACCGCCAAACGGTCGCCATGTTCTTTGATTTGGAGAAGGCTTACGATACCTGTTGGAGAGGAGGTATCCTCCGCACTATGCACAGGTGGGGCCTACGCGGTCCCCTGCCCCTTTTTATTGATTCCTTTTTAACAGATCGACAGTTTAGGGTCCGTGTGGGTTCCGTATTGTCCGACATCTTCCTCCAGGAGAACAGAGTGCCTCAGGTCTCCGTCTTGAGCGTAGCCCTTTTTGCCATAGCGATCAATCCAATTATGGATTGCATTCCACCTAATGTCTCAGGCTCTCTTTTTGTTGATGACTTCGTGATCTACTGCAGTGCCCGGCGAACATGCCTCCTGGAGCGCTGCCTTCAGCGTTGTGTAGACAGCCTATACTCATGGAGTGTGGAAATGGCTTCCGGTTCTCTGAAGAGAAGACGGTTTGCATCAACTTCTGACGATATAAAGCGTTCCTTCCGCCATCCTTACATCTCGGTCCCATTGTTCTCCCATTCGTGGAAACAACTAAGTTTCTAGGGCTCACACTGGACAGGAAACTTTGTTGGTCTCCGCACGTCTCTTATTTGGCTGCCCGTTGTACACGTTCCCTTAATGTCCTCAGAGTTCTTAGTGGTTCATCTTGGGGAGCGGATCGCACTGTCCTGCTTCGTTTGTATTGGTCCATCGTCCAATCAAAGCTGGATTATGGGAGCCTCGTCTGCTCGGCCATCCCTCTTACGCCTTCTCAACTCCATCCACCGTAGGGGGTTACATCTTGCGACCGGAGCTTTCTACACTAGTCCCGTCAAGAGTCTTTGTGCTGAAGCTGCCGAATTACCATTGACCTACCGGCGCGATGTACTGCTTTGTCGGTATGTTTGCCAGCTGTTGTCAATGCCCGACCACCCCTCTTATCAGTCCTTCTTCGCCGATTCTCTCGACCGTCAGTATGGGTTGTATGTGTTTGCCCTGCTGCCCCCTGGAGTCCGCATTCGTCGCCTGCTTCGACAATTGGATTTTGCCCTCCCTACCACCTTCAGAGAGGGTCAGAGCCCGACACCACCTTGGCTCCAGGCTCCAGTTCATGTTTATCTCGACCTCAGCTCACTCCCGAAGGAGGGTACTCCGGCTGCAGTGTATTGCTCACGGTTTGTCGAACTTCGTGCGCGACTTGCCAGTCACACCTTCATTTACACTGATGGCTCCAAAACTGACAATGGTGTCGGCTGTCCCTTTGTCGTCGGGGCCGGCACCTTTAAATACCGGCTCCTCGACCAGTGTTCCAGCTTTACGGCCGAGCTTTTTGCTCGCCATCAGGCCGTTCAGTATGCCCGCCGCCACCGCCATTCATCGTATGTATTCTGCTCTGATTCACTCAGTGCTCTTCAGAGCCTTGGAGCTCCATATCCGGTCCATCCCTTGGTGCAACGGATCCAGCAGTCCCTCCATTCTTTCGCTGAGGGTGGCTCTCCTGTCAGCTTTCTGTGGGTTCCCGGCCATGTAGGAGTGCCTGGGAATGAGGCTGCTAATGCTGCAGTCCTCCTGCCTCGGCCAGCCTCCCATTGTGTCCCATCATCTGATGTTAGTGGGGTTGTTTGTAAGAGGCTTGTGTCCTTGTGGTGGGATACTTGGTCCTCACTTCAAGGAAACAAGCTCCGGGCAGTAAAACCGTTCCCAACTGCTTGGACAACCTCCTCCCGACCATCTCGGCGAGAAGAGGTCCTTCTGACCAGGTTGCGGATTGGGCATTGCCGGTTAAGCCACCACTACCTGCTCTCCGGTGACCCAGCCCCGCAGTGCCCTTGTGGTCATGCATTAACAGTGCGCCACGTTTTATTGTAGTGTCCCTGTTTTAGTCAATCTCGTGTTGTCCTGTCTCTGCCATCTACTTCACAGGATATTTTAGTGGATGACACTCGAGCAGCTGCTCGTGTTCTTCGTTTCATTACTTTGACTGGATTGTCCAAGACATCTAACTCTTTCACTTATTTTACCTGCATCTTTGTAAGAACTTTCTGGTGTCCTTGAGTTTTACTAGATTCTATGTGCTCTAACAATTGTGACTGGGCGCTAATGACCTCAGTAGTTGAGCGCCCTTAAACCCCAAACAAAAATAAAATCATTTGGGTCCAGATACTGTTGATCATGTAGTATAGATTGTTGATGCGTAATGTCCTACAAAGCTAAAACCGTGGCAGCGGTTTCCATGCTGCACTCAAAAGTACACTACTGGCCATTAAAATTGCTAGACCACGAAGATCACGTGCTACAGACGCGAAATTTAACCGACAGGAAGGAGATGCTGTGATATGCAAACGATTAGCTTTTCAGAGCATTCACATAAGTTTGGCGCCGGTGGCGACACCTACAACGTGCTGACATGAGGAAAGTTTCCAATCGATTTCCCATACACAAACAGCAGTTGACCGGCGTTGCCTGGTGAAACGTTGTTATGCCTCGTGTGAGGAGGAGAAATGCGTACCATCACGTTTCAGACTTTGATAAAGGTCGGATTGTAGCCTACCGCGATTGCGGTTTATCGTATCGCGACATTGCTGCTCTCGTTGGTCGATATCCAAAGACTGTTAGCAGAATATGGAATCGGTGAGTTCAGGAGGGTAATACGCAACGCCGTGCTGGATCCCAACGGCCTCGTATCACTAGCAGTCGAGATGACAGGCATCTTATCCGCCCGGCTGTAATGGATCGTGCAGCCAAGTCTCCATCCCTGAGTCAACAGATGGGGACGTTGCCAAGACAACCACCTGTACGAACAGTTCCACGACGTTTTGCAGCAGCATGGACTATCAGCTCGGAGACCATGGCTGCGGTTATCCTTGACGCTGCATCACAGACAGGAGCGCCTGCGATGGTGTACTCAACGACGAACCTGGGTGCACCAATGGTAAAACGTCATTTTTTCTGATGAATCCAGGTTCTGTTCACAGCATCACGATGGTCGGATCTGTGTCTGGCGACATCGCGATGAACGCACATTGGAAGCTTGTATTCGTCATCGCCATACTGGCGTATCACCCGGCGTGATGGTATGGGTTGCCATTGGTTACGCATCTCGGTCACCTCTTGTTCGCATTGACGGCACTTTGAACAGTGGACGTTACATTTCACATGTGTTACGACCCGTGGCTCTACCCTTCATTCGATCCCTGCGAAACCCTACATTTCAGCAGTATAATGCACGACCGCATGTTGCAGGTCCTGTACGGGCCTTTCTGGATACAGAAAATGTTCGACTGCTGCCCTAGCCAGCACATTCTCCAGATCTCTCACCAACTGAAAACGTCTGGTGAATGGTGGCCGAGCAACTGGCTCGTCACAATATGCCAGTCACTACTCTTGATGAACTGTGGTATCGTGCTGAACTGCATGGGCAGCTGTACCTGTACAAGCTCTGTTTGACTCACTGCCCAGGCGTATCAAGGCCGTTATTAGGGCCAGAGGTGGTTGTTCTGGGTACTGAGTTCTCAGGATCTATGCACCCAAACTGGGTGAAAATGTAATCACATGTCAGTTCTAGTATAATATATTTGTCCAATGAATGCCCGTTTACCATCAGCATTTCTTCTTGGTGTAGCAATTTTAATGGCCAATAGTATATGAAATGTCGTGGCTGCGTCGGAACGACAGTTATACTTACAATTGTCGCTTGTCAATCAATGCAAACAAAAAGTAATGCTAATAAACGCTTTAAAAGTTCCTCGACCAAAACGTGGCCGCTCTGCCTGGATACGTTTACTTTGGTGGTGTGAGCAGTGGGGCGCGCGCTTCGTGCCTGCAGTGTGGTGCTGCCGGCTGTCTGCGGCCTTCCTCTGCGGCGTGGCGCTGGGCTTCGCGGCGGCCACCCTGGACTTCCGCAGCTCGTCGGCGTGGCTGCAGCGGCAGCTGCAGGCGGCCCTCGCCGGAGACTTCCTGCAGTACGAGTACGAATACGAGTACGAGTGGTCCACGCTAGCCGCTTCGGACATTCCAGCGAGGGCACTGCCCACCCTTCCTGCGGCTCGACGCAAGCCAGGTGAGTGCTGCCGTAGAATTCGTATGTCTGAGCACAGTACTTTGTATCCTGTGCTATGTTATGTTCCCGGCCTCTAAAGCGCTTCGTCTCCATTCGTGAAGCGAAAAAAGTTCGGATACGATCGTTTCGTGAGACAACCTTAACTTACTGTTTCAGGACCGTGTCGACGATCACAAAATTATCTGTATTCTGTCTCTCCTCCTTGCAATTTTGCAATTTTTCAGATAAAATAAGGCTTACCTCAGATATTTGCATGTCTCCTTGACTGTTTAGCATCGGGCTCGCAACCTACAGCAGGTGTTTCAATACTGTCGTGTGTGCTTTTTTTTCGGGGGGGAGATTGAGAAAGCTACAGACGAGCTATAGTTCAATCCAAAATTTTTATGTTGATCTCAAACTCACGGGAAAGGACGACGGAGCCTTCATAGTGTGGGGAAAAAATGCGGTTAGATCATTATCTACATCCATACGACCTGACGGTGTGTGGCGGAGGGTACCTTGAGTACCTCTATCGGTTCTCCCTTCTATTCCAGTCTCGTATTGTTCATGGAAAGGATTGTCGGTATGCCTTTGTGTGGTCTCTAATCTCCATGATTTTATCCTCATGGTCTCTTCGCGAGAGATACGTACGAGGGAGCAATATACTGCTTGACTCTTCGGTGAAGGTATGTTCTCGAAACTTCAACAAAAGCCCGTGCCGAGCTACTGAGCGTCTCTCCTGCAGTGTTCCACTGGAGTTTATCCATCGTCTCCGTAACGCTTTCGCGATTACTAAATGATCCTGTAACGAAGCGCACTGCTCTCCGTTGGATCTTCTCTCTCTTCTATCAACCCTATGTGGTACGGATCCCACACTGCTGAGCAGTGGGCGAACGAGCGTGCTGTAACCTACTTCCTTTGTTTTCGGATTGCATTTCCTTAGGATTCTTCCAATGAATCTGTCTGGCATCTGCTTTACCAACGATCAACTTTATATGATCATTCCATTTTAAATCACTCCTAATACGTACTCCCAGATAATTTATGGAATTAACTGCTTCCAGTTGCTGACCTATATTGTAGCTAAATGATAAGGGATCTTTCTTTCTATGTATTCGCAGCATATTACACTTGTCTACATTGAGATTCAATTGCCATTCCCTGCACCATGCGTCAATTCGCTGCAGATCCTCCTGCATTTCAGTAAAATTTTCCATTGCTACAACCTCTTGATATACTAGAGCAACATCAGCAACAAGCCTCAGTGAACTTCCGATGTCATCCACATGGTCTTTTTTGTATATTGTGAATAGCAACGGTCCTACGACACTCCTCTGCGGCACACCTGAAATAACTCTTACTTCGGAAGACTTCTCTCCATTGAGAATGACATGCTGCGTTCTGTTATCTAGGAACTCTTCAATCCAATCACACAATTGGTCTGATAGTCCATATGCTCTTACTTTGTCCATTAAACGACTGAGCAACTGTATCGAACGCCTTGCGGAAGTCAAGAAACATGGCAGTCTCGTAGACGAATAGCGCGAGCTGGGTTTCACACGATCGTCTTTTTCGAAACCCATGCTGATTCCTACAGAGTAGATTTCTAGTTTCCAGGAAAGTCGTTATACTCGAACATAATACGTGTTCCAAAATTCTACAACTGATCGACGTTAGAGATATAGGTCTATAGTTCTGCACATCTGTTCGACGTCCCTTCTTGAAAACGGGGATGACCTGTGCCCTTTTCCAATCCTTTGGAACGCGACGCTCTTCTCGAGACCTACGGTACACCGCTGCAAGAAGGGGGCAATTGGAAGAACCAAGCTATCCACGAGAGAATAATACATAAAAGCACACACAGAAAATAATGGTCTGTGCGCTGCCAGAAGACGTCGGTCTTGCGCTGTACAAGGCCGCCATACGATCGCTGCTGGAATACGCAGCGGTCGTGTGGGGAAACACGGCCGATACAAATCTGAAGCGCCTGCAGACGATCCAAAACAGAGCGCTACGACTGGCACTTCACCTGCCCAAAGACTTCCCCACCGAGGAGCTCCACCGCGTCGCTGCCGTCCAGCCCCTACGCCAGAGATTTAAGGACGCAGCGACAACATTCTACGAGAAAGCCGAGAGGTCGACCTACCAGCTGATCAGAGGACTCGGCAGCCGACCACACTGGCGGGCGTCATTACGCTGGCCAGACCTGCTGCGCCTGTAAAAGTGATGCAGCTATCCTATCAACAATTGTCCCTGTGCAGGACAGCTTAGAAACTCGCAAGCCTATCCCATAACCTTAACAAACATAATGCAGGAAAAATAGCGCTAGGCTATTAAAACCTATACCATAATCAAGTGGAACACACTCCCCTTGTTCCACACATTAGCACACACGCTAATGGTCAGTGTTTGTTCCAGCTCTGAAGGAAAATTACGTGTCGAGAGAGAACTAATCCGAAGGAATATGAGAAGTGTTCAGTAAGTAATGCAACACATTTTTTCTCGAAAAATTTAGATTGAAAAAAATCTGGAGTTTTAACTCTCACGATGCGGCCTGGCACTGAGAGAAGCTAACACACATGTCATGTAGCAGTAGCCGAGTGTGCCGTCTTCTACTAAAGCCAGCCTTACACTCTTACCCGAATTAGTAGGCAGTGTGAGTGGTATTACTTTAAATATTATGCTTATTAGTTACGACACCTTAACGGAGTGACATGCAACAGTTTGTGGACTTGCTTCTTGTCATGCTTTCCTTATCTGGGAGGACGACGGTACAAAAAAAATCAAATGGCTCTGAGCACTATGGGACTTAACATCTGTGGTCATCAGTCCCCTAGAACTTAGAACTACCCAACCAACCTAAGGACATCACACACATCCATGCCCGAGGCAGGATTCGAACCTGCGACCGTAGCGATCACGCGGTTCCAGACTGAGGCGCCTAGAACCGCACGGCCACAACGGCCGGCGACGACGGTACAGATCCGTGTTCGGTCATCCCGATTTGAGTTTTCCCTGATTTCGCTTGAAGTCTAGTCAAATGGCACCCACAAAGGCCAAATAGCAGAAAGTTGTTTTTAAACATTTTTGACTAGTTTTCTTTGTTTTCGAGGGTGCTGAATCCGAATTTTCAAATTTCCACCAAAATTTCGGCTAGGAAATGGGCTAAGAATGAAAAAAAACAGAAAAATGCTACTTTTACGGTTTTTTCGCTTATAAATTTAGAAATGACGCAATTTTAGGCAAAGATGATTTATGAAAATACAGGAAAAGATTTGCGACGAGATAGGTCCCAATGGCCATTTTCTTTAGAGCAACTGTGTGGCATGTAGCGCGAGTTCACTAACGTCACGATGTTGCTAGAGTGGCTGGTAGTTGATAGGTGACTGGGCTGTATAGTATGAGAGAGAGAGAGAGAGAGAGAGAGAGTCATTATTGAAACGCCCGCTAAACCCGCAGGGCAGAACAGGTGATTAGGACTGTGGAAAGGGCCAAATAAGGTGTCGGTAGGTTCACTCAAAATTGTAATTTATTGTAATTTATTAACACCTTTAAACCAAAATGGCACATAGACGAACATACAAAACTAAGGTTTCCAAAAGGCAATTATTTCACAGCTGAAGGCCTCCAAACAAGAAATCTTAAAAATCAACAAAATAAAAATAAAATAATTAAAATATACATGGTGTCACAGCTAGGCTGGAAATCTCAAAAGGCAAAATAAAATAGCAAATAAAATAATTAAAATATATGTAGTATCACAACTAGGCTGGAAAGCCTCAAGGCAAAATTAGATAGAACAAACATATGCAAGATGCAATACAAGCGGCTGAGGGCTACAATTAAATTTGAAAATTTTAAAATATATTACCATAATTTTTTAAGGCAGAAGGCAGCAATGTTTTTGCTAAAAGGGTAATTTCAAGAATAAGGTTTTAAGTAGCATAAGGCCCAAAATAATTCCAATCCCAAAGAAAGCAGGTGTTGACAGATGTGAAAATTACCGAACTATCAGTTTAATAAGTCACAGCTGTAAAATACTAACGCGAATTCTTTACAGACGAATGGGAAAACTGGTAGAAGCCGACCTCAGCGAAGATCAGTTTGGATTCCGTAGAAATGTTGGAACACGTGAGGCAATACTGACCTTACGACTTATCTTAGAAGAAAGATTAAGAAAAGGCAAACCTACGTTTCTAGCATTTGTAGACTTAGGGAAAGCTTTTGACAATGTTAACTGGAATACTCTCTTTCAAATTCTGAGGGTGGCAGGGGTAAAATACAGGGAGCGAAAGGCTATTTACAATTTGTACAGAAACCAGATGGCAGTTATAAGAATCGAGGGGCATGAAAGGGAAGCAGTGGTTGGGAAAGGAGTGAGACAGGGTTGTAGCCTCTCCCCGATGTTATTCAATCTGTATATTGAGCAAGCAGTAAAGGAAACAAAAGAAAAATTCGGAGAAGGTATTAAAATTCATGGAGAAGAAGTAAAAACTTTGAGGTTCGCCGATGACATTGTAATTCTGTCAGAGACAGCAAAGGACTTGGAAGAGCAGTTGAACGGAATGGATAGTGTCTTGAAAGGAGGATATAAGATGAACATCAACAAAAGCAAAACGAGGATAACGGAATGTAGTCAAATTAAGTCGGGTGATGCTGAGGGAACTAGATTAGGAAATGAGACACTTAAAGTAGTAAAGGAGTTTTGCTATTTAGGGAGTAAGATAACCGATGATGGTCGAAGTAGAGAGGATATAAAATGTAGACTGGCAATGGCAAGGAAAGCGTTTCTGAAGGAGAGAAATTTAACATCGAGTATAGATTTAAGTGCCAGGAAGTCGTTTCTGAAAGTATTTGTATGGAGTGTAGCCATGTATCGAAGTGAAACATGGGTGATAACTAGTTTGGACAAGAAGCAAAATGGTTCAAATGGCTCTGAGCACTATGGGACTCAACTGCTGAGGTCATTAGTCCCCTAGAACTTAGAACTAGTTAAACCTAACTAACCTAAGGACATCACAAACATCCATGCCCGAGGCAGAATTCGAACCTGGGACCGTAGCGGTCTTGCGGTTCCAGACTGCAGCGCCGTTAACCACACGGCCACTTCGGCTGGCCGGACAAGTAGAGAATAGAAGCTTTCGAAATGTGGTGCTACAGAAGAATGCTGAAGATAAGGTGGGTAGATCACGTAACTAATGAGGAGGTATTGAATAGGATTGGGGAGAAGAGAAGTTTGTGGCACAACTTGACTAGAAGAAGGGATCGGTTGGTAGGACATGTTTTGAGGCATCAAGGGATCACAAATTTAGCATTGGAGGGCACTGTGGAGGGTAAAAATCGTAGAGGGAGACCAAGAGATGAATACACTAAGCAGATTCAGAAGGATGTAGGTTGCAGTAGGTACTGGGAGATGAAGCTTGCACAGGATAGAGTAGCATGGAGAGCTGCATCAAACCAGTCGCAGGACTGAAGACCACAACAACACAACAAGGCCCACAATTGATATTTCAAAATTCAAAAAACATTTAGTCCATTAAAAACAAGAATTTTTAAATCATTGGCTATGATAGATTATTAACAGAGAATTAAACACCGGTGAGCAGGACAATGAAGAAAACGGCACTCCGAAGCCTCCAGACAGGGAGGTCGGTCTGCCCTCTTTCACTTAGGTAAGACAGGTGGTGAGCCCAACTACACTTGATCCCACGGAACCCAACCAGGGGACAGCCACGGACCGACCGACACAACGACTCGCCTGGTACCAATCAGTACATGAGAACTCAAACACAAAAGGTTATGAACGTGATTATCCACAATGAATATGTACTAGCTGTGAAAATTACACACCATGTTGGACAGCAACAACAGGTGAGGAAAGGACCCTACCTGAAATTACGTTGATTGCCTGGGCAGATAACCGGATCTCTAACGGCCATAAGGCAGAAAATTCCGCTGGTACACCTGAATTTGAAATACGGTAATACAGTTAACTTCACCCAAAAGGAACACTGTCTGAATTTGTCAGTGGCCAGGGCAGGTAACCAGAACAATAACGTCCACAAGGCAGAAAATTCCGCATGTGCACTCTAATTGTAGTCAACCAATGTAGTTAATTGAACCGCATGGCGGCTAAATTTCAGCAATAGAAACACAGTGTTGCTCACAGGAAAACCTCCCCAACAGCGAAACACCGAAACGAACCACACAACATGAATAGACGTGGCTTGGGTCGTTGAAACCACTACTCAACTTTGACGTCCTGGGTCGGTGAACCACGAAGCTCGTAGCGATCGGACAGCTCCACACACGATCCAACACTACGAAGGGACCGCCAGCGGACATAGCCGACTGCATCGCGCGGAGATAACTTCTCTGGTCCGGAGCAACCGATGGACTACCCTCAGAATGCCGACAACATCTAAAATAGTCCAGTGGAAATAACACCAACTACACACACAACCTGACACACTTGCACGAAGACCTGAACGACATCCAACAGTAACTAAGCACGCACGAAGACAAGATGCGCCCGACCGACGATCCACCAAGACCGCGGCCCGGCTCAAGTGATGCTTGGTGGCAATGGTCGGGCGAGCCATGTCGACGCAGACATCACTGCACTAACCCGACTGCACTAGTGCCGCATTGCAACTCCCCGCCTGGCAGGTCCGGACTGCTCTCCAGACGCGTTCCAACTGACTGGCAGACCCGAACTCGCGACAGGAACTGCTTACGACAGACAACGACCGGGAAATAATAGCTGTCGAGCAAAGATACTACGAGAGGGGATATATCGATACGCGCTGCTAGCGCCGCTCACGGACAGGCAAAGCAGCAACGTAGTGAGGTGGAAGTACGTTAAAAACAGGGTGTAAAATACATGATGGCGGGAACACGAGCCACGCACGGCTCAATTATGCACTGACTTTGATATCAGTTTGAGACCAGGTTTGTGTGTTAATATCATTGTTTACTCCGTCGACAAGTGAACTTGAAGCTCATGTGTGTTCTGCAATATGGCATGCATCCCATATTACACAGATTAGATGTCAGCAAGACATGGCTTGTCGGAACAAATAAAACGTTCAGTTAGTGTGTTCAGCATAGCTGATGCCTGCATGTCTGCCTTGTAACACTTGACAAGAATCGTAGCACAATTTAAAAGTGGAAAATACTCGTAATAATTTTCGGGGACCGCGCGCCGTTCGAGAATGGAACGGTAGAGAAACTGCTTGAAGGTGGTTCATTGAACCCTCGACCAGGCACTTAATTGTGAATAGCAGAGGAATAACGTAGACGTAGATGAATGGGCGATGAGGTAAACGGTTGACAGCAGTCCACGGACGCAAAGCCTGTGCAGCTCGTGGAAGAGTAACAGATGGTCCTGCAGCGGCAGTTGCAACAGCAAGTCAAACAGCAATTTCAACAAAAACTGAACTGCTCTGACAGAAAACTCAGCTTTTGTCTGATCCCTTAGGTTCTGGGTTCCCATCCCATCCAGCTGCTGAAACAGCACTTCGCCACTTTTTGGGTTTCTGATGACGCTCTCCAGTCGTCGCTCTTCCTTTCTTGAGCCTCTCTGGAGACGTTTTTCTTACTAAGGTTGGCTCCACTCCCGAATCCTGTTGCGCTCACATTCGAAGAGAAGTGTTCGTTGCTGCCAAATTATTATTCTCAACGTTTCCATGTTGTCGTATCGCACCTGGAGTTCCATCAACACTGCAAGCAACCTGGTCAGTCGTACTGCTCGCGGGTAATGGATTTGCAGGGATTGAGTCGACATTGTGATTGTATGAACCCTGCCTGCAAAAGGTCATATGCTGATGTTTTCATTCGAGAGGTAGTGGTCCAAATGGCTCCAGATCTGGAAGTATGCACTGCAGCCTGTACACTAGACAATCCTTCCTTGGACGCTTTTTTTGAAAATAGTGCACCCTCTTTAGAGATTGTACAGGTGGCAAATGAATGACTCACACCTAGATTCCAAGTAGCACAATTCTAGCCTCAGTGGCCTCTGAACGGTCTGTCATGCCCCGTTGGCATAAGCAGCAGGGTCTCCAGTCATGGCCTGACTCCTTCACACCACATCTACATGCAAACTGTCCGGATCGCTGGGCACACTGGACGTATTGTGGGGAAAGATGGACATATCCAAACTGTCGTCGGCTGTTGTGACAGTTGGATGCCACCCCCAGCCCCCCTCCCCACATGCATCAACGGATGATGCGTGAACCTCAGGCAATTGTTTCTTAGGGCGATCCTTCCAGCAGTTTATCGACGTCATGACTGCAAGCCAGGAAGTCCATTTCCCGAGGGACAAGGAGGCTACCGTTTCTTTGATTAATCTCAAGATGTATGCTCATCTTTGTTCTCCTGACTTGGTCACTTCATCCTGCACCTTAATTGTGTATGGTGACAGTCCAATTCCCCTCTGGCGTCAATCAATGCAGTGTACAAAAAGGTCGTACAGCTGATAACTCTGTTTGTTGTAGATAGTCACAAAGCTGGCAACATTTTTAGTCTGGATGCCTTTGCTCTTTGTGTTGTCCTACTGATGAGGTTGTTCAGGCACAGATCTCTTTCAGGAGCTCGACGACCTCTGTACTGCCTTCACATCTCTAATCGAACGTGGCCTGGCGTGTCCCACAGATTTCCTTATGTCCAGACACAGTGCCCCATTTCTGCCATGTGTGTCCTATTCTTGCTCCTTAAAGGTGGCAGTTAAGCAAGAACTCGATCGCCTCCAAGAAGCAAGTGTAGTTTAACAAGCAAGTGTAGTTTAACCAGAGTTTGGGACACACCCTGGGTGGGATCAAGAAATCAGATTGATCTCTGGCTATGTGGAGATTTTAAATCAGCTGTCAATGCCGAAACACGAGTGGAAACCTACCCCATACGTCATACTCTGATCTTCTCAGAAACCTTATCAGAGGTGAATGAAATGGAATTCTCAGCCACTTGCTCATCAAAGAAGGGATCCAGCTGTTGCCATTAACTCTCTACCATGCTTTCAAATCTTATAGTAGCTGCAGGATTTTTTGAGTAAGGTGAATTATTATTCTAAGTTTGTTCCACCTTATGTATTTGCTCAATTGATTGCGAAATGACGACGTTCAGTTCAAGTGGGCTGCTGACTGAGCGCATTTTCACATGGCCGAAGCATCTGCTGTGTTCCGTGCCCGTCTTTAGCCCTTTTCATCATAATACCCCCTGTTTTTGGCTGCTAATGCTACTCTCTATGGCACTGGTCCAGTGCTAGTGCATAGGAATGATGACATTACTGAACAATATATTGCCTATGCGTCAAAGACGGAGACACCTGCTCCAAAGAACTACTCGCAAACCGAAAAAGCTTTGGCGATCATTTTTGCCACTAAGAAGTTCCATGTTCACCAGTAGAGGACCAAGTTTACCCACATTAAGAACCACTTACCACTGGTAGCACTCTTTGGGCCCCGCTCTTGGCTTCTGGAGCAGAGGACACAATAGCTTCAGTGTTGGGACACCGTTCCTCAGCTCTTACAGTTATGCCATTAAATGCAAGCCCACAGCATAATATGCAAATGAGGATGCCGTCTCTCATTTGCCCTCAGGAACTGTCCCAGTATTTCTCAACCAGAAAATATCATGTTTCCACGTCGATGTGGAATGACAGCATGCATTGGCTGGATTTCCAAATTGCTCACATCACTGCAGAGGTGCACCGTGACCCTGTCTTACAGTGTGTCATGCACTATATACTCCATGGGTGGTTCACTTATCTTCCGAAATTTTCCAATCCTGAACTCCAGGCCTGTACTCTTCTCTCCCAATATTTGTGACTTCTCTCCATTGTTTTCCTGCTTGATGCAGGGCCAGATGCTCATGATGTTTTCATCCTGTCACCTGCACCCCCAAGTTTTGCAACTCTTACATCATGGGCATTGGGTATGTTGCAGACGCGAACCGTTCAAAGGCGACATGCCTACTGGCCAGAACTGAACAAAAACGTGCAGGCAATGGTGCACAGCTGTTCTGATTGTGTCTGGAACGAGGCTTCTCCTCCCCAGTCTTTCAACACCTGGCCCAACCCCACCCTGTCCCTCTTGGGACTTCATACATTTTGACTTTTCTGGCCTCTCTCTGGGCTCAGTGGCTCATTGTCATGGATGCTTATTCTCTCATAAACTGAAGAGCCAAAGAAACTGGTATACCTTCCTGATGTCGTTTAGGGCCCCTGCAAGCATGCAGAAGTGCCACAATACAATGTAGCATGGACTCGAATAATGTCTAAAGTAATGCTGGAGGCAATTGACACCATGAATCCTGCAGGGCTGCCCACAAATCTATAAGAGTACAAGAGGGTGAAGATCTCTTCTGAACAGCAGGTTGCAAGGCATCCCAGACATGCTCAATAATAATGTCTGGTGAGTTTGGTGGCGAGCGAAACTGTTTAAACCCAGAAGAGTGTTCCTGTAGCCATACTGTAACAGTTCTGGCGTGTGGGGTGTCTCATTGTCCTGCTGGAATTGCCAAGTCAGTCGGAATGCACAATGGACATGAATGGATGCAGGTGATCAGGATGCTTACATACATGTCACGTATCAGGGGTCCCATATCACACCAACAGAGCCTCCACCAACTTGAACAGTCTCCTGCTGACATGCAGAGTCAATGGATTGATGGGATTCTCTCCATACCCATACACGTCCACCCGCTCAACAAAATTTGAAAGTCGACTCGTCTGACCAGGCAACGTATTTCAGCCATCAACAGTCCAATGTCGGTATTGACCGGTACAGGCGAGGTGTAAAGTTTTGTCATGCAGTCATCAAGGGTTTACAAGTGGGCCTTCGGCTCCAAAAGCCCATATCGATGATGTATCATTGAATGGTTCATATGCTGACACTTCCCCCAGAGGGCTCGCCACTCTTCAGTGGGTTTGTGCTTGGCTACCACAGGGCCAGAGCCTATGCAGCGTTTTTCCCTTCTGTGCTGCATGTCTCTCCTCTTGCTCCCGTGAAAACTTCCTCTGTCCCTCCAGCCAAACACTGCCCGAGTCTTCCTCTAGCCAGAAGGGCTCAAAGAACACCGAAGGCAACCGGTCTTCTCCTTCACCAAGATCCTCTTCAATGGTGTCGCCATGTGGTACCCTAGCCCAGTGGACCACTGTATCACCGGTGCACACCACCAGTCGTTTTTCAGCGTTGGACCGCACAATGACGCCAGTGCTTCTGTGGACCCCATGGAGCAGGATCATCCTGCTTCTGTGCCCTGTAGTAGCGACTCTACACTGGCTGTCACTCAGTGGCCGCTGAGTTGACACCTCCTACATCTCTTCCCCATCATGACTGTCCTCCAACAGAATGTTAGTGGCCTTCAGTCCCACAAAGAGGATTTATGGCTGCTTTTAGCATTGCAGCGTCCCCTTGTGCTCTGCCTTCAGGAAGCGAAATCGTGCACTCATGACTGCTTTGAGCTTTCACATTACTTCCTGATTAGTTTTGACCTTCCCCTTGAGGTTGGCATTCCATCTCATGGGGGCATCATGCTGCTCATATGGGATGACATCCATGGTCAACCCTTCTCCCTGACTACCAGTCTTCAAGCTGTTGCAGTTCGCCTTTTCCTTCCCCCACGTGACTTTTCCCTCTGTACCATTTATGTCACTCGGTCACTTGATGTTACCAGGGCGGCCTTCCTTCAGCTTATTGGGTAGCTGCCTCCCCCACTTTAATGTGCATCATCCCCTTTGGGGTTCTCCCAGGACCTGTTGGAGAGGTGCCCTCTTGGCTGACCTTCTTAACCAACTTAACCTCTTCTGCCTCAACACTGGAGCACCCACTTTCCAACTCCTCGCACACCTATTCCCATTTGGACCTATCCTTTTGCAGCTTGCCCATCGTCTTGAGTGGTCCGTTCTTTCTGACGCCTGCTCGAGTGACCATGTCCCACATGCTCTCCGTTTTCTGACTCCCATCCCATCTGTGTGCACGCCCAAATGGCAGCTGGGACCTTTACATTTCCCTGGCAAGATTCCCCAGTTGTGATAACCAGGCTGACTCTCACTATCATCCTTACTGCCGCAGAATATTCCATTCCTCCCACTTCCTCTTTACCACGTCGTTTCCTCGCCCATTAATGGACAGACATGCTGCAATGCAATTCGTGCATGGAGATGTGCTGTCTGTCATCTTACAGTGGCAAACTGCATTCATTATAAACAGATGTGTGCCAAGTGTCGTCGCGTTTTTCGGGATAGCAAATGAGCTAGCTGGATTTCATTCACTAGTTCTTTTAACAGTTCCAATCCTTCCTCTGTCGTGTGGGCAAACCTCGAACAGATCACTGGGCCCAAGATCCGTTCCCTCATTTCCGACCTCACAGTGGCAGCCGATGTTGTCGTGAACCCTATTGCTATCTCTAACACCTTTTGTGGAAGTTTCGAACTCTTCCCACTATCACCCTGTCTTCATCCATCGGAAACGAGTGGAGGCGGCTCGGGCGATACCCTTCTCTTCTCCGAATCGTGAGTGTACAACGCTATATTTACTATGAGGAAGCTCCATCATGCTTTCAGTTCATCCCGGTCGTCCGCCCCAGACGCCATCCACATTCAGATGTTGCAGCACCTTTCTCTTGCAGCAAGCACTTTCTGCTTAACATGTACAAACGCATCTGAGTAGAGCGCACGTTTCCCGGACGCTGGCGTGAAACCACCGTCATACCCATACCTAAGCCCAGTAAGAACAAAAACATTCCTTCTAGCTACCTCCCCATCTCTTACCATCTGCGTTTGCAAGGTGATGGAACACATGATTCATGCCCGGTTGGTATGGTGGCTCGAGTCTCGCAATTTACTGACCAATGCACAGTGTGGATTGCGAGTGCGGCGTTCTGCAGTTGACCATCTTGTGACTTTGTCCACCCATGTCATGAATGGTTTTCTGCAGAAATACCAAGCTGTGGCCGCGTTTTTCAATTTGGAGAAAGCGTCCGACACCTGCTGGAGAACTGATATCCTCCGCATTCTTGACACGTGGGGCTCCCACGGCCGCCCGCCCTGTTTCCTTCAGGCATTTTTAAAAGATCGTGTTTTCAGGGTGTGTGTGGGTCCTGCCTTGTCGTTTATCCCGGAAAACGGTGTGCTTCAGGGTTCCGTCCTGAGTGTCGTCCTCTTTTCTATCGCCATTAACCCTATCATGGCCTGTCTCCCACTGCACATCTCTGGCTTCCTTTTTGTTGACGATTTTGCCATCTATTGCAGTTCACCACGGACCTATCTCACTGATCGGCGTCTTCAGCGGTGTCTTGATCGTCTTTACTCCTGGAGCATCGTCACTGGCTTTCGCTTTTCCACTGAAAAAACTGTCTCTATGAATTCCTACGACCCCCCAAGGGGTCCACAACTCTTTTGTGGATACGTGTGTGGCGAGCACAGGGCCCCGAGCTATTGCACGGTAGCCAGTCCGTGTGGTGGGGTCGCTATGTACCCTTTTGGTTGAGCCCCCTGAACACACAGGGATCACACTTCTGATACCTGAGCTGTGACCTCCTCATGCATGCCTTGGAGTGGTTGCTCGTTATACTGGAGCATCAGAACTCCCAGCAATGGCCGCCGTGCCAGACGGCCCTTGCTGTGGCTGGGTGGCGCCCCTGATCGGAGTGGGTGGTATCAGGGTGGATGCTATGCAAATGAAACGCATGCGGGTCCAGAACTCTGGCCATTCTTCTGCGGCCATCTCTCTGCGTGGAACTGATTCTTCAAGTGCTGCTTCTCTTGCCCCTTTGGCTTTCCTTTCCATGGCTACCCCCTGGGAAGAGGGTCAGGCCCGTCGACTAGGGGCGAAACCTTTCCCCTGTTATCTAGTTTGCACCAGGACTGATGGAGATACTTTCACCAATACCAAACCTTTATTCTTTGTGGAACACATTGAAGACAAGTTTGGCGAAGTGGACTCCCTGAGCAAGATGCGGTCGGGTTCGTTGCTGATCAAAACTGCTTCAGCTGCCCAATCTGCGGCCCTTCGTGCCTGCACCCATCTTGGCACAATTCCTGTGTCCATTACCCCCCACCAGTCTCTAAATATGGTACAAGGTGCGATTTTTCACAGGGACTTCATAATTCAAAGTGATAAGGAACTTCGGGACAATCTCGGACGGTGGGGTGTTCACTTTGTTTGGCGTGTTCAGAAGGGTCCTAAAGACAATCGCATTGATACTGGTGCCTTTATCCTGGCCTTTGAAGGGGATACCCTCCCGGAGAAAGTTAAGATTATGGTTTATCGACGTGATGTGAAGCTGTACATCCCACCTCCTATGAGGTGTTTTAAGTACTTGAGTTTTGTACACACGTCTTACCGCTGTTCACAGGCCCCTCTCTGTGGTGACTGTGGACGTCCACTCCATGAGGGGAGTCCCTGTGTTCCCCCTCCTGTGTGTGTAAATTGCCATGGTAGTCATTCTCCACGTTCACCAGACTGACCAGTGTATAAGAAGGAAAAGAAAGGATTTTAATGCTCATCATCCCTTGTGGGGCAGTGCCTTTCCATCTAGACGAGGTCTTCTTATAGACCAATTTATTGCAGACCACGACTTGTGCCTTCTTAATGATGGCTCCCCTACTCATTTCAGTGCCAGTCACGGTACCTTTTCTGCCATTGATCTTTCTCTTTCTTCTCCCTCTCTCCTCCCTTCATTACACTGGTCGCCACACGGCTTCCTTTGTGATAGTGACCATTTCCCGTTGATTATCTCGCTCCCTTCCCGCTCCCCGATGGACAGGTTACCTCGTTGGTCTTTCCACCGTGCCGATTGGCCTCTATACACTGCACAGGTCGTGTTTTCTCCCTCTTTGTCGGGTTGTATTGATGACGTCCTACGTGACGTGTCTGACGCGATTGTTCGCGCTGCTAGCCTTGCCGTCCCGCGCTCATCTGGGCCATTTCGTCGCCGGCAAGTCCCATGGTGGAGTACAGCCATTGCCATTGCCATTCGTGATCGCCGTCGAGCTTTGCAACACTTTAAGAGGCACCCATCTGTAGCCAGCCTTACTACCTTTAAACGCCTCCGCCCTAAAGCCCGTTATTTAATCAAACAGAGCAAGCAGATGTGTTGGGAACGATTCGTTTCTTCCCTTGGTTCTACTGTCCCTCTGTCATGGGTATGGGCTACACTTCGCTCTCTCCAAGGTTGCCATCGGCAGTCCACCCTCCCAGGCCTTCATCTCCCAGATGGCCTTTGTACGGACCCATTAGTTCTTGCGACCCATTTTGCAGTGGCATCAGCATCAGCCTCCTATCCAGCTGCTTTCCTTCACCAAAAACAGCGGGCTGAAGCTTCCACCTTATGTTTCACCCCTTGTGAGTCAGAATCTTACAACGAACCTTTTATTGAATGGGAATTTCTTTCTGCTCTATCTTCTCATGATACGGCCCCTGGCCCAGATTCCATGCATAACCAACTGCTTCAACATCTCAGTGCTCCACAACGGCAACATCTTCTTCAGGTGTTTAACTGTATCTGGCTCCAGGGTGACTTCCCTTCTCAGTGGAGGGATAGCATCGTGGTTCCTGTCCTTAAGCCTGGTAAGAACCCCCTATCTGTTGACAGCTATCGGCCAATTAGTTTGAGCAATGTTGTTTGTAAGTTACTCGAATGGATGGTAGCCCGTCGGCTCAATTGGGTCCTCAAATCTCGGGATCTATTGTCCCCTTAGCAGTGTGGCTTTCGAGAGGGACGGTCTCCAATCGATCATTTACTTCGCTTGGAATCCGCAGTTTGGCAGGCTTTTTCCCAGCGCCGCCATTTGGTTGCAGTGTTTTTTTGACCTTCGCAAGGCCTATGACACGGCCTGGCGCCATCACATCTTACTTACCCTTCATCAGTGGGGTCTTTGGGGCCCACTCCCGATTTTTATCCGCCAGTTCCTGTTCCATCAGTCATTCAGAGTTCGAGTTGGTACTGTTTTTAGTTCTCCACGGACCCAGGAGACGGGCATCCCACAGGGTTCTGTTTTAAGTGTCCTTCTTTCCCTCATTGCTATCGATGGACTTGTGGCCTCTGTCGGTCCCTTGGTCGCCCCTGCCCTGTATGTGGATGATTTCTGCATTTGGGTTAGTTCCTCCTCGATGGCATCTGCAGAACGGCAGCTTCAGGGAGCTATACGGCGTGTCTCTGCATGGACCCTCTAACACGGGTTTCAATTCTCTCCTTCAAAATCGTGGGTGGTCCACTTCTGTCGCCGTACTACGATCCACCCTGATCCAGAGCTCTATCTCGATGCACAACGATTGCCTGTGGTCCCACAGTTTCGTTTCCTGGGTCTTCTTTTCGACAACAAGCTCACTTGGCTGCCCCATATCAGACTCCTGAAGGTAGGATGTTTCCGTAAACTCAATGTCCTTTGCTTCCTTGCCCACTCCTCTTGGGGTGTGGACCGTTCCCTCCTTTTCCATCTTTATCGTGCTCTGGTTCTGTCTCGCTTGGACTATGGTTGTCAATTTTATGGTTCAGCTGCTCCTTCCACACTGCACGTGCTGGATCCAGTCCACCATCATGGTATCCATTTGGCCTCTGGTGCCTTCCCTACTAGCCCTGTTGATAGTCTCCTGGTTGAAGCTGGTATCCCCCCCCCTTTCTGTTCGGCGGTCCCAGCTTCTGGTGTCTTATGCACTCGCTATCCATTCCTCTCCTACTCATCCTTCCTATTCTATCCTGTTCCCAGACCATGGACGTCGCCCACCCGACTCCCGCCCACGGGCGGGTTTATCGGTTGGGCTCTGCCTTGCGTCTCTTTGCCGTGATTTTCAGATTCCTTCTTTGTCCTGTCTTCCTCGCTCCCTCCCCTCCACCCCCCCCCCCCCCTTGGTTAGTTCCTCGGCCTCGAATTTGGATGGCTCTCTGCCGAGGTCCGAAAGATTCCATCCCCTCGGTGGTGTTCCGTTCCTTTTTCCGCCAAATTTTATGGGAGTTTCGGGATGCTGTTGTTTTTTACACTGATGGCTCTAAATCTGCTGATCATGTGGGGTATGCCTTCACGTCCTCTGTTGGAACGGCAAATCATCTGCTGCCACCTACATTTGCGGTGTTTACTGCGGAATTTATGGCAATTTCCCAGTCCCTTACCTTTATTAAACAGTCCCAACGCAACCGTGTTTTGTTATGTACGGACTCGATGAGTGGCCTTCTTGCTATTGACCAGTGTTTTTCGCGCCATCCCTTGGTCTCTGCCATCCATTACCATCTCGCTGATATTCACCGTGCTGCTTGTTCCATTGACTTCCTTTGGATCCCTGGCCATGTGGGTATCCCGGGTAATGAGCTCGCTGATCGTTTGGCTGGGGGAGCAGTCACTTACCCCCCGTTTTCTGTAACCCCTCCTGCAGCGGATTTATGGCTTCACATCAAATCCCACTTCGCACAGTCATGGGCCAATTCTTGGGAGGCTACTCCCCTGTCTAATAAACTTCGTGCGATTAAGGTGACACCAGTCCCATGGCGTTCTTCCTTTCACCTCTCCCGAAAGGACTTGGCCACACTGTGTCATCTCCACATTGGCCATACCAGGCTGACCCATGGTTTTCTTTTGCGTGATGAGCCACCCCACTTTGTGGTTGTGGAGCCTTCCAGTCAGTAGCCCACATTTTGGTTGAATGCCCCCTTCATTTTGCTCTGCGTGCTAAGTACAGACTCCCTCACACTTTACCTTTGATGTTGGCTGACGATTCCCGGATGGTCTCTCTGGTTCTCAGTTTCCTCTGGGAAAGTGGTTTTTGTTCTCAGTTTTAAGGTTTTTAATCTCTTTCTGGTGTTGGGGCAGGGCGGTGAGTGTTTGGGTGTCTCCCACTGTAAGCCGTGTTTGGAGATTGCTGATTCACCTCCCTGACCGAGATCCTCTTTTCTTCCCCTTTAACTCTGTTTTTACCCTTTCTTTAAGGATTGGTTAGTCTCCTTTTCCCATACATCTTTCTACATTCTAGCGGTTGCACCTTTTAAGTCACAGGTGGTCTTGCCTATGCTGCTTCAGCATAGCGTTGGGTTCGTTCTCTTGCTGACTTCCCTCATTTTGTTTTTTACCATTGACAACATGACTGCCCTTTTACGTTTTTCCCTTTTTTCCCTTTTATTGTTCTGACTTTACTGAGATGTCCCATTAGCGGAATGGACCATATTTGAAACAAGGGACTGATGACCTTGCTGTTTGGTCCCTTAAACCTCAAACAAACAACCAACCAACCAACCAACCAACCAACCAACCAACCAACCAATTCCTATGACGCTAGTGGATTCTCCCATCATCTTTAAATCTTGGGCCTGTTGCCCTTCCGTTCGTTGAAACTACGAAATTCCTGGGGCTCATGCTCGATAGGAAACACTCTTGGTCCTCCCATGTCTCTAACCTTGTAGCCCACTGTACACGGTTCCTCAGTGTCCTACATGTCCTCAATGGTACGTCCTGCAGTGCCTATCGAACGACCCTCCTCCGTTTGTACCGGTCCCTTGTCCGTTCGAAACTCGACTATAGGTGCTTTGTTCATGCGTGTGTATGCCCATCCCTCTTACCCAGTGTCAACACTATCCACCATCGTGGCATCCGTCTGGCCACGGGCGCCTTTTACACCAGTGCGGTTGAGTCTGTATGCTGAAGCGGCTGAACTACCACTGTCCTACCACTGTGACTTTCTCCTGAGCAGGTATGCATTCCGTTTGACATGTGTGGCCACCCATCCTATGCCTCCTGCTTTGATGATTCATTTGATCGCCCATATGTTGCTCTTCCTGTTACCTCTTGGAGTCCACTTTCGGCACTTGCTACAGCGGCTTAACTTCGAACTACCTGCATCTTTCCCAGTGGGTGTGAACCCTTCGCCACCTTGGCTTCGTGAAGCCTTCATTCGCTTCCTAAAGACACTACTCCAACCTTGGTCTATCGCCTTCAGTTTCAGGACCTTCGCATGGAACTTCACGATAGTACCTTTGTATACACTGACGACTAACAGACAGACCATGGTGTGCGTTCGTCATTGGCACCCGTGTCTTTAGATATCAGCTTCTGGCACACTCCTCAGTACTTACAGCCGAGCTCTTCACCTGGTATCAGGCCACGGAGTATATCTGGCGACACAGCCTTTCCAATAGTGTCCTCTGCTCAGACTCACTCAGTGCCCTTCACAGTGTATGTGTGCTGTACACCGCCCATCCCTTAGAGCAACAGGTCCATGAAAACGTAAACTGCTTACTCTTGGTGGAGCCAGTGTGATGTTTCTGTGGGTTCCTGGTCATGTCAGTCTGCCAGGAAACGAGGCTGCTGACGCTGCTGCCAAAGCTGCAGTCCTAGTACCACAGCCTGCGAGTATCTACGTTCCCTCCGATGATCTCTGTGTTGCCGTCTTTCAGGCGGTGGTCCCTTTGGCATCGCCAATGGTCCTCCCTTCACAGGAATAATCTCCAGCTTATTAAGCCTCTGCCAGCGGCTTAGATGACCTCCTCTCGGCCCTCCCGCCAGGAGGAGATTATTTTAACTCGGCTGCTTATTAGCCATTGTCATTTGCTACCCCACTATTTTGTACACATTGCGCTCAAGTTTTAAGTGTCCGCCACTTCCTGATGGAATGTCCATTTTTTGACCTTTTACATTCCCATTTGGGTTTGCCATCTGAGTTATCTGCTGTTTTAGCAAATGACGTGCTGGCTGTTGACCACGTTTTACTTTTTATCCGCCAATGCAATATGGGGAGGCCATTTGATTTTTAGTTCTGGACCTCCGTTTCTTATGGTCTTTTTTAGCCCTTTTTCCACGTGCCTGTTTTTAGCAGTCTTCTATTGTCAATTGGGACTGACTAAGTCGTTTAACTCCTTTCTGTGTCCGCATTCTGTATTCTTGACTTGGGCGCGTACGACCCTAGTTGTTTTTTGCGCCCTAAAGGAAAACAAGCAGAGCATACAGTGTGAGCATTTAAACAAATAATGTTGCAAGCAATGGATATTTCCACTACCACAGCTGTGCTCACGTTGTTTCTGAGCACTTACAGAGCCAACTCTATCCGTGACCATAGCCCAGCAGAACTCCTCCACATTGTCTCCCGGGCTCCACTGTGTATGCATGCTCGTATGGGGCGAAACCCTCACGCATGCCGTCGATGGTGGTTGCCACCCACAAGTATCGCCTTACAATGGTTGACACAAGAGGTTTGGGGCGCCGAGGGATCAGTCAGCCCTGGAATACCCTCTCACCCCGCATGGTTACATTTCCCGCGTCCAGTGACGGTTTCTGTAGACATGGGTGAACGTCTGAGTGCAACCTCCGCCATTTCAGCCATTATCACGCGCACCGTTGTTGCCCACGTCACAGCGCACCAGCCCATTGCCAGGAGCGCAAGTTTCTTACTCCCAGCCGGTGGATTACTGTTCCAGGACTCCACTCATGCCACCAGTTCACCTTTTCAAGCATTGTCCGAGACATTGCCCAAGTGGGAGGGATCTTGTATCCCAGCCTGACGAGTCTGAAGACCCACCAAAGGATACGTAACACGATGACAGCCACTAGATGGCGCTTTTGCACCTGTGGGCGCTGGTGTCGCCACTGCAAGTGCCATCTCGAGAAAACGGCTGTCAGTGCCCGCAGCAGCCCTTTAAAGCCAGCAGCGCAACGGCTCCGCAGTCAATTGTGATTTCTCTGCGCCATTGTATTGATCTCGCTACACTTCGTCTTGATTCTGAATTCGCTACGTTTTAAGTTTCTATCTTGGTTTACTTACTGGACTCGCCATTCTGCCGCCGTTGTCTGTTATTTGTTTTGCTGTAACCATTGTCCACTTGTTTACTCGTTGTGACACCTTCGGCCAGTCGACCTGTTCCACTGGTTTTCGAGTCGTTCCCGATCTATCCAGATTCTGACCGCTATATTCAGTGGAAGGAATCGCTCGAGAGTTCCAGTACTACCACCTGTCCAGTTAGCACAATCACTACGCAGGGAGTTACACAGAATGAGGTACAGTGGTCGAACAGCTGCTCATAAATCGCACATTTTTGCAGTCGATACTAAGCGACTATTGAGGTGGTGCAAAGAGCTACGCCACAGGATAATGGATGACTGGAAACGAGTGATTTGCAGTGATGAATCACACTTTACCCAGCAGTAATCCGATGGAAGGATTTGGGTTTGGCAGTTGACCGGAGGATGTTAAGTAAACGTTAAATCGAAAGGATAAGAATACATTTTACAGTAACGTGTATTGCATACAGTATAGGAATAATTTGGACACAACGACTGTTTGTTTCAGCACAGCAATTGATGCTGGACAGTAAATGGGCTGTCCCGTCGTGAACCCAATGGAACACCTTTGGGATGAATAGGAACCTAGACTTCTTTCCTGGCCCCCGTGTCCAATATCTCTACCTACTCTGCTTTCAGTTATTGAGGAAAAATGGGCTGCCATTACTGCACAGACAAGTGGTTCAAATGGCTCTAAGCACTATGGGACTTAACATCTGAAGTTATCAGTCCTCTAGACTTAGAGCTACTTAAACCTAACTAACCTAAGGACATCACACACATCCATGCCCGACGCAGGATTCGAACCTGCGACCAGAGCAGCAGCGCGGTTCCGGACTGAAGCGCCTAGAACCTCTCGGCCACAGCGGCCGGCCTGCACAGACATCCTCACTGAAAGTATTCCCAGCAAATTTTAAGTAGTCATAAAGGCGAAGGGTGGACCCACTCCATACTGATGTCCACTAATAGATGTCCGGATACTTTTGATCAGGTAGTGTGTATCACAATGAATGAAAAGTTAAAAACAGCTCTGGCTAACCGGCTGTATTTTCACAAGTAAAGGAACTATGTATGATCATCTCTTTTGTCCTAGTGAAATGTTGTTAATTCTCAAAAGCAATTTATGCAGGTGTTCCTACTATCCCCCCTCCTCCCCCCTTCTAGTTGCAGCGTACTTGGGGAGTCATGAGAATTCAGTTCAATGCTATTAACCTACCAGCAATGGTAGGTTGTAACGCGAGAAGTAAAATAACCATATAGTAAATATCTTGGAAAGTTTCGTGTCCTTAATGCGGTGTCCGCTGCGTTCGAAAGTTCACTGTTACTTCCCTCGATCGACACTACCGCAAATAATTAAGCAGCACTCGGACTGCGTGTAGCGGAAGTGCTGACAGTCGTGACGCTCAAGAATCGTAGAATGTATTTTTTGTCAATGACACAAAACAGCATGTCCGGAAAGTTGTAAAATTTCGTCACGCTACACTGGTGGCGCCGTCTTCAAGCTAGCATATCGTAATACCACAGTCTACAAATACATCGTTGTTCTGTTCAATTTGATCTTTTATTTTCGGAAAGGTGCAAATGATTCTCGCGTTGTTGGTAATAATCCCCCTCATTATGTGCCTTTTCATCTATTTCTTTTTAAATAGACACCACCGAAAACTTTGCAATTAGTGCAATAATTTGAAGTCGGTTCTAGGCGCTTCAGTCCGGAACCGCGCTGCTGCTACGGTCGCAGGTTCGAATCCTGCTTCGGGCATGGGTGTGTATGATGTCCTTGGTTAGGTTTACGTAGTTCTAAGTCTAGGGGACTGATGACCTCAGATGTTAAGTACCATAGTGCTTAGAGCCATTTGAAGTCGGCGACGGCAAATTTTTGTCATATTTCTCAAAAACAGGATGATCGTACACAAAAATAATCACCTGAAAAATGTTCAACTTTTCTTGTATCTCCTTGATTAAATGTAGGCAGCTGCCTTGCCTTACTACGTTACAGGTCACTTTCGTACGGAACAGAAAAAGTGACCTGTGGCGCGATGTAGTTTCTGCAGATATCTCAAAACTTTCAAGGTTCTCAAAATTCATGGAAATATTAGTTGCTTGTATAGTTAATAATATTCAGACTCGTGACACATCAATTGAGCAGCAGTGTAGTGAAATAATTTTGAGTTGTGTGAAGACTGTATTTCGGCCGACCACAGGATTTTAACACCCAGTACTTTCTACCAATCGGAAAGAAAGTTTAAACTTTATCTGGAAGTAGCTTTATGGCCAGTAGAGGCCATCTGTCGGAGAAAAATGTGACTGTTGCCATAACGTTTCCAGAATATATCTTTTTACTATAATTCATGTGGAAATCCGTGTAAACAACAATGCGGCGCTGGCAACTTTTCTTTCTAACTGTTTCTCCATTTTAAATTACTCAAGCTGTAAGCCCTCTCACGATAAAGGAAATATTGCGTGAAGTTTTTGCCACAGTTCGTCGTTGAATGTACCTATTATTATTATTATTATTATTATTATTATATCAATAATAATAATTTTTCTTCTTTAGGGAGATTAGAGACCACAACAAGTAACTAAAAGGAATTTCTAGAAAGCCTTTTTTGCAGCGTAACGGCGTTGCATCCTTTCTGTGCTCGCCTTCTCTCTCATGTCCAGCTGCTATTCTGCTTTCGCTGATCGTGTACGCCCTTAAAGTTGTTGGTCAGTGGTCTGTACTTTGATCGGCGGAGATGGCTTCCCTATTCAATCCAGTGCTCTTGAGGTCCTTCCTTACTCCCTTGAACCACGGAGAATTTAGGTCTGTCTTCCAGTACATTTCACACACGGAGACTGTTAACAAATCTAACAATTGTTCATCAAAACGTTGTCAGTAAATAGTAAAATACAGCTATTAGAAGCTGAGCAACAGTATTTCACCTGTACAATAATTTGCATTACAAAACACTGAGGGATACAGAAATCCAACATATAAAATTATTCTCGTACGAAGGGTCAAACTACTACTGTAAGACCTGCTGAAAAGGAGAGGATGTATATAATTATTTAAAAATGGAAACCTCAACTATTTTGGTCAAGAACTGTTTCAGAGCTGGCTTTTAATAATTGACTAGTGGTCGGGACGTTAACAAAATTACCGCCACTAGGCATTTCAACTATTGATTGCTCATAAACATGTGTCAACATTAGAGTTATTGTCAATATTTTGTTCGATCTCTCTCTCTCTCTCTCTCTCTCTCTCTCTCTCTCTCTCTCTCTCTCTCTCTGTGTGTGTGTGTGTGTGTGTGTGTGTGTGTGTGTGTGTGTGTGTTGTCTATCGTGCTCTATTTTCTCGAGATGTTTGCATGTTATACCATGCTATACGTAATGAATTGTGGTACGAAAAAAATCTTTAAACTCGTCAGAAATTAATTTCGTAAATTTCAGTATAGCAACAATGATGGTTTTACTGAGCAAGAATAGCAGCTGATCGGAAAAATTTAGCTATAATGGCTGCTCGCCATTTTGCGTTCTACGAGAGACAGTTCGACCATTTTGTAAAGTAGTGTAAGTCTATTGTTACAGTGTTTTGTTCGGCAAAATAAATTGCAATTCACGCTTCTGAACAAAAGTGATTGCTAAAATTTCGGAAAACTTTTACGGAAGCAAAGTGCAATTACGGAATGCCCTTGAACTAGCGTGCTAAAGTATAAATGTGGTATCTTACCTTGGATCTTATTTTTCAATGCAGATTTCGCGTTTCATCACTATTCCCATTAAAATTCTCTCCAGTTTGGTTGTTCAAATTTTTTCAATGGTAATGGCTCCTTATGTATGTTCCCATTGTCTATGCAATAAACAAACGTAATATAGTATACACAATAATTAGTGCACACAGGAAGTCGCCTGTTTAAATTTTCTTTTATTATTAATTCTGACGGGATCGTGCATGGATAAATGCTAGGCAGTGGGCCAGCTTATTAAAATAATCAAGCAATGTCTTAAATAAATGTTTGTAAATACGTTACTTTTGTTAGGGGCGCTTGACAGTAGCGTTCTGTGTAAAGTCTATTTTAATTCTTTTACTCGACTGTGGATGTCTCTTCTTTTATCGGACGTCGAAAGCATTTACTCACCGAACAAATGGTTCGTACTGTAGTAGGCCTATTAATGTGCATTTAATGAACACGGGACCTTTCATCATGTCAAGATGCAGTATAGCTGAGACGAATTTTAACATAAATTGAAACAAATATTAAGTAATATCACTACATTCAATTATCAAACAATTATCAAACAAATTTATAATGAGACTTAAATTAAGCAAAATATAAATAATAATGGCGATGTGCAGTATTAATCTGCCGTAATCACTGAAAAGTCGTCTAGGCTCCCTTCTAAAACAAAAAGGTGCTGTCCGCTTCATAAAAATAATTGAGGGACGTAATTCTACATTTGTTTCTGCCGTTGTAGCCTACACTCCATACAACCCTTCATAGTACTTGATTTTTTAATTAATAATTTACTACTTTGCAAATATTTCGTTTGTAAATTCTGCTCTTCCGCAAATGTGCCTTAAAAAGCGTTATATGTATGTCCCATTTGCGAATGCAAATTAGATAACAAAAACAATGTAGAACACTTGATTGCTATGGAATCGAGAGTTTTAGATTAGAAAAGTGTGAACTTCTAAATGTAGGAGCAGATAATACCAGATTTATAAACCAGCGCACTCCAAAGCCAATTAGTGCGTCTACAAGAAAAAGGTCACTTACAGAACAATCGTGCACACTATTTCAGAACAGTGCTAAAAAATGTGGGACCCATACCACGGAAGGTTTTGAGAGCATACAAAGGACGGTACGAATGGCCACATGTATTCACCAAAATGCTGATAACCACGCCTTGCCAAACGCTTTAGGAGAGGCGCCAGCTATGCGGCGAAAGCCTCCTTACAGAGTTTCGAGGACCAATATTACGTGAAGAATCCAGATATTTCTCCAGTGATCTTACGTATCACCTCTGTCGAGACCGCGAAGGGAAGGTTCCATTGATTACTACGTGCAAGCATTCTTCCCGCGCTCCGTGTGCGAACAACTGGGAACAAACACTAAGGCTGCTGCCACAGTGGCACCGACATCTGATTCCGCTGACGACCGACATCGGCCGACGATGGCCGATCTTTCCAAATCAGTATGCCACTTCGTATGCGCTTACACTGTAACCGATCTAATCGCCCGAATTTACCGATTTCGGACAACGATCAGTGAAGTTAGAATCGGTTTGTTTTGTTCGTTGAAATCAACAGACATTTTCGCACAGTATATACAGAAGGGCCCAGAAAAATGTAAGTATTAATGGAACAAAATATAACTTTACAATTCTTGCACGGGCGGAAGGTTACTATGTGTGTTCAAAGTGACCCCCTTAGCAGCCAAACAACGTTGATGCCGCTGAACGTTGACCGAACTACGGCTATCAGCCGCACAGGACGCCTCGTTGGTTTCTCGTAGCTCGTTCAGTGTAGCTGGCTTTTGTTGACAAACTTCATTTTTCAAGGTCCTCCGTAGATAGAAGTCAAGATGTGTAAAGTCTGGAGACCGTTGTGAGTACTCAACAGCTCCTCTTCGCCCTGGAAGTTTTCATCCAGTAAGGCTCTGACATCTCTGTGGTATTGAGGCGCAGCACCATTTTGTTGTAGGTAAAATCTTTCATTTCCAAACACCTCTCGTATTGCAGGTCAAATCGATGTTTCCAGCGTATGAAGGTACACCTAACCAGTTACGGTACCTTCAAAGAAGGTGGGACAATAAAACCGCGCGCTGACGGACCGCACCACATATTAACACACAGTAGATTAACATGAAACTTCCTGGCAGATTAAAACTGTGTGCCGGACCGAGACTCGAAGTTTCATATCAGCGCACACTCCGCGGTAGAGTGAAAATTTCATTCTAGAAACATCCCCCAGGTTGTGGCTAAGTCATGTCTCCGCAACATCCTTTCTTTCAGGAGTGCTAGTTCTGCAAGGTTCGCAGGAGAACTTCTGTTAAGTATGGAAGGTAGGAGCTGAGGTACTGGCAGAAGTAAAGCTGTGAGGATGGGGCGTGAGTCGTGCTTGTGTAGCTCAGTTGGTAGAGCACTTGCCCGCGAAAGGCAAAGGTCCCGATTTCGAGTCTCGGTCCGGCACACAGTTTTAATCTGACAGGAAGTTTCATATCAGCGCACACTCCGCTGTAGAGTGAAAATTTCATTCTGGTAGATTAACATGCTTGCCCATGTGAACCTGTAGATTTTCGGGAGCCTAGTACATAGAGTTGTGGCGGTTTACAGTACCATTCAGTTTGAACTACGTCTCGTCATACCAGATAACCATCTCTGCAAATCGTTCATCCTCGTGAACCATGCCTTCAAACCACTCGTGCTACTCCATCCGTAGATACGAGTCGTCCTCGTTCGTAGCATGGAGCGATCTTGGAATGTTCATTTCCCACTCTACAGCCTCGAGAATTCGTTGTACGCTTGATCGGCGGCTTACTTCGCCTTCACGTGCACGCTCCTTCAAAGGATGTTTGAGTTGACTTAGTAAGGTCCCCCATACGTAGAAGTCAAGATGTGTAAGGTCTGTAGACCGTGCTGACTACCCAACGGCAGCGCTGGAAGCTGGACTTGATGTTTCTGGTCGACCAGAGCTTTCTTTTTGCGCATCTTGAACAGTGCCGTTGGCTTCAAATTAATCCCGATAACGCGCGAAGAAATAGTTTGGGAAAACAATCGACTGCGCTGCCGTGCAAAATTGCAACGATATTTAATTTTATTCCAGAAATATCGGAACCTGTGGACTAAAATCGCAGGTTTGTTGGAAATTACAAGTACCGTAGATAAAATCTTTATTGGAAAGTTTAGGCGTAAATTACAACCTCAAAAAATAGTGAAATGGTGGCATATCTTATGCTTATAATTACTGTAGTTGAACATTTTTGGGTTGTGTTAGGTTGGCATTAGCTATCTACAAATTATTACTGCTTTCTGGCGTTTTATGCCAGTAGGGTGCTGATTTTGTTAATATGAAGTGGTTCCCAAATGTGATGTACGGTATTTCCACTTCCAATGCTTTAGGTATTAAGAGTATCTTATGCTAAACCTTGTGCTTAACTTTACTCCATTGATGAATTTCTTCGTAAAACCAACTGATTTGTATATAAGTACAACATAACTTCTGCACCATTTCAGTGCAGTAATGTGTTCATTGTAAATAAGTATTACAGTAGTTGTATTACATGTTTATTACCTTATAAATAAATAAAAAACTTTTTTATTTTAAATTCAATGCATTAGTATTTGTAAAATGACTCTTAGCGTTCATTAAAAAATGACGATCATTCCACTTGGGACCTGTGGAATGGTACATTAGCTTATTTGTTTTAGTTGTAAATATTTGTCATGTATTGTTGTTTTTCTGACATGTTCCACATCCTGGAGGACCTCCTCACTACGGATCAATTGGAATGAAAGTAAATCTAATCTAATCTTAGGCTTGTCTTTCACATTTATGCTGAATGACAGCCATTGACGATTAACTGACGTACGTCTCCACAACCTTAAACAAATACAGCAAAACAGTGTGTTCGTAACTCGGTTTTCAAGGTCACCACGAATTATCTCGAGTATGCAACACAACGTTTTTCCCGTCATCTCAGGGATTCGTAAAACTTGTCTGGTTATTCCACTAACTGAGGACAGAGTGTACAATACTCGCCATGTTCTTTCCGAAAGAGATGTAGCTCATTCACAAACATTAGACGGCTTTTTAGTAGCGAAAGCCTCAATGAAGTACTTACCTCTAAGCACAGAGGCGTCATTGTATCCATTCCACTCTAGTAGGTTAAAATCT